>NC_064646.1:307831987-309308394 GCF_023864345.2 Schistocerca serialis cubense | reverse complement strand
ACAGAAATTCACTTGATTATTAAATCCATCTCCATGTAATTGGGACATACGAGACGGGTGAAATTTGTGGCGATGGACAAGGGCGTACCCAGGATCTGAACCAGGGGAGGGGGGGGGGGGGGGGGGCAGGTCATACTAGTCTCAGGAAACAAGGACTCGAGACAACATACAGCACTTATTATTAAATAAAACAGTAAACCAGTGAAAAACTGCTTTCAATAAAAAATTTAAATACAAGAATGCACTTGTACAATCCGAGAAAAACATGCAGCATTTCTTATTAAATAAAACAGTAAACTAGTGAAAAACTGCGAATATCTTCTGGGTGGGGGGGGGGGGGGCAGCCTGCCCCCCCCCCCCCCCCCCCCCCCCCCCCCCACGTGCCACTCACTGGGTACGCCCATGGCGATGGAATGTGCGCATTACACTACTTTGACTCTTTTCACTACCTCTAGCGATGTCACGTGAACTCATGTGTGGTTTCACTCCTACACCAGCTAACACACCAACTGCACCTGCATCTCCTGTGGTGGGTTTGTTACGGATCCGTTTGCGTGTTACGACCGTACCTGTTGCATACAATTGTTTGTGGATGTTTTCAAATATGCGGCGCGTTGGATGATATCTGTCCGAGTACCTTGCTGCATACAACCTGCAGCTGCAGCTGCATTTTGTCTACACTTGCCATAGATGAGTATCAACACTGTGCACATTGTTGTACTTGGCGACCCTCTCACGTTCCTACTGTGCGTACTTCTGTTCTTACTTGTGTACAGTACGCTATCACAGACGTCCGGTAGCACACTGTACTACAGCCATTCGGAGTACAAGGACTAATTCAGCAAGCATTGGATGCAGACACTGAGATAACCAAACGCGTAAAAGTCGTAGTCTTCGTAAACATACCCCTACATATCTTGTCTGTTACAAAACGCGACTGAACGTCTGAGGTTTCAAGCGTCAACTTTACGTTACAAATGACTCCGGATGTACTTAAGATTTTACAGTATAACAAACGGCATTGAATAAGCATTTGTTTCTATTTTCAGTTGTACTAAAATAATAACAGGTTTCCATTTAAAAAAAACATAAGTATGTGTTGAAAATCATACTTCTGTGCATTTATCAATGGTTTGTATTAACCATTTCCATCAACCTCTCTCCTCACTTTCGGTCTGTGGAATTGGTTATTCAGTAGTGTTTTTTGTGATTCGGGAGGTGTTTCTAGTGGTAATGTTAGGTGACTCACCCTATATACAGGGTGTCCCATTTATCGTGACCATCCTAAATAACTGTCCAGATGCAAATCACAAAATGTTTCAAGGAAATTTTCTTTAGCCGTAAGGGGACATCAATCAGCATGATTGCCTTCGTTGTAGCGTTGTTTTCTACAAAGATATGAACAGCGGAATGACTTTTTTAAATGGCACCCTGTATTTCTTATTCGGTAATACATTTCCTCTCCTAAAGACGTATTCAAAAATGTATCACAGTGTACCACTCACTGAAACAAAACGTTATTAATTACATAACACAACACTGACTTTGAGCCCGGGATCACAAACTCGTCCACTTGCAGGAGTTGTCAGAAAACAAACCGAGTGAAAACATAACACAAAACTGACTTTGCCTCTCCTGCACCTTTACCCAGGAGTAGAACATTGAAAGGTGCTCAAAGTGGTGACCCTGGAGAGCTATACACTGGTGCACTCGTTGAATGAAAGAATTATTTACTGCTTCCAGTGTTGCCTACTGAAGAGAATTAAAAGCAAGCACGATACGTTCCTACATGTCCTCTGGAGTTGTTGGAATTTTGCGATAGACAACGTCTTTAATGCATCTCCAAAGAAAAAAGTCCAGAGGATTTAAATCACGAGACCTAGCAGGCCAAGTAACTGTTCCTCCTCGACCAATCCATCTGGCAGGATACCTTCCGTTCAGAACACGACGTGCACACAAGACATTACGTACTGGACATCCATAGTGTTGATACCACAGAAGCATTCTGGTTCTTAGCGTCACTTCAGAAGAGGAGGAGGAATTCGTCTGAGGAAGTTGGCATACGTTGTGCCGTTCAGACTACCATTGATGAAATAAGGGCCAATAATTGTAGTACCAAGCATCCCACACCAGACGTTAACTCTCCATTGACGCTGATGTTCCACTTGTCTAAGCCATCGTGGGTTGTAGTCACTGGACCAATAATGCATGTTCCTTGTATTTACCTGTCCTTTGTTTGGGAAGGAACATTCATCGGTAAACAGAACATTGGAGAAGAAGTACGGGTTGTCGAAGATTTGCTGCTGTGCCCAATGTCAGAATTGTACACGATTCTGGAAATCATTTCCATGCAATTCTTGATATAGGCGTACATGGTAAGGATGGGACCGGTGACGTGTAAGAATATGGTGTACACTGGTTTTAGGAATGCCAATCCAGTGTTCAAACTGTCGTGTGCTCACATGTGGATTCATAGCAACGGAAGCGAGAACAGTAACTTCGGCAGCTTCGTCTGTGCGAGTGCTACGACGATTGCGTTGTCGTGGGTTGAAACTTCCTGTTTCCTGAAGCGTCGCAAGACCAGGAAACATACGTCGGGAAGGTGGGTTCTTGTCAAGATATCGCCCTCTATACAGCTCCGCTGCCGGCGTAGCATTTTGCCTACCTTTTAACAACAACAACAACAACAACAACAACAACAACACCAATAAAAGAAACGTTGTGTCGATGCAGTTTGTAGGGAGGATAGCCTTTTCTGTATGCCTACTCTACACAACAGTATTTCAAAGAAGTAAACTATAGTGCTAAATGTACGCGTAAATAAGAAAACACTATTGCAATTACTGTTCTGGTAACTTACATTCCCCATAGATGAGTAGCATTTATACCTTCTCTTCGTTGGTGTACATTCTACTCACACAACTGTTCAATTGCGATGGTTGACGGAATGACGGGTGTGCATCCATCTTATGTTTACATTTATCCTCTGTCAACGTCAGTACGTGGATGTGTTCCATTACCCCGAGTATCTGCACTAAGCGCTGGGAGTGT
Organism: Schistocerca serialis cubense; assembly: GCF_023864345.2. Taxonomy (NCBI): domain Eukaryota; kingdom Metazoa; phylum Arthropoda; class Insecta; order Orthoptera; family Acrididae; genus Schistocerca; species Schistocerca serialis. The sequence goes on along the minus strand of NC_064646.1, from coordinate 309,305,343 downwards.
CAACGTCTATGTTAAGTTATGTAATTAATAACGTTGTGTTTCATGGAATGGTACACTGTGATACATTTTTGAATAGGTCTTTAGAAGAGGAAATGAGTTACCAAATAAAGAGCAGAGGAGTTGAGGCGCATGTGGCGTTCGCTGTGTTATTCAGTGGTTTGGTATTTAACTAATTTGTAAATGAAAATGATAATCTTATTTTATTACATTGAGTAATTACTAAATAATTTTTCTCCCGGCTAAAGATTTGGTCAAGTTGCTAAAGAACTTCAAGTTAACGTCGTGTTGAAGTGTTGTCTGTAAGTTGTGTAAGTGTCACTAAATCACAGTTCATACAACAGATCCTATACAACTATTGATTATGATGGAAGCAGTTATCTTCAGCAAAATGATCATGAAAACCACCGAATATCAGCCGCGCACAACACTGACGTATGTTACCTGAAACAATATTCTTCGAAACTCGTGCTTAATTAATTTCGGCTCCGTACATCAGCTAGAAAAGTTTGTTATAAGGATCGTGCTATGAGCACTGTTTTTAGAGAACCAATCTGATTCGAATTATTTTCATTAAAATGAGTTCGGGACCACCGGTGTACATTTATTTTTACACATTTGTATAACATTCGGCATTTATGTCTGCAGATTTGCTTAATTTGAATTTGCCGCTGAGATAATTGTTAAGATGGCGGCAGACAATTGATAGAGACTTTCTATTGTTAGAGCAAATAAGATGAGTATTTGAAATGCTTATTGAACTAAGTAGTTCTAAGTTTTAGGGGACTGATGACCTCAGATGTTAAGTCCCATATTGCTCAGAGACATCTGAACCATTTGAACAATTTTAATGTGCTGCTAAGGTATATCATGCCATTACACACTGGTACCTTTACTGAAACAAAAAGGGATCAATACGGCGTCCATCAGTGCCCAGAAAAGTCTGGTTTGCAGTCTGCATAGCAGAACGAAGCATATCCGTAGGTATGCTGACTACCTCTCTTGATATGCTGCGCTTCAGATCAGCACATGTGTGAATGTTCCTCTGGTAAATCCTGTCCTTCAGATAGCCCAACAATCAGAAATCACAGGAAGTGAGATCAGGTGGTCGTGCCGGCCGAGCATTTAGAAACGGTCATCTTTCATTAAAAGTACTGAGTTTAGTGTGTCTCTCTCCTGTAGAGTAGGTATGACAGGCTGGCGAAGCATCTCGCAGTAACACTGGCCAGTCACAATGTACGTCTTTGATCCTTGAGCACCAACCTGTTCAAAAGAGAATGAGCCAATGATGGACATAGCCATCAAGCCACACCATATGGTGCCACCTTCACCACACAGAGGAACTTCCTGCACAGTGACTGGAGGTGAAGATCCCCACACCCGCCAATTCCGTGTGTTCACCTCATCCGTCAGAGAAAAATCAGCTTCATCTGTTCATAGGATGGTCCAGGGCCAGCCCTCGTCAACTTCAATCCTTGCGAGAAAGTGGAGAGCGAAAGTCAGCACGTCGTTGTGCGTCCTGTGGTGCAAGCTGCTGGGTTTCGTACAGATGCCATATGAGAATGGTTCAAAGAACCTTCAGTGGACTTCGGGATCTCCAACTGTCATGACACAGCACACACTCTGCCTGAAGAGCTGTGCGCAGACTTGTCTTCCATAGAAACAGCTATTTCATCAACCACCTGCGGTGCAACCGGACGTCTGTCTCTTCCCAGAGCGACGTACAGCTCTCCAGTTGAGTTGAACTTCTTCATCATGCTACGCACAGCAGGTGGGGAAAGAGGACCCTTCCATAATCCTTTCAGTCAGCGATATTTTCGAAGCGCAGCTCCAGCATTACTGTTGTTTTGATAACATGATAATGCCCTGCTCCTTTCCTCCAATCTGATGTTGACACCAGTCTCATGTTGACACGTCAAGAAATGCACTGCGACTGGTCAGGTGTGTGAGACTATGAATCACGATGACTGAACATGGCAGCTGGTGTCCATAGTTGGAAGTGGATGGTGACGCTGTGATGCATGGAAATCATGCACCCCGTACTCTGGACATTAATGCTACCAAGTTTGGTACTTGTGCGGTGATTAGTTTCGGTGTTATAACGTATTAAATAGGGAAAGTTTAATTATAGCCACTAGGTAGTTCGTGCTGGATGGCGCTGCAGTCGGAGTGCGGGCAAGTTGCCGTAGCTCATGTCTAAGTGATGAATCTGCAGTCGGACAGATCGGATGGCACGGTAATTCGCGGCTCCTGTCATTGGCAGAGTTAACCGATGGTCATGCTTCTGCTACAAATTTTCACGGGACCATTGTCCCACGGCTGATTGTTCTCGCTATGTATAAGTTTCGGAAAACGGCGTTTTTTGCCATTTTGTCAACATTGAACTCCAAAGTCTAAAGTCTCTACCTTCTGCACAAATCATGTAAAACTTCTGAAATTCGCGTGTAGCATAAATCTCTGTCATATCTCTAAGCTTTACAGAATTTTGTTATTTATTTTAAATATGGTCGGAGTTAGGCTTTCTCCTTGATATAGGTGATATTTTCGCATGCAGGAAAGTTCCGTACTTGTGAATTGCCTTCCAGAGTGCATGCAGCATTGCCCCTGGCCACCGAATGCGCAGATGGTGCCATAGAGGGAGGGGGAGAGGGGGCAGTGGCAGTGGTGGCGGTTCCTTGCCGACGGCACAGTGCGGTAGGGTAGCTATAGTTCTACAGCTGTAGTCTTCACACAAACGCGGGACTTGGTAAGATGCAGCTAGCGTGGTTGCGAACGATCATATTAACAGGTTATACCAGTTGTTGTTTTTGTGGTCTTCAGCCCGAAGACTGGTCTGGGGCAGCTCTCCATGTTACCCTATACTGTGCAAGCCTCATCGTCTCCAAATAACTGCTGCAACTTCCATCCTTCTGAATCTGCTTACTATATTCATCTCTTGGTCTTTCCCTACGATGTTGACCTCCCCTTTTCCCCCTCCACTTGCCTTCAATACTAAACTGGTGACCTCTTGATGTCTCGGAACGCGTCCCACCAACCGATCCATTCTTCTAACCAGGTTGTGCCACAAATTTCTTTTCTCCCCAGTTCTATTCGATACCTTCTCATTAGTTACGTGATCTACTCATCATTGAGCATTTTCAGCATTCTTCTCGAGAACCACATTTCAAAAGCTTCTATTCTCTTCTTATCTAAACTGCTTATCGTCCACTTTCCACTTCCATACATGGCTACACAGCAGACAAAGACTTCCTAACACTTAAATCTATATTCCACGTTAAGAAGTTTCTCTGCATCAGAAACGCTATTCTTTCCATTGCCGGTCTACATTTTATATCCTCTCTACTTTGGTCATCATCAGTTGCTTTAGCCGCACTGTGAAGCCGCGCGGTCTCAGGCGCCTTTTCACGGTCCGCGCGGTTTTCCCCGAAGGAGGTTCGAGTCCTCCCTCGGGCATGTGTGTTGTCCTTAGCGTAAGTTAGTTTAAGTTAAATTAAGTAGTGCGTAAGCTTAGGGATCGATGACCTCAGCAGTTTGGTCCCACAGCATCTTACCACAAATTTCCAAAAGAATCAGTTCCTTTGTTGCCTAAATAGCAAATCTCATCTCCTACTTTAAGTGCCTTGTTTCCTAATCTAATTCCCTCAGCATTATCTAATTTCATTTGATTACTTTCTATTATCGTTGTTTAGCTTTTGTCGATGTTCACCTTACATCCTTCTTTCAAGACACTGTCCATTCCATCCAACTGCTCTTCCAAGTCCTTGCTGTCTCTAGCAGAATTGCAATGTCATCGACAAATCTCAACGTTTTTATTTCTTCTCCCTGAACTTTAATCTCCGCTCCAAATTTTTCTTTGTGTTTCTTTACTTCTTGCTCAGTGCACGGATTGAATTACGTCGGGGATTGTCTACAACCCTGTCTAACTCCCTTCTCAACCACTCTTCCCTTTCAACTCCCTCGACTCTTTTAACTGCCGTCTTGTAAGTCGCAAACAGCCTTTCGCTCCCTGTATTTTATCTCTGCTACTTTAAAAATTTCAAAGAGAATATTCCAGTCAACATTGTCATCTGTCGGCATCTGCTTTCTTTGGAATTGGAATTATTATATTCTTCTTGAAGTCTGAGAGTATTCCACCCATCTTATAGTTTTGTTATGGCTGGCTTTCCCAAGGCTATCAGTTGTCATGACGGAATGTCGTCTACTCCCGGGGCCTTGTTTCGACTTAGGTCTTCCACTGCTCTGCCAAATTCTTCTCACAGTATCATACCTCCCACCTCATCTTCATTTATCTCCTCTTCCATTTCCATAATACTGCCTTCAAGTTCATCTCCCTTGTACAGACCCTCTACATACTCCTTCAAACTTTAAGCTTTTCATTTTTTACTCATTTAATCCTCCGCTTCCTTCACTATTTCATCTACCCATTCATCATCTGCTGCATTCCTTGCCCATCTTCTACATAATCGTTGCTTAATGATTCCTTTGAAACCCTCAACAACCTTCAGTCCTTTCAACTGGTCCAGGTCCCGTCTTCTTAATTTCCAGCCTATCTGCAGTTTCTTCAGTTTTAATCTACACTTCATAGACAATAAATTATAGTCAGAATCTATATCTGGCTCTGGAAATGTCTTACAATTTAAAATCTGGTTCCGAAGTCTCTGTCTTACGACACATGGTGATCTTTTCTACCATGTTGAAACTCTAGTGATCTATCGATGACAGGATATGGAATAAAAAAGGTCTAATAAACTTATGCTCGGAAACGCATGGTTTCCATGCTAGTCTATTTAATCACACATTATTACAGAGACTGCAGTCTGATACACTCTGTACCATGTAGCCACAGTTACAGTACTTGTTGGAAATGGTTTCCATATGCCTCAACGCATGTGTGTACGCGCCATAGCATGTTCTGTCTCTGTGTTCACATCAGCCAGGCTACATCCGAACAGTTTCAAAGGCAGCATGAATACGCTGCTTCAGTGTCTCCACATCTGGGATGGGCTCTGCGTACACGATACTTTTGAGATGGCTCCGTAACCAGAAATCGCACGTGTTGAGATCCGGTGAAAGAGCGGGTCATGCAACTGGACACCATTGTCCGATCCATCGACGAGGGAAGACACCATTGAGATGCGTCCGGACGTTAAAGGCGAAGTGGGCTGGAGCAACGTCATACAGCAGCCACATAACGCTTCGAATCATCAATGGTACTTCTTACAGTAGGGGCGGGAAAGTCACCCACAAGAAACGCCAATAATTCCTGCGTGTTAGGCGGCGTGGAAGAAGACTGGTCCCACCTGTGAGTAGGATGGATGACAAAAATCGCGGAATCTTGGTTGCCTGGCGAATAAACCAGTGACAAAACTGCTCACTATGAGGAACGTCTATCGCTAATAAGCCCTGCACACGCTGTAAGTGATAAGGATAGTAACAACTGTCATGGAGAATGTTCCACACGGTCGTCTGGCTTACCCTATACTGGAGAGCCAACGCCTGGTATTGACACGGCAGTCGCCTTTCACAGTATCAATCACATTTTCCTGTCTGGTGTCCGAACACATCGGATACGTCCTTAATGATTTCCTGCTTCCTGAAACGACCCTGTTTCAGACAAACGGCGAAACACTGTTGCAAACATTGTACGCTGTGGTTGTTAGCGCTATCGGGCCGGGCTAGCACTTGGATGGATGACCATCCGGTCTGCCGAGCGCTGTTGGTAAGCGGGGTGCACTGAGCCCTTGTGAGGCAAACTGAGGATCTACTTGATTGAGAAGCAGCGGCTCCGGTCTCGGAAACTGACATACGGCCGGGAGAGCGGTATGCTGACCACAAGCCCCTCCATGTCCGCATCCAGTGACGCCTGTGTGCTGAGGATGACACGGCGGCGGGTCGGTTCCGTTGGGCCTTCATGGCCTGTTCGGGAGGAGTTTAGTTTTTCTTTAAACCATAAATTTCTGGACATAAGTTCATTAGACATTTTTTGTCCCATATCCCTGCATCCACCAATCCGTAGAGTTTGTACACAGTGAGTCACCCTGTGTAATCAGTCTGAAACCAGTATGACAAGTAATTCGACCAGTCAACTGTTTGTTATTGAAATCGCAGTGGAAACAGGATTACGCTGCAATTACAACAGCGTGAACAATTTATTTTCGTCTGACTTGTATACCATTTTTATCTTTCTCTTGTTGCCATGTCAAAATGAGCTTTTGTTCCCAAAACGCAGCGAGGTTTGCAAAATTTCACTTCGCTAATATTCTAATCCAAATGCAACTGCGATAGAATCCAGAAACAGTCTACCATTAATGACACAATTGAGGATGAGTAAGATCAATAGCTTAAGAAAAGCTAGTGCTCAGTATAAAAGTTAAAGTATGATCCTAAGTTGTTGCAAACCCATGCTAATTCTTATTTCACGAGCTATCAATGGCTCTTAAAATAATTGCAATATTCCACAGAAAAAATCTGTAGTCACTTGTATACCAAAGCAGATAAGGAAGTTTTGAATGATACCTTCATGTCAAAATTCTCTCTGTTTGCATGCTATCAATTGTCAAAATATCGTTTCGTTATCTCGAACTGTTTATGAAACATGAAGGTTGTTGTCAATATTTCACTTACACTCTATCTGTTAAGCACGCAACTGGAAGTGATTACACTACGTACAATCCATTTTCTTGAGACCGCCGATAGTTATACATCTCGTCTCAAGTTTACAGAAAAATTCAACATTGAGCTGCATTTCGTACACCGCAGTGTATGGTCTAATACACAGATTCCTAGGGACCTCTATTTTTCATCGCAAAGCGTTCTAATATCGCTCAGTACCTTGCCTGGTATAGAAATATGACAATAACTATGACCATTAATGAAATGATAGGCAGTTCATCATGTATCTGACGAAAAAGGCTACGAGATGCGTATGATTTTTTCCCAAATAGATTCTTTAAAATCGTTGGAGAAAAGTCGCAGCGCAGCCAACATTCCCTGCAGTTTAGCTGAGCCAGAGGGTGACGTCGCAAGGCGCCACACTTTAACACCATTACAGTTGAATTGTCGATACCAATGAAATTCACCAAGAGCCATGTAAGTTAAGATGCTATTTCATTTTATTTCCTTACACCATCTTCAGGTCCCATATGCATCTCTCCAAGTAAACGAAAATGTCACATAAATCTCTGGATGTCGTTTGTCTGTTTGAGATTAATGAACTGCCTTCTGATGCTATAACTGAGTACTATGTCAACCTGTTGTTGATAGAAACTGTTTGGAAAACAAAATGAAGCACCAGAAGACATGGTAGGATGTCAATGTAACTTCGCACACATACACACAATTGGTAACTATGTAAATGATTAGAAGTGAAACTCTCTATCCCAAGTAGAATTGCCAACAGAGTGCATTGGTGTTGTTCATGCTACCAGGTCTGGTAAGGTTGTGGCGGTACACCACATAATGTGATAAAAATGATATTGAATAACTTCGCAAATATAACAAAACTGACATCGTAACAAAATAAATATTATTGCAGAAAAATAACAAAGGCATTAATCAATTAATATGATCTACAAATGTAATTGCAATCTCTGTTCTTTTGCAAAAGGATCGCTCTCTCTTCCCTTTTGTTTCTTCATAGTGTAAGAAGCCTTTTTGTGATGAGGCACGATCCTCTGCTACGCCCATCCCGCCTGGATCTCCGCCCCTCCTACCTTTTACAAATCCCTTCAAATCCTGGAACGCCACGTGCTCCGCCACACCTATCGCATCCACATCCCCTCCCTCACGCAGATCCTGTATGACCTCATTCGATTCCTGCACCTCCTCCTTTTCCTCAAACGGATACGGATCCTGTACGCCTCCCGCAAACTTGATCCCCCTCACCCACTTGTCTCTCCCATCCTTTCCCACCCCCGTCGGCTGCCGCGCCTGTATTCCCACGTCCCACCCACTCTCCATCTCTCCACTCTCCATTCCCTTGCCCAAGGTGGCCTCCGACAACTCCCCCTCCATGATGATGCCCTCATCCCCACCATCTCCCCTCCTACCAACTTTGATCCTCCCCTTCCACCCCCTGTGTTTTCCACAAGGCCACCCTCTCTCCCTTCTCTCCCTCTTCTCTTCCTCCCTCCCTTCTCTCCCCCCAGGCTTCCCCTAGCCCCCTACCTTCTTTCCTCCCCCTTCCCGCTCCTCTGCCACTGGCATCTACACCCTCCCCCTCTCGCTCCTCCCCTACCTTTTCTCCTTTGGCAGGTCCTCGGATTCGTACATGAACAGTGAACATTCGTGCGCCGGAGATCGTCGCCAGTGTCTATGTGTGCCTTTGTGATAGTGATTCAGTGTTTCATTGTTTGTGCTCCATTGTTCACATGTGTCATTTCTGTCGTCTATGTTCGTGTGCTAGTGATGAACGTTTTTTCTTTCACTGCGCCTGTGAACGGCTCCATGTATTTTACTTTGTGTCTACTGTTTTTTATCCACTGTTTGGTTTGTTTTTCTATGTCTTCTTATGTCCTACTTGTATTATCTGTGGCCGAAGAGCGGCGTAGTGTTTCCGCTGCCGGCCTACCTGTATAAGGTTTCAATATGACTATACAGAAAAAAAAACGAAGCACGAAAACGTGTAAGTTTCATGTAATATTTAGCCTAAATATAATAAAATATTACTCAAACGTGTCGCTAATGTTTTACTGTAACAGATCCTATATTCATGAAGTGAATGACTTAAATGCTTTATGCAAAGTTTATAGGGGAACATTGGTGCGAAGGTCAGCGCCATTGTTCTAAATGATAACGATAAATTTAAATGTAGGAGATTTCTCTGATTAGCGGTTCTCCCTTTCAAACAGTAAAAGTAATCAGTTTGTCCAATATTGAATCATATTTGAGTAAAGTGACTTCAGTAAATTGTTTTGTTCCCCACTTAATGAAACTGCGAGAATTTCCTTAGCGTTGAATTTTCATAAAATTATAAAATAATTATCAAAAGTTAATTACTATAGCAAAATAAAAAATACAGCCATTCATCTGGAATTTTGTGTGTTGGTGGTGTCTTTTAATACTAAAACATATCGGGCAAATTAAATGCGAGAAGCACCACAATGAGTCAGTGACGTAAATAATTTTCCAGTTGTGAAGCAGGCAGAATAACACAAACTCCAACTATTCATAACATATAAATACAAATACATAAAAGAACCACCACACGGTACATGAGCGGCGTGGTCAGCATAAGATAATGAGTGTTCACTGTGAAGGACAAGGAGATGCCGCCTACTCACGTGACAGCGTTATCAGCGCTAGACAGAGTTTGGAAAGAGCCTCATTGCGGGTCTCGATTTGGCCAGCTGGTAAAAATATCCAATATCCAGATTTGTAGGGAATTGGGATGTGACAGTGAGCCGATGTTGGACGGCATGGGAACGTGAGGACAGGCGTACTCATTGCCAAGGTTCTGGTCCATCATGTCTGACAACAACAAGGGAGAATCGCCGTATTGTGCACCAAGCACATCATAACCCCTTCACATATGCACCATCCATCCAAGAACACGTAACAACTCTCTTCATCATTGTGTCTTCCCATATCATTAGTCAGAGACTAGCAGCAGTCAGACTAGGGAATTACTGTTTCATACATAGGTTGCCGTTAACACCATAACACAAATGGCTGCGTTTGATGTGGTGCCCTGGCTGAGAAGCAAAAACTGCTGAAGGATGGTGTCATATTGTGTTCGGCGACAAATCGTGGTTCTGCAGTACCTGAATGACCATCGTCAACGAGTTGGCGGCGACCTGAGGAGAGGTCCCATTCTTCTAGTGTCTTGACGAGGCATAGTGGTGTTGCTCCTGATGTCACGGAGTGGGGGAATCATGGCATATGACTTCAGGCCACCGCCGGCTGGTAGTGTCTGATGGAACGCTCAAGTTGAACCGGTATGTCACAGAATCCTGCATCCTCATGGTTAACTCATATCGACACTATCATAGTACAATTTTTCAATTGGCCAATGGTCCGCCACACATGGAACATGTCTGTATGAACTGTCTGCGCAAAGTTGAGGTACTCCCACAGCCAGTAAGATCTCCAGATCTGTCCCCTGTAGAAAATGTGTGCGAACAGGTCGGACTTCACGTATGTCCCAACGCCAGTCTCCAGGATATCAAGGACCAGTTACAGCAGTTGTGGAACAGTTTGCCGCAAGAGGGGATACAAAAGCCTTACGAACCCATTCCCAACCGAATCATAGCAAGCATCGGGACCAAATATGGCGCAACGTCATAAATGAATTCATACTGCGAATTTTTTTTTTTTTTTTTTAGAAAATTTGACTCGATTTTGTAATCCCTGAAATAATATCACAATTAGGGTTGCCACCTGTGACGCTTTTGTGTTGTTCCTACTTTTCTATAAGTGTCCCAGGCGCCTATATAAGTACGACGGGACCCCTCCAATATCTCCTTTTTTGGCTTTCAGTTTTTTTTAATATTGCATAATTTTTAAATTCGTATTATTAAGTTTATTATTAAAAATTATGCAATTAAATTTATGCAATTTAATTTCGTATTATTAAGTTAAGTTTATTATCTTTGAGGTTCGCCGATGACATTGTAATTCTGCCAGAGACAGCCAAGGACTTGGAAGAGCAGTTGAACGGAATGGACAGTGTCTTGAAAGGTAGGTATAAGATGAACATAAACAAAAGCAAAACGAGGATAATGGAATGTAGTTGAATTAAGTCGGGCGATGCTGAGGGAATTAGATTAGGAAATAAGACGCTTAAAGTAGTAAACGAGTTTTGCTATTTGGGGAGCAAAATAACTGGTGATGGTCGAAGTAGAGAGGATATAAAATATAGACTGGCAATGGCAAGGAAAGCGTTTCTGAAGAAGAGAAATTTGTTAACATCGCAAATAGATTTAAGCGTCAGGAAGTCGTTTCTGAAAGTATTTGTATGGAGTGTAGCCATATATGGAAGTGAAACGTGGACGATAAATAGTTTAGACAAGAAGAGAATAGAAGCTTTCGAAATGTGGTACTACAGAAGAATGCTGAAGTTACATGGATAGATCACTTAACTAATGAGGAGGTATTGAATAGAATTGGAGAGAAGAGAAATTTGTGGCACAACTTGAATATTAGAAGGGATCGGTTGGTAGGGCATATTCTGAGGCATCAAGGGATCACCAATTTAGTATTGGATGGGCGGCGTGGTGGGTAAAAATCGTAGAGGGAGATCAAGAGATGAATTCACTAAACAGATTCAGAAGGATGTAGGTTGCAGTAGGTACTGGGAGATGATGAACCTTGCACAGGATAGCGTAGCATGGAGAGCTGCATCAAACCACTCTCTGGACTGAAGACCACAACAACAAGAAGTTTATTATCTCGTTCTTGTTAAGTGAAGTCAATATGAGTAAAATACACGAAAGAACAACAAAACAAAGCGTTTTAAAGTAAATTGTTGCTCCGTCTCGTTTTCAAAATAGATATTGTGTAAGAGGCAGTTGTATTTGTACAGTGGCCGCGTGCAGGAGTATTGATATGTTTTGTACATTCGCTATTCCGTAAGAGCAAAGCACTATTAATACTACGGTTGTTTTAGGGTTTTCCAAAGTCCAATTCATACTTTAAATGCTCAGTGGATTAAGTGGCAACACGAATAGTAGTGGCAGTGAGTGTAGTGATGGCTATCATGAGTCTACAAGAACCAGCTCCAGCCTCATTGAATTTCATCTTATATGGTAAACACTATTAATTTCAAATATTTTGAGTCTCAAGTACAGTATTTATCGTTCATTTTTGATGTGAGAATAAAAACTGACGAAAGTTAGAAAGAACTGCAGATTTCTACGTCTACATCTACGTGGTTACTCTGCTATTCGCAATAATGTGCCTGACAAAGGGTTCAATGAACCACCTTCAAGTTGTCTCTGTACCATTCTACTCTCGAACGGCGCGCGGGAAAAACGAGCACTTAAATTTTTTTGTGCGAGCTCTGATTTCTCTTATTTTATCGTGATGATGATTTCTCCCTGTGAAGTTGGTGCCAACAGAATGTTTTCGCAATCGGAGAAGAAACTGGTGATTGAAATTTCCTAAGATCTCGTCACTACGAAAAACGCCTTTTTCTTAATGATCGCCACTCCAATTCACTTATCATGTCTGTGTCACTATCTCCCGTATTTTGCTATAGTACAGAACGAGCCGCTCTTCTTCGAACTTTTTCGATGTCATCCGTTCAGTCCCACCTGATGTGGATCCCACACCGCACAGCAGTACTCCAGAACAGGGCGGACAACCGTGGTGTAAGCGGTCTCTTTAGTAGACCTGTTGCACCTTCTGCCAATGAATCGCAGTCTTTGGTTTGCTCTAACCACAACATTATCTATGTGATCGTTCCAATTTAGGTTATTTGTAATTGTAATCCCTAGGCATTTAGTTGAATTTACAACCTTAAGATTTGTGTGACTTATCGCGTAATCGAAATGAAGCGGATTTCTTTTAGTACTCATGTGAATAACTTCACACTTTTCTTTATTTAGGGTCAATTGCCACTTTTAGCACCATACAAATATCTTATCTAAATCGTTTTGCAATTTGTTTTGGTCATCTGATGACTTTACAAGACGGTAAATGACAGCATCATCTGCAAACAATCTAATAGTGCTACTGAGATTGTCTCCTATGTCGCAAATATAGATCAGGAACAATAGAAGGCCTACAACACTTGCTTGGGGAACATCGGATATTACTATTATTTTACTCGATGACTTTCCGTCTATTACTACGAACTGTGACCTTTCTGACAGGAAATCACAAATTCAGTCGCACAGCTGAGGCGACATTCCAGTTTGGTTAGAAGACACTTGTGAGAAACGGTGTCTGAAGCCTTCTGGAAATCTAAAAATATTGAATCAATTTGACATCCCTTACTCATTACTTCATGAGCACAAAGAGCTAGTTGTGTTTCACAAGAACTATATTTTCTGCATCCATGCTAACTATGTGTCAATAAATCGTTTACTTCGAGGTAATTCATAATGTTAGAACACAGTGTATGTTCCAAAATCCTACTCAAAATCGACATTAGTGATATGGGCCTGTAATTCAGGGGATTACTTCTATTTTCCTTTTTGGGTGTTGGTGTGACTTGAGCAATTTTCCAGTCTTTAGGAACGGAATTTTCTGTGAGCGATCGTTTGTATATAATTGCTGAATATGGAGCTATTGTATCAGTATATCTGAAAGGAACCTGACTGGTATATAGTCTGGACCGGAGTCCTTGCCTTTATCAAGTGATTTAAGCTGCTTTGCTGCACCGAGGATATCTACTTCTATGCTTCTGATCTTGGAAATTGTTCTTGATTGGAATTCCGGAATATTTACTTCGTCTTCATTGGTGAAGGAGTTTCGGAAAATCGTTTTTAATAACTCAACTTTAGTGGTACAGTCATCAGTGACTTCTCCGTTGTTATCACGCAGTGAAGGTATTGATTGCGTCTTGCCACCGGTGTGCTTTATGTATGACCAGAATCTCTTTGGGTTTTCTGCCGGATTCCGAGACAGAGTTTCGTTGTGGAAATTATTAAAAACTTCTCGCATTGAAGTGCACGCTATATTTCGAACTTCTGCAGAACTCTGCCAATCTTGGTGATTTTGCATTTTTTAAAATTTGGCATGCTGTTTTTCGTTGATTCTGCAACAGCGATCTGACCCGTTTAGTGTACCATGGGGGATCAGTACCATCAGTGATTAATTTATGTGGTATATATATCTCAATTGCTGTCAATACTATCTCTTTGAAATCATTCCACATCTTTTCTACGCTTGCGTGATCAGGTCGGAAGGAGTGGAAACAGTCTCTTAAATAGGCGTTAAGAGCATTTTTATCAGCTTTTGTAAATAGATGTACTTTGCGTTCCGTTTTGATGGTTGTAGGTGTTACGGTATTCAGCCTAGCAGCAACTGACTTGTGGTCGCTAATCCCTGTATTCGTCATGATACCCCCTATTTATCATTTGTTGCTAAGAGGTCAAGTATGCTTTCGCAGCCATTTACGCTTCGAGTGGGCTCATGAACTACTTCTTCAAAATAATTTACTGAGAAAGCATTCAGTACAATTTCGGATGACGTTTTATGCCTGCCACCGGCTTTAAACGCATAATTTTTCCAGCATATCGAGGGTAGATTGAAGACACCACCGACTATAATTGTATGAGTGGGGTACCTACTTGAAATGAGACTCAAGTTTTCCTTGAACTGTTCAGCAACTATATCTTTTGAGTCAGATTGTCAAGTATGAACTCTACCCATAATATTTCGCAGGAGCTCTCTACTTCAATTTCACTACAAGGCAAACTAATTCTGACAGCAATAAATACTCCACCACCAACTGTATTTAATCTATCCTTTCTGAACACTGTTAGATCGTTTGAAAAAAATTCGGCTGATCTTATTTCCGGCTTTAGCCAGCTCTCCGTGCCTATAACTATTTGAGCTTCAGTACTTTCTATTATGACTTCGAGCTCTGGTTCTTTCCCAACACAGCTACGACAATTTACAACTACAATACCGATTGAAACTTCCTGGCAGATTAAAACTGTGTGCCAGACCGAGACTCGAACTAGGGACCTTTGCCTTTCGCGGGCAAGTGCTCTACCATCTGAACTACCGAAGCACGACTCACGCGCGGTCCTCACAGTTTTACTTTTGCCAGTATCTCGTCTCCTACCTTCCAAACTTTACAGTTTTAATCTGCCAGGAAGTTTCATATCAGCGCACACTCCGCTGCAGAGTGAAAATCTCATTCTGGAAACATCCCCCAGGCTGTGGCTAAGCCATGTCTCCGCAGTATCCTTTCTTTCAGGAGTGCTAGTTCTGCAAGGTTCGCTGGAGAGCTTCTGTAGAGTTTGGAAGGTAGGAGACGAGATACTGGCAGAAGTAAAGCTGTGAGGACCGGGCGTGAGTCGTGCTTCGGTAGCTCAGATGGTAGAGCACTTGCCCGCGAAAGGCAAAGGTCCCGAGTTCGAGTCTCGGTCGGGCTCACAGTTTTAATCTGCCAGGAAGTTTCATATCAGCGCACACTCCGCTGCAGGGTGAAAATCTCATTCTACAATACCGATTGTTTCTACAACTACTTTACTGTGTTTCACCTGTCCCCTTTTAGATGGACGTCCTTTCTGTGGTTTCCTGAGGCCTTTAACCTAAAAACCCGCCCAGTCCCTTCCACACAGCCCCCGCTACCGTGTAGCCACTTCCTGTGTGTAGTGGACACCTGGCCTATTAAGCGGAACCCGGAAACCCACCACCCGATGGCGCAAGTCAAGGAATCTGCACCCTACACGGTCACAGAACCGCCTGAGCCTCTGATTCAGACCCTCCACTCGGCTCTGCACCAAAGGACCACAGTCGGTTCTATCGACGATTCTGCAGATGGTGAGCTCCGCCTTAATCTCGCAAGCAAGACTGGCAGTCTTTACCATTTCCGCTAACCGCCCCAAAACCAGACAGAACCTCCTCCAATCCAAAGCAACACACGTCATTGATGCCGTCATGAGCCACCAACTGTAGTTGGCTGCAACCTGTACTCTTCATGGCATCCAGAAGCACCTTTTAAACATCCGTAATGACTCCCCCGGTATGCACACGGAGTGCACACTGGCTTCCTTCCCCTCTTTGGCAGCCCCATTAGGCGCCTAACACTGGAGCTCCCACCTAACAGCAGACCCACCCTCTGTGAATGCCCAGACCTTGCGTGCCAAGAAGCTTCCTCTGGAACAGGGTGGACGACTGCATCCGGCTCAGAGACTTCATCAGCCACAGATAACGCCCGAAATCTGTTCGGCAAACAAACTGGGGAGGCCCTACGATCGGCCCATCGTAAAGTCTTTCGCTGCCTGCCAGACTTTGGAATAATCTCCCTCTCGACCACGGGTGAGGGGTCAACCTCAGTGCAGGCAGTACCCGGGGCGGCCACGCCAGTGGGCCGATCGGGGGACACGTGAGACGTGTATTAAGTGCTACCGACTTTTCACTTGTCAAAGGTGGAAGTGTCCCGACTTCTGACTTGCCAAAGATGACAACCTTAATCACATGTCCTCTCAACACGTGAAGTTCCATCTCGTTTCCTCTTTCCCTACCATTTTGTTTCCTCCTTCCCTACTGAGTGCTTCACTTCATTTATCATTTAGCTTATGTTTGAAATAAGTCGTATATAAAATAATAATGATGTAATGATAGCAGCTGTTGACGATCTGATTTGTCATTTCTGATTAAGTTTACATATTTTAACACTAAAAATACAACCATTCGTGCATAAGGGTGTTCTCGTTTGAGGCTCGACAGGAATGCTGAAAATTTTCCGTGTAGAACAGCGCCTGATTCTGGAGCGACATATTTGATATTTTGGTAGTATTTCAAAGCTATTGGCATTTGCATTTGTACCCTACATACCTGCAGTGGTACGGCATTGGATGGCATTAATTATTCAAAATGGTTCAAATGGCTCTGAGCACTATGGGACTTAACATCTGTGGTCATCAGTCCCCTAGAACTTAGAACTACTTAAACCTAACTAACCTAAGGACACCACACACATCCATGCCCGAGGCAGGATTCGAACCTGCGACCGTAGCGGTCACGCGGTTCCAGACTGAAGCGCCTAGAACCGCACGGCCACACCGGCCGGCCACAAATTATTATTCTAAAGCAATGCGATACCTTTCTGTCCAATGACGGCCCGATTGCACAATGAATCTCAGACCGTGAATCGACGAGGTGGACAAGTACTCCTTAACTGCTTCCCACAGCAGCATTCTTCCCGAGCCTTTTCCTTGTCTGTGACAACTCATGTAGGACTCAGAGACTGAGAGATTCGTTGTGCTCTGTTAGCCGCAACGCGCATGAAATAATCAATTCGGAGTATCCCTAATGAGCTACCAGCGCGTGAGATATACACCAGAAAAGAGGCAAATCAATGCATTGTTACGAATAGCTGTTTTTTCTCGCCCATATGCTCACTGCGAAGCAACTCATCAAAGCCGCAGTGTGCATGAATGATACATCAACACATCGTAGCCGAAGGAAGAATACTGCGTAACTCACCCAAAAGCACAAACAGAGACAGCACATTACTGTTGCTTGTTGCCAGTGGCGGCTCGTCAGTATACATTCTGGGTGTTCACAGATTTTGAGATTCAGATAAATTTGAGAGTGTGAAATTAGCAGCATATGCTGTATAACATTTCTGCTTATCAACAAGCTTATACAACTGCACCCACTGCCAATAACAATAACAGCTATAAAAATGATAGTAATACTGATAATAATAAGATGCATAGCTTATCTGACAAGAGGAAGGATTGCTTTTGTGGAATTTTGTTGTCTTGTTCGTTATTAAGTGTAGTTTAGGGCAATGACGAAATAGTGTGTAAGCTTTCACAACTGTCGATTTCGCATTTTTGTATAACTGGGAGTTTTCGTGCTTTTCCATTTTTTCGGACAAATGTACAAGATCCCTAACAGATGTATTAGTTCACGAATTTACTTTCGGGCTGAAAATCAGGTACTCTTACGCTGCACCCACATAACAACTTGTGCAAACTGTGCCCTTCTTTGTTAAACGTTCGCTTGTAGTCCCGCTTATTTGATTTCTTCACTCTCTTAAAGGATCTGTTCTCAGAGTCCCCAGTTCCTTTGCAGCTAACTTTTCCTGGTGATTTACTTTTCTGTTCCCAGATTGAGATTTTCACTCTGCAACGGAGTGTGCGCTGATTGAAAGTTCCTGGCGGATTAAATGTGTGTGCCGGACCGGGACTCCAACCCGGGACCTTTGTTTTCGCGGGCAAGTGTTCTAACGGCTGAGATACCCAAGCACGACTCACGACCTGTCCTCACAGCTTTAGTTTTCTGTTAGCATTTAAATTATATTCAACGTAGTTCATGATTACACTGCACATGAAAAACGATTCCCGTCCAGTAAACAACCAACTCCAAACACAAAGTGCCGTTTGTGGAAATGATTAAACTCATGTAGTAACGTATAATAACATGATCGCTTGACTCGAATACAAATGAGGCGCTGAGATCCATAAGGGCCTAAAGCACACCGCCATCGATCCCACATTTCAGTGAATATCAGAGAAACCAGTGATACAGCTTTTCGTGTATTTTCATGTATATAGTGTGGGCCTACAGCACAGATAAACCTGACTCACCATAAGTTCAACAGATTTCAAAAACATGAATGAATGCTACAATCTCACAATCGACGGTGATGTGCTTTAGGCCCTTATGATTCTCAGCACCTCAAATAGATTAGTGTATGATAAAATTCATGACTTAATACACTATGACTCGTTCAGAAACACATAATACGAGGGCTGTCCAGAAAGTAAGTTACGATTGGTTGCGAAATGAAAATCACAGTGAAAATCAGAAATGTCTCATTTGTAACAGCTACACCTTTCAGCTACTTCTCTACCTAGTCGCCGTTCTGACTCATGCATTCGTCGTAGCGTTGTACCAACTTTCCAATACCCTCAGCATAGAAGGCAGCCGCCAGTGCTTTCCGCCAATTCTCTACGCTGGCCTAAAGCTCGTTGTCTGTGCCAAGATGTTGTCTTCATAGCCAGCGGTTCGTTTGAGATGAAACTCAGTGGGAGACAATTACGGGCTGTATTGTGGGTAACCAAACATTTCCAATTGAAACGATGCAGGAACATCTTCATTGCCCCTGCAGAATGAGGCTGAGAATTGTCTTGAAGAAGAAACCGCACGACAGATATGTAATGTTGGTTGCATAGCTTCAGGGGAAAATTCTCACCAGGCCCTCGTACTTCGCGGGAGACACTATTTCCTATAACATCTTTACGCGCTCACTAAGACCTCAGGAATGAAAAGAGCGACATAATTCTACCTAGAGTCATACTAGAGACACTGCCCAACACATCTTTGCAAAGCTTTATCGGATTTTCATAGTCGTTTCCATTTCGCGATCAATCGTAACTTAATTTCTGGACAGCCCTCGTATATGTTTACTGTCAGTCTTTCTTTATACTGACGTCCAATCTAATTTTGCTACGGTTTATAGTGAGCGAATTAGCATATCTGAGGAGTATGCTATCGTCTAGCGGGATTTGTGCGTCGCAGTATGCTACCATCTGGTGGCACTGATGTAAGCTTCTAATTGAATGGCTAGGGCTAGCTGTGCACATCGCGAACTGTGCACGTTGTATATCAAATCCGTACGTATTTGACCCGTAAGGCAATTACGTCACGCGAGTTGCGTGTGCGCAAAAGCTCCTTAAGGCATGCAAAACTGAAGGTGTGCTCGCAACCCTGATGCCAAGTTTCATGGGTTCAAATGGTTCAAATGGCTCTGAGCACTATGGGACTTAACATCTATGGTCATCAGTCCCCTAGAACTTAGAACTACTTAAACCTAACTAACCCAAGGACATCACACACATCCATGCCCGAGGCAGGATTCGAACCTGCGACCGTAGCAGTCACGCGGTTCCGGACTGAGCGCCTAGAACCGCGAGACCACCGCGGCCGGCAAGTTTCATGGGCTTTATAGAAGCAGTAGTGCTGTAGATTTAAGTGTTGTATCTTTCAGGCTGCAGGATCTATGTTACTTTTAACAGCAGTCAAAGAAAAACAACAAATAAATCATGGAGGTGTCGAAAGCTAAGGTGTTCACGTGCTCTTGTGCTCTTACACAGCCGCCGCCACTGCTTGTTAGGGATGCCTCTGTGTGGCTAAGCAGTTTTTGATTCAAGACTTCTGTTTATTTGACTATGTTAACTGTGGTTCAGCTCCATGGTCAAGTTAAATTACTTGAAGAAATAGAGCGGGCAGACTTTTGGTACAGCTTTATTTATGCAAAGACATGTTTATGGCTTACACCCATCTTCAGTTGGCGTAATACTTTATTCTTCATCAGTGCTACGTTTTTATCTACATTTTAACTGCTGTGGTTGCCTTTTATTGTGTATTGCATATAAGCGCGAAGAAAGGAACTACAGATTACCGAAAAGAAGGCAAATGAGGCGCACAAAATACAGTCGATAATAACTTAGAGGATATTCCAAAATGATTTTTACAACTTTGCTCACGTATATTTCAGAAGTGGAGCAGGCAGAAAAGCGAGACTTCCGGCATAATGTTCATACATACTGAAAGTTTTACTAGCCGTTTAACAGAGTTCAGTGTGTGCACCATCTATAGCATGTACGCTATCTAAGCGATCTTCATCTGGCCTAGCATATCTTCATAAACGTGTACAATTTGTGACGCCACAGCAACATCCTCGAATGATAATCTAACTGTAAATGATTGTGTCCAAGTAACAAAAGTGGAGGAGTCTTCATATATCTCCCCTGATGCGAACACAATACCTCATGTACATGATTATGGAGGTAAATGAAACCAAGAATATTTAACTTATCCCAGGCTTAATTGGATACTTTGCCCACAGAGATCGAAACACTTACCTGTCTTCACAACACACGCAAGCAAGGCTCAGAAAACTATAGCACGATGGGTGTTGACACCTGAATATACGCAAATCATTAAACATCTGTCTAAATAATAACTTTCCGCCTATCAATGTACTTCATCAACGGGAGAGCACTAATACACTACTGGCCATTAAAATTGCTACACCAAGAAGAAATGGAGGTGATAAACGGGTATTCATTGGACAAATATATTATACTAGAACTGACATATGATTACATTTTTACGCAATTTGGGTGCATAGTTCCTGAGAAATCAGTACCCAGAACTACCACCTCTGGCCGTTCTAACGGCCTTGATACGCCTGGGCATTGGGTCAAACCGAGCTTGGATGGCATGTAAAGGTACAGCTGCCCATGCAGCTTGAACACGACACCACAGTTCATCAAGAGTAGTGACTGGCGTATTGTGACGAGCCAGTGGCTCGGGCACCATTGACCAGACGTTTTCAACTGGTGAGAGATCTGGAGAATGTGCTGGTCAGGGCAGCAGTCAAACATTTTCTGTATCCAGAAAGGCCCGTACAGGACCTGCAACATACGGTCGTGCATTATTCTGCTGAAATGTAGGGTTTCGCAGGGATCGGATCAATGGTAGAGCCACGGGTAATAACACATCTGAAATGTAACGTCCGCTGTTCAAAGTGCCATCAAGGCGAACAAGAGGTGCCCGAGACGTGTAACCAATGGCATCCCATACCATCACGCCGGGTGATACACCAGTACGGCGATGACGAATACACGCTTCCAATGTGGGTTCACCGCGATGTCGCCAAACACGGATGCGACCATCATGATGCTGAAAATAGAACCTGGATTCATCCGAAAAAATGACATTTTGCCATTCGTGCACCTAGGTTCGTCGTTGAGTACACCATCGCAGGCGCTCCTGTCTGTGATGCAACGTCAAGGGTAACCACAGCTATGGTCTCCGAGCTCATAGTCCATGCTGCTGCAAACGTCGTCGAACTGTTCGTGCAGATGGTTGTTGTCTTGCAAATGTCCCCGTCTGTTAACTCAAGGATCGAGACGTGGCTGCACGATCCGTTACAGCCATGCGGATAAGATGCCTGTCATCTCGACTGCTAGTTATACGAGGCCGTTGGGATCCAGCACGGCGTTCCGTATTACACTCTTGAATCCACCAATTCCATATTCTGCTAACAGTCATTGGTGCGAGCAGCAATGTCGCGATACGATAAACCGCAATCGCGATAGGCTACAATCCGACCTTTATCAAAGTCGGAAACGTGATGGCACGCATTTCTCCTCCTTTCACGAGGCATCACAACAACGTTTCACCAGGCAACGCCGGTCAACTGCTGTTGTGTAAGACAAATCGGTTGGAAACTTTCCACACGTCAGCACGTTGTAGGTGTCGCCACCGGCGCCAACCTTGTGTGAATGCTATGAAAAGCTAATCATTTGCATATCACAGCATATTCTTCCCGTCGGTTAAATTTCGCGTCTGTAGCACGTCATCTTCGTGGTGTAGCAATTTTAATGGCCAGTAGTGTAGATAGATAGTAGGTGTTCTGATGCAGGGAAGGTCATCAATGATACCATCGATGAATCATCATATTTCCCTACCCCTCCCCCATTTGAATGACAAAGGCCAACTGCCCTATGACATCGATGATGTCATTTATGAGTCACAGGATTTCCCCACTAGTCCTCCAACCCCTTTGAGACACAGGCCAACTGCCTATATATAAACTGGTCAGGAATTACAATTTTGGCAGGAAATTGATATCCCAAATGGCAAACTGATATGCTCTCTGACCTTGAATACTGGAACAGGCTCTATAATGTCAGAATACAAGACCTGGAATGTTGGGACAATCTCTATCACATCAGATTTCCTGCATTTTATCCGTGGAACAAACGATGCTTGTTTCCCCATACATGTCCAAGGCTGTGCGCAAACACTCGCTGCCTTGCCGCGACTGCTGTGGCCACACTGGCGTCAGCCGATCTGCTGCTGGGACGCCAACACCAATGTCAGAGGCCGCTCCACGGCTGTTATCAGACTGGCGCCCGAATGCCACAAGGCGCCACTTGCACCTGGGCGAGGCGGATCTGGAGCATCCGGAATCACGTCATACGCTTAGGAATGTGTGCTGATGCTCAAATACAGTCTACCGAGACAATGAGCCCACAACACAGATGTCCGCAGCTCTTGGTCCGGTGGTTAGCGTTGCTGTCTCTCGATCATGGGGTCCTGGGTTCGATTTCCGGCCGAGCCGGGGATTTTCTCCGCGCGGGGACTGGTTGTTTGCGTTGTCCTCATCGTTTCATCATCGTTCGGTTTGGGAACATGGCGAGACTCGACAGCGAAAAGATTGGGACTTTGTACAGGCGCTGATAACCATGCAGTTGAACGCCCCATAAACCAAGACCATCATCATTAACACCAGCACAGCTAGCGCGCTCTATAAGACGACACCACTTGCAAACATATTCCGAAGACTTCACAGTTTTACACTTACACATGCCCTAAGTTTAGAACGAGAGTGTCGATGACTGCTCTGTGCACAGAAATGCCATACATGTATTGTTCAGTCATCTGCCTTACTTGAAAAGGAGGATAGAAGTTATGATCTGACACGGTAGTTTGCAGTTTGCGATAGCACAGTAGTTTGCAGCCACAGCCTGCATGAGCCGAGTTAAACACGAAAAATGCGGGAAGCATATTTGCACTTAAAGCCATAGTGAAAAATGATAGAAGACTTCTGCAGCCACGTCATCATATTTGATAGCCAAATTCGTTTCTATGACATGACAAGGTGAATCATAACCATCTAAATGGCAGTAAATCCACACAAATATGACGGAAAGGAACGGCGTTTTTACAAGAATTGTGCTGGATAACCATTTTATACGAGATACTCATGACGAAAAATCTCAACTACCTTCATAACAGAGTGCAGCACCGACTGACGGCGGATGACTGTAGTTACTGCCAGCGACGCAGCAATGATCCATCTACTGACTGAATGCCAAATAAAGCGGTCCGTTGACGGACAACAGAACACGCCCACCCAGTTGCACGGCAGTGTCTGCTCATGGCTCACACAGCACCCTCCTGATCGCAGGTGGCTGACAATGTGTAAGTAGGCTGTTTAGGTTTTTTTATTGGTAACGCCACCTCTGTATGAAAATCACTGGCTGTGCTGTGTGCAGTCTGTGGCTGCTTTGCATTGTTGTAATACTCGCCATTGTAGTGTTAGGCAGCTGGCTGTGAACAGCGCGTAGCGTTGCGCAGTTGGAGGTGAGCCGCCAGCAGTGGTGGATGTGGGGAGGGAGATGGCGGAGATTTGTAATTTGTCATGAACTGCTATATTTATATATGATGATATCAAGGTAAATACATTGTTTGTTCTCTATTAATATCTTTCATTTGCTAACTATCCCTATCAGTAGTTAGTGCCTTCCATAGTTTGAATCTTTTATTTAGCTGGCAGTAGTGGCGCTCGCTGTATTGCAGTAGCTTGAGCAGCGAAGATTTTTGTGAGGTAAGTGATTTGTGAAAGATATAGTTTAATGTTAGTCAGGGCCATTCTTTTGTAGGGAATTTTGAAAGTCAGATTACGTTGCGCTAACAGAATATTGTGTGTCAGTTTAAGGACAGTCGTGTATAATTGTTCAAAGGGGACGTTTCATATGTCGACCCTTAGCCTAGGATACCTCACTGGAATCTTCTGATTTTTTTCTTGTAGTTTGTGTAATTAGTGTAGTTTTTGTTTATTGCTAGCGCGTAATTATAGAGAGAATTTCCTTTGTAGTTGTAGTTTTTCATTGTTGTACAGTAAAACAGTTGTGGCATTCATGTAGATTTGCAGCAAGTATTTCGCAGCTGCGCTTGCAATTAACTAGACATTATTTTCAGTGCTATGTTAATGTGTTCTCTTATTTTTGCTCTTCAAATTGTGTTTTTCTGTGTTATCGTGTGAAATACTGTGACAATAATGGCGTGTGAAAAACGTAATACTAGGCTCCAAAGTAAACTGAGAAATGACAGTGAAGACGAAAGCAGTGTGTTAGCGCCGCAGAGTAATGAATTAACTAATGTTCAAAGTAGTAATTTGGTAATTGCGCATAGGGAAATAGAGCGGGCGGCAAACAATGGTGTAGACAGTGAAACAGGTAGTGAACAGGGAAGCGTTATCGATCGATTGGTCGGCAACAGCTCGCCTCAGGAATCGGGAATGACAGAACACAATATTGCAAATACTGCAGACTCAGGTTTTGGGTTCCCACCGTTTTCTCAAATGAGTCGACACATTTTCCACTTGTCAAAATGTGAATGTTGCCGGTGCAACTTCACTGCCGAAAAGCACTGAGGAACATGTTTCAGACACCAGTGCATTGTTATTACAATTAATGCAACAAATGGGACAAAAGCTTGAAAAGTTAGACACAATGGAACAACATCAGAGACAAACACAGCAACAGTTAGACACAATGGAACAAAATCAGAGACAAACACAGAAAAAGCTTCAAAAGTTAGACACAGTGGAACAAAATCTTAAAAAGTTAGACTCATTGGAACAAACACTTGAACAAACACGTGAAGATTTAACTACTGAGTTACATAACATTGAATCGAAATGTCAAAAAGTCTGTAATGACGTAAAAACACAAATTTGTGAGCATTTTCAACCTATTTTTTCGCGGCATGAAAATGCATTACAGAATCACGAAGCAGCCATAAAAGAACTGCAAATTATTGTTCATGAAAATCATGAGACCTTGCAAGCTAAATTTGACTCAGTTGCATCTACCGATTCGGTTACGCAACTTGCAAAAACTCAGGAAAACTTTAAGGACACAGTAGATACTCTGAAACTTGGTTCAGAAAAACACACTGAAGAAATAAGGACACTATCGGAGAAAGTAGCCGAACTTTCGGATCAGGTCACTAACTTATCTACAAAGGTAGATGATGATCTGAATGACACAAGACCCGTAGCCTTCACTGACACAGAAGAGTATGAACAAATAAGAAAATTCAAACAAAATCAGAATCAAATTAATACACAACACCAAAGAGAAATCCGGGAAGTACAAGATCAGCTGACACAGGTAATACAAGAATTACGTATTTCAGAGGACACTCGCGCTCCAACACGGGAAGAGGGACTTAGAAACACGGAAAAGCCGCAAAATAATAACACAGGGCATTTCGGAAGTTATGAAAGAAATTGGCAATGTGCACCGAATTTTGAGATGGAACCGCCGAAACGACGTAACAATGACCCACATGCGACTCGCCGACATGATGATTTTGACTATAAGCTCTTCATTACTACACGTAAATTCAAAACATTTAAGAATTCTGGCAACGACATTCATCCACAAGCATGGCTCCATCAATTCTCTCGTTGTTTTCCTCCCAACTGGTCGTTGGAACACAGATTAGAATTTATGTGTGGCTACTTAGAGAATGAACCAGCTGTAAGAATGCGATCGGTCATTCACGATTGCCACAGTGAAGGAGAATTTTACCATGCCTTCCTCTCAGCATATTGGTCTCAAGCCACACAAGACCGAGTAAAACATGGTATCATAATGATGAAACGTTTCGAACAATCTGAATTTTCCAGTCTTATGAAATATTTTGAAGACATGTTGCATAAGAATCAGTATCTTTCAAACCCATACAGCCCCTCAGAACTCATCCGCATTTGCTTAATCAAATTACCTGAACATTTACGGCATATTATTTTAGCAGGACGTTGCAAAGACGACATTGAAGCTTTTCAGGGACTGTTACAAGAACTAGAAATTGACACTGATAATCACGGAACGCGAAAACAAGGACACAACAATTACAGGTCACATCCGTCACAATTCCGTGACGACAGAAACAATAACCGGACATGACTGGTCTATTCTTGCAACGCAAATCGTGACCAGAATAGACACCACCCGTACGACAACCGTTGGCAGAGTAGTAATAATTACAGGGAAAGATCACCTCTCCGCAGTAGTGACTATCACAGAGACAATCAGAGAAACAGACAATATGGGAACCAAAATAATTATTATCAAGGGAGACAGAATAACTTCAGACGCAACAGTTCAGCGCGCAGTTACGATTCAGGGAGAAATTCTCCACCACTTAACCGACAAGAAAGAAACTACAGGAACTACCGACATGACGACAGATGATGTGATCGTAACGACAGACCTGAATTGCATCAGAACTGGCGGGATTCAAACAGGGCAGGGCCCTCTCGACGAGGTGAATTTGTAGAAGTTAGACCTCCAAATCTCAATAACGACGCGCGCCAACAAAGAAACAGACAATGGCTCGCACCGCAGGCAGCCACGTGCGCCGGCTGGCTCAGAGAAAAATAACATAGACGCTAACATTGAGAAAAATTCCAGTATTCTTTACCGACGTATACCACATGATAATTGCGTCGAAGTTGAAACACTGCATACTAGGAAGAGTAAGGGTTTACACCACATTCCACATGTAAAATCATTTATTGAGAGATAATCTGCTTTTTAACTTTGTCTTTGCCATATAAATTTTCACTTGACATTACTAGTATGCTTTGTCAGACTTAGAATCTGTTAATATGCAACAATGTTTGAAGTTAAATATCCAGTCTAGAACCTAGAGAACATTTTTAAACAGAAATTACGAATGCATTGTTATAGTGAACAGACGACACAGTGTTGTATTTGTACATTCTTGCTTGTTAGTTGCACGATTACGTAACGACTATCAGGCTTACATACTTAGGACACATACTGGTACTGCTAATGAGATTTTAATGCAACATTTTGGTTTACTTGAAAATACATTCTGGGTTTAATGTACTTTCTGTGAGATACCAGATGACACAGTGGTTAGTTTATGTGACAGCTACACGATTTTATCACGACGCTACTAATGAGTGACAATATACAATGTTGCTTTTGCGGTGTTTCTGTTTTATATCTGCACAGTTTTTCTGTTTTATTCTGGAAAGTAAAACATGTTTTAGTAGTAACTTTTGTGGTATAGCTACAATGAGACTGCCTTTTCCGTAGCACAACAATACGTTACAGCACAGTACTTTCTTCATCATGGCAATAAGCTCAATAACTACGATATCTATACATAAAGCATTTCACTTTTGTTTATCATGAGGTAAGTACATTGGCTTCTGCAGAACTTAGCTTTCAGAGGACAATAACTACGACACTTCCACAGAGATTATCTTACAGCAAGACGCACATTAGCACTACAGGACACGTATTTTAGTGATTAATTTTGCACTTAAATCATTTATTTTTAAAGATATTTGAAGTACAATGATACAAAGGTTTTCAGTGATACATTTCATTTCATTGCTGTAATCTGTAACACCTGAGGGTATAATTACATTAATCCTCAGGGGGGTGCACGCTTACTTTGTGTACCATGTGTGTGGCAACCACAAGGAACCCTAGCTAATATGGTATTTGCTTATACAACTTTACACATCGGTACCATATTTCTCTAACACACAAATTACACAGCTATCTGATCATTTAACTGAGAGATAAACATTTTTTTACTACATCAGTGACACATGTTTACGCAATACACAGTTGGGTAACTTCACACTTATGAAACTGTATTTTGTCTGTACTTTGTAACCTGTTCATATTTTTTCGGAATCATTGTGATACTATGAGAGCTTTGAATGATGTATTTGGTAAGGGAGCATGATTTTAAAGTACGTTTGAGGAAGATGACACTATTGAAATGAGCAGAGAATTTTTTTTAGGTTTTGAAATTATTGCAGAAAGCTACGACGATTTTGAGATTTGACTGAGGTGTTATGATGTTATTATTACGACGACGATGTGTACTATGCTGTTGAGATATGTTTATGATCAATAAGATGATGCTACCGTATATGAGGAATAAGAAGTATGTTGGAAACCAAGAATCGTGCTTTAAGAGTTATGAAATGTGCGTAAATGCGTGACTGTATCACAATGCTGACGAATATTTTATTTGGACACTTATATTTATAGGATTTTCTTTCTACAGATTTGCAACGCTAATTCTTGACCTGTGAAATATTTTTATGTGAGACTGTCACTGTAGCGGAAACTGCTGTCATAAATATTTCCGTAAGACAGTTAAGTGACCACCTGCACGTAATGCGTCGCGGGCACCCACCTGGGCGATGGCCGCCCGAAAAAAAAAGCCATTAGCCTTTCAGAGGCGCAGGTGGAGAAAAAAAAAGGAGAGACCATTAACCTCGCTATTGACATTCCTTTGTGGAAAGCATCGCAAATAAGACACGCTCATTACTTGGAAACATATGATTATATTGTGGAGCGCCTACTTTCTGCTACTTACTGAAATGCTTATAAACTGATGGGAAATATTCTTACATCTGCAAACCTGATAATGACAAGTGTCTTTCTACGAGAGTTGAGAGCTACTGACTTATGAAATGTCACATGACTATTGAATGATATTTGTATGCTTTGGTTTGCGTAATTGCTTATTTCATTTGATACCTGTTTTCCAGCTGTGTTACAGCATTAGTTTTATAAAATAAACTTAGATGCATTTGCTAATGTGAACACTTTCTGTCAACAGATCTATTAAATGATAATTTTGTAATCCACATTCTTTAAAAAAAAAAGGAGCACTTGGAAAGGAAAGAACAATAAGAAGGGACTAGTAACAGTAACTGGACACATAATTTTCATTTCAAGTACATGGTAATATTTCTTTTACAATAAGTTGTTGTGGTGCACCACTTTAATTACTTAGACATTAAGATGTGATTATACATTTCCCTTATCTGCATTGTTATCTTTACTGTAATATTTTTTCTGCTTGAGCTATGTCATGTTTAGATATAAGCTGCTGTTTGCCAGGCATAGTGCTACTGAACTTTAAATTGTGTTACTCTGCTAAGCCAGATTAATTTTTTTTGTTTGCTGCACATTGCCTCATATTAGTTGTAATGTTGAATTGCTTGGTAATTTAGATTTACTGTAGCTTGCTTTGCGATTTTCCATTTTTTTTTATTGCTGTTTATGTTAATTGTTTTATGTGCTGCTGCATTGCCTCGTCCCTCAGTTTAGCATCTGAGCTCAGTAGATTTAAGTTAGCTTAAGAGGGGGTAGACTATATAAGAAACTAACTATTATAAATTTATAAGAAATAGGATACTGTACAGTGGAGAAAAACTATTATTGACAGAGGATGTGAACAAAATACAGAAGGCAGGCTTAGATAGGACTTTTTGGGAATAATGATGAACAAAGGGAGATCTCCATGCAAAATACTGCAGTACAACAAACCCTGTCCTTTCCTTTTGTGTTATCCCACTATATGTTTGTGTACCCTTGTGTATTTGTTTTCTTCCTGTCTCTGTGTAGTTTCATAGAATTTTTTCTTCTTTTAATATTAAGCTACATTCACTATGATGAGGAATACTGTTATCCTCAAATATAATTTGCATTAATAATATGTTATTTACCTTGTAAATATGCTTAGACATTATTTATTCTGGTTTGTTGCTCACATGTGACGGTGATGTTACAAAAGTTATTGTGATCTTTATGTATTTACTTATGTCATAATTCCTGTAACACTGATGTATATGTCTATTTCTATTCTTTTGTAAAGCCTGTACTACAAATGTTATCTGTATTATTATGTTCTTTAATGATGTATTTTGTACCTTTGTAATTGTATTTTCATGTTGTAAATTTATAAAATTGTAATTGACACCAGTTCATCTTATTATTAACTTGTAAGTTACATTTCACTGCACACGTTTCTGTTGGTCATAATATATGGACAATATGTGAGAAGTAGGGACTGTTAGTGTTTGCACGTGTGTTGATAATTCAGCAAGGGACTGGATAACAGCATTGCTCGTTCTAAGGACAATTCCAAAAAAACTTTGTGAGTGCACAAGTGGTGGTTATGGACTTGCTATATTATCTGCAAGACTCTTCAATGGTGATTGTGCACCTGCACAGTCACAACAGATGGCTGTTGGCTTTCTCTACCAGGACTATAGTGGGTCTGCATCTTTGATGGCCCACCAATTGCTACAAGGACTGCAGTGGGTCTGCACCTCTGGTGGCCCACCAGTACCGTAATTTCTACCAGGACTACAGTGGGTCTGCTCTGTGATGACCTAACTACCAATATTCTTCAAAACGTCGACTGACTCTGCTGTGGGTTTACTCTGTTGTGGCCCATTACCTGTCTGCATGTCGAGTCAGCACTGTCTTTCCGTTGGAAGGACATCACTACTTCTTCAAGACTGCATGGAAATCCACTACGTCTGTGTGCATTGTCTTTTACTGCTCAGACTTTGAGAAAAACACTGCAATTTTACTGTGACGAATGATGAGGACTGTCTTTATGGACTGTGAGAAAATTTTAGCTTTTGACCAACATTGTATCAATAAGTGTGTGCATTTGATTTCTTTGTTATTGTAATTATGAAAAATTTTTTTCAAATCTGTATTGGCCACTGCCCAATACCATTTGTAAAATTTTTTGTGGGGAGCATGGGGGCTATGTAAGTAGGCTGTTTAGGTTTTTTTATTGGTAACGCCACCTCTGTATGAAAATCACTGGCTGTGCTGTGTGCAGTCTGTGGCTGCTTTGCATTGTTGTAATACTCGCCATTGTAGTGTTAGGCAGCTGGCTGTGAACAGCGCGTAGCGTTGCGCAGTTGGAGGTGAGCCGCCAGCAGTGGTGGATGTGGGGAGAGAGATGGCGGAGATTTGTAATTTGTCATGAACTGCTATATTTATATATGATGATATCAAGGTAAATACATTGTTTGTTCTCTATTAATAACTTTCATTTGCTAACTATCCCTATCAGTAGTTAGTGCCTTCCATAGTTTGAATCTTTTATTTAGCTGGCAGTAGTGGCGCTCGCTGTATTGCAGTAGCTTGGCAGCGAAGATTTTTGTGAGGTAAGTGATTTGTGAAAGATATAGTTTAATGTTAGTCAGGGTCATTCTTTTGTAGGGAATTTTGAAAGTCAGATTGCGTTGCGCTAACAAAATATTGTGTGTCAGTTTAAGGACAGTCGTGTATAATTGTTCAAAGGGGACGTTTCAAATGATACCACTGCAGCCTCAGCCAGTATGAGCCGACCTAAACAAGAAAAAAGCAGGAAGCATATTTGTACTTTAAGCCATAGTGAAAATGACAGAAGACTCCAACAGTACTACATGCACTACTTCCCATCTGGTGAAAGAAATATGAACGTTATATCTCGCGTGTGCAGACAGAGGCCTAACGGGAAATCATGTTGTGATGTCATGTGTCACTAGCGCGGTAGAGATCCAGTCCATGCGGGTGCGAGAACCGAAGGCGCCACGGGACCGAACAGCATGGATACACTGTCATATAGACAATTGTACGTGCCCGCCCCTAAGATGACCAAATGCCCCACACTAGTCATCTAGAATGCGACACTGTTTACATTCCAATGTAGCAAATCTATTCCGGCGTCTGAAACACATTTAGCAAGCAAGTTACACACGCTTTGATCGCAAACTTTAAGAGCGTGAAACTAGTGCTTTGTACACCAAACATCGATTCCGTCTTACACAAACCATTTATAGGTATTTGGAGGTGTGTAACATCAACTGTTTACTAAATTCACGTCCGATTACGATTCGGAAATTATGGTATGTTCACATCACTCCTATAAAATGATCGTTTGGG
Source organism: Schistocerca serialis cubense (assembly GCF_023864345.2). NCBI lineage: Eukaryota > Metazoa > Arthropoda > Insecta > Orthoptera > Acrididae > Schistocerca > Schistocerca serialis. The sequence continues at coordinate 309,273,109 of NC_064646.1, read as the reverse complement.
ACAGTAAAGGAATGTGATGAACAGCGACGTCTTACGAGAATGATAGTATGGTCCCTTCTTAACCAAGGCATTTCAACAAGAAGACCAACCACCAGTGTCAGATGCCACACCACAGCACACCCTAAATTAACATTCATTTTAGTCCCAAAATAATGACATCTTTGCCTAAATAAGTGCAAAGTCACTATCCAGGTGTAGTTTATGTTTTTGCTTTAAAAACAGCGAACGTGGGACCTAAAGCAGTAAAATTAGTACCCACCGTTAAGAACAACATGCTAGTGACTAGGAAATTTTCAATTCAGTCACAGCTCTAGTTCGACACTCCGTATTTTCTCCATGTAACAACAGCACAGAACTGTATCGAAAATAGTATTGAAAATAGTATCGCCGGCCGCTGCGGTGGAGCGGTTTTAGGCGCTACAATCCGGAACCACGCGGCTGCTACGGTCGCAGGTTCGAATCCTGCCTCGGGCATGGATGTGTGTGATGTCCTTAGGTTAGTTAGGTTTAAATAGTTCTAAGTCTAGGGGACTGATGACCTCAGATGTTAAGTCCCATAGTGCTTAGAGCCATTTGAACCATTTGAAAATAGTATCAACATAGCAACAAGTGTCTAAGGCTGTCCAGTATTGTGAATGAAGAGGCTGAGTTTCCGCACCATTAAGAACAACATACCAGTTGCTAGGAACTCTTCAGTTTATTCATAAATTCCATGAAAATATTTCATATTTTGCTCATGTAGTGACATCTCAGAACTGCATGGAGCACTGACCAGAAGTAGAGAATGTGGTATCTATCACCTTTTAGGTCTCATGAGCAAACAGAGCGAGCTAAGTTCCACACAATCAATTTTTATAGAATAAATGTTGTTATTATATCTCCAGAAAGGGCATTAGACGTCTTTCAAAGTTGAACAGCCAGCATTAGCGATATAGACTTTATGTTGTATGCACCAACTCGGTGATACTTCGTACAATATCCTCGGAATGTCAGAAAACGAATTGGCAACGAAATATGTTTCTGGGGGACAACACAGGTAGCATAACAGATGGAAATTAGTATGTGTAGTTCTAACACGTGGCAGTATTATCCATTGAATTATCATGTGAAGTTGTTTCCATTTCTGCTACAGACTCAAATCTACAACAACCAGGAAACAATGGCCGCCAAGGCTGAAGCCAGGCAACAACAGAGACGCAGAACTGGACAGTGGTCCTCTGTGCTGGATGGAATATGACGTAACTGTTGTGAGACCTATTTCCAGCAATACACCTCTGACTAACGCTATTTACAGTGCACAAATCTTCCATTGCTATGTCCATAATGATAACCGCTATTAATACTAACTGCACTTGTCACACATGTCAGTAAAACATAATCTCTCTGGATAAACCTTACATAAGGCAGAGATAATATTTGATGTGGTCTGAAACACCTAAATGCAAGTGTCCTTTGGTGTGCAGCATTGGGAAGAAGTTTGAGGTATTCTAAAACCATCCTATCTGGAACATTTTACGTCTTTATTCCAGGGATATCTAAGTAATAGAACACAGTGTGTTACACAGGATGGCGGAAGTGACACATTTCCATATACATAAACGATTTAGCAGACAGGATCAATACTACTAAAAGATTGTTTGGTAACAATGCTGTTGTGCAGAGGGAACTAAAATTGTAGGAAGACGGTGAGAAATTGCAGAAAACCAAGGATAAGTTGTATGATAATGGCTATAACACAGCCCAAAGAAAAGTGTGAAAGAATCGCTCTGGAAACTTAAATGGAATTCCATGGAAGAATGAGAACGTAGCTCTCGCAAAACCATGCTGGACCAAGGACTGTGAATATCAGGGTGGAACAGAGACACCACAAATAGTAGTGACTCCAACCATCCAAAACTAAATGGTCATACACAATATAGTACATGCAAGGAATTTTACTACACATTTATGAAATTTTGTTGCGTTTCCTCTGTAATTGCAGTGGCCTGGATGTTAGGAGAAGTGACGTGAAACGATCATCACGTAAATGGACTCGGATAAATTCCTCAACGCTGTGCAAGTATATCAGATGTGATAGGAAACAGTATAGTTCATATTTCTCTTTTGAGTTGAAAATCAAAGAAATTAACGTTGAGAATCGTTTTCCAGCTGTTTGCTTTTGGTGGTATATAATCATAGTGCACTCCCATTTCGAAGATCATCGTTTGTAGCCTGGCAGGAGAAGCGTGAATGTTTTGCAATTAGCTATAGAAGTGACGGAGCAGCCTTTTTTTTGTGAAACTCATGCCTTGTTGCAAGATCAATCGTAAGTGTCACAGGTTTGCTATCGGAGGAGACATAAAGATCGGAGGCACGTTCGTATACGACCCTGGATGGCGATAGATTCCTATTTCTCTGTTCATATTGTGTTCGATAGAGTTCTGCGCTGTCGTCACATGAAGAAAATACACAATGTCGAACTGTATATGTGATTGAATCCAAGATTTCCTAGTAACTAGCATGTTGTCTTAACGATGGGTACTAATTTCATTGATTTCGGTACTACATTCGCTATTTTCAAAGCAAAATTCAATATTTTCGGTACAATATCCGTTTTAAAAACATAAGACTACACGTGGATAGTGACTTTACACTTCTTTAGGCAAAGATTTCATTATTTTGGGACTAAAGTCAATGTTGATTTCGAGTGTGTTGTGGTCTGGCGTCTGACACTGGTTGGTTAGTCTTCTTCTTGAAATTCCTTGGATAAGAAGGGACCATACTAATATTCTCGTAAGACGTCGTTGTTCACCTTATTCCTTTACCGTCGCAAACGATCATTTTATAGGAGTGGTGTGGACATACCACAATTTCTGAATAGTAATCGCACGTGAATTGCGTAAACAGTTGATATTACACACCTCCAGAAACATATAAATGGCTTGTGTCAGACAGAATCGATGTGTGTTTGGTGTGGCAAGGTAGTAGTTTCACGCTCTTAAAGTTTGCGATCAAAGTGCGTGAAATTTGCTAGCTGAATGTATGTCAGATGCTGGAAATAGATTTGCTACATTGGAATGTTAATAGTGTAGCACTCGAGACATCTAGTGTAGGACATCTGATCATCTTAGGGGCGGGCACATACAATCGTATATACGACAGAGTGTCCATGCCGTCAGGTCGCGTTGCTTCTTCAGTTCTCGCACCTGCATGGAGTCGATCTCCACTGCACTAGCGAGACGTAACATAACAGCGTGATTTCCCGTTACGCCTCTGGCTGCACACGCGAGGTATAACGTTCATACTTCTTTCACCAGATGGAGGGCGTGCATGTGGTATCATTGTCAGCCGTCGACGATTGGAAGGGTGGTGTGTGAGGCATGAGTGGCGACTGCCCTACAACTGGAAGCGCTTGTGGGTGGGGCGTGTTCTGCTGTCCGTCAATGGACCGCTATGTTTGGCATGCAGTCAGTAGATGGATCATTGCTGTCATCCTCCGTCAGTTGGTGCTGCACTCTGTTGTGGAGATAGCTGAGTTTTTTCATCATGAATTATCTCGCGAAAAATGGTTACCGATCACAATTCTTGTAAAAATACCGTTTTTTTTCATCATACGTATTTACTGCGATTTAGATGGTTATGATTCACTTTGACATTTAACAAAAACGCGTTTAGCTTCCAAATATTGTCGATACATGCCTACATAAATCTTCTGTCGTTTTTCAATATGGATTAAAGTACAAGTATGCTTCCTTCATTTTTCATGTTTCCCAACGTTTAAATCGGATCACGCGGGCTGCGGCTATGGTGCTATCGCAAACTGCAAACTACTTCTGTCCGCCTTTTCACATAAGGCAGCTGAATCAGTAGTATGTGTATGGCATTTCCACATAGGAGCTGTCACCAGCATTCCTGTTCTAAACTTAGGCTTTGTTTAAGTGCAAAACCGTGAAATCTTCGGAATACATCTGAAAGCTGTGTCATCTTATGGAGAAGGTTGGACGTGTTGGAGCCTCACTGTCTTAGCAGACAGTAGGCTTGTATCTGGAAGCATTCTTAAGTATATGGCGTGGTGCTGGGTGCTCCAGACCCACCTCCTGCAGGAGAGAATGGTGCTGTGTGGTATTCAGGTGCCAGGATTTGTCAGCAGTTTGATGATGTCCACGGAAAAGTCATTCCCCTGTGCCGTATTTCTTGAAAAAAAGAGCCGGCCGGTGTGACCATATGGTTCTAGGCACTCCAGTTTGGAACCACGTGACCGCTACGGTCGCAGGTTCGAATCCTGCCTCGGGCATGGATGGGTGTGATGTCCTTAGGTTAGTTATGTTTAAGTAGTTCTAAGTTCTAGGGGACTGATGACCATAGATGTTAAGTCCCATAGTGCTCAGAGCCATTTGAACCATTTTTTTGAAAAAAAGATGCAATAGCTCCTACTATATACAGTTTGGACTTTAATTAATGGGCATAAGTAGGCTTACGATACTGTATGACATTATGTGTGGCCTGCTGCTACAGTGGCGGCAGGAGTGGTGGGGTGTATGGAGGGCCAATACCCTCCCCTCCCAAACTCCTCTCCCCTGGTGTGGTATTCAAGATATAAATTGGAAAGATTTGAGTTAGGAGGAATTCTATAAGTAACCATAAATCTCTGAGTGAGTAGCAGGTTGCAACATGTTAAGTAGATCACCTGATGACATACTTTGTCTAACAGGCAGACCTGGATCTGCAGGGGGAGCAACCAACACCTTTTGTCCTAAAACTGTACAGGGGGAGGGGGGAGGGTGATGCTCCTGCCCTCTGGTCCAGAGCCGCAGTCTCGGACCTGGGGAATAAACATCCTTTGTCCCAAAGGGAAAAAAAACATAGGAAATCTCACGTCACAGAAACTGTCCAAGCACTGTAGGTCTAGGATTCTGACGTCATAGAGTTTTTCCAATATTCTAGATCAGATAGCATGACAAAATGCCATTGTGGATTGTTCAATTTCTCGCCAATGTATACGTAAGATAAGAGCCCTCCTTCCACAGGAACATCATAGGAGAGGAGAAAAATCTCAGTAGCGCAATTGTGCTATTTTTTTTTACCTTCACTCCAAAATTTGAATGTCCCACTATTTTATACATAGGTCATTTGGCCTTTGTCAAATAGTGGAGGGGGGATGTGTGGCGAAATCCGATGACTCTTCGATGATGTCATTGGTGGCATACGCTGCACCAGAGCACCCACTCTCTACCTACTCACACTGGGTATTAGTGATTTGCTGCAGCTTGCTAGCTTAATGGTGCACATTGCAGAACATGCGAATATCCTCAACACGCAGAAATGGCCAGCTCAAAGAATGACCAACACAAAGGTAAACACAAAGAAAAGGAAACAAGCAAATGCAGAAAAGAACATTTGCAAACAACACAGAATATACAGGTATATCTAGTAAAAGCGAATGAAATATAAAAACTGTGGATCTTAGTAATACTTCTACAAATGGCACTTAATTGCAATAATAAGAACAGTGTTAGAAGATAATGTGATTGCTATAATGTCTATAGCAAAAACTTATCCAATGAATGAAATAAATTTTAATTCTGGAAGTTAGTAAAAAATACTGTTCAAAATTAAGTGGGATTTCAGTTACGGTACTCGAAAGACAGCGACAATGAGAAACTGACACAGCTTTACAGCAAATGATAATTTTAGAAAAATGTTCAGTAACAGTTCACAATGATTAAGCTTTTCTGCTATGTATAAAGTCAATCTTCACTCAATTGGTGTTGTTCGTGTGTCGTCATTGTCCACATTGTGGGTCAATAATCCATGAGCTGTAGTCCAGTAATCATCGCCGTCGAATTAATCCTATTGATGGTAACCGGCTGTTCATGGATCCAGCAGGAACATGCCGCATGCGATGTTTGTAGTCATCTCAACTAGCGTTCCTACACTGGCACCTTAGGTAAAACATGATCAATTCATTTAACACTCGATGTATCCTTATCTCATTACATTTATTTTCTATTAGTTTCAAAGTAATGTAGACCACAAAAATAAAGTACATTAACATATACTGATCCCTCCCCCCCCTTCATGAACCATGGACCTTGCCGCTGGTGGGGAGGATTACGTGACTCAGCTATACGGATAGCCATACCGTAGGTGCAATCCCAATGGAGGAGTATCTCTTGAGATGCCAGACAAACGTGTGGTTCCTGAAGAGGGGCAGCAGCCTTTTCAGTAGTTGCAGGGGCAACAGGCTGGGTGATTGACCGACCTGGCCTTGTAACACTAACCAAAACGGCCTTGCTGTGCTGGTACTGCAAACGACTAAAAGCAAGGGGAAACTACAGCAGTAACTTTTCCCCAAGGACATGCAGCTTTTCTGTATGGCTAATGATGATGGCGTCCTCTTGGGTAAAATATTCCAGAGGTAAAATTGTCCCCCATTTGGATCTCCGAGCGGGGACTACTCAGGAGGACTGCGTTATCAGGAGAAACAAAACTGGCGTTCTACATACTGGAGCATGGAATGTCAGATCCCTTAATAGGGCAAGTAGGTTAAAAAATTTAAAAAGGGAAATGGATAGGTTAAAGTTAGATATAGTGGTAATTAGCGAAGTTCGGTGGCAGGAGGAACAAGACTTCTAGTCAGGTGAATACAGGGTTATAGATACAAAATCAAATAGGGGTATTGGAAGAATAGGTTTAATAATGAATAAAAAAACAGGAAAAATGAACAGCGTAGTGAACGCATTATTGTAGCCAAGATTTATACGAATCCCGCGCCTACCACAGTAATACAAGTTTCTATGCCAACTAGCTCCGCAGATGATGAAGAGATTTATGAGATGTATGATGAGATAAAAGAAATTATTCAGATAGTGAAGGGAGACGAAAATTTAATAGTCATGGGTGACTGGAATTCGAAAGTAGGAAAAGGAAGAGAAGGAGAAGTAGTAGGTAAATATGGAATGGGGTCAAGGAATGAAAGAGGAAGCCACCTGGTAGAATTTTGCACAGAGCATAACATAATCATAGCTAACACTTGGTTAAAGAATTATGAAAGAAGGTTGTATACATGGAAGAGGCCTGGAGACACTGAAAGGTTTCAGGTAGATTGTACAATGGTAAGACAGAGGTTTAGGAATCAGGTTTTAAATTGTAAGACATTTACAGGGGCAGATGTGGACTCTGACCACAATCTATTGGTTATGAACAGTAGATTAAAATTGAAGAAACTTCAAAAAGATGGGAATTTAAGGAGATAGAACTTGTATAAACTGAAAGAACCAGATGTTGTAGAGAGTTTCAGGGAGAGCATTGGGGAACGATTGACGAGAATGGGGGAAAGAAATACAGTAGAAGAAGAATGGGTAGCTTTGAGAGATGAAACAGTGAAAGCAGCAGAGGATCAAGTACATAAAAATACGAGTGATAGTAGAAATCCTTGGGTAACAGGAGAAATACTGAACTTAATTGCTGAAAGGAGAAAATATAAAAACTCAGTAAATGAAGCAGGCAGAAATGAATACAAACGTCTCAAAAATGAAATCGACAGGAAGTGCAAAATCGCTAAGCAGGTAGGGGACAAATGTTAGGATGTATTAAAGAGACCTTTGGAGAAAAGAGAGCCACTTGTATGAATATCAAGAGCTCAGATTGAAACCCAGTTCTAAGCAAAGAAGGGAAAGCAGAAAGGTGGAAGGAGTATATAGAGGGTCTATACAGGGGCGATGTACTGGAGGACAAAATTATGGAAATGGAAGAGGACGTAGATGAAGATGAAATGGGATACATGATACTGCATGAAGAGTTTGGCAGAGCACTGAAAGATCTAAGTCGAAACAAGGCCCCAGAAGTAGACAACATTCCATTAGAAGTACTGATAGACTTGGGAGAGCCAGCTCTGGCAAAACTCTACCATCTGGTGAGCAAGATGTATGAGACAGGCGAAATACCCTCAGACTTCAAGAGGAACATATTAATTCCAATTCCAAAGAAAGCAGCTGTTGACAGGTGCGAAAATTACCGAGCTATCAGTTTAATAAGTCACAGTTGCAAAATACTAACGCGAATTCCATACAGATGAATGGAAAAACTAGAAGCCGACCTGGCATCACAGACCGTACGCAATACGAGATTGGAATAATAGAGAATTGTGAAGATGGTTCGATGAACGAAGTCCATGAGTTCCGCAGAGCGCCCCAGTCTGCTCTCTCACGAGGTACAGTGATTACTGAGGTCACTGAAATGGTGTTCCTGGCAGTAGTTGACAGGACAATGCAAAGAAAAACGTATGTTTTGGGAGTGTTCGGATGCTTTTGATCACATAGTGTATCATCATGGTAGGAGAAACGTGATGTGGGGGTACTCAGTGGTAGAAAGCCACAATCTTCTGTACGAGGGTCCAGGCAGCTGCTGGTGGCCCACACTCAAAGCGATGTAAATCTGTATCTTCGACATTGCACTTAAGGCACAGGGGTGAGTCCACCAGTGCGATGCAATACAGATTCTGTCTTGTAGTATATTTGTCGTTGACAAGAAGATACGACGTCGCGGTGGTGATAATGGTGTGGTATGGTTGGTGGATCGTTTTCCAAACTGTAGGCCATGAACCTGGGGATGACGTGCTTCGATGGGGTTTTGTGGTGTGTACATTCAGAGAAGGTGGTAGATGTCGCGGGTGGTCATCTTCCTGGTACTGGGGAGCTCGGTGCATATGTAGCTGTATTCCAAAAAGAAACAGCCAATCTGCGAAATCGGAGGTGGGATGTGTGCCAAAGACATCGGTGGGCGTCTCTGAATAGGTGTGAGCTCGGTGGTCAACATTCCAGTAAACCTACCATTTTCGCTTTTCATGACCAGAGCAAATCAGTGTTATAAAGTGCAGTGGTCCTGGCTCTCACGTTAACCAGATCGAGACCACCATCCCGCTTCAGTAAGGTGAGGGCATCATATGGACTTTGAAGCTGTGTCCAGAACATATAGAATACCCAAAAGCCGCCTGTAGTCTGGCTGCCATTGTTGCAGTGATGGACAGAATCTGTGTGGTGTTGGGTATCCGGGCTGCCAGGTGGGTATAGATGAAGGTGACTCTCTGGCAAATATTCAATGGACGTAGTAGGTGATTTTGTATGTTTGCATGGATGCGTTGCAGTAGCACCCGAAAATTTAGCGCCGAGGTGTGTCAAATGTGTGGACTCCAGGCTGAGAGAGCGAAGGGTGTCCACCAGTTGAAAGGGGACTACTCTGTCTGTGGGAAGGCCGCGGCTGACTTCATGGCGCATGGTTTTGCGACGTTCATAGCGCTCCCTGTCCCTGCACTGTAACAGGTAATCCACTGCAATGCAGCTTGTGTGTCGGCTGCTGAACGTACAAGGGCCAAGTCGTCTGCGTAGGCTCGGCAGCGGAACACATAATCTAGGAGTGGATGGCCGGTTTGGCGCACAGTAACCACCATTGCAGTGTGGTTTCGTAACACATGATGCATTTAATGCAAGCGTGCCATGTGTCGGTCACCTGTTGTCAGCATTCATGATCCTGCAGTAGTGTGACGTAGAGTTTTCAAGGTCCTGCAATGTGCCATATAGGTTGCCTACGTAGGTTCATTGTATAGATGTAGATGTCATGATCCAAAAACGCAGACAGCCAACGTTCCATGTCGAGGAGAATGGGCTTGAGAGCGTCTGAAATCTACTTTTTATCGAGTTGGCTGGCGGAGTGGCTCATGATGTGTGTGTGCCCTGGTCGGTCGCTATGTACCACTCTCCAAGTGTTGAGGAAACAATGGCAGTGGACAAGGAAGCGAATTTCTGGACATGTGGTGAAATGAGGGTATTGGTCTGTACACTCGAGAAAACAGTTGAAATCTCTACCTACAATGAGATGATAGTATCTGTCAAGGAACAAAGAAGTGATATGTTCTGTGTAGAACTGGGAACGATCCCTCCATTTATCAGTACTCAATGGGGCATAGAGATTTATTATTTTGATTCCTTCAACTGTTATGGCCCCCACCGCCGTTGGGAGATATGTGACATCGGAAACTGCAGTCCCTTCTTGGAGGAAAATAGCTGCGCCCATGTGTTTTATAGCCACAGGGGCGGCGTATGTCTCGTATCCATAACACCCGGACCAAGTTGCTGTCCTCAGTTCTTGTAGCAGGGCAGTGCTGATGTCCACTGCTCTTATCATGCTGCAGAGCAGTTGAAGTTTAATGTGGGAGCCCATATTATTGATGCTGATGGTAGCTGTTCGGTATGCCTGGCGGGGGATCCATACTGTCGATAGGTTAGTAGCTGATGAAGATGGTCATGGTGGATTTTGCAAGTCCATGGTAGTCGCAGGAGTCGTCGTAGAAACATCTCCCAGTTTAGTGTTGATCTAATGGAGGAACAGATCTCATTTCCGCATCAGATGGAGATCCGCGTCATACGCCCATGAAAATATCCGTCAGTTTCAACACTGGTGAGAGGTGCCAGCGCTGGTCGAGTCGGCTCAATTGCATCAGTGACAACAGGCGTGCTACGTTCCATGTCTTCTGGGCGCGGGGCCTGCTCAAGATCTTTGTTGGACAGCTCACTGTCTTGTGGATGACACGTCTCCATGACAGAGAAAAAGAGTTATCATGTACTCCATCAGATATATGCTCCATCTCTTATTGCTGTGGTCGGGGCTCAGTGGTCGTTCTGATGTCTTGCGGCGTTTTTTTCGTCGTTTGGGCGACTTTTGCTTCCGACAATGTGTTTCGGTGTCTGAGGAGGGAAGAGATTCGCGTTGTTCCAGTACAAAAGACACAGGTGCTATGATGCAGTCTTCAGTCTCCATAAAACTTTCGCTGGTAACCTTGTGATCTTCTACCTCAGGTGTGTCCAGCTGTAAGTCATGGGGCCGGCCGCGGTGGTCTCGCGGTTCTAGGCGCTCAGTCCGGAACCACATGACTGCTACGGTCGCAAGTTCGAATCCTGCCTCGGGCATGGATGTGTGTGATGTCCTTAGGTTAGTTAGGTTTAAGTAGTTCTAAGTTCTAGGGGACTGATGACCTCAGAAGTTAAGTCCCATAGTGCTCAGAGCCATTTGAAACCATTTGTAAGTCATGTTCGCGGGCGACACTGCTGGTGGCAAGGTGCTGTGATGCCTCTGAGTGTATCGGTCCAGAGAGACGCACATGAACTGCGTCTTGTGAGGGCTGGATGTGCAGTATCGCCGCATAGGTGATTGGCAGAGCAGTTATGGTTCGCTTAGCGTTCGTATCGTCATGCCGTAGTTGTGTGGTGTGGCCTTGCAGGCATTACGGACGTAGCCGTTTTTGCTTCAACTGGAACCTGTTTGAGGTTGTCCATCGTAAATGACTACTGCATGGCAGCCGCCGATAGAAATGTATGATGAGACGTGACGTTTGAGATCTATTCGGACTTGTCTCACACCATTAAGCACAGGATACGTCGTAAACTGTGCCAAAGTCTTGGCTACATGACTCTGGACTTTTCCGTATGGGCTTAGCGCTGTGATGACATCATCTTCATTTACCTCGAAAGGCAGTTCGAATACACAGATTGTTCGAACGCCAAGTCCTGCATGGTCGACATCCACAGGCCCGATGTTGCCGCCAGAGTGTCTGAAGTTTAGTCCATGTCGCTTCCGTTGAATAATCTCGTTGCAGTTAACATAAGCGTCGCTGCTAATGATCGACAGATATTGCTGATGAGATCGTCATGGGGGATCTTCACATCTTCACATAGTCAGTGTCCAATGGCCAGTGCTTTCGGTCATGCACATTCATTTGAAAAGGTGAACTTGAGAGTGTTCTTCCTGTAAGAGTTGGCCATTATAGCTTGATCGACTGAGAAGCGCGGTGATGGGGAAGAAAACAAACACTCCGCGCATGCAGCGATGTGGATGACCACGTGCGGTCCACACTGCTGCCTTGCCAAAGGCATCTGATCATCTGATCTACCCAAGTGCGACTCACGACCCCCCCCTCACAGCTACAATTCTGCCAGTACCTCGTCTCCTACCTTCCAAACTTCACAGAAGCTCTTCTCCAAACCTTGAGAACTAGCACTCCTGAAAGAAAGGATATTGCAGAGACATGGCCTAGCGACAGCCTGGGGGATTTTTCCATAGTAGAGCACTTGCCTGCGAGAGGCTAATTTTCTGAGTTCGAGTCTCGGTCTGCCACACAGTTTTAATCTGTCAGAAAGTTTCATATGAGCGCACACTCCGCTGCAGAGTGAAAATCTCATTCTTTAAACACCCCCCACGCTGTGGCTAAGCCATGTCTCCGCAATATCCTTTCTTCCAGGAGTGCTTGCTTTGCAAGGTTCGCAGAAGTGTTTCTGTGAATTCTGAAAGGTAGGAGACGAGATACTGGCAGAACTGAAGCTGTGAGGGCGGGTCATAAGTAGTACTTAGGTAGCTCAGATGGTGGAGCACTTGCATACGAAAGGCAAAGGTCCCGAGTTCGAGTGTCTGTGCGGCAGACAGATTTAATCTGCCAGAAAGTTTCATATCTCCGGTGCAGAGTGAAAATCTCATTCTGGAGCTTGCAAATGTGCAGAACAAGTTTTTGCTGTCAACATACGTTGCCATCATGGTCATTTACCCTAGAGACAACATACGTTTGTCCATAATTCTCCCTTTTAATTCTGTATGTCTAGTTACATCGCTAGTAGAGGCAGATTCCCCTCGTACATGCTGTGGATTTCGTGTTGTCGTTTAGTAGAAGCGATAAAAAATTGCATTTGATAACTCGTATAATATGGGCTCTTAGCTTTGAAGAGGAACGTGAAGGGGAAATTCGCTTCCTTGCGACAAGTGTCTCAGTTCATATGTATCTGTTGTTTTGTTTTAGGACAGTCACAGCTATTTTTTTGGTTTTATAAGCACTTTATCGTATTATAGAGTCTGTTCTAACGTAGATTTTTCCAACAATGAAGCTGATTTTGTTCAAAAGTACTTATAGTGAGTTTGTGTGTCTGTGTTTTGTTTCTGTTCTTTCTATTTTTTCATAATTATGACACACATTCAGCCTGTTGATTTCCTACTGACTTATCTGAAAAGCAGAATTTACAATCTAGGTTTGTGGATGTCTGTGTTACAACAAAAATAAACAAATGAAATGATATGTACCAGGATACTGCAGGAAATGCATTTCAGATAAATACTGAAATTCTGTCCAATACATTCACATTTTCTATCTTGCATTTACATCACAGACCTTTATTTCACATTACTATTAGCACACACATAACTTATAATTTACTTTTAAATATGCTGTAAAGAACACACACACACACACACACACACACACACACACACACACACACACATAAATATATATATATATAAAATGGTACAGCTGCCTAATACCGTAATCGTATAGGATCCCCGCAAGCACACATAAGTGCCACAACACGATGTGGAATGGACTCGACAAAGCACGATGTGGAATGGACTCGACAAAGGTCTGAAATAGTGCTGGAGGGAATTGACACCACGAATCCCCAGGGCTGTCCATAAATCCGTAAGAGTAAGAGGGGGTGGAGATCTCTTTTGAACAGCACGTTGCAACGCATCCCAGATATGCTCCATAATGTTCATGTATGGGAAGTCTGGTGGCCAGCGGAAGTGTTTAAATTCAGAAGAGTGTTCCTGGAGCCACTCTGTAGCAATTCTGGACTTGTGGGGTGTCGCATTGTCCTGCTGGAAGTGCACAAGTCCGTCGGATTTCACAATGGACATGAATGGATGCAGGTGATCAGACAGGATGCTTATGTAAGTGTCAACTGGCAGAGTGGTTTCTAGATGTATCAGGAGTCCCATATCACTCCGACTGCACATGTCCCACACCATTACAGAACCTCTACCAGCTTCAACTGTCCCCTGCTGACATGCAGGGTCCCTTGATGCATGAGGTTGTCTTCATACTCGAACACATCCATCTGATCGATACGACTTGAAACGAGACTGGTCTGACCAGACAACATGTTTCCATTAACAGTCCAACGTTGGTGTTGATGGGCACAGGCGAGGCGTAAAGCTATGTGTTGAGCAGTCATCAAGGGTACACAAGTTGGCCTTTGGCTCCAAAAGCCCATATCGATGATGTTTCATTGAATGATTCGTACGCTGGCATTTGTTGTTGGCCTGGCATTGAAGTCTGCAGCAATTTGCAGAAGGGTTGCATTTCTGTTGCGTTGAACGATTCTCTTCAGTCGTGATTGGTACTGTTCTTGCAGGATTTTTTTTTCCGGCTACAGTGATGTCGGAGATTTACTGTTTTACCAGATTCCTGGTATTCACGGTACACTCATGAAATGGTCGTATGGGAAAATCCCCACTGGAATGCTACCTCAGAGATGCTGTGTCCCATCGCTTGTGCATCGACTCTAACACCACGTTCAAACTCACTTAAATCTCGATAACCTGCCATTGTAGTGGCAGTAACCAATGTAGCAAATGTGTCAGACACTTTTTGTCTTATATAAGACTTGCTGACCACCGTACTGTATTCTGCCTGTTTATATATCTCTGTATTTGAATGTCATGCCTACACCAGTTCCAGGTATTCATACATATATATGTAAATGCTATTTTTCTCCTATATTGTAGAAAACATCGTATCAGATGAGTGTGAAACACTTCACAAACACTTTGCTTTTGAATAAAACGCAGAACTCTTTCTTCATGTTGCAGAATACCATACGGTATTAGTATTCCAGTTTCAGATATACAAACTGACCATTCATCATGCAGGTCTGTTATCAGAAATGTATCGAGAGAAATAAACTCTAACTGCTACAAGTCTTTTTGAGATTCATTACTATCACTAAAAATCGACATTTGCCAAGCTGTGGATTTCAGTTGTGCTATATGTGTTTGAATGCTATAATCGAATTTGGTATTAGAAATGACTGCAACAGATGGCCAAAGACTTTGCTCAGCAATCCAATACATTTTGCACACATGTTTACAGAATGAAAACATTTATTCATAATGAAACTAAAACAGTATGGTACTTTAGTGATCCTACAAATCAGACTTTTCTCCTTTCATGTATTTCTCTCTGGGCCTGTAGCAACAGCAGCAGTTCGCCATTGCTATTAGGAATAAACAAGTGGGAACAAGGCAATAACAACAAGTCCTGAGGTCACTTTACAGTGCTATTTTAACACTAATATCAAGCACAGAATGCAATGCTCAGTCCAGAGATATGTCTGCTGTACAGTGGCAGGCCACAAGCGTCCAACTGCTCCAATATCCATATGCTACGGCATCCACAGAGCCACCAATTGGCTCAGTTCTGGCAGACATGAGTAATGGTAAGGTTCGATATGTAGGAACTGTACTAACATCTGTACCTTTATGTCCTGCATATTTTTTCATCCAGTCTTCTTGCACAAAAGAGTGCAGATGAAAATAACAAATTAATTCATAATACCTGGACAAAGAATAATAATAATAATAATAATAATAGTATAAATAAGATCACAAATTGATAAAATAATTTTTATTAAATACTGTAATCTTTTCCAATAGTGAAAAGGTCATCTCTAATGAAGGAGGGAAAACACTAGTTTTTGACATTATTTTGTAGCATGATTATAAAGAAAATACTCAGCAGATAATTTATTCCTTAATCTTTATTTATTTGAATTCACCTTTGACGATACACACAATGGAATAGGCTCCATCTTCTACATGTAAAATGATGTATTTAATTACATTCACAGTTATAGACATTTAGCCCCACATTTTCAATTTTAATGTATGTTTACAATCTCTACATAAAAAATTTTCTTATAACATATTATGATATTAATGTTCCATCAGCTAGTTATACAACTTTCATTTAAATAGTTTACAAGACATGGATCATTCTGAGGGTGGTAATTTTCTAAAAAAACTTAGGGAGCTGACTTTGGAGGAATGGTCCACTTTCACCAATCTGTGCCTTGGAATATCTGTTTTAATTTTTCTCCTTGTGTTGTGCTGGCTTATATCTCATCTTATTTGAAATTCTTTTACATTCAGTTGAATGTGCAGTGATGATACACACACACACACACACACACACACACACACACATACAAATATATATATATATATATATATATATATATATATATATATATATATATATATATATATATATATATATATTGCAAGTATATTAAATTTCCTGAACTGACATTGACTTTTTTGATCTTCAATATGTTGCTTACATAATTATATAGAGCGCCCCTATACCAGCAGTCCATAAGAAATTTGAGACTGGAACAGTCCAACATATATCTTCCTTAAATATTCTAAAGTGACTTAATCTCTCACTTTCCACATTATGTATGTAACCCTTGATATTCTTTTGCAGATATGACTGATATGTTTCTTTCCAGATGAATTTGGAGTCAGTTTGAAATTCTAAATGTTTAACCATTCTGCTTTCTATATCGTTACTTAGAATTAATAGAAGATGATAGGTATTGTTAGGGTTACATAGAAATTTGTTAGGGTCAGCATCTAGTGATTCCAGTGAAATTGATTAGTTACAATTATTGTTGTGCCATCTGCGTATCACATCTCAGATTGGGGAACATGTTGTGGGAAATCGTTAACTGCAGTTATAAAAAAAGAATGGTCCAAGAACTGATCTCTGTGGAAGGGGAACTCTTTTTATTCTCTTCTACACATCGCATAATGTGTTTATACATATGTATTTTCTTTGTCATATGAATATCCATGTTTCGAAATGTTTGGATGACACTTCTCCTCTTGTTTCAGAAGTTTACCATGCAAACATTGTCAACAACACCATTTATGGATTTTGCTATGGCCATGAATAACTTCCATCAACAGTAGTTCACTGAGTGAGGTGGCACATTGGTTAGCACACTGGCCTCACATTCTGGAGGATGACGGATCAGTCCTGTGTCCGCCCATCCTGATTTAGGTTTTCCATGATTTCCCTAAATTGCTCCAGGCAAATGGCAGCATGGTTCCTTTGAAATGGCATGGCCGACTTCCTTCCCAATCCTTCCCTAATCTGATGAGACCGATGACCTTGATGTCTGGTCTGCTCCCTCAAAACAACCAAACTCAATAGTAGTTCCTTGATTCAGGCTATATATCTGACTTTTGTATCACATATGGAATCTCATAAACTCACTTTCACCATTTGTTAAGTGAACTGATGAGCTGACATTGCGTCTAGTGTCAACTCATCAACTACCAATCGAACGAGTAACTAAAATGAGTGTGATGTAAGTGGCTTTCAGTTCATATTGGCCAGTCAAATATGGAACGATTTTAAACATTAGGATATGCAACAAGTCAATCTATTACTGCAACCTTTATTTGGCATTTGCATTCATTGGCTTCACCAAGTCACAGCCAAATTGTCACCTTTCAATCTAACCTACACTACAGGTTAGTCTGTCACCACAACCAAATTGACTGTTTTCATCCAAACACCAGTTCTACCACCCTCATTTTACCGACTCGTCCATTTTTAGGGTTCTGCTCCTCAATCAGTAAAAACAGAATCCTTATAGGATCACTTTGTTGTCCCTTGTCTGTCCGACTGCTAAGAACCCCTTTTGTCAAGAATGGGTTTACACATTAAGTTGAAATTTATGTCACATACTAAAATCTATGGTCCCTTGGTGATGTAAAAAATTTAGGCATCTACATCAATGCAATCAAAGTATGATCATATGGGGTATCAAATAAAATTTGTGACTGGATTGAAGAATGTTTGGTAGGAAAGACACAACATGTTACATTCTATAGAGAGTCATCCGTTGATTTAGAAGTAACTTTGGGTGTGCCTCAGAGAAGTATGTTGGAATCCTTTCTGTTAATCAGTATTAACAGTAACCTTAGACTTATTGCAGATGATGCAGTTATCTATAACGAAAAACTATCTGAAAAGCTGCATAAATATTCAATCAGTCTTGATAAGGTTTCAAGGCTGTGCAGAGATTGGCTACTTGCTTTAAATGTTCAGATATGTATAGTTTTGCACTTCACAAACCTGAAAATAAGGATTTACCTACTACTGTAATATCAGTGTTGGAATCGGTCAGCTCATATAAATACCTGAGTGTAACACACTGCAGGCATATGCAATGGAATGATCACATTGGTTCAGTCATGGATAAAGCAGATGGTAGACTCTGGTTTATTGGTGCAATATTGGGGAAATGCAATTAGTCTATAGTGGAGATCGCTTAGAAATCACTCGGGCGACTGGTTCTAGAACAGCGCTGAAGTGTATTGGATCTGCACCAGATAGGCCTAACAGGGGACATTTATCATATACAGAGAAGGGCAGCACAAATGGCCACAGGTTTGTTTAATCCATGGGCGAATGTCACAGTGATACTGGAAGGAACTGAAATGGCAGACTCTTGAAGGCAAATGTAAACTATCTCGAAAAAGTCTATTAACAGAGTTTCAAGAACCGGCTTTGACTGATTAATCTAGGGATATACTACAGCTCGCATGGTATCGAACACACTGGGATCGTGAGGGTAAAATTAGAATAATTACTGCATGCACAGAGGCATTCAATCAATCATTCTTCCCGCGCTCCACACATAAATGGAACAGGAAGAAAGCCTAATAACTGGTACAAGGGGGCGTACCCTCTGCCATGCACCTCTCGTGGTTTGCAGAGTATGTCTGTAGATGTAGAAACCAAAAGATACGGTTTTGATACTCCAAATTCACTTTAAAAACCTATAGGGCACTTCTCGTTGAACTAGAAACATGAAATTTGGTAGGAAGTACAATTTAAGGAAGAAACCCAAAAATTGTTAAGTGGTATTTATATTACAGGAAAAAATATTTGTTTTTCATTCGTTATTCGGCGTCTATATGTCCGTCTGTTAATGCCCCTTTTTCTCAGAACGACTGGACATACCACGTCGAAATTTGTGTCACATGCTGAGGTCAATGGTCAGTTGGCGATGTAACAACCTTAAGCTTCTAAATCAAAGAAATTAAAACATACAGCAATTCGTGGTCTTTGCGGCTATTTATGCCACATATTTTTTATATTACCAAAAGGGTAACGATAACAGGCAGAAATCGTTGAATTTCTGGATTTCAAAGATGGATGAACTGTCTATAAACATAATTAAATCTGTATGGAACTCTCAGTGCGTGAGTCCTACTCGCATTTATCCAGATTTCTGAAAATATTTTCTCCATACCTGCTGCTCTGTTCACGTCCATGGTGTATCGACATGTTTCTAAACTGTATGAAAAGTTGCTAGATATCGATATTTTTATTTTGATTGTAGTTAGTTTTGCCTTTGTGCAGGAAGAGCTTTGGGAATAAGAAGTAAACAAAGTGACGAAGTGTTTGTAATTTGTATTTATATTATGTGGCTGTGTACCAGGTAGTATGAACATTGGATTTAGGGCTCCTGTAAGATGTCACAGTCAACTAGCTTTCAGAAAAAAGGGAAGCCGAAGGTGCCCCCAATCCAGGGAACTAAACCATCTATACACAATGCACAGTTGCTAATATCCTCTGGTGTTCCCTCTTTGGACTATGTGTTAGGTAAGTGATGCATATGTATCGTCGTACAGGGTGACACACTGTTGAAACTATAATTTTGGAGGATTTATGCGAATTCGTTAGAAGTAGTATAATTGAATTTATTGCTAATATTATTTAATTTTTTTCTCTCATACATGGCTACTTTCACGTCTGACAGAGAGTGCTAAATGTGAAAACTACTGTGTTGCCTGTGTTTGAGATTTATATAATTGGATGGTTAATCTTGTTCAAGTGTCGGAGGCAATCAAAGCCATATATCCGTCAGCAGGATCATGGCTAGTAAAGCACTACGTTACTTGATCTTTCAGTGCTCAAAGCAGACTTACGTTGTTCCCGTTGATTGAAATTAGAAACCATGCCTTGAAACTGTACATCAGTGATCGACGTAATTTGGGACGTAGATTTACGGTTGTCTCAATGACAGGCATAAATTATTATGGCTCAGAAATAGTCTTTCGTAAACCAGACGTCTGTTGGATAAGTGGTTTACTTTTATTCAGAAAGAGCGTGAATCGCAGATATACCTTTGCGTGTCAGAGATTCGAAGGATACCATTTTGTGCAGCTCATATGAAATGACAAAAGTTACAGTGTTACAAATAATACTGTCAGCCAGCAGTAATGATTACTTTTGTGTTTATTTTTAAATAGGATACAGTATCACTTAGCAAGAGAAATTTTAAATTTTGTTGTAATCATATCAAATAAACTGCCTGTTCTTGCAGTCTTTTTGCAAATCCATAAGAAGTCACCAATAGTGATATCATAAATGTTACAATATGATGAGCTTAGGAAAACCTTTGTAAAGTGTCCAGTCCTCTGTGTATTGTATGGCCTGTAAATAAATATTGATTGTGCTAGGTAAGGTACTAATATGTATTTAAGAGATTGGCTGTATATTTCATATTCAGTTATCTGCCAGCCCGTCAACATTTGCCCTTTCTTAGGACTCAGCCAAATGCTGGGGTTGTACCTTTGAGGATACAGTTGAATCCTTCTCTTTCAGTGTCAGGTGAAGTAATTCTTTAGGGTGATAGGGGAGGGAGTGCTAGAGATGAAAAGAAAAGTAAGAGTGTGATAGTGAGTGTCCAACCTCCTACAGTCGTGGCTGTAATGTGGACTTAGGTCTAAGTTAGGTTGGAAAGTGATGTTTTCATTGAGAGTTGATGAAGTCAGTGGATATAGAGGTGAAATAAAAGTTGTGGTAACAGATTGATACATCTTGTAGCATGATATCTATGTTCATGTCATATTTATAGCCATTTTTGCTATAGTAACTAAAATGGTGAAGTAAATTTAGAAAACCTGTATTTGATAATGGACAAGTCTCCAGTGAGTTTGTTGATGCATGTTATGTACATATGTAGTAGTATGTAAATAACAAAAAAATGCATAATGGGGTGGAGGGGGGAATAAAAAGTGGTAAATGTATACCTCTTGTAAAGGTGATGATACATTAGATTTGATTATCTTGAATAGCTTTACTGTTTTCAGTGAGTAAAGAGTATAACTCTGATTGCATTAATATTAATTAGTAAATTTAATGTTGCATTCTAAGAAGACAATTTTACCATTTATAGGTGGAGGTATACCTGTTGGCACAGTGATGTTGGTGGGTAAGTGCTTTAATATTGTCAGGATAGTATGTTGTCCATCACTCATAGTGCTTAAATTGTATTTCTTTAGTTATTGAGTTATTGAGGAGATTGTAAGCTACATCCCATCTTTTCTAATAACTTGATGAAAAGTTTTCCTTTGCTCAGTTCAGTTTTATTTTTCGACTCTTTCAGAAGAGGACAAATATGGAACATTTTCAAAATTCATTATGAAGTACTTCTTAGCTGAAGGAGTTGTGTGTGGCCACTCTGTTGTTGCAGCCTCACAAGACGTTGATCCGGAAGCAGTGGTTAGTATTGATTATAACATTACATAATTTTTCTACTGTCATTTTCCATATAATTATCTACCTCATGTTGTGCAATAAAACTTGGCCATTTTCTATGCGTACAATAACCAGATGACTTCAGCCTGGTACAGAATGTTTTCTTCTAACAACAATTTTAGCTACTAAACAATACAATATGCCACAGCATTGTAGAAACACTGCATAACCACTGTTGAGTCTAGTGTGCTCCCTGCCCTGCAAGGAAGAGATGGAGTTTGTTCCTCCCCCTCCCCCCCCCCCCCCCCCCCCCCCCCCCGTTCACTCTGCGACAACTTTATACATATTCTCCCAGCACCTGCAAAAGGACCAAGTTACATTGTTCATATAGTATAGAAATTGGTTTTTTATTATTTCAAGCTCAGAAAAGGAAAGGCTTGTTATTCACACCAGCTATTCTGTCTTTGTGTACGGGGCATTCAAATTAAAGTAAAATAACTGAAAGAATTATTAAGTTTTTGGAGGAGAGGTGCCCCTACTGCATTTAACTGTGAGAGTTATCGCACGCCACGCGGGATTAGCCGAGTGGTCTGGGGTGCTGCAATCATGGACTGTGCGGCTAGTCCTGGTGGAGGTTCGAGTCCTCCCTCGGGCATGGTTGTGTGTATTTGTCCTTAGGATAATTTAGGTTAAGTAGTGTGTAAGCTTAGGGACAGATGACCTTAGCAGTTAAGTCCCATAAGATTTAACACACACAGTTATCACACATTCATAGTTACAGCTTTATTATTTACTCTGTATGTATGGAATAGGGAGACGAATGGGGGAAAAAAATGAATGGGAAACTGTATGTTAATTTACCCATTTTACTGGTTGCCGAGCTCTATGCCTATGGACCATATAATTTTGAGAAATTGTTTCTCGAAATAGAGTAATTGGATTTGATTATTGTCTGTATTTGTCATTTATGGTAGCTATGCGATTAATGTTTGCCACAAAAGAAATTCTCTTTGGGGAAGAATCTCTAAGTTTATTAATCATCGACAGGTCAGACGTATGGCAAACGATGGTACCCCTTAGGAAAATGGCAGCAAGGGACAGGAAAGGACACAGGGAGTGCCCAATGTGTATGCCTAGGGGCCTCATTCAACATGTTGAAGAGTCTATTCCAGCAGCCATTGAGGGAACAGGGTGCAACCAGCTGCAGCTTGTGACACATGTTGGAACAAATGATGCCTGTTGTCTTGCCTCCAAGGTCAAGCTTTGGTCATTCCAGCGACTGGCAGAGAAGATGAGAAGACAGCCTTGTGCATCGAGTTTCAACGAGCCCACAATTTGCAGCATTATCCCCATAACCGATCGTGGCCTTTTGGTTTTGAGTAGAGTGGAAGGACTGAATCAGAGACTTTGAAGGTTTTGTGATAACCTAGGCTATGACTTCCTGGACTTTTGCAATAGGATTGAGAACTGTAGGTCCCTTTGAATGGGCCAGGTGTGCATTCCACATCAGAGGCTGCTACTCAGGTGCACACAAGGTTTTTTTTAGATTAGGCCACTCTCCATCCAGTCTACAAAACGATAATGGCAGGAAACTCAGAAGTGTCAGAGTAAGATTGAAAGAAGTGCCTCTGACATGTGACCATATTAAAATCCTAATTGTTAACTGCTGAAGCATTTACAACAAAATGCCAGATTCTGAAGTGCTTCTGAAAAGCAGTGAAACTCTCATAACCCTAGATACTGAAAAATGGTTGAACAATAGTAACTGTAAACTTTTTGCGGGTGATGCAGTTATCTACACACATCAAAAAACATTTTGCATCACCCCGGTTCCCAGAACTCCTGAAGATAGACTTTGACTGTGGATATTGTGTCACAGAAACAGTCCCTTTGATTGTTCAGAGATGTCATTAAACCCGCCCAAAGGTATAAACAACCATGCATGAGCAGTGCCTATTAGACGGAGGGGGTCCAGCAGCCTATCAGTTACAGTCATTCTGCCAGTAAGGAGGTACACGGCTCTTGTTGTCTGTAGTTCAACCATGCCTATGCGGTCAATAAAATGGTTTGATCGCGTCCGCATTGTTACTTTGCCCCAGGAAGGGCTCTCGACATGGTTAGTGTCCAGGCATCTTGGAGTGAACCAAAGCGTTGTTTGGATATGGAGGTGATACAGAGAGAGACAGGAACTGTCGATGACATGCCCAAGGGCTACTGCTGCAGTGGATGACCGCTACTTACGGATTATGGCTCAGAGGAACTCTGACGCCAATGCCACCATGTTGAATAATGCTTTTCGTGCAGCTACAGGACATTGTGCTATGACTCAATCTGTATGCGATAGGCTGCATGATGTGCAACTTCACTCCCGACTTCCTTACAGGTGGGCCCAACAACATGCCGAGTGGACCGCTCAGGATTGGCATCACATTCTTTTCACCGATGAGTGTCGCATCCGCCTTCAACCAGACAATTGTCCGAGACCTGTTTGGATGCAGCCCGGTCAGGCTGAACACCTTAGATACGCTGTCCAGCGAGTGCAGCAAGGTGGAGGTTCCCTGCTGTTTTGGGACTGCATTATGTGGGGCCGATGTACGCCGCCGGTGATCATGGAAGTCTCCATAACAGCTGTACAGTACGTGAATGCCATCCTTTGACTGATAGTGCAAGCATATTGGCGAGGCACTTGTCTTCATGGATGACAATTCATGCTCCTATCGTGCACACCTTGTGAAAGACGTCCTTCAGGTTAACAATATCGCTCGACTAGAGTGGCCAGCAGTTCTCCAGACACGAACCCTATTTAAGATGCCTGGGATAGATTGAAAAGGGCTGTTTATGGAAGATGTGACCCACCAGCCATTGAGGAGTGACACAATCTGGACCAACAGTGGCTTGATGAACTTGTAGATAGCATGCCACGATGATTATGGCCATGCATCAGTGCAAGATTACGTGCTGCTGGGTATTAGAGGTACCAATGTGTACAGCAGTCTGGACCACCACCTCTGAAGGTCTCGCGGTATGGTGGTACAACATGCAATATGTGGTTTTCATGAGCAATAGAAAGGGCGGAAATGATGTTTATGTTGATCTCTCTTCCAATTTTCTGTGCAGGTTCTGGAACCGAGGTAATGCAAAAATTTTTTTGATGTGTGTGTAATGGGAGAAGCTGCATAAATATTCAGTCAGAGCTTGATAAAGTTTCAAAGTGTACAAAGATGGGCAACTTGTTTTATATGTTCAGAAATGTAAAACTGTGCAGTTCACAGAATGAAAGAAACATAGTATCCTTTGACTATGATATCAATGAGTCACCATTGGAAATGGCTAACTCATACAAATACTTGGGTGTAACACTTTGTAGGAATATGAAATATAGTGATCACATAGGCTCAGTCATGGGTAAAGCAGATGGTCGTTTTCGGTTTGTTGGTAGAATACTGGGGAAGTGCAATCAGTCTACAAAGGAGATTGCTTACAGATCACTCATGTGATTGGTTTTAGAACATAACTCAAGTGTATGGGACTCATACCAATAAGCCTAATGGGGGATATTGAACATACACAGAAAAGGGCAGTACAAATGGTCACAATGATACTGAAGAAACTGAACTGGCATACTCTTGAAAATAGACATAAAACTGAAGAAACTGAACTGGTATACTCTTGAAAATAGACATAAACTATCCCAAGAAATGACTCTAGGAATACACTACAACCACTACGTATCATTCATATAAGGACCACGAGGATAGGATCAGAATAATTACAGCACACACAGAGGCATATGTGAATGTAACGGGAAGACGCCCTATTAACTGGTACAATGAGATGTACTCTCTGGTATGCACTTCATGTTGGTTTGCAGAGTATATATATGTAGATGTAGATTTGAAATCAAACATCCAAAAAATACTGTTTAGTGTGTCTAATACTTTACCAGGTGCATGCAGCATAAAGGTTATAAATTATGACTTAATACTGTAAATATAAAGTTCTCAGAATTTTCACAAGAAATCCAATAGCTGAAAGTATTGTAGCCTATTACATAAATGGACTAGCAGTCCACACATATTCACTGCTGGTGACAGCAGTACAGGAATCTTTCTTACGGATAAACCATGTGAATACAATAAAATGAGCATCGTCGATGGAATAAAAGCCATCCCACAAACTATTCTGAATTTAATAAGAAGATCCACTATCAATCCACCTCTTTTCTTTGCCAAACAAATCTGTAATGTTTTTGTTTTGTGTTATTTCTTGCTGACAGGGAGATTCTGTAGAGGCATTACTATTTCATTTGGACTTTTATGTCATGGAAAAAAGTCAGAATTTTGTTACAGTAACTATCCCTAACTGATGTGAAGTTATTTAGAATCCCATGAAAAAAAATGAATTTAAATGATAATACCTGGATTCAGATTGCACAATCCCATGTGTCATTGTAATTCTGAACCTTTCAATTCCATTCTCACTTCATATTACAGACAGTTTGAATTAAGTGAGAAATCATATTTTCTAACAATTTTGACTAATATAATGCTAAGATTTCATTGTGAAGCTGAACCAGTGACCTTTCGAAGCAGCGGGTATCAGTGAAATTAACCAATGGGAAGGAAGTTGTCTTTGAATCATTTCAATGTCAGTAATGTTAGAGACAGAGCATTTTTGTATTGGGCAAGGATAAGTTATAACCTGGTTTAAGGGGGTAACCTGATATTTGCCTCAATTGTGTTCAGGGAAACCACAAACTATTTAAATAAGGAAGACTGAATGGGTACATATGAGAGAAATGAATGATTCAATATTCGGTCAAGTATTCATTGTGTAAAATGCAGGCCCACTGCAAATGGTAAGCTGTGGGACATTCTCATTTTGTTCACAAGTGTTATGATTACTCCAATACTGGCACTTTCAGAAGACCCTATCATGCGGAAATATTATCTGAACACTTGGTGTAATCAGCGCCATCAGTCATGTGTCTCATACATCAGGCTTTGTGACATGCAACATTGCTAACATATACCACCAATTTGCCCTTCCTCCTATTACAGTTTCAGTAAACCTTTTTCTACAAATATCCTTGTTTGAACCCCCTTCTCTCTCTTAAATACTCTCTCTCTCTCTCTCTCTTAAATACTCTCTCTCTCTCTCTCTCTCTCTCTCTCTCTCTCTCTCTTAAATATTCTGTGTGTTCTTCCAGCTTTTTACGTGCCTCAGCGATACCATATTTCTAACAGTTCCAGTTTCTGTTTTTCATACATTTTTGTAGCCAATGTTTTGCTGTGTGCAGCCAGTGGAAGGAACTTAGACACTCACCGTATAGTTGAGGTGCATATGTGTGTGTTTTCATTAATCTTTTAGCTCTGAATTGCCTGAAAGCGTAGCTACGAGTTGTTTACATACCTCTTTTTCTTTGTTGCTTGATTTTCATTTTTATACATCTTTTCCCCCCTCCTCGGTTGAGTAAAGTGGCAAATAGTTTAAACAATAGATTGTACATGTTGGTAACCAGCTCAGTTATGTTCTGTCCTTATTGGTATACCTTTTGTTTGAGTCTGTCAATCGCTGCAGATGCACATTGTTGTGGGTTTGCAACAATGTCACAGATTTTTTCTTCTACTAACTACACAATGAATGAAATCATTCTTTATCTCAGGAGCTCAAGTTGATAAAGAAAGCTTTTAAAAGTGATTAGTCAGAAATATTTAAGACCTCTGTTATATTTTGGCTCTTAAACTCCATATTTATCTTCAAGTATTTCGTATAAACTATGATGCTAATGTTTGATTTCTGCAGTTTCTTTCCATGTTTGATTACCCCACCAAGTAATTTTGTTTTGAATTTAAAAATTTGCTACAGAAAGTTAAATATAAAATACTAAAGATGTAACTGTTAGACTCTGTAAAAAGCATTCTTGCTGACTGATTCAGGTACACATCTCCTTTGTGTTTTGAACTTTTCATCTGAGTTTGTTTGTTTTTCAGGTAGCCGAATTACCAGCAATAGTACAGGAAGATGACAGCGAACCTCCAAATTGTGCCACTGCAGATGAGAAAATGAAAATTGCATGGCGTTATCAGAACATAAAACCGGGTGTACCATCACAGTCAAGAACAAGTTTTGGTCACTATTATGACTTGACCCGAACAATGGATTTGGAAACAATTAAAATGGCTAATATTTTTTATTGGCATGGGAGTCAAAGTCAGCCTACAGAATCCAGTGGTGAGTTTTTCACAGCAGAATAAAATTTTTCAGTTTTATTTGTAGTTAGAACAGAGAAAAGGTAACTTTTCTTGTATTCTTGTTGGATGATTGGTACAGTAATTTTATTGTATTATGGCTGAACTTAGTTAACAGATTGGAACACAGATGCACTCTTATCAAATGCAGTTACTATTAAAGTAAACAAACTATTTCAATCTCTAAAATGTACACACACACACACACACACACAAAAACAAATCACAATCACAATATATGCACAACAGATCCTCTATCCTCTATACTTACTTCATTGAATAAGTATGTTAACTTATAATATAATATAAAAGTGTGTGAGTGAGTGTGAGTGTGAGAGCAAGGGTGCATGCACGTGAGGCGTGAGTATGTGGGCGCGAACACGCGTGCATGCGTGAATATGTGTTTTCCTGTTATGTCAGTTTAAAATTGAGTTAAGTCTGTGATAGTTTAATCATGGAAGTGCTTGCATGTCTGTGTACTGGATTTACAACATTTTGACATGTTTCATGTGTGAATTACTGTACATGTGATCCATAAAACAAGCAGGAAACTAAAATACTACAAGTACAGATGTTATCCGTTACTCTGCTTGTGTCACTTTTCACATTTCTTTCAGTGGTTCATTCAAACTGTTCTGATCTTTTATTAATACTGTACTTTCAGATTTTTATCAAACATCAGAATTCGGAATTCATTTTGCTTATTTGTATCACTGAATGAATTTTTTATTTTATATTATTTGATGATCATCCTATACTTTCCTTATAGCTTGATGTATTGTGTTTTGGAATATGAAACTCCTGATCTACAGGTCACTTTGCTGAAGCTGGCTATGGGCAACTGCTTCAATTTATCCGTGACCATGTTGAAGGAGGAGGGTTCTCTGTACATGTAAATCCTGAACATCGAAATATTTTAAGGGTGGGTGTGACTAGCATAGGTTCTCCGCTGTGGGGGCCTGTGGAAGATATCAAAGACTTGTGCCACTTTCTGTATTGCCTTCGTTCACTTATCCGTTCTGCATTTGGTGTCTGCTTATTGACACTGCCGTGGCATCTGTTTGAGGTAAGTTCTACTCACTGGATTTTAGAAAGAAAGTTAGAATATGTTAGAAGACTTTCTGTTTTAGTTTGTGTATGAAGTATCATAAGCAGCCTAACTAATATTTATTATAGTCATATAATTGTCCTTTTACAACCAGATAAAATTATGTGACTCTTTAGATTTCAGCAGATCTGTTGAATATCTCCTCTATATGTGAAATGGAAAGCAGAAAGGAGCACTTTGTCCACAATATTGGTTTTTGAGCTGTTATAATTTTTACATCCAGCATTAAATTCTGAACAGTTTATAAAAGAAGTAGATCTCTATCTCTATAATTGAGTGAGTTATAACAGGTTGAGTACTGGTGATAGAAAATAGGTGCTTTGAGATAAAGCATTTTAATGTTTCACTTTATTACCATTATTTAATTTGCCATATTTTAGACACAAATTCTGCATATATATTACCCTTAAAATGTCCTTTGTGAAATGTTACAAACTTTTTTAAGTCAAAATTAAACATAAAGTGGTTAATGTCTTCACACCAATATCACATCGTAGTGCGCAAGAATTAAAAACCAAATAAACTGGCCCCAAAATGAGAAAAATTTGCGTACTCTGCACAGCCCCCCCCACCCTTTTTTTTTTTTTTTTTTTTTTTTTTTTTTTTGCAAAAGATTGGTAATTTTACACTCTACTAAGGTATCTTTTAGGTGAGATTTCAATTTTGAACCCATTAATGGGCCTGAAATTTTGAAGTGAAACAGCCCCTAAAAATAGATGATTGAGATCCAATATTTTATAGTGGCCAAAAAATTTGATTTTGTGCTTCTAAAATAAGTGTATCCAAAGGAATTCAAGATTGTTCATAAACAGCTGTTTCACCTCTTCTTCTTTGTTTCTGGAATATTTGGCTATTAAGGTGGTTCTTCAGGATCCTCGTTATCACTGACTTGAGGTTCTGGTTCATGTTCTAGTCCTACTTGAAAACACAGAACGTCTTTTCGTTCCTTTTCGCAGTTGGTCCTCATATTTGAAAATAGTAGTCTGTTTGTTGTTTTGTCATCCCTGCTGAATCTGTTTCCTCTGGGAAAGATGTGGTGTGCATATTTATTTCCTTCAATGTATCATTTTGCAACGTACACTAACTTTGCAGTTAACGTTGAACTCAAGGTGGGTATTGTTAGTTATGTGGTACTTTGTTAGCAGTACTATTCTTCAATACATTTATTCAGTCATATGTACTGACAGAAACATCATCTTTTTCATTTGTAGAGTTAACATGTGTTTACTGTTTTATCCATCTACAACAAATGTAGTTGTATACATTGAAGTAATCAGCAACCAGTTGCATGGGAAAAAAAAGAAAAAAAAAGAAAAAATTCGTTAATTGGTTTCAGGCACGTAGTGCCCTTCTTCAGGTAGGCTTTTATTGCTGCAGTAATGTCAGATGTCAACTGGCAATTTAGGGCTGCCAACTGTAAATTGGTAACATCTGTAGCTATTTATAGCTCTCATATAAAAAGAGATCTCTTGTCTTATTCTGCATTATTGTATTCACAAAATTTTCCTCTTTCATACAAAGCTTCTGAGCTCCTTAAAATGCATATAAAAAATTAGGAGGTACTATGCATCTTGAGCCAGATAATCACCATAAGGTGTTTAGCATACAGGCAGGATCCTGACGCAGCTGCTGTCTACAACTGATCCTGTTCCAGGCTAACTGCTCAGTAGTCCACTTCATCAAGCATTTTCATTCTTTTTCTTCCTATTTTCTTCTGTCCTTCAACTCTTATGTTTGGTAGCTGTTTGATTTCCTTTTTCTTGTGAGTATGTGTCCCACTCAGCTTGATTTCCATTTCTTAAGGGTTTAAGAGAATTCTGTGTTCCTTTACCCTCTCTGTTTCTTCACTGTTCTTCACCCATTTTTATTTCTCCATTCTCCTCCAAATACACATGTCAAATGCTACAATTTTTTACTCTTTCTCTCTTCTTAAATTTCCAGCTTTCATAGTCATAGCAAAAAACACCCCACATGAAGTGTTTACTATTCTTTTCCTTAACTCCAACCACATTTTTCTGCATAATAAGTGTTCCTCTTTCTGGAAACCTTGCTTTGCCATTACAATTGATTTCTTATTTCATTTTTCAACACACTGTTGAATTTATCAAAGCTAATGTATCATAGCCTTTAAAGTTAAATTACTGCTTGCTGAGTGAAATACCTATATTGCCAACTTTATAGTCTATTATTTCATTATTCTTTATCCGCATTTTTTCCTGTCTGCATTTGCTTTGTGTGTCCCTTACTGGAGTCTGAGTCTTTCTCAACTGTACTTGAGCTGCAAAGAATTCCCTTTCCTCCCCCGTTCTGAAGAATGTGTGCTTCTGAACCCCCAAGAGTGGGTCAAATGAGAAAGCTGTGTGCAAAATTTTTCAATTAATTTTATGTACATAAAAACAGTCACACTTGTTCCTGGTTTCTGGGCAGACTAGCTTGTATTTTGGGATTAGATTACATTAACCTTTGTTCTCTGTGCTGCAAGATTTTATTTAAATGTGATAAAGTAAATAATTAATTAAATCAATGTGCTGCAGATATAATTTTGGTTGTGTATGTAAACCAGCAGTGCCTCTTTACAGCCAGAGGTAGAGAAATAGTGGTCTAAAAATGCCCTGCTACCATTTCTTACTCCTTGCTTGGTCTGTGGCACTTTTGTGACAAATAGTGCATTTTTCTACTTGCATGGTGATGTCTTCAACACTATTTGACAAATACTCCATTTATTCACAACTGAAACAGAGTACAGTAAGTAAAATAAATCGTAACCTGTCTGTGCTGAATCAAAGTCCACTGGAGCCAAAACAGAACATGGTAGTTTAACTAGAAAGTCATTCTTTTAAGTCATTGTACACAATTAACAAAGGCTTCCAAAGCAGCAGTCTGGTAGAAGCCAACTCCAATAGGAGGTCTTTGTCAGGTGAAGTAATAGTGCTGCTAGATGATATGAAGTGAAGTGGAATGGCTGATGTGGCTTCCTAAGTATGAGGCACATCATATAATTACACACTCCTCTGTACATGTTGTGAGTGGCTTCTACCACATGCCACGTAGTCTTGTGAGAACTGCCTAGTGCTGACCCCACCTTAGGCCGCCAATTCTGGGATCATCTCATCGGAGTTGGAGGACCCTGGGTGACTATTAGGCAAGGACACAAAACATGATGTGTGTCTCTTTGTGTGATGCGTGATGCTAAGACTGGAATCTAGAAGTAAACTGTGTAGTATGTTTTGCAAACTTATACAGAATAATAAAAGTAAGTAGTAGCTTCAATAATGTAGAAGTGACCACCTAAAATCTTAACTCTTTTGGGCACATAGCACATTTCATATATGTGTTGTGCTGTCTGAGCAGAAATTTATGAACTGTAGTATTAAGAATTAAGTTACTTATGTCACTTGCTCCCTCCTATCGCACCCCATCTTTTTCCCAAGCCCAAATTTAACACTTAACACTGTTAATAAGCAATCATAGTAGGATCACTTTATTCTCTTAAGGGGAAGTTTCTTCAAGTTTATCAGAAAAAAATCTGCAGTGAAAGACAAATAAGGGTAGACCGCCATCTAACATAATAAATTACAGCTGAATTACTTGCAGTTAAATTATCAGTACTTCAGGATTAAACAATAAATAGGGAAAATAATCAGTTTTGGAATATATAATATAAGTAGATACATAAAAAATGTACTCACTAAATGGCATCAGGGGAAAACACACACACTGACAGGAGGGAAAAAAATCACAGGACCGAGGAGGAGTTGTGCAACATAAACGAAAATTGGTAGGCAGGTTTCTACAACCAAAATATGATATCTGTCCAAATTTTACTGGCATTAGTAGTACGACTATGAGGATACAAATCGGGTTTGTTTTAAATACAAGCTGTAATATCTGTGAACTTAAGTTACCTTTGAGATTGGATAGGGTGATCTGATTTAAGTCAAGGATGTCATTATGAACCCATTATCAATACTTCATTGAGTTTGTATGAGGTCATGTCATAGGGCTACAAGAAGCTGGATGTTCCATCTGCAAGACTGCTGAAAGAGTTAGCTGGAATTTAGCCACTGTACAAGATTGCTGGCAGTGGTGGTCATGAGTATATACGGTTGCAAGAAGACGGGCTCCAGATGGCCATGTGACACTACTGAGAGGGAAGACGTTGTGTTCAGCTTATGACTTTGGTGCATTGTACTGCATCTGCAGCAGCAATCGTCACTACGGTGATGCAACAAACCGTTAGGAATCGGTTACACAAGAACAGCTCTGACGCAGGTGCCCTTTAGCATGCATTCCACTGATCCCAAACCACCACCATTTGTGAGAGCTCATTGGAGGGCAGGGTGGAGTCTGTCCTATTTTTTGATGAAAGCTGGTTCTGTCTCAGTGCCAGTGATGGCCGTGTGTTGTTTAGGAGGTGGCCAGTAGAGGGCCTGCACCAAACTACCTGTGTGCTTAACAAGCTGAACCTACACCTGGAGCTGTGGTCAGGGGTGCGCTTTTACATTGCAGCAGGAGCACTCTTGTTGTTATCCCACACAACCTGACTGCAAATTTCTACATCAATCTGATGATTCAAGTTGTAGTGCTGCCATTCATGAACAGCATTCCAGGGGGTGTTTTCCAACATTATGACACTCACTGATATACTACAGCTGTTGTAGCCCAACAAGCTCTACAGTATGTCAACATGTTGCCTTGGCCTGCTTGATCACAAGGTCTGTTTCCAATTGAGCACACATGTGACATCATTGGTTGAGAACAGCAGTGTCATCCACGAACTGCATTAACCATCCCTTTATTAACTGACCAAATGAAAGAGGTGTGGAACTCCACAAACCGACATCTGACACCTGTACAATATAGTGGTGGTATTTACACAAGTTATTAATGTACCAGCATCTCACGTTAGCAATGACTTATCTCCCTTACAATTAACTTGTTATCTCACATTGTTAATCACTTAAATATATTACTTAGACAATGTGATAGCAGCCATGTCATTTGCCAGCTCTGCTGCAATCATTGCACAGCTTTTTTATATTGGTATGACTACCAGCCAGCTATCCACTGGGATGAGCAGCCACTGCCAAACTGTGGCCAGTAGCAACCTGTGGCACAACATGCAGGTAAACATAACAGGCTTGATTTCAATGTCTGCTTCAGTATCCAAGCCATCTTGTAGTGGTTAATAAAAAAAAAAAAAAAAAAAATAATGAGAGAGAAGAAAAGAGGTTCAAAAGGTGAAAAAAATCGTAAGTGAAAATGGGTTTTTTAAAATCGTTAATGACCGTGAAAAAAGGAAAGAATGAAAAGCAAATCGGACTTCGTTGTTCGGAAAAGCTATTGTTGGGGTGGTCCTTGTGGCGTTTTTGAGCAAAAGTTAAACCAATTTCCACTACAAAAAATTTTGAAAAATAACAGAGAATAACAGAATGTAACTGACAGGGGGAAGTGGCGTAGACGAGAGATCATCCTTTACCAGATTAACTTATCTTCTTTCGGGCGGCGTCCAGGTCTTCAAAAATCTCCTTCATTTCTGCGTGAAAAAATCTGCTCCGAAATCTTGCAATAGTCCATGGATCACTAATTTATACCAATTAAAATCATCTTGATACTGTATGCAATTTAATTCACTTTGCTACTTCCGTCCTCCGAATTTCTTAATAACTTCCACAAAGCCTACACATTACAATCAGATCAAGATTAGCCATTAAGTTTTTACGTCAGCATCCGATCACGCCTGCTTTAAGCTACCGCTATCAAGAGACAAACAAAAAACGGATAGAAAACAAAAAAAGTGTTACCATTTTAGTATTTTCTCTGCCGTCGAGCGCTCATACCGCTGCGACGGGATATTTTTTATCTGAGGGAAAGAGTGTAGCGCGGCGAAATTTAAAGCCCCGCTACATCGCCCCCTCGACTGTCACGCTAAAACATTTAGCGTGGCAGGCTAGCAAACAATAGAATAGATATACCTAAATGTCTATTATACATATTTTCGCAGGAAACGCCACGTGCATACTTAGAGGATTATCTTTGCCAATACTTGGTTTCTAAATCTATATACTACATACACTTGTTACAGTTTTGATCCTTTTTAGACAATTAATATATATATGTTTACATAGTGTGTGTTTGAGCAAGCTGCTCACCAGCGCAGTTATGCTGGGTTCACACTAGCAAGTTATTGCAGCAATTTACTTGCGCGGAGGAACCGGCCGCGCGATTTGCGAGTGTAAACATATCGCCAAGTCGACTTGCGACCGTAGCAATTTATTGCGGAAGTGACTTGCTGCGCGTTTTCCGCTTCCAGTATGAACACCACGCAAGAAGTATCTGCAAGTAACTTGCAGCTTTTAGGATTTATTTCTATTTCCTGCAAGTAGGAAGCGCAAGTTATAGTAAGTATGTCGTCTGCATAACACTCATATTTAACATTTTACTTAATGTGGTGACTTAATTTTATGCAACTATCTTACGTCTCCTGCAAAGAAAAGATTTCAAAAGTCAAACTTGTTTTGGTTGTATGTATCAAATAAATAAATGAAATGCCTATTTTTTTCGTAGCTCACCGGTAGCTATAAATCATAAGAGTGACTAGCAAACGTTCCTTTGCTGAAATAGCAGTACCAAAGTTTGTGTCTCGTTTTGATATGACGGGCGCTATTAACATCAACAAATACTCCAGGTCATTTGAGAACATTCTGCAAATGTTTTCAAAAGTATCCATGCTCTCGATACTAAGTTCTTGCAAAAGGTTATTACAGGCACCATTTTGCGATCTTCTCATTATCTACTCTCTAACCCAAATACTTCTCTTTTTCTTTTTCACGTTTTGCATTACAATTACAAGAGCTGCAGCATATCTCACCCGCCTACTTGTCATTTTACACTTCGGCTGACACTCGTAGTGGTACTGAAAGCATATGTAAACAGTATCAGCAAGTTGTTGACGCAAGTTTCTTGCGAAAGAACTTGCAGAAGAATCTTGCTTAATTCTTACGCTGCTGTGTAAACACAGCTGCAAGCGGCTAGCAATAACGTGCAGCAATAACTTCTGCAAGCGACTTACTAGTGTTTTTACGGACCTTGGTGTAAACCCAGCTTTAATGTTGTGCGCTTCCAGCGTTGGTTTCCCAATGCATCTCTGGCAGCACGTAGTCTTTGTGCATGCGCAGTAGCATCGCTGAATTTCGCGTGCGGCAGTTTCAAAATCGATGTGTTATGACAGCCTTCAACAATATTCGCTGTCACATAGTGTTCATTACAAGTTGTTATTCCAGCATAAATGGCGTGTTAAGTTCGGTGACACCATAAGATTGAACGTGTGCGTGATCTGAAGCAACGTCCATGTCTTATGTTACGACACAACACTCCAGGTCCTTGTGCGTTTTCATGACTATTGTTCCCGGGGCATATATGGTCGATGTAGTTTTTAGCCTCCACATCGCCTACGACAGGTGCTGAGTTTATTGTCTCCAAGCATCTGAAGGCCGGCCAGGAACAACGGCGTCGATGTTCGCAAAGGTAGGTGTTTCACCACATTGTTTACACTTGCCAACAAACGTTCATTTGCAGTGTGAAAATCCTCATTATCGTCGAAGTAAATTGCAGTTTATATCGATTTACAAACAGTTATTTGGTTTATGCAACATAAGTTTCACAAACAACACAAAATTCGTCGTTTATAACGTTCACAGTGCAACACTTTTTGCCACATTTACATTTTAACAGTTCACTTTGTCCAAGCATGTTTACACGTAAGCGTGTTGAGGTGTGTGACGTCATTACGGCGCGGAGTTTAGTCTTGTTTTTGTTTGTGGTGCTCTCTGGTGGTGTGTTCATGGTTTTCGTTTGTTTTAATTTAATGCTCATTGCTGTATGTCGGGTGAGTTTGTTATTGAGTGTATTTGGTTGTGGTTTTTTGTTTAGGAATGGATATGAAAGACCGCATTAATAGTGTTCGGTTGAGGGCGATGATGGGCGAGACAGCGTTAGAACTTATCAAGTTCTTACAACTATTCGGTTTAATCGCCGAAGTTGTTAAGTGTTCTCTTTGCCTTGAGGCGATGAAATTGGTTAAAGTTCCGGCCTCTCGGACCAGCGACGGATACATGTGGTGTTGCCGGAAAGATGGCGTATGGCGTTCTATAAGGCGTGGTACCTGGTTCGAGAAGTCTAGATTGGGCATGCGTGAGATTGTGCTTATTACATATTATTTTTGTTATAGATGCCCACAGAGTTTTTGCGCGTTTGAGACTGGTGTGAGTGAGAGGACTGTTTTAGACTGGTATTCCTTTTGTCGTGAAGTGTGTTCGGAATTTATTAAGTACAGGGGTAAGTTGGGTGGGCATGGGGTGCTTGTGGAGGTGGACGAGTCGCAGTTTGGTAAAAGGAAGTATGGGAGGGGGAAGTCTGTGGCTGGTCTTTGGGTGTGGGGGGCTGTTGTTCACGGGGGTGGGGGTACTGAATGTGTTTTTAGGGTTGTGGAGGGGAGGTCGAAGGCTGAATTAGTGGGGTTAATTGAGGAGTATGTAGAGCCCGGGTCCACAATAGTTTCTGATGCTTTTTCTTCTTATAGGGGGTTGGGTGACAGGGGATTTAATCATTTAGTAGTGAACCACAGTCTAGAATTTAAGAATTATGATACTGGGGCTTGCACTAACACAATTGAGGGGATGTGGGGGGCAGTTAAGTCAGTTCTTGGGAGGGGGAAGAGGCGCTCTTCCAACCTTCAGTCTCATTTAGATGAGTACTGTTGGCGGAAGAGTGTCCCTGAGGCCTATTGCATTTTTCGGGTTTTTTTTAAGGGCTGTGGGTAAAATGTATAGGCCGAAAGTGGTTAGTTAGGGTGCATTTGTGTGTGATTGTGGTGGCCAATCTAGTTTGTGGGGCTGGAACTTTTTTGAGGTAAGTTCCGGTTTTTTTTGTTTTTGATGTGTGTTTTGTGTCAACAGAAACATCCGATCTCACGCGTCGGCTTTGACCCGTGACGTTAGGGACCTACACATTGATCTGTAGCGTAGCCCTGAATACGAGGTTAGGTTGGGAGGTCTTTTTTGGCGGGGGGGGGGGGGGGGGGGGGTCAGGGGGCCCCTGCCTGGCCTCGAGTACCACTTGTTTATTATTATCTTTGTTCGATCGTAATTTATGTGATTGGGAGCTGTTGTAGATGTATGTAGGTGTAAGGGAAGTGTTGGTTTTTTAGGTTGGTGTTGGGGGATGTGATCGGTAGGTTCTGTTGAGCTACATAGGTCAAGGGAAGTGTCCGATTCTGGATAGGAATGTGTTTTTTGGTATTTGGTCAGTTTTGTGATGTTGATTTATTTCGTTGTTTTGCGTGGTTTTGTATGGCGGTCGGTGGCTACATTTGTGTATATTTAGTTTGTCCCCACCCAAAAACCCCCAATTTCCCACGCTTGTCCCGTTAGAGTCATTAGGCTTTTTGTGAAACTTGTGTATTTCAGTGTTTATAATACGTATGCGATGTTTTTATATCCGCCATATTGGATAATACGTATGCGATGTTTTTATATCCGCCATATTGGAATTGTCGTTTATAGTCGTTTCCGCTACATTTGTGACGTCATGGGTCAAAGCCGACGGGTAAGATCGGACGCTTCTGTATTTCCCAGTTATTTGGTTTATGCAACATAAGTTTCACAAACAACACAAAATTCGTCGTTTATAACGTTCACAGTTTGCAACACTTTTTGCCACATTTACATTTTAACAGTTCACTTTGTCCAAGCATGTTTACATCGTTAATTATGAAAGCTTACATTTCGTGGTCACGTTTCAAAATATGTTGACAATATGCAATGTTTTAACACATATACAAATACATATAAATTTACAAGAATATACACGTGAAATATTTACACTAAAAAAAAAAAAATTATGCTAAGTCCCATTGGCTTTCTTTTATTGGGGTTTATGGTCATTTTGATTTTCTTTGTTAAGGTTTTGACGTGCCAAGGGATATAAGACTTAATGTTTAAAGCACGGGCTTTCCTTCATTTATTATTTCTCTTTTTTTTTTTATTCCATATCTTGGCTAGTGGTTGACCAGGCTTGTAATGCCATACTCAGTTTTCTTCATGTCTTTTTATTCATACCTGAAAGATTACTGTCACACAATATATTCTTACATTCCATTAACAAACAATACCCAGCTGCAGTAGGTGGTAGGATAATGGAGAAGGAAAGAAAGATAGACTGGAAGAAACTAATCACTACCTAAAAACTACCTAATCCTACAGCTAATACAAAAAAAAAGAGAACATAATACATTATAACGTTTGCATCACCTTCAAGGGGTGTGTGAAAGGAGGTGCTTACAATTTACCAAATCATGGGTAAATGTAAGTGTCCTTACGTCAAGTCTGTGTAGTGTAACATCATGACAGATTCTCTGTTTGTGTTTTGACTGTTCATATGACTTAGTGTATTATACCTTAACAAATCCTTGCCTTCGTGAATCGCATGTGTGCTCAGTACTTCCTCAATATCTCCACTTCTTGTGGATACCGTCTATACAAATGGAAAATGTATCTCAGAGATTGTCTCTCTCATAATGTGTATTATATGATAACATATCAAATTTCCTCTCAAGAGTTCAACCATGAACTTTCTTCTACTTTAGTGAAGGTTGAACATCATGTGTGTAGTATATATATATCATTTCTATCTATAAATTATAAATAAAGAACATATTATTATAATTGACAGTAAAATGTCTCTTTCTCACTGTCCATTGCTCGACGTCGGCTGCACGGATGGTCACTGCTCCTTTGCACGTACCTTGCATAGCCTAAAAAGTCAAATGTCTTCAACGTAGATGTAATTTTGTCATCTGTTCGCTTAAGTGGAGGTGTTGTACGAGTCACAAAACGGCCTTAATAACTCTCCTATCCTTTGCTTCCTCAGGGTTTTCTGTCATATGTAAGTATAATAAAGGCTAACCTGGCACTAAATTTCACTTTCGTAAAAAAAAATTTTTATACAAATGCATTCACATGAGGGCTGTGTAAAAACTATATTTCAACTTAAGTTCCTTAAAATATCATTCTCCTGTCTGAACACGAACTATAAATGTTTTCTTCCACACAGTGGCTTAACAAAACTTAACAAAAGGTTACCAAGTTACACTTCTGAAATAAATTAAAGCTAATGTGTTTCCAAGTTACCTTCTTATCACATTTCTTTCAACAGCTGTAATCATCATTATGTTCACTCTGCTTTTCTTGCATTCTTTCATTTTCAATGGCACTGTAAATAGATTCACTTTTAACGCCTTGTACTCACGTGTTCTAACTCATCACAAATGTTTTCTTTCAAACTGAAATTCTTATGTAATCTTAAAGATGTAGACTGTTTACTCATTTCTCTATGTGGCACAATATTACCAAAACATTCTCACTCATTCCTTACTCACATATTCATCATAATATATATATATCCTTATACATTAA
The DNA here is from genome assembly GCF_023864345.2 of Schistocerca serialis cubense. Lineage (NCBI taxonomy): Eukaryota > Metazoa > Arthropoda > Insecta > Orthoptera > Acrididae > Schistocerca > Schistocerca serialis. Next base: position 309,232,858 of record NC_064646.1, on the reverse strand, counting down.
ACATATTCCTCATCAATCATTAATACATCACATACGTGGGGCCATTTGGCACTTTCATTCTCATAAAACTCCAATAATATTTTCCTCAAATAATCTCTTGTCTCCCTCAACTACTTCACAGTAACTTACCTTCTTATATTAACTTAAATATTAACTCATTCATACTGATCATTCATTCTTACATCCTCATTCATTCTGCTACATACCTATGTCATTACTGATCTCAATAGCTATTATCTCCTGTCATTAGGGTGTCTTGAAATAACTAACTAATTGTTGATTCACCTTATAATTTACAATTAACAACAAATGTAACCTGTGTAGATCTCATTCCTATATGAATATCTTTTCTCATTTAGTAAGTGTACTCGCCTGGGTTTACCTTCTCTTCATAATTATGTGTACAAGTGTAACTGCAGTATATAATTCCCATAAATGAATGTTTGTGTTCTTAGGCTGTATAACTTAATGTTCGTGAATTCAATACAAATATTTATGATCTCGTTTTCACAGCAACTTGCTCATGTTCAACTTAGTTATCATTATATTATGTTGTTTTAGTGCACAAAGGGTTTCAAATGTCTGTGGGGATGCAGCCCCCTCGGCTTGTGAGATAACGGGTATTCTAGGGAGTAACAACCTGGGTGAGGTATGCTTGCTATTCTGAAAGGACCTGAATATAATAGCTGTCATTTTCTGTTCAGTTGTTTTAATGTTGTAGACTTGGGACGTGAACGCAAAAGAACAAGGTCATCAACCTGATAGGTTTATTAATTCCTGTTCTGCTGTCATTTTGTCGTCGTACCTGAGGAAACAAACCGTCTCAGCCGTTGCGCTCTTACAACACCTCACGACCGAAGCACGAGCGCTTAGCTCGGTCGTCGACTGTTTTCCGTCGTCTGCTGTGTTTGGCCGGGTTCATTGACCAGCTCCACTATGTTTACATAACGGCCGGTAGGCGCCCACGCGTCAGCTGATGGCGCGCCGCAATTGTTATTGCTACTTCGTGGCGGGGAGTGCATAACTGTACCGGGGAACGGCGGCGGATTCCATGGAGGGTTATGATTTGTCATGCGTGAATTTTGTGTGTTCCACATATTCTGTCGGTGATTGTTGGGATTTTTGTTGTTTTGGTGGTAATTATGTCTGTTATATGTCATGTTCCTGTCAAAGTAGCCCGGGTTGTACCGGTTATTCTCACGTCTCCTGTTGTTGTTGTTGTTGTTGTACTGTCTGTAATTTTCATTTTGCTTGTAGTTACCATTTTGATATGGGTGATAATTATTGTTATTATTCCACGAATTTCTGCGGTTGTTCCTACCGTCATACACGTTTCCATTTGAATATGTTTCGCGCGCAGGCATCGTATTGTGTCGCGGCACGGACGGATGGTTCCACCAGCCACCGTCACTACGGTTCCTTTGGGGTGGATGCTGGTTTTGGTTACTAATATGAATAAAATTTGAATGGCGTGAATCGCCTCTGTAAACTACGTCCATTTGATCTAAGAAGTTTAAGAAAGTCTTAACGTCATTCTCCGGTACTCCTATTAATCTGTCTCGGTATGGAAAGGGTAAGTGGCTCTTTAAAGTGTCAATTATCGCTGGCAAGTCGGCTGGTTTGGACCAGTACAGTGTCTTGTCTAGGTAACTCTCAAAGTATTGTCTTAATGTCTCTTTTTTAGGGTCATAGGTCTCGGGGTTGCACACTTCTCTCCTTAGACTCTGTTGCTCATTCTCGGACCAGAATTCGTCCAAGAAGGCTTGTTCGAACTGTTCAAACGTAAGGCACCGCCGCTTCATAGCGGCACCCCACTTAGCTGCTCGTCCTCTCATGAGATTGGTGACGTATCTGATTTTATCGACTTCTGACCAACTACGTGGAAAAACACCGTCAAATGATCTAATAAACACAATAGGGTGGACTTTGTGCTTGTCCTCACTGGAAAATGTCTGGAAATATCCATGTCTTACAAACGTGTCATCGGCCATGCCGGTTGGCATAACTGTATTGACGTAGTTTGTGTCACTTGCTACTCTAGGTGTCGTATCGTAATATTGCTCGTTTGGTGGAAAAGAAGGCGGCACATTGTAATTTTGATTGGGAATAGGTGATTCCACAATAGGTGTTCTGTCTGTGTCATTAGCCATGGTTTTAGCCGTTTTGTCGTTTCCTAGCGATGCGTTTGCACCAATCGCCAAACACGGCACAACATTGTCTCGTAATTTTGTCACTTCGTCTTCTGTGTGTTTTGTCTCGTCTTTAACATGTGTCTTTGCTTTTGAAAGTATGTCCTGTGTAATTGTTTCAAGTTTTTTGTCCAGATAGTCGTCACACAATTTACATTCATGTACAATTCTTTCGGCCATGTTGGTGTCGTTGTTTAGTGACGCAAGGTCCGCTCGGTCTTCTAATTTTTCTATCTTTTCTTTGAGGTGGGTCTGTTCAAGAACTACCATTGTGAGTTGTTGGGTAATATTTCCCACTTCTTCAGTCAACTTTTCTTGGGTGGAGCTAGCTGAAGTGTGGGCCTGAGCTAACTCTTCCACACGAGTGTTCACTTCCTGCTGCACATTAACTATTTGAGTTAACTGATTCTCACATCGGGTGATATTGTTTTTTGTTTCGTGTGTGAATGTAACCAAAGTTTCTTCCTGTTTAGTGACTCGATCGGACAATGTCTCAAATCGCTGGCTGAGCTGTTGAGTGGTGTTATTTAATTCTGTCATCCGTTTTGTCGCCCGTACAAAATTTTCGGTCATAGTATGGTTTAATATGTCAATTTTCTGACTAACGTCTCGTTTCATGTCTGCAAATAACTCTAATAGTCGGTCCAGTTTGTCAGTTTCCTGTGTCCGATTTGTGTCACATTGCTGAATTTGTCTCATATTCGGTTCTGACATTGATGTTAACAATGGCGCTGACGGTCTAGTCTCGCGTCCATTCCACATTTCGTCATTTAAAGTCGCCATCTGTGTATTATCACAAATGTTGCGAGTTTGAGGCAAAATCATTGCATTGATCTGTGAACTCATCCATGGAGGGAAACGCGGACTTTCTTGTTGGTTGAAAGATGAATCTACTTCACTTAACTCATCTGCCGAAACTATCTCTACCCTACCACGTTCCATTGTAATAGGATGTATAATAGTAAGTCAAAAAGGGAATAATATAAGTCTGATAATTTAGGTTGAAATATTTTCTCGCCAATGTAAATGATTGCTCTATTGCAAACAATGGTTGAGAAAGATGCAGCAGGGCGGCCAAACTTTTTCGTAACAAATGACTGTTTGGCGGTCAAATTCACGATCTTCATATGCAGCTACAACAATACTATAATTACCTCAAACTACAATAGAAATAGATAATTTTGGAAAAATCTAGAAGAGAACTACAGGATGTGTGGAAAGGGAAAAATGGATTCTGCAGTTGGCTATTGAATGTTTGAATGAAACATAATTGTGTGATTCACCATTAAATTTTCTGTCCTGCAGCGGCTGGTCAAACACTTCTGCCTAAATCGTATTCGTTAAAATATGGATTTTCTTAATACATCTCCATCGGATCATCACCAAAAGGTCTGAAAATAACAGTTTTGCATCAATATATGCCATGAAAAGAAAAACAGATTGAATTAGTTACAAAAATTCTTTACAATATTGTGGTATCATTTGCTTAGGTACAATAAAGTTGGTGTTTTAGTTACCATTTAAAGTTCAGGATTTTTTGATATTCTCTGTTGGGAAAAAATACAAATTAAAGTTTCAAATTTGCTCAAAAACGACACATCCGAAAATTGCGTCCAGTCGCGGGAGCCAGTTGTATTGGTTAATAAAAAAAATGGGAGAAGAGAGACCGTGAAAAAGGGAAAGAATGAAAAGCAAATCGGACTTTGTATTACAGAAAAGCTATCGGACTTCGTTATTCGGAAAAGCTATTGTTGGGGTGGTCCTTGTGGCGTTTTTGAGCAAAAGTTAAACCAATTTCCACTACAAAAAATTTTGAAAAATAACAGAGAATAACAGAATGTAACTGACAGGGGGAAGTGGCGTAGACGAGAGATCATCCTTTACCAGATTAACTTATCTTTTTTCAGGCGGCGCCCAGGTCTTCAAAAATCTCCTTCATTTCTGCGTGAAAAAATCTGCTCCGAAATCTTGCAATAGTCCATGGATCACTAATTTATACCAATTAAAATCATCTTGATACTGTATGCAATTTAATTCACTTTGCTACTTCCGTCCTCCGAATTTCTTAATAACTTCCACAATGTCTACACATTACAATCAGATCAAGATTAGCCATTAAGTTTTTACGTCAGCATCCGATCACGCCTGCCTTAAGCTACCGCTATCAAGAGACAAACAAAAAACGGATAGAAAACAAAGAAGTGTTACCATTTTAGTATTTTCTCTGCCGTCGAGCGCTCATACCGCTGCGACGGGATATTTTTTATCTGAGGGAACGAGTGTAGCGCGGCGAAATTTAAAGCCCCGCTACAATCTGGATCCTTCCCTCTACCACCAGTTTTTCTGAACTGTGCAGATGGGACTTATCCTTACAACACATTCCCCACTCCCATAATTACATACTGTCCCCACATCCTCCACTCAACAGTTTCCACCTCCTATGTCCTATCATCTCCTCCCTATCCTCGTCTCCCACCCTATTCATTTGCAGCCCTCCACCAACGCACCTACCAGTCTTTCCCCCTCCTCTCATTTTCTGTTCCTTTTTTCCCCACCATCCTGCCCCACAACCTCCTGACACTGCACCTGTTGGAGTCTAGTCCGTGCACACTCTGCCAGACAGTGTTCATCTCTCCCCCCTCCTGTACACTACTATCCCTTTCCCTTCTGCACCCCATCCAGATTGCTGCTTGCGTCCCACATGATGTTGCATTCCGGCCCAAGATGCTGGAGTTGGTGGTTGCGTGTGCATGAGGTGCGCTTGCTTGCTTGCTTGTTTTTGTTGTGTGTGTGTGTGTGTGTGTGTGTGTGTGTGTGTGTGTGATGAAGGCTGTGGCTGAAAGCTACATGCGAGTGTCTGCTGATTGTGCCTGTCTGCAATTTAATGTCTCTTCTTTACAGTAAGTAGCAATCTATATTCCTACCTGGAGTTTCCATTGTTTGATTACTTAGACAAACGTAATCCCAAAATATCATTACCCTACATTGTTTTTTTTGATATTGTGATTTTTTTCCATCAGTAAACAAAAGTTGAGGACGTTTGCAATCTTTTGGAGCCAGTTGCGCCTCTTCCAGATAGTAGAATTGAAGGGGAAGGAAGAGGGATAAAGAAAATGACTGGTGAAGTTTAGGAAATGGTGAGAGTTATGGAAAAGATGTCCAGAAACTCAGGTCAGGGGAGAGATATCTGATGGGATGAGAAGGGAAGATTGATTGTTGGAACTGAAAACCTGTGACCATGCAAGTGGAAGATGGATAAAAAGCAAGATCGAGGTTACTGATGAAACATAATGCTACAGCTAATAAGATCAGAAAGCAACTGCATTATACGAGGGTTATTCCAAAAGTAAGGTCCGGTTATAAAAAAAAAAAAATCAAAACTAAAATGTTTTTTCAAAACAATTGTTTTATTTACATTCCTTACATCTTTATCTATTTTTCTACATAACTTCCATACTTATTTAAACATTTGTCACATCGTTCAACAAGCTTTTGAATGCCCATGTTATAGAAATCGGCCGCCTGTGACGATAACCAGTCCTTAACTGCTTCTTTCACTTCATCATCTGTGTCGAAGCGCTTGCCGCCGAGAAACTCCTTTAAGTAACAGAACAGGTGGAAATCACTTGGCGCCAGGTCCGGACTGTAAGGAGGATGGTCCATCTGTTCCCATCCAAATTTCTTGATCAGAGCTTGCGTTTCATTTGCAGTGTGGGGTCTGGCATTGTCATGCAACAACAAGATTCCAGACGACAAAAGACCACGTCGCTTATTCTGGATTGCACGTCGAAGTTTAGTCAGGGTAGCGCAGTAGGCGGCTTTATTAATCGTTCTTCCTCTCTCCATAAAGTCGACTAACAATACTCCACGTCTATCCCAGAACACAGTCGCCATAACCTTACGTGTTGAGATTGTCTGCTTTGCCTTGACCTTGACTGGCGATGACGTGTGACGCCATTGCATTGACTGACGTTTAGACTCTGGAGTGATGTGAGAAACCCATGTCTCATCCCCTGTGACAACATTGTCTAAAAGACTGTCACCTTCCTTATGATATCGCTCCAAAAAATCAAGAGCAAAAGCCATTCTTTCCATTCGTTGGGGCTCAGTAAGCAGCCTGGGAACCCAACGGGCACACAATTTGTGAAACTTCAAATGTTCAGACACAATTCTGTACAAAGTTGTTCTACTCACATTCGGAAAATGCATGTCTACGTCTGTAATAGTGAATCGGCGATCTTCACGAATTTTTTTGTCAACCGCATTGACCAAATCGTCTGAAATCACTGATGGTCGGCCACACCGTGGTTCATCGTGCACATTATCCCGTCCTTCATTAAAAGCTCGCACCCACTTGCGCACTTTACTGTCGCTCATTATGCTAGGACCGTACACTTCAGTAATCTGCCGATGGATTTCCGTCGCTGAATTGTTTCTTGCAGACAAAAACCGTATCACTGCCCTTACTTCACAATCGGCGGGCTGATCAATTGTCTTAAACATTGTAAAGTGACACTGTGAACTACACTCAGCAACAGTAACAAAGCGAATGGCGGCGTTTGACGCGCAAGGCTTGCCGGGAGTCGGCGCGCATGCGTGTTTTGTCATTGGCGCCAAATTTCAATAGTTACGGCGAATCGGACCTTACTTTTGGAATAACCCTCGTATATGGTGCAAGTGGGGAGGAAATGGACAGGTTAGAAAATAAAAGATACAGAACACTAAAAGAGAGTGGAGAAAGGAATTGTTACTGAGGAGAAATGTTGAGACTGTAGAAATCAACATTAATTAAAGCCATATGAGGTGCGAGAACAGTGGACGTGTTGCAATGCCAGTTTCCACCTCCAGAGTTCTGAGGAACTGGTGTGAGCGAAGAATCCAGATGGCACACGTGGTGAAACAGCCACTGAGGTCACGACTGTCATATTGTAGAGCACGCTTTACAATATGATATTGTGTGTGTTTTAGTATACACCACGTCCGTGCTCATTCATCCTAACTTATAACATGGTGGTAGTCACACCAATGTAAAAGTTTATTGTAAACATGTCTGTCACACTTATAGTTTCTGTGCAACTGCTGTTTGTTTTTTCAGCCAGTGCCTGGTGCAGTGGAGAGATTTGAACATTTGGTGGACTATGTAGTTAGACTGGAGGCTTGGGAAGGTGATGTTCTACCTGCTCTCCGTGATTACAATGGCTTACTTCACCTTCGTAAGCTTCCAGCCATCAACACACTTGCTCCGCATATACCTGAAAGCTTGGACCTTGCCTTCCGTTTACGGCGTAAGAAGTTTGTGATACAGGTAACTCTAAAAATATCTGACATTTTTCAGTTTAGTCATTCTTAGGTTTCTATCCTTTCTGCCAATATTTTGAATCCTCCCTGGAAATTGAGTGGGGGCAACTTTGTAGTGGCTAGAAAAGACTGAGAGGCAGTAGCTAGTTGAATTGCTGTCAGTTTATAATGCATGCTCAGATGATACAGTCTAAAGTGTGCCACATGGGAAAGGCACAGGTCAGGATTCAAACTGTAGTTAGCCCAAATTTCTTAAATCCTAGTGAATATCTGACACAGTGCATAAATAAGAAATTGTATTCTCTGCATGTATTTCTATCTGTTTTTCCTTCTGCAATAAATTTGAGAGATTCAAGGCAACAAAATCATGTGTGACTCATACCAACAAGTGAGGTAGTTAATATCCTGTATTTGGTACTAATATGACATCTAGACTCATGGCAGTAAAATAATATTCATTTTGTGAGGCAAAGGGATGAACTTATATTCAAGTTGAGAAAAATGATTCATTTTTAGCACACAGAGTATAAGTCACAATTATTTTATGTTGTGACAGGTGTTTCATATGGGGTATCAAGTGAAATTTGTGACTGGATTGAGGACTTTTTGGTAGGGTGAACATAGCATGTTATCTTGGATGGAGAGTCATCTTCAGATGTAGAAGTAACTTCACATCTGTCCCAGAGAAGTGAATTGTAGCTGGTGCTGTTCATGTTGTATATCAGTGACCCTGCAGACAATTTTAATAGTAAGCTCAGACTTTTTGCAGGGTGCAGTTATCTTGTATGAAGTATTGTCTCAAAGAAGCTGCATAAATATTCAGTCAGATCCTGATAAGATTTCAGAGTGGTGCAAAGATTGGCAACTTGCTTTAAATGTTCAGAAATGTAATATAGTGTACTTCACAAAATGAAAAAATGTAATATCCTATGACTATAATATCAATGAGGCACTATTGGAGTCGACCAACTCATACAAATACATGGATGTACAACACTGTAGGGATATGAAATAGAATGATCATATGGCTCAGTTGTGGGTAAAGCAGGTGGCATACTTTGCACTTCCCCAGTATTCTACCAATAAACCAATCAGTCTACAAAGGAGGTTGCGTACAAATCACTCATGTGAATGGTTCCAGAATATCGCTAATGTGGGGGCCTGTACCAAAACAGACTTACAGGGGATAGAGGGGATATTGAACATATACACAGAAGGGCAGCACGAATGGTAACAGATTTATTTGATCCATGGCAAAGTGTCACACAGAGACTGAAGAAACTGAACTGGAAGACTCTTGAAGATAAACATAAAGTATCCTGAGAAAGTCTGTTTCACAGAGTTTCAAGAATTGGCTTTAAATGATGGCTCTAGGAGTGTATTACAACCCCCTATGTATCACTCACTCAGGGATTGTGAGGACAAGATTTTTGATCAATCACTCTTCCCATGCTCCATATGCAAATGGAACAGGAAGAAACCCTAATAACTGGTAAAGTGGGCTGTACCATCTACCACACACCTCAGGGTGGTTTGCTGAGTACAGATGGTGTAGGTGTAGATGTAGATGTGTATGATACAACACACTAAATGATAAAAAATTTGTCATTGATTGAATTACCACAATAATAACAATTTTAAAATTACACAGATTATTTTATTATTGCTCTCATTGTAGTACATTCATTTATGTAACCACCAATAACATCATTTTGTTTTTGGTGAATTTATCACCAATTGAAATACATTCAAAGCTGATGATGTTTTTAAGGAATCACCTTCCCCATTTTCATCTGTTGAAATATAGACACCTAAGCACAAATATGGCCGAACTTGCCCTGAAGACGCTACATGTGAAAGACACCCGAAACTGCTACCACATTGTAAACACTTAGAAACTACTGAATATTCTTCTGAATGATTGATGACTAAGTATAAAATAGCTGATGTCATAGGTATATAAACAAAAGATTCCGTTACATTATACATGAAAAATTTATCTTAAGAAAATATTGTGCAAGAAGGATACTGAAATTCTTGAATGTAAACTTAAAGCAAAAGCAAATATGACTTTCTGAGCAATGTTTGCACCATCAAATCAGTGGGTGGAAGCTGGAGGGGGGGGGGGGGGGGGGGGAGTGATCAGTAAGAAGAAAGGCAAGGTTGATTTCATCTGGTAGAGATATGATGGCCAATTATTTTGCTTTGGAAATTGTATTCTTGTTATTGATTACCTTGCGAAGCTTATTAATATGTTTAATGCTATACAAGGCATATGGATCAGTTTGAAAAAAAAAAAACTACATGAGAAGATCTATAATTGAACAAAGGAAGAAACAATTTTTCACTTTTATTTGCCCTCATACGGTGTTGAAAGTAAACATAACTGACTTACAACTGAAAGAAGGAAGCAAAATGTGAGCGCAAAAAAGTAAATAAACTGAACATGAGGTGTTCTACCAAAACTGGAAATTATCCTACACTTCACATGCTATCAAGTAGACAAAAGTAACAGATATGTGCAAAGTATCTGAATATATGTCGTGTGGTAGTTTGTGATAGGCATACAAGTACCTTTGAGGTTTTGCTTCCGTGTTTAGCGATTTCCACAAGGGATTGTTACAGGTTATTCCCAGGTTCCAGCAAGACAAAGCCATAATGAATCTCCAGTGGTCCTATAAACCTTAAGTTAGATGTCAATTTTACTTTTTTTTCTAATTGAAATGTTCTTGTTTGATTTCTTGTCTTATTTTTTGTTTGTGGTCCATAAATTTAGCATTTAAAAATTTAACTAATAGGGAATTAGACCAGTCATAATACTATATATTGTGTTCCCATGCATTTGATGTAGTAAGAGCAGTAAATCAAAGAAACTTAGGGATACATTTGGGGAAGTGGTTAGAGAGACTAAGTGAAATAATGACAACTACTTCCACATCTTGTTGTTTGAGGATTTCCCAACATCATAACTGCTTGAAAAATTCTTGGATGTAGTGTCAGGTTGTATTATCTAAGCTGCACAATATTGCTGTCCTGCCTTCGGACCGAGCAAGGAGGTGCAGTGGTTAACATTCTGGACTCGCATTCGGGTTCAAACCCGCATCCGGCTGTCCTGATTTAGATTTCCTGTGATTTCCCTAAATCACTTTATTCAAATTCTGGGATGATTCCTTTGAAAGGGCACGCACAACTTCCTTTGCCATCCTTTCCTAATCCGATGGAGCCAGTGACCTCACTGCTTGGTCACCTCCGCCAAATCCACCAACCAACCAACTAACCAACCTACATTTGATTCCCCAGCGGTGTTATCTGAAAGAATTCGTTTGCCTGCAGCCAACGATTTTTAAGTACTGCCAATGCTTGTTCCCATGTTTCAATGAACTGAACACTTGTGTCATTGTTAATTACATTGTTAGCTGTATGTATTTCAACTGCTTTTGAAATGAAGGACTCCCAGTACATTGAGATGGACATGTGAATTTTGGTCTCTGTAGTTCATACCATGTTCCGTATCAAGACCGTTTTTAGTAACAGCAAATTTTTTATCAAGACTGTTTTTAGTAACAGCAAATTTTTCTGCCTGAACTAGTCTTGTGTGATATCTGTTTTCATCACATCCTTCTTTGACATTGCGACACTTCTGGCCAGTGTATGATTTTCAACACTAACATAAGATCTCTTAAACTCCTGGTCTCTGTAGACTTTGGTCATCTTTTACAGAACCCAGCATTGTTTGTACTATGAGAGAAGACACATTTTATGGGATGTTTCTTGGAGAGTCTGCTGATTTTGAAGATAAGACATTGAGAGGAACCCGAATAAACAGAGAGTTCCACTATGAAGGTTTTCCTGCCTTATCTGGGCAATGTGTCCTTCAATATCAGCAGGCTCATCAGGAAACCCTGAATAAAATGCATTTTCTGTCATCTAATTTGAATGCAAATGACACTGATTACAGTAAAAGAATACCCAGGTCTAACAATGATAACCTGTTATACATTTAGGCAGTACAGTTGAAACTTGGCAGGGTGAAAGTAAAGGGACACTTATTTTTGCTTAGGTGCCAGCACTCAATAGTTTCTCAGCAAATGATGGTCAAAGTTTTGATGCTACTTCATTAGCCTGCTCACGCACCATGTATGCTCATGAATTAGTAGTGCGGCAATTGGACAAACCTTTGGGTTAGGGGTAGAGTCCTTCAGGAGATATCAAAGGGTCCTAGGTTTGAAACCAGCCTCTGCTTAAATTTTGGGAGTTGGGGGCGCTTAAAAAAACATGAGATAGGCTTTGAACACAAGGCACAAAAATTCAAATGGGTGGTTCTAGATACTGCATTACAAACTCACTTGGAGAGCACTGACGAAGTTGAATCCAAACTTTGGCTGTCATTTTTTCAGAAAATGACAAGTGTTAGCACCTAAGCCAACATAGGTGTTGAATCAGAGTGTGACCTATGGGGTATCCTCTTGTAAAAAGACCGAGAATATAAGAGATGCTGTGTTAGTGTGGAAAATCATACATTGACCAGACATGTTACACTGTTAACCACAGATGCAATGAACACAGACATCTTGCGGGACTAGTTCAGCCACAAAAATTGCCTGTTGCTGAGCACTGTCTTGATACAGAATGTGATATGAGTTATGGATGGGCCATGATTGGACTCCACATTCTGGGACTTTGTCATTAAAGAAGCAGTTGAAATACGTATAGCTAACAGATTAATTATCAGGGACAGAGGTTTTCAACCCGGCAAAATATGGGAAGCAGAATTGGCGGCACTAAGGAATCAATTGGCTGTATGGAAACAAATTCATCAAAATAGCACTGATGGGGAATTTAAGGAAGGACAGCTAGGCCACACACATGTGGTGGGGACCATGGATTGCTGCAGAATTTTTCCAAGCCACACATGTGGAGTCTGCAGCTCGCTTCTCTTGTCAGGAGGCTTTGAATGAAAAGGTCATCTCCACTGAAGTTGTACCCCATTTCTCGGCACCTGTGCATTTCTGGGAAGCTGTCATATAAACTGGCAAACCACAACAGAGTTGCACCTGCAGATGATGAGTAACTGCTTCCTGGAAATATTGTGGAGTTTAGACAGTACAACCCAATGCTTACCTGAGAACATTTCATGTACTTCAGTGTTATTTACAGTGCACTTACAGAGATATTAGTATAGTACAATGAAACAGTAATGAAGTCTTATTTTCCTTTGCAGAAACTACACCTTCCACCAGAACTTCAAGAGTCAACTGAGAGAGAGCAAGATGAACTAATAGGTCCTTCAGGGAGCAGGTTGCCATGTGGAAAAGCCTTAGACTTCTGATGTGGTGAGTAATTTTTCCTTTTCATAAGGTAATGGCAGGGTGGATAAATTACTTTTAAAGTGATATTTATTTGTCTGTATGTTTAGCAAGAGTCTCTTGGTGCTTAGTGGGCAAGTGTCAGATTACAAATTGAAAGATTTGTCAAGCTGCATTCTGATTTGCAGTCCATGTTAAACTGTCGGTCGTCATATAATTGTGTATGTAAATGAATCCAAAAGCTGAAGCAATTCAAGAACATACTAACTACTTCCAATAGGATAATGCGTGTAAAAGCAACGTGGTGTTCAAATCAACCTTTGATTACACTAGCCAACAGTGAAAATGTAACTGGAATGAAATAAATGTTGTTAACTATATGACCACATTGGTAATGTAAATACCAATGAAAAACTCGAATTAGCTCTTGTTTCCAAGTTAAAGAGGGGTGCATTTAATTATAATTATATTTGATTGGCATTCATTGTCAATCCCTTGGAAATCTCGCTTATGGCAGACAGAGTGATGAAATTTCAGACAGCAATAGCTGTTGCTATTTTTAGCATTGGCTTGTAGCAACAGGGGGAAGGGGAAGAGGAAGGGATGAGCGGAGCATGTTTCATGTAAGTGTAGTTTCAGTCTGTTACGATCTGTGTTCTGTTCAAGTGCTGGAAGAACATGTTACTGAAGTGTAGTTAGTGCATGTGGTCATTGCAATTCCTGTGATTCAATATGCCTCACAAATGTGTAAACAGTGGTGACATGTTTTGCTATATTTGCGGACAAATTTTGTTGACATCGCAAAGGAGGCCAATAATGCCAAATGGTAGGTAGGCATACAGACTGTATTATGGCTGTCAAATCGGGGACCAGGGCAAGCCCTGGGCTCCTCTTATATGTTACATATCTTGTGTCTTGAGGCTTTGTTTGTGGTTCAGTCATAAAAGATCTTCCATGGAATTTGTTATACCAGTGATCTAGCAAGAACCATCAAACCACGTGAATGACTGTTACTTTTGTATGACAACTCCATTAACACATGGCATTTCCAAGAAGAAAAAATCTACCTTGACATATCTTAACATACCGCTGGCCATGCAGCCATTGCCTCACTGGGTTGGACTGCCTGTCCCTGTCCCACCTGATTGTGACAGTGACAGGGGTGTTAGTGAACAGTGTGAACTTAATGACCTAGTGAGAGATCTGGAATTGCAGAGAGGTGAAGCTGAACTGTTGGTGTCAAACCTAAAACAGTGGAATTGTATCTGTAGGACAGTAAATGTAACTGCAAAAGAAATTGATATTTTGTAATGATGTACAGGGACTAATGGCAACTATGGCCATTGACAGTGGAAGTTGTTCATTGACTTCTCCAAAGTATCTCTCATGTATGTGCTACTGCATAATGGCAACATGCTACCATTGATTCCGGTTGAGTATGTATTTTACATGAAAGAAACATATGATAACATAAAATTATTATTATTGAACTATGACAAGTTTAAGTGGCAGATTTCTGGAGATCTGAAAGTAACAGGCATATTACTTGGGCTACAACAAGGCTTCACCGAATTGTGTTGGTTCCCGTACCTCTGGGATAGCTGCAGAAAGATTGGGCTAAGCATCCCTCACTTGAACCAGAATCTCACAATGTTATGCGCAAAGCACTTGTAGAAGCCAGGAGCATAATTCTCCTTGCCCTTCATATAAAATTGGGTCTAATGAAAAGCTTCATGAGGCCCATGGACAATACTGGGGAAACATTTCTCTGTTTACACAAGAAATTTCCATGTCTTAGTGAGGCAAAATTAAAAGACGGGGTTTTTGTGGATTCCGAGATATGCAAACTGTACAAAGATGAGTACTTCAACACCATCCTGACAGCTGGTGAAAAGCTAGCTTGGGATGCTTTTGTTCAAGTGTCAACAATCTTTCAAGGAAATAAGAGGGCAGAAAACTATAAGGATATTGCAGTAAATCCTCAACACTACAACAATAGACTGTGTTGCAACCTGCCCTTAAAGTTACATTTCCTAGATTTTCTCTTGGACTTCTTTTGTGACAACTGTGGTGCTATAACCAATGAGCACAAGAACACAGCAACTTTCGGACAAGGAAACGAAATACTAGGGAAAGTGAAGTGCATCAAAGTTAGCCGATTACTGCTGGACACTAATCATGGAATCACCAGCAGAAAAGTACAAATGTGAGGGAAAGCAGTTGCCCCTTCAATGAACTTCTTCCAAGGGATAACGCCAAGGTAAATACGTGCATAAGCTGACACTGGCAATAAAACAAACTTATCAGAACTTCAAAATGAGAGGTAATCTTGAATTTTCATTGACATTTTCATTATCAGCATAACCAAAAACATAACATTTAGCTGTTTTCATGACAGTTACAGAAAAAAGTGAAATGTTGTTGCATAGTGTCGCAGGAATGCCCTGTCTGTTTTATCACACTAGCCAATGGTAAAATTGCTCTATTTGTAAAATGAACATGACAGTAGGGCAAAAGAGAGACAAAATACGTGCGAGATTCTTAGTGTTTTGAAAACAAGCCATTTTTCCAGAACAAAAAGAGAAAATGAGGAAGATAAAGAGGTGCAGGTTGTAATAAGAAAAGCATGGTGCACTTATCTGTGTGGTAAAGAAAGAGAACATAAACAAATGCAATCAAAATTAATAGAGGGGTACAATGAGAGTGTGTCATTCTCCACGGCAACAACCAGAGTGCTGTGACAAAGAAGGGACTGTGGTCAAAAACGCTGAAAGAGAAATACTGGATGAGGCAACAAAGTTACTTTTATCCATTTCTGGTTTTTAACGTAATATGGGCAACTATGAATGCTTTAATTTATTGACAGAAGATATACAAACAAGTTTGTACTTGTGAACATTTTGTGTTCATTTATTACTTAAATCATTTTAGTTGCTGAAACATTGAAACGACATTTTTTACTGAAGTAATGTACATGAAAAGGGGAATCTAGTGATATAATGAGTGTCAAGTTTGTAGTGAAACGTGTTACAAAGTTCAAGGGAAGTCTGTTAGATGAGAAGACCAAGGCTGGCATCAAGGTAAATTTTCACCTAATGGAGCTAAAAATGCTGAAATCCAGCCATCTTGTGAGGCATAACAAGAGTCGTTGAGGAATGCTATATGTCACAAATCAGCAGTGCTTCTCTTTCAATATTGCTGAACAAATTCAAGTATTTCCCATTGAAGTAGCACTGTTAGGATGGGTGGAATTACCTTCCATCTTTAGGTCCAATAGGCAACAGGATTCATTAAGTTTTTATGGTTTATTTGATTGGTAGGCTCTTGGTGCACTTGAGTGGTGAGAGACAATCAATTGTGCTCTACACACTTGCACTCAACATCGACCATGGACATCTATTACCGGTCGAGCTCTGCAGTTTTTTTTTTTTTTTGTGGTTGCTCATTATGGCACCATTATTCCACTC
This sequence comes from Schistocerca serialis cubense, assembly GCF_023864345.2. Taxonomy (NCBI): domain Eukaryota; kingdom Metazoa; phylum Arthropoda; class Insecta; order Orthoptera; family Acrididae; genus Schistocerca; species Schistocerca serialis. The sequence continues at coordinate 309,216,598 of NC_064646.1, read as the reverse complement.
ACACTGGCACTGCAGTGGTTAAGTGTTTTAGATGTACTGTCTCTCCTGAGTGTTAAGTCAGAACAACATTTCTTTTTAACTCTGATAAATTGTTTTGTTTGTCCATGGCAGCATTAAGTGAAGCCAGACACACTTCATTGACCAGTACCATATTTTATGGAAACTCCAGGTAGGAATAACAACAATGTAAGGAATAGGATATATTGCTGCTTACCGTAAAGATGACCCATTGTGTTGCAGACAGGCACAACGAAAAGACTGATACACATACTGCTGCCGGAGGTGGCGACCAAGTGTGATTGAGGTGTGCTTGCATGTGTGAATGTGTGTGTGTTTTCTTTCCTGAGGAAGGCTTTGGCTGATGCTGGCATGTGTATCAGTCTTTTTATTATGCCTGTCTGCAACTCTCTTTACAGTGAGTAGCAATCTATCCTATTCCTGTATTTTTGTTATTCTGACCTGGAGTTTCCATTATTTGATTGTGGAAAGTTAGGTATTTGTTAAATGATGAGCAAAACTTCTTGAATCTGAAGGGATGAATAAATACATTATGCTAATGTGGAAGTTTACTTAGATAAAATGCATGTCTCTTGATATCAGAGTAATGGAAGCTGTTACACTTTTGATAAGAGCCATTTGTCAAATGGGATACGTGGTTGGGTAGTCTGGTGCTATTCAAGTGGAATATGCTGTGTACTGGCACTGGGTTCCAAATTTTCCCCCTGTCTCTCTCACTGTCAATATCAACACAAAAACAATACTACATTCTACGTGCATTCATTAAAGTCATCAGCATGAGATATTTACTTACTGCTATGACTAAGCATTCTTACTTTGTAAATGGAAGGTGCCCAGTCACTCTAAATAAAGAAAACTTTCCCTTGTTACACATTTGAATTCCTATGGTATTTCTGAGCCAGAAAAGATATAAAATCTTCATTATCGTGCTTGTAGAAATAATAGTGATGCCATACATAGGAGTGAACATATTTATAAAACCAGAAGTAAAAAATATCTTTTGAAATGTGTAGCTCTATACGTTAAGTTCTCTCAGTGCACTGCAGAAAATCTGTGGATGATGTTATCTGTTATTCTCTATTCTCTTTCTACAAGTTGTTAAATACCAGTCTCTTTGTTGCAGTGTAAGATACCATGGTGGGATTCACTGAAAGAGCATTAAATGCAGGTGGCCCATGATTATTTTGCCCTGAATTTCTCCAGAAAATATGAAACTCACTACTTGCCTCATGGAAGAAACATGTTGCGAATGTTTACGTTGAAGGTAAATAAATCCCAAAGCTAATGAACATGTAGACTTCTGTAATGACATTGCATGCCATAGAGGGAGGAGCAATGTGTATTTAGTTTCATTTTCAGTAACTCATCAATAATATTAATAACACAATTACAGTTTTTGTGAAATATTCATTATTTTAAATTACCTGTTTTAGCAACACGGAAAGTAAATATGACAGTCAGTAAAAGATTTTAGTCATAAGCTATACATATATCTCATGACTGGAATACTCTCTTTCAAATTCTGAAGGCGGCAGGGGTAAAATACAGGGAGCGAAAGGCTATTTACAATTTGTACAGAAACCAGATGGCAGTTATAAGAGTCGAGGGACATGAAAGAGAAGCAGAGGTTGGGAAGGGAGTGAGACAGGGTTGTAGCCTCTCCCGATGCTATTCAATCTGTACATTGAGCAAGCAGTAAAGGAAACGAAAGAAAAGTTCAGAGTAGGTATTAAAATCCATGGAGAAGAGATAAAAGCTTTGAGGTTCGCCGATGACATTGTAATTCTGTCAAAGACAGCAAAGGACTTGGAAGAGCAGTTGAACGGAATGGACAGTGTCTTGAAAGGAGGGTATAAGATGAACATCAACAAAAGCAAGACAAGGATAATGGAATGTAGTCAAATTAAGTTGGGAGATGCTGCGGGAATTAGATTAGGAAATGAGACACTTAAAGTAGTAAAGGAGTTTTGCTGTTTGGGGAGCAAAATAACTGATGATGGTCGAAGTAGAGAGGACATAAAATGTAGACTGGCAATAGCAAGAAAAGCGTTTCTGAAGAAGAGAAATTTGTTAACATCGTGTATAGATTTAAGTGTGAGGAAGTCGTTTCTGAAAGTATTTGTATGGAGTGTAGCCATGTATGGAAGTGAAACATGGATGATAAATAGTTTAGGCAAGAAGAGAATAGAAGCTTTCGAAATGTGGTGCTACAGAAGAATGCTTAAAGATTAGATGGGTAGAGCACATAACTAATGAGGAGGTATTGAATAGAACTGGGGAGAAGAGGAGTTTGTGGCACAACTTGACTAGAAGAAGGGATCGGTTGGTAGGACATGTTCTGAGGCATCAAGGGATCACCAATTTAGTACTGGAGGGCAGTATGGAGGGTAAAAATCGTAGAGGGAGACCGAGAGATGAATACACTAAGCAGATTCAGAAGGATGTAGGCTGCAGTAGGTACTGGGAGATGAAGAGGCTTGCACAGGATAGAGTAGCATGGAGAGCTGCATCAAACCAGTCTCAGGACTGAAGACCACAACAACAAACAACATATCTCATGACTACTTCAAGTACAACTTCCACCACTTCAAGTACAACTTGCATAGTGTTTTGGAAGTTTACATCTTTGCTGTTAGAGGTATAAGGAGGTCACACCAAAACTATGGTCTAACACAGATTTTTTTTTTAAGATTCTCTATATAAAAACAAATAAAAATGGTGTTTATTGAATAAAAAATACTTGCCTTCCATCACTTTTTGTATGGAAGCCTCCATTTTTGATATACTTGATATTGGTGCATTATGTCATAAAATTCACAAAGAGCACTTTTAATACCCAATATAATCTTCCATGACACAAAGTTTCAGTTCATGTTTCCATGTGATGACGTGGTGTCTATACCCAGTTTACTAGCATTTGATTTGAGGGAGTTAGTGCCATACTCATGTCTTATGTGTAGTGACGTTATAGCTCAAGAACTAATCAACTTTTGTATTGAACTGGGTTGTGGCCTCCATCTTGCGAAACTCAGCTTTCTCTGTTTGTCTATGAAATCCAGAGTGTCATAGACAAAGATTCTCTGGTTGATGCCGTGTTCCTTGATTTCTGGACGTTATTTGATACCGCTCTACACTGTCATGTAGTGAACAAAGTATGTATATATTGAGTACTGGACCAGATTTATAATTGTACACAGAACTTCCTTTCATGTAGAACTCAAAACTTTGCCCTTAACTCTCCCGCATCGTCCCCTACACTCTTCAAGGAGTATTGGACTTCATCATCATCATCATCATCATCATTATCATCAAACAGAATTGGCAAATGTAAAGATAATTTCAGGAGTACACCAATTGGGTTTATAGAGCTGCTGCTATTTACAGTTCATATTGACATTGTAGTGGATAATAGGTTCCATGAGGCTATTTGGTGACCATACTACTGTCTATGGGAAGGTTGCAAGACCAGACAACTGTAGTAAAATGCAGGAAGATCTGCAGGGAATCAACAATTGATACAAAAACTGGCCTCAGTGTAAATAAATGTAATGTATTGCAATAAATAGGCAAAGAGATCCATGGCTGTTTGAGTGCAAAATGGATGACAGTAACTACTGTAAAATACATTGGAGTAACTATCCAAAGTAGCCCGCCCAGCTAGCCGTGAGGTCTAACGCGCTGCTTCCCGAGCAGTTAAGCATGCCGGTCCCTGGCACGAATCCGCCTGGCGGATTAATGTTGAGGTCTGGTGTGGCAGCCAGCCTGTCAATGGTTTTTAAGGTGGTTTTCTATCTGCCTCTGTGAATGCGGGCTGATTCCCCTTATTCCACCTCAGTTAAACTATGTTGGCGATTGCTGCAGAAACAGAGTCTCCATGTATGCATACACCATAATTACTCTACCACGCAAACATTTGGGGTTACACTCGTCTGGTATGAGACATTCCTGGGAGGGGTCTACTGGGGGCCAAACCGCACAATAACCCTGGGTTTGATGTGGGGTGGCAGTGGTGTGAGTGGACTGCTATAGCCTGTTGTGGGATTGTGAATCACTGAGGGCTATGGCAGGGACGAAACCTCTCCGTCATTTATAGCTTCTCGGTTTGATACACAATACACACGCAACTATCCAGAGTGACTTCAAGTGCAATGACCACATAAAACAGGTAGTAGCAAAAGCAGATGCCAGTTTGAGATTCATTGGGAGGATTTCATGGAAATGAGACCCATCCTGAAAGATGTGACTTAAAAAACACTTGTTTGATTGATTCTTGGGTACTGTTCATAAGTGTGGAACCCTCATTATACAGGATTAATAGAAGAGAAATAGAAGATCCAATGAAGAGTAGTGTGAAACTTCCTGGCAGATTAAAACTGTGTGCCGGACCGAGACTCGAACTCAGGACCTTTGCCTTTCGCGGGCAAGTGCTCTACCAACTGAGCTAACCAAGCACGACTCACGCCCTGTCCTCACAGCTTTACTTCTGCCAGTACCTCGTCTCCTACCTTCCAAACTTTACAGAAGCTCTCCTGTGAACCTTGCAGAACTAGCACTCCTGAGCACTTGCCCACGAAAGGCAAAGGTCCTGATTTTGAGTCTCAGTCCGGCACACAGTTTTAATCTGCCAGGAAGTTTCATATCAGCACACACTCCACTGCAGAGTGAAAATCTCATTCAAGAGTAGTGTTTTTCACCATTGAATTGTTTACTCGATGGGAGTGATGCTGAACAATTTCTGGTGACAGATGCTACAAGAGAGGTGTTGTGCAGCACAGACAGATATGCTGTTGAAATTTTGAGAGCCTACATATAAAGAAGAGTCAGGCAACATATTACTTCCACCCACAACATGTATCTTGTCAAATGATCATGACAAGAAAATTAGAGAAACTAGATCTTGTATGGAGCTTTACTGACAGTTATTTTTTCCCCATGCCGTATGCGAATGGAGCATAAAAGGGGGTAAGCATGTGGTACTAGAAGTACCCTTCACCACACACCATATTGTAACTTGTGGAATGTAGTTGTCGATGATGCACTGGCGACTGTTGTGAGGGTGACTTGCTCTCGGTATTGAGTAGTGGTCTGCCCTCTGCCTTCATCCTACTCAGTGTTCTGCCTCCACTGCATTCGCAGCAGCTTCAGTGTTGGATTCCATGCTTGGCTAAGTTGAAATCCATTGCCTTGTTGATTAGGTTAATTTGTTGCTAGATTTCTGTGGCCTCCTTATATGCAAAGTCCCAAAGGGGGGCATGTGTTTTTCAAAATTTTTGTCTTCATACCTCGTTCATTTATGTGGTTTGTCTAGCCAAGAATTCAGCAATTGCTGATTTCATTGGCTGCCAGAGAGCAGTGCGCTGTTTATGTTCAATGCACCTCTCTTCAAAATTTGTCAGTCCTAATCTTAGATTTTGTGAATGTAAATTTAATATTTGTTGATACTTGTCTTGAAAAAATTTTATGTGATGCGCCAAAGCTTAAGGAAATGTTTAAAGTGAATAGTATTTCTCTTACAAATAAAAACGTGGTCCGCTGGATGCTGTATATCAATGTTCTTTATTAATTTGTGATGTACCCTCGCTCTTGACAGAAGTGTTTCAGAGATCGCACATCCGTACAGTTCACAGGCCCATTTATAGAGGCCACCTGGGTTGGCCCCATGGCACACAGTGTGAGCCACCAAAGAAACAGTGTTATTTAAGCGATAGTAAATGAGTGCTCGGCCTATTCTGTAACTTGTGTTACTGTAGTCCAGTCAATGTGTTCAGTGCATGTGTTCAGTTCTATGCACAACCTGTACTACATTGTATCTTATGTGTTCCTTTGTAAAGCACTTCGTTACATAAATCGCTTTTGTTCTTGCTACAGCACTTTATGCGATTAGCTACCTTTGAGGATTGTGATAATGATATACCAATTACTCTGCTCTTTCAATAAGTTTTATTGCATAAATCACAATGCACTCATTTTATAAGGTGTTCTGTAGGTAAATTATCGCCTATTAATCTTAGTATTGTAAACTGTAACTATGATCATAATGGTATTATACCTTTGATTGGGGTGTTTTTACCTTGTATTTAAATGTACTCAGACGTTCTTTATAGACATACTGTTATATCTGATTGTTAGATATAGATGGGTCAGTTTCTGTGCCTGATTTTCCCTCTTTACAGCCTGGCTGACAGTGGATTAGTGATATTACATGTTTACATAGTTACCACTAGGAGTTAGGTGGTGATGTGCGAAAATTTCGTTATGTTTCGATTTGAAATTCTGTATGGTTTGTATTGAGATTATTATGTTCCATTTTTATTTTTATTTAATAATTTTGTTATGGTTTATGATTTGTGATGTTTCCTTGAGTTACTGTATGTCTTTGTTGTACAGTGCTTATGCTGTTAACTATGTGCTGTATCTGCAGTAGCAGAGACAAAATGTGAATGGTATTCCTAAATCTGTTTCTGGGAAAAACCAATAAACAAGAACGTTGCTGTTGCTGACAAAGTAGTCAAAAACAAAGCACAATTCAAGCAAGAAACAAGGTACGGATTCCGCTTTGGGTCTTATAACAGAAGAATAACAAAATAAAATATTTCCCTTACAAGGCTCTTGCTCAAGAAAGTCCACCAAAGAAAAAATGGAAACAAAACTACTTGAGAGTGGTCGGCACAGCATTACCACAAAGCTGTCCATGGAGACTAGACCACTATTGCGCAACACTCTTGAGTCACAGTCCGAAGCCATCTCTCCTGATAATCTGGGATGTTGCGGCTAGGATGGCAGATACCTACAGGTCCAGGCGGCGTTTTGAACTGCTTTCTGGCTGGTGGTACTCCAGCTTATAAGCCTGGTTGGTGGATGGGTTTTCTGGGATTATTCTCGATCACATGAGTGACGCAGGAAAATAGTTCGCTTCTGAAATGCGACCTCTGGCACTGCTGTTGATTGGTAGTGCTCAGGTAGCAGGACCTGGTGGCCATTGGCTGAGACCCGAGGCTATGTTAGTCTCCAACAGCAGCCTCAGTCATACCGTAACATATGCTTTGGTTTCACTTGCTGTGATAAAGGCATCCTGCATCTCTGTTCTGTCATGTGGGATACCAATTTTGCAGGTGGATGGCATGAACGTTGCACTATGGATGAATGTTACTTCATGTACCTGGTTTGTTTATTGTACCCATTTTTCTGCTTTATAATATCAATAAAGTTTTCAATGTATTGTTTGTGCTTGAGGTTAGTTTATGATGTTGAAGTTTCTTTTGGTTTGTCCTATGTAGACTTTGTGGCTCATGTTACATGCGAACAATAACCCTCAAGATTTACAGAATGAACAAACATACCTCAAGCACAAAAAATACATTATAAAGCAGGAAATGGATAAAATAAACAAACCACGGATACTGAGTAACACACATCCATAGTAACAGCATAAACACCATACAACAAAAATATACAGTAGCACCAAGGATAGGTGACAAATCATAAACCATAACAAAATTATTAAATAATAATAAAAATAACATGTGATAATCTCAAAGCAAACCACACGAATTTCAGGTAAAAAACATAATCAGAAAAAAACCCTAAGAAAATATACAAAACACAACTGAATTTCCACACATCACCTACTTCTAGTGATAATTGTGAAACATGTAATATGAATAACTCACTGTCATCGAAGCTATCAAAAGGGAAAATAAAGCTCAAAAATGTGACTAATCTGTACCTAAACATCAGATATAACAGTATGTCTGAAACAAATGCCCAACAAGTAATGTCTAAATACAAATCCAACAAATACAGCATATGACAGTGTCGATATTACCTGTAAGGTAAAAACACTAATTGAGTGTATAATCCCTGTACAATCATAGTTACAAAGTACAGTATCAAGATTATCACCTATTAATGTATTTACAGAACACGTGATGATGGCAATATGCTGGAATGACTTCATTGTGATTTACACTATAAAACTCATATAAAGTCAGTGTAAGTGCTGTATCATTGTCATAATCATGTCACTACAAGACATATTTTGCAATGCGGTCCACTAAGGGGGGGGGGGGAATCAGAGGCGATACGAGGTTTGTGTGGAATAAAATGAGGAAAGATCTAGGAAAGTGGCAAGAAGAGATATGAGGAACTGTTGTGAAGACTTTGATGTAGGACTTTGTGTTCCAAAATGCTTCAAAAATTTCATTCTAAGGCAAATGTAACTAAGTAAATTGCAATTAAAAACTACATTTTCATACAGTTTTAGCACCAACAATTGCTGACACTTCCTCTATTTAGGTAACGAAAGATAAATCTTTGGTTTTTTTTTTTTTTTTTTTTTTTTTTTTTTTTTTTTTTTTTTTTTTTTTTTTTTTTTTTCAGTGATTATAAACACATTTTCATTTCACAACAAAAAATTGCCACTGATGTAAGTCTATGTTTCTCTGCTCTATTTTATATAAAAAAGACTCAACTTTCTTATTGCAGTAAACTGACTTAACTTGTGTGCAGTAGAACCTGCGACTCAGAATTGGAAAAAAAAAGAAAGTGAAAAAGCATAGTATCATGCACTTGCGTATCACCCTAGCTGCCCATTCCTCAAGGTGTTAACCATGTGAATGGTTTCTCTGACATGTGTTTTTACGCACTCACATAGTGTGTGGTATGCACTACTGTTTCAAAGTCCCAGATCACTTTTTCTGTCTCTAGAAAGGATTTAGGCTTGACAGGCAAGAGGCATAAATGTGATGCTTTCTTGTTGAAGTATTCCAAGTACATATTGGCAACCACAGGTGCCAGAGGACAACCCACAGCCATACCATCAGTCTGTTCATAGTAGTACCCATTGAAAATTCTTTTCAGTGACCAATCCATCCAGCTGCATGCCTGAAAGACTTTTGAGCAACTTTCTTGAAATTTGGAGAGTAGAATAGAGGTACTGGCAGAACTAGAGCTGTGAGGATGAGCCACGCCTGGATAGTTTATTTGGTAAGAGCATTACCAGTGAAATGAAAGTTTCCACATTCAAGTCCCAATCTACCACTCAGTTAACCATCCATTACACTGTGGTTAAGCCTAATTCTTTGCAATATCCTTCCTTTCAGTAATGTTAGTCCCACAAAGTATGCTGGGGAAATTAGTTTGGAAAGTAGGAGAGATGTACTGGTAGAAGTAAAACTGCAAGGGCCGATTATGAGGTGTGCCCGGTAGCTCAGTCAATAAGGATATTACCCCTAGAAAGCAAGATTCCGGATTTGAACTCCGGTCCTGCAAATGGTTTTAATATGTCAGAAAGTTTCATAACAATGGGCACTCCATTGCTGAGTGAAAGCCCGTTGACAAAAGCAGATTGAAAACAGAAATATTAAATTTTATACTTGAACATACGAATATACTTGTATGAGGATCCTGCCATACCAATGTTTGACTCTTACACTCACAGTACTGACAGACAGTTAAATAAGATATTATACCCTGATGGAATACCAGTTGGATTTTTACACTGAATACACTTTAGAATTAGCCCCTATCAGAGTTCATATTTATCATGAATTTCTTGCCTAGTGAATAAGTCTGCATGACTATAAAAGAATGCAGATCACCCCCGGAAAAAAAAAGTTTCCATTAAAGAATCTGCAGTGATTCGGGAAAAGTCATGTGTGTGAAACACACATAATACATACATACATACATACATAATGTCTCGCAAACAACAGGTACAGGTGAAAAGGTGGATTTCATCTCCCTGGACTTTTGAAAAGTGCTCAACACTGCACAACTTCATTGACTAATAACCAGGATATAATCATACAGAGCATCATAACAGATAAGTATTTCTGACTAATAGAAACTTCTATGTTATACTTATATCTGATTGCGAAAGAAACACACACAATATCAGGCATGGTCACAATGAAGTGTAATGGACATTCTAATATGCTCAAGATATACATAGGCAATTAATCAGAAATGATCAGCAGCATCATCAGATTGTATATTGGTGATGGTGTTTTATACCATAAAGTATTAGTCTTGAATGAGCATAAGGAAATGCTGAGAGATCTGGCTGACAGCTCTGTTTACATGAGGGTAAAAGAAAGATAATACTTATAAGAGGGAGAAAGAACCCAATTGTATCTGATTACTAAATTAATGATGGACATCTGGAGCATGTCACAGCACGTAAAAATTTGGGGCAGATACTAAGAAGCAATATTGAATAAAATGAACAATGTTAGGGGAGGTGTGTGGAAGACTTAAATTTATGGGAAAGCACCTGGGAAAGTGCAGTCCATCAGTAAAGTAATTTTCACACAAGATACTAATGTGACCAGTGCCAGGGTACTGTTCCAATGTTTGTAGTTTGGAGTCCTTATCAAGTGGGCGTGACAGCAGAAATCCATTGATTCCTGAAATACACGGCCAGGATTTTAACAGAGATGCTCATGCAACTTAAACTGAAACATTTGGTAGAAAAGCAACTTTATTCTTGCTTAACCCTGCTAGGTGGATTTAAAGGTGCCCGTGCAAAAATTCTGCTTTCACCAATATATCAATATATGCCTTGAATTGGGATTATGACATGTAAGATATGAAAGATTAGGTTGTGTGCAGTCCTTTTTATCTCATTCAGTAAGAGAATGCAATATGACTGAAAATTTCAGAAATACTATACACTGGCTTGCAAATTTTTTATATATAGATGCAAACCAGAGGAAAGAATAACTCAATAGAAATTTATAAATCCTAAAAGTGACAACATTATGAAAAGGAGAGATTGCTACTCATCATATTGTGAAGATGTTGAGGCACGGACAAGATCAAGAAAAAGAATGCTAAGCAAGTAAGCTTTTGTCCAAAAGACCTTCTTCAGAATTAGAGACACACACACACACACACACACACACACACACACACACACACACACACACAAATGCAACTCACAAACACATGACGACTGCATCTGCCTGTCAAGGCCAATGCTAAAAATGTTGAATGATTAGCAGAATATGTTCTAGATGCAACCTGTGTCTTTTTATAGGCTGCTTGTCATACCAAAGGCTCACCACGTGGTAAGCTCGTAATTTGTGGGAGATATTTCTGTAAACAATGACAGTTCTTTCCAAATTTAAACTCTACACACACCTCCATTTTGGCTTAGAAGTGACACCAAACAACTGCACATCATCCTTCACACACAAAAGGTGTACAATTGTCAGTGTGTTTCAAGCATCAGAACGTCTTCTCTTGTTCTTAATAGAAATCTGTTATAGCTGTATGGTCTAAATCTTTGTGAGTTTCTTGCTTTTCTGCTTTTATATTTTTCTGCCTCAGTTCATGTGCGTCTGCCTTTTCTTTGCTACTGCTGTCTGCTACAGGGTGTCCAGCAAACGAGTCCCTGACTTCAAAATTAAATATCTTGAAAGCCGAGATTGGTAGATGGCTGCAACAAATGGCATGTTTATTTTGAAAGCTGTAAGAATTTTATACAGAAGTTTAGAAATACTTTGAAATGTTGCTAAGAGATGGTGCTGTAATTGCAATATGTAATGCCTGTAAATAGTGTACCACAGCTGAGAGCTATCAATTCCATTGTTGAAATGTGAAAGGAGGTTAGCATACTGGAGGAGGAGGTTGATATTATGTATTCCATTGAATGTGCTTTTCTGGTATTGGAATTCCACAGATTAGGAAACAGTCCTACAGCAACAAGGCACAGTTTTCAAACATGATTTAATGTTTCAAAAAGACCCAATGTCCAAAGCATTTGCAAGCTCTTTGCGAAATTCCAACAGGCAGGCAGCATGGCCAATGATGTAATGGGGAATGTTGGCAGTAGGCAAACTGCAGTTGCTCCTGAAAACGTCATCACAGTTTCTGGAACTATTTGGTGAAATCCAAGGAAATCAAACTGAAAAATTACAGCAGAGACTGGTTTGAAGCATTTTAGCATGCGGATAATACTGAGACAGACCCTACTTGTGTCTCCATTCAAAATCCAAAGCCGCCATACCTGTACTAGCTGTGCAACAGAGGACTGACTTTGTGAACCAGATTCTCACAGTGACTAATAATGGAGTATTTGATGCTGCATCCACGTGTTTCACAGATGAAGCATACTTCCATCTGAATGGAATCGTGAATAAACAAAACTGGGGTTTTTGGGTTCCAAACATCCCGATTAATGTGCAGTGAAACCACTGTATTCTCCCAAAGTTACTGTTTGGGCTGCAGCATGCAGCAGAGGCATTATTAGCCCTTTTTCATGTGAGAAATGATCACCAATGAATGTTACTTTGCAATTTTGAAATAATTTGGCGGCAGACAGCTTGCGTTGGAGGATCGACCAGACTATGAGTGGTTCATACAAGATGAGACCAGACGACATCACACTTCTTTGGGAATAGAGTCATGGCATTAGATTATTGTAAATTTGCTGGTGCAGGGATGGATTGTCCTCCATATTTGGTCAGTCTGACTCCTTGTGAGTACTTTCTTAGGGGAACAGTGAAAGACACTGTACACTGGAAACCATCTTACCACACAAGATGAACTTGAATCGGTGATCTGTTTGACTTCTGTTGAGACAGTTCAGGGTGTGATGATAAATTTCATTGTTTGTTTGTACCACCTCCATACTGCGAGTGGTGGAAATTTTGAAAAGATTGTGATGTGATTGCAAAGACTGCTTGCATAGGATGAGTTTAATTATGCACACTGATACTCTGTGAGGTGCACAGCATACAGCGCCATCTGTTACCAGCTTTTTAAAACTATTTTGAAATTTCTATATAGCTTCTGTATAAAATTCTTGCAGTTCTCACAACAAACATAACTTTTGTGGCACTCACATATCGAGGTTAGCTTTTGAGGCATTTCATTTTGAAATCGGGGACTCCTTCTCTGGATGCCCTGTATCTACATATTCTTATAATCATCATTACATCACTAAACATCATTTTTAAAAGAAAAAAGTAATAGTTTTCAGTGTTACAGAAGAACTTTGAAAACGTTTTCTTATGTATGATTGTTGTTTGTACTGAATTAAGTAACTTTAAATGCAAGTAAGAAGCTTCACAGTAAAACTTGTGGGCTTCTTTCATAGAGTGATAGTCGTTTTCCTGATTCTACTTTGGATGGCGTTTCTGTCTCAGAGATTGTAAAAAAGACTTTGTATGTCAAACCTAATAAGACAGTATAATACTTACAGCATTTGTTTTTATTGCAGGCAAACAGAGAAGACATCAGATTGAAGAAATTGCATTTGATTCACTGTCACTTGTAAGAAAGGAAATGGCTGTTGAAATGGTTTCCTTGTTGTAAAATTTAAGGATATTGAAAACTACAATTCCTGTGCTTAAAGGAAACATGAAAAAAAGTGGTGCTGTTGTAGTTGTGTGGACTCTGTATTCATTGGAATATTGAAATGTGTCATTGTATAATGTGGTTCATAACTGTGTTACGTGTGTGTGTTTCTAATGAAACAAGTAAAAAGTGTGACTGAAGAATCTCATAGACTGTAGAAGACATGAGAACTACTACCATTGGAAAAAAAATGATTTTGAGCTAAAATATCCTTTTGTTAGAAGATTATCTCTTCTTCATTATTGAACCCTTGTGTCCACAGTTTTACATGTTGAGGGCTACAAGTGACTTAGACTTGTAGGCCTGAAAACATAAGTTTATGCAAGATTATTTGGAGATATCAATACACATACTCCACAGTTAATTGCAGACACATGCACACAGTAAAGAAGAAGACAAAATTACATCAACAATATTCAGATAGTCGTTCTGGTAAAAACTTTTAATAATTTCACCTAAAAATTTTAGTTAATTTGATTCAGTATACTACAGATTTCCGTGAAAGTGTTACACAAATACTGGGCAGTTATAATTAAAGTGCAGCTACTCATGGAAGTCCATTGTGGGTTGTAACTGTCATATGGCAGTGAAATCTGCTAGATATGCTGTCATTCGACAAGCCATAATGTGAGCGAACAATATGGCTATTGAGAAGAAAAACTGTGCGCTGGTAGTGAAACTGTTTTATGTACATGGCAGCAATTACAGTGCTGCATGGGGAGAATGTTGCTGACTGAAAGGTCCGAGGATGGGTGAGCTAAATTTGAAAGAGGAAGGCATCCTATCCTGGTGGAAGTTATTGATGAGGTTACTGTTGCCATACCTGAGCAGGCAATACATTCCCCGGGTAGTTCCAGTGCTTGTGCAGTATCACGAGAATTGCCCATCATATGGTCAACAGTACAGAAAGTTTTGCAGTCTATATTACAATTACACTCATACTTGCACACGATTCAGATGGTGCTGCAACTGAAACCTCATGATCTACAGCAACATTTTGAATTTCCTCTTTGATTTGTGGGACGGATTGAAGTTGATGACATGTGGCCGGTCAATATTCTGTGGAGTGACAAGACACATTTACACTACAGGGTGGAGTGTATATACTGAACTGCCAAGTTTGAGATACCGTTAAACTGCATGTTGCGCACAAAGGACCATTTCCTCGCCTTATGTGACTTTGTGCTGTGGATTCACAAGCTTGTTCATTCTCATTCCATCTGTCTTTGAAGAGAACACACCGAGAGGGCCTGTCAGGTGCACCCTGATGTCTGAACGTTATTGAGATCTCCTTGTAAAGCATGTAATTCCTGCTTTGGAAAACATAACTGTGTGGAAGCACTATTTTCATGCAAGATGGGGCCACACCTCACGTTGCTTGCCCAGTGAAAGATCTGCTTAAAGCAATCTTCCGTGAACAAACCAGAAATTTTACAGAGGTCTGGCCTGCAAGATCACCAAGTCTGAAAAGATGTGACTTTTGGCTCTGGGGTTGTATAAAAGAATGCATTTACCAGTGACACATTTGGTCTCTACCTGATCCGAAAGCCAGTATCCAGGAACACATTGTTAAGAGTCCACCATAACTGGTTTGACCATAACCTACACATTTCTGTATGAGCAAATTTTTACACCTGCTATGTCTAAGTTCTATGACCATAGCCATCATGTTTGTATGTAAACACAGTGTATTTCATGAGTGCACAACGTAATAGTGAAATATGCAGCTAAACTTTATGAAACTGAAATATGCATGTAAATAGTAAACAAGTGTGCAACTAAGTGGAAAAACTGTCACCACAGTGTAACTATAATAATGATAATTCATCTTTATGTAAGTACAGCTTTATTTCGACAAATGCTGATACGCCACTTACAGTTGTCCCACTTGTATCTGTTTAGTCACCAACAAATAATTTTTCTGTATTTATACAGTGATCTCTAGCAGTATAAACATGTACATGAATGTATAAACGCCTGAGGATGGGCACAAACCCGAAACTGATACAGCTGTGTGCCCCGCCATATTGGCAGTTGACCTTGAACGAGTTTCGCTCGGCCACCGCTAGAGCTCGGCGGATCGCGCTACAGTTCTAACTAAGCGCGATCCGCTACTAAAAATACCGGATGCGGCCGCCATTGTGGTTTATCTTGGCGCTACTTCCTGCCGCACCCAGTTTCTGGCGCTTATCAGTGGGCACTTCCCCAGTACAGGCAGCTGCACGCTCATTCGACTCGAGGCAGCCGCACTGAGCACAGCCATGCCGTACAGGAGGAGAAGATATACAAGAAGATCAAGATTGCCTGTGTACAAGACTGTGGGTACATTTAGTCTTACTCCTAATAATGTAGCACAAGAAGAGCTACTAAATGGACCTATTACTTTTGTAGGAGCTAAGATTCATTTTTCTTGTACAACTACAGAGGTTGTAACTGGTAATAGTTGGTTAACTATTGCTATTGTAAGGGGCAGTGATAAGCCTCAATTAGGTGACAAATAAATAACCTTTTATTGTGACTGGTAGCGGAAATTTTTCTACACCCTTGTAAACTTGTACCAAATACTGAGAACAATCATTCATCTGATAGAAAGGTTGGTCAGATTAAAGTCTTTATCCAGGCTTACTAAAATACTTCAATCAATCATAAGAATCCATACGAACATCTCATGCTTTCAATGAAATTGTTTTTTTATTGTTATAACATTAACATTTTTTTCTGTTGATGTTTTATGGGTATTTTGTTGACTAGAAATATCTTATATCAGATGGTACTTAACTGAATCCAAATATTTTTTTACTAAGAACCAAGTATACCATCTGCAAGATGTGTCATTTCTGCTGACAATATTTTGAAAAAAATATGTTCAAAGTGATGACCTTTTTAACACAGCACTTTTATGAGTGTTGCACAAATAATTGACTGATCTACGTATTTGAAGTAATTACATTACATACAACAGTAAAATGTTGTGTGTGTGTGTGTGTGTGTGTGTGTGTGAAGTAATTACATTACATACAACAGTAAAATGTTTGTGTGTGTGTGTGTGTGTGTGTGTGTGTGTGTGTGTATATTACTCATTTTTTTATTTGCTATAGTCTACATTCTGTTGGAAGAGTTAGTCTAATGGTGTCAGTCCTGGCAATCTTGCTAGAAACCCCTGACTAAGACTACCTCTTGGCACCCATAATTTGAAAATCAGTGATTTACTGCATGTCTTACTACTAATGCACAGGGCATTCATCTGATGAAATGGCATGGCATGACATGACATGTATTTCAACATTAATCTTACACAGATCATGAACTATGCTAAACCTTTAGCCTGGTTCTGGTCCAGTTTTGATGTTTTCCTGGCCTTGGCCCAAGGAAAGAGTTTGTTCTCTTCATGTCACATACTTTAAATTTTATCTGCTCATTATTTCATGTGGTCTTCTTTAGTTCACTGACACACATTGCTGGATATTGACTATCACCTCTCTGATGGATCCAAAAAATCTGTCTGCATAGAAAGTGCCAATAAGAAACAGTTTCTTCATTTCAACAACTCCTATCCATTTCATATTTAAAAAAATCTGCCTCATTCAGTCTTGATACCGAAGGATGTTACAGCTCTAATGTAGAGCAATACCTTTCCCGATATGCTATAAATACCTTGACAAGTTCTTTCCGGACAATAATTATCCCCCAAAATCTGATCAATAACAGGTGTTCTGTATCTCATACTACCAGTACTCCAGCCACCCTGAGTGACCAGCCTTAAAGAAGAGCTACTTTACTACTTAGTATTATCTTTTGAAACTAAGTTTGCTTTATTCTTCCATGAGATCTAGAGTGCTGTAGATAATGGCACTTAGGCAGATGTATTTCTCGACTTGAGGAAGACGTTTGACTCCATCCTGCTGTTTGGTGAAAAAATATGAGCTTACCAAGTATCAAATCTGATTTGCAAGTGGATTCAAGACTTGCTTGCAGATAGAACTTAATAAGATGCTCTTAATAGAGCAAAATCAATAGATATAAAGATAATGTCTGTAGTACTTTAAGGAAGTGTGACAGGACCATTACTGTTTACAGTAGTAGTGAATGTTGGAAACACTGTGAGAATGTTTACAGATGATGTGGTTTTCTATAAGAAAGTAACAATGCCTGAAGTCAGTATAGATTTGCAGAATGACCTGTAGAGAATCGATGTATGGTGCATGCTGTGGAGGTTGACCCTGAACATAAACAAATTTAACATATTGTGCATAGATAGAAAAAGAAATCCACTACTGCACTATTGATGACATATTGTTGGAAACAGTATCTACCATAAAATACATAGGAGTAACTATCCAGAGTGACCTTAAGTGGAATGACCACATAAAACAAATAGTAGAAAAAGCAGATGGATTCATAGGAAGAATCTTAAGGAAATATAACTCCCCCATGAAGGAAATGGCTTACAAGGCATTTGTTCAACCGACACTAGAGTATTGTTCATCAACTTGGGGCACTTAACAGTTAGGATGCTTAGAAGAAATAGAGAAGATCCTACGAAGAGTGGTACGTTTCGTAACAGGTTCATTTAGTCGGCGCAAGAGTGTTACAGGGGTTGTTCAACAAACTCAAGTGGCTGATATTACAAGAAAGGTGTAGTGCATCATGGAGGGATTTGCTAATGAAATCTCAAGCGAGCACTTTCTGGGAAGAGTTGGACAACATATTACTTCCTCCCACATATGTCTCATGAAATAACCACAATGAGAAAATTTGAGAATTTGGAGCTAATACAGAGGCTTACCAACAACTATTTTTCCCATGTGCCATTTGCAAGATGAACAGGGAAGGGGGAATCAGGTAGTAGCACCATCAATACTCTCTGCCATGCATATTTAGGGGGCTTGTGTAGTATGATGTAGATGTAAATCACACCAGGTTGGTGTGTCCTTTGTCAGGACTTTAACAACCATTCATTATGCCAAGAAATGAGAAATTTTCTAACCCCAAATTACTTCCAACATTCCGCAGGGTAGTATTTGATTGCTTACTCAGCCTACGAATTATACTGGGCCATCCTTATGACACTCCTCCATTTAACCCCCCCCCCCCCCCGCCCCCTCCCCCCCGGTCACATGGGGCACATCTGTGTGGAAGGCATGGATGTGAAGCCTGTCCCACATATCATCTAAGTACATCCTATTCCAAACCTGCAGCCAGTTTATCCTATCAGATCAAAGTTATGGGCAGGGCCACCTATGAAAGCAGCCACATCATGTACCAACTCAGTTGCAACTAATGCACAGATTATTACGTATGCATAGCCATTGACTAACCAATGTATGATGAGATGTTGCCAAATAATGTGTCCAAGGGCAGCTTCAAAACCCAGTGGCTGTATATGCTGCTGAGCGCATTTTCAAATTTAAGAACTGCTTTCCCTTACATCCTGATCTCCTTTTTCCCTCCCATCTGTTAACAGCTTTTCCAGTTGCACAACTGGGAACTGTCTCTCCAATACAACTTTTCTTGCAACTCTTGTCACGTCAATCTCTTCTAGTCAACCTCTCTGTACTGAGTGGCATAGTGCAGTGCTTAAGGCACTGGGCTCTGATTTAGGAGGAGCGTCGTTCAGATCTGGACCTAGTGTTTTGGAAATTTCCCTGAATTAATTAAGGAAAATGTTCTGATAGTGATTGCTTTGAAAGAGTCATGTCCAATTTCCTGTGCTACCATTGTCTAGTTTTAGCTAATGTTCTGTAATACATTGGTAAGATGTACAGACTTTCTACTTTTCAGCAGCAAGTATGAAGTGAGTCAAATGAACATGAGTTTCAGTTAGTCTTATTCTGGTATGGACTACACAAAGCAAGTGTGAAGTTAACCAAGGATATGGGGACTATGGAATGATGGCTAGTTTTGCTCTTGAATAAATTTATGAATATGTATTATACTTAGAAGATTCAGTAAAGCTGTTGGCAAGGTCACTTCTTCCATAGTTACAGAGTGGTAGGCAGTACAGTTCTGCACATATTTACATCTGGCTCTGACCTCTATTCATTCTACAGCAAATTGGGTTTGTTTGGTGGTAGTTGAATAATAAAAAGTACTCAGTCTCACAGTTTTCAAGAATGATTTTTTAAACACACAGTAACATGAGAATGGAGTTTCTCATGGCAACACCATGTGAATTGTGGGTAAAACCCCAAGCTTTCAATAATTACCACCATCGTCTTTGTCAGAAGCAACCGACTGACTGCTGCTGTTGTGTCCTTACATAGCCTATGGACAGCTTCTGATTAGACAGCATGCACCATTACATCATCCTACCACAGATTGTGTTTATGTCTGTGTTGGTGGCACCACTGTTCCCATATGAGCATTCTCTGTTTCTTTTCAGTGCAGACGACGCCCTTCCACACACATGTGGGAGTATATCCACCGTGCCAGTCGAAGTTGTTCTCACACATTGTGACTTAGACAGCCCCTTTAATAAAAGAATCTCATTTTGTAGAAGTCACAGACAACCCTTTTTTATCACATAGTATTTTGTGTTTATTTATGAGGCTGATGATATCTCAAGTTCCTGGATGAAGTAACTTTTTTGGCCTGTTAAAGGATGGACTTCACTCCTACGTCACATTCTGTACTCATTGTAAATTTTATTTGTGGAGTGGGACAGGCAGTTCAGCATCTCTCACAGGTTGCCACTAATGAGGTAAGAGTTACCACAGGTTGCATTTTAGCCACAGCCAAGCCCACTAAGTCAAACATCAGCAGAGAAGAGAGGGAGAGAGAAAGAGAGACTTCATGCGTCATAGAGACATTAAAGTCTATTTGTGCTTCCAGCTAACAAGGGAAATGCTATGGTTGTTCTTAATGCTACTGAATGTCATACCAAAGTGTCATCACTGTTGGAGGATAATACTTACAAATGCCCATAACAGAACCCTACTATGTAATACAGCAATAACATGGCAGTGTTACTGAAGAATTCTGATTTACCAATGCAAAAATTTTGGAGCTCGAACTCCTAGACATCTCACACTGTACAGATTATCCAAAAATATACAAAGAAGGCATGCTGCTGTGATCCATCATTAGTGCTGCTAGTTCTCCCCCACTACAGGCTAACCAAATACATTGGTGGAAAGAAAAATTGTAACACCAAGAAGGTATTATGTGACATAAATGAAAGTTTAGGCTAATTTCTACATCTGAAAGATGATGTCTATTCAAATTTTGCACCAGTCGCATAAGAGTGGCACTAGTTGTGTCACTAGGAGGATGAAAATCAGATTTGCTTTAAATATGCAGCTGAGAGCCTACAACCAACCTGTCTGCATGCTAAACACACTGGATCTACACATGGAATTACAGTCTGAGGTGTGATTTTGTATGACAACAGAATCACACTTGTGGTTATCCCGTGCACCCTCACTGCAAATTTGTACATCAACCTGGTGATTTAACCTGTTGTGCTTCTATTCATGAACAGTATTCCAGGGGGTATATTCCAACAGGATAACATTCGACCACATAACATGCAACCCAACATGCTCTACAGTTTGTCGACATGTTGCCTTGGCCTGCTTGATCACCAAATCTGTCGCCAATCGAGTAAATGTGGGACATCATTAGTCAACAACTCCAGTGTCATCCACATCCAGCATTAACCGTCCCTGTATTGTCCAACAAAGTGCAATAGGCATAGAACTCCATCCAACAAACTGACATCTGGCACCTATGCAACACAATTCATGCACCTTTGCATGCTTGCATTCAATGTTCTGGTGGGTACACTGGTTGTTAATGTAGCAGCATTTCATATTTGCAGTGGCTTATTTTGTGCTTATGTTAACCTGTAATCTTGCAATGTTAATCACTTAAATATTTTACTTAGATGTAATCCCAAAATTTCATTACGTTACATTAATTATTTTTTAGTGTTGTGATTTTTTTCTGTCAGTGCATTTAACCAGGTTAATGACTCCGACATTAACATCACCATAAAAACTCTCGATGTTTGTTGAGTTGGTCAAATAAATAAGGGTTGATCCACTTAATACTTTTAAATAGCTTGGATGTGGTTTCTGTATTTAGAAAAGATCCTAAGGAGGATACACTGAGACAGTTGGAGAAGCACTTTCCCTCTTAGACTATATAGTTGATCATGCTACGAGGACCACCTACTTCTTGTATAGCTGAAAATAGTTGACCGACAGAACGGCTATGGGTTCTCACCCACCTCCAGCAGTGGCTAACTTCTTTATGGAACATTTTGAAAACGTGTTCCATTTCATTCAACTTCATTTTATCACTATATTCACATACTTACAGTCTGGCCACATGATGTTGAAGCATTTGAGCACTTCCTTCAACACATAAACATCATGCGCCCAGTCATCCAGTTCACCATAGAGTCAGAGAGAGAAGGAAAGTTGCCATTTTGAGATGTATTGACGCAACAAAGTCAGATAGGCAGCTCAGCATAGGGCAAGTTGATGCACAGTATCCACCATTTAGTCCAGAAGAGAGCCGTTTTAAATACACTGACGCAGAGTGCTACAACTGTTTCTGATGACAACCGTATGGATTCCAGAATTAGTCTTCTCTTGCTGTTTGCCAATAAATTTATGCACCATGCCACAAAAGTCAAATTTGCATTAAGTGCACATGCTAAGCTATGTAAATGACCACCTTTTCAGCGCTGCCACACTATATACGCAGTACGAGGGCTATTTGGAAAGTAAGGACCGATTGGTCACGAAGTGGAAATCACTGTGAAAATAAAAAAAATGTTTTATTTGAAACAGTTAGCTACCCCTTCGAGCTACTGGTACTTTTCTACGTAGTCATCGCTCCAATTTACAGCTAGATTTTTGTCGTAGGCTTGTAACAACTTTACAATACCTTCGTCATAGAAGACAGCCGCATGTGCTTTCTGCCAATTCTCGACGTTGGTCGACAGCTCATTGCCTGTGCCAAAATATTGTCTTGATAGCCAGCGGTTCATGTGAGCAGAAATGGTACTTGAGGGGAGCCAATTACGGGCTGTATTGTGGCTGATGAAACACTCCCCATAGGAAACGCTGCGGGAGCACCTTCATTGCCCCTACAGAACGCGGCCGAGCATTGTCATGAAAAAGGAGACGCGTGAGAGTTATTTTATGTGGACTGCATGACATGAGGCGAAATCTCTCACCAGGTCCTCATATTTGGCGGAAGACACTATTTTCTAGGCATCTTTACGTGCTCACTGTACCCTCAAAAAGGAAAAAAGCGACGTGACGCAATCGTTGGGCATACATACAATGCTCAGTACAACTGTGCGAGGCTACATCAGATTTTCGCTGTGGTTTCCATTTCGCGCGCGATCGGACCTTGCTTTCCGAATAGCCCTCGTAATAAGGTCATCTACTTTCCATATATGTGGAAAGAGTACGCAACAAGTTTCCCATTCAGAGACCAAGTGAGAACGCTGTCTGTCTGCGAGAAGATTGTGTTATCGTTCGTGTAAGGAAGAGGAACGTCTACTAGTATTTGCCGGAATTCGATGATCACTGGATTTTGGTCTGTAGGGACTGTGGTTTATCCTTGCACGTTATTGCTGTTCGCGTTGATTGGGATCCCTCACTTTGTGCAAATGTGGAACCAACGGCTTCAGGAAGGTCATGCTCACAAGGGGAAGACATGGCGAACAGATTCGATTCATATTTGGCAGGTTGCTTGTGTACAACTCAAAATTGACTGGATAAATAGATAGGTAACTGAAAACAAAACATTTTTTGTTACCATATAAGGGGTCCGCAAACGCACATTTCCTTAGAAATCGAGGAAAGAAAGTGTTATGACTCCTGCTTACGGAACCGTAAGGTGCACGCTGGTGAATGAAAGCGATGTGGGCATAGAGACCAAGGCATTTGACATGGGGGAGGAGAACCCGTGTTCGATTCCCGAACAAATTCTGTTTTTTTTTTTTTTTCATTTGAATTTTTTTCCGAATAGAATTTGGCAGGGATAATTGGGGGAGGGGGTGAATGGCGTAAGCAAAACAATAACCAATAATAACAAGAGAGGCAAATAAATTTCCAAACGACTTTGACCACTAAATAATTAAAACTTAATCCTGGTCGCCTTACAATGACTCTTTCACTCACACTGTAATGTTCTCACTTTCCTCCGAAAAACTAAAGGGATGGTACTTGGCATATAAACACTCTAAACAACTAATGAATACAATCTTCGCGCAACTACATTGTTCTTTCTGAAGAAAAGGCGAAAAACAGACTTGTTTTACATTTAAAATATTTGTTTTTATGGAATTAATTTTGATGCGTACCAACCATGCAATAACGTCGCCTGAAAAATCGATGCTGACAGCTGATCATGAATTATGCTACGAATTTGCAATTTTGAAACCTCAAAATAAAATTCTGTCCCACGCCTGACTGTAAACAAGCATCGCGCTGTTAGCTGTCCGAGGTCCCTGCGGCAAATCCGCAGCAGTCTTACTGAGAATTGTTTTTATAAGGCGAGGCTTAACATTTTTATTTTCTACTAATCAGAGTCGTTTGAGAAGCTTATTTGCCTACCTTGTTATTATTTTTTATTGATTTATTTACCCTATTAAACATCCTGTTCCTACCAATTTCGATATGCAAAAAAAGCTGCAAATAAAAAAAGCCTGCAGAATACGTTCTCCGCATCTCGATCAAATGCTATGACCACTATGTCAGCGGCGCTTTCCTTCGCGTGCTTGTACCGTGGAACGATCGTAACAGTTTATTTCCTCGATGTCTAGGAAAACATGCTTACACCGACCCTGTATATGATTATGGAAAATGCTCAGTTTTCAGTTACCTGTCAATCTCGTCAATTTTGAGTCAACTGCAGGTCATGAAATTTGGGGGTGGTTTTCTATAAAAAGGAGGGTTGTTGAGCCAAAATATCTTTGAGTTTTTCTTTTTAGTTTGTGCACAAGCGACCTGCCAAATATGAGCTGAATCGACTGGCCTTGTCTGAGGCCTTCCCCTTGTCAGTGCCATTCAGGCTGCATGCGACTAGCCCCGAAGAGGACAGGTATAGAGTATTATTTGCTTGCCAGTGCAGGATCGTACAGCCACGCCACTAACCTTGGGTCACTAAACGGGATTATTCCCAACAAAACAAATATCTTTGTAAGACTTCGTTAGCGGAACACAGTACGACTGCGTGCTGTGTTCTAGTTTTGGGCTTACTGCACTTTATGAGATTACGACGTGTGAGTCTTTGTTTGCAAAATGATCGTTGCATCGCTGTAGGATGTAAAGCAAGAGTGTATAATATCTTTCATCCCGATGCACTTTTCATCTACACTGCATTAAGATGTGGAATGACTGGTCAACCAAAAATTGTCATTACGTTTTGTGACTCATTTCTGCTGTCTTTGCTTCAGTTTGCTGGTTTTAGCGTATTTTTCGTAATATCTGAAAGAAGCGTGGTTGCAATTATTAATGCAGGTTTCCAGGTTTGTTGTGACATTTGAAAATGACGATTCAGTGCGCCGAAACTAGTAACGTAACCTTTTAAAAATTTTATTCTTTTAGTGGCTGTGGCTTGATGACCGTTTGTGGTGTCAAATAAACATTTTAAAACAAGTATCTTTACGGACGTTGCGACTGCTCGTGGAGCATCGCAGACTGTCAGCACAGCGACTATTGTTGCAGCAAGGAGAGACCCACCGACAATGACGCGCCCAATGACAACACTAGACACGTGATCTCTTCAGACGAGTTCCGCTTCTGCATACGTCTACCACCATTTACATACCCATACGTCGACGCTACATCTACATCTACATTTATACTCCGCAAGCCACCCAACGGTGTGTGGCGGAGGGCACTTTACGTTCCACTGTCATTACCTCCCTTTCCTGTTCCAGTCGCGTATGGTTCGCGGGAAGAACGACTGCCGGAAAGCCTCCGTGCGCGCTCGAATCTCTCTAATTTTACATTCGTGATCTCCTCGGGAGGTATAAGTAGGGGGGAAGCAATATATTCGATACCTCATCCAGAAATGCACCCTCTCGAAACCTGGACAGCAAGCTACACCTCGATGCAGAGCGCCTCTCTTGCAGAGTCTGCCACTTGAGTTTGCTAAACATCTCCGTAACACTATCACGCTTACCAAATAACCCTGTCACGAAACGCGCCGCTCTTCTTTGGATCTTCTCTATCTCCTCTGTCAATCCGACCTGGTACGGATCCCACACTGATGAGCAATACTCAAGTATAGGTCGAATGAGTGTTTTGTAAGCCACCTCCTTTGTTGATGGTCTACATTTTCTAAGGACTCTCCCAATGAATCTCAAACTGGCATCCACCTTACCAACAATTAATTTTATATGATCATTCCACTTCAGATCGTTCCGTACGCATACTCCCAGATATTTTACAGAAGTAACTGCTACCAGTGTTTGTTCCGCTATCATATAATCATACAATAAAGGATCCTTCTTTCTATATATTCGCTATTCATTGCAATTGTCTATGTTAAGGGTCAGTTGCCACTCCCTGCACCAAGTGTCTATCCGCTGCAGATCTTCCTGCATTTCGCTGCAAGTTTCTAATGCTGCAATTTCTCTGTATATTACAGCATCATCCGCGAAAAGCCGCATGGAACTTCCGACACTACTAGGTCATTTATATATATTGTGAAAAGCAATGGTCCCATAACACTCCCCTGTGGCACGCCAGAGGTTACTTTAACGTCTGTAGACGTCTCTCCATTGAGAACAACATGCTGTGTTCTGTTTGCTAAAAAATCTTTAATCCAGACACACAGCTGGTCTGATATTCCGTAGGCTCTTACTTTGTTTATCAGGCGACAGTGCGGAACTGTATCGAACGCCTTCCGGAAGTCCAGGAAAATGGCATCTACCTGGGAGCCTGTATGTAATGTTTTCTAGGTCTCACGAACAAATAAAGCGAGTTGGGCCTCACACGATCGCTGTTTCCGGAATCCATGTTGATTTCTACAGAGTAGATTCTGGGTTTCCAGAAACGACATGACACGCGAGCAAAAAAGATGTTCTAAAATTCTACAACAGATCGACGTCAGAGATGTAGGTCTATAGTTTTGCGCATCTGCTCGACGACCCTTCTTGAAGACCGGGACTACCTGTGCTCTTTTCCAATCATTTGGAACCCTCCGTTCCTCTAGAGACTTGCGGTACACGGCTGTTAGAAGGAGGGGGCAAGTTCTTTCGCGTACTCTGTGTAGAATCGAATTGGTATCCCGTCAGGTCCAGTAGACTTTCCTCTGTTGAGTGATTCCAGTTGCTTTTCTATTCCTTGGACACTTATTTCGATATCAGCCATTTTTTCGTTCGTGTTGTGGTTTAGAGAAGGAACTGCAGTGCGGTCTTCCTCTGTGAAACAGCTTTGGAAAGAGGTGTTTAGGATTTCTACATTACGCGTGTCATCCTCTGTTTCAATGCCATCATCATCCCAGAGTGTCTGGATATGCTGTTTCGATTCACTTACTGATTTAACGTAAGACCAGAACTTCCTAGGATTTTCTGTCAAATCGGTACATAGAATTTTACTTTCGAATTCACTGAATGCTTCACGCATAGCCCTCCTTACGCTAACTTTGACATCGTTTAGCTTTTGTTTGTCTGAGTGGTTTTGGCTGCGTTTAAACTTGCAGTGAAGCTCTCTTTGCTTTCGCAGTAGTTTCCTAACTTTGTTGTTGAACCACGGTGGGTTCTTCCCGTCCCTCACAGTTTTACTCGACACGTACCTGTCTAAAATTCGTTTTACGATTGCGTTGTTCCATAAACACTCAACATTGTCAGTGTCGGAACAGAAATTCTCGTTTTGATCTGTTAGGTAGTCTGAAATCTGCCTCATATTACTCTTGCTAAACAGATAAACCTTCGTCCCTTTTTTTATAATCATATTTACTTCCATATTCAGGGATGCTGCAACGGTCTTATGATCACTGATTCCCTGTTCTGCGCAGAATAAACATTGCCAGATTGCATTCGTCATTGTCATACAGATCCATTTGTTGGCGTGATGGTATGGTGTGTCATTGTGTACACAATGCAATCATCTCTGTTTCGCATGCTCGGTGATTTGTAAAGTAGACGTTAAATTTCTAACGCCTTAAGGTCAGTGGCTGTGCGCTACCTAAAATATCTTTCCATGTTTATACAATACAATGCAAGACCACATGTTCTTTATGCTGTCATGACTTATCCTGATACAAATGATGTTCGACTGTTGCCCTGGCCAGCACATCCTGCAAGTCTCTTATTCATCGAATATTGAGAATATCTGGCCATGGGTTGCTGAGAGAATGGCATACCAACATTTTCCTGCCATAAAGTTGAAGCAGCATCGAATGCCGTACTCGTATGTCATCCAACTATGTTAGAGGCATTGATGCTGCCACATGTGGGAGCTGTGTATACTAAAGATTAGATTAGATTCAGTTTTCGTTCCATAGACCCAAAAAATGAGATGATTCTTGTCGGTGTGGAACATGTCAAAAAGTACAACATAAAACATTTGAATATAATACTTACTACCGTGATCATTTATCAGGAGATAGTCGAAATAAGTTAATACAATGCACCAAACTGGAACAGCTAGTGTTGACAGAATTAACAAACTGTCAGAATGAAACACTGTTATGCACTATTAATAAATTTATCATACACAAAATACCTAATCTTGAATATTGTCGCCAAGTGTTGTCAAAACTGAAATCTATCAGATAATTTTACTTAAGCTGGCTTAACAGTCTCTGTTAAGATATTCATCTATGGAGTAGGAGGAGTTGCCTATCAAAATTCTTTCAAACTCTGTTTAAACTGTGCTTTATCTGAAACCTTTTTTCGGCACCTGTATACCCTCAAAATCACCTATAAATTTAATCACGTATTTTTCTCACTATACCGTATACACAAAATAAGTCAAACTTCGTTATTTGCTATCCTTCCTACCGTTGCAATTTAAGTGACTAGAAGTGTACTGGCCGTTGTACTTGAACACAATTGACAACAACTGCAGTTTCATGCTGGTGGAGGTTTCTTGCATTGAAGCACTTGCCATGTTAACAACCTGATAGCAGTCGCTTGTGGTGACATGTATGGATGGTGAGCTGCCTTGGTCTGGCTGTGTTTGTTGACTGGACTTATAAAGTTTTCTACATCTTAACTGATATGTTTTGAAATTCTACTCCTAGTCTCTTTTTGTTAAGTCGGATGCTAGTCTGGATGTAGATGTGCTATTCTGTGGCTCCACTGCAGACTGCGATATCTTGAAACGGCGCTTTCATGGGAGAAGATAGAACTTTGATGTTTATGGCACAGCCCTGTCTCTTAACTCGTCTTTCACCATGAAGTGCTCCTGACTTGCGTGATCCTCAACAGAAAACACGTCCATATCGTGATCGATATTGGAATCCTGCTCCGTGTACTGTGGTGTCAACGGAATTTGGCGATGGGTGAAACCCTCAACATCGCAAACCGGGACACAGGGTGCATATGACTAGCTGGTGAGGTCGATACTGGCTTTGCCAGTATTCATTGGTTATAGTGCTGCAGATATACGGAGAGTTTTTGCACATTCAGTTATGTTCAACAATGCTTATCGTGGTTTCCATGGAAATCAGTCGGAAGTGGTTGTTTCGATGTTATTCTATCCATATGTGAGTGAGTTCCGTGGAAAACAAGGACATGGAAACCCGCGACAGTGCTGTTAAAACGCTGTGATCTTCAAATTAGCTTTCGAGTTGACGATTGCTTTACACTGTGACCAATGCTGGTCACATAACAGAAGACAATCGACAGTTTCTGGAGAACGCAAGCTTTCGAAACCAGACAAGCGGATTGGGTTACAGAAGAAATGTACAGTAGGCTGTAACTTACGTGATCTTATTTTGAGAACTGCTAATTGCGCTGCAGTGCGTGAGGTACGAGACGTGTCCGGAAAGTAAGCACCATTTCTTTCTATTGCTACCGCAGCACAAGTGTCGCAGTTCGCACATTATTCGCACTCGTCTAACTGGTTTATCTTCTATCCACTGACACCATTAGAGCTAGGTTGTGTTGTGTTTACATTTTTAGTAGTAATAGTAGTAGTAGTAGCTTTATTCATCGGTAGATCTCTTTTTACAAGGATATAGGACGTCAAAGTATTTACAAACTTACATCAATTTAAAATAAGCTAATTCGTATACACATATTTTTACAGACTTCTAGTTAGAGACAATCATTAGATTTACTCCTGGTATACAATACTTTTTTTACAAATAACTTATTAAATAATGTAATGACACATTGTTCACTCACATCTCACTATCAGTCACTGCACACACTATACACGACACTTCACTCACTGCACACACACACACACACACACACACACACACACACACACACACACACAGGTGATCTCTGGGCCACATTCTGTACCGCTGCTTCCCATTTGCTATCCTGAAAAACTGAGTCAGCATCCCTCCGTAATGTAAAATGTTGAACTCAGGGAGAGGAAGAGGTGTTGTATTGTGCCATGCATAGCTTATGGGGTAAGTATTTCTAGAAAGGAAAAAAAGATGGAAAAAACATAAAGTGAAGGTGTTATGTGGAATGTTGGCTATTTTATAATCATTATTATTATTATTTATTTGTATAACATTTTTTATGAAACCCCTACTCTGTTTTAGCTAAGTAGTCCTTCAATGTATAAAATGTATTGCATAACAGGTACTTTTTAGCTGCCTTTTTAAATATAAGTATTTTTGCAATTTCTTTAATCTCTTTTGGTAATTTATTGTACAGTTTTATTCCTTGGTAGAAAATGCTGTTTTGAGTTTTATGTTTATTTTTTCTTGATTAATGTAAGTTGAGTCTATCTCTTGTTGCATGGTCGTGGACA
The DNA here is from genome assembly GCF_023864345.2 of Schistocerca serialis cubense. Taxonomy (NCBI): domain Eukaryota; kingdom Metazoa; phylum Arthropoda; class Insecta; order Orthoptera; family Acrididae; genus Schistocerca; species Schistocerca serialis. The sequence goes on along the minus strand of NC_064646.1, from coordinate 309,186,305 downwards.
GAGCTGTTTGTGCAGTAATTACCAATGTTAGTTTTGATGTGTACAACTGACTGGTAAATGTATTCACATGGAGCAGTTAAAATCCCCAGTGTTCTGAACAGATCTTTACAACGAGCTTGACTAGTATTTTTGGTTATTATTCTTATGGCTCTTTCCTGGAGTTTGAAAATTGTGTTCATATTTTGTGCATTTGTTCCCCAAAAAAGAATGCCATAGCTCAGAATTGAGTGTACATATGAATAATATGTTACTAAAAGACACTGCGTGTTACAGACAGTAACTGTTAGTAATCAATCAAAATGGTTAGGGCAATCTCTGAGCTCGCTGACTGTGAAGTGCATTCTGTAATGTAGTTTTGAACGCAAAAAATGTTTAGCTAGCTGCAATTCATCGTCAACTTGTGGAGTTTTATGGTGAAAATGTAGTGACTGGTGGAATGGTGAGAAAGTGGACGAGACAATTCAATGATGGACGAACCACTGTTCATGACGAAGCACGGAGTGGGTGGCCTTCTGTTATCAATGATAGTCTGGTCGAGAAATTGAATGAGAAATTTCTAAAAGCAGATGGTTCACAATAAGAATGCTGTGTGATGAGTTTCAAAAAATTTCGAGAAGTGTTTTGCATGAGATTGTCACAAATCGGTTAAATTTTGGCGAACTGTATTCATGTTGCGTTCCGAAAATGCTTACGGATGTCCACAAAATGAAGCAACTTGGCAGTGCTTTGACATTTGTTCCCCAATACAGTGGTGAGGAAGATGAAGTCTGAAACAGAACTGTGATCAGTGACGAAACTTGGGTTTGTCATGTCACTTCAGACACAAAACAACAGTCGATGGAGTGGAGGCACTCACGAACCCCCCAAAAACGTAAATTCAAAACAACTTTGTCAGCCCAAAATATCATGTGCACTGTGTTCTGGGACAGAACGGGCATTCTGCTTGTTAAATTCCTTCCCAGACGTGAAACCGTCAATGCGGTACGATACTACGAAACACTGAGAAAACTTTGACGTGCAGTTCAAAACAAAAGGCGTGGAATGCTCAGTCACGGCGTTGTGTTGCTTCATGGCAACCCACGTCCCCATTCTGATAGTGTCACTCAAAATGTTAGTCAAGAATTGTGTTGGGAGCATTTAGATCACCCGCCATACAGTCCCGATCTCGCAACTTCTGACTAGCACTTGTTCTTCAACCTGAAGCGAGATTTTGATGGAATGCTCTTTGACAGCGGTGACGGCACAAGAAACGCAGTTATGCAGCGACTGTCTTCACCGATGGCATCTTTCTGTGAAGAGCATATAGAAACATCGTTTTCCCGTTATAAAAAACTTATGAAAAATGGTGGCAACTATGTAGGAAAATAGATTAAGAAATGCTCTTTTTTGTAAAAGTAAATTTTGGTTTGGAAAAACGTTTTATGAGTTTTTTCCGATACGGTGCTTGCTTTCCCGACATTCCTCGTATATGAAGGTAGAGAACATATATGAGTTTCATTTTATTTATTAAGGTTTTATTAAACGCGATATGTACCAGATATTAAATAGTTAAAGTTATCATAATTTGCATAGTGACAATTTTCTTTCTTTACACTCAGTGATTTGATATTTAGTGCAAGGTACCTCGCATATGGTGCACTGACATCTGTCGGTGGACTTGTGATATCATTGGTTGAACACACACTGTGATGTAGTCCATGGACTGCCACCTTCGTGTAAAGGCGACGCAACCGGAAGCTGGCCTTCTTCTGTCCGGTATTCATCATCGCTGTGTTGCTGGGGAGTCCATGATCTGTCTCTCTTGCTTTTTGCTGCGCGTCTTGCAGGAGTCTGGTGCTGTATAAGGTTGATACCAGGCTATTAGCTGCCGCTAGGTCTTCAATTAAGAAGGTAGTATCTGCTAAGACGTAGGTTATTCTGTTTTGCGTGAATCTTGAGACGCATAGCATTTTTTCCCCCCAGGTATGCTGATTTGACTCCTTCCATCCGTTCGAGATTTGAGTACAGGGCTATTACAAATGATTGAAGCGATTTCATAAATTCACTGTAGCTCCATTCATTGACATATGGTCACGACACGCTACAGATACGTAGAAAAACTCATAAAGTTTTGTTCGGCTGAAGCCGCACTTCAGGTTTCTGCCGCCAGAGCGCTCGAGAGCGCAGTGAGACACAATGGCGACAGGAGCCGAGAAAGCGTATGTCGTGCTTGAAATGCACTCACATCAGTCAGTCATAACAGTGCAACGACACTTCAGGACGAAGTTCGACAAAGATCCACCAACTGATAACTCCATTCGGCGATGGTATGCGCAGTTTAAAGCTTCTGGATGCCTCTGTAAGGGGAAATCAACGGGTCGGCCTGCAGTGAGCGAAGAAACGGTTGAACGCGTGCGGGCAAGTTTCACGCGTAGCCGCGGAAGTCGACGAATAAAGCAAGCAGGGAGCTAAACATACCACAGCCGACGGTTTGGAAAATCTTACGGAAAAGGCTAAAGCAGAAGCATTTCATAAACAGGAGATTGGAAAACCGATGGATCGGTCGTGGTGGAGATCATGATCAACAATTCATGTCATGGCCTCCACGCTCTCCCAACTTAACCCCATGCGATTTCTTTCTGTGGGGTTATGTGAAAGATTCAGTGTTTAAACCTCCTCTACCAAGAAACGTGCCAGAGCTGCGAGCTCGCATCAAAGATGCTTTCGAACTCAATGATGGGGACATGCTGCGCCGAGTGTGGGAGGAACTTGATTATCGGCTTGATGTCTGCCGAATCACTAAAGGGGCACATACCGAACATTTGTGAATGCCTAAAAAAACTTTTTGAGTTTTTGTATGTGTGTGCAAAGCATTGTGAAAATATCTCAAATAATAAAGTTATTGTAGAGCTGTGAAATCGCTTCAATCATTTGTAATAACCCCGTATAAGGGGTGTTTCCATATTCGTTGTATGCCGTATAATGCAACTGGCGTAACCTTTATGTTGAATAATCTCAGTGCTGTGGGGGTGTGTCATGTTGTGCAACTGGAGGCTCGGCTGTCGTCAGCTAGTCAACTGCCGGTACTGCGGATATCGTCTGGGGATGACCAATGAGCTGTCAAACGTTTCATTTTGAGCACGTGCAAACTGATGCCTGTGTCATATCAGGGCTCCACATTTGATTGTATACAGGAAGTTCTGTGAGTGCGTATTTTCTGATAATGTCGTCACCTGCACGGCGTTCAAATCAAAACACACGAAGTTTATGAAGTAATAACTCACATCGTCCGCGTGTTGCGACTGTTGTTTATTATTGCGGATAAGTAAGTTAAACCGCTGTACGCTAGCGATGTATTGTGTACTCGTCTGTGGAGTTAGTCAGATAAGGGATCTGTCACATTCTCAAAAAGAGAAAATTCATTCAGGGGCGCCAGCAGGTTTTCATCTCAGTAGGGGCAAAACATTTTTGCCATAGAAGTGATTTATAAATTTTCAGAGCATTGTCATGTACTCATAATTTTCTCCTATTAGTTTCTACATTGTACTTTTAGCATCTGGTGACTGTTGTAAACAAACTAACAGTATAATTATAGTAAAATCTGTTTTAACATTCCCAAATTTTGCATTTCCAGCGATTTAAGTTATTTTCTGTGGGTACTTTCGTGCACACTCTTCTCTCAGTTAGTTGTTTTCCTGCCGTTAAATTTCGTATGGATAACATTTCTACTTGTGCTTCTGACAAGGGAACCTCCCCATCGCACCCCCCTCAGATTTAGTTATAAGTTGCCACACTGGATAGACCCTGAAAAACTGAACACAGATCAATCGAGAAAACAGGAAGAAGTTGTGTGGAACTATGAAAAAATAAGCAAAATATACAAACTGATTAGTCCATGTGTAAGATATGCTCCATCAAGTAGAGACAGAAGTTAGGAGCGCCATGGTCCCGTGGTTAGCGTGAGCAACTATAGAACGAGAGGTCCATGGTTCAAGTCTTCCTTCGAGCGAAGATTTTAATTTTTTTATTTTCAGACAATTATCAAAGTTCAGGCACTCACACATAAATCAACTTCGCTCTCCAAAATTCCAGGACATGTGCAGATTTGCTTGAACATATGCAGGATTTGACGGTCTACACACGGAAAAATTTGAAAAAGTTAAAAACATATGTTTTGACAGAGCACAGGGAAAAGTGTGCGACTGTGAGACTTTTGGATTCATTTGTTGCACTTTTGGATTCATTTGTTGCAGTTTATGTGACAAACTCTGATGTTTCCATCACTTTTTTGGGAGTAATTATCACCTCCACAAGAAAACCTAAATCGGGCAACGTAGATGAATCTTTTTACCCATTCGCCAAGTGTACTAGTTAGGTGGGTCGTCAACATATTCCTGTCATGTGATGCACATGCCGTCACCAGTGAATATATCAGACGTGGTTTCCTGTGGAGGAATCGTTTGACCTATGACCTTGCGATCAAATGTTTTCGGTTCCCATTGGAGAGGCACGTCCTTCCGTCTACTAATCTCACGGTTTTGCGGTGCGGTCGCAAAACACATACACTAAACTTATTACAGTGAACAGAGACGTCAATGAACGAACGGACAGATCATAACTTTGCGATTATAAAGAAAAACTTTTCGCTTGAGGGGAGACTTGAACCAAGGACCTCTAGTTCCGCAGTCGCTCACGCTAACCACGGGACCACGGTGCTCCTGAACTGTGACCCTCCTTGATGGAGCAAATGTTGCGAATGGACTAATCAGTTTGTATATTTTGCTTTTCTCGATTGATCTGTGTTCAGTTTTTCAAGGCCTATCCACTGTGCCAACTTATAACTAAATCTGAGGGGGGTGCGATGGGGAGGTTCCCTTGTGAGCCATTACAAGTTTCAACATCGATTTTCAAATCCATTTATGTGGAAATTGCATCGTACTCCTGCTCACGCACAAGCTGTAGGATAATTCGAAAGTCTAGATTTCCGTGTCGTTTCCAGAAAATATTTCTCTGACTGTGTCAGTTCTCGTGTTTATCGTGACGTGTTTTTTCGAACATTTGGGACAGCCGCGAACTCATATTATTTCGTCAATTTTAAACGTAATTTGTGCTTTATAGAAGATTTTGGTCGCAGTGTCGTCGTTCGAATCCAATCTTTCCATTATCTCATATATTTACGTGGAAAAAGATAGATTTTCAGAAATTTTGGGACTCTTGCAAACGTATGTTTACGAGAATTTTCGTCTGTTACGAGTGTTGTGCGTAACCAATTTCATAGTAAATCCGCGTTTGTTATTTACGGTTACTGTAATTACATGTCACATTAGTTTTTTTGTTTTGACAGGAGTATGTATTGTCAGAATTTGTCATAAAGTAACGCTTGTGTCGAATTTGTTGGTGACCATTACTTGAAGAAGGTCTAAAAAAACAACAGAATTTTGTACCAAGTTTTCTGTTGCAATAGATATCTCGTTCTGTTTGACTTCAAGGGAAGAAGATTGCGAGTTTGACGTGCTGTTCATAATGAAGTCATTAGAGATGGAGCACAAGCTCGGATTTGGGAGTCCGCAGCTTGTGGTCTAGTGGCTAGCGTTGCTGCCTCTGGATCACGGGGTCGTGGGTTCGATTCCCGCCTGGGTTGGGGCTGGGTGTTTGTGTTGTCCTCCTCATCATCATCTTTCGTGACAGTGGCTAGATTTGACTGTGTAACTGGGACTTTGTACAGGTTCTGATGACGGCGCAGTTGAGCGCCCCACAAACCAAACATCATCACAACGTCGGATTAGGGAAGGAAATCGGCTTTGCCCCTTCGTGGGAACCACCCTGGCATTTGTCTTAAGTGATTTATGGAAATCAATGACAATCTAATTTTCGATGACCTCCATACTTCTAAATACTCGTCCAGTATGCTAACTACTGCCCCACCTCGCTCAGAGTTAATCGATTCAGTTCTAAACGGCTACTGGTAACACTAGTAGCGTATCAGATCCATAAATTAAAAGATAATTAGTAGGCTTGAACGTATTAACCGCTAAATTCTTGGCGCTATCGCCCAATGGAACCGAAACAGAGTCAGTCAGACTCACTGTAATCGGCCATATCTGATACCAATATAAACGGGCCGTGTTAACAGCACAGGACCCCACTGCCCGTCCAGATTCGAACGTGGGTTCTCTGTTGGGAGTGAGGAAGAGGATGGTGTGGCAAGACACACTACTGGCCATTAAAGTTGCTACACCACGAAGATGACGTGCTACGGACGCGAAATTTAACTGACAGGAAGAAGATGCTGTGATATGCAAATGATTAGCTTTTCAGAGCGTTCACACAAGGTTGGCGCCGGTGGCGACATCTACAACATGCTGACATGAGCAGAGTTTCCAACCGATTTCTCATACACAAGCAGCAGTTGACAGGCGTTGCCCGGTGAAACGTTGTTGTGATGCCTCGTGTAAGGAGGAGAAGTGCGTACCATCAAGTTTCCGACTTTGATAAAGGTCGAAATGTAGCCTATCGCGATTGCAGTTTATCGTATCGGGACATTGCTGCTCGCGTTGGTCGAGATCCAATGACTGTTAGCAGAATATGGAATCGGTGGGTTCAGGAGGATAATAGGGAACGCCGTGCTGGGTCCCAACGGCCTCGTATCACTAGCAGTCGAGATGACAGGCATCTTATCTGCGTGGCTGTAACGGATCGTGCAGCCACGTCTCGATCCCTGAGTCAGATGGGGACGTTTGCAAGACAACGACCATCTGCACGAACAGTTCGACGACGTTTGCAGTAGCATGGACTATCAGCTCGGAGACCGTGGCTGCGGTTACCCTTGACGCTGCATCACAGACAGGAGCGCCTGCGATGGTTTACTCAACGACGAACTTGGGTGCACGAATGGCAAAACGTCATTTTTTCGGATTAATCCAGGTTCTGTTTACAGCATTATGATGGTCTCATCCGTGTTTGGCGACATCGCAGTGAACGCACATTGGAAGCGTGTATTCGTCATCGCCATACTGGCGTATCACCCGGCGTGATGGTATGGGGTGCCATTGGTTACACGTCTCGGTCACCTCTTGTTCGCACTGACGGCACTTTGAACAGTGGACGTTACATTTCAGATGTGTTACGACCCGTGGCTCTACCCTTCATTTGATCCCTGCGAAACCCTACATTCCAGCAGGATAATGCACGACCGCATGTTGCAGGTCCTGTTCGGGCCCTTCTGGATACAGAAAATGTTCGACTGCTACCCTGGCCAGCACATTCTCCAGATCTTTCACCAATTGAAAACGTCTGGTCAATGGTGGCCGAGCAACTGGCTCGTCACAATACGCCAGTCACTGCTCTAGATGAACTGTGGTATCGTGTAGAAGCTGCATGGGCAGCTGTACCTTTACAGGCCATCCAAGCTCTCTTTGACTCAATACCAAGGCGTATTAAGGCCGTTATTACGGCCAGAGGTGGTTGTTCTGGGTACTGATATCTCAGGATCTATTTACCCAAATTGCGTGAAAATGTAACCACATGTCAGTTCTAGTATAATATATTTGCCCAATGAATGCCCGTTTATTATCTGCATTTCTTCTTGGTGTAGCAATTTTAATGGCCAGTAGTGTAAGAACATTTATTGATCAACTGTAATGCTTTGGCTGTGGGCCTGGGCGGGATTAGCTTCCACTCGTAATATTCTTGGCAGCGACGGAGATCACCGGCTGACTTAAACACCTGCGCCCGCTTCTGCGTCTGACGCTGCGCAGACCTAACTCGAGGCTGCTGCCTCGACAGCGGCGCTCCGGCCTTGCAGGGACGTACAGCGGCAGCTGGAACTACGCGCCACGGGCCTGTGTTGTGCTGGCGGCGGGGGGCGTGGCAGCGGGACAGGTCAGGCCCCTGTCTGGGTCAGCAGCTGGTCTGCCCAGGTCACAGCGCTTGTGGCGGCGGCATCGCAAGACGATGGCGGCAATGTGTTAATACAAAGCACTCCAAGCGATGACTCCCGTGACGGGCGGCTGCCTGTTGACAGCGTCTGACAATAGTTCCGGTGGCGGCGCCACTCACGCGCCTCCTAGGCGACTACCTGCATTACGACAGTGACTATTACCACAGCCTGTCCGCCCCGGTAGCTCAGTGGTCAGCGTGACAGACTGTCAATCCTAAGGGCCCGGGTTCGATTCCCGGCTGGGTCGGAGATTTTCTCCGCTCAGGGACTGGGTGTTGTGTTGTCCTAATCATCATCATTTCATCCCCATCGACGCGCAGGTCGCCGAAGTGGCGTCAAATCGAAAGACCTGCACCAGGCGAACGGTCTACCCGACGGGAGGCCCTAGCCACACGACATCTCATCACCACAGCCTAACATGACAGTCGAAACAAGGCCCCGGGAGTAGACAACATTCCATTAGAACTGCTGACAGCCTTGGGAGAGACAGGCCTAACAAAACTCTACCATCTTGTGAGCAAGATGTATGAGACAGGCGAAATACCCTCAGACTTCAAGAAGAATATAATAATTCCAATCCCAAAGAAAGCAGGTGTTGACAGATGTGAAAATTATCGAACTATTAGTTTTATAAGCCACGGCTGCAAAATACTAACGCTAATTCTTTACAGACGAATGAAAAAACTGGTTGAAGCCTACCCCGGGGAAGATCAGTTCGGATTCTGTAGAAATGTTAGAACACGTGAGGCAATACTGACCCTACGACTTATCTTAGAAAATAAATTAAGGAAAGGCAAACCTACGTTTCTAGCATTTGTAGACTTAGAGAAAGCTTTTCACAGTGTTGACTAGAATACTCTCTTTCAAATTCTGAAGGTGGCAGGGGTAAAATACAGGGAGCGAAAGGCTATTTACAATTTGTACAGAAAGCAGATGGCAGTTATAAGAGTCGAGGGACATGAAAGGGAAGCAGTGGTTGGGAAGGGAGTGAGACAGGGTTGTAGCCTATCCCCGATGTTATTCAATCTGTATATTGAGCAAGCAGTAAAGGTAACAAAAGAAAAATTCAGAGTAGGTATTAAAATCCATGGAGAAGAAATAAAAACCTTGAGGTTCGCCGATGACATTGTAATTCTGTCAGAGACAGCAAAGGACCTGGAAGAGCAGCTGAACGGAATGGACAGTGTCTTGAAAGGAGGATATAAGATGAACATCAACAAATGCAAAACGAGGATAATGGAATGTAGTCGAGTTAACTCGGGTGATGCTGAGGGAATTAGACTAGGAAATGAGACACTTAAAGTAGTAAATGAATTTTGCTATTTGGGGAGCAAAATAACTGATGACGGTCGAAGTAGAGAGGATATAAAATGTAGACTGGCAATGGAAAGGAAAGCGTTTCTGAAGAAGAGAAATTTGTTAACATCGCAAATAGATTTAAGTGTCAGGAAGTCGTTTCTGAAAATATTTGTATGGAGTGTAGCCATGTATGGAAGTGAAACGTGGACGATAAATAGTTTAGACAAGAAGAGAATAGAAGCTTTCGAAATGTGTTGCTACAGAAGATTGCTGAAGATTAGATGGGTAGATCACATAACTAATGGGGAGGTATTGAATAGAATTGGAGAGAAGAGAAATTTGTGACACAACTTGACTAGAAGAAGGGATCGGTTGGTAGGGCATATTCTGAGGCATCAAGGGAGGGCAGCACGGAGGGTAAAAATCGTAGAGGGAGACCAAGAGATGAATACACCAAACAGATTCAGAAGGATGTAGGTTGCAGTAGGTACGGGGAGATGAAGAAACTTGCAAAGGATAGATTAGCATAGAGAGCTGGATCAAACCAGTCTTTAGACTGAAGACTACAACAACAACAACATAACAGTCATGTCACTTCGCCTCGATTCTGTTGCCTACTGCGTCAGCCGCGCGCCAAGCGGCTAGTAAGTCAAACTGTTGAGTTTAGCCACGGTTCAGCGCGATCGTGAAAGCGAATGGTAGTTGTATATTTAAGTTTGTACAATGGTTTTTGCAAACGGGAGCGTCTGTAGCGCAATAAACTGCAGCAACAAGAAGAAGATACCACATCTGTCTTTTTTTAGGTTTCCTAACGACCCTGAGAGGTATATATCATCATGTTACTAACCTGTATCGTCAGAATTCGCTTGCAAACTACAGCTGTATTAGATTAATGTTTCGTTTTAGGAGCAGAAAATGGCTAGTGAATAACAGGCGAGAAGATCCTATGAAAAAAGACCCTCTTAACCTTTATAATCATGTTACGTTTTGTTCGCTACACTTCAAACGAAACCAGTTCATGTATGCAGACAATAATAAACTCATGTGGAACGCAGTGCCCCCCCTATTTGACATCCCGAATAAGCTACCTCAACTGACGATGAACAGGAAATTGCCTCAAAGGTTCATTAATTCGTCTAAATCTGCGAAACATTCCTATGACCCAGAAGCACCCAGTTCAACTCCATGTACCAGTGCCAGATTCATGTGAATCGTCAACACAGAACTGCTTTGAAGATGAAGTGGTTAGATTGAGTGCAGTTATTCGAGTCTTGCAAAAGCGTTTGAAGTGTCAGAATGTGCAGATCGCTAGACTTAGGGAAAACTATTACGGGACAAGGAAAATGCCTACCATTTTAAGTGCAGACAGCAACAGAAATTGTATCAGAAGGGTTAAGTGAAAAAGGAGAAACAAATTTTGAAGTCTATAGGACCCCGATATTTGAAAAAAAAGATGCCCTTGACTTCTTGTTAAGTCAGATTAGAATGCTGTAAGAGGAGAAACGTGCTGCAAGATGGAAAGACGAAAATAGCTGTTTGCTCTAAATTTATTATATTACAGCACTAAAGCTGTAAGTTTTGTGCTTCCATCAGTGCATCCATTACGGAGGGATGTGGAAGGCATATAAATAAAATATATTTCACCTTTTAAAGCAGAAGGAACAGTATTTCTCCGATACCGATAAACTAGTGAATATGTCATTGGATGAAATGTCTCTAATGGCAAATTTAGCAAATGACAGCAATTCTGGCAGTGTTATTGGCTTTTAGGACTTGGGGTTTACACACACAGCATATTTCTCCCACTATTTGGCACTTGCTTGCCTCACATAGAAATTGGAATAGGCCTAATATAATGTGGCAACAGGCAACAATGACTAATACACAGTATGCCTACGGAACGACAAATGTGGCGTCAATCCCTTTTGCACTGTACATGTCTATGCTTCTTACGTTTGAATATGTGTGTTTATAATCTTTTGATATCAACGTGGCAAGCTGCAGTTCTATCCAATGTCATAAGTTTTTCTGCACGAATGTGTTGTAGCTTGCCACTGGATTCGCGATTTTTATCCCTACTGGCGTTTATTTTAGAATCATTTTTCGAAACATCTATGTCTTTTGTTATTGCACAAACTCTTTGAGGCAAGAAAATAATTCGAATACTTCGTAAATCACATGGGAAAGGGAAGCAAAACAAACGTCATGCTTACGACGCGTCTGACATTCTCCTTTCTGGCCGCTTGGAGCGCTAATGTCGCTCCAGCTGTCAAACGGTAACTTTTACAGCAGTGAGTGTCGCGACTGTTTTGTAGACGGCTATTACGATGACGGCTCCGAACTTGTGCCGGCCCTAAGTGAGACAGGCTCTGCGCCACTCCAACGCGTCATAACAGATGATTATGGCGAGCTTTCTGCCGGTCCTTAAATACGGCTTTCTGCCGCTGACGTCTGCTGTTCTTCTTCCCTAAAAGGTCGGTGGAATATTCTGGTGTTGCTCGGCTGGCGCAACTGACCCAATTACGACCCTCGATGTTGACACCCTGGCGTGCTGCGAGCTGGACTTTTACACAGCTATTCGGAAAGTAAGGTCCGATCGCGGGCGGAATGGAAACCACAACGAAAAGCTGATGAAGCTTTGCACAGTTGTATTGGACATTGTCTCTAGTACGCCGATCGATGACGTCACGTCGCTCTTTTTAAATGAAGATGCTCCTGCAGCGTTTGAGACGGGAAGTCTTTCATCAGCCACAATACAGCCCGTAATTGGACCTTCCCGTGTTTCATTTCTGCTAACATGAACCGCTGGCTATGGGGACAACATTTTGGCGCACACAACGAGCTGTCGACCAGCGTAGAGAATTGGCGGAAAGCAGAAGCGGCTGTCTTCTGTGACGAGGGTATTGCAAAGTTGGTACAAGACTATGACAAATGTCTTAAGTCGGAGCGCCGACGTGTACAGTGCAAAAGGGATTGACGCCACATTTGTCGTTCCGTAGGCATACTGTGTATTAGTCATTGTTGCCTGTTGCCACATTATATTATTCCAATTTCTATGTGAGGCAAGCAAGTGTCAAATAGTGGGAGAAATATGCTGTGCGTGTAAACACCAAGTAGCCGGCCGAAGTGGCCGTGCGGTTAAAGGCGCTGCAGTCTGGAACCGCAAGACCGCTACGGTCGCAGGTTCGAATCCTGCCTCGGGCATGGATGTTTGTGATGTCCTTAGGGTAGTTAGGCTTAACTAGTTCTAAGTTCTAGGGGACTAATGACCTCAGCAGTTGAGTCCCATAGTACTCAGAGCCATTTGAACCATTTTTGTAAACACCAAGTCTTCAAAAGCCAATAACACTGCCAGAATTGCTGTCATATGCTAAATTTGCCATTAGAGACATTTCATCTAATGACTTATTCACTGGATGGAGTAGCTAACTGTTTCAAATAAACATGTTTGATTTTCGCACTAATTTCCATATCATGACCGATCGGACCTTACTTTCCGAATAGCCCTCTTAACTAACTGTATTACTGAAAAACGCCTACCTTAAACTAACTTAATCACCCTCATCTTTCGACCCACTACATCACTTCACCTGTTGGGAAAAATGCAGAGTTCTGCGTCAAGGCACTGCAAACACAAAAAGGTAGGAGTTTGTTAATCGTTTGCAGTTCAAACGTGCGGTGAATACTCGTATCTTATACGGAAATGGCAGCAAAGGATGGGAAGGATACAATTTGCACTCAGTTTGCATGTCTGGGGGCCTCATTGAGTGTGTTGAAGAGGCTAACTGGGAGCTATTGTGGGAACAGGGCATAACCAACTATGTCCCCACTGACCCCCCGCTTCCCCGCCACCTGAAGTGATGGGATTCAGGTGAAAGGGGTAAGTGTGGTGAAGATATTCAGTCGAGTGAGATGGTGCAGTGGTAAGCTACTGGATTCCTGAGAAGGACTGCTGTTCAAAACAGTGTCCAGCCATCCAAATTTAGGTTACCCGTGATTTCTCTAGGCAGCTTAAGGCAAGCGCTGGTATGGTTCCTCTGAGAGGGCACGGCCGATTTCCTTCTCCATCTTCCGCAGTCCATCTCTAATGACATCATGTTCAGTCGGACATTAAACCTTAATCCTTCTTTTTTTGTCATTTAATAATTTATGTATATCATAAACGACCATCAATGGCATGACGTGCAGGAGGTGGCCATGAATGTGGAAGCACCACAAACACAACACATTACCATGCCTAATACGGTGTAAGAAAACGATTGGCGTTCAGAGGAGCTTCCTGCAAATAGTACGAAGTTCAGGTAACGATAATGGAGGTGGTGAATGATCACGCAGCCTTCTCTCCAATGCAGACCACAAAGGCTCAATAATATTTAGATCTTATGACTGTGGTAACCAAGGGAGATGCGAAAATCCATCTTGGTGTTCACAATACCAGCCTTAGACGATGCGAGCAGCGATTCTGGTGTCTTGAAACACATCATTACTATTAGGGAACAAGCATTGTACCATAGGATGGACCTGATCCGTCAAAAATGTCACATAATCCTTGGCAGTAATGCTGTCTTGTAGAGTAACCATGGGTCCCATGGAAGACCAAGATATGGCTTCCCAAGTCATCACTGAATCCCAGCCATGTTTCACTCTTGGCAGCAAGCAGTCAGCATTGTAGGCTTGGGACGGCGTACGTCAGAAGTTAAAAAGAGAATGAAACAAACTTCACTTGACCAAATGACTTTCTTCAATTGCTCCACAAAGTGATACAAAACATAACACCAACATGGAAGTTCGATATTCGAAAAAAATTTTCAGTCGCATGATTCCGTTTTCGCAGAGCTGCAACAAATAATTAAAAAAGGTGATTTTGTCAGTAATAAAAATATAAAATTTATTTTTCTTGCTCGCAAAGTTACAGAAGGATAATAGCTTTCGACTGATGAGGCAATCATATCCAGATCTACAACGGACAAAAAAATATTGTTCCTGTACTATCCTAAGTACACATAGTGTCTTAGGCGACGGAGAACATACCATTAAAACTTCGTTACAGTGCCTCGTCAAATGTAAACGAAAAAGTGACAGAGAAATGCCATTAAAACCTCGTTGCAGTGACTCATCAAATTAATACGAACACGCACTATCCTACTAAAACTACGGCGCATGCTGTTAACGATACTTTTTAAGGCAGAATCACACGCCCAACCCTTAGAGAGTTCCATTACAAAATTAGAGCAGCAGACTGAATTAAACATAACATAAAAATAAAGAATATAAAACCCTGATTGAAGGTGATACGAGAATCAACAACTGAATGATCGAAAAATGAGGGAAGAGTATCAGAGACGGTACATAACATACTCTACCTGAGCAGGATGACATTTGGTAATGGAAGCATCATTAAACGGGTGCTTCAGTAAAGTGCGAAAAATTTTTAAAAATTGTAAGATGCGGCGTAAAAAAAGACAGAGCGGAAATGTTGCAGTCAACAGGCGTCACTTTCTTCAGACGCGCTCAAACTTGCTTTTGCACGTATCAATAGCTGATGAGTCGAGGACGACTGCTGAAGGACCATGAAGAAGAATCTCGCTTCACTATCGTACGAGGCATTCTCCTTCCGAAACCGTATTCTTTCTGAATTTTAATGCACTACATCAACGCATAGAATCAAGATGTTAGATCGTTAAATAAACTTTTCAAAAACGGTAAAATTCAAGGCTTTCAATAAGTAAGCAACACATTTTTTTCTCGGACAGTTTCGGTTGAAAAAACGCAGAATTTGCTGTAGGACATCGTGGAATATTCCCGATTCAGCTTCTGCAGTTTCATGGAGCTCCGATAAGTGGCAGCGGTATACATAGCCTTGAAAACGTCATCTGTGATGGAAACGCATTCCAAGCAAAGAGCTGTGACTGGGTTTTCTTCATAGGCGCTTACAGAATGTCTATGGAAGCCCGGCAACGAACAAAAGCACGGTGAGTCGTTGGGTGAGGCGTCTGTCGTCACCGCAACAAGGTCGCTCAAACCTGTCCGATCTCCCACGTGTCGGCCGGCCGCGTACAGCTGTGACTTCTACAATGTTGGAACGTGCGGACACTCTCATTCGAAGTGATTGACGGATTACAGTCAAATGCACAACTGGACGTCTCTGTTGGTAGTACCGACACACACGTCCACCAGTTGAGGTACTCAAACGTGTGTTTCCACTGGGTTCCTCGCTGCCAAACAGAGTAACGAAAGGCCATTTGTGCTGAATTGCTTGCGCGTTACGAGGTGATAGTGAGAATTTTTGCCGAACATCTTAACAAGGGATGAAACATCTGTTCATCAATTGGAATCGGAAACGAAACAGCAATCCATGGAGTGGTGCCACATACCTCCCCTCCGAAGAAAAAGTTCAAAGCCACGCCCTCAGCCGGTAAAGCCATGACGACGGTCTTCTACGACTCTGAAGGGGCTATTCTGTTTGATGTCCTCCATCATGGTGCAACAATCAACTCTGAAGTCTACTGTGCTAGCGTCATGAAATCGGAATAACGACTTTAACGTGTTTGTCGCCACTAAAATGCAAGCGAACTTCTGCTTCTCCGCGACACGTCTGCGCACCCGAGAGGAGCTCACGAATCTTCATTGGACTGCTCCTCCTTATCCACCCTGCAGCCCGGACCTCGCACATTCCAACTTCCGTCTGTTTGGTCCACTGAAGGACGCACTCTGTGGGAAGCAGTACGTGGACGACGGGGAAGTTAGTGACGCAGCAATACGGGGGCTTCGGGGCCATCCCAGTAAGGCTGCGTTAGGCCTTCAAATTGAAGGGAGATTATATTGAAAAAGTTTTGTAGTCAAAAGAGGGGAATACATCTACATCCATGCTCCGCAAGCCACCTGACGGTGTGTGGCGGAGGGTACTTTGAGTACCTCTATCGGTTCTCCCTTCTATTCCAGTCTCGTTTTGTTCGTGGAATGAAAGATTGTCGGTATGCCTCTGTGTGGGCTCTAATCTCTCTGATTTTGTCCTCGTGGTCTCTTCGCGAGATATACGTAGGGAGGGGGGGGGGGGGGGGCGCAATATACTGCTTGACTCCTCGGTGAAGGTATGTTCTCGAAATTTCAAGAAAAGCCCGTACCGGGCAACTGAGCGTCTCTCCTGCAGAGTCTTCCACTGGAGTTTATCTAGCATCTCCGTAACGCTTTCGCGATTACTAAATGATCCTGTAACGAAGCGCGCTGCTCTCCGTTGGATCTTCTCTATCTCTTCTATCAACCCTATCTGGTACGGATCCCACACTGCTGAGCAGTATTCAAGCAGTGGGCGAACAAGTGCACTGTAACCTACTTCCTTTGTTTTCGGATTGCATTTCCATAGGATTCTTCCAATGAATCTCACTCTGGCATCTGCTTTACCGACGATCAAATGGCTCTGAGCACTATGGGACTTACCTTCTGAGGTCATCAGACTGTGGGGAACTGTATCAAACGCCATGCGGAAGTCAAGCAACGCAGCATCTACCTGTGAACCCGTGTCTATGGCCCTCTGAGTCTCGTGGACGAATAGCGCGAGCTGCGTTTCACACGATCGTCTTTTTAGAAACACATGCTGATTCCTAAAGAGTAGATTTCTAGTCTCCAGAAAAGTCATTATACTCGAACATAATACGTGTTCCAAAATTCTACAACTGATCGACGTTAGCGATATAGGTCTTTAGTTCTGTACATCTGTCCGACGTCCCTTCTTGAAAACTGGGATGACCTGTGTCCTTTTCCAATCCTTTGGTGCGCTACGTTCTTCTAGAGACCTACGGTACACCGCTGCAAGAAGGGGGGCAAGTTCCTTCGTGTACTCTGTGTAAAATCGAACTGGTATCCCATCAGGCCCAGCGGCCTTTCCTCTTTTGACCGGTTTTAATTGTTTCTCTATCCCTCTGTTGTCCATTTCGATATCTACCATTTTGTCATCTGTGCGACAATCTAGAGAAGGAACTACAATGCAGTCTTCCTCAGTGAAACAGCTTTGGAAAAAGACATTTAGTATTTCGGCCTTTAGTCTGTCATCCTCTGTTTCAGTACCATTTTGGTCACAGAGTGTCTGGACATTTTGTTTTGATCCACCTACCGCTTTGACGTAAGACCAAAATTTCTTAGGAATTTCCGCCAAGTCAGTACATAGAACTTTACTTTCGAATTCATTGAACGCCTCTCGCATAGCCCTCCTCACACTACATTTCGCTTCGCGTAGTTTTTGTTTGTCTGCAAGGCTTTGGCTATGTTTATGTTTGCTGTGAAGTTCCCTTTCCTTCCGCAGCAATTTTCTAACTCGGTTGTTGTACCACGGTGGCTCTTTTCCATCTCTTACGATCTTGCTTGGCACATACTCATCTAATGCATATTGTACGATGGTTTTGAACTTTGTCCACTGATCCTCAACACTATCTGTACTTGATACAAAACTTTGCATCGGAATCCTGAATAAAACCAATCTGCTTTCAGAAAAAAGAATGTTGCATTACTTATTGAACGCCCTCCGTAATAGTTCTGACTGAACTCGCCCTGAAATCAAGCTAACCTACCCAGTAAACGTGACCATTTCAAGCCTCATTGTTGTCGTAGTCTTCAGTCAGGGGACTGGTTTGAAGCAGATCTCCACCCCACGTTACTCTGTGCACGTCTTTTCTTCTTTGCGTAACTACCGGAACCTACATCCATCTCAATCTTCTCATTGTATTCAAGCCTTGGTCTCACTCAACAATTTTTATCCCCAACACATCCTTCCAATATCAAACTGACGATCCCTTGATGTCTAAGGATGTGTTCTATCAGCGGATTCCTTCTTTTAGTCATGATGTGCCATAAATTTATTTTTCACCAGTTCGACAGAATACCTTCTCATTACTTATTAGACTTACCTGTTTAATCTGCGGCATTCTTCTGTAGCACCACATCTGGAAAACATCTAGTCTCTTCTTACGTGCTAGTTGTAGCAAATTTGTTCAGTACCTCGAGGAAAGGGCACTGGAAACTGCTGAACAAAAAATTTATTTGTTTCTTACAATATGTTGATGACACTTTTGTCATTTGGCTCAAAATGGTTCAAATGGCTCTCAGCAGTATGGGACTTAACATCTGAGGTCATCAGTCCCATAGAACGTAGAACTACTTAAGCCTAACTAACCTAAGGACATCACACACATCCGTGCCCGAGGCAGGCTTCGAACCATCGACCGTAACGGTCGCGCGGTTCCAGACTGAAGTGCCTAGAACCGCTTTGTTATTTGGCCACAGGGACCTGAAGACCTACAGAATTTCTCGGAACATCTGAATTTCATCCATGTTATTTGGCCACAGGGACCCGAAAACCTACAAAATTTCTCGGAAGATCTGAATTTCATCCATGAAAACATACAGTTTACCATGGAAATAGAAAAAGAATGACGAATATCATAGCTCAGTGTACCCGACGGCTCGCTTGTCCACAGTGTACACAAGTTTATACCTGCAAGCCTTCAGCTGCCACCATCCCTCGCAGAAGTACACCGTGCTCAATACTCTAGTACGCAGGAGGACACTTCATCTCAGATGAACGAAGTCTGACGGAAACTTGTGGTACCTGGAATCCATCTTCCAGGAGTATGGATACAGCAACCGACAGATTCCAACGGTTATGCGACGCAAGAGCCTCAAGAAAGACATGGAAGACGAAAACACGGAAGAAGAAGATAAGAAGATGAAACTTTCTGGCAGATTAAAACATTAAAGCTGTGTGCCGGACCGAGGCTTGAACTCGGGACCTTTGCCTTTCTTGGGCAAGTGCTCTACAAGGAGTGCTAGTTCTGCAAGGTTTGCAGGAGAGCTTCTGTGAAGTTTGAAAGGTAGGAGACGGGTACTGGCGGAATTAAAGCTGTGAGGACGGGACGTGAGTCGTGCTTGGGTAGCTCAGTTGGTAGAGCATTTGCCCGCGAAAGGCAAAGGTCCCGAGTTCGAGTCTCGGTCCGGCACACAGTTTTAATCTGCCAGAAAGTTTCATATCAGCGCACACTCCGCTGTAGAGTGAAAATTTCATTCTAAAGATAAGAACATCTCTTCCATAGCGCTTACTTTATCGCCATAAATTGACAGACTGCTGCGGAAACATAACATTGTAATTTTTCCACCAGCCACGCAAAACACGAGGGACGATGAAAGACGATACCCAGTTCTGCGTGAATTATATATTATATTTGACAAATGACCCGCATTACTGAAGATCGATGAACACTGATGAGCCAAATCATCAAGACCACCTGCTTAATATCTTGCTTGTCCGCCGATGAAACGAAATAAATCACTGATTCTGTTGGCAGATTTGTGGAGGTATATGGTATTAGATGTCTAAGGACAGGTCACGTAATTCGCGTAAATAACGAGCCGCTGATTTTCGTACGCGGTTATGGCGCCCAATAGCGACCCATATTGGTTCCATAGAACCAAAGGGTAATACAGTACGTAAATAGGGATGAAAATCTAATAGTAATGGAGGACTGGAATGCAGTTGTAGGGGAAGGAGTAGAAGAAAAGGTTACAGGAGAATATGGGCTGGGGACAAGGAATGAGAGAGGAGAAAGACTAATTGAGTTCTGTAACAAGTTTCAGCTCGTAACAGCGGATACTCGGTTCAAGAATCACAAGAGGAGGATGTATAATTGGAAAAGGCTGGGTGATACGGGAGGGTTTCAGTTGGATTTCATAATGGTCGGACAGAGATTCCGAAATCAGATACTGGGTTGTAAAGCGTACCCAGGAGCAGATATAGACTCATATCACAATACAGTAGTGATGAAGAGTAGGCTGAAGTTTAAGACATTAGTCAGGAAGAATCAATACGCAAAGAAGTGGGATACGGAAGTACTAAGGAATGACGAGATACGTTTGAAGTTCTCTAAGGCTATAGATAAAGCAATAAGGAATAGCTTAGTAGGCGGTAGACTTGAAGAGGAATGGACATTTCTAAAAAGAGTCTTCACAGAAGTTACGAAGGAAAACATAGATACAAAGAAGGTAATTGCGAAGAAACCATGGGTAACAGAAGAAATACATCAATTGATCGATGAAAGGAGGAAGTGCAAAAATGTTCCGGGTAACTCAGGAATACAGAAATACAAGTCGCTGAGGAATGAAATAAATACGAAGTGCAGGGAAGCTAACACGAAATGGCTGCAGGAAAATGTGAAGACATCGAGAAACAAATGATTGTCGGAAGGATAGACTCAGCATACAGGAAAGTCAAAAAATCTTCGGTGACATTAAATGCAAGTGTTATAATATTACGAGTGCAACGGGAATTCCACTGTTAAATGCAGAGGAGAGAGCGGATAGGTGGAAAATGAGGGGTAAGATTTGTCTGATGTGATAGAAGAAGAAAAGGAGTAGATTTAGAAGAGATAGGGAACCCGGTATTAGAATCAGAATTTAAAGGAGCTTTGGAGGACTTAAGATCAAATAAGGCAGAAGGGATAGATAACATTCCACCAGAATTTTTTAAAATCATTGGGGGAAGTGGCAACAAAACGGCTATTCATGTTGGTGTGTAGAATGTGTGAGTATGACGGTATACCATCTGACTTTCGAAAACGCATCATCCACACAATTCCGAAGACGGCAAGAGCTGACAAGTGCCCCCCCCCCCCCTTTTGTTCATCTCCTCCTTTTCGCTTTCTGTCTCTATTTCCTCCCGTCCCTTTGTCCATCTCCTCTTTCCCCCTCTCTCTGACCTTGAGCTTTGTTTTATTGTTATTGCAATTTATATTCTATAGTAATATTCTTCCACAAGCCACAAATACAACTTTCTGTTTAGAATACTACTACAGAATCTAAACTGCAATAACAATAAACAAAGTTCAAAGTCAGAAAGAGGGGGAAAGACAAGATGGACAAAGGAGTGGGAGGAACGGAGATAGAAAGCAGAAAGGAGGAGATGAAGAGAGAGAGGGGACAGAATATGTATATATTAAAACTGTGTAGGCTGTGTCCGTCTGAATGTTCATTAGAGTATTGTGTAAAAATTTAAAGTAAATCGATCAAGTACTTTTCGAAATTTTTCGTAATGCCGTTTTCCCTGTGGATATTACTTTTTTATTTATGTATTATATGCATTTAGAAGTTAGCACATAAAAACACGCACATGTTAGAATGCAACGTTGTGTCATAATTTCGAAGCAATCGGTGAAGAACTTTCAGATTTAAAATTTTGAACAAACGAACATTTACATTTACATTTTTTAAATAGATTTACTGAGGACGATCCTAAGTGAGTGCCATACAGTTTCGTACAAAATCTCTGCTTGTTTCCATACTTCACGCACATTGCATTCTCCATTTGCAGAGGTGACGGTTCTGTTTTGGCCTCGTGTTGTATCTCACACTATTTAACACGTTATTTGTTTGCAGCTTCTTGCACTTGCTGCCAGAGCATTGTGCCTTAAAACGCGTTCATCATAAATCTCTTTCGTGAGACGTGCGTCATATGTCTTAACGTTCCTGGCTGATGACTGCGAACAGATGTTGAGTACTATTCGAATTGTCGGCGATGGGAGCAGGAGATGAGAGCAGATGAAAGCCGATTACGTTATACAACCTATTTATCTCGAATGCACGAGTCAGTCGCCGAGCTTATCGTCGTCGCCCCAGGCTCGAAGCGTTATCGACATACCTCGTGCTCCCTTTCTTAACACATTCCTAAGATCTTCGCAGTTGAATCCACAACTGTGCCTTACAGTCTGTGAATCATAAACTGCATGACAACGCTCCTTTTTCCTGAAACGTCCCGCCAGATTAAAACTGATTGCTGGACCAAGACTCGAACTCGCAACCTTTTACTTTCTGGGACAAATGCTGTGCCAATTGAGAGATCTGGGCATGACACAGTAGCAGAGGCAGATACCTAGTCATCACCATTTTTTGTGGCTTTGTGCCGCATCAGGGAAGAGTCGGCTTCGTTACTAATTGATGTGGTTTGATTAATTGAAGGTGTGGCCCGATAGCCAGCTTGTTAGCCCCCCTCCTGGGACGGAATATGTGTACCGCAACTGTATATGTATTGTGTTATCTGTGTGAATGTGAGTAAAAGTTTTCCAGATGTTAGCGAATCGTTTAAGCGAGGTGAGACTTGGGTATAAGCCCGGTGTTTACTTAGTGGGATGTGAAAATCGCCTAAAAACCACATCCAGACTAGCCGGCACACCGACACTAGCCGTTAATCCGCCAAGCGGATTGCGTCCGGAGCGGAGCACTACTATCTGCACAGGAACCTGGATGATCTAGAGTTTCTTTCAATTTTCGATTCTATGTAACATACAATTCTCACTACATAACTTTGCTTGTAATTTTCTGAGTTTGATATGAGTACATTTCTTGTATGGATAAATGTGAGCTGAATCCGATAATGTACAGTTCTCCGTTTCATCTAAACGCCAAATTATATTTAGTGGAAGGCAGGAATACACGAGGTTCATAGTGACATATTAGCTTTTGTAGCGGACTACTTTACTAAACTGATCCAAAACGCTTAATGTGTGGAATTTGCATAGATTATAAATCATCATTTTCATTAGATCACATATTCGAGTGATTGTGCTGTCGTGGTCGTGCGGTTCTAGGCGCTCCAGTCCGGAGACGCGCTGCTGCTACGGCCGCAGGTTCGAATCCTGCCTCGGGCACGGATGTGTGTGATGTCCTTAGGTTAGTTAGGTTTAATTAGTTCTAAGTTCTAGGCGACTGATGACCACAGCAGTTGAGTCCCATAGTGCTCAGAGCCATTTTTTTGATTGTGCTGTTGCAGACGGGACAGGGTGTCGAACTGTCTTCGTACAAAGTATCGAAAGCAAGGAGAGGGCTGTATGTTAATTAGTACTGTATTAGTTAATATAGCGATATTAAAACATTTATTATTTCACAAACAATTACCACATCGAAATTTTAGCGCCGGGAACAACATTAGCATACAAAATTGAAGAGACTGACATGCATCAGCATTTTATTCCAGCAATTCTAAATTTTATGTTGGAAGTAGTAGTTTGTTATTAAATGTCGTCGATATTGTCTTCTGCTTGCAAATGCTATTCAATCAGACAGCTATAAATAGTGATTTCTTACGAAAAGAACTGGCACTTTACGAGGGACACCATTTAGAACTGTTGTCTACTTCTTAATATTTGAGTCTGGTCTTCAGCCAACACAGTAATGTTATTTAAAATGCCTTTTGACCCAGAAATGATGACGCAGTTAGTGTTATTTTTAGGTAGATCTTTTTCAGACAGGAAGGAAGTTACGCTGAGTTAGTTCAAAACACTGTGTGCTAGGAAATGTTTTAGTAATTTTAAGTTGACAGTTACGTGGTAACTAAGGAAGAGTAATCTTTTATTTGCCGTGTTTACAAAATAAACAGGCTATAGGTTACTGTATTTCTCTCAATTAGTGGCTTGTGATTAAATAAAACCACTAATTTTCAAACGGTGAACCTGTGTACGTACAACCCTGGGCCGCGAAACAGAGACAATTATATACAGCTATAATGCAGATTGTGGTTGAACACTCCTACACTTGTGGCGTTTATCAGTTCCATATCAACAAATGGTACAAATGTGTCAGGGCTGGCCAAGAACCTCATAAACCGACTTTTGATTACGTAGTTATTCGTCGGAATGAGAGGGGAGCTGGAAACTCGCAGTGGGATGTTTCTGCTACAGGCAGGTGTCAGGATGAGAGCTATGGGGACTAGCGTCACCTAGCAATATCCTTAAAAAATTGGAAGCTTGTGTCGGATACGGGCCGCAATTGTATAGCGTTGGTTTTGTTACTGGAGGAACGAGAGGGCGGTGTAGGGAAGAACCTAACATTTGAAGATAGAAGAGGAGGGAGGAACGAGAGGGTACCTTTACTAAGTGTTCCCCGTTTCACATTCAAAAAGTTGTTGAAGGATTAAGCAGTAGACTTAGTTTCGCAACAATACATCGAAACGTAATCTTTTACTGAAACGCCGGCCGAAGTGGCCGTGCGGTTAAAGGCGCTGCAGTCTGGAACCGCAAGACCGCTACGGTCGCAGGTTCGAATCCTGCCTCGGGCATGGATGTTTGTAATGTCCTTAGGTTAGTTAGGTTTAACTAGTTCTAAGTTCTAGGGGACTAATGACCTCAGCAGTTGAGTCCCATAGTGCTCAGAGCCATTTGAACCATTTTTTTACTGAAACTGCAGCCGTCCAGGCGTGTACCTAAATCGTTCATCTCCCTAATGCTGGAAGAATATCCTGTATTCAAACAGCGGTGTAGTTTCTTGCAAACACACGTCGGTGAGGATCTGGAACGGCTGCAAGAGGAATGGGTAGGTGAAATCTACACATATCATAAAAATGAATGCTTGTATGTGTGTATGTGCCACATCTTCCCGAAAACCACTGGACGGATTTCAACCAAACTTTGAACACACATACCTTACCGTCAGGCAATAATCGTTGTGGGAGTAAGAAAAATGGTTCAAATGGCTCTGAGCACTATGGGACTCAACTGCTGTGGTCATCAGTCCCCTAGAACTTAGAACTACTTAAACCTAACTAACCTAAGGACATCACACACATCCATGCCCGAGGCAGGATTCGAACCTGCGACCGTAGCAGTCGCACGGTTCCGGACTGCGCGCCTAGAACCGCGAGACCACCGCGGCCGGCTGGGAGTAAGAACCAGCTATCTATAGAAGTACAGAAGATATAACGTCATAGACAATGAGATGGTTGGCAAACAGTCGCATCGTGCATGATGTTTAAATTTATTACTTCTGTGCTGCTATCTCTATTCGCAACCATTTTGCAGACAATATCCACATACGCCGCTGAATGTGCCTACAAAGTTATATCACTGCATGACACATAGATTATGAGATATGACGTCATAAATACTGAGATGCCGCATAATGCATGACGTTTAATACATTTATTCTTTACTACTAAGACGCTCCTGCGGTCGAGTCAGCTTAAGGAAATCCTGCTTTCAGCTGCGGACCGCGAACAGCTGTAGGCGAAATCAATGGGCGTCTATAGAGCTGTGTAGAGGCGTTGCCATGGAGATGTTTACAAAACAGCGTTGTAGACACGCGAAGCAGTTGGGCCTAGCGCACAGAAACTGATCAGGATCATCTGACACAGAGCCAACCGCCTAATTTCAAAGGTGTTTTTACGAATACATGGAAATGAAATTTTTCGAAATTACGTAAAAAACAATTATGTTTTTATTTTACTTTCTAATAAAAATTGGTAAAATGAATGCCCGAGCAATGTCCGGTTCGTCAGCTAGAATTCAATATAATGAACAGAGGAAAAGGAAATGGTACACCTTTAATTTTGATTTTTAGTTCTTCATTACTCTCCCTGAAGGAATACACAAATATATTAACGTTCGCCCTTATAGACGAGACCGATGCGTTGCTTTAAAAGGAGTTGCCCATACCACGCTTGCGTGTAAAAATCGTTCAAGTTGACGAAAACGTAATTAAATAACACATGAGAAGACTTCTGAAATTTTCCTGGCGTATTTCTTCTTCTAATAATTGCCGGGTATGCAGCCGGATCCCTTCGCCATTCTGCCACGATATTTCGGCCCAGAGACGTCCGGCCATCATCAGGTGAGTACAAAACTACTGAAGAGCCCAGGTGCAGTCGCGGTATTTCTGCCGAATCTCGTGCATGCGAAATGTACTGGCATCCTACAACGCATGCGTCAGGTGTTGACATGCGCGGCATAGCCGAGCTGTACGTGCTGCCCTCGGTGGTGAAAGTAAAAGATCATCTAGTCATTGAATATCGAATGACGTCGTCGATTCCGCTGTGATTGTATAATTTTAATAACAGGATTCCAATTTTTATCCAGCTGAAGGCCGTTGCCACGATTTATATTTTTAACTCCGTTTTCCGGATTTTGGGATTCTTTAATCAAAGAATCAGTGGAAATACGTCTTGCCGATAATCTTATAAATCGTGACAACGGCTTTCAGCTGGATAAAAATTGGAATCCTGTTATTAAAATTATACAATCACAGCGGAATCGACGACGTCATTCGATATTCAGTGACTAGATGATCTTTTACTTTCACCACCGAGGGCAGCACGTACAACTCGGCTATGCCGCGCATGTCAACACCTGACGCATGCTCTGTAGGATGTCAGTACATTTCGCATGCGCGAGATTCGGCATAAATATCGCGACTGCACCTGGGCTCTTCAGTGGTTGTGTACTCACCTGATGATGGCCGGACGTCTCTGGGCCGAAATATCGTGGCAGAATGTCGACGGGATCCGGCTGCATACCCGGAAATTCTTAGAAGAACACATGAGAAAGTCATGGCTTGCTCGTACTTAGAAATTTTCAGTAAAGTAATTATACAATAATGCAGGTTGAAGCAGACAACATCGTTTACCGTTTGTAACAGAAATCCTCGCAGCAAAACACCAAAACAAAACCCTAACAAACATATCAGAAAATCCTTTGTTTTCCAGCTACTAATAAACGCTTACCTTCAATGTGTTCGGGGGTAAAATTCAACAAACTGAATTAACAAACAAGTATTAAAATTTATTTTGTTAGATAATCGAACGATATTATCAAAGTAAACCAGTCTGCTCAAAATGGTTCAAATGGCTCTGAGCACTATGGGACTTAACATCTGAGGTCAGCAGTCCCCTAGAATTTAGAACTACTTAAACCTAACTAGCCTAAGGACACCACACACATCCATGCCCGAGGCACGATTCGAACCTGCGACCGTAGTGGTCGCGCGGTTCCAGACTGAAGCGCCTAAAACCGCTCGGCCACACCGGCCGGTAAACCAGTCTGCTGATGGAGTTGTACCAGGTGGTTATAATGAAACTGTGAGTGTTTAGAGTGCTGAAGTAGAGGCTACATACACTGCACGTCGCTGAAACATAGTAGGTATGTGCATGAATCTGTGTGCTCGCGGAGTGTGCTGACAAAGATAATAGTTCCAACCGGCCGGGGTGGCCGAGCGGTTCTAGGCGCAGCAGTGTGGAACCGCGCGACCGCTACGGTCGCAGGCTCGAATCCTGCCTCGGGAATGGATGTGTGTGATGTCCTTAGGTTAGTTAGGTTTAAGTAGTTCTAAGTTCTAGGGGACTGATGACCTTAGAAGTTAAGTCCCATAGTGCTCAGAGCCATTTGAACCATAATAGTTCCGCTTTCTGCCACCAGGTGAAAATATGGCGCTGTAAACAGTAAGGATGTGAAATGTTTCCTGTTGTGACGTCAGTGTGCTGCCTGTCGCTTGGCGAATCGTGTTGATTTCTTCTGTAAAGCGACTATTGCCTCTGCGGTTGAAGTTGTTGTATCTGAACGGCAGCAGTAGCAGCGCTGCATTGTTGGAGTATCGCCGATAGAAGCAGCCGCGAAGAGGCCTATTGTCAATAAATGGACCAAGGAATATGATCAAGAAATTTGAAGAAATAGGTGAATTAGGTGGTGCAGCAGAGGGAGGGAGGCGGCCCATTCCAATGGCAATTGTTGATGAAGTTGCTGAAGCCGTTCAGCACACGCTTCAAATTCTGCTCGAGATGTGTCACAGGAATTGCTCCTCGCCCAGTCAACAGTTCAAAAGGTTTACGGCGCCTTCAGCACTGGTGTCCCCACAAGATTTAGAGTGAGCACCGAATGAAGCACCAAGTTAGTCTACAAGGCCGTGAGTTTGCCGTTAGGTTTTTGGCACGCATGGAAATGGGTGACGTATCGTTGGGGTATATTCCTTGGATGGACGAGGCACATATTACTCTGCACAGAGCCGTGAATGCATAGAACAGTCGCATATGAGGTTCTACTCCGCCACTTTTTGTGCAGAAAAATCCACTACAGTCAGCTTCTGTGGCTGTGTGGCTTGGTTTCAGAAGTTCCTTCATTCTCGGTCCATTTTTTTCGAAGAGATGACACGTCGCAGGCCTGTTAGGTGTTGAGTGACACGTGTCGTTATAAGGACCTCCTTTAACGATATGAGATTCCAGCTTTGCTAGAACTCAGCTGTGTCCACACCACTATTTTCATGCAAGATGGGGCAACATCATTTGACAGGTGAAAGCTTTGCTTCGCAAAACCTTTGGTAATGACTGCATCATCTCTAAGCGATATCAAGACATGTGGATTTCCAGGTACCACGACCTAAATCAATGTGACGTCTGGTTGCGAAGACATCTGATGGTTCAAATGGCTCTGAGCACTATGGGACTTGACATCTGAGGTCATCAGTCCCCTAGAACTTAGAACTACTTAAAACTAACTAACCTAAGGACATCACACACATGCATGCCCGAGGCAGGATTCGAACCTTCGACCGTAGCGGTCGCGCGGTTCCAGACTGAAGCGCCTAGAACTGCTCGGCCACAACGGTCGGCAAGATATCTGAAAGATCATATCTATCAGTGATGTATCTGGATTCTTCTTGATCTGAAGGATAGCATACGACCACATATTACCCTGACTACACCGCATATGCTGCAAGCAACTGTTGACCATGCTGTGTTACGGATGCAGCGTGTTGCTGATGCGGGAGATCGTATTGAATACCTGTTGTAACTTGCGACCACACCCTAATAAACGTGCCACAACCATTGTTATGTTGTGCGTCATCGTTCCGCCCCTTTTCCTGCAACCGCACCACATTCTGACAGCTTACAGCGCCATATTTTCACCTTGAGGCAGATAGTGGAACTATTAAGAACTATTATTTTTTTCATTATACGCAGCCAGTTAATGAACACATCTACGATGTTTCAGCTCCTGCGACGTATACAGCCCGCACTGCAGCACTCAAAACACCGTCAGTTTATTTACAACCACCCAGTATCTTCGATGGCCATTTGCTATGGGGCTGAGTTTACACTTGATATTTGTATACATTTGAGATTAGTATGCCTCGAATATTTCACTTGCGGAGTGGTTGTAAGTTACCAAATACATTTACCAATTAACCATAACAAGAAATCCATTTAGTGAGCAGACAGTATGGCTGCACGAATGGAAATGGACGCAAGGCCACACGGATTTATCAACACGCGTTTCCCGACGAACGACAGCAATCTTCGCTGCTGTTTATTGCCGCGTAGCACCACAAACGGTTCATCGAGGTAGACTTAGATTTGCTCGTTTACTTGATAATCTAAGCACGTATTCTGGAGGTTCAAATGGTTCAAATGGCTCTGAGCACTATGGGACTTAACATCTGAGTTCATCAGTCCAATAGAACTTAGAACTACTTAAACCTAACTAACCTATGGACATCACACACATCCATGCCCGAGGCAGGATCGAACCTGCGACCGTAGCGGTCGCGCGGTTCCAGACTGAAGCGCCTAGAACCACTCGGCTATTCTGGAGGCTTGAAGAAGATCTGGGCATATGAAGTGTGGCAATTAAATATTGGGGCTGCACACATTCTACAGTGCAGCCATATGAGACGAGCTTAATGTTGGTAGTTGCATTTGATAGTTTTGGTGCTGTCACCCTTCTTTCCGTCTGCTTTAGTTTTGTGTTGTAGACGAATGTGTTGCATTAGTGCCACGATGACGATTTACTTAAAAACTAAGCTGCATATTAAGCTCAAATTCCTCATGAAATTGGAAAGATTCCCAACGAAATTTTTTCAAGTGTTAAAGGAAATGTTCGGTAATAATACTATGCCACGTGTGCGAGTTTTTTAATGGCACAAACGGTTTTCTGAATATCGTGAAGAGGTCGAATAGGTGAAAGTCCTGTACGACAAGTGACTTCAAGAATTAACGAAACGTTCAGAAAATTAATGATACTTGACGAGAAGACCGATGTCTAAGCATCCAGATAATAGCCGGCATGGTAAATGATGTGTGACAATGAGCTATTAAGACAAATTTTATACTATAAATTAAAAACGACAATGTTTGTGCAAAAATTGTCCCGAAAGGCCTCACTAAAGAACAAAAAGATAATCGGAAGAGCCTCCGCTTTGCCACCATGGAACAACTCGTATACTTAGTTCGATGTGTCATCACAGTTGATGTAACATGAATTTTTCAGAATGACTCGCAAATGAAATGTTAATCGATGAGCTGGGAGACCAAGAAACGCCAAGAATGAAGAAAAACCCGAATGAGCAAGCGAAAACTAAACGCAATGCTAATCGTTTTCTATGTATCAAATGCGTTACCATCACTGATTGGGTGCCCGCGGGTCAACCCGTTAATCAGAAATACAGGGTGATTCAAAAAGAATACCACAACTTTAAAAATGTGTATTTAATGAAAGAAACATAATATAACCTTCTGTTATACATCATTACAAAGAGTATTTAAAAAGGTTTTTTTTTTCACTCAAAAACAAGTTCAGAGATGTTCAATATGGCCCCCTCCAGACACTCGAGCAATATCAACCCGATACTCCAACTCGTGCCGCACTCTCTGTAGCATATCAGGCGTAACAGTTTGGATAGCTGCTGTTATTTCTCGTTTCAAATCATCAATGGTGGCTGGGAGAGGTGGCCGAAACACCATATCCTTAACATACTCCCATAAGAAAAAATCGCAGGGGGTAAGATCAGGGCTTCTTGGAGGCCAGTGATAAAGTGCTCTGTCACGGGCTGCCTGGCGGCCGATCCATCGCCTCGGATAGTTGACGTTCAGGTAGTTACGGACAGATAAGTGCCAATGTGGTGGCGCTCCATCCTGCTGAAATATGCATTGTTGTGCTTCTTGTTCGAGCTGAGGGAACAGCAAATTCTCTAACATTTCCAGATACTGTAGTCCAGTTACAGTAGCACCTTCGAAGAAAAAGGGACCAAAAACTTTATTGGCTGAAATGGTACAGAAAACGTTCACCTTAGGCGAGTCACGTTCATACTGAGTTGTTTCCCGCGGATTCTCAGTGCCCCATATACAGACATTGTGGCGGTTGACTTTCCCGTTAGCGTGGAAAGTTGCTTCATCACTAAACACAATCTTTGAAACGAAAGATTCATCTGTTTCCATTTGAGCAAGGATAAAATCACAGAAATCGATTCTTTTAATCTTATCAGCTGCAGACAGTGCTTGAACCAATTTCAGACGATAAGGTTTCATAACTAACCTTTTTCGTAGGACTCTCCATACAGTTGATTGTGGAATTTGCAGCTCTCTGCTAGCTCTGCGAGTCGATTTTCCTGGGCTGCGAACTTTTCCCTTTGCACAAACACCCATTCTCTGTAAACTGTTTATACCAACGTTTAATACACCACCTATCAGGAGGTTTAACACCATACTTCGTTCGAAATGCACGCTGAACAACTGTCGTCGATTCACTTCTGCCGTACTCAATAACACAAAAAGCTTTCTGTTGAGCGGTCGCCATCTTAGCATCAACTGACGCTGACGCCTAGTCAACAGCGCCTCAAGCGAACAAATGTACAACTAAATGAAACTTTATAGCTCCCTTAATTCGCCGACAGATAGTGCTTAGCTCTGCCTTTTGTCGTTGCAGAGTTTTAAATTCCTAAAGTTGTGGTATTCTTTTTGAATCACCCTGTACTACGATGACGTCTTACTCAAGGTGAGGAAAAAGAATAAGAAAAAAAACGCTGAATTCGTGGAAGAAAACCTCGTGGATTCTGCACCAGGACGACATCGCGGCTTACACTGATCAGCCAAAACATTATGACCACTGTGGAACGCGACGTTGGATGCCCCTTGCTGGCGCTGGGGGCACGTAGCAAAAGTATGTAAGCGTAGCAGACACGGAAGGTGGATCATCTTGGCGAAGATGTGGGCTGCATATGAGGAAATCCGTTGACATAAAAGACTTTGACAAAGGGCAGAGTATTATTACACAGAGCCTGTGAACGAGTATCTCGAAAAGGGCAAATATGGTCGAAAGTTCACGTGCTACTGTCGGGAGCATCTACGGAAAGAGCTAGAAGCACAGTGAAACGACCACTAGGCGCTAAATGATTGGATGTCCACGACTCTTCACAGAACGTGGCGTTCGGAGGCTTGTCTGCTCTGTACAGTAGGATAGATGGTGATCTGTGGTATCTCTGTCGAAAGAGCACAAGTGTATCGGAGCACACCGCTCATCGTACGTTGTTGAGCATGGAGCTCTGCAGCAGACCACGCTTAGGTGTTCGCATGTTTACCCAACGACATCGTCAATTACGATAGCAATGGGCAATTATGATTGCAGTGGGCACCGGATCATCGGCATTCAACTGTCGATCAACGGAAAGGTGTCGGGTCTTCGGATGAATCACGTTTTTGCGACAGTAGGTCGATGGCCGTCTCCACAAAAGCCGTCATCGAGGTGAGCGGCGGCTCGAAACATGGAGCGCGCGACGGGCGCATGTTGGTGGGAGCAGTATTATGCTGTGGGAGACATTCTCTTGCGCTTGTATGGGACCTGTGGTAGTAACCAAAGTCACGCCGACAACTGCGAAAAAACCTGCATCTCCTCGTGCTTGATATCTTCCTCGACTGCGACGGCGGCCGGGGTGGCCGAGCGGTTCTAGGCGCTACAGTCTGGAACCGCGGGACCGCTACGGTCGCAGGTTCGAATCCTGCCTCGGGCGTGGGTGTGTGTGATGTCCTTAGGTTAGTTAGGTTTAAGTAGTTCTAGGGGACTGATGACCTCAGAAGTTAAGTCCCATAGTGCTCAGAGCCATTTGAACCATTTCGACTGCGACGTCGTCTTTCAGCGACCGTGTTCTGGGAGCCAGAACCGTGCTACAATGTCATCTTGGGTATTAATAACCACTTCAGCTGTTTTTAGTCATTTATTATTGGATCGCTATCGGTTTCGCGGCACTAAAAGCTACATTTTCTGGTGAACATATATACCTTTTTACAAAACAATAATTTTTAGACTTTTTATTCCCTTAAATTTTTTTGTTTTAAGGTTTATTCAATGGACTCTGCCGGCAGATGTGTTTCGATGCCGTAATACGAGGGTTGGAACTTTAATAGCGGCAACTATTTATTTGCAGCTCGTACAAAATAGATACGTGTTTTAAAGTTTTACTGACTTTCAAAGTAGTCACCAGCATTGTGTATAACCCGTTGCCAGCGATGTGGAAGTCGTAGTATACTCTTAGCAGTACCAGTTGCGTTGACAGTTCGAGAGGCGCGGTCCGTTGCCCGACGAATTTGTATCAGTTCTGAAGCGAATGCCATGAAGTGTTTCCTTCAGTTTAGAAATCGAGTTGAATTCACGAGGGCTTAAGTCAGGGGAGTGCAGTAGGTGGTATAGAACTTAGTAGCCCCAACAGTCAAACAAATCAGTAGCAGCTTGCACTGTATGTGCCTGAACATTGTCCTGCAAAATGATGGTCAGGTCCTGCAGAAAGTGTCATCATTTCTGTCTCTAACCTGCTCGTAGGTTGTGTTCCAAAAACGAACAGGATAGAGACAGAAGTGATAACACTTTGTGCAGGACTTGACCATCATT
This sequence comes from Schistocerca serialis cubense, assembly GCF_023864345.2. Classification (NCBI taxonomy): domain Eukaryota; kingdom Metazoa; phylum Arthropoda; class Insecta; order Orthoptera; family Acrididae; genus Schistocerca; species Schistocerca serialis. The sequence continues at coordinate 309,152,636 of NC_064646.1, read as the reverse complement.
TTGCAGGACAATGCTCAAGCACATACAGTGCAAGCTATTACTGATTTATTTGACTGATGTGGCTGCTAAGTGCTATACCACCTACTGCACTTCCCTGACTTAAGCCCTCGTAAGATCAACTCGATTTCTAAACTGAAGGAAACACTTCACGGCATTCGCTTCAGAACTGATACAAATTCGTCGGGCAACGGACGGCGCCTCTCGAATTGTCAACACAACTGGCACTGGTAAGAGTACCCAACGACTTGCACATCGCTGTTAACGGGTTATACACAATGCTGGTGACTGCTTTGAAGGTCAGTAAGACTTTGAAACACGTATCTATTTTGTACGAACTGTAAATAAACAGTTGCCATTATTAAAGTTCCAACCTTCGTATATGCATATGATGTTCCTCTTTTATACTCTTGCTTTAGCATAATTTACGGGCATTATTAAAGAAAAATATGTCACCTGTCACTATCATATATTTATTCTACAGATTGCTCTTTCAAAAAAAGTTTTTGTACTTTTTGTCCCAATACTCCTTGTTCTCATTCACCATCCGTGTGTCCCCCAAAAGACCACCAATCATTCGGTCGAGTCCGCGTACCATCAGTGCACGCGCGAGCGGTCCACAGACAACCTGTTTATTTTCTTGGCGTCGGTATGACAGAGCACCGACTTTTAGCAGTTTTTTGTTCTGACGGACAGCGAATGTTGGGTAAAATGATTCCGAGCTTTTCCGCTCTAATGTTTTAGTCATGTGAGTACTAACATTACAATATTTTCACGTAAAAGTTTCTAACACTTTTTAAAAATGTTAAAATCTGAATAATTTACCATATCGGTGTATATATACGGGTTGTTATTACTTTTGGATTTATTGTTATACAGATGTTCACCTGAAGATGTGGCTTTTGGTGCCACGAAACCGGTAGTGATCCAGTAATAATGAACTAGATACAGTTGAAGCGGTTGTTAATACCCAAGATGACTACTCACAGCTGTGGTTGCTGTAGTGGTTTGAGGAACATTATAGTGAATTCACGTTTATGTCTCGGCGACCGGATTCGCCTGATGTAAATCCTATGGAACCCATTTGGGTCGCTTTCGAGAGCCATCACCGCGTACGCAGATCGGCGGCTTGTTATTTGCGCGAATTACATAACCTTTGCGTGGACGTCTAATGCTACATACCTCCAAAAACCTACCAACAAACTGTTGGATCCCTGATACGCAGAATCAGTTATGTATTTCGTTCCAAAGACGGATAAGCAAGCTACCAAGCGGGTGGCTCATCAGTGTACAGTGCCCTATGCGTGAAGCAGCTTTTAGAGGATAAGCGCATTTCTGAGCTCGCGTATCCTCTGCATTCGCGTGATCTCGCTCTACGTTAATTCTGCCTGTGCCCGAAAAGAAAAAAAATGCGCTGAAGGCAACACGCTTTTCAGTCTGTGGAACAGGCAAAAGTACAAACACGCAGTCGTTGAATAGGGTGGCAACTGATGAGTACCATTTTGATTTGAACAGCGGATGGTAGATACGAAGCTATGTGTAGATAAGAGAGGTTACTTTCTTGAAGCCAATAAATGTTAGCTATAACTTTGCAGCCAATCCCATTTCTCACACTATTCGTGTTATTTAATCGTCACGCCACGTTAGGGTACGTAATGCCACCGCAGCGTGCCGAGGCTATAAATTTCATTGTTATTTTAATGTTTTTATGTTTCGTACAAACACGAGTTTTGTAGAGCCTGATTTTATTATCTAGTACACAATACTAAAACATAGTATTATTCATGCAATTTTGAAATTAACCAATTTTTTTACAGAAAAATGTACTTTCAGAGTCTTAGTAATCGAAAATTCCTTGATAATGTCACTGATTTCATTCTGGACATCGTATTCAATACTGACCAAAAATAATCTGGTTAGTCTAGTTTGAGACAATGTCGACCTGAGATAATTTTTCACCGTTTTTAATTCAGAAATCATTTTCCACTGTGGGCTGTTACGACTTGTAATGTTAGGTAAATTCTATGTGCTATCAATAACCTAGGAAACAATGGTATGAAATTGTTTTAAAATAAATAATTCACTATGTCTAAGGGAGTGTGAAACAATCAAGGAAGGTTGGTAGAAACTGTTTTTAATTAAAGAGATTGTTGTCATCAGTAGCAGCTGCTAAATTTATTTTGTAGAATTTGATAACGTCTCATTCTTTTTTTTTATTGTAGCTGGTTCATTTGAGGCGTTCTTTGGAACAACGACCTACCTGAATTTTATTGAGATAGAGATGCAGAGCTTTAAATGTTTATATAGCTTTTTATTCATTGCAAGCTCTCTACATGGACTAAATATCAGTCAGATATAAACGAAATATTGTGGTTTCAGAATATATGACGTGACAATTTAATATGTAAGAATTATTGACTGTTTGGATTTCAGTTAAGTAGTTGTTCCAGAGAATACCTCAATTGTGTAAATATTGTAGAAACGAGAAATCCATGATTTTCATTTAAAAGTTCAGATCTTTCCTCAGTAGCTTAGTGATGGGTGTTTTGTTACAAATTCTGCGTCTCTTGGAGACAACACTTGAGTATGTTGCAACCCTTGCACCTCTAGGTAGGGCCGCCTCTGGTACTACGTGATCTATCTTACAATTCCAGACAGAGGGCAATATGGATATTCGTGTTACCTTCAACGTGTGCACATTCTTTCGTCTACTGGCCACCAACAACGGCAAAATTTTTGCGGATGGTTTGTAGCCCAATCTGCCAATCAACCTTTTTTTTAAATATCTCTAGTCTTGTTTATAAATGAGGCAACATCTGGAACCGATGAAACTCCTAATTACCACAACCAACATTATGGACGAATGAGAATTGTAGGTGGATACCTCGTCGGTTCATATACCCCTTAAGTCTAAAAAGTTTCGGGACTGGATTAATAAAAAAATGCAGAAACGTTAAGGTGATGGTTTTACTGTTTCTTGCGTTATGCATAGTCTGCCGTTGAGTACAACGCACAGAATGTTCATACAGCCATGTGAAACTGTCAGAAAAGGTTTGGATGGGATGTTGTTCAACGCGCGCACCACATAGGCATGAATGTCGATTATGTCGTCAAAGCGTTGACCCTTCATATGAATTTGTGAAGTTTGTCGCCCTGTGGTAGGTTTGTATTGCTAACGCCAAGTCTCGTCGCTCATGATGGTTCTTTTACGAAAAGAACTGTCCGCGTTTTGCATTTCAGCCAAGTCGCGGCAGGAATCCACGCGTCCACGTTTTTGTACAGGAGTGAAGGTGTGCGGAAAACTTAGTGCACACGTTTCTGTTCTTCAAAACATTCTGGAGACTGTCTTGAACGCTTGATGTACAGATGTTGCGACACAGCACTGACACACAGCGGCTGCGTGTCCACCGCTTAACATTGCCCGTTTACAACAGGCTGCTTGAATGCACATCTATTACACTGAAGCGCCAAAGAAAGTGGTGCAGGCAAGTGTATTCAAATACAGAGATATGTAAACAGACAAAATACGGCGCTGCGGTCAGCAACGCCTATATAAGACAACAAGTGTCCGGCACGGTTGTTGCATCTGTTATTGCTGCTACAATGGCAGGTTATCAAGATTTAAGTGAGTTTGAACTTGGTGTTATAGTCGGCGCACGAGCGATGGGACACAGCATCTCCGAGGTAGCGATGAATTGGGGATTTTTTCGTACGCCCATTTCACGAGTGTACCGTGAATATCAGGAATACGGTAAAACATCCGACATCACTGAGGCCGGAAAAAGATCCTCCCAGTACAGGACCAACGACGACTGAAGAGAATCGTTCAACGTGACAGAAGTTCAACCTTTCCGCAAATTGCTGCAGGTTTCAATGCTGGGCCATCAGCAATTGTCAGCGTATGAACCATTCAGCGAAACATCATCGATATGCGCTTTTGGAGGCGAAGGATCACTCGTGTGCCCTCGATGTCTGCACGACACAAAGGTTTATGCCTCTCTTGGGCCCGTCAACACCAACATTGGACTGTTGATGACTGGAAACAGGTTGCCTGGTCGGATGAGTCTCGTTTTGACATTGTGTGGAGTGGATAAACGTGTAAGGCTACGGAGACAGCCTCATGAATCCATGGACCCTGCCTGTCAGCAGGGGACTGTTCAAGCTGGTGGGAGCTCTGTAATGGTGTGGGACGTCTGCAGTTGAAGGGATATGGGACCCATGATACGTCTAAATGCGACTCAGACGGGTGACACTTTCGTAAGCATCTTGTTTTTATCACCTGCTGGACAATGCGACACCCCACTCGTCCACAACTGCTACAGACTGGCTCCAGGAACACTTCTGAGTTTAAACACTTCCGCTGGCCACCAAACTTTTCAGACATGAACATTATTGAGCATATCTGGGATGCCTTGCAACGTACCGTTCAGAAGAGATATCCACCCTCTCGTACTCTTACGGATTTAGGGACAGCCGTGCAGGATTCATGATGCCAATTCCCTCCAGCATTACTTCAGACATTAGTCGAGTCGATGCCACATCGTGTTGCGGCACTCCTACGTGTTCACGGGGGCGCTGCACGATATTAGGCAGGTGAACCAGTTTCTTTGGATCTTCAGTGTATTTACAGTTGTCAGTTTAAGCTGATATTGTAGTCACTGTGCCGGTGTCACTTATACGCCCGGATTAAAATCAGTCTCGACACGTTTTGAACGGATGGTATATTCTCCCTGCAAGTCTTGCAGGTGCCGTCCGCAGAACACTTTTCCATGTTTGGTGTAGAATATGCCCTTCACGTGATTTATATGTGACGTGGTGTACCAGATTTAAATACTTCAGTCACATTGTTCAGTATGCATTGACAGATGTCTGTTGTGAGAGATGCCTAGGTAGGGAGGACCATTTCCATGTCGTACACGTTCATTCGACCTTAATCATTCGGATTATATTCTGTGAAGCTATACAAAACATTTGGTTTTTCGAGCACAGATACCTATTTCACGTGCGTTGGAATTTAAATAGTGGCAACTATTTATTCACAACCGATACAAAAGAGTTAAATGTTTGCACCTGTTACTGTCCTTCGAAGTAGTCACCAGCGTTGTGTAGAACCCGTTGCCAGCGATGTGGAAGGCGTAGTATAGCGTTAGCAGAGCCTGTTCTGTTGATGGTGCGGATGGAGCAGTCTACTGCCCGTGGAATCTCTGGAACAGTTCTGAAGTAAATACCACGAAGTGATTCTTTCATCTTCAGAATCAAATCAAAGTCACAAGTACTTAAGTCCGGGGAGTATCGTGGATGGTACAGTACTTCCCAGTCCCATCGACCGAACAGAGCAGCCACAGCTTGCGCTGTATGCGGCCGCCCATTGCCGTGCAAAATGATGGGTGGATTGCGCAGAAAGTGTCGCCGCTTCTTTCCCAAAGCTGGTCGCAGGTGATGCTCCAAAAACGAGTGGTAATATTTTGAACTGATGGTCTGCCATGGAGGAACGCAATGCGTTAGTATAACACCATAACAGTCGTACACCGTTACGTTAGATCGCTCGCTCACAAGTGACTGTTTTCCCCTCGATTGTGCGCACGTCGGTGACGTGGGACGGGAGAGTCCATTTGCTCGGAGGTAAGGTAGGTATGTCAACAACGTGTGCTATCAGCGACAACAGTAGATTCCATTGCATAGTGTCTCCACAGCAGCGTTGCCACTATTTAAGTTCCAACTACGTATGTGCAATCAACGTGCTGTGAAATTATTCGACACAGTCTGCGAGTGAACCGGTAAGTGAACGCCTGTGTAGCACATTTCGAATGTTTATAGTGAGTTTCTGACTTAAAAAAATTGTGTTATGCTTTTTCATTAATAGCGTAAATCCGCGGGATTTTCGGTTATGCGTTCATTTGGAATATTTTTTTCCTGTTTCATGTGAAGTATCCGTCCTCAAAGTTTGTGAAAGTGTTTCTCATACAGTCTGCGTATAGGAAAGCGACAGAAATGCAAGAATTAAAGATCGGTAAACATGCTCCACACGCTGAAGCTAGGATAATAAACTCTCTGTGCAGGTGGCCCGTAGCAAAAGCAAGCATAGCTATGCAGACAGAGACAACGAATGTTCGAACTACTACCTGTATTTGTCAAACGGATTTTTCCATTGTTACGGGATCCTCTGCTATCTTCGTTATAGTTCCTAGACCTTCCAAGCCAAATAACGATAACACATCGACCAGCACAACAAAAATATTTAGGAAAAATGTGCGCCAGTCAGCTAACCATCAGTGACATAGAAACGTCTTCCTCGTTGAGAATGGAGCATTTGGAGAAGCTCAAACGAAGAAAAATGGGAACCAAATCATCGCAGGATGAGACACACATTTTGCCCTATGTATCTGCAGAAGACTTGGCAACTGATTGAACGCCAGAGGGAATGTTGCTACCCCAAAACAACCTCTGTTATGAGTGAGTGAATCGTCGCAGGTCAGCACCCTGGATTCTTATTCTATAAGAACAGCGTTCAAATCTCCACGAGCAGTTTTGACGGGAGTTTCCAGTGGTTTCCCTAAACAGATTAAGGTGATTGCTGGGATGCTTCCTTTCCCATCCTGGCCCTATAAGAGCGTGCGCTCCGTCCTATGACTTCATCATCGACAGGACTCTAAAAACTGATCTTCCTTCTACCACTTCACATGCGAAACGATCACATACCCTAATCTCTAATGGAATGAAAGCAAGGGAGAGTTGCCTATGTTGTACCGTCTTCTTATTTATACTATTATAAAATTCGCACGTCCTGCACTATCCGGCATTTAGTGAGGTCCGCGTGAAAATCGTGCTTCTTGGAGCAATATTGTCAGCTGTGCGTTCTGTGTGTCGAGGAATAAGTCGTCCAATGACAACGTTGATTTTGTTGTAGTTTTCATCTTTTCGTGTACGTGGCGAGGAGAATTACTGTTGTAAGGTAAGTGGCAATCTGATGTTTTATTTGTGGCTGAATGTGCGCGAAATAACCTTGAGTTTCTAGATAGTCATGAATCTGCATTCGTTGTGATTCGTTTTGTAGGAAACTGAGAAAGGAAAAATGTGGACGTACCGCTATGAGCTTCCGATCTTGTACCGGTAGAATTTAAGAAACTTATTTGTATAATAAGCTTTAGATCGGATGTTTAGCGTTATTAGTGCAACGTAATATTTAGAAAAGATGTGGTGAATTTTCTAATGTGTTCCTTATCCTGAATTATTAAATAAATAATTATTTTATATTACAGTATGACAACGGAAAGGCGTTTTTGAAACTGGAGCACAGACGAATTTCATTTAGCTGTAACAGTGTATATAAATGGGTATCACGAATTATATGAAGGAGCACACATATAAATGTGCCCAACCAAAAATTAAGAAGAATGCTGCAAATAAAAACAAAAATACAAACGGGCATATAAAAATTTTTGGTCGCAGAAAAGAGCATTCCAGAAAAGTTGAAAACGAATTGGAAGAGAGTTTTCTTTCATAGGAAGAGATGATTATCTGTTTAAGTTTGCTGGACGTAAGAAAATTTGCTTCGACATTGTAGAAGTACCCCCTGCAGATCCGGGATAAGAATAGGCCCGAGGTATTCCTGCCTGTCGTAAGAGGCGACTAAAGGGAGTTTCAACCATTTCAGCCTTCAAAGTGATGGTCCCCATTGGGGTTTGACCTCCATTTTTGAAATTTCTACAGAAGTACGAGCCTTTTGGGGAAGGACACCTTACATGGTGTATCACCGGTCCTCTGTGCACTAAGACCTTGGCACTCATCATCGTAACGGCGATGCACCCACTGTTCATCAATTTGGGCCTAAACATCTGATGGGTTGCACAAGTTACGCCCATAGTGCATCCCCATCTGCACCTACGATCATGATGGACTTTCCATGGCACCCGAAATCCAGCACGGTAGCCAGCCTGTTGTGGTGGGGTCGTCATGTACCCTCTAAGTTGTAGCCCCCTGACAACACAGGGATCGTACTGCTGATAACTGAGCTGCACCGTCCCCACGTCAGCCAAGGAGTAGATGCCCGTCTCCCTGGGGCATCAGGACTCCCGGCAACAGTCATACCGCCAGGTGGCCCTTGATGAGGCTGGGTGGCGCCCATGGGGAGAGCCCCTGGTCGGAGTGGGTGGTATCGGGCCGGACGTTTCGCAGATGAAACGTCAACATGCATCAGGTCGCTCTGCGGCCGCGTCTTCTAAGAGGAAAGGTTCTGTCTCTGTCTCTGGTTCTGGTACTTCTGCCTTTCCCCCCTTGGCCACTCCCTGGGAGGAAGGACAGGCCCGCCGGTTTGGGGCGAAATACTTCCCCCACTATTTAGTCTGTTCTCGGACTGATGGGGAGACGTTCGCCACCTCCAAGCCCATGTTCTTTGTACAGCATATAGAGGATATCTACGGAGAACTCGAGGCCCTTAGTAAAATGCCTCGGGGTCCATTCTCATAAAGACCACCTCCGCTACACAGTCGGCGGCGCTCCAGGCATGCAACTGAGTAGGAGACATCCCAGTGTCCATTGTCCCGCATCTGGCGCTCAATAGGACGCAGAGGATTATTTTCCATCGGGACCTCCTGCTGCAATCTGATGAGGAGCTCAGGGCCAACCTGGAGCGCCGTGGCGTGCATTTCGTCCAGCGAGTCCAGCGCGGCCCCAAAGATCTTCGTGTAGACACTGGGGCCGTTATCCTCACCTTGGAGGGGGATGTTCTCCCGGAGAAGGTAAAGGTGATGTGCTACCGGTGCAACGTGCGACCTTATGTCCCGCCTCCTATGCAATGCTTTCGATGCTTGTGCTTCGGGCAAATGTCGTCACGGTGTGAAGCTGAGCCCCTTTGTGGTGATTGTGGACGTCCTCTTTGTGAGGGACATACATGCACCCCACCACCTTGGTGCGGCAATTGTCCTGGCCTCCACTCGCCTAGATCTTTCGACTGCCCCGCACATCAGAAGAAGAAGAAGAAGATACATGAATTGAAAACCTTGGACTGTGTCTTATTCTGAGGCCAGGAAGAAATATGACCACCTCCATCCCGTAATGTTGACAACGTTATTTGCTTCGGTCGCGTCCACTCCTTCAGCAGTATCCTCACCCCTATCCCGTCCCCCCTCCACCTCCTCACCCCATCCGGGGTCTATACCTCCATCTCCCAAGCGATCCTCTTCTCAGGCGTCCATCGGGGAAATGTTATGGACCCCGGCTTCCGAGGTCTGGCGTTCAAAAAAGGACCCTAAGCATGAGGACTTTCTTTGGGTCCAGCCCCCACAGCCCACCATCCCTGTGACTCATCGGTCTTCCAAGAAGGCCTCAAAGAAGAAGTCTTTATCCCCCTCTCCACACCGGCGCGTTTCGTCTGATGCTCCATCCGACAGTCGCTGCTCCCGGCCATCCTCAGTTTCGCCGGGACACTCTGCTGTCAGGCGCTCAGCTGACCTGTCGTCGGCGGTTGACGCTGCCCCTCCTGCGCAACCCAGGAATGTGGCCGCAGCTGGCGACGACTCGATGGAACAGGATCCGCCTCCCGACGATTGTAGCGATGTTCCCTCGAAACCTGGCCCTCCGCGGCCATCGAGGCGACCAGCTCTTCACCTGTTTCGTTCCCTCTTTCTCTGATTCGCGATGGCTCTGTTACATTGGAACATAAGAGGTATTCGATCTAATCGGGAGGAATTACAACTGCTCCTCCGCTTGCACTGTCCGCTCGTCATTCTCCTGCATCCTGTCATAGAGGCTCCCTCTTGGTGGATGTTTCCCACCATCTCAATCTTGTCTGCCTCAATATTTACGCCCCGACTTTCCTCTCGGACTCTACTCATACCTACTCCCACTTGGACCTCTCGATCTGTTCTACCACTCTTGCCCATCGGTCCGAGTGGTATGTCCTTTCTGACACCTATTCGAGTGACCATTTCCCCTGTATCGTTCGTCTCCTGCACCACACCCCATTCCCATGTCCCTCGAGCTGGAACATACCAAAAGCTGACTGGGGACTTTACTCCTCCCTGTAGACCTTCCTGGACCCAGAGTTTCTCAGCTGTGACAGTCAGGTCGAATACCTCACCGCTGTTATCATCAATGCTGCCGAACGTTCCATTCCTCGTACTACTGCTTCTTCACGTTGCGTTTCAGTCTCCTGGTGGAATGAGGCAGAGACGCTATCCGTGCTCGACGACGTGCTTTACGCACCTTTCGCCGCCATCCAACGCTGGCGAATTGTATTGATTACAAACGACTCCGAGCACAATGTCGTCGAGTCATCAAAGACAGCAAAATAGCTTGTTGAGCCTCTTTCACAAGCTCCTTTAACAGTTTTACTCCCTCTTCTGTCGTCTTGGGTGGCCTGCGCCAGCTGTCGGGCATTAAGGCCCACTCCTCGATACCTGGCCTGACATCAGGTAATGAGGTACTTGTGGACCCTGTGGATGTCTCCAACGCCTTCGGCCGCTTTTTCGCGGAGGTTTCAAGCTCCGCCCATTACCACCCTGCCTTCCTTCCCAGAAAAGAGGCAGAAGAGGCGCGGCGACCTTCCTTCCACTCACTGAATCTGGAAGATTATAATGCCCCCTTTACCATGCGGGAACTCGAACATGCACTTACACTGTCCTGGTCCTCTTCACCGGGGCCAGATGCCATTCACGTTCAGGTGCTGACACACCTTTCTCCTGCAGGCAAACGCTTTCTTCTTTGTACCTATAATCGTGTCTGGACTGAAGGTCAGGTTCCCATGCGTTGGTGTGAGGACGTCGTTGTTCCCATACCCAAACCCAGGAAGGATAGACACTTTTCTTCTACTTACCGCCCCATTTCTCTTACAAGCTGTGTCTGTAAGGTGATGGAGTGCATGGTTAATGCTCGGTTGGTTTGGATACTTGAATCTCGACAGCTACTTACCAATGTTCAATGCGGCTTTTGTCAACACCGCTCCGCTGTTGACCACCTTGTGACTTTGTCGACGTTCATCATGAACAACTTTTTGCGAAAGCGCCAAATGGTAGCTGTGTTCTTCGATTTGGAGAAGGCTTACAATACATGTTGGAGGGGAGGTATCCTCCGCACTATGCACAGGTGGGGCCTACGTGGTCGCCTGCCCCTTTTTATTGATTCATTTTTAACAGATCGAATGTTTAGGGTACGTGTGGGTTCTGTGTTGTCTGACGTCTTCCTCCAGGAGAACGGAGTGCCTCAGGGCTCCGTTTTGAGCGTAGCCCTTTTTTGCCATAGCGATCAATCCAATTATGGATTGCATTCCACCTAACGTCTCAGGCTCTGTTTTCGTCGATCACTTCGTGATCTACTGCAGTGCCCAGAGAACATGCCTCCTGGAGCGCTGCCTTCAGCGTTGTCTTGACAGCCTATACTCATGGAGTGTGGCTAATGGCTTCCGGTTCTCTGAAGAGAAGACGGTTTGCATCAACTTTTGGCGATATAAAGCATTCCTTCCACCATCCTTACATCTCGGTCCCGTTGTTCTCCCATTCGTGGAGACAATGAAGTTTTTAGGGCTCACACTGGACAGGAAACTTTGTTGGTCTCCGCATGTCTCTTATTTGACTGCCCGTTGTACACGTTCCCTTAATGTCCTTCGTGTTCTTAGTGGTTCATCTTGGGGAGTGGATCGCACTGTCCTGCTTCGCTTATATCGGTCCATAGTCCGATCAAAGCTGGATTATGGGAGCCTCGTCTACTCGTCTGCTCGGCCATCCCTCACGCCGTCTCAACTCAATCCATCATCGGGGGTTACGTCTTGCGACCGGAGCATTCTATACTAGTCCCGTCGAGAGTCTTTATGCTGAAGCTGCTGAATTACCTTTGACCTACCGGCGCGACGTACTGATTTGTCGGTATGCCTACTGGCTGTTGTCAATGCCTGACCATCCCTCTTATCAGTCCTTCTTCGACGATTCTCTCGACCGTCAGTATGGGTTGTATGTGTCTGCCCTGCTGCCCCCTGGAGTCCGCTTTCGTCGCCTGCTTCGACAATTGGATTTTGCCTTCCCTACCACCTTCAGAGAGGGTGAGAGCCCGACACCACCTTGGCTCCAGGCTCCAGTTCACATTCATCTTGACCTCAGCTGGCTCCCGAAGGAGGGTACTCCGGCTGCAGTGTATTGCTCACGGTTTGTCGAACTTCGTGCGCGACTTGCCAGTAACACCTTTATTACACTGATGGCTCCAAAACTGACGATGGTGTCGGCTGTGCCTTTGTCGTCGGGGACGTCACCTTTAAATACCTGCTCCTCGACCAGTGTTCCAGCTTTACGGCTGAGCTTTTTGCTCTCTATCAGGCCGTTCAGTATGTCCGCCGCCACCGCCATTACCCGTATGTACTGTGCTCTGATTCACTCAGTGCTCCTCAGAGCCTTGGAGTTCCATATCCAGTCTATCCCTTGGTGCAACGGATCCAGCAATCCCTCCATTCTTTTGCTGATAATGGCTCTGCTGTTAGCTTTATGTGGGTTCCAGGCCATGTGGGAGTGCCTGGGAATGAGGCTGCTGATGCTGCGGCCAAGGCTGTAGTCCTCCTGCCTCGGCCAGCCTCCCTTTGTGTCCCATCGTCTGACATTAGTGGGGTTGTATGTAAGAGGCTTGTGTCATTATGGTGGGATACTTGGTCGTCACTTCAAGAAAATAAGCTCCGTGCCATAAAACCGTTCCCAACAGCTTGGACAACCTCCTCCCGACCATCTCGGCGAGAGGAGGTCATGTTGGTCAGGTTGCGGATTGGGCATTGCCGGTTTAGCCACCGCTACCTGCTATCCGGTGACCCCGCCCCACAGTGCCCTTGTGGTCATGCATTGACAGTGCGGCATGTTTTATTGTCGTGTCCCAGTTTTAATCAATCTCGTGTTGTCCTGTCTCTGCCATCTGCCTTACAGGAAATTTTAGCTGATGCTCGAGCAGCTGCTCGTGTTCTTCGTTTTATTACTTTGACGGACTTGTCCAAAGACATCTAACTCTTTTAATTATTTTATCTGCGTCTTTGTAAGAACTTTCTGGTGTCCCCCCCTCCCCCCTACTTGAGTTTTACCAGATTATATGTGTACTTACATTTGTGACTGGGAGCTAATGACTACAGTAGTCGAGCGCCCTAAAACCCCACAAAAAAAAAGAAATTGTAGAAGTAACCGAATTGCCCCGTAATTTCAATGCAGAAGCCATGGCGAGCAAAAATTGGACTGAAGGTGTGCATCCAAGAAATATCGTTGAATCCGAGGGAAGAAGAAATATAGAATTACTGCTCCACCTACGAGAGGGATGTGGTTTGAAATCTCTGCAGGGAAGCAGCCACAGAAACTGATTCATAAAGCTGAGTTGCGCCAGGAAGATCGGATGTAGCGAAAGGAGTGAAGAGTTTGCGGCAGTGCCTACAGATAGTGCTGTAAGAACTAAAAACTGGAACATTTCCAGAACTTAAATTAGTACATATATATAAGCTCAGGGACATGGAGAAGGAACGAATAACATTGGAAGACTGCCATAGAAACCTCATCGATATAGCGAGTCCATACCTCTCCACAATCACCAGCAGACAAAAAGCTATATCAGTGAATCAAGGACATTAATCTGTTAGATGAACAATTGTCAATTGAACAGGGAAAGATAGTTTCTGTTATTGTTCTGTCAACTTGGCTATGCGTAACTTTGTAAATAAAAGTATGTCAATTTTACCCACGCAACTCTATAACTTTGTTTGTAGTACGATACGTGTTTTTAAAGGAAGTACTGTTCTGAAATACCGCCGGTGCAGCGCGATGGTCGGCATTTGGCGCATGCGCGCTGAGTATTGCACTCTGTCGGCAAGTCGCAGACGCCATTACAGAGTCATTAGCGGTTTATGTTTGTTTGAGTATTTGAAATGCCTTCTCCGACTGAGAATCTCTCCGACTGTGAAATCCGTGCTGTGAGTCGTTTTCTTGGTCCTAATGGCATGAAAGCGGCTGAAATTAATCGTCGGAAGAGTGAAGTGTGTGGAGAAAACATTATGAGCGATGGGATGCTACGGAAATGGGTCAGAGATTTTAAAGATGACCATGAATGTGCATGATGGGGAACGAAGTGGGCGACCTTCAATCATGCTGACGATATGGAGCAGAAAGTTCATGGAAAGGTAAGGGAGATTTCGGCATTATATGACGAATTTCCTCAATTGCCAAGAAGTGTGCTTTATGCAATTGTTTCAGAAGGTTTACATTAACACAACTTACGCTCACGCTGGCTACCGAAAATGTTGACTGAGGTTCACAAAAGCAAACATTTAGCCAGTACTTTGACTTTTCTAGGGCAGTACAGTGAGGAAGTGACGGCGTTTTAGGCCAAAGCGTATCAGGCATCGAAACATGGGTGACTCACGTTACACTTGAATCAAATCAGTACTTCATCGAAGGGCGTCATTCAGCATCACCCAAGAAAATGAAGTTCAAGCAAACAGTTTCACCCTGGAAAACCATGTGTACTTTTTTCCAGGACAGCGAGAGGATGTTGCTTGAGGATTTTTTGCCCTTTGGTGACGCTGTAAATTCTACAACTTATTGTGAGACTTTAAAAAAACTGCACTGTGCAATCTGATACAAAAGGCATGGCTTGCTGAATAAGAGGATCGTTTTGCCCGTCCACACGCGGCCAATCGAAGTCTAGAGCTGATCGGATCATTTGGCTGGGAACGATTTGATCAGCCGCCATACAGCCATGATGTAGCGCCCAGTGACTGCCACGTGTTCCTGCATTTGAAGAAGCATCTGGTTGGTTAGTGCCACAACGGCGGTGAAGATGACAAAACGATCGAGTTGTGTTGATTGTCTAATCAGGTGGCAGGTTTCTACGATAATGGTATTCAAAAGCTGGTTGTATGACACAATAATTGCCTTAATATTAGTAGGAATTATGTAGAAAAGTAGATAAAATTATGACTTTTGTGTAAAAATGAAACTGTCAAGAAAAGTCTACTTATGTAGCGCCTATGTTCCTGGGAAACTCCTTTAAAAATTTATCTGTTGAGGTCCTCCAGCCTCCATTGAGGATTTAACATGGGCCTGTCCGACGAGAACATTTTACCACACAAGTGACTTATCATTTCATTTGCCTCCCCCCCCCTCACTCCCTCCCTCCTCTTTTCCCTCGGACACTTTCATCCACGTTAGTTTGCGCTACTACTTTTCGAACTCACTGTGTACAAATCTTGCACTCACTTTGGAGCTCCAAGCGCCCGCTACTAATTGTGACACGTTCTACATAGAATCCTTACATTTGTGTAGCCTCTGGCGCCCCCCTTAGCCTGCACAATCTGCTGCTTCCGTAGCTCGGGTCTTAAACCAGTCCTGGATTTAATCTCAGTGGGTAGAGAGGTGCTATCATTGGAATAGTCATATTTGTTAGTGACTCACTATTTGCCTTTATCCTTCAACACCTTCTTCCAGGGAGTATATTTTATGGCGCAGATGTACTACAATTCTCAGAAGTATTCAGACGACCTGAATTGTATTCCTCCTGATTTGCAGGCAATCCACATAACGAAACTGTCATGCAGGTCCTCTAATCACTTTTCGGCACAGTCATTTGATTACTCAAACTGGTAGCAGAAGAGATCAAAATGGCTCAAATGGCTCAGAGCACTATGGGTCTTAACATCTGTGGTCATCAGTCCCCTAGAACTTAGAACTACTTAAATCTAACTAACCTAAGGACATCACACACATCCATGCCCGAGGCAGGATTCGAACCTGCGACCGTAGCAGTCACGCGGTTCCGGACTGAGCGCCTTAACCGCGAGACCACCGCGGCCGGCGGTAGCAGAAGAGATCACTATAGTGCATTGCTCAGTATGGCTATCAATCGAGGTGAAACTTAATACCACGACAATCCAAATATCAGGAAACACTTTATTAGAGACTGCATCGTCCTCAAATTTGTAAACTCAAATTTATTACAATAACTGACACTTTAAAAAGGAACTTACAACTTGAAATTACATGACGAAAATTTTTATATTGGTCTGGGGCGTGGGACTCCTATTCAGTAACTTTCACTGTTAATTAACTAAGAAAGATCTTAAATATGGACTTAGTCACAAGTAACAAAAAACGAGGGGGGACTAAAAAAATTAATCCTCAACAGCATATTGTCTCACATTAACTAAGAGAGTCAGATGACTTTCAGGTAATTTTTGAATTCTACGCCTGTAGGAAGCTACTGATTTGGAGATAAATATGTCAATCTGAGTTTAAATTGCGTTTTGGTCCACGAAGAAATTTTTTTGATGCTTGTTCAAGAAGGAGCAATTCTTCAAAGTCCACCGTGTGGCTTGTCCGGCACAGACCCGGTTGCGCGAAATTTGTCCGATAATGTGAAATGTCGTTTCTCTCAGGAGGCCGGGCATTAAAATCAACAGCGATAGCTTTGGTACTTCGTCCACCACTCATTAAGGCAATTTCAATGCTTTCCAGCTGTGTAGTGCCACTCTGGATCACCTGCAACAATAAACAGAATTGATAACCGTGTGTCTGTGTTTACACCGGTTTCCGTGAGATCACCGAAGTTAAGCGCTGTCGGGCGTGGCCGGCACTTGGATGGGTGATCATCCAGGCCGCAATGCGCTGTTGCCATTTTTCTGGGTGTACTCAGCCTCGTGATGCCAATTTAGGAGCTACTCGACCGAATAGCAGCGGCTTCGGTCAAGAATACCATCATAATAACCGGAAGAGCGGTGTGCTGACCCCACGCCCCTCCTATCCACATCCTCCACTGAGGATGACACGGCGGTCGGATGGTCCCGGTAGGCCACTCGTGGCCTGAAGACGGTGTGTGTGTGTGTGTGTGTGTGTTCCACGTCTCCTACTAAACCAGTGGATCGATTTCAACCAAACTTGGTTCAATTACAACATACTGCCTGGAAAGATTCGCTCCTATGGAAGGGGTGGGGTTGGGAGTGAAAAAGCAGTGTAGCCCATGACGCACGAATACCCTTACATTAGTGATCCAGTACTTGAGAATGAGAGCATTTAGTGATTAGGAACGAAGCTTACAAATAATTTCAAACCTTCCCGAAACTTTTTTCGCTGACAACTCCCTGTAAAATGATGAAAGAAAAAGAGTTGATCGCTTACTACGTTTTCGCTGTTTATGCAGTAAAACCGCGACATGAAGAATGACTGTTTAATTCATTATTTCTTTACAAAAATAGTTCAAATGGCTCTAAGAACTATGGGGCTTAACTTCTAAGGTCATCAGTCCCCTAGAACTTAGAACTACTTAAACCTAACTAACCTAAGGACATCACACACATCCATGCCCGAGGCAGGATTCGAACCTGCGACCGTAGCGGTCGCGCGGTTCCAGACTGTAGCGCCTAGAACCACTCGGCCACCCCGGCCGGCACTTCTTTACATTCACAGCAAATGTCGCAGATAGTAGCCACATACACAACTGGATGTTCCTGCCAAATTATATCATTGTACAGCACGTATTTCAGGAGATACGACGTCATAAACATGTGAAACTGCATGTAAGTTCACTGCTGGTCGAAATTCGCTAGTGATACAGGTGAATTGTGTGTACAAGTATGTGTGATATGTTAAATATACGTGAAATATATTTTATATGTACGTAAGCGAACAAAGGCACGGGTACAAAGCTCATCCTAAGCCCCTGGAACAATTTCAACGAAATATAGTACACGGTTTGGAAAGAAATGCTTTGGGGGTAAGAACCACCAGCTTCCTGTTGGTGTGAGCGTGATAATGAGGATAGAGAAGAAGGGAGAAGTAAATGGGCAGACATAGAGGGGGAAGGAGGAGATGAACACAGGTAGGGTGGAGAAGATGGACATACAGAGGAGAGGGGGAATGGAGAAAGAGAGGTGAGAGGGGGAGATGGTCAGAGAAAGGAAAGAGGAAAAGATAGGCAGAGAGAGGGGAGGTGATGAGGAGATGAACAGAGAAAGGGTTGGAAAAATGGGCGATAAAGAGAAGAGGAGGAGATGGACAGAGAGAGGGGAGGAGGAGGAGGAAGAGGAGGAGATGAACAGAGGGAGGGTTGGAGAAAATGGACAGAGAAAGAGGAGAGGAAGAGATGGACAGAGAGAGGGGGAGTAGGAGACGGACAGCGAGAGGAGGAGGAGGAGGAGGAGGAGATGGACAGAGAGAGGGGAGGCAGCATCTACAGAGCGAGATGAGAGGAGGAGATCGGCAGAGTAAGGAAAGAGGAAAAGATAGGCAGAGAGAATGGAGGTGGAGGAGGAGAAGAACAGAGAGAGGGTTGGAAAAAATGGGCGAGAAAAGGATGAGGAGGAGATGGACAGAGAGAGGTGAGAGGAGGAGATGGACAGAGAGAGGTGCGAGAAGGAGAAGGAGAGAGAAAGGAAAGAGGAAAATATGGGCAGAGAGAGGGGAGGAGGAGGAGGAGATGAACAGAGAGAGGGTTGGAGAAAATGGACAGAGAAAGGGAAGAGGAGGAGATGGGCAGAGAGAGGGAAAGGAGGATATGGACAGAGACTGGGTGAAGGATGAGGTGGACAGAAAAGTTGCAAGGTAGAGATGCACTAATAGAGAACTACAAAAATACATACCTGTACAATGCCTGCTACTCAGCTAGTTTGTGAATAATGAGATGGGAGACAGTGGTGAACAAGGAAATAATATGTTTTGAACAGGCTGTAATGCATCTCCAGGGAATCGGATTTCTCATCGTGTGAATCATTTTTCATTACGACGAAACCTTGAGCCAGAAACGTGGTCTGGTGGAATGACTCGAGCTTCTTGTGCCTGTGGCCTGAGTTTGATTCACACTCCAGCCACTCACTTCTAACAAGCACGAACATACTCTCCTCACTTCTAGAAACGCAGTATTTCTCGTAGTATTGCACCGTGGTTCCAAATCCACATTGAACAAGATGTCCCTTCGCTACCGACTGGGGGAGAGTGGGTGTAGATTGGCCATGACAGAGGCGGAAGTCGTGGCATGTGTAAACTCTGTGTCCAGTTGGCTTTCTTACACCTGAAATTTTGTTTTATTATTGAACCAATTGTTAGGTAAGATCGTGGAGCACTTACTTCTCACTGTATTTGTACTCGAGATGTTGAAAATATTGGACTAGGATTAGAACTAAGTTCTCGTATTAGATCTCTTCGGAATGAGGCCGACCAATAGTTGTTTTTTTTTTTTTTTTTTTTTTTTTTTTAAATATGCCAGGATCCTTCAAGACGCGTGTCTAGGCTCGAAATCTGATTCAGCATAAAATTTTAATAGTGACATTTCAAACTGTACGTGCTCACCAAATTACAGTTGAAGTAATTATGATATCCAACATCTTCCCGTGCGTTGCCAACAATAGAAATTGACACTGACTTCGACTTTCAGTCAGACATAAGACTTTTTATCGTATAATTTTAGGCTCAAACTCGCCACTCCCAGCTAATGGTGAAACAGAATTTGATAATTACGTGTGCAGTTAACAACCATGATTTGTGGTGTCTGTTTTGTTTTTCTACAGGGATGCTCAATAATTACCTGTTCTGGCCTCCATGTATTCATTATGCGGCGGAGACCCCTAATTATTAAGCCCTTTACCTGTTATGTTACCTTTTTATCTACTTTCCGACTTTCACTGCCGTACGGAAGGACAGCCCTCATATTTGCATTAATAAATCGAATTTTAGTTTTGAATGTGATGTTTCTCTTTCTCCATATTGGATACAGTTGTTTGAAGGCAGCATTTGCCTTTTTTATACGGTTCTTCACATCTTCTCCGGTTCCACCACCTTCTGTCATCACACTACCCCGATACGTGAATAAACTGACAATCTCCATTTGCTGCTCCTCTATTACAGCGACACTGCCATACACCCAGAATTTATTCTCATTTTCTTTGTTTCACCTATATTTAGCTTTAGCCCATGAATCTCTGCTTCTTTGTTCAGTAAGTTTAATATAATTTTCGCATCTGTCAGCCCCTAAGCTAATAAAACTGTACCGTCCACGAAATCCAAATCCTCCATATGTTCATGGATCCCCTATTGGATTCCTCGACTCCTGCTCGCTGTCTCTTCTCGTAACCGAGTCTAGACAAGAAGGCAGAGCGTTGGTGATAAAATACAACACTGCCGGACTCCGGTTGTTACCCTCTTACACCTTTGTGGAATACACAACATTTTTAGTCATCATACAGATCCTTGATGATGCTTAGAATCTTCTATGGTATACCATACTTCCGCAAGACCTGCCACAGCACTTTAAAGTTTCACAGAAATAAAGGCTTTTCAGAATCAATGAATGCCAGGTGCATGCTTGCCTGGAATTCTTTACTTTGCTCTGATAGGATCCCAAGAGTGTTAATAAGATCAACACAACTGCGCTGTGCCTGAAATCGGGCCTGACTTTACGCAGTCGATTTTAACTGGATCTTTAATCCTATTTAAATAACTCTGGTGATGACCTTACTGGGCACGAACAACAACGTAATACCACGCCAGTTATTACAATCCGACAAATTTCCTTGTTTTGGGAGTTTTACCACCAATCCACCTTTCCACTTCTTTTTACGATTCTTCTTAAAAGTCTAATATGCCTCAGCAATGAGTGAATCATTTTAACAGTACTTTCGATATCGGCTTTTAACAGCTATGTTGTCTAGGTTTGGAGCCTTTGTAATTTTTAGGCTTCTCAAAGCACTCTTAATTTCGCCAATTGTGGGACACTTATATCTTGATCTGCTTTGACTTCCTCCGGAACATCCTTCACCTCTTCCTATTTGTAGTCTTTACGATTTAACAGCTCCTTGAAATGCGCCTCCCATCTCTGTAGCTGTGCCTGTTGGTTTGTAATCAGCAGATTCATCCTTGCTCTTAACTGGTCCTTCATGTCTGAAGTTCTTCACTGACAGTCTTTTGGTAATATTGTAAGGTATAAAGACTTCTTTGTCTTGCTGCCTCTTCTACTAATTGCGCCTGCTCATCTATCCATTTCCTTTTATTTCGCCTTATCCCCATTTTCACTCTTTTGTTAGCCCTCATGTGTTCTTTGTGCGTTTCGATCTTCTGTCTTACAAAGATTTAACTTTTGTTTTAGTCTTCTCCTGTAGCTTATTTCAATATACGCCCCATAAGAGGTCTATTGTTTCCACTGAGGTGCCTTAAATCCTAATACGCTCTCTCTGACATCTAGATAGCCATGTTTAAGTTTCTGGCAAAATGTTTCTTTTCCTTCCTGCGTATAGTTTTCGTCAGAGGGGACCTGGAATCTGTCTTGTAGTTTAAGAACAGCTGGTGGCTTCTTCCAAGGTCCCCTGGCCTCTTATTTCTGACAGCACAGAGTGTCGAAACTTACGGCTTACAGCAATTAAAATTGCTACACCAAGAAGAAATGCAGATGATAAACGGTTATTCATTGCACAAATATATTATACTAGAACTGACATGTGATTACATTTTCAGTACCCAGAAATCAGTACCCAGAACAACCACCTCTGGCCGTAATAACGGCCTTAATACGCCCGGGCATTGAATCAAACAGAGTTTGGATGGCGTGTACAGGTACAGCTGCCCATGCAGCTTCAACACGATACCAAAGTTCATCAAGAGTAGTGACTGGCATATTGTGACGAGCCAGTTGCTCGGCCACCATTGACCAGACGTTTTCAGTTGGTGAGAGATCTGGAGAATATGCTGGCCAGCTCGGCAGTCGAACATTTTCTGTATCCAGAAAGACCCGTACAGGTACTGCAACATGCGGTCATGCATTATCCTGCTGAAATGTAGGGTTTCGTAGGGATCGAATGAAGGGTAGAGCCATGGGTCGTAACACATCTGAAATGTAACATCCACTGTTCAAAGTGCCGTCAGTGCGAACAAGAGGTGACCGAGACGTGTAACCAATGGCACCCCATACCATCACGCCGGGTGATACGCCAGTATGGCGATGACGAATACACGCTTCCAATGTGCGTTCACCGCGATGTCGCCAAACACGGATGCGACCATCATGATGCTGTAAACAGAACCTGTATTCATCCGAAAAAATGACGTTTTGCCATTCGTGCACCCAGGTTCGTCGTTGAGTACACCATCGCAGGGGCTCCTGTCTGTGATGCAGCGTCAAGGGTAACCGCAGCCACGGTCTCCGAGCTGATAGTCCATGCTGCTGAAAACGTCGTCGAACTACACTCCTGGAAATGGAAAAAAGAACACATTGACACCGGTTTGTCAGACCCACCATACTTGCTCCGGACACTGCGAGAGGGCTGTACAAGCAATGATCACACGCACGGCACAGCGGACACACCAGGAACCGCGGTGTTGGCCGTCGAATGGCGCTAGCTGCGCAGCATTTGTGCACCGCCGCCGTCAGTGTCAGCCAGTTTGCCGTGGCATACGGAGCTCCATCGCAGTCTTTAACACTGGTAGCATGCCGCGACAGCGTGGACGTGAACCGTATGTGCAGTTGACGGACTTTGAGCGAGGGCGTATAGTGGGCATGCGGGAGGCCGGGTGGACGTACCGCCGAATTGCTCAACACGTGGGGCGTGAGGTCTCCACAGTACATCGATGTTGTCGCCAGTGGTCGGCGGAAGGTGCACGTGCCCGTCGACCTGGGACCGGACCGCAGCGACGCACGGATGCACGCCAAGACCGTAGGATCCTACGCAGTGCCGTAGTGGACCGCACCGCCACTTCCCAGCAAATTAGGGACACTGTTGCTCCTGGGGTATCGGCGAGGACCATTCGCAACCGTCTCCATGAAGCTGGGCTACGGTCCCGCACACCGTTAGGCCGTCGTCCGCTCACGCCCCAACATCGTGTAGCCCGCCTCCAGTGGTGTCGCGACAGGCGTGAATGGAGGGACGAATGGAGACGTGTCGTCTTCAGCGATGAGAGTCGCTTCTGCCTTGGTGCCAATGATGGTCGTATGCGTGTTTGGCGCCGTTCAGGTGAGCGCCACAATCAGGACTGCATACGACCGAGGCACACAGGGCCAACACCCGGCATCATGGTGTGGGGAGCGATCTCCTACACTGGCCGTACACCACTGGTGATCGTCGAGGGGACACTGAATAGTGCACGGTACATCCAAACCGTCATCGAACCCATCGTTCTACCATTCCTAGACCGGCAAGGGAACTTGCTGTTCCAACAGGACAATGCACGTCCGCATGTATCCCGTGCCACCCAACGTGCTCTAGAAGGTGTAAGTCAACTACTCTGGCCAGCAAGATCTCCGGATCTGTCCCCCATTGAGCATGTTTGGGACTGGATGAAGCGTCGTCTCACGCGGTCTGCACGTCCAGCACGAACGCTGGTCCAACTGAGGCGCCAGGTGGAAATGGCATGCCAAGCCGTTCCACAGGACTACATCCAGCATCTCTACGATCGTCTCCATGGGAGAATAGCAGCCTGCATTGCTGCGAAAGGTGGATATACACTGTACTAGTGCCGACATTGTGCATGCTCTGTTGCCTGTGTCTATGTGCCTGTGGTTCTGTCAGTGTGATCATGTGATGTATCTGACCCCAGGAATGTGTCAATAATGTTTCCCCTTCCTGGGACAATGAATTCACGGTGTTCTTATTTCAATTTCCAGGAGTGTATTCGTGCAGATGGTTGTTGCAAACGTCCCCATCTGTCGACACAGAGATCGAGACGTGGCTGCACGATCCGTTACAGCCATGCGGGTAAGATGCCTGTCATCTCGACTGCTAGTGATACGAGGCTGTTGGGATCCAGTACGGCGTTCCGAATTACCCTCCTGAACCCACCGATTCCGTATTCTGCTAACAGTCATTGGATCTCGACCAACGCGAGCAGCAATGCAGCGATACGATAAACCGCAATCGCGATAGGCTACAGTCCGACCTTTATCAAAGTCGGAAACATGATTTTACGCATTTCTCCTCCTTACACGAGTCGTCACAACAACGTTTCACCAGGCAACGTCGGTCAACTGCTGTTCAAAAAATGGCTCTGAGCGCTATGGGACTTAACAGCTATGGTCATCAGTACCCTAGAACTTAGAACTACTTAAACCTAACTAACCTAAGGACAGCACACAACACCCAGTCATCACGAGGCAGAGAAAACCCTGGCCCCATCGGGAATCGAACCCGGGAACCCGGGCGTGGGAAGCGAGAACGCTACCGCACGACCACGCAACTGCTGTTTGTGTATGAGAAATCGGCTGGAAACTTTCCTCATGTCAGCACGTTGTAGGTGTCGCCACCGGCCCCAACCTTGAGTGAATGCTAATCATTTGCATATCACAGCATCTTCTTCCTGTCGGTTAAATTTCACTTCTGTAGCACGTCATCTTCGTGGTGTAGCAATTTTAATGGCTAGTAGTGTACCTGATTTTCAGTAAGATGATCTGTCGAGACGTACGTTACCTTGTGGCAGCTTAGTGTGCTTCCAATGACTAGGTCATCCTCGGCGCACATATCTATAAGCGGTTCACCTTTTGAATTTCTAGTCCCAATTTTGTGTACGCCCATGATGTGTTCAAACTGCTCATTTTCTGAAACAAATTTTGCGTTCAAGTCTCCCGTTGAAAATTTTATGTCTCTACAATTAATTTGTCGAAGGAGTCCTTTTAGCTCTGTATAAAATGCATCTTTTAATTCTCCTTCAGCTACTTTAGTAGGTGCATAGCATGGAATAACAGCGATATTTCACACATTTGTTCTAACGCGTGCAGTTATTATCCTTTCTGACACTGGCTTCCACTACAGTAAGCCCCTTTCGTTGTTTTTAGATAGTGACAGACCTACGCCGTTCCCACTCATTGCTTCTTCACCCGTCTGTCCTACTTACAGCAGCACTCCACAATTTTGTGTTTGTACTTCCTCAGATTCCGGCCACCTTATTTCACTTCGTTCTATTATATCTTGTCTATATTTTACCTTTCTGCTTCGAACTGTTTTAACCTTCTCGCTTCACTCATTGTTCTTACATTCCAAAATCCTATACAGGTTTCTCTTTTATGGGCAAAGGTCATATCATTAACATCCTTACAGCTATTCCTCCTTTTAGTTTCCGTGATCTGAATTTTCTGGCGGTGTGGGTTATCAGCCCACAGCGCCCGGGTGTCCTGGTGGGGCTGCCACCCCATGGCCTGGACACCTGCCAAGGTTTTATTTCAGGGCCTTACCCCTTAGATAGCTCGTCTTCATCTCGACTACAGAACGCGATCCATCCCTCGGCAGTGAGGCCTGTGTGCATCACGGTTGTTTTGGTTACTAAGGATCTTCCGCTGGCCTCGTTAGCGGACTGTGCCTACTGCCACACGATCACAGACAGGGTTCTAGACAGGACTTTATGAGACACACTTTGCCTGGAACCTCTGTGGAGACCCGTCCAGCTTGGGAGATCCTGCCGGCAGTTACATTACCGCTAGTATCCTCCTCCACTTCATTGGTACACACAAACCCCTCGCCCACACGGACAGTGTTTCATTAAGGCGGTGTTTCCTGAGCGGGACAGAACATATCGTCATGATATTTACCGTTGAAACATACACAAATATCGCTGCTGGTGAAATAAAACGATATTTTACATATACTGGTAGCTAGAAAACGACATGCAATAGGTGCTGGGTTCGAACCCCGGCAAGGGAAAAATGAAACTAGTAGCTAGAAAACAACAGCTGGGTTTGAACCCCGCTCACTACTGATCAAAATATTCAGTATAGAACATTTCATTGTTTCCGATAACAATCTGTTGTGTTCGAAATACCGTCCAACACAAACTTTACAACACATCATCTTCAAGTATATACACAAGCATACTTTTTTACTTGTGACTGAAACAGTACTCAAGATCTTTCGCAGTTAATTAGCAGGGATAATAGTTGCTGGATAGGAGTTGGGGGTTCTGCTCCAGAACAAAATTTTTTGTCATATAACTTCCAATTGAAACTTGCTCTTCGAAATGTCATTTATTCTCATAAATTTAAGATTGCAAGTGTGAAATACTGTTTCCTCTGTAATAACACGTTCCATGATATTTGCGCTATCGTAGTACTAGTATCCGTCTGGGTTGATAGCCGTACTGAGCAATGTGCTATGTGGTCTCTTCTAGTAACTATTTTGTGTAGTCAGATACATGTACCGAAAACTGATTAGAGGACCGGCAACACAGTTGCGTTATGTGGACTAGGCAGAACGCAATTCACGTCCTTCGGACACATTTTGAGAATGATAGTAGGTGATATTTGACAATTATAATCTTGGGCGATAATACCATGGAAGAATTATTGCACTTGGTATGCCAGGTGTGTTAACAATGTCGCTGACAAGTTGAATATTACCAAACCATCAGTTTAATAAATCTTGGATGAAAAATACTGACACTGATTATTTAGAGAAGAATTGAAAAACTGTTAGAAGTCGACTTTGGGAAAAGTCAGTTTGGGCTCTGGAGAAATGGAAGAACAAGCGAAATTCTTCCAAGTCATATGTGGCATACAGCAAACCAGTGCTTATTCTAGGCGCTCAGTCCGGAACCGCGCGACTGCTACGGTCGCAGGTTCGAATCCTGCCTCGGGTATGGATGTGTGTGATGTCCTTAGGTTAGTTAGGTTTAAGTAGTTCTACGTTCTAGGGGACTGATGACCACAGATGTTAAGTCCCATAGTGCTCAGAGCCATTTCTTTTGAAACCAGTGCTTAGCAGTATTGGTTAAAAACCAACCAAGACAGTTTTTAACCAATAAGAAGAAGCGAGTCAGTACTAACCCTACGATTTAACGTAGAAGATAGGCTGAGGTAAAGTTCAGAGAAAGCCTTGACAACGCTGGCCTGAATAAAACATTTAAAACTCTGAACGTTGCAGGGGTAAAATACGTGGAGCGAAGGGCTTTCTACAACTTGTACAGAAACCGAATTGCAGTTATAAACACTTGAAGGACATGAAAGAGATGTAGATGTTGGTAACGGAGTGAGATACGCTTGTAGCCTATCCATGAAATTAATCAAACTGAATACTGAGGAAGCAGTAAAGGGAACCAAGGACAAAGTTGAAAGGGAATTAAAGTTCGGGGAAATGACATAAGAAAATAATGAGGATTGCTTATGACACTGTAAACGTATCAAAAGACGGCAGGTCTTGGAACAGCAATTGAACAGACTAGATAGCATCTTGAAAAGACGTTATAAGATGAACGTCAACAAAAGTCAGTCAAGGCCAATGGAATGTAGTCGACTCAAACCAGATAATGTTGAGGGATTTAGATTAGGAGATTAGACACTAAAGGCAGTCCATGAATTTTGCTATTTAGGCAGAAAAATAAGTGACAATGGTCGAAGAAGAGAAGTTATAAAAAGCATATTGGTAATAGCAAGAATGTTATTTTTGAAAACAAAGAAATTTTTAATATCGAATATAAATCTAAATGTAAGGAAGTGTTTTCTGAAGGTATTTGTTTGGAATGTAGTCTCGTACTGAAGTGAAATTTGGATGAGAAATTCAGACGAGAAGAGAATATTAGCTTTTGAAATGTGTTGCTACAGGAGAATGTTGAAGATTAGATGGATCGATCGATTAACCAATAAGGAGGATCTGAATCGAACTGTGGAGAATAGAAAAATTCATGGCGCATTTCATAACCCATTCTACAGTAATGACGAAAACGGGACACCTGCGTTACAGCCACCATTCTTGTAAATCTACTGACGACGGAAAACCGATATTTTATCGGGCTATATTCTAGCCAAATATGCCAAAACGAGACCTTAAAACTAATACCGTAATTCGTGTTATGTTTCATCATGTTGTGCCGCATGTAAATGAAAAGCGCGCCGGAGCCAGTTTCCGCAATCTGCAGCGACCAGACCGAGGACTTCTTTGCCTCGTGTCCGCACCGGCGGCCGCTTTCGCAGAAACCGGTCGCTGAGCAGCCGAACTGCGTCAACAGCGCGCTTCCAGACGTCGAATGTCATTTCTTAGCTCGATTAAAAGGGAACTGCGTGACCTCCAACGCTCAGAGTCGTACGAAAATGCGCTGAGAATATAAATGAGGCGGCTCATTCTTCCTCAAGAGCTGGAACCAGAGGAGGTAAATCGAGAGAGGAGGCGCAGTGGTTAGCACACTGACCTCGCATTCGGGAGGACGACGGTTCAGACACGAATCCGGCCATCCCGGTTTAGTTTCTTCGTGATTTCCCTAAATAGCTTCAGGCACATGACGGGATGATTCCTTTGGATGATTCCTTCCCTAATCCGATGGGACCGATGACCTCGCTGTTTGGTCTCCCCCCCCCCCCCCCCCCCATCCACCTCCCCAAAATGAACGAACCAACCAGAGGAGGTAGTGATGTTAAACGTTGGGGCCCAGAGCGAGGTAGATGTTCTGACTTATCCGAAAGGTATTCCATTGGGTTCAGGTCGGGACTCTGGGTAGCGCATTCAACTTCCCGAATGTACACTACTGGCCATTAAAATTGCTACATCAAGAAGAAATGCAGATGATAAACAGGTATTTATTGGACAAATATATTACACTATAACTGACATGTGATTACATTTTCACGCAATTTGGGTGCATAGATCCTGAGAAATCAGTACCCAGAACAACCACCTCTAGCCGTAATGACGGCCTTGATACGCCTTGGCATTGAGTCAAACAGAGATTGGATGGTGTGTACAGGTACAACTGCCCATGCAGCTTCAACACGATACCACAGTTCATCAAGAGTAGTGACTGGCGTATTGTGACGAGCCAGTTGCTCGGCCACCATTGACCAGACGTTTTCAGTTGGTGAGAGATCTGGAGAATGCGCTGGCCAGCTCGGCAGTCGAACATTTTCTGTATCCAAAAGGCCCGTACAGGACCTGCAACATGCAGTCGTGCATTATCCTGCTGAAATATAGGGTTTCGCAGGGATCGAATGAAGGGTAGAGCCATGGGTCGTAACACATCTGAAATGAAACATACACTGTTCAAAGTGCCGTCAATACGAACAAGAGGTAACCGAGACGTGTAACCAATGGCACACCATACCATCACGCCGGGTGATACGCTTCCAATGTGCGTTCACCGTGATGTCGCCAAACACGGATGCGACCATCATGATGCTGTAAACAGAACTTGGATTCATCCGATAAATGACGTTTTGCCATTCGTGCACCCAGTTTCGTCGTTGAGTACACCATCGCAGGCCTGCAGGTCGGTGATGCAGCGTCAAGGGTAACCGCAGCCACGGCCTCCGAGCTGATAGTCCATGCTGCTGCAAACGTCGTCGAACTGTTGGTGCAGATGGTCGTTGTCTTGCAAACGTCCCCATTTGTCGACTCAGAGATCGAGACGTGGCTGCACGATCCGTTACAGCCATGCGGGTAAGATGCCTGTCATCTCGACTGCTAGTGATACGAGGCTGTTGGGATCCAGTACGGCGTTCCGTATTACCCTCCTGAACCCACCGATTTCATATTCTGCTATCAGTCATTGGATCTCGACCAACGCGAGCAGCAATGTCGCGATACGATAAACCGCAATCGCGATAGGCTACAGTCCGACCTTTATCAAAGTCGGAAACGTGATGGTACGCACTTCTCCTCCTTACACTAGGCGTCACAACAACGTTTCACCAGGCAATGTCGATCAACTGCTGTTTGTGTATGAGAAATCGGTTGGAAACTTTCTTCATGTCAGCACGTTGTAGGTGTCGCCACCGGCGCCAGCCTTGTGTGAATGCTCTGAAAAGCTAATCATTTGCATATCACAGCATCTTCTTCCTGTCAGTTAAATTTCGAGTCTGTAGCACGTAATCTTCGTGGTGTAACAATTTTAATGGCCAGTAGTGTAGTAATGTTGGACGTTGGGGCCTGGAGCGAAGTCGATGTTCTGACTTATCCGAAAGGTATTCCATTGGGTAGCGCATTCAATTTCCCGAATGTATTTGTTCACAGGCCATTTCCTCAAAGATTCTGCTGTATGACAGATTGCGTTGTCATGCTGACGCAAACAGTCACCGTCTTCAAATAGTCCTTCTACAGTACACAGTATACAACGCTGCAAAATCTGCTCATATCCTCCCGCATTTAGCGGTTTCACAAGTGTAATAGGAGAGCAAACGCCAATCTAGCAAAGCACCCACCACACCGTAACACCACCTCCTTCGTAATTCACTGCTGGCACTCCACATGATGGCAATTAATGTTCACCAGGTGCTTGCCAAACCCAGACTCTTTCCTTGGATTGCTACAGGGTGTAGCGTGAGTGATCACTCCAAATCGCACGTTTTCATGCACTCACTGTCCAGTGGCGTCGCTATTTACACTGCCTCAAGCAAACCCTTGCCGGAAGATGTAGCGCGTGACTCATCACTCCAAATCGCTCGTATTCAGATTAGATTAGATTAGATTTACTTTCATTCCAATTGATCCGTAAAGAGGAGGTCATCCAGGACTTAGAACATGTCATAAAAACAATAATACGTGACAAATATTTACAACTGAAACAAATAAGCTAATGCACCTTCCACAGGTCCCAAGTGGAATGATCGTCATTTTTTTAATGAACACGACATGAAAGAATCATTTTACAAACACTAACGAACTGAATTCGAAATATAAAAGTTTTATTTATTTATAAGGCAATAAACATGTAATATAACTACTATAATACTTATTTACAATGACCACATTACTGCACTGAAATGGTGCAGAAGTTAGATTGTACTTAGACACACACACACACACACACACACACACACACAAATCAGCTGGTTCTGCTGAGAAGTTCATCAATGGGGTAGAAGGAGTTGGCCACCAATAAATCCTTTAGGCTTCTCTTAAACTGAATTTAATTGGTTGTTAGGCTTTTTATGACTGCTGGCAAGTTATTGAAAATGTGTGTTCCTGAATAATGCACACCTTTTTGTACAAGACTAAGTGACCTTAAATCCTTGTGAAAATTATTCTTATTTCTAGTATTGATTCCATGAATTGAGCTGTTGGTTTGAAAAAGTGATATATTTTTAATGACAAATTTGATTAAAGAATAAATATATTGGGAAGCAGTAGTTAGTATCCCTAGTTCCCTAAACAGGCTTCTTCAGGATGTTCTTGAGTTCACACCACATATAACTCTTACTGCACGTTTTTGTGCCCAGAAAAATTTAGCTCGGCTTGATGAATTTCCCCAAAAAATAATCCCATATGACATTATGGAATGAAAGCAAGCATAGCATGCCAGATTTTTCATTTTTATATCTCCTATGTCTGACACAATTCGCATTATAATTAGAAATTTGTTAAGACGCTTCAACAGTTCTGTGGTGTGCTCCTCCCAGTTGAATTTATTATCAAGCTGCAATCCCAAGAATTTAACATTGCCCACTTGTTCTATCTTCTTGTGCATCGTATGTTAGGCATATAACTCGTGGGACACCCCTTACAAGTTCTGAACTGCATGTAGTATGTTTTTTCAAAGTTTAGTGACAAATAATTGGCTGTGAACCGGTGATTAATGTCCAAAAATATTTTATTAGTCTACCTTTCTAAGACTACACTTGGTTTGCTATTTTTTGTATCATCGGCAAACAAAACGAACTTAGCATCTGGTAATGTTACTGATGAAAGGTCATTGATATACACTAGAAAAAGTAAGGGCCGTAAAATGGAACCTTGTGCGACCCCACATGTAATTAGTTGCCACTTGGATGATGCCTGATAGCTTAATACTTCCTGTTACACCATAATATTCTAATTTACTTAAAAGGACATTGTGATTTACGCAGTCAAGTGCCTTTGACAGATCAAAAAATATACCAGTTGCCTGCAATTTTTTGTGTAATGAATTAAGCACATTTTCACTGTAAGTGTAGATAGCCTTCTCAATATCAGGACGCTTTAGAAATCCGAACTGCGACTTTGACAGTATGTTATTTGAGATAAGATGGTTATGAAGCCGATTGTACATGATTTTTTCTAAAATTTTTGAGAATGCTGGCAAAAGTGAAATTGGGCGGAAATTTGATGCTATTTCTTTATCTCCCTTCTTAAACAGTGGCTTAACTTCAGCATATTTCAACCATTCAGGAAATATTCCACTGATAAACGACTGGTTACACAGATAGTTTAATATGTTACATAACTCAGAATCACATTATTTAATTAACTTTGTTGATGTTTCATCATACTCACTAGATGTTTTTGATTTTAAAGATTTTTATGGTGGACGTTATTTCTGCTTGGGTAGTTATCGTCAAATTCATATTGTGGAAGTTACTTGAAATGTCTGGTCTGAGGTATTCCATAGCAGCATCTACAGAACCTGACAACCCCATCTTTTCAGCAACAGTTATAAACTGTTTGTTACAAAGTTTTGCAACACTACAAACATCTGTCACCAATGTATCATTTACTCTTAATGCTATTTGTCCCTCTTCGTGTCTGGTTCTACTACGCACTCAGTGCCCAATGGCGTCGCTCATTACTCCACCTGTGTCACGTAGGACTGACTTCAGAAATGTGTGGCTTATGAGCAGCTGCTCAACTTCTGTACCGCAGTGCTTTTAATTCCCTACACGCAGTCATTGTTCTAGCTGGAATGTTGGTAGCACTTCGAACTCATGAGCGATTCCTTCCGCCGATTTCATGGGATTTCTTACAACCACCCTCTGCAATGCTCCACCGTCCCTGTCCGTTAGTGGTGGCTCTGAGCACTATGCGACTTAACTTCTGAGGTCATCAGTCGCCTAGAGCTTAAAACTAATTAAACCTAACTAACCTAAGGACATCACACACATCCATGCCCGAGGCAGGATTCGAACCTGCGACCGTAGCGGTCGCTTGGCTCCAGACTGTAGCGCCTAGAACCGCACGACCACTGCGGCCGGCGGCCGTTAGTGGATGAGATCTTAACGGGCTTGGTTTAGCAGTGGTTCTTCATTTCCAATCAATCACATAACAACAGGAAGCTTTAGAAGAGTAGAAATGTCCCTGACGGCTTTGTTACTCAGGTGACATCCAATTAGTAGTCAATGTTCGAGGTCACTGAGCTCTTCTGATCGACCTATTCTGCTTTCACTGCTTTTCTGCTGACAACTCCCTAGTCTCCACTTCCTTTTGTACTCTCGTGACAACCAGTGGTACACAAAACGGGTTAGAACACTGTTGCAGAAACAACGAAACAAACATGCCAAATTTAAACAAACGCAAAATCCCCAAGATTGGCGATCTTGTACAGAAGCTTAGCACGGACTTCAATGCGAGATGCCTATAACAGTTTCCACAACGAAACTTTGTCTCAAAACCTGGCAGAAAATCCAAAGAGATTCTGGTCTTATATGAAGTACGTTAGCGGCAAGGAACAATTAATGCCTTCTCTGTGTGATAGCAATGGAGGTACTATCGAAGGCAGTGCTGCCAAAGCAGAGTTACTAAACACAGCCTTCCGAAATGCCTTCACAAAAGAAGACGAATTAAATATTCCAGAATTCGAATCGAGAACAGCTACCGACATGAGTAACGTAGAAGTAAATATCCTCGGAGTAGTGAAGCAACTCAAATCACTTAATAAAAGCAGGTCTTCTGGTCCAGACTGTCTACCAATTAGGTTCCTTTCGGGGTATGCTGATGCATTATCTCCATACTTAACAAACATATACAACCATTCGCTCGACGAAAGATCCGTACCCAAAGACTGGAAAGTTGCACAGGTCACACCAATATTCAAGAAAGGTAGTAGGAGTAATCCACTAAATCACAGACCCACATAGTTAACGTCGATATGCAGCAGGATTTCAAAACATATTGTGTTCGAACGTTATGAATTACCTCGAAGATTCAGTCTGGAACCGCGCGACCGCTACAGTCGCAGGTTCGAATCCTGCCTCGGGCATGGATGTGTGTGATGTCCTTAGGTTAGTTAGGTTTAAGTAGTTCTAAGTTCTAGGGGACTTATGACCTCAGATGGAGGTCATCAGTGCTCAGAGCCATTTGAACCATTTTTGAATTACCTCGAAGAAAACGGTATATTTACACACAGTCAACGTGGGTTTAGTAAACATCGTTCCTGTGAAACACAACTAGCTCTTTATTCACATAAAGTGTTGAGTGCTATTGACAAGGGATTTCAGATCGATTCTGTATTTCTGGATTTCCAGAAGGCTTTTGACACTGTACCATAAAAGCGGCTCGTGCTTATAGAATATCGTCTCAGTTATGTGACTGGATTTGTGATTTCCTGTCAGAGAGGTCACAGTTCGTAGGAATTGTGGAAAGTCATCGAGTAAAACAGAAGTGATTTCTGGCGTTCCCCGAGGTAGTGTTATAGGCCCTTTGCTGTTCTTTATCTATATAAACGATTTTGGAGGCAATATGAGCAGCCGTCTTCGGTTGTTTGCAGATGACGCTGTCGTTTATCGATTAATAGTCATCAGAAGATTAAAACAAACTGCAAAATGATTTAGAAAAGATATCTGAATGGTGCGAAAAGTGGCAGTAGACCCTAAATAACGAAAAGTGTGAGGTCATCCACATGAGTGCTAAAATGAACTCGTTAAACTTTGGTTACACGATAAATCAGTCTAATCTAAAAGCCGTAAATTCAACTAAATACCTAGGTATTACAGTTATGAACAACTTAAATTTGAAGGAACACATAGAAAATGTTGACGGCTAACCAAAGACTGCGTTTTATTGGCAGGACACTTAGAAAATGTAACAGCCCTACTAAGGAGACAGAGAGGTTGCTGTCCATGCATCAGCACAGCTTTAGAACGCATCGCTCCTGCGAAACGCAACTCGCCCTTTTTTCACATGATATCTTGCGAACCATGAATGAAGGGTATCAGACGGATGCCATATTCCTTGACTTCCGGAAAGCGTTTGACTCGGTGCCCCACTGCAGACTTCTAACTAAGGTACGAGCATATGGGATTGGTTCCCAAATATGTGAGTGGCTCGAAGACTTCTTAAGTAATAGAAACCAGTACGTTGTCCTCGATGGTGAGTGTTCATCGGAGGTGAGGGCATCATCTGGAGTGCCCCAGGGAAGTGTGATAGGTCCGCTGTTGTTTTCTATCTACATAAATGATCTTTTGGATAGGGTGGATAGCAATGTGCGGCTGTTTGCTGATGATGCTGTGGTGTACGGGAAGGTGTCGTCGTTGAGTGACTGTAGGAGGATACAAGATGACTTGGACAGGATTTGTGATTGGTGTAAAAAATGGCAGCTAACTCTACACATAGATAAATGTAAATTAATGCAGATGAATAGGAAAAAGAATCCCGTAATGTTTGAATACTCCCTTAGTAGTGTAGCGCTTGACACAGTCACGTCGCCGGCCGCGGTGGTCTCGCGGTTCTAGGCGCGCAGTCAGGAACCGTGCGACTGCTACGGTCGCAGGTTCGAATCCTGACTCGGGCATGGATGTGTGTGATGTCCTTCGGTTAGTTAGGTTTAAGTAGGTCTATGTTCTAGGGGACTGATGACCACAGCAGTTGAGTCCCATAGTGCTCAGAGCCATTTGAACCATTTGAACAGTCACGTCGATTAAATATTTGGGCGTAACATTGCAGAGCGATATGAAGTGAGACAAGCATGTAATGGCAGTTGTGGGGAAGGCGGATAGTCGTCTTCGGTTCATTGGTAGAATTTTGGGAAGATGTGGTTCATCTGTAAAGGAGACCGCTTATAAATCACTAATGCGATCTATTCTTGAGTACTGCTCGAGCGTTTGGGATCCCTATCAGGTCGGATTGAGGGAGGACATAGAAGCAATTCAGAGGCGGTCTGCTAGATTTGTTACTGGTAGGTTTTATCATCACGCGAGTGTTACGGAAATTCTTCAGGAACTCGGGTAGGAATCTCTAGAGGAAAGGAGGCGTTCTTTTCGTGAATCGTTACTGAGGAAATTTAGAGAATCAGCATTTGAGGCTGACTGCAGTAAGATTTTACTGCCGTCAACTTATATTTCGCGGAAAGACCACAAAGATAAGATAAGAGAGATTAGGGCTCGTACAGAGGCATATAGGCAGTCATGCTTCCCTCGTTCTGTTTGGGAGTGGAACAGGGAGAGAAGATGCTAGTTGTGGTACGAGGTACTCTCCGCCACGCACCGTATGGTGGATTGCGGAGTATGTATGTAGATGTACACTACGCTTGTCCGTCCTCTATTAGAATACTGCTGCGCGGTGTGGGTTCCTTACCAGATAGGAGTGCCGGAGTACATCGAAAAAGTTCAAAGAAAGGCAGCACGTTTTGTATTATCGCGTAATATGAGAGAGAGTGTCACAGAAATGATACAGGTTTTGGGCTGGACATCATTGAAAGAAAGGCGTTTTTCGTTGCGACGGAATCTTCTCACGAAATTCCAATGACCAACTTTCTCCTCCGAATGCGAAAATATTTTGTTGGCACCGACCTATAAAGGGGCGAACGATCGCCATGATAAAATAAGGGAAATCAGAGCTCGTACGGAAAGACTTAGGTGTTAATTCTTTCCCCGCGCTATACGAGATTGGAATAATAGAGAATTGTGAAGGTGATTCGATGAACCCTGTGCCAGGCACTTGAATGTGATTTGCATAGTATCCATGTAGATGTAGATGTAGAATTCCGTATAACAAAGCGGGTGTCCAGATAATTTTGATCGGATACTGAATATGCTCAACACGAGAAAGATCGTTAATTTTGTAAGACTACAAGGTGAAAAACCACAAATAAAGTTAAATATCATCATTTGTTTCGCAGTTTTCGCTCTGTGCTGTAGAATCAACTTTCTGTACCAAAATACGAGCCTGTGTTACAATACGTTGGAAAGAACGGATACCACGCATTCATACAACTAATTCGCCTCGATGGGCAATGAATCCGCAATCTACAGTGCGGGTGCGCAGTTACGTTCGACCTCCAACAGGAGTCTAAAATTAGCGAACTTGGAAGACGTGGACGGGGACTGTGGATAGGTGGTGCTAGCTGGGAGTGTCAGGTCAGCCGCAGAGTGCAGTTGGGATGAACGCTGTGTACAGATGGCGCAGTGGTTAACGCACCTGCCTAGTAAGCAGGAGATCCTGGGTTCGAGTCCCGGTCTCGCACACATTTTCACTCGTCGCCGCTGATTCCGCATAAAGTCCCGATGTAGCTGATATCATTAGTTTCTTCCCTTACCTTTCCTTTCTCCCCCCCCCCCCTTCCATCTTCAATTAGCATAAAACTAATATTTGTAGTGTTATCAAAACAACTTGCGAGTTTTGACAGTTCTGCGTGGAGACAGTGGACAGGAGAAAGGCAGTCACCTCGAATCGAGCGCGCCACGCTTATTTTCGGCACGTGTTCGTTAACCAGCTGACAGTGAAGTTATGTTGAATAATAAAGAAACAACGATACTGATATGAAACATCCTGGCAGATTAAAACTGTGTGCCGGACCGAGACTCGAACTCGGGACCTTTGCCTTTCGCGGGCAAGTGCCCTACCATCTGACCTACCATTGCTCGACTTACGCCACCTCCACACAGCTTTATTTCTACCAGTACCTCGTCTCGTACCTTCCAAATTTTACAGAAGCTCTCCTGCAAAGCTTGCAGAACTCATTCTGGAAACACCCCCCAGGCTGTGGCTAAGCCACGTCTCCGCGATATCCTTTCTTTCAGTAGTGCTAGTTCTGCAAGGTTTGCAGGAGAGCTTCTGTAAAATTTGGAAGGTAGGAGACGAGGTACCGCCAGAAGTAAAGCTGTGTGGACGGGGCGTGAGTCGTACATGGGTAGCTCAGACGGTAGAGCCCTTGCCCGCGAAAGACAAAGGTCCCGAGTTCGAGACTCGGTCTGGCACACAGTTTTAATCTGCCAGGAAGTTTCATATCAGCGCACACTCTGCAGCAGAGTGAAAATCTCATTATGGAAACGGTACTGATAATCGTGCTTACGTCGATGATTATTTTATAAATGCTCACGATTCTGACGAAAGCGGTGTTGCTGCAACTGAAAGACCATCCCTGTCTTCTTGCTAGGACCAGTAACTGGTGTTGAAAGTGACGGAAATTGCTAGTTCTTCGATTTGTTCCTCCACGGATCCATGTTTCTTGGATTACCGTCTTGATACAACTCATAACTCGAGGCAGTCCGATGGGATAATATTCACAATAGCTTGTTTCGTCAGTATTTACACCTCACTGAGATTAAACTCTTTGTTTCTTGCCAGGTAACTTTTCACCTGCTCCCATGTAAGTTACACTACCGGTCGAAAGTTTTCCATCACCTACCACAACTACAGGTTTCGTTTCGAATATTCTATCACATCCCCATATGACAGCAAAACGTGTTCTAAGAGTCTCTGTTTCGTATTTGACTCGTTGTTCGCCTAGATGGGCGCTGATGAATATCCATAACAAGACTGGTGCGCCTTCACCTAAGACGGTTCCATTCGAATAGTCCTCGTTCCTTATACTATCTGTGTAGCTATCAGTTCCCATTAAATTACAATATATTATGTGCATCCAGCAGTGTGGTTGTACAACTGATCAGGTTCAGTTCATATTACCTCCTAATGGGACGGAAGCTGGCGACTGGAACTGAAAAACGCGCTGTATTTGTAGCTTTGCATCAGGAAGGCTATTATAGTAAGACAATAGCAACAAAAGTTGGCGTAGCCCAATCTACAGTGAAATATATGTTATAACGATTGAAGCAAACTGGTGTCAATGTAAGTGTTTCGCGATCTGGAAGTCTCCACGAAACATGATGCAGGGAAGATCAGTTCGTATGTGCACAGGGTAAACGTCAAAGGTTTCGTACTGCACCTCGTATTCGCTAGGAAGTAAATAGTATCCGAGCAACTCCAAACTAGTCCTCAACAGTACAACGCCGTCTCCGTGAACAATGTTTAGATGGGTGCTTAGCGGTCAAAACCTCTTAATTGTTCATTCAAAACGAGGCGAAACTGTTGCAGTTGGCAAAGCAACATAAAAATTGGACCGTGCAGCAATTGTCAAAAGTACTATTCACGGATGAATGTAACTTTGAAGTATTTGGAAGCCACAGTCGAATACTTGTTCATCGACTTCGAGGAAAACCTGTGAAAAGTCAGTGTGTGACGCGAACTGTGAAGCATGGTGGAAGGTTGGTCATGATGTGGGATGGTTTGCGGTTGATAAAGACGGTAATAAAGTGAGAATTACTGGAAGATTAAAGAAGGAAGGATATCACAGGATACTTTCAATGATGCAGTTCCATCCGGCAAGGGAATTTTTGGTCGTGAGTTTTTTCTGCAGCAGGACAACAATCCGAAAACTGGTTGTAAACTGCGCAGACGGTACGTCAATAGAAAAGAGAAATGTGAGAAACTGAAGACTTTGAAATGGTCAAGTCAGTTACCTGACTTAAATCGCATTGAACTCTTGGGGATAAAGTTGACAGGGAGGTCAGAAAATGTTGAAGATCTATGGGAATAATTTACAGATGTGTTGGATTGCAATATCTGCAAAAACACTAAAGAACCTTATCTCCAGAATGCCATGAGTTTGTGCAGCTGTTCTGAGGGCAAAGGGTGGATACTTTGAAGAGGTTAAAATCTAAACTATAGTCGACGTAGTCATCTAGAGAGATTCAGCAACTGTATAGATATTTAAGCTAATTCTCATTTATTGTTCCGCCTCAGTCGCACAGTATTAATTGGATAACATGTTTCGTTTACTCTGGATCACTTTCAGTACTCTTATATTTAGTTACGAGTAGACAAGAAGGGTTGCTGATGCAAGTACTTAGATCTAAAGATAATCCATAGTGATTGAAACATGTTATGTTATTAAAAATGCGCAACTGAGACGAAACAGTAAATGATAACTATATTAAATTCGAAACCATATTGT
Organism: Schistocerca serialis cubense; assembly: GCF_023864345.2. Classification (NCBI taxonomy): domain Eukaryota; kingdom Metazoa; phylum Arthropoda; class Insecta; order Orthoptera; family Acrididae; genus Schistocerca; species Schistocerca serialis. The sequence continues at coordinate 309,112,833 of NC_064646.1, read as the reverse complement.
ATAATGCTTAATGATAGAGAGAGAAAATACTTAATTTTGTTGGTCTACTTAGTCTGTGCGGTGTGTTTGTACACTGAAATTACGTATAAAGTTTTTTTTCTTTTTTCATGAGTGATCAAGAACTTTTGACCGGTAGTCTAAATACTATTGAACTGAGGATGGTGTGGTGGATGCCTGATTACTCCATGTCCTTTCATTGTAACCAGTTCGTCGACCTGCTAGCATGGTGTTTTTGACTTGTACAACTTTATAAGTTCTATTAACTCTGCGCTGTTGATGCCAGCTTAATTTTTCTCCGATGGAATATTTCTCTGTACCAAAAGAGAAATATTCGCTTTCCTCCAAACCATTGTCGAAGTTGCGTGAAATACAACAAGATGGTATGGCGCATTGTCCATTACTGTCGTTGAATTCGGCGACAGCAAAGTGAAAACTGTTTTCGTGAAAGTTCAACACCAAAACGGGTGAAGAACGAAAAATCATTATGCGGGTACAGCACAGGAAACTTGATTCAATTTAAATCTTGTATTTTTAGCAGAAAAGGAGTTATTTATTAATTAGTTACAAAATTTGAATAACGGCTTTCTAAGTGTTCCAAAGACCTCTACATTCTTACTCTGCACCCAACAGAAAGTACATGGCAGATGTTACTTCCCTTTGCATTAGATACGAGGCGTGTTTTTTGTGGTGTCACCGCCAGACACCACACTTGCTAGGTGGTAGCCTTTAAATCGGCCGCGGTCCATTAGTATACGTCGGACCCGCGTGTCGCCACTATCAGTGATTGCAGACCGAGCGCCGCCACACGGCAGGTCTAGAGAGACTGACTAGCACTCGCCCCAGTTGTACAGCCGACGTTGTTAGGAAAGGTTCACTGAGAATTACGCTCTCATTTGCCGAGACGATAGTTAGCATAGCCTTCAGCTAAGTCCATTGCTACGACCTAGCAAGGCGCCATTTATCCTTTGCTATGTATCTAATGAAGCATGTACAGTAACAAGACCAATGTCACCAATTGTGGATTAAAGTTAAGTATTCCAGCAGCTACGTACTTTTCTTTATAGCATTCATTACGTATCCTGTTTCAGACCTCACGCCAGCCTGCGTGAGTTTAAGCGCGTGCCTTTCGGTTACCCGTCACTGTGGACTGGCTGTCTTGTCAGTCCACAACATTTTTTAAGTAAGTAACGTTTTGAAATTAAAAAAAGACGTGCTAAGATATCTCAATAATTTTATTTTTACATGAAAGCCTGTACCTTAATCTACTTTTATACATAATTTCCGTCAATATTGAGACACTTGTCATAACGTTGTACCAGTCTGTAGCCTGACTTGTTAACCACTGCATCACCTCTGTTTTGACTTGGTCATCGTCTTGAAGACGCTGACCGCCCAGGTGTTCCTTCAAGTGCAGGAACAGATGGTAGTCACTGGGCGCAAGATCGGGGCTGTACGGAGGATGATCTAGAGTTTCCCATCGAAAAGATGTGACGAGATCTTTGGTCTGATTCGCCACGTGCGGACGGGCATTGTCTTGCAGCAAAACGATGCCCTTGCTCAACTTCCATGGACTGTTGCTTTGATTCTGGTGTGACGTAGGCCAACGACTGAAGGACGCCCACTCCGTTGTTCATCATGCACATTTGAGCGGCCATCTATAAATGCTCTCACCCACTTTCTTACCATTCCAGCACTCATAATGTTTTCTCCGTAAACTGCACAGATCTCACGATGAATATCGATCGCTTTTAGGCTTTTAGCACTAAGAAATCTTATAACAGCCCGTACTTCACAGTCGGCGGGACTCACGATTATCGGAGGCATCTTAAACACTCAGTACACAACGTAAACAAGGAAGAATCAGACCGTAATGGCGTCAGTGCGTAGATTAAGGTACAGGCTTTCACGTAAAAATAAAATTATTGAGATATCTTAGCACGTTTTTTTTTAAATTTCAAAACGGTACTTACTTAAAAAAACACGCCTCGTATTTCTGTTTCTTCCTGTTTCATTCACATATGAAGCGTGTTAAGAACGACTATCTAAATGTCTCTCCATACACTGTAACTAGTCTAGTCTTTCCTCGCAGCACATAATGGACCGATGCATAGGAGACGGTAGTATATTCCTAGTTTCTTCACATAATACTGTGTTTTGAAAATTTGTGAGCAGGCTTTCACAGAGTAAATGGCGTCTGTCTTGAGGCTTCTGCTACCTGAGGTTTTTTCAACAGTGTCAAGGATGTCCTCCCGTAAGTCAAACAAATTGAGACCCTTTGTGGTGCCCTTCTTTGGATACATTTAAAATCAATTTTTAGGCTTTTTTGGATCGGGAAACTCCACCCCTGAGCAGTGCTCTAGGACAGGCCTCGCCAAACAGCGCTCCGCGAGGGCTCTGGCTGCTCTCCTACCTGAAGTTCCGAACGCAGCGGCAGGTTGGGTTCAGCGGTGAGGAGGAAGAGGAAAATGAAAACTGCAGCTGGACGCTACCAGAGCCCAACAATGGTCTTGTCAGACGCCAAGCAGTTTGCTGACTGTACTGCTTGCATTAAAATATTTAAGATCTGCGTTTGAAGTACTATGCGTCTACGTACTTGTCCAAAAAAGGAAAAGTGGAGAAGCACATCCTTCAGTGCTGAACGGGCATAGGCTTACTTTTTGGTATCATTTTAAGACCATACAAAGTGATTAGTATCCCGTCTCACTGTTATGGACTGGAAAACACTTACGCGAATGTCATTACAATACCAGCCATGAAGACAATGTTGTTGTTGTGGTCTTCAGTCCAGAGACTGGTTTGATGCAGCTCTCCACGCTACTGTATCCTGTGCAAGCTTCTTCATATCCCAGTACCTACTGCAACCTACATTCTTCTGAATCTGCTTAATGTATTCATCTCTTGGACTTCCTCTACGATTTTTACCCTCCACGCTGCCCTCCAATACTAAATTGGTGATCCCTTGATGCCTCAGAATATGCCCTACCAACCGATCCCTTCTTCTAGTCAAGTTGAGCCACAAATTTCTCTTCTCTCCAATTCTATTCAATACCTCCTCATTAGTTATGTGATCTACCTATCTAATCTTCAGTATTCTTCTGTAGCACCACATTTCGAAGGCTTCTATTCTCTTCTTGTCTAAACTATTTATCGTCCACGTTTCACTTCCATACACAGCTACACTCCGTACAAATACTTTCAGAAACGACTTCCTGGCACTTAAATCTATACTGGATGTTAACAAATTTCTCTTCTTCAGAAACGCTTTCCTTGCCATTGCCAGTCTACATATTATATCCTCTCTACTTCGACCATCATCAGTTATTTTGCTCCCCAAATAGCAAAACTCATTTACTACTTTAAGCCTCTAATTTCTTAATCTAATTCCCGCAGCATCACCCGATTTAATTCGACTACATTCCATTATCCTCGTTTTGCTTCTATTGATGTTCATCTTATATCCTCCTTTCAAGACACTGTCCATTTCGTTCAGCTGCTCTTCCAAGTCCTTTGCTGTCTCTGACAGAATTACAATGTCATCGGCGAACCTCAAAGTTTTTATTTCTTCTCCATGGATTTTAATTCCTACTCCGAATTTTTCTTTTGTTTCTTTAGCTGTTTACTCAATATACGGATTGAATAACATCGGGGATAGGCTAGAACCCTGTCTCACTCCCTTACCCACCACTGCTTCCCTTTCATGCCCCTCGACTCTTATAACTGCCATCTGGTTTCTGTACAAATTGTAAATAGCCTTTCGCTCCTTGTATTTTTCCCCTGCCACCTTCAGAATTTGAAAGAGAGTGTTCCAGTCAACATTGTCAAAAGCTTTCTCTAAGTCTACAAATGCTAGAAACGTAGGTTTGCCTTTCCTTAATCTATTTTCTAAGATAAGTCGTAGAGTCAGTACTGCCTCACGTGTTCCAACATTTCTACGGAATTCAAACTGACCTTCCCCGAGGTCGGCTTCTACTAGTTTCTCCATTCGTCTGTAAAGAATTCGTGTCAGTATTTTGGAGCCGTGGCAATATGACGCACTTATCTTCTGAAGAACGACCGTGATTGCTGACTGAAGCGGAGGTGGGTCTTAGGGAAAAAACTGACTTAACGGTTAGTATAGCGGTGACAAAAATGTTTTATGGTCGATATTACAAATTATTTGAATTCATTAAGTGTCCTAATGGAATATGAGAACCATTTCGTAACAGACGTGGTGGGCAAGATTGATGCTGTTAAAAAAGTGAAGTAACCCTTAACAAAAATCAGCTTCAAGTTCATGACATGGAAAATTTCCTGTAACTCAAAACAGTCATTTGTGGACCAGACATGATTGACTACGTTTCAGTATTTGAAACGTTTCAGTATGTGTCCTCAAAGATATTCCAAGACACCGCAAGACTAGAGACGAATTTCGATTTATTTGTCATACCACTCTCAGTTTTGGCTGCTAACATACCTCATTACTTCGAAGGCTAGCTGATAGATGCACAGTGGAGCAACAAGTTTAACGACATTTTTGTCCAATTCAGGAATTTACAAGACTCTTATAAAAATTTACCTCGGGAGCAGTATCGTTGGCTGCACAGATAATCTACTCAAGTTATTCTGAACGTTTTTTTCCCCTTCTATGAAACTGAGAAAGTCCCCCAAACGTGTTGTTTCAGCCTGCATAGCTCTGTGTGTTTGATTTTATCATGAATAATAGTTATTTATTTCAAGTTTCTGCTACCAGTCACTTTTTATTTTATGCTTAATCTAATATAATGCAACGCGTTTCGAACATGTTCTGTTCATCCTCAAGCGTTTGTACATACATAGAGAAATGTTACTTAAAATTAAACAGTATTAAACTAGATTTTTACATACAGAAACATTAGATTAAAGTTACTTAAAACATGCCTTGATATAAAATTCAACAAAACCTGTCTATACGAAAAGATAGTACCTAAATATGTGAACATTAAGACTAACTATAAATCTATCTCAGCACAACTTGCTAAAGCTAGAGGTGAGAAGTTCTGGCTAAGATGTGAAGTAAAACAGTTATATAAAAAGAAAGAAGACCTAAACCGATTAGCTTACAGCACCTATCTGGAATTAATGTTATTAGCACATCCAGCACAGATCCCATACTCCATGATATCCTTGGAAACATAACAAAAAACACATACAATAAAATAAACAGCACTCACCAAAAGAAGCTTGACAATTTGAGAAAGAGAAACAAGCTGCCTATCGATAAATACATAAATAAGAATAGTAATCCCCACAATTTTTTCCCAAGAGTTGTAAATTCAACCAACATTGAAATCAGTCAGACAAATGACACTACTAAATAAGAGTTTGAAGCATAATATAAATCCAAACATCAATCACAAAAACACGAAAGACACCATATGCTCACTAAAGATAGCCAGTGACTTTGCAAAACTTAATGACACTGAACAAACAGTAATAGGCCACAAGGCTAATAAAATTATACAGAAGTAAATAACCACAAAAGCAACAAAAACAAACAACTTTGAAATAAATGTACTCCAGACAATCAATAAGAAACTACGAAACCATAATGCCCTGGCAGTAAAATCTGATAAAGGTTCCACAAAAGTTATTATGTTTAAGGATGAATATATACACAAAGAACTAGAATTCTTTGCAAACAACCACATACTGGAAGACCAAGTTGACCCCACACCAAAGTTTCAAGCTAAAATAAGAAAACGCCTCAACAACAGTAACTTCCTTTTCACAAGAATGAAGTACGAGACCTTATTGTGATGAACCCAACAGCCCCCAAACTCAGAGCACAACCAAAAGCCCATAAAACAAACACACCTATCAGGCCTATTGTGAACTCAATTAATAGCCCAGCCTATAAATTAATGAGAGAACTAAATAACATACTTGTAGACAAATACACATTTGAAAAATCATATTCCATAAAGAACAGCTAAGAACTTATTAACAGTTTGAAGAATTTGACGGTACCACCTCCAGCCAAGCTTCTATCCCTAGATATTGTTAACCTTTACAGCAGTATACCTGTAGATGAAACAGTTGAGATAATAAGAATGAACCTATTGAGAAACAAGACAATGAGCAAACCAGAAATCATAGAACTTGTAGATGTACTTAATCTAGTGCTCTCACATAATTACTTCTCTTTTAACAAAAAAATTTACAAACAGGACCGAGAACTAGCAATGGGAAGCCCTCTCAGTGGCCTATTAGCTGAAATATTTATCAAACATATAGAAAATAAAATTCTAACACTAAATGATAACATCACAAGCAAAGTTAAATTCTATAAGAGATATGTAGATGACACCCTCATTCTATTTGATGGCACAGTGGATGAAGTGACAAACCTTTTTAACAAATTCAATAGCCTACATAAAAATATTCAGTTCACCCTTGAACATGTAGAAGACAACAAAATACCGTTTCTTGACATCAAAACAGAACCAAAAGGTAGCTTTCAATGTTTACAGAAAACCTACTGGCACTGACATCACTATACCAAACTCCTCAACACATCCCTCCTCCCACAAAAAAGCTGCTTATAGATCAATGCTGTACAGAGCACACAAATTTCCACTTCAACATACAGAACTCCAACAAGAAATACAAACCATAACATATACTGCAATAAACAATGGATATGACCCTTCTTTAATTAATACCATGTCACAACAGATAAAAAATAAACTGAACAAACAACATCAAACTACTCACAACTGACAGTGCCCCACCAGTCAAATATGTAAAACTGCCATATCTTGGAATAGTGTCTGACAATTAGCAAGACTATTGAAAAACACAGAAGTAAAAATTAGCTTCAGCGCCAACAACAACCTAAGTAGGAAGCTTATTCACAATATAAAACCACCAGATACAAGTCTTGATGCATCTGGCATTTAAAAAATTACCTGCAGCCAATGTAATAAATATTATATCGGTCAAACACGCAGAAATTTCAGAACCCGATTCAAAGAACATTTAGACTGCTACAGGCTTGGTAAATGCAACAAATCAGCAGTAGCAACTCACATTAAATACACAGGCCACCCTTTGAAAATCGAAGACAACCTCGAAATTTTACACAAAATAGGAAAAAGTAAAAGAATGGATATCATGGTTCAAAAATGGTTCAAATGGCTCTGAGCACTATGGGACTTAACATCTGAGGTCCCCATACGGTTGTGCGGTTCCAGACTGTAGCACCTAGAACCGCTCGGCCACTCCGGCCTAAAACCACTGAACACAGACTTTTATTCGAGGGATCTACGGTATATTTTTCTCATGAGAGAGGGAGAGCGAAAGAGACGGAAATTAGATACTATTATTCGTTAACAGTGGAAATAACATTATTTTTTCGTTACATTAATATATTAAAAGAGGTGTGTTGTTTTGTTTCTTGGGTGCTTCGTTGTTCATGAGGGGTACAATATATCACACCATGACGGCGATTGTAATCTTTTACATCAGCTCTTGGGGCCGCACATCACATTTAATACCAATAGTTAAGTAGGGAGGAGCAGGTGTTATGGTATGGGGTGTTTTTTTGTGATTAGGATGTGATATCTTTATCGCACTTGATAAAACTCTAAATACGGACTTATTTACAAACATTAATACTTATTTGAATACATTAATCTCTAAAAACGAAGGGACAAATTACTCATATCTGTTCTTATGATCCTCTCTCACTGTCCGTGCAATGCTGCATAAGCCAGTAGCAAACTTTCTTATCAAACCCAGCAGATTAGAGAATTTATCTTTTTGAATTGCGCAGTGAATATCGCCATGGCCGCTCTATAACTACACTACTGGCCATTAGAATTGCTACACCACGAAGATGACGTGCTACAGACGCGAAATTTAACCGACAGGAAGAAGACGCTATACATGCAAATGATTAGCTTTTCAGAGCATTCACACAAGGTTGGCGCCCGTGGCGACACCTACAACGTGCTGACATGAGGAAAGTTTCCAACCGATTTCTTATGCACAAACAGCAGTCGACCGGCGTTGCCTGGTGAAACGTTGTTGTGATGCCTCGTGTAAGGAGGAGAAATGCGTACCATCACGTTTCCGACTTTGATAAAGGTCGGATTGTAGCCTATCGCGATTGCGGTTTATCGTATCACGACACTGCTGCTCGCATTGGTCATGATCCAATGACTGTCAGCAGAATATGGAATCGGTGGTTTCAGGAGGGTAATACGGAACGCCGCGCTGGATCCCAACGGCCTCGTATCACTAGCAGTCGAGATGACAGGCATCTTATCCGCATGGCTGTAACGGATCGTGCAGCCACGTCTCGATCCCTGAGTCAACAGATGGGGACGTTCGCAAGGCAATAATCATCTGCACGAACAGTTCGACGACTTTTGCAGCAGCATGGACTATCAGCTCGGAGTCCATGGCTGCGGTTACCCTTGGCGCTGCATCACAGACAGGAGCGCCTGCGATGGTGTACTCGACGACGAACCTGGGTGCACGAATGGCGAAACGTCATTTTTTCGGATGAATCCAGGTTCTGTTTACAGCATCATGATGGTCTCGTCCGTGTCTGGTGACATCGCTGTGAACGCACATTGGAAGCGTGTATTCGTCATCGCCATACTGGCGTATCACCCGGCGTGATGGTATGGGGTGGCATTGGTTACACGTCTCGGTCACCTCTTGTTCGCATTGACAGCACTTCGATCAGTGGACGTTACATTTCAGGTGTGTTACGACCCGTGGCTCTACCCTTCATTCGATCCCTGCGAAACCCTACATTTCAGCAGGATAATGCACGACCGCATGTTGCAGGTCCTGTACGGGCCTTTATGGATACAGAAAATGTTCGACTGCTGCCCTGGCCAGCACATTCTCTAGATCTCTCACCAATTGAAAACGTCTGGTCAATGATGGGCGAGCAACTGGCTCGTCACAATATGCCAGTCACTACTCTTGATGAACTGTGGTATCGTGTAGAAGCTGCATGGGCAGCTGTATCTTTACACGCCATCCAAGCTCTGTTTCACTCAATGCCCAGGCGTATCAAGGCCGTTATTACGGCCAGAGGTGGTTGTTCTGGGTACTGATTTCTAAGAATCTATGCACCCAAATTTCATGAAAATGTAATCACATGTCAGTTCTAGTATAATATATATGTCCAAAGAATACCCGTTTATCATCTGCATTTCTTCTTGATGTAGTAATTTTAATGGCCAGTAGTGTATACAGTGACGACCCACTCACTATGAGTATTAAATTATACGTTAAAATAACTTGTCCTTTTCTCAAAATGTGTGTGACAAAACTGACTTTTGTAAGATATTGAATGCTTTAATTAATACACTTTTGGATAGTAATAAAGGGAGGCTGATCGTGTCGAGGTGAGAACAATAGCAGATCACATATAAATAAATTTAAGCTTATTACAATCAACTTTTTATTAGTTCACAAGCACTTTTTTTGTGTACAATATTAGTGACGAATGGTCCCTTGACATACATTACGATCGTCAATAACTTTTATCAGCCTAAATATCAACATGGATTCTCGACGATAGGATTTGGATACGAACTACAGAACTCTAATGGAAGAATAATTATGTTTCACAGCTTACGCAATCAGTCGTATGAAAGGAAATTACGGGAAGCTTCTAGTCATTACCCCAGGCTAGGAAGACCTCACTATATGAAAAGCGGAAGCTACAGTGCATGGAAGTCAAATAGAGAGTCTTCCAGCAAAAATTCATTAAATTTGGTAGATACAAATTATTGAAAATACGTGCAGTGATTCGTTTTACTCAGGATAGTTTGCTCTAAGGAAAGATTTACTCTCCAACAGAAAACCATTGTTTTCGTTATGTGTGGCTTTTAGTCGATACCAAAGACCAGTTCATAATATGGGGAAAATGACTAAAAAACCACGACAAAATCATTAGTAGCACACATGAATGCTGATAATAAATCAGTGAGAGCGGTAGCTGAGCTGCATACAGTGAAAGAAAAAAATCGCAAAGGGGTTGTGCGACATAAACGAAACTTGATAGGCGTGTTCTTAAATACGAAAGTCTATTCGGATCTCGCACCAGTCGCTTAAGAGTGGCGGTAGTAGCGCCACTATAAGGATGCAAGTCAGGTTCAATTTAAGTGCACTCTGTAATATTCACGAGCGTTAGTTACGTTTGAGATTGAATGGGGTGAGTTGATGTTAGTCAAGAATTCCTTTAAGGCGACAGAGATGCCATTATCATCAACTCACTGAGTCTGAACGAGGTCGTCTAATAGGATTACAAAAAGCCGGATGTTCCTTCTCCGATATTGCAGAAAGACTTGGAAGGAATGTAACCTCTGTACTTGATTACGGTCACAAAAAGACCGGGCCACGGTGAGCCACATGACAACACCGAGAGGGAAGAGCATCGTGTTCGACTTACGACTCTGTCGAATTGTATTGCATCTGCAGCAGCAATTCGAGTAGCAGTTGCCGCCACCGTGACACAACGAACTGTTACAGATCGACTACTTCAACGACAGCTCCGAGCCCTGTAGCGTGGGTTTCACTGCCCACTAACCACCGCCATTTGCGACGTCAGGCCGGCCGCGGTGACCGAGCGGTTCTAGGCGCTTCAGTCCCGAACCGCGCAGGTTCGAATCCTGCCTCGGGCATGGATGTGTGTGATGTTCTTAGGTTAGTTAGGGTTAACTAGTTCTAAGTTCTAGGGGACTGATGACTTCAGATGTTAAGTCCACAGTGCTCAGAGCCATTTGAACTTTTTTTTTTTTTTTTTTTTTTTTTTTTTTTTTTTTTTTTTTTTTTTTTTTTTTTTTTTTTTTTGCGACGTCAGTGCTGTTAGTTAAGAGCTTATTAGAGGTCTGTTTTCTCATCTACTTCGGTGCCAGTGGTGGATGTGTGTTGGTTAGCAGGAGACTAGTTGTGAGTCTGCACCCAACCTGTTTGCATGCTAGACAGACGGGGCCTATACGTGGAGGTATGGTCTGGGGTGTGCTTTCGTATGACAGCGGGAGCACTCTCTCAGTGTTCCACGCATCCTGACTGCAGATCTGGTGGTTCGATCAATTGTGTTGCCATTCATGAATAGCGTTCCAGTGGGTGTTTTCCAACAAGATAACGCTCCGCCACATACCGCTGTTGCAACCAAACGTGCTCTACAGAGTGTCTACATGTTCTCTTTGCCAGTTCGGTCACCAGATGTGTATTAAATCGAGTACATATGAGACGCCATAGGGCAATTCCAGTGACACCGAAAACCAGCATTAATCGTCCCCGTATTGGCGAACCAAGTGTAAAAATCATGGAACCCTATCCCACAAACTGACATCCGGCAGCTGTACAACACAATTCATGCACGTTTGCATACTGGCTTTCAACATTCTGGCGGTTACACCGATTATTAATAGACCAATATTTCACATGGATTACTATGCCCTTGCATTAATCTGTGATCTTGCACTATTAATTACTTAGCCGGCCGTAGTGGTCGAGCGGTTCTAGGCGCTTCAGTTCGGAACCGCGCGACTGCTACGGTCGCAGGTTCGAATCCTGCCTCGGGTATGGGTGTGTGTGATGTCCTTAGGTTAGTTAGGTTTAAGTAGTTCTAAGTTCTAGGGGACTGATGACCTCAACTGTTAAGTCCCATGGTGCTCAGAGCCATTTGAACTATTTTTTTGTTAATTACTTAAATATGTTACCGAGACAAATGTATGCCTGTAATTTCGTTACTCTACATTAATTATTGTTTGGTTTTGCAATTTTTCCGTCAGTGTAGTTAAGGATTTTTCACAGTTTGAACAAGCACCAAGTACTATCACTCGAGCCACACGAGTGTGATTAAATTATGAACATCTCACTGAAATCACTCATTATATTGAGTTTAATACTTCGCACACTGGTTTATATTAACTGTTAGGCTCGGGGGGAAATCACTAAAGCTAATAATCGGAAAAAGCGAAGTCACATAGTCAGGAGGCCGGAAAAAAGAGGCCACTGTAAGTCCAAGAATTTTACTGAGATTTAGTCCAATAATGCCACGATTTAAAACAAAGACACTTTTCTGAACACATAAGCGAGATAAACGAGTAGATCCCTAGCAGTATTCAACGCTTAACGTTCGTAAAGCAACCTGAACTTAGATCGAAACAATGTTCCGTAGAACAGTGATACTCACTAGTCAGCAGCGGGTAGAAAAGTGTCTTACGAAACGGCCAGCGGTCGCCCGTTGAGGAGCGAAGCCTTCTTTTTAGCATGGTGGGGATGGTTTCCATTGTTGGAAGTAGCCAATAGCATGAACTAAAAGGGCAGGAAAGTTTTCAATTGACAACGAGCTACACTACTCATATCTTTGAAAATTCCTGGTGAAGTTGGGACTACCTTAGCCTGAGGAAGCGAATTGTAATTCACTCATTCACATATCCACATTGAACCATCAAGTAGGGCGGTTCACAAAGAACAACTCAAGTACACATGTTATTCCAAAACGTTATCGTGGAAGTAGGGGCCAGGAGGTGCTGGTGAAATAACACACACTGCTAAAGATACCTCTTTATTTTAAAAGACTTTCTCAATAATAAATTTTTAAGTCTGGCATTTCTTTAAAAAAAATTTCAAAACAGTTTCAAATAGCTTGACAATTTTCATTATGGAAAGGAGATCACCAGGTGGACATTAACAACTTGCCAATAGTGAGATTTTAACAGTAAAAAAACTCTTTTAAAAAATAGCTCTATGTAAAGGATATTGCAAGGTTTGACGTTAACAATAAGAAGATTTTAAACTTGTTATATCAATAAGGGAACTTTAAGTAGCTAGCTTGTACTAAGCAAAAATAGTTGTCTCTCGCTAGTTACATAACTTATATTTGTTACAAGATAAATGTGAATGAGCCAGTACACAAACCTTCACAATAAAGACAGTTCCCAAAAAAAATTTCCTTATCTCGGTGAGGGAGTGACACGTGTAAAGGCGCCCAAATCACAGCAGGCGGAATAGTTACTGGTGGTCTACAGGGCCATAGCACATCAGCCCCAAAACTTCCATTACAAACCGCCACCTTCCCGAGTTACCCAAAACCAGAAGATGTGGCAAGGGCTGTGCCTGCACAGACTCCGAAGCACAGAGATACACGACACCGACCCTAAATCACCCAATCGAGGTGTGAATGAAAACGGCCCGACCAAGAAGCAATTAACACATTCTCGCGGACAGGCAAACGAAAACTGTGGTGGGACGACCCCAACAAAACACTGGTGAAGAAAAAAAATGGTTCAGATGGCTATGAGCACTATGCGACCTAACTTCTGAGGTCATCAGTCGCCTAGAACTTAGAAATACTTAAACCTAAGTAACCTAAGGACATCACACACATCCATGCCCGAGGCAGGATTCGAACCTGCCGACCGTAGCAGTCGCGCAGTTCCGGACTGAGCGCCTAGAACCGCTAGACCACCGCGGCCGGCACTGGTGAAGAAACTCATACACTTCACTAGAACTTTAAAACCTTCTCTTATACATATACATATACAAACTCTGTTACATAAAAACAGTACTCAACTTCTCGCACTCCACCCCAGCGCCGGGAACACGTCGCACTTCAAAATGCTCGTCAGAGCCAACCGCTGCCAGTGGTTTCAACGGCCGATAAGAAGACATACGGTCCAACGCGCTGACCTCCTGCGCCACGGCTTCTAAACTTCATAAGCCACGTACATGCGGGTACGGCAGAATTAGCCCCTGACAGCCAAGAGGTCGGCCAAAGCACGTGGAGAACAGTTGACGACCCCCAACAGCAGGGCCCCGCCCGCGCCACCACCTCTCTCGGTCACAGCCCAGTACGTACCCCTCGATCGTCACGCGACCGTACACTTGCTCCACCTCCCTCCAGAGGGCGGTAGCGATCTAAACAGCGCGCCAAACCGAAAGCGCCACCGCAAACACTAGACGCGAAGCGAAAGCACTCCGCCTGGTGCGCTTTTCGAAGAGCCGGACACAACTACGGCTCAAAAGGCTCTGAGCACTATGGGACTTAACATCTGAGGTCATCAGTCCTCTAGAACTTAGAACTACTTAAACCTAACTAAACTAAGGACATCACACACATCCATGCTCGAGGCAGGATTCGAACCTGCGACCTTAGCGGTCGCTCGTTTCCAGACTGTAGCGCCTAGAACAGCACGGCCACTCCGGCCGGCTCACAACTACGGCTCACACACAAACAGTAACTACTCAAGGAAAAGAAGAAATGTATTTGCAACTACGAATAAGATTAGACTTCAGCTGCACAATTTATCTGTGACATACAAAAATTTGTGCCAGACCAGGAGCCGAACGTGGATTTCCCGCTTTTCGCGAGAGGCTGCCTTAACCGCTTCGGCTCTCCAACAGGCCTCCAGGAATGTCACTGCGTGTCCACGTCCTGTACTCGCACAGTTGCTATGATTCTCGCACAGGGAGCTAATTATTACTGTCACCCCTCTCTAGAGGAATGTAATACTATTTCATAGTGTCTGTGGTTTATGATATACTATGCAATGTCTTTTAGATATGAATGCATGTTGGAGGAACAGACACAACTACAATGTACAGCTGTATGAAATAGAAGACGACGAGGAGGAGATTAGAGTTTAACGTCCCATCGACATCGAGGTCATTAGAGACGGAGCATAAGCTCGAATTGTGTCAATGATTGGTAAGGAAATCGGCCGTGCTCTTTCAAAGGAACCATCCTAGCATTTATCTGGAGCGATTTAGGGAAATCTCGGAAAACCTAGATCTGTATGGCTGGTCTGAACAGTTGTCCTCTCAAATGCGTGTTCAGTGCGCGAACCACTGCGCCACCTCTCTCGGTATTAAGTAGAAGAAATGTTTTGTGTTGGTCCGGGAAGCGTGCTCGGATAGCGAAAGTGGCAATTGGTCTTCGGCGGCGAAGCGCTGCGGGTGGACCTGTTTACGTTCTCGCTGCTGCGCGAGCCTCGCGGTTGTTCACTTTCTCAACAGTATTAAGGATGTTACGATCAAACGGTAGAATGTCCAACTCCTACCGTAAAACCACGCGGAAGTTCACATTTTCGAACAAATACGCACGACCAAAAGCACTCGCTTCTGAACAATTCTTACGTGACTGAGTGAAGATCCCCATCAAGATATTATCACAATACAACTGTCCATTTTGGTAGTGTGGTGTTTGTCAAACTGACAAATGACACAGCTTGCGACAAGATCATAGTATGGATGGAAGACGGCCTCAGATTCCAGAGTTTGGATGGCCACATCGGTCCAGTAATTGTTAAAAATGGCAGCCTGGGGCTATGCTCAGACTTATCTCTGAATTTCCGTTCAATATGACGGCAGCAGACGTGGTGGCAATACAGTGCCCTTAAGGAACAGTACATGGGCATGAAACTTCCTGGCAGATTAAAACTGTGTGCCCGACCGAGACTCGAACTCGGGACCTTTGCCTTTCGCGGACAAGTGCTCTACCATCTGAGCTGCCGAAGCACGACTCACGCCCGGCCTCACAGCTTTACTTCTGCTAGTATCTCGTCTCCTACCTTCCAAACTTTACAGAAGCTCTCCTGCGAACCTTGCAGAACTAGCACTCCTGAAAGATAGGATATCGCGGAGACATGGCTTAGCCACAGCCTGGGGGATGTTTCCAGAATGAGATTTTCACTCTGCAGCGGAGTGTGCGCTGATATGAAACTTCCTGGCAGATTAAAACTGTGTGTTTGGAAGGTAGGAGACGAGATACTGGCAGAAGTAAAGCTGTGAGGACCGGGCGTGAGTCGTGTTTCGGTAGCTCAGATGGTAGAGCACTTGCCCGCGAAAGGCAAAGGTCCCGAGTTCGAGTCTCGGTCGGCCACACAGTTTTAATCTGCCAGGAAGTTTCATATCAGCGCACACACCGCTGCAGAGTGAAAATCTCATTTTGGAGTACATGGGCATGCAGCAGAGAAACGGCCACACTTCACTACACATCAGTTTTAAACAGCAAGTGCCAAATTCACATTGAGCTAAAGAAACATATCCCATCCTATCTTTCCATTGACGTCTGTTGGGCAATAGACATATGTGATCGGCAGCTAAAGATATGTTCTGGATGTGGTAAAGAAGGACACGTGTGAAATGAATGCCTCAATGCAGAATCACGCAGCTGAGGACACAACGACGCTTTACCCATTATGGCTGTGACCTTCCTACTACACACATACGCGATGCACTGAGACCCAGTCCCATCCAGCGACCCGATACCATCCAGAAAGTCAGTGAATGGTCAGGACCGTGTGAACCCTGTGAAAGACTTATCACAGAATACTTGTCCATACTCCTGTGGTGGGTACAATGTATAAAGTCAGCCCTATACCACACACTGGTCCAATACGGCAAGGAATGAATACAGTGGCACCAAGACACAACAGAATTTTACTACACGATCCTCCAGCACCTTTTGGAGCATCTGCCATCCCCAGAACGTCAGGCCAAGATTCAATGTGTCAATGCTAAGAGTTTGATCCTTACTTGGCGCCAACTGGACGTCATAGTTGTTTGAGAGACATGCCCAGATAGCATCAACAGAGAAACGCCCTCAATGCATCATGTCGTCACAGGTGTCAGACACTGTCGACAAGTATGGGAGAGGACGCCCTGTGGCAGTTTTTCGTCTGGTGGGTGTTCAGGAACAAAGAAACATCGTCGTTTATCCACGAAATGGGGCAGCCAGATCCGATCAACAGTCGTGCAAGAAGCGTCGTTGTCATCAGGATGTTCATGCTGGCAGCGTGAGAAAACCCGCTGTTGCAGTCTTCAGGGCTTTGCTGTGTTTCGGAGTCACACAGTAAATTCTTCTGTCTGTGGTGGGGAAGGATACTGGCAACAGTGCGTCCTCTTGGGAATAATCTGGTGTGTGTGTGACGGGTTTAGCTTGGAAGCACGATTCTGACCCTGCTGTGATGTCATCCTCCTCTTCTTGGTTCGTTTTGGTGACCTCTGTTTGTGGGGGATGTGGTCCTGAGTCCGTTGGCAGGATAGAGTTGTGACGTTCATGAATGAAAGTAGCTGTAGGAACTACCATGACATCGAGATCCAATTCACCTTCAAGTCTGTCAACATCTTCATCCAGCAGTGGGATCTCTGCGCGAGGAGCCTGTGATTGTTGTAGATGGTCGACTTCGTCTGAGGCGGTTACTGCATGTTGTGAAAGATATTGCGGAAGTTGATGTGCAGGAGTGTGGATGGGATGGAGTCTCAGTGCTCTGCATAAGTGTGTGGTAGGTATATCATAGACGGAATAGAAGCATCGTCTATCGCCAGCTGCGTAATTCTGCATTGCGGCATTCGTTTCACTCATGCCCTTCTGTACCGCATCCAGAACAGGTCTTTGACTGCCCATCGTATATGGCTATGGCCCAGCGTCTGTCAATGAAAAGGTAGGATAGGACATGTTTCTTTACCTCAGTGTAGACTTGCCACATGCTGTCTGTTTGACGCTACTAACGATGGAGAGGTGTATTATGATAATGTATTGATGGGGATCTTCAATTTGTCATGCAGAGTTGTTCGAAGGCAAGTGCTTTTGGCATGCTTATTCGTTCGAGAAGGTGAACTTCAAATCGGTTTTAGCGTAGGTGTTGGCCATTCTAGCGTTGATCGTGACACGCGCGAATAGCGCTGTGAAAGTAAACAACCGTGAGACACACGCCCCAGCGAGGATGTAAACAGCTCCGTCCGCAACGCTTCACTGCCGACAGTCACTTTGGCTATCCGTACATGCCTTGATGGGGATCTTCACTTTGTCATGCGGAGTTGTTCGAAGGCAAGTGCTTTTGGCATGCATATTCGTTCGAGAAGGTGAACTTCAAATCGGTTTTAGCGTAGGTGTTGGCCATTCTAGCGTTGATCGTGACACGCGCGAATAGCGCTGTGAAAGTAAACAACCGTGAGACACACACCCCAACGAGGATGTAAACAGCTCCGTCCGCAACGCTTCACTGCCGACAGTCACTTTGGCTATCCGTACATGCCTCCTGGACCGCCCCAAGCATTTATTCTGTTTTATAGCTGTAGATCGTAATTGTATTGTTCCTTAACACATGAATGCATGTCTAAAGGACACTGCAAACACATTTCTTGACCCCGAGGGGCCTCACAGTTCTTTCATGAGTTCGTGCGTAGCGAACACGAGGCCCCAAGCTACCGCAGCCCATTCTTCCTACCCTGCTTGAATTTCCTTCACCCTGCCCTCCCTCCGTATCCTCGCTCCTTCCCCCTCGCTCCCTCCTTCCCCTCTCTCGGTGTTCTGATTTACATCGAGCTGCCTATCCACCTGGTTCAATCTATTGCTTGAAATATTGTTCCTTCTGCCTGTTCTCTTTCATCCTTTTTGTCGTTTAGGTCCCCACTTGAGGTTTGACCACCACTTCTGAATTTTATGCTTTTAGTGTGAGCCATTTGGGTGTGTGGCGCGGAATTTGAATACACATCAGATGTAGAAATACGCCTACCACCTTTCATTTTTGTCGCACAACTCGTTATTTATGTTGCGAATTCTTTTTCATCACTGTATTCCAGAATTCGAATCAAGAACTACTGCCAACACGAGTAACTTAACTGTAAATATACGTTCTTGTTAAGTCGTTAGATGATCAAAACCAATTGAAAAACGATTTAAACAAGATATCTGCATGGTGCGAGGTGTGAAGTTATCCACTTGAGAACGAAAAGGAATCGTGTAAATTTCAGTTACACGATAAGTCACAGAAATCTGATGGCTGCAAAGTCATCTAAATACTTAGGGATTACAATTACGAATAACTGAAATAGGTACGATCACATGGATAATGTTATGGGGAAAACAGAGCAAAGACTGCGATTTCTTGGCACAATAGATAGATCATGAAACATGTCTACTAAAGAAACGGCTTACACTACGCTGGCCCACCCTTTTCTGTATATTGCTGTGCGTTGTGGAATCTGCATCAGATAGGGTTGACGATGAAATCGAAAAGTTCAAAGAAGGGCAGCTCGTTTTGTATGATCGCGAAATGAGGGAGAGAGTGCCACGGATAGGATTGGGGTGGCAGTCAGTAAAACGAAGGCGTTCTTTGTTGCGGCGGGATCTTATCATAAAATTTCAATCACCAGGTGTCTCCTTAGCGGGTGAAAATACACTCCTGGAAATTGAAATAAGAACACCGTGAATTCATTGTCCCAGGAAGGGGAAACTTTATTGACACATTCCTGGGGTCAGATACATCACATGATCACACTGACAGAACCACAGGCACATAGACACAGGCAACAGAGCATGCACAATGTCGGCACTAGTACAGTGTATATCCACCTTTCGCAGCAATGCAGGCTGCTATTCTCCCATGGAGACGATCGTAGAGATGCTGGATGTAGTCCTGTGGAACGGCTTGCCATGCCATTTCCACCTGGCGCCTCAGTTGGACCAGCGTTCGTGCTGGACGTGCAGACCGCGTGAGACGACGCTTCATCCAGTCCCAAACATGCTCAATGGGGGACAGATCCGGAGATCTTGCTGGCCAGGGTAGTTGACTTACACCTTCTAGAGCACGTTGGGTGGCACGGGATACATGCGGACGTGCATTGTCCTGTTGGAACAGCAAGTTCCCTTGCCGGTCTAGGAATGGTAGAACGATGGGTTCGATGACGGTTTGGATGTACCGTGCACTATTCAGTGTCCCCTCGACGATCACCAGTGGTGTACGGCCAGTGTAGGAGATCGCTCCCCACACCATGATGCCGGGTGTTGGCCCTGTGTGCCTCGGTCGTATGCAGTCCTGATTGTGGCGCTCACCTGCACGGCGCCAAACACGCATACGACCATCATTGGCACCAAGGCAGAAACGACTCTCATCGCTGAAGACGACACGTCTCCATTCGTCCCTCCATTCACGCCTGTCGCGACACCACTGGAGGCGGGCTGCACGATGTTGGGGCGTGAGCGGAAGACGACCTAACGGTGTGCGGGACCGTAGCCCAGCTTCATGGAGACGGTTGCGAATGGTCCTCGCCGATACCCCAGGAGCAACAGTGTCCCTAATTTGCTGGGAAGTGGCGGTGCGGTCCCCTACGGCACTGCGTAGGATCCTACGGTCTTGGCGTGCATCCGTGCGTCGCTGCGGTCCGGTCCCAGGTCGACGGGCACGTGCACCTTCCGCCGACCACTGGCGACAACATCGATGTACTGTGGAGACCTCACGCCCCACGTGTTGAGCAATTCGGCGGTACGTCCACCCGGCCTCCCGCATGCCCACTATACGCCCTCGCTTAAAGTCCGTCAACTGCGCATACGGTTCACGTCCACGCTGTCGCGGCATGCTACCAGTGTTAAAGACTGCGATGGAGCTCCGTACGCCACGGCAAACTGGCTGACACTGACGGCGGCGGTGCACAAATGCTGCGCAGCTAGCGCCATTCGACGGCCAACACCGCGGTTCCTGGTGTGTCCGCTGTGCCGTGCGTGTGATCATTGCTTGTACAGCCCTCTCGCAGTGTCCGGAGCAAGTATGGTGGGTCTGACACACCGGTGTCAATGTGTTCTTTTTTCCATTTCCAGGAGTGTATTTCGATGGCGCCCACCTACATAGGGAGATAAGATCGTCGCAATAAAATAAGAGAAATCAGACCTAACACGGAAAGATTTAAATGTTTGTTTCTCAAGCGCGCCTTTCGAGAGTGGAACGTTGAAACACCCTTAGAAAAATTTATGAATGACTGTGCTGGAAAACCTCTACGTTATTTGATACGGAGACAGCTGAGTAAAACTGATTGTACTCAGACATTTCTCTCTTTACTTATTCTGATCAACACTAAACTGACACACAATATTTTTTTTAGCGCAACGCAATGACTTTCAATAATCCCTACAAAAGACTGACCCTGACTAATAACCTATACCTTTCATGAATCACTTACCTCACAAAAATCTTCGTTACTCAAAGTAATGCAATTTAGCGAGCGCCAATACTAAATAAAAGATTCTAACTGCTGAAGGCACTAACTACTGATGGGCATAGTTAGCAAATGAAAGAGTTTTATGGAGAACAAACAACGTATTTAACTTAATAGTGCTCAAAAGTCATTATATATATTATATCAGTTCATGACATCCAGTCTTACAAATTTCCTTTTTCTGACGGACACACGTCCAGATCGTCCGCTCTCAAAACTCTGTCATCTCTCTCCCCACATCCACCACTGCTGGCGGCTCACCTCCAACTGCGCAATGCTACGCGCTGTTCACATCCAACTGCCCAACACTACAATAGCAAATATTCCAACAATGCAAACCAGCCACAGACTGCACACAGCACAGTCAGTGATTTTCATACAGAGGGCTACGTGGCGTTACCAACATAAAAACCTAAGCAGCCTACTTACAACGTTAAAGAAATAACTTGAAGGCGGTTCGATGAAACGTCTGCCAGACATTTAATTGTGAACTGCAGAGTAATAATATACACTCCTGGAAATTGAAATAAGAACACCGTGAATTCATTGTCCCAGGAAGGGGAAACTTTATTGACACATTCCTGGGGTCAGATACATCACATGATCACACTGACAGAACCACAGGTACATAGACACAGGCAACAGAGCATGCACAATGTCGGCACTAGTACAGTGTATATCCACCTTTCGCAGCAATGCAGGCTGCTATTCTCCCATGGAGACGATCGTAGAGATGCTGGATGTAGTCCTGTGGAACGGCTTGCCATGCCATTTCCAACTGGCGCCTCAGTTGGACCAGCGTTCGTGCTGGACGTGCAGACCGCGTGAGACGACGCTTCATCCAGTCCCAAACATGCTCAATGGGGGACAGATCCGGAGATCTTGCTGGCCAGGGTAGTTGACTTACACCTTCTAGAGCACGTTGGGTGGCACGGGATACATGCAGACGTGCATTGTCCTGTTGGAACAGCAAGTTCCCTTGCCGGTCTAGGAATGGTAGAACGATGGGTTCGATGACGGTTTGGATGTACCGTGCGCTATTCAGTGTCCCCTCGACGATCACCAATGGTGTACGGCCAGTGTAGGAGATCGCTCCCCACACCATGATGCCGGGTGTTGGCCCTGTGTGCCTCGGTCGTATGCAGTCCTGATTGTGGCGCTCACCTGCACGGCGCCAAACACGCCATCATTGGCACCAAGGCAGAAGCGACTCTCATCGCTGAAGACGACACGTCTCCATTCGTCCCTCCATTCACGCCTGTCGCGACACCACTGGAGGCAGGCTGCACGATGTTGGGGCATGAGCGGAAGATGGCCTAACGGTGTGCAGGACCGTAGCCCAGCTTCATGGAGACGGTTGCGAATGGTCCTCGCCGATACCCCAGGAGCAACAGTGTCCCTAATTTGCTGGGAAGTGGCGGTGCGGTCCCCTACGGCACTGCGTAGGATCCTACGGTCATGGCGTGCATCCGTGCGTCGCTGCGGTCCGGTCCCAGGTCGACGGGCACGTGCACCTTCCGCCGACCACTGGCGACAACATCGATGTACTGTGGAGACCTCACGCCCCACGTGTTGAGCAATTCGGCGGTACGTCCACCCGGCCTCCCGCATGCCCACTATACGCCCTCGCTCAAAGTCCATCAACTGCACATATGGTTCACATCCACGCTGTCGCGGCATGCTACCAGTGTTAAAGACTGCGATGGAGCTCCGTATGCCACGGCAAACTGGCTGACACTGACGGCGGCGGTGCACAAATGCTGCGCAGCTAGCGCCATTCGACGGCCAACACCGCGGTTCCTGGTGTGTCCGCTGTGCCGTGCGTGTGATCATTGCTTGTACAGCCCTATCGCAGTGTCCGGAGCAAGTATGGTGGGTCTGACACACCGGTGTCAATGTGATCTTTTTTCCATTTCCAGGAGTGTAGATGTGGGTGTATTTAGGTACAACGAGCCGCCAGAGACCGTGGGTCCGTTATAGCAATGCTCAGAAGTTATCGCTGAAATACTTCTGAAAGTTTATCGGTGGTGTTCTGTTTCACCCTGAACAAGACGCTGTTTCCGGCAGTAGATCATGCCAAGGAAGAAATGTTTGATCTCAAGTTACAGCCCCAACTTACCTGAGAGTTTTATGAATGTTCCAATTATAGTGTTCTTGTAACTATGCTGTTACGAAATTCATCATGGTGGTTCTTGTGGTGTTTATGTTGTTTTCTGCCCACTCGTCTACTCGTAATATTGGGTGCCTAGGAAGCCTGCTTTCTCGGATCGCTAAATTCAAGCAAATAGTATTAATAAACTAAATGACAATAGGCAACGGCCTTGCCGCAGTGGATACTCCGGTTCCCGTCAGATCCCCGAAGTTAAGCGCTGTCGGGCGTGGCCGGCACTTGGATGGGTGACCATCTTGGCCGCCATGCGCTGTTGCCATTTTTCGGGGTGGACTCAGCCTCGCGATGCAATTGAGGGAGCTACTCGACCGAGTAGTAGCGGCTTCGGTCAAGAATATCATCTTACGACCGGAGAGCGGTGTGCTGACCCCACGACCCTCCTATCCGCATTCTCCACCGAGGATGGCACGGCGGTCGGATGGTCCCGGTAGGCCACTTGTGGCCTGAAGGTGGAGTGCGTATTCACAAAGGTGTTTTGCAAGCAAATGGCGACATGCAAATAATCAATGTCCTTCATTATACACAATTTCAATACAAGCAAAACAACACAGTTCATAACTCACTGCTGCAGCATTCGTAAGACGGTTCGTCTTCAACTCGGGCTGTGGACAGGCGGAGCGGCGCTTATATTCTCTTCGCCGAGAGGCCGCTGCTGTCTCGGTGTCGTCCTAGAGAGGGGTCGATCAGCGTACTATTGGCTGACGTCGTCTCATAGCCTTCTCTGCTCTTCCGTTCTTGGCCCTCGTGACGGCATTTGACGTTACGCATGAACAGTTTAGTCTGTAATGACTCTAACGCCTGCGACATGTGATACTAAGAGCCGTACGTAATATGATAAAGATTTCACTGCGCGGCCACTCCCGCCGGAGGTTCGAGTCCTCCCTCGGGTATGGGTGTGTGTGCTTTTCTTAGCGTAAGTTACTTTAAGTACTGTGTAACTCTAGGGACCGATGACCTCAGCAGTTTGGTCCCTTAGGAATTCACACACATTTGAACATTTAATCATTTCATTTATATTCTTCTACGTGTAATACTAAAATTGCAGCACTAATTGTGTGAGCATTCAGCTCGCACAGTTATCAACGTAAGCGACTAGAAATACGTCTGTGTCTCATTAATGTATTTCGTAAAGTGCTGATCAGATTATTTTGTAATTCTTATAACATATTGTCATGGAAAAGATGTGGAGTATAGATTACGTGCTGCCCATGTAGCATTTGGACGTCTTACAAAGCGTGTCTTCCTGAATAAAGATCTAACACTGTACACCAAACTGATGGTGTACAAAGCTGTAGTCATTTCCACCCTGCTATATGGTTGCGAAACCTGGACGTTATATTGCTGTGATCTGAAGAAACTAGAACGCTTCAACCAACAGAAGCTAAGACATATCATGAACCTGAAATGGGATGACTTCATATCCAACACGGCTGTTCTTGAGAAATCAAAAATGTATTGGATGGAAGCTCTTATCATTGGGCATCAACTCAGATGGGTCAGACATGTCCAGCGGATGAAAAATGACGGACTTCCACGCCAAATGCTGTACAGCGAAGTGATCACAGGTAAAAGGCCACGAGGTGCCCCTCTTAAACGTTATAAGGATCAGTACAAGAAAAATCTGAAAAACTTGAACATCGATCAGAGTAACTGGTCCAAAATAGCAGAAAATCGAAGTCGCTGACGCTCAGTTACCTCAAATGCCCTTCAAAATTTTGAGTTGGAACGTCGAAGAATGGAGAATGACAAACGCCGGAGACGTAAACTCCTCCAGGCTCAGCCACGTCCTCCACCTTCCGTCAGCTGTAATGTCTGTGGCCGCCTGATCCACACTAGGATTGGATTGCTAAGCCATCAACGACACTTCCACGCCTGAACCGTGACAAAGGAAATCTCAGGAGAGAAATGAAAACTCGGATACGAGTATCAACCGACGAATACTAAAATTGCAGCACTAATTGTGTGAGCCTTCAGCTCGCTCAGTTATCAACATATGCGACTAGAAATACGTCTGTGACTCATTAATGTACTTCGTAAAGTGCTGACCACGTGATTTTATAATTCTTATGACGTATTCTCATTGATGCT
Source organism: Schistocerca serialis cubense (assembly GCF_023864345.2). Taxonomy (NCBI): domain Eukaryota; kingdom Metazoa; phylum Arthropoda; class Insecta; order Orthoptera; family Acrididae; genus Schistocerca; species Schistocerca serialis. The sequence goes on along the minus strand of NC_064646.1, from coordinate 309,087,584 downwards.
TCCAGTATGACCATGATTTTAATTCCAGTGGATTATAAAGAAGGAAGTGCTCATTTTATCTCGCATGATCTTAGCCACAGAGCACCGCCTTTCCGTATTTACAACGTTCCTATACCCATTTCCTTGCAGTTTTTCTGTTTCAACACCGAATTAGTTATTCTTATGTGAATGCATTTCAGATAACCGCAAAGTATACAATTTCAGCACTGGGAGGCAGCCATTACAGAGCAGAGGTGCAGATGAATCCGTCGCACAGTTTTTGTGTCTAAATTAACAAGACTTCAACTTGTGTTGTTATAGTATCTACATGTCTCTCTCAGTTTCAGCTTGCTTGGGCCTCACCTTTGGTCACGTTAGTCTACGTACTGTAATTGGAGGGAATTATGCCAAGAAGTGTGGTTTTGGAGAGCCAGTGTACGTGGTTAAGAGACATACAGCACTTACGCACGATCGTTTCAGTGGCCGTATTATTTATTTATTTATTTATTTAACCTGATCAGACTAGGGCCATCAGGCCCTCTCTTACATCGGACCAGTGTTTCACACATGCAGCATTTCACACATCAGAGTTACATCATGACAATAGTTTAAATAAGAAAATTAGATTACTCTAGTGACAATATGAATAAAGAGTAATGACTAAGACTTAATAAAGTAAATGCTGGGAGTATTTTACAACAGGTGCTATACATACAAATTATGATAAAAGCAATAATAATAACAGTAAAAAAATCAAATAATAATGATAAACATGAGAAAAATTGGCAATAGTAATGAAGATATGTGCAGATGTACATTAATATCTTGGTGCGTAAAGTAGATGTTGGCTAGTATAGCGAGTTTTGGGGAAGGGAGATTTAAGGAGGGGGAAAGAGGGAAGTAATGAGGTGAAGTACATTCACGTACAGAGGAAGGCATTACTGTTGCTTAAGTAGATACGTCATTGACTGTTTTTTGAAGCCCGACATGTTTTTAAGTTCTCTAACATAACAAGGGAGGTTATTCCAGAGTCTGGTTCCCGCTACTATAAAGGACTTGGAGAAGGTGACTGAGTGATGCAGTGGAACAGAGAGGATTTTATTATGATAGGAACGTGTGTTTCTGTCATATTATAGTAGAGAACAGTACACTTGCAGCTTTCAGTATGTAGATATCGATGTAAAGAGTTTCACTATCCATAGGAAGAGTTTCACTGTGACGGCAATCGGAATCGAAGTTACTGGGTTACAAAGAGAGGAGACCTAAGACAGCACATTCGAGGAAGGTGCGCGCGTGGAAACCCGGTGTCGGACTTTGGTTTTGTGGCTGTGGCGTTCGCTGAAGTCGTTCACTGCTCTGCCTCTGACCTTGGCGCTCTCTGCGGGCCACAAGTCTGCCGCCACTCCACTGCATTTACATTTTTCCGCTACGAGAATTACATGCCAGTTTAATGTGTCTTTATCTTTTCAGTTGACCTTATCTACCTTGGCAACAAAGATACGCCAGAGGTATATCAATAACTTATTTTAACGTCTGTTAACTGATAATTATCTTCACTACCGTACCATCAGAAAGAAAGAAAGGAACGAGAGAGAATTATATCTGTTGGGTTCTGCCGCCGACTTCTAAATGCTGTTCAATTGTGGTACTTGTCCTGTTCCCAGGCGGTCTGGAATATTCATTCTACAGAAATGCACCTCTTTTATACGGAGCGTAACCAAAAAGGTACGGCCACTCTTTTAGGAGCTATTCCTCACAAACATAAGACGGCCATTCTTAAATTAATGCCTCCCATTGATTTTCATGGAAACTACACTTAGGTGAGAAAAGTCATAAGGGTACTTCCCTATATCGTGTCGTACCTCATTTCGCCCAAAGTACACTACTGGCCATTAAAATTGCTACATCAAGAAGAAATGCAGATGATAAATGGGTATTCATTGGACAAATCTATTATACTAGAATAGACATGTGATTACATTTTCACACAACTTGGGTGCATAGATCCTGAGAAATCAGTACCCAGAACAACCACATCTGGCCGTAATAACGGCCTTGATACGCCTGAGCGTTGAGTGAAACAAAGCTTGGAAGGCGTGTACAGGTACTGCTGCCCATGCAGCTTCAACACGATACCACAGTGTCACCAAGAGTATTGACTGGTGTATTGTGACGAGCCAGTTGCTCGGCCACCATTGTCCAGACGTCTTCAATTCGTGAGAGATCTGGAGAATATGCTGGCCAGGGCAGCAGTCGAACATTTTCTGTATCCAGAAAGGCCCGAACAGGACCTGCAACATGCGGTCGTACATTATCCTGCTGAAATGTAGGGTCTCGCAGGGATCGAATGAAGGGTAGAGCCACCGGTCGTAACACATCTGAAATGTAACGTCCACTGTTCAAAGTTCTGTCAATGCGAACAAGAGGTGACCGAGACGTGTAACCAAGGGCACCCTATACCATCACGCCGGGTGATACGCCAGTATGGCGATGACGAATACACGCTTCCAATGTGCGTTCACCGCGATGTCGCCAAACACGGATGCGACCATCATGATGCTGTAAACAGAACCTGCATTCATCCGAAAAAATGACGTTTTGCCATTCGCGCGCCCAGGTTCGTCGTTGAGTACACCATCGCAGGCGCTCCTGTCTGTGATGCAGCGGCAAGGCTAACCGCAGCCACGGTCTCCGAGCTGATAGTCCGTGCTGCTGCTGCAAACCTCGTCGAACTGTTCGTGCAGATGGTTGTTGTCTTGCAAACGTCCCCATCTGTTGACTCAGGGATCGAGACGTGACTGCACGATCCGTTACAGCCATTCGGATAAGATGCCTGTCATTTCGACCGCTAGTGATACGAGGCCGTTGGGATCCAGCACGGCATTCTGTGTTACCCTCCTGAACGCACCTATTCCATATTCTGCTGACAGTCATTGGATCTCGACCAACACGAGGGGCAATGTCGCGATACGATAAACCGCAATCGCAATAGGCTACAATCCGACCTTTATCAAAGTCGGTAACGTGATGGTACGCATTTCTCCTCCTCACACGTGGCATCACAACAACGTTTCACCAGGTAATGTCGGTCAACTGCTGTTTGTGTATGAGAATTCGTTTGGGAACTTCCCTCATGTCAGCACGTTGTAGGTGTCGCCACCGGCGCCAACCTTGTGTGAATGCTCTGAAAAGCTAATCATTTACATATCACAGCATCGTCTTCCTGTCGGTTAAATTTCGCGTCTGTAACACGTCATATTCGTGGTGTAGCAATTTTAATGGCCAGTAGTGTAATACAGCAACTCGACGTCGCATGGACTCAGCAAGTTGTTGGAAGTACACTGGAGGAATACTGAACAATGCTGCTTCTACAGCCGTCCATAACTGCGAAAGTGCTGCCGGTGCAGTATTTTGTGCAAGAACTGACCTCCTGATTATGTCTCATAGATGTTCGGAGGAAGTCGTGTCGAACGATCTGAGTGGCCAAATTATTCACTCGAATTGTTCAGAATGTTCTTAAAACCAATTGCGGACGATTGTGACCCAGTGACATGGAGCACTGTCTATAAAAATTCCATCGTTATTTGGGAGTATGAAATCTATGAATGGTTCCAAATGGTCTCCAAGCAGCCGAACATAACCATTTCCAGACAATGATCGGTGGAATTGGGCCATAGGACACAGTCCATTCCATGTAAAGACAACCCATACCATTGTGGAGCAACTATTAGCTTGCACAGTGCCTTGTTGACAACTTGGATCCATGGATTCGTGAGGCGCCGCACTAACTGAAATCGGGTCTCATCTGACCAGTCCACGGTTTTCAAGTCATGTGGGAACCAACCGATGTGGTGACGAGCCCAGGAGAGGCGCTGCAGGCGATGTCGTTCTGTTAGCAAAGGCACTCGCCATATATCGCCGAACTGTCCTCACGGATACGTTCGTCGTGCGTCTCACATTTATGTGTGTGGTTATTTCAAGTCAAGTTGCTTGTCTCTTAGCACTGAGAACTCTACGCAAATACCGCTGCTCTCAGTCGTGAAGTGAAGGCCGTCGGCCACTGCGTTGTCCTTGCTGAGACGTAATGTCTGAATTGTTGTATTCTCGGCACAGTCTTGACAGTATGGATCTCGAAATGAATTCCCTATCGATTTCCGAAATGGAACGTCCCATGCATCTAGTTCCAAATACATTCCGAGTTCAAAGTCTCTTAAGTACCGTCTTGCGGCCATAATCACATCTACATCTACATCTACATGGATACTCTGCAAATCACATTTAAGTGAATGACAGAAGGTTCATCGAACCACCTTCACAATACTCTATTATTCCAATCTCGTATAGCGCGCGAAAAGAATGAACACCTATATCTTTCCGTACGAGCGCTGATTTCCCTTATTTTATCGTGGTGATCGTTCCTCCCTATGTAGGTCGGTGTCAACAAAATATTTTCGCATTTGGAGGAGAAAGTTGGTGATTGGCATTTTGTGAGAAGATTCCGTCGCAACGAAAAACACCTTTCTTTTAGTGATTTACAGAGAAAATCTTGTATCATTTCTGTGACACCCCTCCCCCCCCCCCCCCCCCATATTTCGCTATAATACAAAACGTGGTGCCTTACTTTGAACTTTTTCGATGCACTCCGTCAGTTCTATCTGGTAAGGATCCTACACCGCGCAGCAGTATTCTAAAAGAGGACGGACAAACGTAGTGTAGGCAGTCTCCTTAGGAGGTCTGTTACATTTTCTAAGTGTCCTGCCAATAAAACGCAGCCTTTGGTTAGCCTTCCCAATTTAAGTTGTTGGTAATTGTAATACCTAGGTATTTAGTTGAATTTACGGCTTTTAGATTAGACTGATTTATCGTGTAATCGAAATTCAACGAGTTCCTTTTAGCACTCATGTGGATGACCTCACACTTTTCGTAATTTAGGGTCAACTGCCACTTTTCGCACCATTCAGATATTTTTTTCTAAATCGTTTTGCGGTTTGTTTTGATCTTCCGATGACTTTATTAGTCGATAAACGACAGCGTCATCTCCAAACAACCGAAGACGGCTGCTCATATTGCCTCCAAAATCGTTTATATAGATAAAGAACAGCAAAGGGCCTATAACACTACCTTGGGGAACGCCAGAAATCACTTCTGTTTTACTCGATGACTTTCCGTCGATTACTACGAACTGTGACCTCTCTGACAGGAAATCGCAAATCCAGTCACATAACTGAGACGATATTCCATCAGCACGCAATTTCACTACGAGCCGTGTCAAAAGCCTTCCGGAAATCCAGGAATACGGAATCGATCTTAAATCTCTTGTCTGTAGCACTCAGCACTTCATGTCAATGAAGAGCTAGTTGTGTTTCACAGGAACGTTTTCTACACCCATGTTGATTGTGTGTCAAAAGACCGTTTCTTTCGAGGTAATTCATACTGTTCGAACACAATATATGTTCTAAAATCCTGCTGCATATCGACGTTAACGATATGGGCCTGTAATTTAGTGGATTACTCCTACTACCTTTTTTGAACATTGGTGTGACCTGTGCAACTTTCCAGTCTTTGGGTACGAACGGTTGGGAGCGAACGGTTGTATATGATTGTTGAGTATGGAGCTAATGCATCAGCATACTCGGAAAGGAACCTGATTGGTATACAGTCTGGACCAGAAGACTTGCTTTTATTAAGTGATTTGAGTTGCTTCACTACTCCAAGGATATTTACTTCTACGTTTCTCATGTTGACAGCTGTTCTCGATTCTAATTCTGGAATATTTGCTTGGTCTTCTTTTGTGAAGGCATTTCGGAAGGCTGTGTTTAGTAACTCTGCTTTGCAGCACTGTCTTCGATAGTATCTCCATTGTTATCGCGCAGAGAAGGCATTGATTGTTTCTTGCCGCTAACATACTTCACACACGACCATAATCTCTGGATTTTCTGCCAGGTTTCGAGACAAAGTTTCGTTGTGGAAACTGTTAAAGGCGTCTCGCATTGAAGTCCGCGCTAAATTTCGAGCTTCTGTAAAGGATCGCCAATCTAGGGGATTTTGCGTTTGTTTAAATTTGGCATGTTTGTTTCGTTGTTTCTGCAACAGTGTTCTAACCCGTTTTGTGTACCAAGTAGGATCAGCTCCGTCGTTTGTTAGTTTATTTGGTATAAATCTCTCAATTGCTGCCGATACTATTTCTTTGAATTTATGCCACATCTGGTCTACACTTATATTATTAATTTGGAATCACGCCAGAGATCTTTTCACATGAATCACTTGAATACGAATGACAACTCTGACAAGGCACTGTCATCTTATACCTTGTGTACGCGATACTGAGGTCATCTGTATAAGTGCGTATCACTATCCCATGACTTTCGTCACTTCAGTGTAAAACAGATGCAGAAAGCACAGTAAGACAGTTAAATAGAGGAAGATTTCAGTTGTCATTTTGCTACATTTTCACTGCTATTTGTTATGCACGTTTGCGAGCGAAAAACAAGAGCCTGCATGTAGCGTTCGTAAAAACCTGAATCAGATGAGGATAGCCACTGTCTTACTGACATGACGATAGCATCCGAATCCCGAAAATTTCTGCCACTCAATACTTCGTTTATAAGCTCAAAGAGACTGAGATCTGAAGGTACTAGCCCAGAGGTGTATAGTAGGCGATGTTGGACAGTCCATTCAAATTTGGAACTCACTTCCATGCCGGCAAATCAGTTGTGGCATCTGGTTCAATCGCATTGCAAGAGGTAGTTTTCCTTCTTCTACGGCTGAGCTCTGGAAGTACACTGTGAGCGGACTATTTGGATGGGATTCGGTTAATGAAAAGGGGACATACAACTCAAGGTTTATTTCCCCAAAACAATTAATTAATTGTGTTGTGGATTGGCAAGACAGCCAACCCACTATGAGGAAGCCGAAAGGCACGCGTTTAAGCTCACGCAGGCTGGCGTGAGGTCTGGAACAGGACAAGGAAATGAGACTAACAAATAAAGTACGTAGCTGCTGGAATACTTAACTTTTAATCCATAATAGGTGAACATCGCTCTTGCCGGTACATGTTTTACAGCATCAATAGTAACTGGTAATGGCGCCTTGCTAGGTCGTAGCAAATGACGTAGCTGAAGGCTATGCTAACTATCGTCTCGGCAAATGAGAGCGTAATTTGTCAGTGAACCGTCGCTAGCAAAGTCGGCTGTACAACTGGGGCGAGTGCTAGGAAGTCTCTCTAGACCTGCCGTGTGGCGGCGCTCTGTCTGCAATCACTGATAGTGGCGACACGCGGGTCCGACGTATACTAACGGACCGCGGCCCATTTAAAGGCTACCACCTAGCAAGTGTGGTGTCTGGCGGTGACACCACAAATTGTAATAAATTACACCGTGGCTTACAAATTACAGTGACACAAACAAATCAAGCTGCTTACAATACGAGGTAATAAAAATGTTATATACCACAGGTAAACAGAGGAACTTCAAAACTGTTTACAATTTGATACATTAACAAATAATCATTGTACATTAAACTACATACTTTCACCTAATACAGTTAAATTTTTAAATGTGAAGCACAAATGTATAATTTACAATTAAATTTTAAGTTGAAGTTACTCCTTCCTATACCCTCTTTAAAAGAGTAATAAAATTTCCAACAGGTATCTCAATTAAAAATGCCCTAAAATCCTTAACACAACAACACGTACATGACTAAATATATGTACGGCAAAGCCCAACATCAACAGCCCAAAACACATTCAAACTCTCGCGAACATGGGCCACTTGCCGGTCAAAACATGTTACGACTACAGCAGCGGGCAAACTTACATAGGTAAGAACACAGGCCACCTAGAAATCTTGCCAAAATCAGTTTACACGAAGGAGGAAGAAGGGGGGGGGGGGAGGGGGAACAATAAATAGCATACGCAAGTGCACTTGCCAAACGTACTACTAAAAATTACAGTAGAAAAGGCTCTCAATTGATGACAAATCCGGGCTAGGCCCGGCAATATTGCACCTGAGCGCTAGTAGCCAAAATAAGGTTGACAGATACCAAGGTCTGACATCATTTTAGGGCTAACTGGCACAAAAAATAAATAAGAGTAAAAGAACAAGCAAATGCCAATGCCCAAGAATTTAAATAGGATTAAGTACACACGAGGCTAAAATCAATTGCTAGCACCTTGGACATCGTCTTAGGCTTGATTGAAACTACAAATAAATAAAGGTAAAAGAACAGACAAATGACAAGGCCCAGCAATTTAAATAAAAATAAGTAAGAACAAGGCTAAAAGCAATTGCTAGCAACTTAACAAGCACACATAAAAATATCAGACTGCTGCCACATCACAAACGGAACAGGCGCGCGCGCGGTCTCCAGCAATCCAGAAAACCAATAACACACACTCCAGCAACCAAGCCAGCCTGACCACAGTAATTTCAACTCAGAATCAGGGCGCGTGAGCACACCGGGTCCACGCAAAACACACACTGCCAAATAATTCCAACCAACAGATACGGCTGCCCCCCGGGCGGGAAAACAGGGGCGACGACCGGGTACACACCAGCAGAAAACTCGACACCCAGACTCCGGCTAAAACGGAATCACGCAGAAAATATAAACAACAGCTGAAGTAAGGTGAAACGAACCCCGCCACGCAGACCGGACAGAGCAAACACACAGAAAGCCTGCCCTGCAGTCCGTAAAACTTCTGGGTGCGGAAACCCAAGTGATATCGTGGCACCTTTTTCAGAGGCTGAGAACCTCGAGCGATCGCGTGCGGGGATCCATCAGTTGTCCACTACACCACATCATCAACACGCCACACTGCCCAACGGCCAAATCAACGAGGCCCGCCAACAACGAGGCCACACCTCCGTGCCGGGGCGGAAAGCAAAATACCCCCAGCTCGGTGCGTATCCAACTGCCGAGCCGAGCGCCCGGCCCCCGCGGAAAACGCTCCAGAGGGCAGCAGCCGCCTCAGCGCCTGCGCAGGCCGACCCAGACGGAAACAGAAAAACAAGTCGCTATCGATAGTGCCGGATACGCGTCAGAGAAATGGCACACACTGAACCGCCAAAGAAGCTGGTATAGGCATGCATATTCAAATACAAATATATGAAAACAGGTAGAATATGGCGCTGCGGTCGGCAACGCCTATATAAGACAACAAGTGTCTGGCGCAGTTCTTAAATCGGTTACTGTAAGATTTAAGTGAGTTTGGTGTTATAACCGGCGCACGAGCGATGGGACACAGCATCTCCGAGGTAGCGAGGAAATGAGGATTTTCCCGTACGAGTGTACCGTGAATATCAGGAATCCGGTAAAACATCGAATCTCCGACATCGCTGCGACCGGAAATAGATCCTGTAAGAACGGGACCAACTACAACTGAAGAGAATCTTTCAACGTGACAGAAGTGCAACTCTTCCGCAAATTGCTGCAGATTTGAATGGCGGGCCATCAACAACTGTCATCGTGTGCACCATTCAATGAAACATCGTCGATATGGGCTTTTGGAGCTGAAGGCCCACACGGTACCCTTGATGACTGCACGACACAAAGTTTTACGCCTCTCCCGGACCCGTTAGTACTGACATTGTACTGTTGATAACTGGAAACACGTTGCCTGGTCGGAAGAGTCTCGTTTCAAATTGCATCGAGCGGATGAACATGTACGGGTATGGAGACCACCTCATGAATCCATGGACCCCATACGTCCAGAATTACTACAGCGTCGCTCCAGGAACACTCTTCTGAGTTTAAACACTTCCGCTGGCCACCAAACTCGCCAGACATAAACATTATTGAGCATATCTGGGATGCCTTGCAACGTACTGTTCAGAAGAGATCCTCACCCCCTCGTACTCTTACAGATTTATGAACAATCCTGCAGGATTCGTGGTGTCAGTTTCCTCCAGCACTACTTCAGACATTATTCGAGTCTATGCCACGTCGTATTGCGGCACTTCTGCTTGCTCACGGGGGCGCTACACGATATTAGGTAGGTGTACCAATTTCTTTGGCTCTTCAGTGTATTCTGCCTTTCAGCCTGGTCCGTGTCGTCTCGTAGCGTTCTGAATTGATAGTTGCTTTAAGCTCCAAGGCATCGAAAAGAACCACACCCTGCCTATCCCATATGACTGTACCAATCACTTTGCTAGCAGATAGCTACATTTAAAAATTCTTTTTTGAAGAATTCGTTCGTGGTTATTCTGTGGACTGTGCTTTGGATTCTGTCTCGTAGTGCTGACATCAGATCTCAACTCCGGTTACAAAAGTTTTCAGAAAATTATCACCTTCTGTCTCTTAATGGTGCAGTAGGTCCTAATTTCAATTTGATGAGTGTTTTTGGTCTCGCGTAAGCATCAATGGAATCCATCTCGCTCGCACCTTAGGGTAAGCAACGTTGCCTAGCACCTTGTCCAAAACATTACAGCAGACACTGAGCTATGCACACAGTTCCTTGGTGTTAAACGACCGACAATCGTGGATGAGTTGAGTGGGACGCTGTTGGTTATTAGGGATGGGAGCTGGGTAGCGTCGACGAGGGCGTGTCTTGTTGTACACGGGCTGGTCAACACTACGAACCGCAGTCCCCACCGCCACACGTGTTTCCCGTCTGCTGTATCGTCTCCATATACCTTTGGTAAACGTCAATTCCATTAAATTGACGCAGTTTGTTCATTAGTATTAATTCAATGACTTATATCAGTTTTCAGTCTGGAACCGTGCGACCGCTACGGTCGCAGGTTCGAATCCTGCCTCGGGCATGGATGTGTGTGATGTCCTTAGGTTAGTTAGGTTTAAGTAGTTCGGACTGATGACCTCAGAAGTTAAGTCCCATAGAGCTCAGAGCCATTTGAACCAAATCAGTTTTATACGCACCTGGATGACAGACGCCATTCTGGAACGCAAACCTGCAAGTGCTAATCGTCGCTGGACAGCGAAATCAACAGGACGTTAGCGAGAAGATTCAAAACTCAGTACTACACCAACATAAACAGCGCCATCTATCACAAAGCGAAAAAAGTGGTCCAACTAAAACATTCATATTTCTTTACGTACTACATCTACATCTACATTGATACTCCGCAAGCCACCCAACGGTGTGTGGCGGAGGGCACTTTACGTGCCACTGTCATTACCTCCCTTTCCTGTTCCAGTCGCGTATGGTTCGCGGGAAGAATGACTGTCTGAAAGCCTCCGTGCGCGCTCTAATCTCTCTAATTTTACATTCGTGATCTCCTCGGGAGGTATAAGTAGGGGGAAGCAATATATTCGATACCTCATCCAGAAACGCACCCTCTCGAAACCTGGCGAGCAAGCTACACCGCGATGCAGAGCGCCTCTCTTGCAGAGTCTGCCACTTGAGTTTATTAAACATCTCCGTAACGCTATCACGGTTACCAAATAACCCGGTGACGAAACGCGCCGCTCTTCTTTGGATCTTCTCTATCTCCTCCGTAAGACCGATCTGGTACGGATCCCACACTGATGAGCAATACTCAAGTATAGGTCGAACGAGTGTTTTGTAAGCCACCTCCTTTGTTGATGGACTACATTTTCTAAGCACTCTCCCAATGAATCTCAACCTGGTACCCGCCTTACCAACAATTAATTTTATATGATCATTCCACTTCAAATCGTTCCGCACGCATACTCCCAGATATTTTACAGAAGTAACTGCTACCAGTGTTTGTTCCGCTATCATATAATCATACAATAAAGGATCCTTCTTTCTATGTATTCGCAATACATTACGTTTGTCTATGTTAAGGGTCAGTTGCCACTCCCTGCACCAAGTGCCTATCCGCTGCAGATCTTCCTGCATTTCGCTACAATTTTCAAATGCTGCAACTTCTCTGTATACTACAGCATCATCCGCGAAAAGCCGCATGGAACTTCCGACACTATCTACTAGGTCATTTATATATATTGTGAAAAGCAATGGTCCCGTAACACTCCCCTGTGGCACGCCAGAGGTTACTTTAACGTCTGTAGACGTCTCTCCATTGATAACGAATATGTAATAAAAATGGGGGCTCCTGTTTAAAAAAACGCGATATCGATTTGACCTATGGCAGCGCCATCTAGCGGGCCAACCATAGCGCCATGGGGTTTCCCCCTTCAAGCTAGACGAGTTTCGTTCTTTGTAGTTTTTTCGTTTGATGTTTATTTCGTGAGATATTTGGCGCGGTCACTATCAATGAACCTCTCTGTATGATGAAATTTTGTTAGCTTTTGGCTTGCCACTAGAACTACGCAAAACCAGGACGTTATTTGCTTCCTTTGTGCAACTTACAGGCAATGCTGACAACAAAAATTCACAAAGGCATAAAAGAGGGCGCAAGAGTAGGTGAATGAGGTTGGTGCGCAACGACTTTCCACCCCTACTCCAGTATGGTGCTTCTTGTCACTCTAGCAGAATGCGGGCGGGCGTTGTCCTGGAGTAGCATCACTTCGCGCAACCTCACTGGCTGTTGTTCCTGAACTTCGACTGCAAGAGGTCTCAGTTGGTGACAATAAATGTCAGCAGTGGTGGTTACACCTCGATGAAGCATTTCGTAGTACACCACACCGTCACTGTTCCACCAGTGGAATACTTCTAGATAAGCTCAAGTACTATGGTATGAGTTGGACAGCGCTCAAATGGTTTTAATCATACCTGAATGGAAGACTGCAGAAAGTTGAAAAAGCAGTTCACATAATATGCAAAAAATTGGTGATTTCTCAAACTGGGGAACAATCAAAAGTGGGGTGCCTCAAGGTTTGGTCTTGTTCCTTTGCTGTTCTTAATATATATTAATGACTTGCCATTCTATATTCAGACTGATGCAAAGCTGGTATTTTTTGCCGATGATACAAGTATAGCTATCACACCCAACAGACAAGAATTAACTGGTAAAATTGTAACGATGTTTTTCAGAAAAATTCTCTGCAAATAGGCTCCAATTAAACTTTGACAAAACACAGTATATACTGTTCCACACAGTAAATGGAATGACACCATTAATAAATGTACAGGGTGTTACAAAAAGGTATGGCCAAACTTTCAGGAAACATTCCTCACACACACAGAAAGAAAATATGTTATGTGGACCAATTCCATGGCCTCCACGCTCTCCTGACCTCAACCCTCTTGACTTTCATTTATGGGGGCATTTGAAAGCTCTTGTCTACGCAACCCCGGTACCAAATGTAGAAACTCTTCGTGCTCGTATTGTGGACAGCTGTGATACAATACGCCATTCTCCAGGGCTGCATTAGCGCATCAGGGATTACATGCGACGGAGGGTGGATGCATATACCCTCGCTAACGGAGGACATTTTGAACATTTCCTGTAACAAAGTGTTTGAAGTCACGCTGGTACGTTCTGTTGCTGTGTGTTTCCATTCCATGATTAATGTGATTTGAAGAGAAGTAATAAAATGAGCACTAACATGGAAAGTAAGCGTTTCCGGACTCATGTCCACGTAACATCTTTTCTTTATTTGTGTGTGAGGAATGTTTCCTGGAAGTTTGGCCGTACCTTTTTGTAACACCCTGTAGACTTCGATCATAAATCGTTAGCTAAGGTAGAATATTCAAAATTTCTAGGTGTATGCATTGATGAGGGGTTGAATTGGAAAAAACACACTGAAGATCTTCTGAAACGTTCGATTTTAGCTACTTATGCTATTAGGGTCATTGCAAATTTTGGCGATATACATCTCAGTAAATTAGCTTACCACGCCTATTTTCATTCTCTGCTTTCGTATCGCATCATATTCTGGGGTAACTCATCATTGAGTAAAAGACTGTTCATTGCACAAAAGCGTGTAATCAGAATAATTGCTGGAGCTCATCCAAGATCATCCTGCAGACACTTATTTAAAGAGCTAGAAATCTTCACTGTAGCCTCACAAAATATATATATATATATATATATATATATATATATATATATATATATATATATATATATATATATATATATATTCACTTATGAAATTTGTTATTAACAATCCGAAAGAATTCAAAAGTAACAGCAGAGTACATGGCTACAACACTAGAAGAAAGATGATCTTCATTACTCGAGGTTAAATCTAACTTTGGCTCAGAAGGGGGCAAATTATGCTGCCACAAAAGTCTTTGGTCACTTACCTAATAGCATCAAAAGTCTGACAGATAGCCATACTTAATGGCAACTCCTTCTACTCATTAGATGAATTTTTGGATATAGTAAGTGGGTAATTTCTCCAACCTCCATAAAAGTATATATACAGGGCTATTACAAGTGATTGAAGCGATTTCATAAATTCACTGTAGCTCCATTCATTGACATATGGTCATGACACACTACAGATACGTAGAAAAACTCATAAAGTTTTGTTCGGCTGAAGCCGCACTTCAGGTTTCTGCCGCCAGAGCGCTCGAAAGCGCAGTGAGACAAAATGGCGACAGGAGACGAGAAAGCGTACATCGTGCTTGAAATGCACTCACATCAGTCAGTCATAACAGTGTACCGACACTTCAGGACGAAGTTCAACAAAGATCCACCAACTGCTAACTCCATTCGGCGATGGTATGCACAGTTTAAAGCTTCTGGATGCCTCTGTAAGGGGAAATCAACGGGTCGGCCTGCAGTGAGCGAAGAAACGGTTGAACGCGTGCGGGCAAGTTTCACGCGTAGCCCGCGGAAGTCGACGAATAAAGCAAGCAGGGAGCTAAAAGTACCACAGCCGACGGTTTGGAAAATCTTACGGAAAAGGCTAAAGCAGAAGCCTTACCGTTTCGAACTCATTGATGGGGACATGCTGCGCCGAGTGTGGGAGGATCTTGATTATCGGTTTGATGTATGCCGAATCACTAAAGGGGCACATATCGAACATTTGTGAACGCGTAAAAAAACTTTTCGAGTTTTTGTATGTGTGTGCAAAGCAATGTGAAAATATCTAAAATAATAAATTTATTGTAGAGCTGTGAAATCGCTTCAATCATTTGTAATAACCCTGTACATTATTAAAAATATTAAGTGTCATGTAATATCTTGTGTAATGTAATATCTGGTATAGACACCTTTTATTAACCTGACACGTTCCACATCATTACGAAATTTCGTATTCGTGATCTATGGAACAAGTACTAATCTAATCTAATCTAATCTCCAGATGCATAACATTATGTTTTGTGCTTGTGTGGAGATTTTTGTACGGGGAGTTACTGCTTTGTTTGGTCTCAGCCATTCCCTTATTTTCTTGTGACGCCGTTTCTCGTCACCAGTAGCCGTACAGGGTAGGAATGGTCGGTGTTGTTCACGATCCAAGTAGAGATGCAAATATGGCCATCCGATGATTTTTGTGATTTTGGCTTAGAGCATGCGTGCACCCGAATTTTGAACATTGTCCACAGCATGCAAACGTCGCACGATGGTGGAACGGCCACAGTCCATCACATTTGCCAGCTCTCGAGTAGCCTACACTTACGTGCATCATTGTGGATTAAGGCGTTTAAACGAACTTCATTAAACCCCGAAGATCTTCCTGAACGCAGAGAGCCACTAATGTCAAAACGATCTTCTGCTGCTGTCTCCTCTCTCCTGAACTCAAACAGAAGAAAATGTCGGAAATATTCAAATTTCTCCACTTGGCACTGCATTTTCCAGCACTCACAGCTTCATTCACTATCTCCAAATGACAATACGTAAATGAAAATAGCAACAGTGAATTGCAAATAAAAAATGACAATCGATAAAATTTTTTCTTTCCCTCAGTATATTTACCATAACTTCCAGAAATTCGAGTCTCCTTGGAACTCTGAAAATAATCTGAACGTGATGTTATTACGATTACGCCCAAATTGCTTTTTTATTTGATCTTCTTTAATTATTTATTTTTATGTGGGAGAAGACTGCTGAATGTCTTAAAATCTCACAACTGCGTCTTCTGTCGCTCTATCTGTGTGTCTGCCGCCCCTGCTGTCATAATTGTCACTGTCAGTGGAAATTCGTATAACCCAAATTACTTGTCTGATACATTCGTGTGGACATTTACGCACACTCTTATCAAATTTTGAGCTGCTAGTATATAATAGTCGCACTGATGTACACTTGCTGATAACATCATACGTAATGCTTTTATTGTCAGGTGAGATCGCTATAGTAGATGGGGATCATTACACTTATTATCCACAAATCCATCGTGATAACACTGCAGATTAACGGTAGTGAGGTTTTCAGCTCCACTATACTCTTTTAGTGTTTGAGACAATTCGTGCTTTAGACGGTAGCTTGTTGTTAGGAACAAGTCTTGGGTTACTTTGATCATTCAGATATTGACCGGTTGTTCATGTTTGATCGCAGTTTTTGTGATAGGTATGTGCTACGTAAATGTAACTGTTGTTTTATCACCTTCACCATAAATACATTTACATGTGTCGATTTCGTCATTCCAGTGTATTCTCTTAGCACTTTATATTGTAATATATCAAGTTGTGTGATAGGATTTTTGACGACGACTCACAACATACATACTCACAATCAGAATGTGCTCTGATTACTACTCTGTTTCACAGTCTACTCACCATGCAGCTCGGACTTTGAATATTGAATATTTTTCTCTCTTCTTCGTGATTTCTGTTGTACGGCTGCTCGATGTATGTTTATCTGTCCATAGCACCAAGTATATCGCCCAGATTTTGATTGGCACTCTATACATTTCTAAGTAAATGTTTTGGAAAGTTGTTGTTTTATGTCGTGTATAAATTGGGGCTACAGACTTGTTTCTAATATCGTGAGATTCACCCGTCTCCCTGTATTCAATGAGTTTCATCTTCCTTGCGCCGCCGTTATGTGTACTCAGATCATCGGCCTACTGAATTATAATTATCTCATCAGATATATAATGAAAATCTATTACACATACACATTTGTGGGTAGACTAATATTGTTCCCTGAGGAGAGCCATTATTAATAGTTCGTGTTCCTAGTACAGTATGTTTAACGGTCAGCGTTTTCTCGGATATTAATTTTATCCGACTACAAATTAATTCTTTTGGGTTGTAAGTCGCTTCAAATTGTAGCATGATGTTTCGCCCACTACGGAAAATGACTTTCATTGGGGTATGTAATGCCACGAAAGCCTACTAACAAACATTTATTGCTTAATGAAAAAGTTTTTTGTATGTCACGTATTTGCATTTTATGCACGAGGATGCCTAATGATACCTTATGGTATGCCTTTGAACGGTTTTTGAAATTTTATACGTTGGTGCTAGATAAATATCTGATATTTTTTTTAGAGTGTCTGAGATTTAATATTTTTTAGGCCTCTGTGTTACAGTCTCTAGTTATTCAGACAAGCCTATGATCACTCGCTTCGTTATTCATTGCCTAAGGTCGATGCCCCTGTTACTGCAACCTGATGTTAATTCCAAACGCTGGAGCAGGATTTCAGTATGCGCTTGGAAGTGTTTTGTAAGCTGTTTCTTCTGTAGACAAATTGCAGTTTCCCAAGTCCACACGTTGTTAATGAAGAAGGTTGTAAGACACAGCTGACTCCAGTTGTGATTCGGTAATGGTGACATGTAATTCTTTTTCATTTTTATTTTCTCGAAGTTTCCAACTTTACATTTTTCTACAGTAAGATTGAATTACTCCTTTGTACACCAAGGTGTTATTTTCTCGTACCTGGCTGGATATTAGGCCAGCTACACTTTTATCCGATGGCATCTTTTTTTTCCATAATGGACAGGCCGGCTGGCAACAGCTAATTTGCGAGTCTGCTTCTATATTGACACTAAATGGATAAAAGTGTCGTCTACGAAATGTCCAACATTCAAATTAATACAATCTGCAAATACCTTGATGTCCAATATGAATAATAACTGTCTTATCACAGCCCTAACGCATACCTGAAATATCTTCTGTTTCTATTAATTGATGACAATCGTGCTGGATCCTGCTGTCAAGGTACTTTCAATTCAGTAACAAACCACAATATTTGTTTTTTTGTTATCAGCTGTCAAGGTCCAAGTGAAATTAAAGAATTTAGAAAGCCGAGAAACACTAATTTATGCTGGTTATGTCTATCCGTAACTCTTCGACTGTCGTGCACGAAGAGTGAGAGTTGCATTTCGCTTGGTCATTGTATCCGGAAGGTAGTCTTGTCACGAAGGAGAAAATTTTGTTCGTGATAAGTTTTTAAGTTTCATTTTAGAATATGGTCTAAGATTCTGCTATAAATAGAGATAAATGATACTGAATGCTTCTACTTGCTATTATACTGCAGGTCTGTACTACTAATTTTTTGTACATGCGCGTGATGAATGTGTTTTACCTATCGCTAGGAACAGTTGTCCTCTTACAAGATGAGAAAATTATCAAATACAAATAATATTATTATGATTGTGAAAGGGCATAATACCTTTGCATATTCTATAGAGAATATGACAGGAATAGTCTGATAGTGAGACCTTTTGTCTAGTTGTGTGTGTGTGTGTGTGTGTGCGCGCGCGCGCAGGTAAGAGAGGAAAAGGGGGAAATGGACAGGATCAAAGGCGGTGGAGGGGAGGGGGCAGGGACGAGGGAAAGAACTCTAGTAATGCTTGTAATTTTCGAACGCACGGTATCGACCAAGTTAATGACAAGAGGCTCTCAGTAGGATGTAAACACTATACTAATGTACCTACACAGTGACAATGAAGCTGAAAGTTCCACGAACTCGCCAAAACCAGATACAGTTGGTTTCACCAGTACACATTGGCATTGGAACGTGATCAGAAACAAGCTGTTATTGGCTGGAGATAATGGCAGTTGGCTCTGCCTTGTTTACCTCTTAGGGAAAAAGAATGCAGCACGAGATATTAATTGTATCGAACTGATTATATTTTCTGCACTCCCGGTAACAGTGACAGCCACGTTCATCTTCAAACAAAACATCTTTTGTGTGTTACAATATTGCAGTGCCTGTCTTTAAGAAGAATGAATCAATGTTCCTTTGGACATGAGCGCATACAATGTCGTATTTATCCACCGATACCTGGCAGCAACTTTCAATTAAAATGTCCCCCCAGTTTACGGGAATTACGTCAGCTGTTCGAGCACAGTCTGTGACGCAGGAACGATGAAGATGTGAGGAAATACGATCTGGCCATGAGTTGTGCAAGGACAGTCAAAACGGTTAAGGCGACGGCTCGTTTAAAGCGGGAAAGCCGGGTTCGAGTTCTGCTTCGGCACAAATTTCACTGTCGTCAGTCCCTAATATGGCTGATCATTGTCCGTGCATTTTCGTGGTTGAAAGAGTGGTGTCCAGGTTCCCCGAGGATCTAGCTGATGAAGTAAGACAAGAGGTCTCGCATACGTTGCGTCGGGTGTCATTCCTGCGAAGTAAAATCTCCTCGTTTGAAAGAGCCGTTATCCATTCCATCAGAGATCAGGATTTAGTAATTCTACCAGCGGACAAGGGCAACGCAACGGTTCTTCTTTCGTGGGACGATTATTTGCGTAAAATGGTTCTTTTACTTGCGAACTCGACATATCGAACATTACAGAACGATCCAACTGAATGCTTTTACCTTTGAAGCAGAGTTCATTATCTGACGATGTTCTCAAAAAACGTGAACCTGGTGCTGCAGTCCCTCCGATTTACACGGTCTGCCTAAGGTACACAAGCAAGTGGTTCCTCTCCGGCCTATTACTAGCAATTTGGCCGCTCCTACTACAACGATATCATGTACACACATCACGTCGGTTCAGAGAATTCCGGAACCTAACAGAAAATTGGAATAGAGGTCAACATAAGCATCATTTACGCCCTTTTTATTGCTCATGAAAACCACACATTGCATTTTGTACCACCATATGGCGAGACATTCGGAGTTGGTGGTCCAGATTGCTGTACACACCGGTACCACTAATACCCAGTAGCACGTCCTCTTGCATTGATGCATGTCTGTATTCGGCTTGGCATATAATCCACAAGTTCATCAGGGCCATGTTGGTTCAGATTGTCCCACTCTTCAACAGCGATTCGGCGTAGATCCCTCAGTGGTTGGTGGGTCACAGCCCTCTTCAATCTACTCCAGGTATGTACGATAGGGTTCATATCTGCAGAACATGCTGGCCACTCTAGTCGAACCATGTCGTTATCCTGATAGAAGTCATTCACAAGATGTGCACGATGGGGGCGCGAATTGTCGTCCATGAAGAAGAATGCCTCACCAATAGCCAATATGATGCCAATATATCGGTCGGAGGATGTCACTCACGTATCGTACAGCCGTTACGGCGCCCTCCATGACCAACCACAAGCGGCGTACGTCGGCCCCACTTAATGCAACCCCAAAACATCAGCGATCCTCCACCTAGCTCCAGTCGCTGGACAGTGTGTGTCTAAGGCGTTCAGCCTGACCGGGTTGCCTCCAAACACGTCTTCGACGATTTTCTGGTTGAAGGCATATGTGACACGCATCGGTGAAGAGAAAGTGAAGCCAATCCTAAGCCGTCCATTCGGCATGTCGTTGGGCCCATCTGTACCGCGCTGCATGGTGTCGTGGTTGCAAAGATGGACCTCGTCATGGACGTCGGGAGTGAAGTTGCGCACGCGAGTCCTGACATGACGCCCTGTGGCTGCGCAAAAAGCGTTATTCAACATGGTGGTGTTACTGTCAGGGTTCCTTCGAGCCATAATCCGTAGGGACCAGTCATTCAATGCAGTAATAGCCCTTGGGCGGCAGAGGCGAGGCATATCTTCGACAGTTCGTGTCTCTCTGTGTCTCCTCCATGTCCAAACAACATCGCTTTGGTTCACTCCAAGACGCCTGGACATTTCCCTTGTTGAGAGCCCTTCCTGGCACGAAGTGGCAATGCGGACGCAATCTAACTGCGGTATTGAACGTCTAGGTGTGTTTGAACTACAGACAGCACGAGCCTTATACCTCCTTCCTGGTGGAATGACTGGAGCTGATCAGCTGTCGGAACCCCTCGGTCTAATAGGCGCTGCTCATGCACGGTTGTTTACATCTTTGGGCGGGTTTAGTGATATCTCTGAACAGTCAAAGGGACTGTGTCTGTGATACAAAATCCAGAGTCAACGTCTATCTTCAGGAGTTGTGGGAACTGGGGTGACGCAAAAGTTTTTTTTGATGTGTGTATTTAGCATCCATTGCCAGTCCCCAGGTCGAAAAATGCGAACATCATATTTCCAATTCTCTGTTTTTTATTCAGCGTTTGATTTCTTTGTGTCTCAGTCCCACGGATTTGCTGGTTGGTTTTGATGATGTGTCACTTTTACTGGAGTTCCTCTTGAAGATTCTTTGCAGTTAATTGTTGAAAAATTGGACGAATTGACAAATACTTTGAACAAACTGACGAAGTAGTTATGAGGAGTTCATTATCCCCCATAGTTGCCAATTTGTTTATGGAAGATTTTGAGGCACCACACCAAAGACGGCATTCTTAAAACCAACTTGGCTTTGAAGATACGTCGACGATATGTTTATGGTATGGCCACATGGGACATATGCTCTGGATCGTTTCCTAAAACACTCCAGTTGTCTGCATCCCAGTATTAAGTTCAACTATGGAAGCTGAAAAGGATGGAGAAATACCATTTTTAGATATCTTGGCTTACAGGAGGGATGATGAAACATTAGGACACTGTTTATCGTTAGCCCACGCATACGGACCGATATCTTCATGCATCAAGTTGTCATCCATCGTACCAACGCAAAAGGGACCTACGTACATGGGGGAAAAAAAAAGCTGATGCCATCCCAGATGCAGATAGTGTGACACAAGAACTGGATCAACTAAAAGCAGTGTCCAAATGGAATGGTTATACCGACTATCAGATCCTTCGTGCTGTACAGATTGGACTTTCGCGGAAACCAGCGGAAGACAGAAGCAAATCGGTGGCTATCCTACCTTTTGCGGGTAGCATATCTTCAAAAATATGAATAATTTTAAAATGAATTGACATTAAAAGTGTATTTCGTCCGTCAGTTAAGACCAGGACGCTGCCGGGCTCAGTGAAGGATAATTTGGTTTTGAGGAAGCCCGGCGTCTACAAAACGCCCTGCCATGAAGAAAGCCTGTACTGGACAAATCATTCGTACGGTCCTGGACCGATGCGTGGAGCACAAACGCCACACGCTTTTATTTCAGCCAGAAAAATACTCGGTTGTGGAACGTTGGCCTTTTTTTATCATCCTGTTCCTTCTCCTTGTCAGTGTCTCCAACGTATTCCTTTCCTCTCCGATTCTGCGCAGAACCTCCTCATTCTGATATGTCAGACCACCTAATTCTCAACATTCGTCTGTAGCTCCACATCTCAAATGCTTCGATTCTCTTCTGTTCCGGTTTTTCAACAGTCCATGTTTCACTACCGCACAGTGCCGTGGTCCAAACGTATATTCTCTGAAATTTCTTCCTCAAACTAATCCCTAGGTTTGATATTAGTTGACTTTTCTTTGCCAGGAATGCCCTTTTTGCTAATGCTAGTCTGCTTTTGATGTCCTCCTTACTCCGTTCATCATTTGTTATTTTGCTGCCTAGGCAGTAGAATTCCTCAACTTCATCTACCTCGTGACCATCAATCGTGATGTCCCACGCCCGGGTTCCCGAGTTCGATTCCCGGCGGGGTCAGGGATTTTCTCTGCCTCGTGATGGCTGGGTGTTGTGTGATGTCCTTAGGTTAGTTAGGTTTAAGTAGTTCTAATTTCGGGGGGACTGATGACCTAAGATGTTAAGTCCCATAGTGCTCAGGGCCATTTGAACCAATCAATCGTGATGTTAAGTTTCTCGCTGTTCTCATTTCTGCTACTTCTTATTACTTTCCTCTTTCTTCGATTTACTCTCAATCCATATTCTGTACTCGTTAGACTGTTCCTTCCATTCAGCAGATCGTGTAATTCTTCTCCGCTTTCACTCAAGACAGCAATGTCATCAGCGAATCGCATCACTGATATCCTTTCACCTTGAATTTTAATCCCATTCCTGACCCTTTCTTTTATTTCCATCATTTCTTCTTCTAAGTACAGTTTAAGAAGTAGGGGCGTGTTACACCTTTTTTAACTCGAGCACTTCGTTCTTGGCCGTCCACTCTTACTATTTCCTCTTGGCTCTTGTACATATTGTATATTACCCGCCTCTGCCTATAGCTTAACCCTATTTTTCTCAGAATTTCGTACATATCACACCATTTTACATTTTCGAACCCTTTTTCTAGGTCGACAAATCCTATGAACGTGTCTTGGTTTTTCTTTAGTGTTGCTTTCATTGTCAACTGCATCGTCAGAATTATCTCTCAGATGCTTTTACCTTTCCTAAATCCAAACTGGTCGTCATCTAAAACACCCTCAATCTCCATTTTCATTCTTCTGTTTATTATTCTTGTAAGCAACTTGGATGCATGAACTGTTAAGCTGATTGTGCGATAATTCTCGCGCATGGCATGTCTTGCAGTCTTCGGAACTGTGTGCAAGATATTTTTCCGAAAGGCAGATGGGGTGTCGCCAGAGTCATACATTCTACACACTAACGTGAATAGTCGTTTTGTTGTCACTTCCCCTAATGATGTTAGAAATTCTGATGGAATGTTATCTATCCCTTGTGCCTTATTTTATCTTAACTCCTCCAAAGATCTCTTTAATTCTGATTCTGATACTAGATCCCCTGTCTCTTCTAAATTGACTCCTGTTACTACTTCTATCATATAAGGCAAATCTTCTCCCTGAAGTGTACTCTTTCTACCTATCCGCTCCCTCGTCTGCACTTAACAGCGGAATTCCCATTGCACTCTCAATGTTACCACCCTTGCTTTTAACTTCCCCGAAGGTTGTGGATACTGGGTCAGTCCTTCCGTCAATCATTTCTTTTCGATTTCTTCACATTTTTCATGCAGCTGTTTTGTCTTAGCTTCCCTGCACTTCCTATTTATTTCATTTCTCAGTTACTTATTTTCTGTATTCCTGAATTTCCCTGAACATTTTGTACTTTCTTCTTTCATCGATCAATTGAAGTGTTTCTTATGTTACACACGGTTCCTTCTCAGTTACCTTCTTTATACTGCCTTTTTTCTTTCCAAGTTTTGGTATTGCCCTTTTTAGAGATGTCCATTCCTCTTCAACTGTATGAGCTATTTCTTATCACTTGATTTATAGCCTTAGAGAACTTCAAGCGTATCTTGTCATTCCTTCGAACTTCCGTATCCAACTTCTTTACATATTGATTCTTCCTAACTAATCTCTTAAACTTCATCCTACTCGTCATCACTACTACATCGTGATCTGAGCCAATACCTATCACCCAGTCATTTCTAAGTATACCTCCTCCTATTGTAATTCTTGAACAGAGAATTCGCTATTACTAACTGAAATTTATTACAGAACTCAATTAGTATTCCTCCTCTTTCATTCCGTGTTCCAAGCCCATATTCTCCTGTAAGCTTTTCTTCTACTCCTTCCCCTACAACTACATTCCAGCGCCTCATGACTATTAGATTTTCATCTCCCTTTACATACCATATCACCCTTTCTGTATCCTCATATACAGTCTCTGTCTGTTCATCTTCAGTTGCGATGTCCGCATGTATACCTGAACTATATTTCTAGATGTTCGTTTGATGTAGATTCTGGTTAGAACAACCCGATCACTGAACTGTTCACAGTAATACACTCTCTACCCAAACTTCCTGTTCATAATGAATCCTACTCCCGTTGTACCATTTTCTGCAGCTGTTGATATAACCCTATACTCATCTGACCAGAAATCCTTCTCTTCTTTCAATTTGACTTCACTGACCCCTACTGTGTCTAGATTGGGACTCTTTATTTCCCATTTCAGATTTTCTGGCTTACCTACCATGTTGAGACGTTGGACATTCCACCCCCCCCCCCCCTCCGACTCGTAGAATGTTATCCCTTCGTTGGTTATTCAATCTTTTTCTCGTGGTCACTTCCATCTTCGCAGTCCCCTCCCGGAGATCCGAAAGGAGGGGGTCTATTCCGGAATCTTTTGCCAATGGAGAGATCATCATGACACTTTTTCAATTATAGGCCACGTGTCTTGTGGATATACGTTATTTGTCTTTAATGCAGTGGTTCAGTGGTTTCCATTGCCTTCTGCATCCTCAAGCCGTTAATCATTGCTGATTCTTCGGCTTTTAGGAGCAGTTTCCCATCCCAAGCACAAGAGAGTGCTCTGAACCTCTGTTCGCTCTTCCGTCTTCTTTGACAAGGCCGTTGGCAGAATGAGGGCGACTTCTTACACCAGAAATTTTCGGCCGCCAATGCTGATTATTAATGAAAATTTAAGCGGTGGCGCGTCTCGAACACGGGATCGAGGACGTTGTGACTATCAAGCTACCGCTAGACCACGGGTGCTAACATTGTTTTACTGAAGATAATGTTGTGTGATGAGACACAAGTGATTGTCCCTGCGTCGCGTTATTGGGGCTGTGTAGTGAAAGAAGGTATCGAAATACGACTATCTGACAATATTATAAACAGATAAGGGATATACTTTAAGTAAGAGTTGGACTGGAATACTCTCTTTCAAATTCTAAAGGAGGCAGGGGTAAATACAGGGAGCGAAAGGCTATTTACAATTTGTACAGAAACCAGATGGCAGTTATAAGAGTCGAGGGGCATGAAAGGGAAGCAGTGGTGGGTAAGGGAGTGAGACAGGGTTCTAGCCTATCCCCGATGTTATTCAATCTGTATATTGAGCAATCAGTAAAGGAAACAAAAGAAAAATTCGGAGTAGGTATTAAAATCCATGGAGAAGAAATAAAAACTTTGAGGTTCGCCGATGACATTGTAATTCTGTCAGAGACACCAAAGGACTTAGAAGAGCTGTTGAACGGAATGGGCAGTGTCTTGAAAGGAGGATATAAGATGAACAGCAACAAAAGCTAAACGAGGATAATGGAATGTACTCGAATTAAGTCGAGTGATGCTGAGGGAATTATATTAGGAAATGAGGCACTTAAAGTAGTAAAGGAGTTTTGCTATTTGGGGAGCAAAATAACTGATGGTCGAAGTAGAGAGGGTATAAAATGTAGACTGGCAATGGCAAGGAAAGTGTTTCTGAAGAAGAGAAATTTGTTATCATCGAGTATAGATTGAAGTGTCAGGAAGTCGTTTCTGAAAGTATCTGTATGGAGTGTAGCCATGTATGGACGTGAAACATGGACGATAAATAGTTTGGACAAGAAGAGAATAGAAGCTTTCGAAATGTGGTGCTACAGAAGATTGCTGAAGATTAGATGGGTAGATCACATAACTAATGAGGAGGTATTGAATAGAATTGGGGAGGAGTTTGTGGCACAACTTGACCAGAAGAAGGGACCGGTTGGTAGGACATGTTCTGAGACATCAAGGGGTCACAAATTTAGCATTGGAGGGCAGTGTGGAGGGTAAAAATCGTAGAGGGAGACCAAGAAATGAATACACTAAGCAGATTCAGAAGGATGTAGGTTGCAGTAAGTACTGGGAAATGAAGAAGCTTGCACAGGATAGAGTAGCATGGTGAGCTGCATCAAACCAGTCTCAGGACTGAAGACCACAACAACAACAACAACAACAAGAGTTGGAACCTTGTTTTGCTCGACGTTGAAAAACAGCGACCTCTGTGCTGGTCATCAAAAGGTGTCAACAGTGTTTGATATCGATTTATCGTTTCCGAGAGTTTTCACCAACGGTATACTGTCGTCCTTTGCGCTGGAGAGGAGACAGGTTCACGCACGCGCAGTGGACCAACACGCGGTGGATAAAGGAGCCGCCACTGCGGTTTCATTTCAGTTCCGGTGAGTTTGTGCGATGGCTTACTCACCTGAAGATGGCGGGTAGATGGACCGCCAAAATATTGTGTCAAGGTGACATTGTGTGCCGGCTGGAGACCCCATATGAATATTATCAATTAACATGCCAGGATAGTTTACGGAGCCACAACTATGTTAGTTGCAATCCATGTGAGGCTGTGGTGGAGCATAATTGTCATACCAGCGCATTACCAGCTTTGTAATGCGCGATAAATGCCTAGTCACCAGTGAAGAATGGCAACTTGGTAATCTAGTCGATTCACTGTAAGAAGATCCCTGTCAGCTGTAGTGGGCTGGACGCAGCATCTTTGCGCACGTATTACAATCAGTCATAGTGCTCCATTTTGTAAACGTCTCTACAGCAACTCCTCAGTGTTGCCGAGCTCTGTAAGACGTTAATGTAATTTAATTTAATTTTTTTTTTCGCCTACAGCCGTTTTCGCTTCGTAGTTCAAAGCTGCCAAGAGTGCTGCCAGCTGTCTGGGGTCAACTTAACGCTGAATCGACTATAGCATTCCATACTCAATAAACCACTGTCGCGTTCATTTGTTGTTGAGAGTGGAGTTAATAAAATGGGACAATGAAAGTGGACACTTGATATACGAACAGTATTAGATAAATCAATAATGAAATGTTCTGCTCATTGTAACAGTAAACCAGTAACGATTACATCAAATAAATTTTGCAGGGAGGATGATAAATGAAATAAAACCTACCTTAATCGCTTCCGCTGATGTCTGAGATCCTGCTGATGCTATTGCACTATCTACACATGCATCAGCATTGGTCATATTGCTATCTCAAGGAAGAGGGCTCCTTGTGCATACCTGTTTTCAACATTGTGCACATGACTCACTGAATTCCTCCAGATACTCCGGGAACACTTTCCAGACTGGGGCGACACAACTGTATCATTTATGTTAAAATTCTTGTTCTCCTTTGCTATCTTGTTCTTGACAAAGATCCAAATACGGAAATTACCGTTGAATTCGCAGTGCGTCACAGGCAACCACCGAAGTTTAATTTCTTTGTCCACTGATCGAAAATACACATTCCAAAAGGTATTCTTGAGAGGGTGTGGAGCATGTTCCAGCAGCTAAGCTATAGAAAATTCATCGTATGGTGGGGCCTTGGATGGAAGCTATACACTATTGCTTCCCGTCTCTACAATAATAGAATCCTTCCACCATTTCACAGATGGATTTCGCGATATTGGATTTATCGACGTGTGGTATGGAGCATGATCTAAAAAAATAGCAGATCTGTTTAGTAGGTTTCCTAAACAACACTTCGTAGCGACTGATACTCATTTCAGAAAGATAGTCCGCATCTCCTTTTTGTGCCGTAAGATAGCATTTTGCACGAACCCACCTTCTTTCCCAATGTGGTGCATTACAATCCGTTTTTCAGACCTTTGTGGAGTTTGAAATCCTTCTTTACAGCCACTCCACTTTATGGAATGATTTGCATCACACTAGGTCTCATTTGTGTAATGCACAGTCACGCAAAAACTCGTCTCTTTTTCCTGGTCTCGGTTATTTTTCATCAGCACAAGTTTTTTGCTGAACTTTCTACATCTCAAGTCCAATTTCAGACTAGCACACCAAAGGGTTGTTTCACTCATATGAGGAAAATCTTCCACTTCAGTCTTTAAATTTTCAATACGGCTGCTACTGTTGGATAGAAGTCGCGGATTTTCCTTCTTATGATTTTCTGTGAAAATTCGTCCAACGCAAACTTCTCTCGCCTGCCAGAGCTAGTGTTTGCTGATACAAGACATGAAGTTTCTCTGTATTTTCTCTAACTTCGCTTTACTGTGATACGAACCTGATCATGTCCTGTTCCTTTCCCGCCACAAACCAAGCACGCGCACCGTTCACCATGCACTAGACACAACTCCGTAAATGACGTATGGTTTCGCACAAGTACGAGGCAACTAATTTGTCACGAGTATACAACAACGAGAGGCCAGATGTAACCACTATTACAGGGGTGTCCAGCCCACGGCCGCATGCGGCCCAAAGTAAATATCAGTGCGGCCTAAGAAGTGAGCATCTACCACACGATCGGTAAGAAAATCCTGTGAAACTCCGTTGTTGTAAAGCTACGAAAAATTGAATATTTTCAGTTTGAAACTCCCACCACATGACGCCGTTCTGTCACTGGTCCATCCCTGTTTTTACGTGTATTACTTGTCGTCTTGCAATGTGGAGCAGGCAAGCTAAAAGGTTAGGCACCTCTGCGCTACAACAACGAAAAGTGAAATGGAAGTATGTTCAGAAGTCCGGCAACATAGAATACATAAGCAATTGCCACACAACGACGCTAAAGCAAAAACAAATTAAACACGTGATCTTTGCGCTTTATGTAGATTTACGTGCACAAAAACATAACAGCTGTGAAAGGCAACATTTTTACGCTTATCCTCTTGTTCATACATATCACCATTAGACGATTAGCGGCAATCTACATTCACAATTATTACGGCAAAACTATTAATCAGAAAGCTAACGGAATGCACCTTTAAATAGAGATCGGTAACATTTTTAAACTGTGCAAAGGAAATTGTTAACGGAACTGAGGTCTAATTTCTGTCACTTCTCGCAGTTAACACTCACGAAAAAATGCCCGAAAAAGCACGCTTTCTCTAAAATATTACCGCGTATGTCACTCCCTTTTTCAGCTACAATATAATGTTCGTCCAACAAATAAAAGCGGACATTCCACAATTCCGGCAAGGTACAACACATCGGTGTTTGCCACGCGATGTAACCAAAATATGAGCTCAAAGTCAAGGGTCAATTATTATGAAATAGACACATGGAAAACAATTCTCTCTGAATAAGTTCTCTTGCTGGAGACAGAAGATCACTATACGATTTCCATTACTGAAAAATTTATAAGTCCATGATCACATGGCTTCTTGAAAAGAAACCTTAGCTTACATAGAACATCTAAATTTAAGGATGGGGAAGTGTGTGAGTAAAATCAGAAATATTTTGGTCAATTGTTAATTACTACACCCCAAACACATACTCACTTTACATGCAGCACATAATTAAAGTTACAAGAACGCCGCGGCATCAAAAATATTAGGAATCGTCGGATGAATGAAGGTGTATATAGCTCGCTTACTATTCAGATTCATTGCAAGGAAGAAAAGAATTCTGGCACACATTAACACAAACTGGATGTCCCATAGGATCACTCGTAATTCACCTTGCATCAATATGGCACGCGAAACAGCGCCTTGCAGCATATACTTCCTTTCTATTCATCGCTCGTGGCCAGCGAATGTACAGTAGATCACTATTCTCATTATATTATTTCTCAAACAAACCCAAGTTGTAAACACCAACCAATTTCTTTCTCTATCAATATACTTCAGAGCAACCACACTTCCACTTTACAGCTGAGACACCACAGAAAAGTGTAGAACAGAAGCTTTTGTTACTCATTCAAATACAGACCACGCTACTGTTGGCCAACCCTGCTGTTCACCAAAGAGTGTCATTATAAGTGAGCAACAACCAACTACACTTCTGGGCACAGATTATCATAGCAAAACTGCTCGCTAGTTAGCAGATGCATAAAACATGAGACACTGGAAGTTGACGAATATAATAGGCAATTTTCAAACTGTGGCTCTAATGTTTTATGTTTCATCTTCATCTATAACACTTTATCCTTAATAAATCCACGAGCAAATGAACTTATGTTGGAGAGGTCTGGTGAGCGAGGACCCCAAAGCCTTTGGGAAACACGCCCAGTTCATCTAGTAAAAAAAGCTCCATGATTGTAGCTGATAGCCCATCCTGCTGGGCAGCAACTGAGACCTTGATCCCATCTTGCTCCAGCTGTGACTCCAGAAAAACTTGCAACTTACCGAGTTATGTGTCTCGAGTAACTGCTTTCTCTGGAAACATAAAGGTTTGTTAGACGTTAGTTCTTGTCTCCGCCTTGAAAGTGGCAAGCCATTTGGCACGTCCCTTTTAGTTTAATATGTGGATTACACTCTACTAAGAGACTAACGAGGTGATAGAATGATACAATAGCGAAGTGGTCTGTGGTGACTGTACGTACTGACCTTTTACTTCACATCATAACTACATTTAACACACCGCGGGGTTTCCTTCTCTTCGCTTTCTGATTGTGTGTGGGAACAGGGCGCACACTGGATTTGGGACAGACAAGACAGTGTCCGATGTGACAAAGAAGCTGGTCCAAGCAGCCAGCAGGGACTCGGTTTATCAGTGAGAGATCGGCGCTCTGCTGTGTTCTGAAAGATAGCATGCCGCAAAAAGGGAGCCTAGAGTCTAGTGCAGTTTTTTTACCTTCAAAGGACCTCTGATGCAAAGCTAGCTACGCGAAGACGCACGACTGGTAAAAATGCTTGTGCTGTCAGAAAGATGTGTCATAGGGAGAAGTTTTTTGGGAAAGAGGGGTGGACGAAAAGTCATTGAAGTTTTAACGCGGCACATTGGCGGGATTTTTGTGGAATACGCAGTCACACCATTGGTGAGATGAGTGTCCTTATACAGCGATAGGTGGTCATGTCTTGTTTGGCGGAAAGGAAAGTGCAGGCTGAACATGTCAGGTAGAAAATCGTTCGGGCACGGAGACCAGTGCGCGCCTGAGAGTTCGTCCAGAGATGGAGACGAGGGTGGATCTAGGAGTTCGTCTGAGGTTCAGAGTTCGTATCAGCGGAAGCAAGACCCTCGACCTGTATTTCAGAGGGACAGTCGTGACGGCAACCGTCTGTAAAGCTCAAGCTGATAGCCCATGGTGAGAATAACTAGCAACAGTGGCTCATTTGGACAACTCTTGGTGAGAATGTAGCCAGAGCATTGCAATTCTCACATCCACCAGTGATTTAGTGGATGCATGTGTTTCTCAGTCTGTAAGGCCAACAGTTACTGTGTTCTCTTTGTTAAAAGCTCATGGGTCACTTTTAGAACGTCAATTTCGTTTAAAGGGTACGTTCTCAAGACTTTAAAGTAATTCTGGAAACGAGCAGATTCACTTGATGTAATCCATGCAGACCAGCTTTGTAAGATTAACTAAGGTTGTTAGACATTCATATGCGTTTCATGTCTGCATTTTTAATTTAATAAACTGATGTATTCATTTAAAACTTTTACTTGTCAACACCTTCAGTTAATCTGATGTCAATACTACGCAATGCTCGACTTTAGGATCCATAGCTAGGGCCACACATTCTTCTTGTTAGTTAATCTGTTTCTGCACAGTAATTCAGCTTAGATATTAAAGGTGTGTGTAGCTCTTAATTAATGTTCTGGGTCAAGGTAGCAACTTGAAACATACGCGGGGTTTTGCGCCTTAACCATACATTCACATTGGAGGTCTCTCGTTGACACTTTTGCAGTTCCTTTGGTTGTTCATTTGCCCAGAGTCTGCAATTACGTCTGCTCACATGCTCAAAAGTATGGAATGTTCCTTCATATCTGATTCTCATTTTCGACAGCCTGTAGTGGATCATAACTGCTCAACCCTCAACTTCAAGCTTATGCAGAATCTGGACGTGATCAGCACGTTTCCTCAATGGATACGGCAGGGTTTTTCAGGCTGTCGATTGCACAAGACATAAACTATGTGATCAAAAGTATCCGGACACCTGGCTGAAGCCGGCCGGAGTGGCCGAGCGGTTAAAGGCGCTACAGTCTGGAACCGCACGACCGCTACGGTCGCAGGTTCGAATCCTGCCTCGGGCATGGATGTGTGTGATGTCCTTAGGTTAGTTAGGTCTAAGTAGTTCTAAGTTCTAGGGGACTTATGACCACAGCAGTTGAGTCCCATAGTGCTCAGAGCCATTTGAACCTGGCTGAAAATGACTTACAAGTTCGTAGCGCCCTCCAGTGCTGGAATTCAGTATGGTGTTGGCCCACCCTTAGCCTTGATGACAGCTTCCACTCTCGCAGGCCAGTCCGCTGCAGGGAAGTTATTATCGTGTAACCACTCCTCCACAGACCGTGCATTATGAAACACGCAATCCCCATCCCCGAATTGTTCTTCAACAATGGGAAGCAAGAAGGTGCTTAAAACATCAATGCTGGCCTGTGCTGTGATAGTGCCACGCAAAACAACAAGGAGTGCAAGCCACCTCCAAGAAAAATACGACCATACCATAATATCACCGCCTCCGAATTTTAGTCTTGGCACTACACGCTGGGCCGGCCGCGGTGGTCTAGCGGTTCTAGGCGCTCAGTCCGGAACCGCGCGACTGCTACGGTCGCAGGTTCGAATCCTGCCTCGGGCATGGATGTGTGTGATGTCCTTAGGTTAGTTAAGTTTAATTAGTTCTAAGTTCTAGGGGACTGATGACCACAGATGTTTAGTCCCATAGTGCTCAGAGCCATTTGAACTACACGCTGGCAGAAGACGTTCACCGGGCATTCGTCACACCTGCACCCTGCAATTGGATCGCCATATTGTGTACCGTGATTCGTCACTCTACACAACGTTTTTCTACTATTCAATCGTCCAATGTTTACGCTCCTTACGCCAAGCGAGGCATGGTCGAGCAGCCACTCGACCATGAAATCCAAGTTTTCTCACCTTTTGCCTAACTGTCATAGTACTTGCAGTGGATCCCGATGCAGTTTGGAATTCCTGTATGATGGTCTGGAAAGATGTCTACCTCTGACACATTACGACCCTCTTCAATTGTCGGCGGTCTCTGTCAATCAACAGACGAGGTCGGCCTGTACGCCTTTGTGCTGTGCATGTCCCTTCACGTTTCCACTTCAGTATCACATCGGAAACAGTGGACCTAGGGATGTTTAGGAGTGTAGAAATATCGCGTACAGACGTATGACACAAGTGACACCCAATCACCTGACCACGTTCGAAGTCCGTGAGTTTCACGGAGCGCCCCATTCTGCTCTCTCACGACGTCTAATGATTACTGAGGTCGCTGAATTGGAGTACCTGGCAGTAGGTGACAGCATAATGCACCTAGTATGCAATAGTATGTTTTTGGGGGTATCCGGATGCTTTTGAACACATAGTGCAGCTCCCTACTACGTCTCTCATTAGATGTTTAGGGGCTTCATAGGACTGCATTCGATATGCATAACACCGCTTCTTGAGTTATGGACAGTTACCGCAACGTTCTTCATCCTCAAAGTTACCACTAAGTTTCAGTTTGTTAGCAAAATTTCTGATTCCCAAATTTTTAGGCCCAAATTTTCCAGATTTATGGATGAAATCTAGCCACATCTGTTTGTATGTCATCCCATAGAAACGGGCACAAGCAAGAGCGGTTTGTTCTTCTTTTGTGAGAATTCTGTCAGATCACCTGCAACAATAATGTATTTAGCTACAATATTTTGTATAAATAAGCCACAACTTAACTAGTAGTATGTTAATACTGTCGGATACAAGACGATAACATCTTACAGTGGTAGTTTTTCTAATGAGGTTTTATATAATTTTCATTATTGCTAATAGGTTGCATAGATCTTTGCGACAAAAGTACTCAGAAAATCTCTTAAACGAAAGCCGTCGTACAGTTCTCAACGATGGACGACGCAGCATAGGACGCTGCTAGAATGGAGCACAAATGAGAAAAGTGCGCACAAATTGAGCATTAACACAGAAGTTCATAAAAATTTGAGTTTTTGCTGTAGCCTGTTATAGTTTTAGTTCTCATGGAACAACTTATAACGTTTTAATTTAACACGTTTTTGTTTGGTCTTTCCTTGGTTCAAATGGCTCTGAGCGCTATGAGGCTAAACATCTGTGGTCATCAGTCCCCTAGAACTTAGAACTACTTAAACCTAACTAACCTAAGGACATCACACACATCCATGCCCGAGGCAGGATTCGAACCTGCGACTGTAGCAGTCGCGCGGTTCCGGACTGAGTGCCTAGAACCGCTAGACCGCCGCGGCCGGCGGTCTTTCCTTGTCTATCAGTTTTTCTGTTCGGTAAATGTTTTGGAATTGGTTTTAAACTAACTTACCAATGAGCTAGAGACCTGAAAATTACAACAGGGCTCTGAATTGGCCGACAATGCAGTAGTTATTCGGTTTCTCACCTGGCATGTTTCGGAAGCTACTATGTGTACCAGTCTCATTTCCCCCTTCCCCTATTTCTGTCGCGAATGATTGCTGGTAAGCCTTCATGAGAGCTCGAACCTCTATAAATTTTACCTTCACGGTCTTTTAGCGTGATATAAGTAGGAAGATGCAATATATTGCTTGGCTCAGAGATAAACCTGAAATTGTAATCATAAGAATGTCTGAAATCAACTGACAAGACACAGTAGACTAAGAAGCAGAAAATAATTACTTAAATAAAGTAATTTTTAATATACCACGGTTTTCAATTGGACCAAGAGGTATAAAATAATTTCTCCTAGTCCTATACGGATTTTTAACCCCATGCAGATAGTAATGATAATTTATGATTGTGAACTTCTAATAGCTAAGAAAATACTTGTAATATTTAAAACGAAAAACATGAGCCTCATGCAATACATAAACGAAGCATGAATAGTCCACGTTCCAACTGTTGTATATCAAATGCGACCCACGTTCCAAGTAGTTTCGTTAACTACTGAAAATGCACATCACTGTATGGGGTTAGGATATCTGAAAGTGAGTAGAAGAAGTTATTTGATACTTTTTAGACCATTTAAAAAAATGGTATATTAAAAACAGATTCTTTTGAATAATTATGTTCTTGACGATGTAGCACACATTTACTCTCTTCAGTCGGTGCATGGAACTTGTCGTTAGTATATATTTTATGATGAAACCCGTGTATTGTCAGTATTGTTGTTACCTTTTTCTGGTTCGTATATTCTCTGGTTCAGCATGCAGCATGACTGGTGTGCTGTGGAACCCAGATCTATTCTTCTGGTCCAAGATGTTAATCGGTTCCTGATATGGTCCTGTCGAAGGCCGCCAGTTTTGTAATCTGATGTCGTCTATAAAATAAGATTCTTTCATGAATTCATATGTAAGTCAGAATGGCGCTGTTTTTACCACTCCTGGTATTCGTTTCATTAACATTCTCTTGACTTTTTGTTTACTACACTAGAATAGCAGGAAGATAATAATGCCATTACCTTATCAAGTTATACGCGCGCTCCACGACAAATAGAAAATAACAATTACGTTACTTGCATGGAATATCACACAACTTTAACGAACATTATGTACAAATGAGTACACATAGTGCAGTAATATCAAGTAGCATTTGGTTGAATATCTTACCCCGTCGCCGCCCAGGAAGAAGATCTCCCAGCGTCAGGCGTTAGGTTTACTTAATGTAAAACCGATCTCATCATACAAGAAATTCGATCATCACTCAACTCAAACATTAAATAAAAGCACCACCAATAACTGAACATGGTAATGCGTACGTTTCACAACGCAATTTCGGCGACTTTTAAATAGGAAAAGAGAACTTCCCAAATACGCTACAAACAGCGCACTTATGCATGCTTTCAGACTCAACCACTCAAAATCGCCGGCCGAAGTGGCCGTGCGGTTAGAGGCGCTGCAGTCTGGAACCGCCAGACCGCTACGGTCGCAGGTTCGAATCCTGCCTCGGGCATGGATGTTTGAGATGTCCTTAGGTTAGTTGGGTTTAACTAGTTCTAAGTTCTAGGGGACTAATGACCTCAGCAGTTGAGTCCCATAGTGCTCAGAGCCATTTGAACCATTTTGAGCCACTCAAAATCGACAGTACTATAGGCCCAAAAATAGACAAATGTAAACTGCATGCTGGACAGCACTACTTTAAATTATGTTACACGAAAAGTGAAATTTTCTTAAAATATATTAAATGAAAAACTGAATGCTAGGTTTGTAAGAAGGTTCGCGATTACTTTTACCTCCTAAACGACTAAATCCTGCAGTTTTAGCAAATATGTCGCCTCTGAAACCTACAGGAGGCTGCCATCCTCAGTATAGTCATTTCTGAGAACAGTAAGGAAATTTAATGTCGTAGTATAAAGTCATTCGTTATGTTTATGTTTTCGTAATATGTGTAAACAAACCAGTGCAGCAGACGAGAACCGTGTTTTAAACTGTAAGCTATCAGTGCCCCTATTCTGTGCAACCAACACTAAAAATGGTTCAAATGGCTCTAAGCACTATGGGACTTAACATCTGAGGTCATCAGTCCCCTAGACTTAGAACTACCTAAACCTAACTAACCTAAGGACATCACTCACATCCATGCCCGAGGCAGGATTCGAACCTGCGACCGTAGCAGCAGCGCGGTTCCGGACTGAAGCGTCTAGAACCGCCACAGCGGCCGTCAACCAACACTACAGTTTTCATAATGAATGTCCTCTATACAGCGGAGTGTGTGCTGATTTGAGATGAACACTGTAGTCATGTGCATTGGTGCACGTAAGGAGGCAGTTGTACGGTACGTTCTGTGCAGAGAGAGTGAGAGAGAGAGAGAGAGAGGGTGGAGGGGAGAGGGAGAGAGAGAGAGAGAGAGAGAGAGAGAGAGAGAGAGAGAGAACGTCGGTGAGCTCCACGTCTCTGTCACACCACATGCGCCAGTCATAACCTATTCTGGTAACTGGCAACGCAGGGGCAAGTGTGGCATTGGGCACTTCCTCTGCTTCTGACTCTCCATAGAACAAAAATTATGTGTCGTCACTGTCGCCTTTTTTACGTAATACTGGAGTCGTGTTGGGTATATGCCACCCATGATTATCACTACAATGGCATGGCCTGAAAATAAACCAACATGAAAACCATTACTAAATGTTCTACAAGCACCCCAAAGCTCACGCTTAACACAGAAACGGGAGAATGATGCTACTGGCTGGAGCGTCGCGTGGTAAATTCGCCTTCTTACATGCACACTACTATAGAAACAGAAAGCCCTTTGTGTAGAAATATTTACTTCACTCACTACTATATCATCGTAAAAATAATGTATATATGCTTAACAGGTCCCGCCTCGCTGAAATGTAAGCCCAGGATTAGAGATGGGCAAACTCGTTCATCCTTGGGAAGTACTTCACTGGTGATCGCTCTTTTTTGGGAACCGTTGATTTTACTGGTTCACCGTTCATTGTGCTTGGTATATGGTTCCTACGAAAAACTGAAAATTAATATCATAGGTGACTGAAGATGGAATGCGCCAAGAGGGGTCAGTTGCCTCTTCCCTGAAGTTCAGTGATTTTATTCATAACAGAATTATCACACACTTGTAATGTTAGTGGTTCTCCAAACATCTCGTTTAGCCAACTGCAGCGTTATGTGGCTGATCGCAGCGAAATAATATAAGATGGCGCACGAAAAACCGGCCCAGAGTACAGGCTGCTCGCCAATTACGCACGATTTGTTGACTGCTACGAGCAGAATATATAAACATGTAATAATTTGGCATTGAACAAATAAAAAATAAGCTATTGCAAACAACTTCGAAACAATAGATGCCGACTGGTAAGCGACAATGAGCAGTCTAGTACTCGGGGCCGATTTTTCGTGCTGCACCCTGTACCACTGAAATAATATTATAGGGGTTGTCATATTCTCTTTGCGAAATGTGACACCATACACTCGATTACGAAGCGCAGGCTTCATTCGGTTGTAAGTCGGTCTGCCTTCCATAACAATGAACATGCTCTTTTACCTTGAATCAAAAAAAGACGGTAAATGACTACTCATGTTGAAACATCCCCTTAGGAAAATTTATGAATTAATGTGCTGGTAAACCCCTTACGTTATTTTATTTTCAAACAGCTGAGCAGAACTGAACGTACTCAGACATTTCCTTCTTTACTTATTCTGATCAACACTAAACTGACACACAATATTTTTAGCGCAACGCAGTCTGACTTTCAATAATCGCCACAGAAGAATGGCCTTGACTAACAATGACCTATACCTTTCATGAATCACTTACCTCACAAAAATCTTCGTTACTCGAACTACTGCAATACAGCGAGCGCCAATACTGGCAGCTATATAAAAGATTCTAACTACGAAGTCACTAACTACTGATAGGCATAGTTAAGCAAATGAAAGATTTTGATAGAGAACAAGCAATGTATTTACCTTAACAATGTTCAAAAGTCATCGTATATATATATATATATATATATATATATATATATATATATATATATATATTCATGATATCCAGTATTACAAATTTACTCTTTCTGATGGACACACGTCCAGATCGTCCGCTCTCAAAATTCTGCCATCTCTCTCCCCACATCCACCACTGCTGGCGGCTCACCTCCACCACTGCTGGCGGCTCACCTCCAACTGCACAACGCTACGCGCTCTTCACATCCAACTGCCCAACGCTACAATAGCTAATATTCCAACAATTCAAACTAGCCACTGACTTCACGCAGCAAAGTCAGTGATTTTCATATAGCGCGCTACGTGGCGTTACGAACATGAAAACCTAAACAGCCTACTTACAATGTGTGCCGTGGCGTCGTCCTTTGCATGTCTGATAACAAAGAATCTTGCCTTGTTACAAATATTTCTTCTGCTGTTTATCGAAATAGTGAAGTAAGCTGATACGTCGTTTTGTTGCCTGAAAAGATATATGTGTTACATACCACGTACTTTTACGTAATTTATGTAATTATAAAATAGATTTTAATTTCCGTTCGTGGACGCCGAATAGAATAGGAAAAGAACCAGAAGTTCAGAGTTCAAAAAAGGTTTGAAACAGATCTAGAGTGGGCGTGCGAAGTGAACGAAACGAACTCGATGCTGAATTAACTATGAGCAGTGGGCAGTGGTACTGAGACGAGTGGCCACGCGGAGAAGGACGAGTCTGGCCGAGCGAGACCGAGACAGATGGGAACGGGACCGAGGCTGGAACGAGACCGGCCGACGTGCCGTTCGGTATCGACACCGACCGTATCCCGTTCCCGGGAACTACGAGTAGAAAGCCGCGACCGAAGTGAACTATGAAAGACCGTTCCTTCGAAATCGTTCCTCGTTCCTTCCGTTCATCTTGGTGAACCGCTCCTTTGGACCCATTAGTTCGTGAACGACCCATCTCTACCCAGGATGGCTGTCCACGAAGAGAAAGGAAACAAACAGCCAAAGGAGTCCTGCAATGAAAAGAAATAGTACTCCAGACCATCACTCCCGGCTGTCGGACGGTATTGCGGCGACAGTCGGTTGGTATCCCACCGCGATCTAGGGGATCTCCAGACACGTCTTCACTGGTCATCGGGGCTCAGGTCGATGCGGGGCCCATCACTGGTGACAACTCCAGTCCAATCAGTGATATTCCAGGCTGAAGAAACAGCGGCCCACCAAGGGTGATGGTCTTGATTGCCATTTCATTTCGTAGCAGGACCGTTTTGGTTGTCATCGGCGGTATCTTTATAATACAGCGGTAGTCGACGATATTCTACGCCCTGTTTTCTTGACCTTCATGGTCAACCATCCCGCACTCACTTTTCAGCAAGATAATGCCCGCTCTCACACGGCGAGAGTTCCTGCTACTTGTCTTCGTGCTTGCTAAACCCTACCTTGGCCAGCAAGATCAGCAGATCTTTCCCGAATTTACAACGTTTAGAGCATTGTGGGGGGGGGGGGGGGGGGGGGGGAGCTTTCCCACCGGCTCGGCATTTTGACGATCTAACGCGACAGCTGGATAGAATTCGGCACGATGCCCCTCACAAGGATACCCAACAACCCTGTCAATCAATACCAAGCCGAATAACTGCTTGCATGAGGGAAAGAGATAGACCAACGCCTTATTGACTTGCGGAGTTTGTGAAGCTCTTTCTCTTGAATAAATCATTCAATTTTTCTGAAATTGAAGTCCTTTGTTTTTCCATACTTGTACATCACGCCTACCAATTTTCCGTCCCATTCGGATCTTTACATTGTGGCGCGTGCAAGTGCTTGAATTTGCGGCCGCGGCGACCTGATTGTCTAACTCCAGTGCCAAATAACTCGGAAAAACGCGCAACGTATCGAATTTGTTTCTTAACAGTTATTTCTTAGTACAGCCTCCCCTGCAACACACTTACAAGTTTTTCAGACTGCTTCTGACCAACCTGCTTTATTTTTTTCCTTCTGGCTTACCAGTATGTCTGTAAGTATATATCCGGCCGCGGTGGCCGAGCGGTTCTAGGCGCTTCAGTCCGCAACCGCTCGACTGCTACGGTCGCAGGTTCGAACCTTGCCTCGGGCATGTATGTGTGTGATGTCCTTAGGTTAGTTAGGTTTAAGTAGTTCTAAGTTCTAGGGGACTGATGACCTCAGATGTTAAGTCCCATAGTGCTCAGAGCCATTTTTGTAAGTATATACCATATCTGAAACAGTACAAAGCTGCAGCAGCAGAAGTTGGCAACGGCTAAAGACACCCAACATCACTGTTGACGTCTGCTGCAGAATAAGGGAAACAGCATAGTAGAAAAAAGAAATGTAAAAGAAGAACTTCAACTGTTTTCTCAATATGAATAAAATAGCCTCAGAATGGCACTTGTGTAGAAGTGGCCACACTTCAAACGTATAATAGAAACCGGTTTGAGTACCTTCCTTCCGCCGCCGTCCGTCACGCCACGGCTAGATTTTTCCTCGTTCTGAATAATCAGCGGTGTCACAGTTTATCAGCGCAGTGACTGTAGCCAAAGTGCTTCGTAGATAATAAAACAAACAAGTAATTTGAAAGCGGCTTTAACACAAGATATACGATTACATTATTTCATTACTTGACTCTGAACTCGGTAATCTATAACCAAGCTCTCCAAAACTAACGCATCTCTTAAGTATTTCTACTTATCAGAATGCCGATATTACCTACGTTCTTCTTCGTATTTGTGGCCTACCAAATAAATTTCCAGTAAGGCAAAAAACTAGATTCATCGCATATTATTCTTCATATTCTGTCACTGACAGACTAGAATTTTCCTGTGGCGTGTGACTCAGAGAGGATGCCACATTCAGGTGAGAGAGTGTCACGCTCTTCCGGACAGGGAACATCCGCCGCATTGGTCAGACCCTGCACACTGACGTGGCTAAGTGTCAACAGTGCCAATCGAAAGTAAAAACCTTCCAATGAGTCAAAATTAGCTGGCTGCACTAGCTTGTGGTACATCGGTTGCATTCATTATTTCACGTGTACTGTCCGAGGAAATCGTAGACACAGCTTATGAAACAGGTGTACAGCGTGTGCGTTGATCGCCTGACACAGCATTTTTATTGAAGGTATAATGAAAGTGAGTTTGTAGTTTTCATAGTGATGGAGTCGTGGAACAGGTTAGCTGTTAACATTTCGCCGGCCGGTGTGGCCGAGCGGTTCTAGGCGCTACAGTCTGGAACCGCGAGAGCACTACGGTCGCAGGTTCAATTCCTACCTCGGGCATGGATGTGTGTGATATCAAATTGGCTCAAATGGCTCTGAGCACTATGGGACTTAACTGCTAAGGTCATCAGTCCCCTAGAACTTAGAACTACTTAAACCTAACTAACCTAAGGACATCACACAAATCAATGCCCGAGGCAGGATTCGAACCTGCAACCGTAGCGGTCGCGCGATTCCAGACTGTAGCGCCTAGAAGCGCTCGGCCACCCTGACCGGCCTGTGATGGCCTTAGGTTAGTTACGTTTCTAAGTCTAGGGGACTGATGACCTCACATGTTAAGTCCCATAGTGCTCAGAGCCATTTGAACCATTTTCTTCATCTCTGAATAACTACTTCAACCTACATTCTCCTCGGTCTACTTAATGCACTGGTTTCTTGATCTCCCTCTAGCATTTTTACCCCCTCCACAGCCCCCCAAGCACTTCCAGCCCCCCCCCCCCCCGCCCAGCGCCCCCCCTCCCAACAGCCACCCCTCTAGTACTAAACTGGTGATCTCTTACTATGTCAGAATGTGTCCTACCAACCGATCCCTTCTTTTGGTCATGTTCTGCCACAAATTTCTTGTCTCCTCACTTGTATTCAGTACCTGCTCATTTCGAAAGCTTCTATTCTCTTAGCGTCTAAACTATTTATCGTCCATGTTTCACTTACACTCATGGCTACACCCCAGACAAATATCTCCAGAAATGACTTTCTTCCACTTAAATCTATATTCGATGTTAACAAATGTCTCTTCATCATAAATCCTTCTCTTTCCATTGCCAGTCTACATTTTATATCCTCTCTACTTTACCCATCGTAAGTTATTTTGCTGCCCAAAAAGCAAAACTCAAGTACTACTTTAAGTGTCTCGTTTCCTAATTTAACTCCCTTGCATCACCTGATTTAATGCGACTACATTACCTTATCACTGTTTCGCTTTTGTTGATGTTCATCTTGTATCCTCCTCTCAAGACACTGTCCATTTCTTTCAACTGCTCTTCCGAGTCCTTTGCTGTCTCTGACAGAAGTACAATGTCATTGGTGTTGTATCGGCTGCTGTGGGGAGCCAGCACCGACACAAAGAAGGAACGAGAGAACTTGCGATGATCAGTAGCAGGAACCCAAAATGATCTGAACGTAACACATGCACATTAATATTTTTTTTTCCCTTTATTGTCATTTCCATTCCCCATCAGGGGCGGGCTGGCAGCAGCATAAGCGCTGCTCTTCAGCCAAGAGACATAAATACAGGAAGACATTTAAAAGTAATATAAAGGAGATAACATGGTGGAATATATAAACAAAAAAGGCGGAACAGAAGCAAATAAGACATAGAAAGCGGTCTGTAAATTGGAGATAAAAATCTAAAAAAGTATGTTACACAAAAAAC
Organism: Schistocerca serialis cubense; assembly: GCF_023864345.2. Lineage (NCBI taxonomy): Eukaryota > Metazoa > Arthropoda > Insecta > Orthoptera > Acrididae > Schistocerca > Schistocerca serialis. The sequence goes on along the minus strand of NC_064646.1, from coordinate 309,044,089 downwards.
ACACTACATTAAAAGGCACCAGGCAAAGTATGGCCGGAGCATAAAAGTCCATAGAACAAGTAAAACAGCGACATGATGGGCGGCATAGCAAGGAACTGTCATGGACAATAAACAGGTCGAGCTCACAATTAAAACCCACATCACTAGATGACACTGTAGAACAGCACCGAAACACAACACCAATGTAGCACACTGATACCGAACCTGGGAGGATCTGCATAGAAGGGGGGGGGGGGCAAGGGAAATGGGAAGAAGGGGAAGCAGGCGAGGAGGAGGGGAGAGAAAGGGGGATGAGGTGTGGGGCGCCCCGAAGAAGGGCTGGAAAGGGAAGGAACGGGACAGGAAAACAGCCAAGGAGGGGGTGCAGGGAGTTGGGGGGGGGGGGGGGGGAAGGAGGAAAATCCGCTCTGGGAGAAGGAGGGGTGAGGGAAAAGGGGGCCCTGGGGAGGGGGGGGGACAGGGCCAGGTTACAGTTGGCAGGAAGTTCATCATCCGGGAGGGGAGCTGTTGGAAATTGTCCTGATGAAGGAGATGGAGGGTGTGGAGATGGAGAGAGGGGGGGATACAGCAATAGAGGCGCGGCAACGGGCAGGGGTGGGGGGGGGGAGAGGAAGGAGGAGGAAACCAGGGAGTGGGGGGGGGATGAAGCCTGTGGACAGTGTGCAGATTAATATAACACTTTATTTATAAAAAGGAAAGAAACTTAACTTCTCGTTATGAGATGACTTGATGTGCTTCCTGTTCCTCCTACATGCAATCACTTTTAAGCACTATTACTACTCGCAGAACACAGGCTAAATATTGTCTTCCTGTTACTCAGTATTGATACTCTCGAAGTCTGCGACAGAACTGGACCCGATCAGGGATGGGGGGCTAGTTAAGTCAGCGTTGGCAGGGTACGCTGAACTTCTGTTTTCTTGGACATGTGGCGCTGCCCGCTCCTCCCATTGGCGCGCGGACGAGCGCCTTCTTGATGCCGTTTCGCAGCGCTGTGCTGGTCGGTGTGCAGTCTATGCTCTAGGACTGTACAATCGGCAGCCCGCAAAGTTTTTATTTCTTCTCCTGAACTTTAATTCCCACTTCAGATTTTTCTTTGGTTTCCTTTACTGCTTGCTCAATATACAGATTGAATAACACCGGAGACAGGCTTCAACCCTGTCTCGCTCCTTGCTTCCCTTTCATGTCCCTCGAGTCTTATAACTGCCATCTGGTATCTGTACAAGGCGAAAATAACCCTTTGCTCCCAGTATTTTACCCCCTGCTACCTTCAGAATGTCAAAGAGAGGGTCCCAGTCAACACTGTCGAAAGCTTTCTCTAAGTCTACAAATTCTATAAACGTAGGTTTGTCTTTCCTTACCCTATATTCTAAGATAAGTCGTACTGTCAGTAATGCTTCGCGTGTTCCTGCATTTCTCTGGAATCCAAACTGATCTACGCCGAGGTCGCCTTCCACCCATTTTTCCGTTCTTCTGTAAGGCATTCGTGTTAGTATTTTTCAGCCATGACTTATTAAACTGATAGTTCGCTAATTTTCACACCTGTCCGCACCTGTTTTCTTCGGAATTGGAATTACTACATTTTTCTTGAAATCTGAGGGTATTTCGCCTGTATCATGTGTATTGCACACTAAGATGCAAGAGTTAGTTTTGTCATGGCTGGCTCTCCCAAAGCTGTCACTAATTTTGAAGAAATATCATGTACCCTGGGGCCTTGTTTCAACTTAGATCTTTCAGAGTTCTGCCAAATTCTTCTCACCATATCATATCTCACATCTCATCTTCATCTATCTCCTCTTCCATTTCTATAATACTGCCTTCAAATTAATCTTCCACCTTCCAGATTTCCCTTCTTTGCTTAAGACTGGTTTTACATCTGAGCTCTTGATATTCATATAGCTGCTTCTCTTTTACCCAAAAGCCTCTTTAATTTTCCTGTGGGTGGTATCTATCTTTCTCCTAGTAAAATATGCTTCTAAATCCTTACGTTTGTCCTCTGGCCATTCCTCCTTAGCCATTTTTCACTTCCTGTCAATCTAAGTGTTTAAACGTTTGTGTTCCAGTTCGTCTGCTTGATTTGCTGTATTTTTTAATTTTTCTAATTTCATCAGTTAAATTCAGTATCTCTTGTGTTATCCTAGGATTTCTAATAGGCCTTGTCTTTTTACCTATTTGATCCTCTGCTGCCTTCACTATTTCATGTCTTAAAGCTACCCATTCGCCTGCTACTGTATTCATTTCTCCTGTTCTAGTCAGCTATTGCCTAATGTTCCCTCCAAAGCACAACCGCTGGTTCTTTCAACTTTTGCAACTGCTTCAGTTCTAATCGACACTTCATAACCTATGAATTATGGTCAGAGTCCACATCTGCCCCTGGAATTGTCTAAAAATTTAAAATCTGTTTCCGAAATTTGTCTTATCATTACATAAGCAATCTGAAACCTTCTGATGTCTCCCTGTCTCCTCCAGATGTACAACCTTCTTTTGATTCTCAAAACCAAGTGTTAGCGATGAATAAATTATGCTCTGTTCAAAATTCCTCTTTCATTCCTTTCCCCCAGTTCATATTCACCTACTGTTTTTCCTTCTCTTTTTTTTGCTTCTATCAAATTCCAGTCCCCCTTCACAATTAAATTTCGTCTAGGTTAATTATATGAATAATTTGTTTTATGACATCATGCATTTCTTCATTCTTTTCGTCATCTACAGAGCTAGTTGGCGTATAAAGTTGTACTATTGTGGTGGGTGTGGGCTTCGTGTCTGTCTTGGCTAGTAAGCGTTCACTATGATGTTCTTAGTAGCTTATCCGCAGACCTATTTTCATATTCATTATTTTAACCCACTCATGCATTACCCCTATTTGATTTTGTAATCACAACACTGTATTCACCTGACCAGAATTCTTGTTCCTCCTGCCACCGAACTTCACTAATTCCCACTTTATCTAACTTTAACCTATCCATTCCCCTTTTTAAATTTTCTAACCTACCTGCCCGATGAAGGGATTTAACATTCCACGCTCCGATCCATAGAATTTTGTTTCTCCTGATGACGACTTCCTCACGAATAGTTCCCGCCCGGAGATCCAAATGGGGAACTATTTTACCGCAGTAACATTTTACCCAAGAGGACACCATCATCATTTAACCATACAAAAGAGCTGCATACCCTCGGGGGATTACGGTTGCAGTATCGCCTTGTTTTCATCCTTTCTCAGTACCAGCATAGCAACGTCGTTTTGGTTGTTACAAGGCCAGACTAGTAAATCATCCAGACTGTTGGACCTGCAACTACTGGAAAGGCTGCTGCCCTTCTTCAGGAACCACACGTTTGTCCGGCCTCTCAACAGATACCCCTTCATTGTGGTTGCACCTGCACTACGGCCACCTGTACCACTGAGACACGCAAGCCTCTTCACCAATGACAAGGTCCATGGCTCATGGGGGGGAGGGGGGGGCGTGGTGTTATAGTCGTCGCACGAGCGATGGGACACTGCATCTCCGAAATAGCGATGAAGGGATGATTTTCGGTTAAGACCGTTTCACAAGTGTACCGTAAATATCAGGAATCTCCGACATCGCTGCGACCGAAAAAGATCCTGTCAGTACGGGACTAACGATGACTGCAGAGAATCGTTCAACGTTACATAAGTGCAACCCTTCCGCAAATTGCTGCAGATTTCAGTGCTGGGCCATCAACAAGTGTTAGCGTGCGAACCATTTAACGGAACATCACCGATGTGGGCTTTCTGAGCCGAAGGCCCACTCGTCTACACTTGATGTCTGCACGACACAAAGCTTCATGCCTCTCTTGGGCCCTTCAACACCAACACTGGATGATTGATGACTGGAAATACGTTGCCTGGTCGGACGAGTCTCGTTTCAAATTGTATCGAGCGGATGGACGTGGACCTGCATGCCAGCAGGGGACTCTTCAAGCTGGTGGAGGCTCTGTAATGGTATGGGGCGTGTGCAAGTGGAGTGATATCGGACCTCTGACACATGTAGATACGACGGACTGGTGACACATATGTAAGCATTCTGTCTGATCATCTGCATCCATTCATGTCCACTGTGCATTCCGACGGACTTGGGCAATTCCAGGAGCACAACGCGACACCCCACACGTCCAGAATTGCTACAGAGTGGCTCCAGGAACATTTTTATGAGTTTAAACACTTCCACTGTCCACCAAACTCCCCAGACATGAACATTATTGAGCATACCTGAGATGCCTTGCAACGTGCTGTTCAGAAGAGATCTCCACCGCCTCGTACTCTTAATAATTTATGGACAACCATGCTGGATTGATGTTGTCAGTTCCCTCCAGCACTACTTCATACATTAGTCGAATCCATGGCACGTTGCGTTGCGGCACTTCTGCGTGCTCGAGAATCTCTATACGATATTAGGCAGCGGTGCCAGTTTCTCTGGCTCTTCAGTGTATTTTGTATTATAAATGCTATTAGGAATCTGTAACTGAATGCCGCTTTATACGCATGGCCAGAGAAGGCAAACTTCAAATAAATCAGTTACTGCGATAAAAATCAACAAAAATGTTATCTCTGAATTTCTGTAAGTAATTCGTCGCTTGTTTATATACACTTTTTTGGCTTGTTCTGCTTCAGCCAACCTACATCTCCTGTCTTGGTCACTGCTGATGTAAGCGTTTGTAATTCTTAGTTAATAATATTTGCATTAATTGGAGGTGGTGCACTTATCTTTATTTTAAGAGAAATAATCACCTTTTTCACAGCTGAGAAACCAGAGCTTCCAGTTCATGTAAGTACTTGTAACGCTTTCCAGAATAACGGCTTGCCGACGAACAATTATCGGGTCTAGTGAAGGAGGGGATACAACCCGTCGGCTTTGACCAATGACGTCATACATTAGTCATAGATAGTAATGTCTTCATTTCGAGGCATAGATAATAAAACAGTTCTGTGTTCCGGATAAGCGCTATCATTGTACATTAAAATAATTATTCGTAATGACATTGAGGTAATGTCGAGTATTATTTTGTTATTGTAGAACAATTTTAGTGTCTTATTTTCGTTTGTAGGAGTGGGTTTGTCTGGATGTGGGTATGTAATTTTCGTTACTGTCTGTCTAGGCGAGCTTCGGTTATTTCTCGATATTTCCGTGTGGTAAGTTCACTTTTCCATTTTCTTCTTTCACTGTATTTCACTATTTTGACATATCTCACTGTTTTATTCCACAAATATGTGTATTTTCGTCTTGTGAAGTACGTAATAGAAATTTCTCAGCTGTCGAACCTTTTTCTTTTCCCAGCACTAGTATCAGTACTACATTTTCGAATGTGTACTTCCTGTATTACAGGCGAAACCCCAGACACAACTAAAATTTGTATCCCGTCCTTCACTTCGCCTTACACTGACACTATATATGTCAATTGGCGAGCAAGATACAAATGTTGCGTACAGCTATATAGCTCAAGTAACGAATGGAATACTATTAGCGTCCAAGGCAACAAGAAAACTGTACCCCAAGTGAAGTACGGGATACAAATTGTACATGTGTCGTCTTCTTGTCTCCGTGTAGTTCAATTGAAGTACTGGTTGCAAATGTAACGTACGTCTATTTCCACCTTTTCGTTACCAGTGTACATATATAAAGGGCAACGGAAGTCTGGTATACATATATTACATACGTAGGTCCTTCTGTCTTCAGTAGTACTGATTTGTACGTAAGAAAAGACTGTTAGTAATAGCGGAGACGAAATAAACAACACGTCTACAATTTGTATCCCGTGTTCCGTTTAGGGATTACTGAAGCGGAGGATACATCGTTCAAGTGAAGAACAGGACAGTAATGCTAGTGAAAACGAAGAAATCGACTTACGACAAACTCGTATTCCGTATTGTACTTAAGCAACACACTTCGAATGAGCTTTTAATTTGTATCCTGTGTTTCATTTACGGTTTAGTGAAGCAGGGTATACATAGTTCAAGTGAACAGCAGGACAGCAATGGTAGGTGAAACTAAAAAATCGACGTACGCTGAACTTGTATCCCGTACTGCACTTAAGCAATACAGTTCGAAAGGGTTTCAAGATACAACTGACATACATGTAACGTGATATATTCTTTGCTAGTAATATATTGCATTCATTTGCTTTCATTGTATTTTGCGGAGAAAGACTAAGATACATACACGCGATATCGTTAACGTGAAAATACTACTGGCCCTTATATATGTGAATAGAGTTTTTCTCTCTTGCATTCCTTTGTTTCTGAACATTCTTCTCAGCTTTTTCATCTTTGTAATGCATGCCCTCTGGCAATTCTGACGCCATTGGTCAAAGCCGACGGGTTGTATCCCCTGCTAAACTAGACCCAAATTATCAACCATTTTCTATATCTCAGACAGATCGCTACAAGCGGTAGCAAACTCTTTCAGACCCTGCAGCTGTTACTTCATTATGAAGTCTGATCTCCAGAATAATTAATATTCACGCGGTCGCGAATTAGAAGCTGCGAGCCTGTTATCCCAAAAGAGAAGTATGAGCCTACATATCTTCATTCATAAATAAATTCCTTTACCGATGTAACTCTTCATCTCGGTCAGAGAGAGAGTTATAATGTGATAAAATTATTTTTTCTTTCATAATTGGAAGTCAGTACGTGCTCTCATTCTCAAATACTCGATGAATAAGGTCTGGGTATTTGCGCGCCGTCAGTTACACTGCCTGAAAACAAATACATTGTTTCTGAAAGTAGTACTTGTCCTGTCGTGTTAAACGTTTAACAAAATTTAACATAGTTCCTTCTCTAGATTGTCGCACAGATGACAAAATGGTGGATATCGAAATAGACGATAGAGGGATAGAGAAACAATCAAAATCGCTCAAAAGAGGAAAGGCCGCTGGACCTGATATGGGATACCAGTTCGATTTTACACAGAGTACGCGAAGGAACTTGCCCCCCCCCCCCCCCCCCACCCTTCTAGCAGTGAGCAGTGATGTACCGTAGGTCTCTAGAAGAGCGTAGCGTTCCAAAGGATTGGAAAAGGGCACAGGTCATCCCCGTTTTCAAGAAGTGACGTCGAATAGATGTGCAGAACTATAGACCTCAATCTCTAACGTCGATCAGTTGTAGAATTTTGGAACACGTATTATGTTCGAGTATAATGACTTTTCTGGAGACTAGATATCTACTCTGTAGGAATCAGCAAGGGTTTCGAAAAAGACGGTCGTGTGAAACCCACCTAGCGCTATTCGTCCACGAGACTCAGAGGCCCATAGACACGGGTTCACAGGTAGATGCCGTGTGTGATTGTATTGAAGAGTTCCTAGATAACAGAACGCAGCATGTCATTCTCAATGGAGAGAAATCTTCTGAAGTAAGAGTGATTTCAGGTGTGCCGCAGGGGAGTGTCGTAGAACCGTTGCTATTCACAATATACATAAATGACCTTGTGGATGACATCGGAAGTTCACTGAGGCTTCTTGCAGATGATGCAGTGGTGTATCGAGAGGTTGTAACAATGGAAAATTGTACTGAAATGCAGGGGGATCTGCAACGAATTGACGCATGGTGCAGGGAATGGCAATTGAATCTCAATGTAGACAAGTGTACTGTGCTGCGAATATATAGAAAGATAGATCCCTTATCATTTAGCTACAAAATAGCAGGTCAGCAACTGGAAGCAGTTAATTCCATAAATTACCTGGGAGTACGCATTAGGAGTGATTTAAAATGGAATGATCATATAAAGTTGATCGTCGGTAAAGCAGATGCCAGACTGAGATTCATTGGAAGAATCCTAAGGAAATGCAATCCGAAAACAAAGGAAGTAGGTTACAGTAAGCTTGTTCGCCCACTGCTTGAATACTGCTCAGCAGTGTGGCATCCGTACCAGATAGGGTTGACCGAAGACACAGAGAAGATCCAACGGAGAGCAGCGCGCTTCGTTACAGGATCATTTAGTAATCGCGAAAGCGTTACGGAGATGATAGATAAACTCCAGTGCAAGACTCTGCAGGAGAGACGCTCAGTAGCTCGGTACGGGCTTTTGTTAAAGTTTCGAGAACATACCTTCACCGAAGAGTCAAGCAGTATATTGCTCCCTCCTACGTATATCTCGCGAAGAGACCATGAGGATAAAATCAGAGAGATTAGAGCCCACACAGAAGCCTACCGACAATCCTTCTTTCCACGAACAATACGAGACTGGAATAGAAGGGAGAACCGATAGAGGTACTCAAGGTACCCTCCGCCACACACCGTCAAGTGGCTTGCGGAGTATGGATGTAGATGTAGAATATTGTACCTCTTAATGAGCGGATTATGACCAGATTTTATGATTTTAGATTTGGCCACTAATTATATAAAACTTGAAAACGAAAATTTGGTTATCCCTGAAAGCGTTTAGATACTCAACCTGCAACTATGGCTGGACACCATGAGCCTTGTAATATAGATTTCGGCGATGGTCTAGAATTAGAAGCTGATAAAGCTCTACTACTCCACGACTATCTCGTGAACTCCTGTATCTGATCGACAGGAATCAACCGAATGGAAGGGCCTGCCAGAGTAAAGTTAATTTTTTTTTAATTTCATAAGAGTCAGTGTATGCTTTCATTCTAGTCCTCTGTTACCCTTGGATGTAATCCCAGACTCTCTCTCTCTCTCTCTCTGTCTCTCTGACACACACACACACACACACACAGATATTCAAATGGTGGAAAACTTATTGAGGGACAAATGTTTTGGCTTTCGGCTAATCGACCATTTAATTAGTGCGTGAATGTTGAAATCTTCCTTCTTCAATTACATCCACCCGTGATACGTATTAAATTAGTGCATGATTGTTGAACTCTTCCTGCTATAATTACATGCAACCGCGATACGTATTGTATCTCACATGATGTTCCAAGCTATCGTTGATTATCAGTCACATTGTAACGTATATACAGGACGCATACAATTACGACAGATCTGATACGCATATGTCTGAGACGGTATTTGAACCTGTGACCTTTGCTCTTCGAAACAGAGCTCATAACATTCAAACCTAGTGACTGTGCAGTCCTTCGAGAAATTGTTCTCGTTGGAGAAGTCCATCCCAACCGCATAATTCAATCGATCGTCTAAGATTTCTCCAATTCGCACTGCCAAGTGATAAAGAGGGCAATAGAAAGCTGCTCCGATAATTACTGGCACCTCTGTACTCGTGATACCCACGTGTTTAACGGGAAGAATTAGGAAGTCGAACGGATAAATTTTGTGACTTACCAGTTAAACAATCTACATCCGTTACTGTAAACGAGACAAAAGATGAAACATGTGAACATAATTGTTTTTCCCAATCCTCGTTGGTCTGTGCGGAATGGCCTCTACCGTATTTACGGCTTGCTAAGCATATCTCGGCGGTGATAAGACGTGGGAACGCAGCTGACATGCGATTTCTCTGGCTGACTGAGATTACATAAACAGATTTTTCCAGCGTATTTCTTGAATTCTAATGGAACGAACGTTGTTAGCATGCCGGCCACGGGGAAGAAGTTCCTGAACTGACTGGTAGCAATACGTGCGCAAACTATCTCATCGTAAAACGAGCTACATTAAGGATGCGATGTATACAGGGTGTTCAGAATGTCCCGTTACAAACTTATAGGACTTTTAACGGGGAGTGAGTACCTAATATTTTGAATAGGGACTCGGGTCCAGTTTCAATTCATGTATGTAACGAGTCCACGTCTGCTGAGAGAAAGAGAAAAGTCCCAGAGTTACTTGTCCTGCAATGCAGTAGCGTAGAAAGGACGACGTGTACGTCAGACGGTCACCTAATATCACTTAACGCCCGCCTTGCTGCAAGACCTGTTCAGTGCCTGCGCGTCTCCGATACAACAAACACGGTTCGGTACACGTTTTCGAAACCTACGGACGTGCACCTCCTATATCGCCAAGCTCGAGCAAACGGAAGAGCTGTTAGTCGGTTGTATCACGAACGTTTCCCGCAACGTAGCACGGCATAGCGCAAACTTTTTGCCCAAGTCCTGCAGCGGCTCCGAGAAACAGGTACTTTCACCGAGGAGGAGGCAGGTCTGTGGTGATCCACGGCAAAGCCGCACGCCCGAATTTCAAGAAAATGTGCTCCTTCCCGTTGAAGAGAACCCGCCAGCAAGCATTCGAACAATTGTGCGTGCAATGGTTGTTAGTCACAGCATCGTCTGGGATACTCTCGAAAGCAATTGTTATGTCCGTACCAATTACAAAGGGTACATGCTACGGGTCCAGCCGATTTCCCACAACGTCCGTGCCACTTACAGAGCGTACACGCTATTGAGTCCAGGCGATTTTCCACAACGCGTTGCCTACTGCACGTGATTCCTGCACCGTTGTATCGACACATCCCTGTTTCCTCGTCGAGTTCTGTTCAGAAGTGAAAGTAAATTTACTAGCGAATGTGATCTGAATTCGAGAAACAGCCATGTCTGGGCAGACAAAAACCGTAGCGCCACATATGTTCAAGAATTTCAGCGCCGGTTTGGTACTAACGTGCGGGCAGGTATTCTGGACGGTAATGTGATTGGGCCGTACCTCCTTCCACGCAAAGTAACTGGTGCTGCATACTTCATCTCCCTACAAAACGTACTGGACCCGTTCTTGGAAGCTGTGCCACAGAATGTCAGTCAGGAAATGTGGTTTCAGCACCACATCGCTTCTCACGTGTCGTTGGGAGGCATCTCAGCAAAAGATACGGTGAGACATGGATAGGCCGAGATGGTACAACCGCGTGGCCGCCGCGATCGCCGGATTCAGCTCCTAAGGACTACTTCTTTTGGTGTTCTATGGAAATTTTAATTTACGAGGTTCCTGTAAAGACAAAGGAAGATGTGCTGGCACGGGTTCTGGCCGCTGCTCTGGAAACTGAACAGACACGAAGTGGGATGGAGAGCGTGTACCAGAACATGCTTCGTAGATACAGTGTCTGTAACATCGAGCGGCTGTTGTAATGCATCAGTACAGTTCTGTATTTACAGTACGCTGTGTTCTTTTTTGTTCTGGAATAATGTAAACACGTAATGTTTAAGTGTTAATACAAACAAATGTGTTTAAGCGATAAATGAATATTTCGTTACGTTTCCTTTCGAACTGTTTCTTACAGATTGTAGTGCGTCACACTAATTCAGCTCCTGAAGCGGAAATGGACGAGTTAAATATCCCAACTGAAACCACTGTAGAACAGAAACGGTACGTTTACAGACATGGCTCTCTATTCAAAATATTAATTACGTATTCCCCTCTACAACTCCTAGAAGTTTATAACGGGAGTTTTCGACCACATGTGCCTTTCCTCGAAAACTGGCACGTCCATTAGCGTAAATACAGTGAAACGCATTGGGCTCGATAGTTTAGCTAAAGAGGCTAACATCACGGTAAGTTCAATGTAGAGTACCTGATTCCGGCCGATACCTACGAGATGAAGTGAACGCACATGCATTCAGTAAATGGAAGCGTTTTAGCTGATTGACAACGCACATCTGATGCATTACACATCATAATATGTGAAATGGAAAGCAAAAAGGAACCTCTTGTTGGAGAGGTAAGCTTTTCAGTACAAGCGAAAGCATTCGATAATGTCTAAAATGAGAGGATATAAAATGTAGACTGAGGAAGAGGAATTTGTTAACATCGAGTATAGATTTAAGTGTTAGGAAGTCGTTTCTGAAAGTATTTGTATGGAGTGTAGCCATGTATGGAAGTGAAACGTGGACGACAAATAGTTTAGACAAGAAGAGAATAGAAGCTTTTGAAATGTGGTGCTACAGAAGAATGCTGAAGATTAGATGGGTACATCACATAACTAATGAGGAGGTCAGGTTATCCTCCATTCAGAGGCTGTTGCACGGAGCGACTGTTATATTGACTTGTAAATTATAGATTTTAGCTATCAGTCGTCCTTTTGAAATTTTATTGGCTGATCTAGATTTCAGCTAGAAACTAGCCATTCTCAATGCACTATCATTTTTGATCAATGCATGTAACGCCTGTTGGTCGATCTTCATTCACATTTATTCAATGAACTGTGGATGATGACCGACGAACAGGCATTACATACATTGATCAAAAATGATAGTGCATTGAGAATGGCTAGTTTCTAGCTGAAACCTAGATCTGCGCAAAAAAAAAATTCAAAAGGACGTCTGACAGCTGAAATCTATTATTTACAAGTAATGAGGAGGTATTGAATAGATTTGGAGAGAAGAGAAATTTGTGGCACAACTTGACTAGAAGAAGGGATCCGTTGGTAGGGAATATTCTGAGGCATCAAGGGATCACCAGTTTAGTATTGGAGGGCAGCGTGGAGGGTAAAAGTCGTAGAAGGAGACCAAGAGATGCATACACTAAACAGATTCAGAAGGATGTAGGTTGCAGTAGGTACTGGGAGATGAAGAAGCTTGCACAAGATAGAGTAGCTTGGAGAGCTGCATGAAACCAGTCTCTGGACTGAAGACCACAACAACAACAACAACAGCTATTTTCATTTTTTTTGTATACTGTAATAATCTGCTGCATTTTGTTCACGACCCTATCGACTTGAATGTTGTTTCAATCCAACAAGAGTCAATAAAATCATTAAAAGTAATCGATGTCAGTCTCCTGAAAACGAACCCCTTGTTGTTATGGAGAAATGACAATGGGCCGATGAGAAGCTTCTTTCCTAAATCCCGCAGCTGCGCATTTGATAGTATTCTAAGGTGCTCAGAGTACCTTTGTATAAAAGAAAAATGTTTTGTGATTATAATAACTCCAAACAAGGCACGTTGGCTCTTTTTACTTGGAAGTTGAAAATGCCTACAGATGTTACCAATTTGAAGTCGGCAATCCTAAAACGCCAGCTGATAACTGACGTTGCTGTAGTAACAAAAATGTACACGTGCAACACATGTGAACTCTGCTGTTGCTAGAAATGAAAAAAATGAAGTTGCTACGAATGCGTATGACTGGCTAATTGCCTTGAAGAGCAGTAATGCTAACAAAGTACGTCATATAACTAAATACACCCACTTTGAGTTCATCGTTAGCTGCAAATATAGTATACATTGCAAAATGAATGTTGGAGGAGCTGAATTTGTGGACCGCATTTTTTCAGGAGAAAATGGAACCATTAGAGTTACTGTTACAGTAATTCCCACAGAGGTGACAAGACAATGAAAAGATTGTCTTATTAAAAACATCAGGACATGTTGCAAAGAGGAATAAAAAGACATTTTGTGTCCTGAAGTAGTAACAGAATCTGAATCAGAGCCTCAAGTGAGAGACGGTAAGGATCTTCACCTACCAGATATTCCAGAACCAAAGAATAAGAGGCGAAAATGTTGTTTGCGAACGATATTGAACTCATTCAGACACATGCATTTTAGAAGTAGAAAATGAAATCCCTTGGCCACTTAAAATATGGAATGTCAGTAATCTATTCTTCGGGTTTTGTGAATTCAAAATTTTGAGGTGGTTTTGGACCCATTTCTGACTTTACAATCAAAATTTGACCTAAAAGATTCTGTGTCATAGAGCGAAAATTCTAATATTTTGCCAAAAAAATCTGTGCAGGGTACATTAATTTATCTCAGTTTGGTACCAATTTCCTTGGGTTGGATAAAAAGTAGTTGCACCGTTCCATAACACCAAGGACGTGCGCTATGTGGCATCAACGCTGCCTGTAGCTGATGACGGAAAGCTGAAGTAGTGCAGTGAGCGGTGATGGCTGTGTTTGAGTCAGTTGCTGTGTGTGCTATATGAAAGTACGGGAGACCAGTTCCAGAGCCCAAACTGTTCGTTTCGGAAACACGAACAACGTGCGTGGAGCAATACTGAAGTGGTACGTGGTCGGAGCGTACAATGTTTCCTTCTGGCACTGCATCCCACAATACTTCATGACCACGCACGATGCCTCACGGCGAACACCGCGAAGGAGATCCTGTGTACGTGGTTGTGGGAGATATTGGAACATTCACCGTATTCACCCGATATGAGCTCGTGCGATTACGACCTATTCGCCAAAACGAAGGAACCTCTTCGTGGCACGTGCTACAACACAAGAGACGTCATCATACTTGCCATGGGGCGGTTCTTGCGAGACATCGCCGGGGATGGTTGCTCTGACGGTGTACGACGTCTTCCATCTCTGTGGTCGAAGGCGATCGAGATGCGAGGCGATTATATTGTGGGCATGTAATTCGGCGACCGTCTGTCAATGAAGTCTGGTGTGAATTATAGCCGTGTTGCCACTACTTTTTACCCAGCCTATGTATCTGGTATAAACTAGGGGGTTAACCATTTAAAGTGTAATGTTAACTTAAAAATGTCTGTAGCATTTAACAAAGAACGTTTTAAGGGTAATATACGTATACGCAGAATTTGTTTCTTAAATACAAACTAAGCAACTTAAAGCCTGTACCATTTGAGAAAGGACGTTTTAAGGATAATATACGTATATCCAGAATTTGTTTCTTAAATAGAAATTAAGCAATGGTAGAACAATGAAACTTCAAAACGCACTGTCTCAAAACTCCTATTTTCCATCCACAGTACTCAACATAAACTCAGAGATAGAAATCTATCTTTTTACATCCAGAATTTAACACACAGCGTATAAATTACAACAGCTCAAAATAAAAAAAATTCCCAAGGAGTTCCCTTTTCGCTCGCATATGTCTGTTGTATTCTCTCAGACTTCAAGAAGAATGCAATAACAGCAACACGAAAGACGGCAGGCGTCCACAGGTACATTACGTAACCATTACTTAATAAGTCGTGTTTGGAAAATTATTTACAAAAGGACAGAACGAGTGGTAGACCTGGGAGATTATTTTGGGTTACGGAGAAATGGACGAACACGGGAAGCAATTTCGGCACTACGACACACTTTACTAGAAAGGCTGAAGTAAAATAAACCCACATTTATAGCATCTGTACATTTAGAGAAAGCTTTGGACACTGCTGACTGTACATATTGTACTCTTGAAAATTATGAAGTTATCAGGGGTAAAATACAGGCTGTATCAAAAACTATCATCAGATTTGGCAGGTCTACATTTCTGAAACTAATAAACATATACAATGAATTTTGTTTTTTGATGAACTGGAAACTCAAAACGTTTTTTTTCATACCTTTTCATAAGTGTTCAATATGCCCCTTTGAGATCCACGTCATATATCAGTGCGTTATTAAAATTGTTCCCACACTCCAGCGTGCATGTTTTGAGTTACAGCTGCTGTTATGCGATGTCTCAGTTCATTAATTGTTGTTGGTAATGGAGGCACATAAACAGAGTCTTTTATAAACCCCCACAAGAAATAATCACATACAGTCAGGTCCGGTGACCTTGGAGGTCAGTAATGTAAGGCTGAGTCATTTAGCCCAGTGCCACCGATCCATCGTTCAGTAATCCTTTGATTTAAAAATTCCCGCTATTCCAAATGCCAGTGTGGTGGTGCCCCATCCTGTTGATTTATCAACAGAAGTCGTTCGAATCAGTCTCCAACTGTGGGAAAAGGAAGATCTCCAGCACATCGAGATATGTGCTTCCTGTAAAAGTGTTCTCGGCAAAGAAAAACGGGTCATACACCTTTTCGATACATTAAATTTTGGAGAGGGCCTCTCGTGTTGTATAACTTCATGTGATTGTTCCGTACCCCACATTCTCACATTATGACAGTTCACCGTTCAATTTAAATGGAAGGTTGCCTCGTCACTAAACACTAGGCATGGAAGAAAACTGTCATCCTCCATCTTGCCAAGAACGAAATTACAGAACTCCACACGTTGTTATTTATCATCTTCTCGAAGAGCTTGCAGTAGCTGAATTTTGTATGGTTTCATGGGTAAACGTCGACGCAACACACGCCAGACGGACATCGGGGGCATGTTGGGCTGTCGAGCTCCACTGCGAACTGATTGCTGTGGACTCCTTGTGATCCTATGGTGCATGCATTCGACGTCTGTGCCAGACACTCGAGGACGGCCCGGCGATTTGCTTTTACACAAACAACCTGTTTCTCGGAATTGTTAATGCTCTGTGCTGCAGGATGATCCGCACCATACCTAGTACGAAAGTCACGCTTAACAATTATTACAGATCCGCACTTCGCAAAACGCAGAAAACAAAACGCTTTTTGTTGTCCCGACTCCATTTTTACTAGAACTGAAGTGGGCGCACAGTGCTGCTACCTAGTGGGAACCGTGTAAAACACGATAGTTTGCTCTTTACAGCAGTACGTTGTTCACGCACGTATCTCAAATAACGTAACAGTTATGATTTTTATTAAATCGGATGATTCTTTTTGATACACCTTGTACAGCTAGTGTAAGGCTGTCTACAACTTGTACAGAAATCTGATTGCAGAGTCGGGTGCATAAGAAAAAAAATGGCTCTGAACACTATGGGACTCAACTGCTGAGGTCATTAGTCCCCTAGAACTTAGAACTAGTTAAACCTAACTAACCTAAGGACATCACAAACATCCATGCCCGAGGCAGGATTCGAACCTGCGACCGTAGCGGTCTTGCGGTTCCAGACTGCAGCGCCTTTAACCGCACGGCCACCTCGGCCGGCGGGGTGCATAAGAGGAAGGCATTAGAAGAGGAGGAAGTGAGAGAAGTCTTTCTCTCATGTTATTTGCTCTGCACATAGATCAAGCAGTAACGCAAACCAAGGAGAAACTGGGAAAGGGAATTAAAATTCAGTGAAAATAAATAAAAACTCTAAGGTTTGCCAGTGAGATTGTAATTGTGTCAGAGATGGCAAATGAACTACGAAATCATTAGAACGGTTGGATGATGCCTTGAAAGGAGATTATAGGGTGAACATCATCAAAAGTAAAAAAAAGGATTTATGGAGCATAGTAAAAATAAATCACGCGTTGCTGAGAGAATTAGGTTAGGAAATGGGACATAAAAGTGGTAGATGCTATTTGATCAGCAAAATAACTGACGACGAACGAGGTAAAGAGGATATAAAATTAAAGTGACAATAATAAGAAATGCGTTTCTGAAAAAGGGAAATTTGTTGACATCTAATATAAATTACAGTGTTAGGAAGTCTTTTCTGAAAGTACTTGTCTGGAGTTTTTAGAATTATACAAACGTGGACGACAATCAGTTCAACGATGAAGAGAATAGAAGCTTTTGAAACATGGTGCTACAGACGAATTTTAAAGATTAAATGTGGAAGAATTACTGGATTAAATCGTAGAGAAAAGAAACTTATGGCATAACATGGCTAAAAGGTGGGATCGGTTGATAGGACACATCTTGAGGCATCACGGAATAATTGTTTTGCTGATGGAGGGAAGTGTGTTGGTTAAGGAGAGGGGGGATATTCGGAAAGTAAGTTCCGATCGGACATGAAATAGAAACCACAGGGTAAAGTCGATGAAGCTTTGCACAGACGTGTTGGACAGTGTCTCTAGTATGCCCGTCGATCGCGTCCCGTCACTCTTTTCAGTTCTGAGTGCACGGTGAGCACGTCAAGATGCCTAGAAAATACTGTCTCTCGCCAAGTATGAGGGCCTCGTGTGAGATTTCGCTTGATGGCATGTAGTCCACATAACATAACTGTCATGCGTTTCCTTCTTCATGACAATTCTCGGCCGCAATCTGCAGGGCCATGAAGATGCTCCTGCAGCGTTTTCGATGGGAAGTGTTTGATCACCCACAATGCAGCCCATAACTGGCTGCCCCTGAGTTTCATCTCTGCTCACATGCACCGCTGGCTATGCAGACAACATTTTGGTACAGAGAATGCGCTGTAGACCAGCACAGAGAATTGGCGGAAAGCACAGGTGGCTGCCTTCTATGACCAGGGCGTTGGAAAGTTGATACAACGCTACAACAAATGTGTATGTCGGAGCGGTGGTATATAGAGAAGTAGGTGGAAGGTGAGGCTAACTGTTGCAAAAAAAATAAAAAAAATAAAAAAGTTTTGGATTTCACAGTTGGTTTCCATTTCGCGTCCGATAAGAACTCACTTTCCGAATTTCTCTCGTCGATTCTGTCTCTGCTGCCTGTGGACAGTGAATTAAGCCTGGATATCAGTTCACACGTCACGCTTAATAGTGTTGTGGGCTGCCTGACTTTCAAGGAACCACTTATTCTCCTACACCCAAAAATGCACTATTACTGAGCTTATTACAAAAAGAACGTTTGTTTTATTATAGCGTGCTGCTTCTTATCGTGCCATGCGAAATTGCTAACGGTACAAAGTTTTAAGTAATTTCAAGGAGTTAACAATTTTTTAACGCATGAAGTCGTGTGGTCTGTGATACCAGACTGTGCATTAACATTTTATGTTTGTAAACTTTCACTTCTAAGTAAATTTTCATTTCTTTATGTTCAGACATTGTCATTTTATCATGGCGAATAGATTTCAGTCTCTGTGAAAAAGAAAAAAAAAACACTTTGGACGCTATGTTGTATATCTGTTGACCCTTTTGCCTGTCTCAACTAATCTGCTTCTGGCGAATTAGCATATAATCGTGCAACATCGTGTATACTTGTATGTTTCTTTGATGATATTTACGTCCAGTAAGATGTAAGCTCAGTATTGAATCCTATGGAACAGTACATTTGTCTATATATCTATATATGTTTGTACTTATGTATCCCTGTGTGTGTGTGTGGAGACAGTCAGCGATCACCCATGATTATTCAGGAACTAAAGAATTTTTATGTGGTTCGCGGCATTGTGTTGCTGGCACATGTTCGTGATTGGGTTGAGGATTTCTTGGTAGGGGGACGCAGAATGTTCTCTTGGATGGAGAGTCTTCGTCAGAAGTAGAAGTAGTTTCCGGTGAGCCCCACAAACATGCGTTGAAATCCTTGCTGTTCATGTAGTGTATTGATGATCTTACAGACAATGTAAATAGTACCTTCAGATTTTTCGCAGATGATATCGTTATCTATAGTCAAATTTCACACGACAAAGCTGCAGACTCTTAAATCAGATCTTGTTAAAATTCAAAGATTTGCTACTTGGTTTAAATGTACAGAAATGTGCAACTGTGCAATTCATGAAACGAAATTTTTTTTTGTGATATGACTACATTATCAACGAGTCACAATTAGAACCAGTCAACTCGTACCTGTAGGGATATGAAATAAAATGATCCCATAGCGTTAGGTAGCAGACTTTGGTTCTTTTATATGACAGTAAGACGATAGCTTACAAAACAGACTACAGCTCAAGTATGTTTTACCCATTCCAAATGATATAACCTTCCCACAATCTCCGGTATAATTTTTCGTCGACAGTGACTCTGTGTGCATATGTTATCAGCAAGGCATAGATGCCGGAGAAAATAAACCGAAGTGATGTGGAAAAATGTACAGCTAATTGTTATTAAGGCAAGTGGATACACTGCGCAAATGACGAATGATTGCACAGATATAACAAAGATTAATTTCGAATAGTTTGTGGAATTTTTCATTAATGAAAGAAACTACAATTTAATGGAATTTTAATTAAATAAAGAAATACGAGGGTCACCAATATCAAAGTGAAAAATTTCTTCCAGAATTGGATTTGATTGAATTTAAGTTTATGTAACAATTGGTATTAGAGTATGGGCGACAACAGTCTTTAGTAATGTTAAAATTAATTTGTGTAGGCAAGTGATTACAAAATTAGTAAATCAGATCCAAGTATACATCCTAAACTTAAGAATTCTTTAAAAAACTTATAGGAAAAATGAAAGCTGAATGAATTATTGCGTAATGTACTGCCATAATAAGTCCATAGCCTAACCTCACCGTAAGCTTACTCTTACTGATTTTAATAAACCAATTCTTCCAAATATGTACAACTCACTCTCAAGAATGTAGTAATTAAATGGAAATGGCTCTAAACATCAACGAAATACCATAGGAGTTGTCAAAATACTACATACCAATCATTGATACGAAAAATGATCAAAAAGTAATCAGTTTAGTTGAGAGAAAGGTAAAATTCATTATTATCTGCCACATTCAGTAGTCTTTAATATATCACAAATATTACTTTAAAAATTACTATGACTGTTGTAGATTATAATCAATGACTTCATTAGTTAAGAAGAAATGAATTTCTAATTCAAGAGAAAATTTAACTATTCTGTTTGGCACAATTACCGTCTTTTACTATATTTTATCATTTATGGTGTAATTCTTTGAACTCAGGGTAATAGGTATGGACCCTGTGCATGGCGATAATTTCTTGGGTTAACTCTAAGACTCTGTGAAGCTGCTGATGCGACGTACTGGCTTCGCAGAAATGATTACAGAATCTGTCTCATCGTGCTATTGCAGGTATTTCTTACGTGTGCTTTTGTCAACCACGATTCTTTTTTTACGATCGTTATGAAGCCTCCTCATAAATTATCATTGTACTTTGACACATGGGAATTGCGCTATCACAATCACAATGCAACGCTGTAAGCATAGCCATTATGACGGAGTCGTGGGCAACGATCCACTAGAAATCTTCTCAGAAATCGTCAATGCAATGAGGTCAACGGAAATTGCATTGCGTGTCACAACCACACGGGACTGCTACACGCATAGCCTCTATGTCGGAGCCTTACACGCTTTCGCGTCTTCATACACTCGCAGCTAAATCACGTCTGTCTTCTGTTCGCTGCTATCTCGCTGCAGACTGCGCGTACTCCTAAGGCCCTCATATACCATTCAAACAATATCATTCACTTTAAGCAGAAGGGAGATGCTGCGCTATAGTGTCACAATAGGACTAACAGCGTGCAGCGTGAGCCATGGCGCTCAGTGCGAGGGGTCGCTTACAAGGGGAGGCCGCCAATTGTGAAATTCAGACTCGATTCATACTGCGGATAATAAAACCTCATGGCCAGAGGTGTAATGTGGCAAAGCACCAAGATGCACTTCTCAGCCGTTGTCGAGAAAATCGACATATAAAAGAAACCGTTGCGGTGAAATACTCTCTACTATTAATAATTTTCTACAGCGTCGTGGCGCAGCGGTAAGCGTTCAGGTTCGTAATCCGAAGGTCGCCTGATGGAATCTCGCACCATGCAACCTTTTTAGTATTTGTTTCTTGTAATTCAAATATATATAATTCCCGGCAATCAGTTACAACAATTATGCATATAATAAGTTGTTGAAAGTCGTTTGTCGTGGAAAAACTGGCGACTTCGAACATCATTATGTTTTCCGCAAACAAAGTTGTATTTCACAAATGTTATTAATCGTCTTCATAATGTTAACCACGTATAGTTAACGGAAGACGTAGAAACGGCATTCCGAAACGAATACGTATAGCGTAAGTCAAACGTTCGAATTAGAATAGAGACCCCACGAACACAAATTTGCTGCGGCAGGTATGAAATATAAACTCCGTTACTCGCTCGTTACACTTGAAGGACAGATGTTGAATGGGCCGAAACGAGCCGCCGCATAACAGCGTAGTTGCTCGCTAACTTCGAAAGAAGGTAGATGCGGTCGCTAGCGCAACTTATAACATTGTCGAAAATCAGTGCGGACGGGAGAGCTTTGGTACACCCTGTTAAAAAAACGGAAAAATGGAGGCGGTACAATCGGAGAGCGATCCGCCTTCACCAGCATGCATAAGTAATTCATTAATAGTTTATATATATATGAATTACAAAAAACTAAAATAAAAAATTGCATGGCGCGAGACTCGATCCAGCGACCTTCAGATTATGAACCCGAGCGCTCAGCGCTGCGCCACGACGCTGTAGAAAACTATTAATCGTAGAGAGTATTTCACCGCAACGGTTTCTTTAAACTGTCGATTTTCTCGACAACGGCTGAGAAGTGCATCTTGGTGCTTTGCCACATTACACCTCTGGCCATGAGCTTTTATTATGCGCAGTATGAATCGAATCTGAATTTCACAATTGGCGGCCTCCACTTGTTAGACTTTTTCACAGATGCAGCTGCTGTTAAGCATAACAGTACACTTTTTAACACAGCTTCACGACAGAGTGACGTTCGAAATACTGGTCGGTAAACTGCTTGCGTGTGGCGGGGACGGAGAGAGCAAATGATCGTAGAGATAATGCTGCCGGGACTGGCGCAAGAGCCCTTATGCTCGACAGCATTTTTTTTCATAACATATGAAAATTTTAATACATACATACATACATAAATAAGCACTGAATGCTAACACAAATAACATTTTAAAAGAAATAGGTGCTAGATTCACAAAGGAAATATTTTCGTACTGTATCGAATAGTTAAATGTGCAAACTGCTGCTTACGTTTATTTTTTATGAAAATTTTCTTAAATGTGAAAACATAAATATGCGATGAGTGCAAATACAGTTAACAGTTTATAAAAATTAAGTACAGGATTAACCAAAATTATTTTTGCACTCTATCCAGTGGTTTTATCTTCAAACAGTACTTTAAGTGAAGAATTCCTTTCCTTGTAGTAAACTCTCCCATTTCCATCATTAAACCACTGGATAAATTAATCACTTGTATACAGGTGGCAACATATGGATGTTATCAAATAGTTTTTTAGAATCTTTAATATGCCTAACACCAATGCACTAATCCACAACGGGCTGGTATGTTTTCAAACCGTGAAAATATTGTTGTTGAAACTTATTTTAGTCTTGTATACAGATGTAGGATATTGATATTTGTAACAGTAGAAACAACAGATATTAAATTTCAAGCAATTGTTCACAAAACAGCCTTCTTCTGGACTGCATTCATTAATGTCTATTGTGCATTCTGACGGATTTGGGCAATTCCAACAGGACAATGCGACACACCATACTTCCAGAATTGCAACAGAGCAGCTCCAGGAACACTCTTCTGAGCATAAAAACTTCGGCTGGCCACTAAACTTCCCAGACAGGAACATTATTGAGCATATCTGGGACGTCTTGCAACATTCTGTTCAGAAGAGCTCTCCACCCACTCCTATTCTTATGAATTTAGGACAGCCCTGCAGGATTCACGGTTTGTTTCTTCCAGCACTACTTCAGACATGACATTATTCGAGTCCATGCCACGTCGTGATGGGGCACTTCTGCGTGCTCCCTGGCTCTTCAGTGTATTGCAGCTCCATATGTGAAACTTGTAATTCAGTATTTACATTTAAGGTATGAAAGCTGGATTCTCAGGAGGGGGTAGGATAAGTTTACGATTGTGGACGGGGCCGCAATCAGTTACTCTCAGTTGCACAACAAATACGTAAATTTTATTTAAAGAAATTAAAACTTTAAAACAATCTCGTAAAAAAAACACAATTGACTGTATGACGGCTGAAGTTCTTATCACAAAAAATTCCACAATTTTAGGGCCAAAGGCCACCAACAATAACCCCAAACAACAAACGGCTGAAGGCCAGAATTAGAAGTCAGAAGAACAATGCCAAATAGCACATATTAAGATAAATACTTCGTTTTAAAACAAACTGTAACACGGATGAAGGCCTTATTATTAAAGAAGTGAAATTATTGCTCGGCTGAAGGCCACACCAACAATAATTAGAAAATTACAGATATCCTTAAAACAAACATCACAATCTAAGGAATCAGGACAAGCGGTTCTCAGCAAGTGTTCCAAGGGTCGGGCTGGAAAGGTAACTCAAACATATGGTAACGTAAGGTGAGACAGGCAGCTAAGAGTTGTACTCACGTAATACACTACTGGCCATTAAAATCCTACACCAAGAAGAAATGCAGATGATAAACGGGTAATCATTGGACAAATACAGGGTGTTACAAAAAGGTATGGCCAAACTTTCAGGAAACGTTCCTCACACACAAAGAGAGGAAATATGTTATGTGGACATGTGTCCGGAAACGCTTACTTTCCATGTTAGAGCTCATTTTATTACTTCTCTTCAAATCACAT
Source organism: Schistocerca serialis cubense (assembly GCF_023864345.2). NCBI lineage: Eukaryota > Metazoa > Arthropoda > Insecta > Orthoptera > Acrididae > Schistocerca > Schistocerca serialis. The sequence goes on along the minus strand of NC_064646.1, from coordinate 309,020,222 downwards.
TAATCATGGAATGGAAACACACAGCAACAGAACGTACCAGCGTGACTTCAAACACTTTGTTACAGGAAATGTTCAAAATGTCCTCCGTTAGCGAGGATACATGCATCCACCCTCCGTCACATGGAATCCCTGATGCGCTGATGCAGCCCTTGAGAGTGGCGTATTGTATCACAGGCGTCCACAATACGAGCACGAAGGGTCTCTAAATTTGGTACCGGGGTTGAGTAGACAAGAGCTTTCAAATGCCCCCATAAATGAAAGTCAAGACGGTTGAGGCCAGGAGAGCGTGGAGGCCATGGAATTGGTAGCCTCTACCAATCCGTCGGTCACCGAATCTGCTGTTGAGAAGCCTACCAACACTTCGACTGAAATGTGCAGGAGCTCCATCGTGCATGAACCACATGTTGTGTCGTACTTGTAAAGGCACATGTTCTGGCAGCACAGGTAGAGTATCCCATATGAAATCATGATAACGTGCTCCATTGAGCGTAGGTGGACGAAACTAAAATGAGCTCTAACATGGAAATTAAGCGTTTTCGGACACATGCCCACATAACATCTTTTATTTATTTGTGTGTGAGAAATGTTTCCTGAAAGTTTGGCCGTACCTTCTTGTAACACCCTGTATATCATACTAGAACTGACATGTGATTACATTTTCACGCAATTTGGGTGCATAGATCCTGAGAAATCAGTACCCAGAACAACCACCTCCGGCCGTAATAACGGCCTTGATACGCCTGGGCATTGAGTCAAACGGATGGCGTGTACAGGTACAGCTGCCCAGACGTTTTGAGTTGGAGAATGTGCTGGCAAGGGAAGCAGTCGAATATTTTCTGTATCCAGAAAGGCCCGTACAGGACCTGCAACTTGCAGTCGTGCATTACCCTGCTGAAATGCAGGGTTTCGCAGGGATCGAATGAAGGGTAGAGCCACGGGTCATAACACATCTGAAATGTAACGTCCACTGTTCAGACTACCGTTAACGCGAACAAGAGGTGACCGAGACGTGTAACCAATGGCACCCCATACCACCACGCCGGGTGATACGCCAGTATGGCGATGACGAATACACGCTTCCAATGTGCGTTCACCGCGATGTCGCCAAACACGGATGCGACCATCATGATACTATAAACAGAACCTGGATTCATCCGAAAAAATGACGTTTTGCCATTCGTGCACCCAGGTACGTCGTTGAGTACACCATCGCAGGCGCCTCTGTCTGTGATGCAGCGTCAAGGGTAACCGCAGCCATGGTCTCCGAGCTTATAGTCCGTGCTGCTGCAAACGTCATCGAACTGTTCGTGCAGATGGTTGTCGTCTTGCAAATGTCCCCATCTGTTGACTCAGGGATCGAGACGTGGCTGCACGATCCGTTACCGCCATGCACATAAGATGCCTGTCATCTCGACTGCTAGTGATACGAGGCCGTTGGGATCCAGCACGGCGTTCCGTACTACCCTCCTGAACCCACCTATTCCATATTCTGCTAACAGTCATTGGATCTCGACCAACGCGAGCAGCAATGTCGCGATACCATAAACCGCAACCGCGATGGGCTACAATCCGACCTTTATCAAAGTCTGAAACATGATGGTACGCATTTCTCCTTCTTACACGAGGCATCACAACAACGTTTCACCAGGCAACGCCGGTCAACTGCTGTTTGTGTATGAGAAATCGGTTGGAAACTTTCCTAATGTCAGCACGTTGTAGGTGTCGCCACCGGCGCCCACCTTGTGTGAATGCTCTGAAAAGCTAATCATTTGCATATCACAGCATCTTATTCCTGTCTGTTAAATTTCGCTTCTGTGGCACGTCATCTTCGTGGTGTAGCAATTTTAATGGCCAGCCAGTGTAGGATGGCAAGCGACCGACTAACCAATCCGCCTAACGTCCGATCACCGGTACCAACGATGGAATATTTTTAGGCAAGGGGAAGAGACAGACAGCACTAAGTCTTCAGAAAATACCCAAGGCTAAAGAAAACTCTAGAACCCAGGTAGACCTCCCAAAAAACATGCACAGTGCAATACACGAGGCTGTCGAACTACAACGCTGAATCGGACAGCATCAACACTGCCGGAAAGGTACACTAACCTCCAGGGCAGGTAACTGGGGCGTCAGCGGCCGCAAGGCAGAAAATACCACCGGTTGCACTTCACTAATAAGAAAAATACTAATTCAATGATGAATAACAAATAGAGAAAGACGGCTGCAATATTTCACCGCCTCGAAACACTTCACTCTTTCCCGCCAGGCTCACGGGCCCTGGGAGCAACAACCCGCCGTCCAAAGGCGAGATCTCAGAATAGTCGAGGTTGCATTAAGCAGTTAACTCTTCACTCACTTAAACGCCCAGGGTACAGTGTGCAACGAAGTCGTCGCTCTCGCAGCTACCCCTCCTCGATCCGGCAGTGGCAGCACACTGCCAGCGGCCCCGCCTTGCCCTTACGCTGCACGGACCTGTTCTCTGCTGCGTCCCGAACTCACCTGATGTCCGTTCGCTACTCTCACCCAAATCCAGTACGCAGGCAGCATTAAAATGACTGCTCATTCAAGACCACAAGATACACACGGATCCGGAACAAACAATTCCGCCAGCAACTCACAATGTTAAACCAGTCACTGTGAAACAACACGGACGAATTATAAGTCGGCTCTGAGCTGTGGTAAAAAAGATTGCTGTTTTTGAAGAGCGTGCCGCAGCGAGTTGTATGAAGCAGTCGCCCTCTGTTTCTGCCGGTGGCGCCGCTGTGGCAGTCGCAGCTTTGTGTCTCCCTCTGGTGGGAAAGCAGAAAGGTTGCCTGTTCACGTGCATTTTAGGGGCGCTATGAGCTCGGTAGGGGGGGGGGGGGGGGGCGGTCGGGTCGGTGAGTCGAGGCGAGTCTCTTCAGTTGGTCAGCCAGCTCAGTGTGGGGCAGTCAGTGTCTGTCTGTCGTCAGAATGCGAGTATGTCTGTCGTTTGGATCAAACTTTAAGCCAGAAAATGAGAGTCTTGCCGCTCCGCCAGTAACAGAACTCAGCTAGTGGTCGCCCGGTCGGGGCTGAGTTCCTGCATCTGAGTCTGCGCTTTAGGCCACCTGTCTGCTCGAGTAGCTCGGGCAACGATCATTGGCGGTTGGATTGGTTGGTTGGCTGGTCGCGCACTGAGACACGAGAAAGTGGTAGTGGCTTCGCGGTTCACAAGAGAGCAACAGGAGCGGTACCACGACATCGGGCTGGCCGGGGCGAGCTGCGACGCCGTGAGACGGGAGATCGGCGCGCCTTCCTGCGTCCGTTGAAGCGGCTGGCAGCCGACGGTTCGGGAGAGCGTTGGGGGTGCTGCACCTGGTCTTCGCCAGAAATCGCAGTTTATTAGAAGTTAAGTGATTGGAGATATGTTGTTTCATTTACCTTGTTACAAAAATGTGTGTGAAATCTTATGGGACTTAACTGCTAAGGTCGTCAGTCGCTAAGCTTACACACTACTTAATCTAGATTATCCTAGGGACAAACACACACACCCATGCCCAAGGAACGACTCGAACCTCCGCCGGGACAGCCGCACAGTCCATGACTGCAGCGCCTCAGACCGCTCAGTTAATCCCGCGCGGCTTACTTGTTAAATTCTACTTCTTTTCTTGATGAGGTCACCAGCCGCTTTGTTTTGGGGTCGTCCCACCATTCTTCTCCGTTTGCCCACCCGCGGGAAGGTGGTTATTGTGAGTTGGGTGGTCCGTTTTTCCCTTGTGGAATTGAGGAGGTTTAGAGCAATCTGCGGTTCGGGTTGTTTAGTAAACCCCCCCCCCCCCCCCCCCCCCCCCGACCTTGACAGTCTGCCATACGTTAATAGCTGCCTCTGTCATGTTTGTCGGATTCGGTGTTAACGAATTTATCGCTTAAAGGCCGAATTCTTGAAATATGTTTCTATCTTGCTTATCATCTTGCGAGGTGGTGTATGTGTAATGTAGAGCATGTTATACATTTTATGTAAGTCTGCATTTTATGGGTTTTATTTAAATAGTCATTTTAGGTTATAAGCTTGCCACCCTTCCACCATAAGAGCCCTTTAAAAAAATGCACTTTCGGTGGCAATTAATTTGTGGGTTGTACCATTTCCATTCCTCTTACGGGGTGCATAGTTTACATGTTTGTATGAATTGTTAAAATGTTTTGTTTAACGTAATCTGGTGTGTTGCAGATTTGCACTAGTGTACTCTTTCATAGGTTGTTGTGAGCGGTCATGGCTACGGCCGTGTTGAAGGGGAGCAGGCAAGCTTCTCAGCCCGAAGGCTCCTACTGTTAATATTGTTCTTGCCTCTATATAAAACTGTAACTTGATGTTCCGAGTGTGCTTTTCTGCTTATTATTTTAAATCTGTTTTGAAAAGGCTTTTAGGAATAAAATTAGCATTTGTTAAATTGTGACTTGATATTTCGAGTGTGCTTTTCTGCTTATAATTTTAAATCTGTTTTGAAAAACTTTTAGGAAAAAATTCACATTTGTTAAAGGTAATTTTCCATCAGTTACTTCCTGCCAACTACTTCCACGCTCACCTAGTGTAATTAAATGTGTCAATCTCCAGCAAATAAAGTAAATTCTTTAAGAAAAGATTTTGAAAGTAAATTCACAGTTCAGTCACAAACCCAGAAGCCAGAAGCACTCGGTAGACCAAATGCACGTCGTCCGCTGCGACGACCGACCACACGACCAACCAACAGTCGTCCCCACTCAATTCAGGCATGTGAAAGATCCCAGTACAAATCATCGACTGACGACATATTGCCATGAGGTCACTTCGACGGGCGGACACACACACACAGGTGAAAGTTGCACTACTCGAATATCACGCCCCATTCAACTAAAACTCGCTGCATTCGGTCCTTGACTTGGTCGTGCACTCTCGCGACCACATCCTTCCGTCGGACAGTGCATGTGTGTCGCCAGCGGTCGGGCGAGTACTGGCTGTCTGGCCCTCACTGCTGCTACGTCCCAACTCAACTCGCTCGACACACGACGACCCGGAAAAACTAGAGGCCGCTCCAAAGATGGTACCACAGTACGCGCTATCGATAAGCGCTGCTACTGCCGCCACTCACGGACAGACAAGGCGATTAAACGTCTTGGCGCCACTGAACACACTAAGAAAACGAGACGCCACTATCGCTATTACAAGATGCTGATGTATGAACGGCATCAACGCGAGCCTCTCGCGGCTCAAAGTGTTATTCGACATCTTCATACATTTATCATTGTTGATATCATAATGTCATTCCATGGAAAATACACTCAGGTGACAAAAGTCACGGGATAGCGAATACACATATACAGATGGCTGTAGTATCGCGTACACGTGGTAAAAAAGGTCAATGCGTTGGGGCAGCTGTCATTTGTACGCAGGTGATTCATGTGAGATAGTTTCCGACGTTATTACGGCCGCACAATGGGAATTAAGACTTCGAGCGCGGATTGGTTGTTGGACCTAGACGCATGGGAAATTCCATTTCGGAAATCGTTAGGGAGTTCAGTACTGCGAGATCCACAATGTCAAGAGTGTGCTGAGAATACCAAAGTTCACGCAATACGTCTCACCACGGACAACGTAGTGGCCTATGGCCTTCACTTAACGAGCGACATCGGCATTTTCGTAGTGTTATCAGGGCTAATAGGCAAGCAACACTGCGTGAAATAACCCCAGAAATCAATGTGTGACCGACGTCGAACGTTTCCGTTAGTACAGAGCGGCGAAATTTGGAGATTAATGGGCTATGGCAGCAGGCGACCGACGCGACTGCCTCTGCTAACAGCACGACCTTGCCTGCTGCGCCTCCCATGTGTTCGTGACCAAATCGGTTGGATCCTAGACAACTGTAAAATGACGGCTTGGTCCCACGAGTCCCGATTTAAGTTAGTGAGAGCTGATGATAGAGTTCGAGCGTGACGCAGACCCCACACAGCCATGGACTCAAGTTCTCACCACGGCACTGAGCAAGCTGGTGTTGGCTGGCCTGTATTTGAAGTGTCATGATGATCTCTCCATTGGCAAAAGATTCCGGGATAGTCCCCCATTCGGACCTCCGGGAGGGGACGGCCAAGGGGAGGGGGGGGGGGTTACCATGAGAAAAATATTGAATTAACAACCGAAGGATAGCGTTCTACGAGTCAGGGAGTGGATGTCAGAAGCCTGCACGTGGTAGGGAAACTAGAAAATCTGAAAAGAGAAATGCAAAGGCTCAATTTAGATATAGTTGGGGTCAGTGAAGTGAAGTGGAAAGAAGACAAGGATTTCTGGTCAGATGAGTATAGGGTAATATCAACAGCAGCAGAAAATGGTATAATGGGAGTATGATTCGTTATAAATAGGAAGGTAGGGCAGAGAGTGTGTTACTGTGAACAGTTCAGTGACAGGGTTGTTCTTATCAGAATCGATAGCAAACCAACAACGACAATGATAGTTCAGGTATACATGCTGACGTCGCTAGCTGAAGATGGAGAGATAAAGTGTATGAGGATATTGAAAGGGTAATACAGTATAGAAAGGGGATGAAACTCTAATAGTCATGGGGAACTAGAATGCAGTTGTGGGCTAAGGAGTAGAAGAAAAGGTTACAGGAAAATATGGGCTTGGGACAAGTAATGAGAGAGAAAGACTAATTGAGCTCTGTAACAAGTTTCAGCTAGTAACAACGAATACTCTGTTCAAGAATCACAAGAGAAGGAGGTACACTTGGAAAAGGCCGGGTGATACGGGAAGATTTCAATTAGATTACATACATCTACATCTACGTGATTACTCTGCCATTCACAATAAAGTGCCTGGCGGAGGATTCAATGAACCACCTTCAAGCTGTCTCTCTACCGTTTCACTCTCGACAGGCTAGCGCGCAAAACGGAGACTTAAATTTTTCTGTGCGAGCCCTGATTTCTCTTATTTTATCGTGATGATCATTTCTCCCTATGTAGGTGGGTGCCAACAGAATGTTTTCGCAATTGGAGGAGAAAACTGGTGATTGAAATTTCATGAGACCCCGTCGTAACGAAAAACGCCTTTGTTTTAATGATTGCCACTCCAGTTCACGTATCATGCCTGTGACACTATATCCCCTATTTCGCGATAATACAAAACGAGCTGCCCTTCTCTGTACTTTTTCGATGTCATCCTTCAGTCCCACCTGATGCGGACCCCACACCGCACACACATACTCCAGAACAGGGAGGACAAGTGTGGTGTAGGCAGTCTCTTTAGTAGACCTGTTGCACCTTCTAAGTGTTCTGCCAATGAATCGCAGTCTTTGGTTTGCTCTACCCACAACATTATCTATGTGATGGTTCCAATTTAGGTTATGTGTAACTGTAATCTCTAAGTATTTAGCTGAATTTACAGCCTTCAGATTTGTGTGACTTATTGCGTAATCGAAATGTAGCTGATTTCTTTTAGTACTCATGTGAATAACTTTACACTTTTCTTTATTCAGGGTGAACTGCCACTTTTCGCACCATACAGGTATATTATCTAAATCATTTTGCAAGTCGTTTTGATCATCTGATGACTTTACAAGACGGTAAATGATAGCATCATCTGCAAACAATCTAAGACGGCTACTCGGATTGTCTCCCATGTCGCTAATATAGTTCAGGAGCAATATAGGGCTTATAACGAACTGCGACCTTTCTGACAGGAAATCACGAATCCAGTCGCACAATTGAGGCGATACTCCGTAAGCACGCAATTTGGTTAGAAGACGCTTGTGAAGAACGGTGTCGAAAGCCTTCTGGAAATCTAAAAACATGGAATCAGTTTGACGTCCCCTGTCGATAGCACTCATTACTTCATGAGTATAAAGAGCTAGTTGTGTTTCACAAGAACGATATTTTCTGAATCCATGCTATGTGTTAGTAAATCGTTTCCTTCGAGGTACTTCATAATGTTCGAATACAGTATATGTTCCAAAACCCTACTGAAAATCGACGTTAGTGATATAGGCCTGCAATTCAGCGGATTACTCCTACTTCCCTTTTTGGGTATTGGTGTGACTTGCGCAATTTTCCAGTCTTTAGGTACGGATCTTTCTGTGAGCGAGTGGTTGTATATAATCGCTAAATATGGAGCTATTTTATCAGCATACTCTGAGAGGAACCTGACTAGTATACAGTCTGTACCGGAGGCTTTGCCTTTATTAAGTGATTTAAGCTGCTTTGTTACACCGAGGATATCTACTTCTATGTTTCTCATCTTGGCAGTTGTTCTTGATTGGAATTCATGAATATTTACTTCGTTTTCTTTGGTGAAGGAGTTTCGGAAGACTGTGTTTAATAACTCTGCTTTAGTGGCAGTGTCATCAGTGACTTCACCGTTGTTATTGCGCAGTGAAGGTATTGAGTGCGTCTTGCCACTGGCGTGCTTTATGTATGACCGGAATCTCTTTGGGTTTTCTGCCAGATTTCGAGACAGAATCTCGTTGTGGAAATTGTTAAAAGCATCTCGCATTGCAGTATGCGTTATATTTCGAACTCCTGTAAAACTTTGCGATCTTGGCGATTTTGCGTTCTTTTAAATTTGGCATGCTTTTTTCGTTGCTTCTGCAACAACGATCTGACCCGTTTTGTGTACCATGGGGAATCAGTACCATCACTTATTAATTTATGTGGTATATATCTCAATTGCTGTCGGTATTATTTCTTTGAAAAATTTCCACAACTTTTCTACACTTACATGATCATATCGGAAGGAGTGATGACTGTCTCTTGAAAAGGCGTTAAGAGCATTTTTATCAGCTTTTTTAAAAATAGATGTACTTTTCGTTTCTTTTTGATGGTTGTAGGTGTTACGGTATTCGACCTAGCAGCAACTGCCTTGTGGTCGCTAATCCCTGTATTCGTCACAATACTCACAATTTGTCAAGGATTATTTGTTGCTAAAAGGTCAAGACAGAGATTCGAAATCAGGTACTGGATTGGAAGGCGTACCCAGGAGCAGATACAGACTCAGATCACAATACAATAGTGATGAAGACTAGGCTGAAGTTTAAGACATTAGTCAGGAATGATCAATACGCAAAGAAGTGGGATACGAAAGTACTAAGGAATGACGAGATACGGTTGAAGTTCTCTAAGGCTGTAGATAAAGCAATACAGAATAGCTCAGTAGGCAGTACAGTTGAAGAGGTATGGACATCACTAAAAAGGGCCATCACAGAAGTTGGGAAGGAAAACATAAATACAAAAAAGTAACAACGAAGAAACTATGGGTAACGGAAGAAATACTTCAATTGATCGATGAAAGGAGGAAGTACAAAAATGTTCCGGGAACCTCAGGAATGAAATAAATAGGAATAGCAGCGTAGCTGAGACGAAATGGCTGCAGGAAAAATGTGAAGACATGGGAAAAGAAATGATTGGTGGATGGACAGACTCAGCATACAGGAAAGTCAAAACAACCTAAGGTGACATTAAAAGCAACGGTGACAACATTAAGAGTGCAACGGGAACTCCACTGTTAAATGCAGAGGAGAGAGCGAATAGGTGGAAAGAATACATTGAAAGCCTCTATGAGTGGGAAGATTTGTCTGGTGTGATAAAAGAAGAAACAGGAGTCGATTTAGAAGAGATAGGGGATCCAGTATTAGAATCAGAATTTAAGGGCTTTGGAGGCCTTAAGATCAAATGAGGCAGAAGGGATAGATGACATTCCATCAGAATTTCTAAAATTACTGGGGGAAGTGGCAACAAAACTACTATTCACGTTGGTGTGTAGAATGTATGACACGGGCGTCATCCAATCTGACTTTCGAAAAAGCATCATCCACACAATTCCGAAGATGGCAAGAGCTGACAAATGCGAGAATTATCGCGCAATCAGCTTAACAGCTCATGCGTCCAAGTTGCTTACAAGAATAACATACGGAAGAATGGAAAAGAAAATGAGGTGGGGCTAGAAGACGATCAGTCTGGCTTTAAGAAAGATAAATGCACGAGAGAGGCAGTTCTGACGTTGTTTAATGAATTTCACTTATTTATTGAACAAACAAAAGTGCACTGAATATGTTTCGGTAAAACTGCTGACTGAGTGTTGAATATAAGCAAGAATTATTAAAAAAAAGAACTTAATTGGTTGACGAAATTTTTTAAAGAAAGGCAAAAGAAGTGGACCTATCCGTTTTCCTACTTCTCATTCATGCCCTTCCTAATCAACAACTTGGCGTACAAGTCTGAAGATCAAATAAATCATGACCAGAGCTAATCAAGGAGTCGATATCAAGATTCCCTAAACTGCCAGAACTGAGCTCTACTTTACTTTATGGAGCAGTGTGCTGTGTCATTTTGACTTTAGCTCCCGGTGTGATGGCACAGGTCGTGATGTCCTGCAAGGGGGGTCTATTTGAATACACATTTCGTGGTTGATTGCGAAAATGCGACTAATACTGCCCTGCGTTCAAATAAGTACGAAAAAAATCCATGTTCAAATTTACGTTAAAGACGACGACGGTATGCACTCATTCCAAAGCAAAACCTATCTATAGACGTTAAAAAACCAATCCACGAAGTTAAGAAATATTCTGTCAGTGTGAATAAAGTCAGGACTCCGCTCAATAAAATAAGTGATCCTGAATGCCGCTCATATCGCACCCGCACTTAGTGTAGCTCTCCTATTTGGATCAGAAAATGTTCAGTGCTCTACACTTACAGAAATCTTTATAAGCCTTATGTTAAATTTAATATCTAATGACAAATTTCTATCTGAAAACACGGGTGGTAAGACATAAGCCTATCTATTTGGCTGAATGCTAGGGCAGAAGGTCATTCTGCAGTTGCATAGTACCAGATAGAAGTTGTCCATAACCTCACGCCAAGCAGAAAATTTCCTGTAATTGCATAGGGTCAGTTAGACAATTGTTTGATCTGATGAGTCAGAAAATTGGGTGGACCGTTCCGTCAGGTGTCAGAGTATTAACACTATGACAGATTTTCCAGTCACATAAAGCAACACCAGCTAATACCTATTTCCGAAGCGAATAAACGAAAACGAAGGAACTGCCATGTATGTGCCATGGGCGTTACATCTTGGAGCCTGTTTTGCTGCATAGCATACGAAAGAGAAGTACTAAGACCAAAGATAATGCAAATAAACAAATATATGAAAATACTAACACTAATTCTTTACAGACGAATGGAAAAACTAGTAGAAATCGACCTCGGGGAAGATCGGTTTGGATTCCGTAGAAATATTGGAACACGTGAGGCAATACTGACCCTACGACTTATCTTAAAAGCTAGATTAAGGAAGGCAAACCTACGTTTCTAGCATTTGTAGACTTAGAGAAAGCTTTTGACGATGTTGACTGGAATACTCTCTTTCAAATTTTGAAGGTGGCAGGGATAAAATACAGGGAGCGAAAGGCTATTTACAATTTGTACAGAAACCAGATGGCAGTTATAAGAGTCGAGGGACATGAAAGGAAAGCAGTGGTTGGGCAGGGAGTGAGACAGGGTTGTAGCCTCTCCCCGATGTTATTCAATCTGTATATTGAGCAATCAGTGAAGGAAACAAAAGAAAATTTCGGAGTAGGTATTAAAATCCATGGAGAAGAAATAAAAACTTTGAGGTTCGCCGATGACATTGTAATTCTGTCAGAGACAGCAAAGGACTTGGAAGAGCTGTTGAACGGAACGGATAGTGTCTTGAAAGGAGGATATAAGATGAACATCAACAAAAGCAAAACGAGGATAATGGAATGTAGTCGAATTAAGTCGGGTGATGCTGAGGGAATTAGATTAGGAAGTGAGACACTTAAAGTAGTAAAGGAGTTTTTCTATTTGGGAATCAAAATAACTGATGATGGTCGAAGTAGAGAGGATATAAAATGTAGACTGGCAATGGCAAGGAAAGTGTTTCTGATGAAGAGAAATTTGTTAACATCGAGTATAGATTTAAGTGTCAGGAAGTCGTTTCTGAAAGTATTTCTGTGGAATGTAGCCATGCATGGAAATGAAACATGGACGATAAATAGTTTGGACGAGAAGAGAATAGAAACTTTCGAAATGTGGTGCTACAGAAGAATGCTGAAGATTAGATGGGAAGATCACATAACTAATGAGGAGGTATTGAATAGAATTGGGGAGGAGTTTGTGGCACACCTTGACTAGAAGAAGAGATCGGTTGGTAGGACATGTTCTGAGGCATCAAGGAATCACCAATTTAGTATTGGAGGGCAGCGTGGAGGGTAAAAATCGTAGAGGGAGGCCAAGAGATGAATACACTAAACAGATTCAGAAGGACGTAGGTTGCAATAGGTACTGGGAGATGAAGCAGCTTGCACAGGATAGAATAGCATGGAGAGCTGCATCAAACCAGTCTGAGAACTGAAGACCACATCAACAACAACAACATGAAAAAAGTAAATTTTGTTTTACGTATGTATATCTTCGAAATTTTACGAAAGTAGGGGAACAGGGTTGAGAAGAAACGAAGGGATTAGTAAAAGTTAACAATTTATAATCTCCCGGTAATGTCAATGTGGACGGCAAAGTGTTAAGAATGTCCGGCGTAGAGAGAAGAGGAGTGATGCACATGTCTCCCGATGGGGATTGTGAAAACTCGTACCCCCACTATGTTCCCATCTTTTCCGCTAGTCTCTTCCAATCGGAGGTCTGAGCGTCACGGGAGTCGGTTGACTACCAAAAGGAGAACGAGTCTTATCCAATCGAATGCTTAGTTTAGTTCTTCTAGTACAGGTAGGGGATACGACAGCTGACCCTCTGATGTCACAACGGCTTCGCCCATAGGAATTGCGTTTCAGGGTGCTAGAGCATTCCCACCCTATAGCTCGGAGCAAAAAAAAAAAAAAAAAAGGAAAACACTTAAGAAGTGAGTGGTATTTTAGCGCCCCATGCCCGCATTTTAGAAGATCACTATCTTCAAAAAAAAAAAAAAAAAAAAAAAAGTGCCATCTATTCTCCATGTTGTGGACAGATGGCAGACCGGATCGCGGCACGCTCCTGCCATCATAAACTCATAATTCCCGACCATCAGACTTGCGTTTCCCTGGCTCGCTCAGTCCATCGTGCCTCGTCCTTTACCGCTCATATCTGACAAGGGCCCAAATACACCGCAAGCTACAATTTTAATAAGAATTAGAAAGGAAGTTTTTGATGTATACACAAAAAAGGAAATATCAGCACACTCGTTGTTTACATATTACTGATCCGATGCAAATCTGAATATCTTTTACGTGGCCTAATAGGCTATGAAAATGAATTAAATAAGAGAAACGTCACGTTAAATCTGTGACGGTTTTCACTAGACTCCCATTACAACAAATTTTGCGTGAAGAGATGGCACATTTGAAGACTTAATGTGACATCTCTTGAAACAAAATTAAAATTTTCCAAGTACCATGACTGCTACGAGACACCTTCCCACTGTTGGTCAGCTGAAAAATTGAGAGGGGTACGGGAGTGATATAACATCAACCAGGAAATAACTGAGACGACTATCCTAAGACACTCACGCTGAGAACACCCAATCTAAAAAAAAAAAAAAAAAAAAAAAAAAAAAAAATCCTAACTTCTGGACAAGTGGGTTAAGGCTCAAGGTAGATGTCAAACTCCAGTAACGAAACGAATTTCACAATGAGCAACTCAGTATCAATTTCCTTAAAATTGACATTTGATATAAATGAAGATTGACGAATTGATATCCAACTCTCACAATCGTCCTCTATTTTCTGTCTCTTCTACCTGAAAATAAAGAATATACCTAAAAATGGTTCGAATGGCTCTGAGCACTATGGGACTTAACATCTATGGTCATCAGTCCCCTAGAACTTAGAACTACTTAAACCTAACTAACCTAAGGACAGCACATAACACCCAGTCATCACGAGGCAGAGAAAATCTCTGACCCCGCCGGGAATCGAACCCGGGAACCCGGGCGTGGGAAGCGAGAACGCTACCGCACGACCACGAGCTGCGGACAAAATAATATACCTGTGAATATTACATTCAACTAATCTTTTTTTGTTCATCAGCACACAAGCAGTATATTTTTAATCAATAAGCACTGAGATGTATATGGAGCGCAGACACACTAGGACATTAGTTCACAAAATTGTTTAAGTGGAAGGAAAGGACTCAGTATGCCGTAAATGTTTAAAGGGCGAAGTTAAACGTTTACAATGAATGTCACTGCATTGTTGTTTGATACTTCAGAGACTGTGGGAATTTGTTGAAATTCTCGCTGTCTTGGTTACCAGGCGCGTCTGCTTCTCTGTTGGCGAGATCTCTTCAGATACGTCGCCATACCTATTCTTCTTTTATATATGTACAGCAAACACGTAGCTCATGCCACTGGGCTATATTGTTCTTGGGTACGTGGTAGCACAAGTATTCTTCCAAATGTTTCTTTTGTTGCTACAGCTCTTTTTTTCAAAGTTCTGAGAAGACATCAGCTCTGTATTGAATGTCTGGACAGCGTTTCTCATCTACTGGAGACAATAGAGATTAAGGGGTGCAGTGTAATCCCATTCGAGTGGTATGGCGTGGAAGAGCCGAAAGGAATCTTTCAGGATCGGTAGAATAGTTCCGATTAGTGGAAGGATTTTGCAAAAGTTCTGCCCTGATGTCACTCCTCCTTGCTGATACTTTGTTGCCGCACCCTGATGACCCACCGGGAGTAAGTGGTTTGCTTGTCAAACTCCTTACTCTGCTGCTAGCGTGACATGACCACCAAAGATCTGTTCCACAATACTGTTTACAGCAGCACAGACAGACATGCCGTTACTAGCGTTACCTGCTGCTCACAGGGTGTCTCGTAGAGTGAGTCTGGCCGCTTCGGTTCCTCATTCCCCAAAGTGCTGAGGGGAGCTCACCCCTTTTGTCACCCTGATTTCCGGCACGTGGCACGCATTTGTCATTGTCAGCAAGCTTTCTTGCCCATGCCAGTAATCTCCTATGTCGATCGGGGCGTAACACGCTGCAGAAACACAACGCCATGCTCACCTTCCCCCCTTCTGTTGATCACTTTCCGAAGAGACGTCGCCTGTATTGATGTGCCTGTCCCTTTAAGTGTTCACAATCGCTGTGCAGACTGACAAAAACTCTTAGCCATATATTATACACAACGCTTGAAAAGCATGCAACTATACGCTTGTGACTAATCGTTAGAATTTAAAAATCCTACTCTGAATTAGACTTCTCACAATGAAATTTATTTACAAGACTGTGACCATTTATAAGTAGTCATGTTTATCACACACACATAAAAAACAAAAAAAATTAATCTACATTACCTACACGCATTTCATGTGCCCGAAGCAACATACTTAAAAACTAACTTATCATTATGCAGACCAAGAAGAATCCATGAAAATAATATTTTTATTTTTGTTTTCTATTCCTAGACATACATTGTTTGGGCTGGAGAAGGAATGGGCAGTGGGTCGAGATAGACAGATAGGCTGCAATTGCAAGTTCTACTTGCTGTGTCACCACTTCAAGCAACTTAGAGCTACCCAAACTGCTCATCTAATTCTGTAAATACTGGTGCCATACGGTCGGACAACAGACACACATACCACCTATTCATTAGTCCATGTCTCTTTCTGTTAATGTATTTTCAATTCTCGTATCGCCGGCCGAAGTGGCCGTGCGGTTCAAGGCGCTGCAGTCTGGAAGCGCAAGACCGCTACGGTCGCAGGTTCGAATCCTGCCTCGGGCATGGATGTTTGTGATGTCCTTGGGTTAGTTAGGTTTAACTAGTTCTAAGTTCTAGGGGACTAATGACCTCAGCAGTTGAGTCCCATAGTGCTCAGAGCCAATTCTCGTATCAGAATTCCTCATATTCACTTTCATTCTCTTTCGCATATAATTCTTCTTTCTTTCGCGTCTTACATGTATAATGTGAACTACATGAAAATAAATAAACAAGTGCACAACACAGATTGCTATATCGTTAAGTAGCTGATAACATCAACAAAATTTTACTGTTAATCTCATTTCTACTACACGCGATACCGTATCGATGAAGTTGACAACACCTTATTTTGTACCGACGGTTTTGTGGACCCTCCTTTCTCCTTTTGTTAAGAATTTATTTTTCTCTACAGCTTCCATCTTCATTTATTATCTTTTTAAGTTATTTTAGGATTTTCTCGTTTCATTTCCTGTGCAAGTTATCATTTGTACTTCTGCGAACCTGTATCCAGTTGCCCTACCTATGTCATCTAGTATCTACCTGTTATGGGTGTTGTGCCTCGTGACTAATGTTCGTCTTTTTCGATTTAGACTAGAATTCTTCTTAATTCAGATGTTTTTCTCCATTCCGCAGCTAACCCGCAAATTTCATGTTTATATACAGGGTGGTCCATTGATAGTGACCGGGCCAAATCTCTCACGAAATACGCACAAACGAAAAAACTACAAAGAACGAAACTCGCTTAGCTTGAAGGGAGGAATCAGATGGCGCTATGGTTGGCTCGCTAGATGGCGCTGCCATAGGTCAAACTGATATCAACTGCATTTTCAGGGTGTATACGACCCGGGACATTCGGGAGATCCGGGAAAAACCTGGGAATTTTTTCGTCCGGGAGAAAACCGGGAAAAACCCGGGAATTTTTTAGAATTCCGGGAACTTTTCCTTCTTTTAGTTACCAGTTAAATTTTTGTGATTTTGATTGGTAAGAACCAATACTCTAACGAAGGATATTACTGTATCCCGCTTCTGCAGAATAATGCTGCAGAAAAAAATATGAACGAGAGAAAAGAAACGAAAATAAAACTTAAGTCGCAAAGGAAATGCCTCATATACAACAACAAAACACAGTACTCATACAAGCGTCTGCCAACCAAAGTGTGTCAAAGGCTTTAGGAAGAATATGCAGTGCTTCCTAACAATAAATTGCCTCAGATTAGCGTGATATGACAGCTGTCTACATTTGAGCAGTTGCGGGGGAGGGAGCGGGGTCTCTTGCGCGCAGTTGAGTCGCCTATGAGTAGTACCTTCTCCCGCTTCTGGCCACAGATGTGTGGCTGGGCGCCACCATTTGAATTGCTCCGGTTCGGAAATATCGTAGATCCAGGGCTGATGCACAGAACAGCTGAGTTGGAGTGGGGAGGTGGGTAGTCTCCACGTGACCTGTGTTTACGTTTAGTGATTTTGCTGTTTCCTCTTCGTTTATTGCTCTCACATTAAATGAAAACAAAACGGATTTATGTGGCCGGGAGCTACCAAATGAATTAAAATACGTTCGCATAATTACGGAAGGCTAACATACGTGTTAGTTTTAGGTTTTATTTCCATCTTTCAGACAGTCAAGCAGAACAATGAAGTTATTTTTCTCGGTTTGCTAAAGAGATTTGGCTTTTATTAATATTTTGCGCTGAGGCAGTCAATTTATTTGAAACGTAGTGTTTAATTTCACACTGTTGGCTAGTTTCAACTGTTCGCTGCATTTCAAGTGCACGTTTTCCATCTTCTAGCTCGCATGGTGTTGTACCATAATAAAGAACCAAACATGAGATAATACAGTACTGGTATTCAAGAAAATTTACATCCAAATCTGGACACACGATTGTGCACTTTAAGCCGCATTATGCATTTTAGTATAGTTCACGAAATTCCGATACTCCTGAAGTATCCTTTGATGTCTTATTTCTTTTATGACATAATGGAAGCTCTTTTAATGTTTTACACGTACGAACATGTGGGCTTCCTGCGTCATCGTAGCCGCGCAGGCGCAGTGACGCCTGTTATCTGGCGCTCTCTGGCAACTGCTGAAACGAACCAATGTCTAACAGGTCACGAGAAGATATTGCGAATGGTGGTTTGAAAAGTGTTACTTTCAAAGTAAATTTCCTTTTACGCAAGATGAATTTCGATGAATTTCTTAAATCACGGAGCGTTTGACTCTCATTTAAAAATCAACTCCTTGAGGACGACCATCTTCAAGGATTTCGAGCCTGGATCAGACATTTACGTTATTATTAAAAATTTTACTGCACATTTGTGTGATAAATCCCTCATCCATCCTATCCTCTGTTATGCCAGCGTTGCCTGGATCTCCGCCCCTGCCCGCTTTTACAAGGCCCTCCAAATCCTTGAACGCCGTGCGCTCCACCTTGCCTTCCTTCCCCCACACGGCTCCTGTATGAACTGATCCCCTTCCCACACCTCCTCCTGTTCCTCCAACATCTCCGCATCCTTTACATTGTCCGCAGGCTTGATCGCCCCCACCCTCTGGTTTCCTCCTTCCTTTCCACCCCATGCCCGTTGCCGCGCCTCTATCGCTGTATCCCTCCCTCTCTCCACCTCCACAACCTCCATCTCCTTCATCAGGGCAATTTCCAACGCCTCCCCCTCCCAGATGACGAACTTCGCTGTGACATCTACCCTTCCTTCCAACTATAACCTGGCCTTGTTCCCCCCCCCCTCCACAGGGCTCCCTTTTGTCCTCTTCCCTCCTTCTCCCAGAGCGGATTTTCCTCCTTCCCCCCCCCCCCTCCCGCCCTGAGACCCTGCACCCCATACTTGCCTCTTTCCTTCCCACATCCCTCCCTACCTGGCCCTCTTCAGCGCGCCCACCGCCCATCTCCCCCATCTCTTCCCCTCCCTCCCTTCTTCCAGTCTCCCTCATCTCCTTGCGCCTGGCAGATCCTCTGTTTTGATCATCGTCAGTGTGCCACATCAGTGTTGTGTTTAGTGCTGTTTCTCCTGTGCGTCAAGAGGTGTGATTTTAATTGTGTGCTGCCTTGAGGTTCGCCGTCAGTGTTTGTTATGTGCTATACCATCCATCGATACCTTTCACGCTCCAGTCATGCTGTGCCTCGTGTTCTTTTAATTGTCGCAGTGTGTGGCTTTTTGTGTGTGCTACTTTTAAACAGTTTTAACAGTTTTTTTATCTCCATTTTACGGTCACCCCGTTTTTTGTCTATTGCCTTCCATGATGTTCCCCCTTTTCTATATCTATGTTCACCATATTCTCTCCTTTGTTCTTTTTAAATTACTTCTATTGTTTGTTCTATGTCTTTCGGCTGAAGAGCGGCGCATATGCTACTGCCAGCCCGCCCCGATGGGGAATTGAGATACAATAAAGAAAAAAAATAAAGAAAAAGTTGTGTGGTGTACCTTAAAGTGTAACACGCGCAAAATGATCAGCATTATATGTGGAAGCTTAGCTTCTCTTGCAGCTTATTAATCTTCGAGACTAATATTATTAGTGAAAGCTTTTTTTTCTTCTATCAAAACTATGTATATTAATTTAAACCATTAACTTTTCTTTTTGTGTGTTCGCGCTACTTAAGAGTGATCTTGCTATTGGTTGACTACACTACGTGTCCTGTGCTGTCATCAGCTGCTGAGATCACGTGACACGAGCTATGACTGGCTTACAAAAGCGCGTCGCAATCTCGATTTCATTGCTTCGAAAAGTAAGATGCAGTGTTTGGTGGAATTCGAATTTATACCTCCGTAAAACGAAGAAATGCAGCGTCCATGCCGGCCGGTGTGGCCGAGCGGTTCTAGGCGCTACAGTCTGGAAAGGCGCGACCGCTACGGTCGCAGGTTCGAATCCTGCCTCGGGCATGGATGTGTGTGATGTCCTTAGGTTAGTTAGGTTTAAGTAGTTCTAAGTTCTACAGGACTGATGACCTCAGAAGTTAAGTCCCATAGTGCTCAGAGCCATTTGAACAATTTTTTTTTGCAGCGTACATGTTGCTGCACATCAAAGACCTATCTAAAACGTGTCCCCCCCCCCCCCCCCCCCTGGTTTCGTTTTCTAAAGTGCCAGCAAATTCTTCGTCTGTGTAGAAAACCATAAACATTCTAAGGATTGATAAGTTTTACAGTGCCGAGGAAAAGTATACTGTCATTTAACACGGAAAAAGTGTATTTTCACTCGGGACAAAGTGTATTTTCAACCGGGAAATCCGGGAAAAATCCGGGAATTTTTTTCCCTTGTCCACGTATATACCCTGGTTTTTTTAAAGTAGAAACTCCCATTTTTTATTACATATTCGTGTAGTACGTAAAGTTGGACCACTTTCATCGCTTTGTGATAGATGGCGCTGTAATAGTCACAAACGTATAAGTACGTGGTATCACGTAACATTCCGCCAGTGCGGACGGTATTTGCTTCGTCTCACATTACCCGTGTTAAATTGGACCGTTTACCAATTGCGGAAAAGGTCGATATCGTGTTGATGTATGGCTGTTGTGATCAAAATGCCCAACGGGCGTGTGCTATGTATGCTGCTCGGTATCCTGGACGACATCATCCAAGTGTCACCGGATAGTTACGTTATTTAAGGAAATAGGAAGTGTTCAGCCACATGTGAAACGTCAACCACGACCTGCAACAAATGATGATGCCCAAGTAGGAGTTTTACCTGCTGTTGCGGCTAATCCGCACATCGGTACCGGACAAACTGCGCGAGAATCGGGAATCTCAAAAACGTCGGTGTTGAGAATGCTACATCAACATCGATTGCACCCGTACCATATTTCTATGCACCAAGAATTGCATGGCGACCGACGACTTTGAACGTCGTGTACAGTTCTGCCACTGGGCACAAGAGAAATTAAGGGACGATGACAGATTTGTTGCAAGCGTTCTGTTTAGCGACAAAGCGTCATTCACCAACAGCGGTAACGTAAACCGGCATAATATGCAATATTGGGCAACAGGGAATCCACGATGGCTGCGACAAGTGGAACATCAGCGACCTTGGCGGGTTAATGTATGGTGCGGCATTGTGGGAGGAAGGGTAATTGGCCCCCATTTTATTGATGGCAATCTAAATGTTTCACTGCATGACAGAATGGCGATGTACTTCCAACATGATGGATGTCCGGCACATAGCTCGCGTGCGGTTGAAGCGGTATTGAATAGTATATTTCATGACAGGTGGATTGGTCGTCGAAGCAGCATACCATGGCTAGCACGTTCATGGGATCTGACGTCCCCGGATTTCTTTCCGTGGGGGAAGTTGAAGGATACTTGCTATCGTGATCCACCGATAACGCCTGACAACATGCGTCAGCTCATTGTCAATGCATGTGCGAACATTACGGAAGGCGAACTACTCGATGTTGAGAGGAATGTTGTTACACGTATTGCCAAATGCATTGAGATTTTATTGCATTAATGTGGTATTTACAGGTAATAACGCTGTAACAGCATGCGTTCTCAGAAATTATAAGTCACAAAGCTACATGTATCACATTGGAACAACCAAAATAAAATGTTCAAACGTACCTACGTTCAGTATTTTAATTTAAAAAACGTACCTATTACCAACTGTTCGTCTAAAATTGAGCCATATGTTTGTGACTATTACAGCGCCATCTATCACAAAGCGAAAAAAGTGGTCCAACTAAAACATTCATATTTCTTTCTGCAGAAAACTAGAGCAAACGTCGACAGGGGAAATATAGACTCACCATGGAACTTTTCCAGCAGTTCTTTTAGCTTTTCCGGTCTGTCTCTGGGGCAAAGATGGTAGTAATTTTGCGCAAATGTAGTACAAACCTAATTGACCCATTCTTATTTTCTGCAGTGTTTAATGGGTTGCTGTATGACGAGGAAATATGTTCAGTTATGTCGTTCTCAGACGTTTTATATAATTCCTTTCGCCACGTAGATAGTGGGTCAGAATAAGATAACACTTTGAATTTTAGGTATTCTTTAACCTTGAATTCCTACAGAACATTCTTGATTACCTCTGGTTTTGGCAAAAACACCTCCAAGTTATCACGCAATACCCTACGTCAGTCTTCCATATCCTGCTCCTCTAGACTTTCGCACGCCTTTATTTTATTCTGAATTTCTTGATTAATTTCACATCTCTCCGCTTTATACATGAAATGTATTCGCAGTTCCGAATATGGACAACCGTAAGCTGTATAATGGAATGACGACCATGAAAACCGGTACTCGAACCCAGATTTCCCGATTATCGCGAGGGGTCGCCTTACCATTTTGCTATCCGAGCGCGACTCACGGTCACACCCAAACTTCCGTAAGTCGTCAGCCAAGTGTGTACAACATCCATCATGTATGCCCTAGCCCAGGGGAGACATTTTACTTGTAACTCGCTTGCCCAGTGTTGGCGGCTAAATACCTGACTGTGTTATTCCGAATTAGGATCCAATGTTCCTTCGGATACGCATGCATGTCCGACAGAACAGACAATGCGGCGAATGCAGCCGTTATGAAATACATGAAATGTATTCGCAGTTGTGAATACTGACAACCATCAGATGTATAATGGAATGACAACGAAAATCTGTGCAGCATTGGGACTCGAACACGGATTTCCCGCTTAACGGGAGCTGTGACCTTACCATTCCTTTTTTTACGCTAAGATGAAAAAAAAACCGCGACGTTATCCATTCTGCTAGCACTTCATGTGACGTTTGTCTCTTGTCTCTTTTTATGTGATTCTACAGGAAAGAGCGAACA
Source organism: Schistocerca serialis cubense (assembly GCF_023864345.2). Lineage (NCBI taxonomy): Eukaryota > Metazoa > Arthropoda > Insecta > Orthoptera > Acrididae > Schistocerca > Schistocerca serialis. The sequence continues at coordinate 308,997,783 of NC_064646.1, read as the reverse complement.
CAGTGAGCGTCAGGCTGGGTGGAGACAAGGTGGGCAGGATTCAAACCCGAGGCCTGACCACCCGCCCCCCCCCCCCCCCCCCCCTTACCTGTCACTGTGCTGGTTCCTCGTATGGACATGGTACTAGTTTGCGTTTTTCAAGTTTTTCATGTTTTTTATTATTTTTTTATTCATATTTTTCAAATTTTAATTTTATTGAAGAGAAACTTGAGAGACAAATTCCACAATTCCGGGACTCAAAAGGAGAAAAAAATTTCTCTTTGTAAGAACACAATGCCATAGTTCCAAACAAGGAGAAAAAATTATCCAATTCCTTGGAGATGAAAGACAAGGTGCAACATATTTACAAATCAACCACGATAGTGTGGAAGCCTTTGCCACTTCCAGTGAGCGTTCACCATATATTAAAGAAAAACACGAGAGTCGGGATCCTTTTCACACCCAGCTATATAGTGGACGTTGTATCCGAGGAGCTATACGGTCGCATTAGTCTTCGTTCGAGGGAAGACGGAGAAGTCCAGACACAGAAGAAGTCCAACCGAGAAAGGGGCTTCAGCTCACCGGGTAAGGAAAGCTAGTTGTCGGCGAATCCAGCGCTAGTGTCCTCGTTCGCAAGAGACAAGCCTGTGTGGTAATGTGGTAACGTGGTAATGACATGTATCGCAAAGACCAGTCGGTCTAATACCAATGCAATGGAGGCGTTCGTTGGTCGTGTTCAGATTGTGAATGACCCCATGCCACAATGAGACTGCTTTCATAGGGAAGATAGGAAGACTAACGAGAAACCACTCTGTTTTCCAGAATATCAATGCCGCGGCCATTTCAACTGGGTAGGGGGATGGTTGTACTCCCCACGGAGAAAGCAAAGATCTGGTGGTAAGGAGTGTCACTGATAAAATGTCGGCTTCCAGAAAATTAAAACATAAAGTTCACATATGTTGCACAGTTTAGAGTTGATCCGGTCAACATTGCCAGGGGGAGTTAGACTGGCCGGTTGAAGACACGTAAATAAGCGGGATGCAATACAATGAGTTGCTCGAGAACACGCTAAATCATTACGCCTTATAAACAATACTGAAGCCTTCACTTTGATACTGGACTCCCAGCCCTCCAAGGGGACGGGGCATCACAACTACTTCTTACCAAAGTGGAAAAATGACTTTTCCAAAGGTAACGACTGGATAATTGCGTCAATTTGCACGACATCATCGCCGGAAACTGGAATATTTGTGTGACACTTTGCTGAAAATGTAGGAATCTAAGATCCTCACTTTGTGAAGAAGAAGGGCACGGCTTTAGTGTTCACGAATTGCCCCTTTAACTTGATTCGTCACCTTCCGCTAATTGAGTGCAGCCATTTTCATGGTGAGCGATCCACGATAGTCCCCCAATGGTTTATGGCGCGCAATCACCGTTGCCCATGGAATGACAATGCGTGGAAAACCTTGCAGTGGTAATAGGATACATTTCTGTTCACTAAGGCGGGCCACAGAGAGAGAACAAAAGGACTCCAATATGTCCTTGAGCAAGTATATGTCATCGATATGACGTATCAGAACCATAACATTATCTGCGTACGCTCGTACGGAGAAGTTTTCTCTTAATGTCCTGCAGCGACAAAATTGATCATCAATACGGTGAAGCAGGGGTTCTATGGACAAGACAAAAAGCAACATGGAGAAGGGGCTCTCCTGCGGCAAGCCCCGTTCTATGGTGATCTGGGGAGTAAATTTTCCATTCACTATGGGAAGTGCGTGAGTATCAGTAAAGAGATTGGATAACACATGACACGCAGTATGTTTGAGACAGGTCGCCTTGAGCACCTGCTTCAAGAAACCATGACTGACCCGGCCAAACGCCTTATTAAAATCAATAAAAAGCAATGCCCCAGAGACAGAAGCCGCTGCACCCACAGAGACAACGACACGGCATTCAACTACAGAAGACAGAATCGTGCAACGAGGCACACAGCATTGGTGAATAGCATGAATTTTTCTAGCAGTATCGATAAACTGCTATAAACAGCTCAAGCGATAGTACTGTAATCGAAATAAAGTAGTGTGATGGGCGGAATTTATCAGTGTCGGGACATCCAGTTTTCTTCAGAATTAGAATGATTTTACCAATCTTGACAGAGTTAGGAATCAAATCCCGCCGGGATCACCACATTTACCAGTGATGTAGCGTATCACCTATAAGAGGCCAAATACATACATAAAATTTCTTAGGAATACCGTCTAGTTCCGGCAATTTTTGCGATGGTGTACCAACAACAAGGCGATATATTTCATTGCGAGGTAAATCAGTTGTAAATTCATTATTTAAGGCGACAGTAACCACGAGTAGTAGGGCAGTGGCGTCACCACTCCAATTTTGATATCAAATTGATGTGCAAATTAATTAAAATGATCAATTACTCCCCCCTACCACCACACTCACGCCCACCCCCACCTCCAGATGACATGTGTTTTTCTCAGCCTGCAAGTGGGACCCAGCCCCTTCACTCCTCCTAACAATCCCCCTCCCCTCACTCCTCCATGTACCCTATTGGCCAGAATTTCGAGTTTTGGTGGGAATTTCTTTGACCCAGGACTGTGCTGACATCCCAACCCCCCCCCCCCCCCCCGGAAAATGGGCGGGAAATTAAAATTGGTGGTGCCTTTCCTTGACTTCAGCCCTGGTCCTACTGGACAGAAGGCCCAAGTGCACCCCCCCCCCCCCCCCCCTACGAACACAGTCCCCCAGAGGAGCCTGGAACTGATGGGAAAGTAAAAATGGCGTTGCCCTTTCTGGGACTTGTATCCTGGCTCTACTGGATAGTAAGCCCAAGTACACCCACCCGTACCCCCCACCCATGGAAATTGTCCAGATGCAGGAGAGAAAGGTTAGGTTAGTGTACTTATTCATTTTGGTAGGGAAAATGAAGTAAAGATAGGTCCTAATTACGTAATTAATCATAAAGATAAGGCCTAATTACACAGCTATAAGTGTAACGCTACACAAGGGCGGCATAAAATCGCAATACAGCTCAAAAACTGACGATACTAGAGAACTGTTGCTATCCTGCTGGGAAAAAATTTCGCAATACCACTCGAAACTAGTGACAGACACACTGACTCTACCCTTCGTCTACAAGTTGGCGTGAAAAAGGCATGGGTTTGAGGTAGTACCTTTATTCCTTTTGGCTGCAAATATGTTCAGCTGACGAGATGCTGGTGTTGTGCCGAGAGGAGTTTAAAAAGTGTGTTATCTATAAGCGTACAGCTGAGGACAGTTTCTATCGTTGTTTGACGTCAGAGTTCGCTACAGACTCCTGCTCAAAAACCACCCTGCAGCCTAGATAACTGAAGCCAATACATACTACCACAACTGATGGTAAAAATGCATCGCAGCTCTAATTACACTTCAAAATTGTCGTGAAAAAAACAGCACTCGTTATGAATGGGTCATAATGCAGCACACATACTGGGGAAAAACCTCGTCCCAAAAGACTGCAAGGGGATGGTAGTTGAAAGTGCGATCTCCTCGAAAAGCGTCCACAAACTGCCCTTCTCTCCATTCCTCCATCCATCCACCTATGGGGAGAACACTGGCTTTTCCAAATGGCCAGCCGCCCTGCCGTGCTTTGAACTCTGCTACCCTTCCGCCTTCAAAAAAAATGGTTCAAATGGCTCTGAGCACTATGGGACTCAACTGCTGAGGTCATTAGTCCCCTAGAACTTAGAACTAGTTAAACCTAACTAACGTAAGGACATCACAAACATCCATGCCCGAGGCAGGTTGGTTGGTTGGTTGGTTGGTTTTGGGGAAGGAGACCAGACAGCGTGGTCATCGGTCTCATCGGATTAGGGAAGGATTGGGAAGGAAGTCGGCCGTGCCCTTTCAGAGGAACCATCCCGGCATTTGCCTGGAGTGATTTAGGGAAATCACGGAAAACCTAAATCAGGATGGCCGGACCCGGGATTGAACCGTCGTCCTCCCGAATGCGAGTCCAGTGTCTAACCACTGCGCCACCCCGCTCGGTTCCCGAGGCAGGATTCGAACCTGCGACCGTAGCGGTCTTGCGGTTCCAGACTGCAGTGCCTTTAACCTTCCGCCTTCCCCGCACTCACTAACCACCTTGAGGCGACACTCCTTCGCCAACTCAATAGTATGTATAGTCAACTAAACAACAGGAGATAAAAGGACGACCAGCTCAAACGCAACTTGTTCATCTAACATATAGTGACAGCCCCCACACGCCATGCCCTGTTCAGATCACGGCGTATCTAGTGACCACCCACAGCAGACATGCCCCTCCTCAACTCAGCAAACTGACATTCTACGATGGAGAACAATTGCATTTATCTTCACCACAACTCTTTCTTGCAATCTATTAAACGCACACTACTGACCATAAAAATTGCTACACCACGAAGATGTGCTACAGACGTGAAATATAACCGACAGGAAGAACATGCTGTGATATGCAAATGATTAGCTTTTCAGAGCATTCACACAAGATTGGCGCCGGTGGCGACACCTACAACGTGCTGACATAAGGAAAATTTCCAACCGATTTCTCATACACAAACAGCAGTTGACCGGCGTTGCCTTGTGAAACGTTGTTGTGATGTCTCGTGTAAGGAGAAGAAATGCGTACCATCACGTTTCCGACTTTGATAAAGGTCGGATTGTAGCCTATCGCGATTGCGGTTTATCGTATCGCGACATTGCTGCTCGTGTTGGTCGAGATCCAATGACTGTTAGCAGGATATGGAATCTGTGGGTTCAGGAGGGTAATACGGAACGCCGTACTGGATCCCAACGGCCTCGTATTCCTAGCAGTCGAGATGACAGGCATCTTATCTGCATGGCTGTAACAGATCGTGCAGCCACGTCTCGATCCCTGAGTCAACAGGTGGGAACGTTTGCGAGACAACAACCATCTGCACTAACAGTTCGAGACGTTTGCAGCAGCATCACAGACAGGAGCGCCTGCGATGGTGTACTCAGCGACGAACCTGGGAGCACGAATGGCAAAACGTCATTTTTTTTGGATGAATCCAGGTTCTGTTTAGAGCATCATGATGGTCGCATCCGAGTTTGGCGACATCGCAGTGAACGCACATTGGAAGCGTGAATTCGTCATCGCCAATCTGGCGTATCACCCGGCGTGATGGTATGGGGAGCCATTGGTTACACGTCTCGGTCACCTCTTGTTCGCATTGACGGCACTTTGAACAGTGGACGCTACATTTCAGATTTGTTACGACCCGTGGCTCTACCCTTCATTCGATCACTACTCTTGATGAACTGTGGTATCGTGTTGAAGCTGCATGTGCAGCTGTACCTGTACACACCATCCAAGCTCTGTTTGACTCAATGCCCAACGTACCAAGGCCGTTATTACGGAGAGGTGGTTGTTCTGGATACTGATTTCTCAGGATCTATGCACCCAAATTGCGTGAAAATGTAATCACATATATGTTCTAGTATAATATATTTGTCCAATGAATGCCCGTTTATCATCTGCATTTCTTCTTGGTGTAGCAATTTAAATGGCCAGTAGCGTATTTCTCGAGAAGACTGGACCTCTCTGGAACAACAACGAAATTCTGGAGAACGCTCCAGATCGCTTTTTCAAATGGATACCTGCACTGGCGAACAATCTCGCTGCAGCTCACTGCCACCCCTCTGCGGTCACTGGTCTCACCAGACCTTCCACTACCCTTCGCGGTCGCTTGCAGTGTGCAGCCTGCCTTGAGGGGAACGACCATTCGCCAACACAAAAGGGAAATTTAGCAGCACTGCCCCGCCCCTCGTCGAGAAAAGCACAATCATTTTATGTTTCACAACGACAAGCACAAACTCCAGAGGACGTAGCTGTTTTGTACACTTTGGTAGGTCCCCTTTTATTATTGTGATGCTATATCATACTAGCGTTCACCAAAGAAATTGTGAGAGCCTGTCTCACCCTCTGTAGGTGGGAGAAACAATGTTTCGTTAAAAGATATCGCTGAAACGAAAAAAAAGCCTGTCAGGAATCATTATGTGGTTCCCTAGCCATCTCTTCCATCTACCAGACAGCCCATAATCGTTACCAAATTGTGAGGTTAATTAATTAAATTGATAATGAGTCACTTTGCATGGTAGTAATTTCTTTTTTAGCAGTCGTCTTACACTCACCAGTTAGGTGTAATGGGAATCCATGGACGGGACGATGTTCTTTTCGAGGAACATTGACAAATGACATTTGAAGCTGACCACAGAGGGATTCCACAGCCCACATCATACATTTCGTGTAAGGGCAGCGTTATTATAAACGCGATCATAACAACTATGTTACCGTCACCCTGCGTAAGAAGCGGTCTTCAGTCTACAGGCATACATGGGTCGCTGATAGCGTTACAGTTTCTGGTAGAAATGCTGTGCGTGATTTGGAATCAAGCCTATCCATTCAATCACATACTTGCGTCGGATCCTGTAGAGACATCTTTTAATTATATGCCACTCTCATACCTCGAAACGAGTCACGTTTTTCGAATCTATCTGCTAAGGATCCCATACAGCAAAAACTCCAGCACTGTGTTTTAGACAGTCCCTCTGCATCTTGTAACTACTCCTCAGTGCTCCCACCTCGCTGTAGCTTCGTCCATGTGATCGTCCCAATTTAAGTCAGACCTGAATGTAAGTCGGAGAGCCCTGTACCTAAGAGCTTCTGCATCCCGTGGAGAAACAGGACGAGCTTTGTTAATGAGACAGGACCGCGTTTTGACCCCTCGGTGGAAATGGGAACATGTCATAGCTGTGTCAACCATGTACAGTGCGTAAGAGCGGCGCCAAACAAAGCTTTCCCCTGCAACACGAGGTAGTAGAAAAGATGGTGTGAGCAGTCGTGTTGGTGTTTCTTGTTGGGAAAATTAGGAAGACTCCACACCATACAGGGCATGGAAGGGGGAGGAGGATTTCGCTACTGCTTTGTGATACATCTCCAAACTACATACAGGAACAGCAGTTGGAAGGAGATCTGCGTCTCTCAGGGTGCATTTATGTCTATCACTCAAACATTCTCTCCCACCTCAGTATTTTGTACCATTCAACAGAGAAAACCTACGAGCTATAAAAGCTCCGCTAACGTCATCTGTTAGAGAACTCGATGAAATATTACTGCATCACTGTCTTATATCTGAAACAAATACAGTCTGCTTCCCGGTTCAAAAATGGCTCTGAGCACTATGGGACTTAACATCTGTGGTCATCAGTCCCCTAGAACTTAGAACTACTTAAACCTAACTAACCTAAGGACATCACACACATCCATGCCCGAGGCAGGATTCGAACCTGCGACCGGAGCGGTCACGCGGTTCCAGACTGAAGCGCCTAGACCGCACGGCCACACTGCTTCCCGGCATTGACCATAGGTGGCAACCCTATTATACAGGTATTGGTTCATTGGAGCAGGTGGCTTCCACAGACCGGTCAATAGTTCTGTCACCTATACTATAGGGGGATCATATCCAACAGAGTATCAATCCCATGAGAGGGTTCCCGTACTGATCCTTCATAAGAAGTTTAATACATTGTTTTCTTCGGTTGTAACACATCCAATGAGTGTACACCGCCATACACTTTTCTTTCTACCATGTCTAAGAGGTCTGTATCAGCTGCTGCTAAACCAAGATTAACACGTTTTGATCCTTTGGCTCTCACAGAAAGCTGAACATCGCATGGTGTAAACTATACAGCTACCACAACGCAGACTGGTAGATATAAAACACAGAGGCGATGTGTCTCATTGACAGAAATGCGGAAGACATCGCAACATATGGAAATTGGAAGAGATTGCGGTATTGTAAAGCGCTTCCAACAGCCATTCGAAGGTTGCGATCTGTACAGTTAATCTCATTTTCCCCATCGACAAGGTAGCGAATGTCTTGGTGTTCCATTTTGAACACTGATCCTTTATTTTGCAGTCACGTAAAAGGTGTAAGACTTAGCTTCCGCCGTTTGCCGATAGGTGGCGACAACGGTAAGTAGACGTCAGACAGCTTGAACCTCGGTCAACATAACCTCATTCGATTTGTGTCTGCATCATAAAGTTGTTCATGATTGAAAATGTCGGTTTACGAACCTAATTCACGTCATTTGCGGGAGGTGTTACTGTTTTGTTTCAATATGAAGAAAACAGCGGCTGAGTCTCATCGAATTCTGCGTATGGTAAGGGCGCTATTAGTGAAAGAACGTCTCGTGAGTGGTTTCAATGCTTCAAGAACGGCGATTTTAACGTCGTAGACCGGCGTAGTTTTGGAAAAGAGAATGTTTTCGAAGATGCAGAATTGCTGATTGAAGACTAGCGTTAAACTAAAGAAGAATTGGCACGATTACTAGGTGTGACACAGAAAGCCATTTCAAAACGTCTCAAGGCTATGGGCGTGAGTCACAAAGAAGGAACATGGCTTACGTGTGAGCTGAAACCAAGAGATCTTGAACGGCGTTTGTGTGTTGGTGAACAGTTGCTTCAGAGGCAAGAACGGAAGGGATTTCTGCATGATGGTTGGGTGTTGTGTGATGTCCTTAGGTTAGTTAAGTTTAAGTAGTTCTAAGTTCTAGGGGACTGATGACCATAGATGTTAAGTCCCATAGTGCTTAGAGCCATTTTTGATTTCTGCATCGCATTGTGACCGGGGACGAAAAATAGGTTCATTACCCTAAACCCAATAAATCATGGGCATATCTTGGCCACGCTTCCACGTCGACGGCCAAACCGAATATTCACAGCACCAAGATCATGCACTGCATTTGGTGGGACCAGCTCGGCGTCGTGTACTATGAGGTGTTAAAACCAAGTGAAACAATCACAGGTGCTCGTTATCGAACGCAATTAATGCGTTTGAGCAGAGCATTGAAAGACAGAAGGCCGCAGTACAGTGAGAGGCAGCATAAAGTGATTTTGCAGAACGACAACTCTCGACCCCATGTTGCAAAAGAGGTCAAAATGTACTTGGACTCGTTAAAATGGGAAGTCCTACCACATCCGCCATATTCTCCAGACATTGCTCCCTCTGACTATCACCTGTTTAGATCAATGGCGAATAGCCTGGCTGATCAACACTTCCGATCTCATGAAGAAGTCACAAATTGGATCTATTCGTGGATCGCTTCAAAAGATGAACAATTCTTTCGACGCAGGATTCGTACACTACCCGAAAGATGGGAGAACGTAGTGGCCATCTATGGGAAATACTTTGAATGATACATGTGTAACCAGTTTGTTTTATTAAAGCCTCAAATATTGTGGAAAAAAGGGCGGAAGCAAAGTTGTGCTTCTTGTACATGATTACTATCCTGGTGCTGACCATCGCCAGAAGGTGCAGTTCACAACGCGTGCAAGGTAGTACAAATAAAGTAATGTTTTGTTATTCGTAAAAATAAATAAATAAAATTAAAAAAATAGGATGAGACAGCAGCATTGAGGAATGCTTCCAAACAACTGTATGAAGACGATGACTTCTACATTTAATCCCATGTTCCACAGTGACAAGTAGCAGATATCCAGAGTTCTGGTAAGGTTTCCTCCATCTCAACCGAATTATGTCAGTCATTGTGCAGTGTTCAACAGCGTACCCAGTGGACAGTCGGGATGGGAAAGACACCATTGATATGGCACGATGTACTATAATACACACCACAGTTGATAGTGAGATCAGTTTTAGCAATTTTACCTATTGTTCTGTAATATCAACGTCAGTCATCATCGCTAAATCACCCCTCTACTACTTTGCAAGAACCATACACTAGATTGCGAATGCAGCTAGATGACTGTACAGTACATCCAGTCGACCATGTACACCAAAGTATACCAGACAGCAACCTATACCTATGCAAAGAGATTATCTACATATTTCCAGCACATCAATCATAGTGCAGAATTTATGATTACGACTGGCCATCTTTTCCTGTATGGATGGGCGCCACAGGGCATTGTCGCATTCGTAGGAGAAAGTCGGAGATTGACTTATCCTTCCCACATTGTTCTTGACCAATCCTTTCTGCAACGCTAATCTTATCCACGGCACCCACCCAAAAGCACAAGATCTCTCCAGATGCGTGTGTATCGAGGAGGTCGCACCTCTTATTGGTGCATAGTACACATGAAAGTCTTGTGGTGCTATTATAGGCAATTAAGAAGAAACGTGTGATTTATACGTGATGGAGGTCCATATGTATGAGTTTGAAACATTTCACGTAAATCAACTGTGCAATCAATTCTGAAGCATTATTCCACTGTCAGGAGTCAGTACCAGGAAGGTACTGGGAAGAAAGAAATGGTCATAGAGCATAAATGCACACTCCGATGATTACATGGTTCTGCACCCAAATATGCTACACTGTTAAAGACATACGGTTTCTCAATTATTAGTCGTGCAGAACTATCTTAATACTCTAATGGAGGATATATTTGTCCTACATCAGACATACAACCACCGCGCGAGTATGTTACACCATCCACTACTGTGACAAATTTTAAAATGATAGAACTACTTCCTTCTACAATATTCCAGTATCCTAGGAAGGCATCGTCAGTGTGTATCCACAGCTCGAGCTGCTTGTAAACTAATTAGAACGAAGTTTGGAGACTGTTGTTCTGTCTCTTAGGAGACGTATATACCCTCAATCACATTTCCCATGTCAGTTGTGCATGTCATTAGTAATAATTGTTGTATCGGTTTTGATAGAAAGCGACTATGTCTCACTATGAAATAGAGCGAAGAAAAACCGACTTGAACATTTTCGATAGCTAATACATTGAGGTACCACATACACACTGCTGTAGAAAAATGCACACGATGAGGCATCAACTTCTTACGAGGTAGTAAAAGCCAACGTCAATAGACAAAGGAGATGTAACAGTCTTATTGCTGTTTACAGAAGCTTCAGCACAGTTCTGGTAGCATTCCTCTTGCACAAAAAAGTCATGGTCTCACGTTAGAAAGGTTTGATAATGCGTAGGATAATATAGAAATTTCATCCTAACAGCACATCTGTTGAGTACACCCCATCCCTCACTCTATTAAAGGTGATATGTGATATCGATCCATCCTCTCGAGAAGGGTTTAAGTCTGATAACCACAATCTTTAATACTTAAGCAATAACACTGTGAGAACCAGCCATAAAAGGAAATATATATATTCTACTGCATATGTGAGAATGCAGTTATGGAACGTGATGCATATGTCTTGCCTGGTTCAATATGACGCCTCTGTGTAACACACATATCGCTTTGTTGGAGTGTGTGTTACGAAAACCCACATGTATTACAGGGGGAGGGTTAAAAGTGAATGCAGCAGAGCATATTTTTCAAGCTTTTCTTGGTCTTGAGTGATCAGGTACTCCGCAACCTCAACTCCCTTCATTTCGTAGTATTTTTTCTTTAATTTTATGTATTCTCAATCAGTTTAAGTAATTTTGCAAGTTTTTCCGCAGTTTTACATATTTCGTCGTATTTCCCTCAATTTTACGGATTTCCCATCGCTTTTGTCGTAATTGTACCAGGTATTCATCGACATTTATGGTTTTTATGTCTTTTTCATGTTTTTCTTAATATTTTGTCGTAAGTATATGGTCATATTGCAGGCATGCCCATGCATAGTTCGATTTTAAATGAGGATATTTGTCTATCCTATACATATGCCTTTTAAAAATCTCTAAGAATTCCCCTCTTCCTGATGATCTACATGCACGTATTTTGCGTAGAAAGGTCATGAAAAGTATAGTAACATTCGCCTCATACCTTGATGAGACTCAGAGAGTGGTGCAGACTGAAAATCGTAGTCTGGAGACAAATCCGTTTACTGTTACGGAACATCAGCTAGCTTGTCTGCAAACTTATGTAGCCACGAACATGATGGAAACTCAAAGTCTGACACAATTCTACACGTTCATCTGACTTCCACTCTACTATGTAGGGATCTGCAACAGATAGTTGACATGTGTACAGAAGTGATTTCTGCTGCTGCTCTGATATTTTTCCCCCATAAGTATGTGCTCTTATCGCTAACCATGCGAGCTTCCCTACTTCTGTTTACATCGCCCAACTAGTAATAAGTTATTCGGTAGTTGACAGTGCGTCGACTGCACATAGTATCCTGGACCATGAGAGTTTCCTTTACCTGTACCTACAGAGTGTGCATCCCGGCAGCGTAATTTATATATGAACAGTTAGCACATTATGCATTCGAACCACAACCGTCCCCTGCTGACAGCATTACACACATGCATACAGACTATGCATGCTTAGTACCAATCGTGAAGCCGTTCACCGTCTCCACGCCGCCATCGATCGGGGGCTTTGCTGGCACCCGTGACGTCTCGATTTCAACCGCTTGTACGTAATTTTCGAAAGTGCAGAAATTCAGTACCAGGTACAGATGGTACACCACACACAGGCGGCACGGCTCTTAGGAATCAGCGGAAACGAAAACTGATGGTACGTCTTTTACCGTCACTACATGTTCCATTGGCACACATGGGCCGATCTAGCTCTGATCAGCGACAGCCTGTGGCATGCTTTCCCCATCCAGCGGCGCAGTAGAAGGTTGTGAAGACGTTATAGACTCAGGGATGTCTGGCATGTTCGTCGATACAGTACGGAACTCACGAACAGGTCTATCCTCATGTGATTCTGAAGAGGTGGTCTCTCTCGAGAGAGTCACTTCCGAGAGGGTGCTGGACGCTTCTGAACCTTGAACAGCAACCGATATGTTATCATCCGATGTGAATCCTGGAAGGGGAGAGGCCTCCTCCAACGGAGTCTTTCCAGTAGAGAGGAGAATTGAAGAGGAGTCGTCTGAGTCCACACCATCTTGCGTCCGTATACGCTTGTTTTGAAGAGCAGCTGGTAGCGGCGCGGAAGCTACAGTGGCAAAGTTCCTACGCGAGGTTAACGGTGTAAATGCGCTATAACCATCACGAAATGACTTGCGTTGCCCCTCAGAAACTTGATCAGGCACAACGGCTGTCACTTGGGGAAAGAGGTCCGCTAAAGTTAGCCTTTTACATTGTTCATAAGTGGATTTTAAGACCGTGATGCGACGAGCGAATATTTTATTGAGGTGTTCACTCTGAATGCACACAAAACGGGTCCGTTCTTGTCGTGTGTATACTATATGTATCCACAAACCTGCAAACGAGAAGGGATATTAAGTTTGACCACCACGTCTACCGATCGGACTCCACTATAAACTTCGATGTTGAGTGGACCAGCGTTCACGCTGTGTATCCCGTAAGTTCCTAAACGGAAGCAGGACGGTCTTGACGAAACTGTCAACTTCAGGTGGAAGGTTAAGCAACCTAAAATTCGTATATTCCACCTCCGCATCCGCCACAATAATCATATTATTAGAGCCACGCGATGAGTGAAAGAGACTTGTTGTCTGTGCCGCAAACGGAGCCTAGCAACATGAAGTGGGTCTAGAAACTTCACAGAAAACTCATAAGATTCACAATCGGGGAAAGCTGTGCGAACCTGTTCTGAAGTGACCTTGACTGTATCCACAAGCCAATCATGAATTTCTAAGGAACTTGGCTGCACGTGCAGCGTGGATGTGTCAAAACTAAAACTGATGGTATGTGTGAGTGGAATGCTCCTGGGCCTCATGAACATCACGGCGCAAGACAACGCCGCGTCACGTCTGAATCACAAACACGAGATGCCGAGACACAAATAACGATATGACGCACCCAGCGACTCACACGACACTGAGGACAAACAAGGAAGCGCTCGCAGTGCTACGACAGAGACGGGAACAGGCAGAACATACTCTTCCGGCGTGCAAAGCGGGAACGACCATTTGGCCAGGTGTCTACACATAAAGTTATCTGCTGACACCGGGCGAGTGACTCAAGTAAAATGTCTCCCCTGAACGGGAATGTACACTACACCACGAAGATGACGTGCTACAGACGCGAAATTTAACCGACAGGAAGAACATGCTGTGATTTGCAAATGATTAGCTCTTCAGAGCATCCACACAAGGTTGGCGCCGGTGGCGACACCTACAACGTGCTCAAATGGTTCAAATGGCTCTGAGCACTATGGGACTTAACATCTATGGTCATCAGTCCTCTAGAACTTAGAACTACTTAAACCTAACTAACCTAAGGACATCACACAACACCCAATCATCACGAGGCAGAGAAAATCCCTGACCCCGCCGGGAATCGAACCCGGGAACCCGGGCGTGGGCAGCGAGAACGCTACCGCACGACCACGAACAACGTGCTGACATGAGGAAAGTTTCCAACCGATTTCTCATACACAAACAGCAGTTGACCGGCGTTGCCTGGTGAAATGTTGTTGTGATGCCTCGTGTAAGGAGGAGAAGAGTGCGTACCATCTCGTTTCCGACTTTTATAAAGGTCGGATTGTAGCTTATCGCGATTGCGGTTTATCGTGTCGCGACATTGCTGCTAGCGTTGGTCGAGAACCAATGACTGTTAGCAGAATATGGAATCGGTGGGTTCAGGAGGGTAATACGGAACGCCGTGCTGGATCCCAACGGCCTCGTATCACTAGCAGTCGAGATGACAGGCATCTTATCTGCGTGGCTGTAACGGATCGTGCAGCCACGTCTCGATCCCTGAGTCAACAGATGGGGACGTTTGCAAAACAACAACCATCTGGACGAACAATTCGACGACGTTTGCAGCAGCATGGACTATCAGCTCGGAGACCATGTCTGCGGTTACCCTTGACGCTACATGACAGACAGGAGCGCCTGCGATGGTGTACTCAACGACGAACCTAGGTGCACGAATGGCAAAACGCCATTTTTTCGGATGAATCCATGTTCTGTTTACAGCATCATGATGGTCGCATCCGTGTTTGGCGACATCGCGGTGAACGCACATTGGAAGCGTATCACCCGGTGTGATGGTATGGGGTGCCATTGGTTACACGTCTCGGACATCTCTTGTTCGCGTTGACGGCACTTTGAACAGTGGACGTTACATTGCAGGTGTGTTACGACCCGTGGTTCACAGGAAATGTTCTACTGCTGCCCTGGCCAGCACATTCTCCAGATCTCTCACCAACTGAAAACTTCTGGTCAATGGTGGCCGAGCAACTGGTTCGTCACAATACGCCAGTCACTACTCTTGATGAACTGTGGTATCGTGTTGAAGCTGCATGGGCAGCTGTAGGCTACCTGTACACGCCGTCCAAGCTCTGACTCAATGCCCAGGCGTACCAAGGCCGTTATTACGGCCAGAGGTGGTTGTTCTGGGTACTGATTTCTCAGGATCTATGCACCCACATTGCGTGAAAATCTAATCACATGTCAGTTCTAGTATAATATATTTGTCCAATGACTACCTGTTTATCATATGCATATTGGTGTAGCAATTTAAATGGCCAGTACTGTACATAACAGATTTACAAGGGCAGGCTGCAAGAACATGGGTGAGGAAATATGCAAGTTTGGATCTGTCTGCGAATTGTGCTCAGATAGCCAAATGATAAAGCAGCCGCTCGCGATAAGTGGGAAATCTGGGTTCGAGTCCTACTCTGACACGAATTTCCATTGTCGTCATTCCATTATACAGCTGACGGTTGTCCCTATTCGTAACAGAGAACGCATTTAATGTACTTCATGACGGCTGTAGCCACTGCTGTCCCTGTTGCTTCAGACATGCAGGCATATCCAAACAGACATTGCATCGTAATTCGGAATAATGCAGACACTGCAATATTGTCTGTCTCTGCTTTGTCCTTTTCTCTCCATCTTCTTACTCGTTTCCTATATTTGTCCTTATGTCGTTTATTATATCTGTTATTTTCTACGCTAAGTCACACACAACTCGCTGGAAGCTGGGCAGTTATGACTTGTTCCTCAAATCGGATTTGCTTCTATGTTTCTTTGTGTAACGTCACTATACCTTTACCCACATCAAGAATTGCTCTGTTTTCATCCAAGAAATCCATAAATCCATGCCAATAATAAGCTGAATTGCTAATTTTGGTATGATTAGGAAATTACCTTCTAGAGACTGTCCCTGACACATAAATTCGATGCATCTTTGCTGTGAGCCCTCCTTACATTTGCCTACGATGGCTTCTCTTAACTTTAGTCTTTAGGGTTTCGGTGTGACACAGCAGCGATTTTTCGTCTATTTCTCAAATGCTGCTTCAGATGTAGCAGAAAGCTGACTTCAACTGTCCACGATTCCTTTTAGTGCATACTTTAATTATGGGATCGAGATCTTCATTGAAATGTTCCTTTTCGTCTAGCAAATCCTCTTTGTCACCATAATCTAGAATGTGGAGATGGATCAAACTAATAGTTTTCACGGGTGCCTGTGTAGCCGTTCCCAGGTCTGTCCCTCGTCATGAACGTCAAGAACAGGGATTCCTGTCCTTATCTCAGGTCTTGGCGACCTAAGTTCAGTAACGTCTACCTGCTGACTATCTCTAATCTGATTGCGCCAAGTGTTTTCTCCTCTTTGTATATTGTCGTTTTGAGGCTGGTTCCACTGTTCAGTTATTTGACTGAGAATTCCAGTTCATCGTATTGCGTGGGCAACGATTTCCATTACCGTGGTTATAAGGTTGTTGTCGTAAGTTGCCTCCACCTTTTTCAATTCTTATTACCACCAGGGCCGTTATTATGACGTGACGCTAGACCAACCTGGCTGTTACGAACACTATTTTGTCCCTGTCCTCTCCTAAACTCGTGTGCACTGTCTTCTTCAAATGCGAACTCCAGTTCTCTTAATTGGTTCTTGATTTCCCCTGCATCGTTACCACACTTTTCTACCGCTGACTAATGGTACCGCAGTGGTAGCTTCATATAATAGAAGGGAATTATTTCGCTCATGCTACACGGTTCGTCCAAGAACTGGTTCTTCTTTACCATTAGGTCAATTAACCTTACAGGGTTCTAGTACCCAGACGCCTCGAGAGCATTGCACATCAATATCTACTGTTTAAAACGCTCTTGCATTGCTTTGGACCGGTAACTGACCAAGAACACCTTAAACTCTTCATACAGGGTGTTTCAAAAATGACCGGTATATTTGAAACGGCAATAAAAACTAAACGAGCAGCGATAGAAATACACCGTTTGTTGCAATAGTCTTGGGACAACAGTACATTTTCAGGCAGACAAACTTTCGAAATTACAGTAGTTACAATTTTCAACAACAGATGGCGCTGCGGTCTGGGAAACTCTATAGTACGATATTTTCCACATATCCACCATGCGTAGCAATAATATGGCGTAGTCTCTGAATGAAATTACCCGAAACCTTTGACAACGTGTCTGGTGGAATGGCTTCACATGCAGATGAGATGTACTGCTTCAGCTGTTCAATTGTTTCTGGATTCTGGCGGTACACCTGGTCTTTCAAGAGTCCCCACAGAAAGATGTCACAGGGGCTCATGTCTGGCGAATAGGGAGGCCAATCCACACCGCCTCCTGTATGTTTCGGATAGCCCAAAGCAATCACACGATCATCGAAATATTCATTCAGGAAATTAAAGACGTCGGCCGTGCGATGTGGCCGGGCACCATCTTGCATAAACCACGAGGTGTTCGCAGTGTCGTCTAAGGCAGTTTGTACCGCCACAAATTCACGAAGAATGTCCAGATAGCGTGATGCAGTAATCGTTTCGGATCTGAAAAGTGGGCCAATGATTCCTTTGGAAGAAATGGCGGCCCAGACTAGTACTTTTTGAGGATGCAGGGACGTTGGGACTGCAACATGGGGATTTTCGGTTCCCCATGTGCGCCAGTTCTGTTTATTGACGAAGCCGTCCAGGTAAAAATAAGCTTCGTCAGTAAACCAAATGCTGCCCACATGCATATCGCCGTCATCAATCCTGTGCACTATATCGTTAGCGAATGTCTCTCGTGCAGCAATGGTAGCGGCGCTGAGGTGTTGCCGCGTTTGAATTTTGTATGGATCGAGGTGTAAACTCTGGCGCATGAGACGATACGTGGACGTTGGCGTCATTTGGACCGCAGCTGCAACACGGCGAACGGAAACCCGAGGCCGCTGTCGGATCACCTGCTGCACTAGCTGCGCGTTGCCCTCTGTGGTTGCCGTACGCGGTCGCCCTTCCTTTCCAGCACGTTCATCCGTCACGTTCCCAGTCCGTTGAAATTTTTCAAACAGATCCTTTATTGTATCGCTTTTCGGTCCTTTGGTTACATTAAACCTCCGTTGAAAACTTCGTCTTGTTGCAACAACACTGTGTTCTAGGCGGTGGAATTCCAACACCAGAAAAATCCTCTGTTCTAAGGAATAAACCATGTTGTCTACAGCACACTTGCACGTTGTGAACAGCACACCCTTACAGCAGAAAGACGACGTACAGAATGGCGCACCCACAGACTGCGTTGTCTTCTATATCTTTCACATCACTTGCAGCGCCATCTGTTGTTGAAAATTGTAACTACTGTAATTTCGAAAGTTTGTCCGCCTGAAAATGTACTGTTGTCCCAAGCATATTGCAACAAACGGTGTATTTCTATCGCTGCTCGTTTAGTTTTTATTGCCGTTTCAAATATACCGGTCATTTTTGAAACACCCTGTAAGTACTGTACGTGGCAGCAATGCCTCGCATTTTCTCTGCTACGTTTCCCTCGAGACGTCCACAAATGAAAAACCATTTAAACGGTATGGCCCATTTAGATCGTGATGTTACTTAAAATTGTGAAAGCCAAACTCCGGATGCAGCGTGTTTTCGCTGTCTGTGTAATTTTGGAAATTCTACACTGAGACAAAAGGTTTGAAGTCAAAAACACGTATTTCTTTGTTAGCAGCGCTACAGGTTTGATTATTTGCTCTTACTGGTCTTGCAGCATCGAAACTCCACGTCCCATTTCATCGACACGCAGCGTGCACTCTGCCACCAGACCTTCGCAACAGTACACAATTATGTGCCGCGGATTCTCCTACATCGTTACGCCTTATTCGTGAACAAATGGCCTACAAGTCTTCTACGCGTTTTCTGAAATCTTTCATAAACTGCTTTTGCCAGTTACTATGCACTTTCTTTCTGTTTTTAAATGCTATCAGATCTCGGATTTACTCCGTTCCCCCCTACCAGAATAATATTAATGATGTGTGAGCCTTCTAGCACTTTGCGGAACTCTTGCTGCAAAATACCACGATTGTTTAACGTTAACTGTTCCGTGGCCCCATCTAGTCCGGTCTCAGTCTACTCTTCCATCTGGTGAATTTGTCGTTTGTTTGCTCTGATGTCCTATTCCTGACGTGAGTGCCCTTCCTGTAACTCACGGGCTTTTTGACCATCGGAATCCGATACGTCTGTAATTTCATTGCTGGCATCGTATTTGTTAAATATATGGTGTTCTTATTATTCGTACCGCATTTTTCTATTGCATTTAGTATTCTTTAATCAAAATCCTTTGACATCCGTTCCAGCAGTCTTCGATTTCTGTAATTTGACTGCATTTTTTCTCTACACGTTCTATGTGTTCTTAGATCCTTTACAGTTTTCTCATTCACGAGTTCAGTTTAGTTGGTTATCCGTTTGTTGTATTCATCGAGATTCTTTGAAGTTTTTGCGTTTACGTGTTCAGTTGGTTATCGAACCCGCGCTTAGAGTGAAGCTGTCCAACTTGGATCAGAAAATGCTAAGTACTCTACACTTTCAGAAATCTGAACCGAGCGTCCATCAAATTTCATATCTAATAACAAATTTTTATCCGACAAATCAGGAAGTTTAACGTAAATCTGTCTACTTGCTGAATGCTAAGGCAGAAGGTCGTTTTGCAATTGCTTACTACCAAGTAGGAGCTGTCCATGACCGCACATCGAGGCAGAAGTTTACTACAACAGAGTGGGGTCAGTTACACGACTGTTTGATCTGATGAGTCTGGAAACAATGTGTACCTATCCGTAGGGAATCAGAGAATCGAAAGTGTCCAGAGCAGAGAGAGGAGTGACGTGTACGTTACGAAAACTCTTACCCCCTCCCACCGCACTCCACCCCCCGAGAGCGTCTATCTTTTCCACTACTCTTTTTCCAATCACAGCCCTGTGTGCCACGACAGTGTCCTAACTACCAAAAGAAAAAGAGACTTATGCAATCGAATACTTCGCTTCATCCTCTTAGAACGGGATACAGACACGACAGCCGCACCTCTGATGTCATAACGTCTCCACCAAGAGGAATTGTGCTTTATGGAAGCTACACTGTTCCCACTCTGACTTGGAGCTAAGAACTCCTTATAAGTGGGCCATGGGTGCTATTTTCGCGTCCTGTGTTCATATTTTTGAAGACTCCAATCTGCTGACAGAGTTCTCTTCCCAGCGAGAAAAGAGTAGAGCCCTTCTCTAACACAGCGGAGGCAGTAAAACAAAATGTAAAAGCATATTTTCTGTTTCACATGCTCTGAAGTCAATTGTAATTTAAGAATCAATAAAAAAGAACAAACGAAGTTGTCCCGTCTGTCTCCGTGCGATAGAGAGACGGCAGGCCACATTCTGGCACCTTTCAGTGAGAGAGGCGGCACTCTGTCAAAAACTCATTAACTCTGGAGCCATTAGAACAGCGTCCACAGCTCGTTCTGTCCATGGTTAAGAATGATTGATTCCGTCTTCTGCTGCTGAGCTCTGACAAGAACCTTCTACAGTTATGAGCCACCCGAAGTACATCGTGATGCCAACCTATTATTGTAATAAGAATTAAAAACGATGTTATTGATATATACAAAGAAAGGAAATAATGCACTCCTATGGTTTTGATATTACTGATCTGTTACAAATATATATATTTCATCTATTACGTGGCCTAATAAGCTATAAGAAAGTAATCAAACAAATTAAACATGAGAAGCATCACATTAAATCGGTGACGTTATTATCAGTCACAATCGCCTTACATCTAAGAGTATCTGTTGAGTACAGGCTTTGATTCAACGCAAGAATCCTTCGGATGTGGAACCGTGCCCTGTTTTTAGAAATTTCGGGTTACTTGACCTCATTAAGCTGCTATAGGTGTTTTTTTTTCTGCAGCTTGCAACCTGCGTAGTTAAACAGTACTGTGCAGCAGCAGAGGCAGTTCATAAGCTGCTAAAGAAAGGTTTTCATCACCATCATGAATTGCGCAGTTTTGTGTCTGTTCTTTTTTATTTTCTTTTACCTGTATCCTCAGTCTTGTACGGAAGCACTGCTGTATCATGAAGACAAAACAAAACCTATATTTTCCCAAAGGTAGTGTATGTCTTTTCTTCACGAAAAAGTTCTCAGAATATAAATTACTTATCCAGGTGTAACATTGAGCCTCTTATAACAAGAGAAATTTCAATGATTTCCTATTTAAGGTAATGCGAAGAAACAAAATATCTATATATAACGACTAAAAAAATCCCAAAGACAACAAAACACTGCCTATATTTTGATGTGCACTTCTTAAGCAATATATGCTCTGCATGGAAGGATCGTTGATGTTGTAAAACTGCCTGCCAGGATGGCCGAGCGGTTCTAGGCGCTTCAGTCCGGAACCGCGTGACTGCTACGGTCGCAGGTTCGAATCCTGCCTCGGGCATGGATGTGTGTGATGTCCTTAGTTAGGTTTAAGTAGTTCTAAGTTCTAGGGGACTGATGACCTTAGATGTTAAGTCCCATAGTGTTCAGAGCCATTTGAGCCATTTTTGTAAAAATATTTATGTGAAAAAGGACTACAAATTATGCACGATCCTCATTTCATCATCAGACTCCATTATGTGCAATACAGTTAACTTTCTGCAGTGAATTACAAACCTATGGCACAATATTTTCGGCAAAAAGCAGGCTAAGACATTGATATACCAATATCATCGTTTGAAAAATAATGTAATTAGTATGGCGTTGGATACTGGACTTCTTGAAAGCAGAAGTGGCGTACATGGTTTCTTAAATAGAGTTTTTAGGAAATAAGCACACAGTGTTCTCTAGGAGTGTTTTCAACGTACCTAACTCAAATATCTAAGCGTTCATTATTATTCTAGTTATTTGTTTTATTTATTTTTTGTTTATGTTCTAAATAGTTATTTTACGTTTAAGCTATTTTTTCTTTGCTGTTTCTCTTATGTGTAGTTTGTTAACTAAAATAAGTGACTCATTATGATACAAAGTCATAATTTTTATAATCTGTAAAGATATGCTTCAAACATGACTTCTTCTTAAATATTGCACAATGCATAAATGAAATTTCTTCACATAGTATATGCGACGATCTATTCAATATAAAACAAAATTCAGCAGGATTTCAAATTATAAGGTCGGTACTCTAAATATCCTGATTTGTACCAGACACATTTCAGAACGCTGAAAACTCTCAGTGAAGAGAATTGACTACGTGCAAGTGACCGCGGCTTGATTTTTTTTTCCTGAAATGAAGATTGACATCATAATCATTCAACAAAACTTGGTGTGAAAATCTTTTCACCAAGGTCTTCCAACATAGAAAGCTGTATACCTGCAACAGCTGTAACTGTCCCGTTGAGCCTTTCGGGGTCACACGATGAAAAAAATCTTGTTTTCCAGAAGGTGTATACATTCTCTTCTCATTGTAGGTATAGTGGCCTGGCGATATTTCAGATTTATAATGCACACAGAAAAATAATTGGTTCTTCAGCTGTATGATTTATTAATACCATTAGTAAAAGTCTCAGGTGTTGATGTTCACAAATATCACTTTTGTTCCACACTTTCAACTGATTATCCTTTAGATAAGTTTATTACAGACACAGCACAGCGAGTGTGCGTTACAAAATCAACATTCACATCGTCCACTTCACGCCAGTCTCATAAAAAAGCCACCTCATATGATCAGCTAACAAGAACAAAGATTCTGTACATGTCAGAGTGATTCTTTTACATAAAAAAAAATCTGAATTGATAATATTTTCGTTGAAGTTGATTTGTAAGTTTATAATTAATAAATTTAATCCTGGTAACTTCAAATGGAGTAGTACTTAATAACTAAACTTCGATAGGAATACATAATACAAGGCGTCCACAATTAAACTTATTGTTTCAAAACGCTGTAGAAAGAGAATCACTATTCGGAATACCGTCAAATTTGAACAGCAGTTTATTGACGCTGGGGAAAAAGTCATGGAACAAAAAATGTAAGGAAAATTTTACCAATTGATGGCACTGTAAGCTGATAGACTCTTTACATAGACAAATGACAGATGAGTCGCACCCGACGACTATGTTTTGAATTGCGCATTACACCATCCGCACATTTAAATGTGCATGACTCCACAAGTTCGATAATCGGCAGTTGTGGTACTGCTTGGTAAGCCCTTACATCACGGCCAGGTCGTACCACATCGGATGAGAAAAGTCGGTTTTTAACTGTCCTGGGGCCAAAAACATCCTAAAAAGCAAAATGACATCGGTTTCTGACTGCCGTGAGACTGGCTCAGAACACGTTCGGTATGCTGTCCACCGTTTTGCCACGAGCTGAAATAGACAAGCATGTTCCAGACCGGATCGGAGTGTCTCGGGTCACATTGAACAACGCAATGCGTGCCTTCAGTAATTGGAGCACTGAACACAACCACCTTAAGATAACCCCACAGCCAGAAAAATTTTGGATATTTATGCTAAGGTCTTATGGAACCAAACGGCTGAGGCGATGATGATGAGCGTATGGCATTGGTGGCCGCGAGACCCCTCGCGGGGCGTTTCGGCCGCCGCTCCCCAAGTTCTTGAACGCCACTACGGCGACTTGGGAGACGGCTGAGGTCATCGGTCACTAAGCTTACGCACTACTTGATCTAACTTACGCTAAGGACAACACACACATCCAGCTCGAGGGAGGACTCGAACCTCCGACGGGGGGAGCCGCGCGGACCGTGACAAGGACTCCTAGACCGCGCAGCTACCCCGCGCGGCTCCACAGCCAGAAGTCACACGGATGATCAGGTGATCTGGACGGCTAGGGTACAGGGAAACGACAGCTGATAATTCTAGCATTTCTCATTTCTAGAATACCTCTGCAGCGGCTGCTTCACTGGCTGTGCAATGTGCGGAGGAGCGACATTTTGCAAAAAAAAAAAAAAAAAAAGATCCTACCAACCTACCAACACATCCACGTTGTGGAAAGTTTGCAATGATGTTGATGCGCAATGCGCAGAAGACTCTTATAGCGTTTGCCACTGACGAGACAGGTAAAAGGGCCCTCAGGACACATCTCCTCGAAAAAACACGGCCCTACGACAAAGGATGCCGTCAACCCGCAGCGCACAGTCACTTTTGCAGGATGAAATGGTACCGGGTTTTCCGTTGTCCATATTCTGCGGTTCTGCGCATTGACATGTCCTTGGAGATGGAAATGGGCTTCGTCTGCCCTTAGAATGTCCCATGACCATTTACTGTCCACTTCCACGCGAGCAAGAAATTCCAAACAAAACGTTTGTTTTGCTACTAGGTCAGCAGGAAGCAACTCCTGAATGTGGGTGATGATGTATGGACAGCAATGCAGGATGTTTCGTAGGATTTTACACGCTGTGCTGGCAGGCATTTCCAACGTTAGGGCAATTCCCTGTGCACTGCAGGTCTGCACGCCGCCGCTCGACTCCTTCTGCAATGCTCTGGTCATATCTTCCACAGGTGTCGGATCAGCTGCTTTCCTCCCTCTGCCACATTGCACTTCAAAAGGTCTTTCCAGGTTTCTTAATCATTTTCTCCAGACCGTTAGCAGATATAGGACCAATGCCTTGTTTCGTACTCTTAAGTGTCCAGGGGTACTGGCGCATAGTCACAACTTCAAAAGCAGCGCGCGATCCTTTATAGAGACAGTCGCTGTCTCGGTCGCAAATTGAAGAACACCCATGTGCCGCGCGTCTTTTGGTGTGTGTATTATGACGCTTACAGCACCATGTATTGGTCAAATTCTCGTTAAATTGTTTTGTTTCATGACGCTTCCCCCTGCGTCATCAAAATGCTGCTCATATTTGGCGTAATTCTGAGTAGCGGTTCCATTTCTACAGCGTTTTGAAACTGAAACTAATTATGGGTACCGTGTATAATAAACTAATTCATCTACAAACAACAAAATCGTTATCGCTTGCACCGGTTTCATGTTCGAAAACATACTTTGGGTACAAGTGTAGCCGAGCGGACTGGCCGCGCGGTTTGAGGCGTCATGTCACGGGCTGCGCAGCCTCTTCCGCGGGAGGTTGGAGTCCTTTCTCGGGCATGGGTGGTGTCGTTCTTAGCATAAGTTAGTTTAAGTAGTGTGTAAGTCTAGAGACCGATGACCTAAGCAGTTTGGTCTCTTAGGAATTCACACACGTTTGAACATTTTTTTGGTACAAGTGTACAGAACCATCTCATTAATATCCTGTATAATATATACTCTCATAATTATAAATCTGCTTGATCGTCCGGCGAATTTGTCGCGCATATGAAATACTCCAGTATGTGACAAAGAAACGGCCACTGACCTGTTTCAATAAGGGTCGCCATCCTTCCCGGTTTTATAAAGCGCGATAGACGGCTCTCTGTGGCACGTACGACGACAGAGTGGCGCAGGCATGATTGTTTCAGAACACAGCGTTCAGCACACGTTGTCGAACATGGGATTCCGCAGCAGACAACCCCTGCATTTTCTCATTTTGACCCAACTGCATCGTCAATTGCGCATTGCAATATCGGAAATGTCTCGTATGGTCGAACGGATAACGCTTCTTGTTTCATCAGGTCGATGGTAATCTACAGATTCGCTTTCGTCCATGCAAAAGAGTGCTCACAATATGCACCGCACCATGAACACAGGCGGGTGTGAGCAATATTATGCTATGGGGGATATTCTCTTGGGCTTCCATGGGATGAGTGGTATTAATCGTGTGGACCACGTACACCCCATAACGCGTGATATCTCCGATGGTGATCTCGACTTTCAGCAGGATAAATATCGGTGTCGTTGCTAAATGGTTCAAATGGCTCTGAGCACTATGGGACTTAACAGCTTAGGTCATCAGTCCCCTAGAACTTAGAACTACTTAAACCTAACTAACCTAAGGACATCACACACAACCATGCCCGAGGCAGGATTCGAACCTGCGACCGTAGCGGTCGCGCCGTTCCAGCGCCTAGAACCGCTCGGTCACATCAGCCGGCTGACGTTGCTACAACGGAAGTATAGTAGTGAACTGAAGTTAACATCTTTGTCACCAAATTAGCATAATCCGAACCCGATAGAACTCAGCTGGTGCCCTACAGGTGACAGGTCCGCATCCGCAAACCACTGGCCCGCAGTTGCGTGACCTGTGCGTACACTTCTGCTGCCACATACCTCCAGGAACCTAACAATGACTTGTCGAAAGCATGCCACAAAGATTTGCTGCCGTATTGCGTTCCAAACACTCTGTCAAGCAAGTGGTCATAGTGTTTCGTCCGATGAGCGTATCTCGCGTAGTCGTCTGTGAATGGAATACGAAGGAAGGATGTGCACTGATAAGCCGCAACATTATGACCACTGTCCACGGCGACGTTGGACGCCACCTGGTGACGTTGCGGGCGCATGACGCGGTAACAAAAGTGTGTAAGCGAAGCAGACACGGACAGGGCATCTCCCTAGCGAAGATGTGGGCTGCAGATGAGGAAATCCATTGAGATAAGCAACATTGACAAAGGGCAGTTTATTATTACACGGAGCCTGTGAACGAGTATCTCGAAAACGGCGAATCTGGTCGTATGTTCACGTGCTACTGTTGTGAGCATTTACAAAAAGAGATAGGAGGGCAGGGAATCAACCACTAGGCGCTAATTGTTTGGACGTCCACGACTCTTCGCATAACGGAGGATTCGGAGGAGTGTCTGCTATGTAAGGTAGGGTAGATGGTGATATCTGGCATCTCTGGCGAAAGAGCACAATGCTGGTGCACGCTCTAGTGCTTCGGAGCGCACCGTTCATCGTAGATTGTTGAACGCGGAGCTCCGCAGCTGTCCACCCCTAAGTGTTTACGTGCTGTCCAAGATGCTACTCCAGGCCCGTGTAAAAATGAACGTGCGCAACGAAAAATAATAAACGCTAAAATGATGATAGGGCCCTGTCTGACTAGCCCCTGAAGCAGATCTTAGGATCTCTTAATGCTCTTTTCGCATATAAATTACAATCAAAATATAAATGAATGATGAAGGCAACTAATACTACTAAATGATAAATGTTGTTGTTCAATATATATTTATTATAGATCAAAATGAACCGTTTAAGTGCAATTGTCTACATTTCCTAACTAACGCGAGATGACTGACATCTACGTACCAATCACTAGAAGACACAACTTTCAAAGATGATCTACGGTGGTGTGGAACCTCAGTGGAAATAAACTAACGTGATCACAGCTGTTCAGCTTTATAGCCCTCATAAGCCGAAGCAATTTGCGATATCACCGTATGTACTGCGTCCGGTGCGTCGAAGTGATGGTTCTCGTACTCGTCTACGACGATGGAAGAATTCCAGCCACATATAAACTCTTTCAAACACTAGGACGGCAGAAGGTGGTCCTCTGACTAACATACTCTAATACTGTCTTCTTCTCTCTGTGTTCTACAGACGAGAAACACGAACTCCCAGCCACAAGGACGGAGTTCAGATAATGTCTCAACGTATGTATAGGCAGAAGTAGTGCTCTCAATTACTGAATGCTGCGTACTCAGCGACGACTTCCAACCCGGAGGTGAAGTCCAGAATCGTATAGATTCGCAACAGTACAGTGCCTAACTGTTCTAACTATAAACTCTCCTGAGAGCAAAGACAGCAAGTCCGTTTGTACCAACTAAGCTGATACCGAGTGACCGTCACACATAGGTGCTCACAATGGAAGACTTCGTCTCTCCACCGCTCGCTTCCCAGCAAGGCTCGGCTCCCCACCCTCGTAACAAAGAAGGCGAATCACATTCTCGTAACCACGGAATATTCTCCCTCTCTTCAGCATCTTCCGAACGCTGACCAACTATATTTTAGTCTTTTGTCGCCCAGCGTCGAAAGTTTGCGAGGAATACCTATACCAGTACAATGGTATGCTTCTGAGATAAAAATCATCACATGATACCTAATTGTGTTTGTAGATCATGGCAAAGTATGTGGATGAGTGCTTGTAAGGTGCGAAATTATAGCCACTTTACAGCTGACGCTACGACATCGTCAGTTACGATTGTAAAGGACACGAGACCATGGGGTTTCGTTTGTCGATCAATGGGAACGTGTTGGCTCTTCATGCGAATTGTCTTTATGCTACACTAGGTCGATCGATGGTTGTCTCTACGAACGCCATTATCAAGTTGAACGGCGGCTCTTAAACGTGCAGCGCACCTCTGACGCAAACTGGTGGGAGCAGTGTTAAGCTATGAGAGACATTCTCCTGGGCTTCCATGGGACATGTGATAGTAATTGAAGACACGCAGACAGCTGCGAACCAACTGCATCCCTTTATGCTTGGCGAGTTCCCCGACGGCGATGTAATCTTTCAGCTGTATAACTGTCCGTGTCTCGGAGCCAGAGCCCTGCTACAGTGGTTTGAGGAGCATTATAGTGAACTCACGTTGATGCCATGGCGACCAAATTCGCCTATGTAAGTCCTATGGATCCCTCAGGATCACTATCGGGCGCCACAGCGGCATACGCATATCAGCGGCCCGTCATTTGCGCGAATTACATGACCTGTATGTAGACATCTAATGCCACACACCTCCACAAATCTACCAACGGACTGTGGGATCCCTTATATGCAGAATCAGTGAGGCATTCAGGTCCAAAGACAGACAAACAAGCTATTAAGCGGGTGGTCATAATGTTTTGCTCATCACTATATAGAGGAAAAGGTGTAAAAATTGGCACAGGTGTAATTATTGGGACCCCTCACGAAGAGGGTATAGGGAGTGCTGCAATCTGGCGACCAGGACTGAAAGCGGTGACTGTTGTTGATAGACGGTAGCAGTGAACTTTGGAAGCATTGTTCCAAACAGTGTAGTTACAGCATCGGTTATTGAGTGAATTGGTGGTTGTTCAGGACCCGTTTGGAATGTATGTGAAATTGTTTTCTTTTTGTATCCTTGTGATTAGATTACAACAATTTCTCAGTGATATCCGGAATAACGGAATCCTAAGCTACTTTTAGAAGCACGTTTTACGTTACACACGCTTTTAGGTTAGATGTGGTAGTGGCTATGTTGTTTAAGAATGGTTGGTGTAAATATGGACCCATTGTGTTGGTGCAAAGATGGGCCCTATTTAAGGATGGCCCATAATTACACCATCTGTTCTCTTAAACATTGTAAGATATTTAAACAATTTTATGGGGATATGGTTAGTCGAATTTTGTTTAAAGTTCACACAACAACATCCAAACAAACAGAATTTCAAAATCGCGATAATAGACCCTAGTGCTTTTGTTCGCCCTTGCAGAACGCCGAGAACGAAGAAGCGCCATGAACGTAAGAACCAGAGGCATCAGTGGGATAGATCTCAGATGGTACGTGCTACAGCAGCTGTGAAAGTAAAGGAGGCTTCTGTGAAAGTTGCTTCAAGAACATTCGGAATGCCTCGTACCACTCTTCAGAGATTTCGTAAACCTGACATAATTCCCGAGCAAACGGATCAAGAGAAGAGACACAGATTGGAACGAAACCAATGCTAAATGCAGACCTCGAAAAACAGTTAGTTTCTTTACTTGAGGTGGAGCAAAAGTTCTTCGGGTGTACTTTGACGAATCTGAGAAGAATGGCATTTTTACTTGCCCAGAGAAATAGTTTGACAACCCCTTTCAGAGGAGGAGAAGCAGGATGAGATTGGGCTGACCTTACTCTTGACACAAGGATCAGCTTGTGGAACTTCATATTCCAGAGCCTCAGGCTTCAGTAAAGAGAATGTGATGGTTTTCTTTGATTTATTGGCAGACACTTTCAACGAACACACATATCATCTACATCTACATCTACATTTACATCTATATTTATACTCCGCAAGCCACCCAACGGTGTGTGGCGGAGGGCACTTTACGTGCCACTGTCATTACCTCCCTTTCCTGTTCCAGTCGCGTATGGTTCGCGGGAAGAACGACTGTCGGAAAGCCTCCGTGCGCGCTCGAATCTCTCTAATTTTACATTCGTAACTGCTACCAGTGTTTGTTCCGCTATCATATAATCATACAATAAAGAATCCTTCTTTCTATGTATTCGCAATACATTACATTTGTCTATGTTAAGGGTCAGTTGACACTCGCTGCACCAAGTGCCTATCCGCTGCAGATCTTCCTGCATTTCGCTACGATTTTCTAATGCTGCAACTTCTCTGTATAGTACAGCATCATCCGCGAAAAGCCGCATGGAACTTCCGACACTATCTACTCGTTCATATATATATTTTGTGAAAATCAATGGTCCCATAACACTCCCCTGTGGCACGCCAGAGGTTACTTCAACGTCTGTAGAAGGCTCTCCATTGAGAACAACATACTGTGTTCTGTTTGCTAAAAACTCTTCAATCCAGCCACACAGCTGGTATGATATTCCGTAGGCTCTTACTTTGTTTATCAGGAGACAGTGCGGAACTGTATCGAAAGCCTTCCGGAAGTCAAGGAAAATAGCATCTACCTGGGAGCCTGTATCTAATATTTTCTGGGTCTCATGAACAAATAAAGCGAGTTGGGTCTCACACGATCGCTGTTTCCGGAATCCATGTTGATTCCTACAGAGTAGATTCTGGGTTTCCAGAAACGACATGATACGCGAGCAAAAAACATGTTCCAAAATTCTACAACAGATCGACGTCTTAGGTATAGGTCTATAGTTTTGCGCATCTGCTCGACGACCCTTCTTGAAGAATGGGACTACCTGTGCTCTTTTCCAATCATTTGGAACCTTCCGTTCCTCTAGAGACTTGCGGTACACGGCTGTTAGAAGGGGGGCAAGTTCTTTCGCGTACTCTGTGTAGAATCGAATTGGTATCCCGTCAGGTCCAGAGGACTTTCCTTTGTTGAGTGATTTCAGTTGCTTTTCTTTTCCTTGGACACTTATTTCGATGTCAGCCATTTTTTCGCTTGTGCGAGGATTTAGAGAAGGAACTGCAGTGCGGACTTCCTCTGTGAAACAGCTTTGGAAAAAGGTGTTTAGTATTTCAGCTTAACGCGTGTCATCCTCTGTTTCAATGCCATCATCATCCCGGAGTGTCTGGATATGCTGTTTCGAGCCACTTGCTGATTTAACGTAAGACCAGAACTTCCTAGGATTTTCTGTCAAGTCAGTACATAGAATTTTACTTCCGAATACAGTGATCGCTTCACGCATAGCCCTCCTTACGCTAACCTTGACACCGTTTAGCTTCTGTTTGTCTGAGAGGTTTTGGCTGCGTTTAAACTTTGAGTGAAGCTCTCTTTGCTTTCGCAGTAGTTTCCTAACTTTTTTGTTGTACCACGGTGGGTTTTTCCCGTCCCTCACAGTTTTACTCAGAACGTACCTGTCTAAAACGCATTTTAAGATTGCCTTGAACTTTTTCCATAAACACTCAACGTTGTCAGTGTCTTTGAGTGAAACTCTCTTTGCTTTCGCAGTAGTTTCCTAACTTTGTTGTTGTACCACGGTGGGTTTTTCCCGTCCCTCACAGTTTTACTCAGAACGTACCTGTCTAAAACGCATTTTAAGATTGCCTTCAACTTTTTCCATGAACACTCAACATTGTCAGTGTCGGAACAGAAATTTTTGTTTTGATCTGTTAGGTAGTCAATAATCTGCCTTCTATTACTCATGCTAAACAGATAAACCTTCCTCCCTTTTTTTATATTCCTATTTACTTCCATATTCAGGGATGCTGCAACGGCCTTATGCTCACTGATTCCCTGTTCTGCGCTTACTGAGTCGAAAGGTTCCGGTCTGTTTGTTATCAATAGGTCCAAGATGTTATCTCCACGAGTCGGTTTTCTGTTTAATTGCTCGAGTTAATTTTCGGATAGTGCACTCAGTATAATGTCACTCGATGCTCTGTTCCTAACACCTGTCCTAAACATCTGAGACTATAACATGTCTAACATCTGCTGCGTGGTGTCTGTTGTTCTATATCGTGTCTCCCTGCCACTTTCGCGCAACGACACTCCGAGCGTGTTTTTTTTTAGGGTAATTGACTAGTTTGCACCTGGGACCTGTTGCTGGTAAGGAGACGCCAGACCACACATGACATGTAGAGTTCAGAAGAGTTCAGTGAGACTAGCGATGATATAATAAAATACTTAATGATTTCAGCATCAGCTCCACTGCACTCCCTGTAAAAGAATCTTAATACTAACTAAATTTAGTGGAAGGGGTTCAAGGCTTTCCTGTTTTTAGTTAGCTGGTAAAACAACGTCGAAAAAGCAGTGAAGTTTACCATTGGAAATTTTATTCTGCTCACAAAACATTGTTTATAAATTGCACTATTGATAAAAGGAAATATTTTAATACAGGATGATAAAAACCAACTGCGTTCAACAAAAATGTGAACGAATATTTCCTGAATGGGTTTCCAAGTTCTACAATGGATCAAAGGATGACCTATGCCATATCACATCTATAATCTAGGTTTAAATTAAGTTTCACAAAAGAGTAAACTATCAAAATGGTCTACAGTGACCCTCAATTATCTTTAATTACCTATCTAACTTGTAAATTACAGTGGCTGATGTGGCTTCTCAATAACTATATAACAGAAAAATCATCGCGTTTCAGATTTTTACTTCAAGTGGCAAATGTGAACACCATGAGCTTTAATTGACGATCGACACTAGTATTACGCAAAAAGGAGGTGTAACAGATGAGACTTCTGCAGTTCTGAGTGAAGCTTTATGCGCTGTTATGCAGCATCGCGTGCATTCATTACCTTGTTGGTGTTCGTCAGTGGGCGGCGGGCAGCGCAGCTCCGCTCACCTCGCCGTCTCGGAAGCAACTCTCTCCTGACTTCTCCTTACTACAATTTACCGAAGTTGGTTTAAAAAAACTATCTGGCTGTGTTTTCATCTCACCAATCAGGGTCTCAATGTTAACCTCAAGCTCCAATACAAAAATTCTATCTACACAATGAGAAACGTTATACTTTTCGTTGTGGGGCAATGTTTTTAAACTTTGCAATGTAACAGAGACGCGAAAAAGTCTCATGCTAAAACTTGCAGCTGGTGTGGTCCTTTTAGTGTTATCGTAAGATCTATACTGTTCTTCTGGAGGAATCTATCTTTTAACATGGGCTGGGGGGGGGGGGGTGGTCCTAGCGGTTAGCTGGCGACGTGGGTGTCCGTCCCTTATTGTAGGGCCTTCTAGATTAACACGGTTCTGCTCTCAGCTTCTGTTCTCGTTTCTCCTCTCGGAACTGCGTCTGTCACACGGTGGGAAGGTATGACATGCATTTAGGCATTCTTGTGTTAGTCTGTGGTATTCCATTTGCTCACTGTTTACTCGTATTACTTTGGTTAATTTAATGTCACGATTTATTCAGAGCTATGTGACATACTACTCGATTTGCATATCATGTCAGGGTTTTCATGGAAGGTGTTGGTTTTGCCTGACACCTTACATATCACCACCGTTCGAATTTAATTTTTGTACTGAAGTTAGGCAATGATTCAAACGTTGTCTAATGCAGTCAAAAATTATTCCGTTATCTAAATTTTGTTGCCTACTGTTCAGCCACGTTATTCTGTTCTATGCTAGTTTGTATTACTAATTTATATTTTTATATTCTTTCGCATTATTATCAAGAATATGTTTATATTGACAAGGGAAGAATATTTTTACTCTATTATAATAATTATTTTTTTAATTATTTTCTTTCTTTATTTAATTGTGAAGTTTGTTTTTTAAGAAGTTTGTTATCGAAAGTGAGGAGTCTTTCACATCGATTTTCTTAGAAATATTGTTTTTTATAAATGTAGTAATTAAGTAAAATTTATTCCTAACACATTTTCTAAATATCATGTACAAGTAAAATGTGCTTGTTTCTAAACACTCATTTCAACATTTTTACACTAACAAATAAGAATTATTTCCAAGAACTGCTTTGACAAAGAAATATACATACACAAGTATTGAGATATTATCCTAACAAATGGTACAAATGTTAAAAAAAAGGGAAAACATCCAACAAGATAATTTTTTATTTTTATTTTTATAAGGAGAAAATAAGTAAAATATAGTTATTCTTTTATTTTTATGAGGAGAAAATAAGTGGCATATAGTTTTAGTGTTTATTATGCCTTACTTTTGTTTTTTATATACTGTCCATTTCAGAACTAATGACTTATTTTTATCGATAGTCTCTTTTTTACTTAAGCCCATAGTCAATGACTGTTATTTTGTAGTTTATTAGCTGTCTGGTGTGCTTAACTTATTTAGTTTTTCACACATTTCTTTTGCACAATTCCTACATCACATAATTTGATTTCACACATTCACGCAATCCTATGAATGTTTAACCATGAGGTTGGCGAATGTTTTTGCATGAAGGTGATGGACTTGAGCGAGATGGATGTGGGCAAGTAGTTGATGTACACCTTCGTTCGTCGTTCCTTGTTGGCTTTGCAAGTGTGTGTTGCTGTTGTGGAGGTCCCATAATGGAATGGAGCTGTGAGTGCAGAATCTCGTGGTTTACTGGCTTTGTACGTGTGAAAGTCATCGTTATGTGTCGCTGAAAGCGATCGTTTTTGATTGTAATCGCGGATGACTAGTTTACAATAGTATAGGGATTTGGGAAGGTATGTCGTCTATTCTTCACCCATCTTCTTTCTTGGTCTCAATTTTGCAAATCTTCAACTTCTGTTCTTCCTTCTTTTTCTCTGCTTCTTACTTGCTTCTTGGTTCTTCTCTGGGCAGGATATGGAAATATTTATTGATAACTAGTCGCTTTGAAGTTCTCCTCTTAGTAACAGTTTGATAAATTGTTTGGGCATGTCATTTTTACTTTGTGGAAGTTTTCTTCAGTTTCGTGCATCAGCATGCTGTTTAATAGCAGTAGTGTGACTTTTACACATATTTTTTTGCCAGTGGGGGCTTGCCCAAGCGGTCTTCTCGTCAGGCCGTTTTTTGCTCGCTCCGCTGAGTTGGGGCGTTTGGAGACCCTTCTGGTGTGCGGTGTCCTGTCCTGTCTCTGCAGGGTTCCACCACTGTGTGGTTGCGTGTTCTGTCCCAGCAGGGTTCCGCCACCCTGTGGTTCAGCTTGGCAGCAGATTTATTTACTGCCCACTTTGGCTACAAGGGCCTTCTGTTGGTCTTCGCTGTCCTTTCCCTTCTCTCGACGTTCCTGCCTTGTAGGAACCGTGTCTTGCTAATTACGTCCTTTCCTTTCTTGATACTTCTCGCGTTGCAACTTGTGGGTCATTGCATCTCGTCCTTGCTGGAGTTTTTGCAATGGTTCTTACAAAAAGTTTTACTTATAATCATCTTACGTATGTCTAGTACCTACATTGTTTCACGGCTTCTTAAAAGCTTTACAAATTTCGGCGCCCTTTCCATGTTACAATTCTAAGATATTTTGAGTCTTAACGTCTACAAGAATCCTCAAATTCGTTTTTTATTTTTATGTAGTGTCGTGCTGTATTGCATTTTAGTATTTCATGCTGTTAGACTATCTACGCTTTATCCCTTCACCTTAATCTATGGTACTATTGGTGTTATTTTTGTTTTTGTTTTTATTGAAACTACTTTTTTCCCACCTTCCTCTCTCTTCATTCTTCTTTCTCCTGACGATCTTATCTGCAACATAATCTTGAAATATTGTGCTGATTATTTACCAGTAATAAAATTAATCTTCAGACTTTTTGATATGGCGCACATGGTGAGGTCCTAAGGTTTTGACTGTTTTTGGGTTCATTAGTTCCACAGCATTATCATGAGCAATTTGGCTAATTATGACAGGTCCTTTTCATGCAGCGTAAAACTTATATATTTTGTGTTTGTGTTTGCTGGAGAGATGGTGTGTTTTTACAAATACTTTCTGGCCTACTGAGAATGTTCTTTTAATTGCTGCACTATCTCCTCTTTCTTTTCTTTTAATGGCTGCCTTTCTGATGTTGGAGAGTGCTGTTGCTATGACTTGTTTGTGCTGTCTACATGGTACAATAGGAAATCTAACATTTTCTCTGGTTATGTTTGGGGGTTCAATATTTTTAAGTACAGTAACTGGAGGTACTAGTGTAGTGCTATGTGGCATTTCATTTATTACTTCTTGAAAATCTTTAAGGTATATATCCCAAGTGTTGTGTGTTTTGCCTGCATGTAATCGGCATAAAGTGCCTATGTCCTTCATATATCGTTCTGCTGGATTTACGCTAGGTTTGTACTTAGATATGTAGATGGGTTTTATTTTGTGTTGTTTTAACGTGTTCTGCCATTCCACTGATTTTTACTGTGGGCCATTATCCGAAATTATTCGTTCCACTCGACCTATTTGTCTGAGAAAATCTTGTCTAAATGCTTTACTTATAGTAAGACCTTTTGCCCATTTTAATGATGTCAAGGTAACATATTTAGAAGTAAGTTCCAAAACGACAAATATGAAAATATATCCATTTTTGTGCGTGGGAGGGGCCCCATCAGATCTGTTGCAGCTATTTTTTTATTCTTTTAGGGATTATTGGAAACATAGGTGGTTTGGTTTGGAAAGTGACGTGTTTAGCCCTCATACATTTTTTGCATTTGACTAATACTGTTCTAATTCGTCTTTCCATATTAGGAAAATGGCTTGTTTGTTTTATTTTTAAAAAGCATTTCTTTGGTCCAAAGTGGCCATTACTTAAATGTGTATACCATATGTACTTATTAATTAGTTCATCTGGGATATAAACTAACCATTCATTCGTTGCAACATTTCGTCTAAAAAATAAAACATTGTTTTTTACGAGATAGTGCTGTCGAATGTCTGGAAAATCCTTACTTCTCCACTTGTGTTTGATTCCTAGTATTTCGGGATCCTTGTCCTGTTCTTTGCCTATGTTTTTCAATGCTGTCGTAATGTAGTTTTCGAAAGGTACTTGGATTTTGTTACATTTACTGTGACCCCATGCTCTTTCATGATCTGTACAAACTGATTTAATGTGTCGTTGTGATGTTCCCAAGAGGGTTCTGCTATAATCACATCATCAACATAACAAGTAATTTTCTGTAAAATTTCAGGACTGAGTATAGTATTAAATCCCCTAATAAACGCTGCTGATGATATGTTTAAACCAAATGGCAATCCTTTAAACTGGTAACATCTACCGAATACGATAAATGCTGTAAATTTTCTACATTCTGGGGCCAATTCTATTTGCCAGAAACTACTCCGTAAATCAATTTATGAAAATATCTTAGCACCGTGGAAGTTTTGTATCAATTCCTCTAATTTTTCTTGGCGATCTGTCTCAGTGATTATGATTGTGTTGATCTGTCTGGAATCAAGCACTAACCTGATGCTCCCATCTCGTTTTTGTACAATATGCAGCGGGCTGTTGTATGTGGAGGTAGCTGGTTCAATAATATCGTCATCTAACATTTTAGATATCTCCTGGAATACTTTATTCCTGTAGCTTAATGGGATTGTATAGGTTGGCACTCTAAATGGTTTGTGCTGTTTTACTTCAAACTTGTACTGAAAGTGTTTAATACTGCCAGTCTTAGGTAAAAATACCTCTGCTTTATCTCGTAAAATACCCTCTAATTCTCTTTTACTGTGTTCCGAAATACCTTGAACTTCTTGCAATTTTTCGTCGATTTCTTTATGGACTTCTAACATGAGTTAAGGCGATTCCCCCTTTTGTGCATACCATTCAAATTCTTCTCGCGTCATTCTTAATTGTTTGTTTATAACTGGTATTTCTTCTAATTTTAGCTTTTGCTCAAAGAGAAGTGTGACACTCCCGAATGTTACGCTACCTTTCCCCATATCTATTATCGCTCGTCTCTCATTTAAAAAATCTGCACCTATAATCAAATCTACATTTGGTTTAGGTATAATCACGAAGTTGGCTTCGATCTTTTGACCTTGACAGGAAAGAGTTAACCTTGTTTGTCTCGTAACTTCCGCAGCATTATTTCTAATAGGACCTATTACTTTAATCTTACGTGTTTTTAGAACTGGCAATTCCTTGGTTCAAATGGCTCTGAGCACTATGGGACTTAACAGCTATGGTCATCAGTCCCCTAGAACTTAGAACTACTTAAACCTAACTAACCTAAGGACATCACACATATCCATGCCCGAGGCAGGATTCGAACCTGCGACCGAAGCAGTCGCGCGGTTCCGGACTGAGCGCCTAGAACCGCTAGACCACCGCGGCCGGCTGGCAATTCCTCATTGGAATTACACTGCATGAATAAATTCTCTGAGATCGCAGTCAGTTCACTTCCGCTATCAATTACGATGTTGACTGGGATGTGATTTACCATGGCCTTCACAATTGGTTGAATTTGAAAGGGTTGGTTCTGTTCTTCTTCTTCTTGCATCAACGAATCCACCACTGAATCATACATGAGTCTTTTTAGGAATTTCCCTTGTGAATACGAACTTTCTGTAGGATAAGCTTCGACTGCTACTTCTCTCTCTTTTATTTCCTCTTCTGTATTTCTTCCTTCATTTACGCTTTCTTCAACATCCTCTACTTTTTCCTCATCCTCGTCTATCTTCTCCTTCTTCGTCGCTACTTCCACATAATCGCATCTAAATGCTCTAATTATCGCTTCATAACTTCCTTCATTATATACGTTGGGTTGTGTGCCCACTCGTAACTTATTTTCAACTTCTGTCGACTGCGCATTATCCTCATTGAATTCGCTTTCCCTGGTTTCCATCTCAAATAGCTCTGGAATACTCATTACTTCGTCCTTTCCTCCTACATTCGTTGTGCATGCCTCTGGTAATTCATCTTCTTCGTCAGTATTCTCCCAATCAATTTCGTCCCAACGCGATATTGTTATTTTCTTGTCTTCGTTTTCATCTGGTCCCTGCGGATTTGTTTCTTCCTTCTTTTCTTCTCGTGATAAGATTTTTACTTCTCTGTTCAAGGTGCTGCAATTGTCCTGGGTCGGTGCGTCACTCTCTTTGGCATGGGCGCTTAGCTGTCAATTCGAACGTTTATCGGGGTTTGGTGGTCTTACCTCCACCTCTTCTATCTGTATTCTCTTTTCTTGTTCAGCTTGTTGATAGTGGTTTCTTTGTTGATAATTTGTCGGTCTATTGGTTCTCCAGTACCCGTTCCGGTTGTCGTTATTCCCTCTGTAATAGTTGTTGCCGTTCCTGGGTGAATTATAATTATTGCCATATTCTCTTCTAAATCCATAACCGGTTCTCTGTTGAAATCTATTGTCGTTTCTTGGTGCGAAGTTATCACATGGTTCGTAATTATTGTTTCTTCGTACTGTGTCTTGTGGATTCCACTGCTTTTTGCTTTCGTTTTCGCGTGCGCTTCGTCTTTTTCTTGCGTCATCTTCCGAAAATATGAACTCTAGTTCCTTTAGAATACCTTTAAATGCTTTGACGTCATTGACTCCGCGACCTACTAATGATTGCTGGTATTGCAATGGTAACTTCATCGCGCATAATTTAATCAACTTGAAACGTCCCCTTTGAACAATTACAAATGACTGTGCTTAAACTGACACACAATATTTTGTTAGCGCAACGCAATCTGACTTTCAAAATTCCCTACAAAAGAATGGCCCTGACTAACATTAAGCTATACCTTTCACAAATCACTTACCTCACAAAAATCTTGGTTACTCGAACTACTGCAATACAGCGAGCTCCACTACTGCCAGCTAAATAACAGATTCAAACTACGGAAGGCACTAACTACTGATAGGGATAGTTAGCAAATGAAAGATATTAATAGAGAACAAACAATGTATTTACCTTGATATCATCATATATAAATATAGCAGTTCATGACAAATTACAAAACTCCGCCATCTCTCTCCCCACATCCACCACTGCTGGCGGCTCACCTCCAACTGCGCAACGCTACGCGCTGTTCACAGCCAGCTGCCTAACACTACAATGGCGAGTATTACAACAATGCAAAGCAGCCACAGACTGCACACAGCACAGCCAGTAATTTTCATACAGAGGTGGCGTTACCAATAAAAAAACCTAAACAGCCTACTTACAAACTCTCCGTCACTGTTTGGTACATCTAAGCATTGATTTTTCTTTGCCATTAATTCGAAAAAATTCACGGGACTCTTCTCTCTTGAATTTTCAAAATATGGGTTCTGTAATAATTCGTACTTCACTCTGTTCTGTGCTTCGCTGGACCAATATCGTGAGAGAAACTTCTCTCTGAAATATTCGTACGATCGGCATGTCGCTGCAACATTCTGCATGGTTTCTGCGACTGTTCCTGACATGTGTGCACATATAAAGTCTAATTTGTGTGCTAGTGTCCAGTGTTCTGGTAATCCTACTCGGAATTGATCAATAAAAGTTCGTAGATGTAATGAGTTTCCTTCTCGAAAGTGTTGAAATTTTCTGACTGTGAGGAAATGATCGTTGTCGTATTTCGTCATAGTTCCATATGAAATTCGCGATTCTTCGCCACTTTTGTTTCTGATCATTTCTCCCGTCGTTCTTTCCGGTTGTGGTAGATCCATTGGATATTGTCCACGGTAACTTTCGCCTACCCATGCGTAGTATCTTTGGAGTGGTACGCAATAATTTTCTTCCATCGGTTGTGAACGTGTAGGTGAATGCATTGCACTGTACTCTTCGCGACCTGGCTTTCCATTGTCAGGTATTGGTTCGGTATCTTGTCTGGCTAACCTTGCTGCTTCATTGCACGATCCAAACTGTCTTGAAACATAAATTTGTGGTTCCGCATGTGTTTGTGATGACGTTTGTTCATCAGGAATTTCGAAACGTGTTTGTTGCTGTACAGGCTGTCTGATTTCACGTATGTTACTTTCCGCCTGTGATTGGAATCGCAAATGCGTAATATCTTCGTTAATTGCTTGTTTTTCCGGTGCTGTTACAGATACGGATGTGGTTGCAGACTCTGTGCTTGTTCGATCCTGTTCACTTCGCTCTTCAATGGTTTGCAACAACTCTGTTCGCAATTTCTGAAATTGTCGCTTCGTTTGCGCTTCTATTTTGACTATGCGGTTATCATATCTTTTCAGCGCTGCTTTTGTGATACGTTTGTGTAACACACTGTTTTCAACAACTTCACGCGCTGTACCTGCTGCTTGTCTAGTAATTTCATTTATCTGTTTCTCTAGTTTCTTGACTTCTCCCTGGGTGTTGTTACGTAATGTTTTGATCTCGTCCTGAATGTCATTACGCAATGTTTGTACGTCCGCTTGTAGCTTGTCAATGTCTGTTCTCAATTGATTGTGACCTGTTATTAAGTTTCCTATCACTTCTCGAGATTCTTTTGCCTCGTCTTCAATATGACTTAGGTGTAACTGAATTTTTTTGTTTTGTTCTTTAATCGCACGCATTTGTCTCGTGGTTTCTGCATTCTGAATTTGAGTTTGCTTCGCTATGTCTTTATTTTGCCTTGTCATGGTTTCCGTAATTTGTTGTAATAAATCTGCCAGATTGGTGGGTCCTATTG
Organism: Schistocerca serialis cubense; assembly: GCF_023864345.2. Classification (NCBI taxonomy): domain Eukaryota; kingdom Metazoa; phylum Arthropoda; class Insecta; order Orthoptera; family Acrididae; genus Schistocerca; species Schistocerca serialis. The sequence continues at coordinate 308,956,227 of NC_064646.1, read as the reverse complement.
CGTTTTCTTCCGACGTCCTACGCTCTGTGTTTTCTCCCAAGAGTTGGTTCGCAACCGATTGCATTGAACTGTGTGGTGACACGTTTCTGCTCGAATTCCTTGTATTCTGTGGTGAGGGAGCTCTGATTACTTGTGCTATGGGTTCTACGTATTCAAGACGCAAGTTAGAATCCTCATCGGCTGTATCTCTACTTTCCTGCTCCTCTGTCGTGTGGTGACCTAGGTTTTCTGTGCCTTAACGTACATTATCCTCGTTATGGTGCGTTATCTGTACTATTTCTCGCGATACTGCATCGTCTGTTGTACTGTCCTCTATTCTCTGTCCATCTTCATACTGGGTCTCTACCTCAATTCGGTCAAGGTCTCGATCTGCCATTGCTAATCTTTCCGAATCCCTTATTTTCTGTTTTAAAAGCAATTCACGCGCCCTACTTCGAGTCAACATGCTCTCATACGATCTCACGCGTTTCATAAACTTTTTGTTCACACGACTTGACACTTATTATACCCAAGACTGACAATCCATTCACTTACTTGTTGGGTCAGAACTAACTTGTCAACGATGTATCCGCCACCTGTGCGCTTGCATTGAGGAGAAAACTTAATTCTAACAATTTTTAAAATTCATAACTTAATTATGCTATTGTCTCTGCTAGAATGTCTCACTTTTTATTGAATACTTTCTTGCTATCTATCGCTGCAGCTACTGTTTTCAACTATTTATGCCTTTCAAAAAAAATTTTTTTATTATTAGGAAAATTTTTTAACAGGATATTTTTCTGACCTAGTTAGGCATATGGCCGACCTTCAATCATGGTATTTTACCATCCTGGCAGGGTCGCCATTCTCTAACATTCTACGTGGTGTCTGTTGTTCTATATCGTGTCTCCCTACCACATTCGCGCAACGACGTCCTGAGCGGTTTTTTTTATTTTTTAAGGAATTAACTAGTTTGAACCTGGGACCTGTTGCGGGTAAGGAGAAGCCAGACCGCACATGACATGTAGAGTTCAGAAGAGTTCAGTGAGACTAGCGATGATATAACCAAATACTTAATGATTTCAGCGTCAGCTCCACTGCACTCCCTGTAAAAGAATCTTAATACTAACTAAATTTAGTAGAAGGGGTTCAAGGCTTTCCTATTTTTAGTTGGCTGGTAAAATAACGTCGAAAAAGCAGTTAAGTTTACCATTGGAAATTTTATTCTGCTCACAAAACATTGTTCATAAATTGGACCATTGATAAAAGGAAATATTTTAATACAGGATGATAAAAACCAACTGCGTTCAACAAAAATGTGAACGAATATTCCCTGAATGGGTTTCCAAGTTCTACAATGGATCGAAGGATGACCTATGCCATATCACATCTATAATCTAGGTTTAAATTAAGTTTCACAAAAGAGTAAACTATCAAAATGGTCTACAGTGACCCTCAATTATCTTCAATTACTTATCTAACTTGTCGTAAATTACAGTGGCTGATGTGGCTTCTCAATAATTATGTAACAGAAAAATCATCGCGTTTCAGATTTTTACTTCAAGTGGCAAATGTGAACACCATGAGCTTTAATTGACGATCGACACTAGTATTACGCAAAAAGGAGGTGTAACAGATGGGACTTCTGCAGTTCTGAGTGAAGCTTTATGCGCTGTTATGCGGCATCGCGTGCATTCATTACCTTGTCGGTGTTCGTCAGTGGGCGACGGGCAGCACAGCTCCGCTCACCTGGCCCTCTCGGAAGCAACTCTCTCCTAACTTCTCCTTACTACAATTTACCGAAGTTGGTTTAAAAAATTATCTGGCTGTGTCTTCATCTGACCAATCAGGGTCTCAATGTTAACATCAAGCTCCAATACAAAAATTCTGTCTACCCAATGAGAAACGTTATACTTTTCGTTGTGGGGCAATGTTTTTAAAGTTTGCAACGTAACAGAGACGCGAAAAAGTCTCAAACTAAAACTTGCAGCTGGTGTGGTCCTTTTAGTGTTACCGTAAGATCTATACTGTTCTTCTGGAGGGCTCTATCTTTTAACATGGGCTGGGGGGTGGTCCTAGCGGTTAGCTGGCGACGTGGGTGTCCGTCCCTTATTGTAGGGCCTTCTAGATTAACACGGTTCTGCTCTCAGCTTCTGTTCTCGTTTCTCCCCTCGGAACTGCGTCTGCCACACGGTGGGAAGGTATGACATGCATGTAGGTATTCTTGTGTTAGTCTGTGGTATTCCATTTGCTCACTCGTTACTCGTATTACTTTGGTTAATTTAATGTCACGATTTATTCAGAGCTATGTGTCATACTACTGGATTTGCTTATCATAGCAGGGTTTTCATGGAAGGTGTTGGATTTGCCTGACACCTTACACATGCTGAGAAAATTTATGGGAAATATATTCCAGATTTTCTCTCAGTTGTTCTGCCACTAATGCTGCTGAGTCGGGAGGTCGGTAAAAGGAGCCAATTATTAACCTAGCTCGGTTGTTGAGTGTAACCTTCACCCATAATAATTCACAGGAACTATCCACTTCTACTTCACTACAGGATAAACTACTACTAACAGCGACAAACACGCCACGACTGTTGCATGCAATCTGTCCTTTCTAAACACCGTCTTTGCATTTGTAAAAATTGCGGCAGTATTTATTTCTGGCTTCAGCCAGCTTTCCGTACCTGTAACGATTTCAGACCGAGTGTATAACGTGGACGAGACAGGCATGTCCATTGTCCAAAGCAAAATTCCGAAAGTGTTAGGGATGAAAGGGAAGAAACAAGTTGCATCTCTAACGTCTGCAAAAAGAGGGGCTACAATCACAGTTATTGCATGCATGAGCGCTTCGGGACGTTATGTCGCGCCAATGATAATTTTTCCTTGAACCACCATGTTCCAAGCTCTGAGACGCTTCCCCCCTGGTGCAGTTGGTAGAGCCCATCCTTCAGGATGGGCTCAAAACAATTTGCTCACCGAATGGTTCGTTCACTTCATTAAGAAAACATGTTAGACTGAACAAAGGCCTGTTCTCCTCATCTTGGATGGTCATCATAGTCACGTTGGATATCCAGATGTGACTGACTTGGCGAAAGAACACCACATGACTATCATTTCACTTCCTCCACATTGCACCCACAAACTGCAGCCTCTATACAAGACGTTAATGGGACCTCTGAAACGTACTACAGAGAGGCAGTGAGAGCATGGTTGCATCACAATGGGCGTCCTCTCACACCTTATGACGTTATGGAGGTTTTTGGCCAAGCCTACCTCCGTACTCAATCAGCTGAGATAGCAATAAACGGATTCGAAGTAACTGGGTTATATCCTGCGAATCGTTACATGTTCACTGACGTTGATGTCATAGCTGGTGAGTTGGTTGCAGGAAAAGCTTGATGCAGGCCGTTGTGGCCGAGCGGTTTTAGGGGCTTCTGTCCTGCCTCGGGCATAGATGAGTGAGATTTTCGTAGGTTAGTTAGGTTTAAGCATTTCTAAGTTCTAGGGGAGTGATGTTAAGTCCCATAGTGCTCAGAGCCATGTGAACCATTTGAAAAACTTGCTTCACATTGGAAAGTAGACGTAATGTTTCTGAATTACATGCTCCTCTACTTGCTATCTCTGACCATCGACATCATCTGCTTCTTCTTCGAGCTATCCTGATGTACAGTCACATCAATCTAGCTGTGCCAGTTGATGAAACCATTGAAACAACGGGAAGTTCTCCAGGGACTTCAACAAATGCAGTTTCACCATTCGACATATCGCCTGTCCCCAGCATTAAGAAGAGAACAACGCGGGGACGAAAAGCAGCAACCGCCTGCCACATCACTAGAACGCCACACAAAGATCAGTCGACAAATTCGGTTGACGAAATTGCTGTCAAGAAGAGGTCCTAGAGTTTCTCTGCGGCTAGAAGCCGTTCTACGGGCAGACGTGCAAAAACCAGAGGCCTTCAAAAAAAGAGAATTTGTTCCACAAAACTATATGATTCATCATCGGACTCTTCTGGCTCCTGCAGACCTCACCTTGTTGGACAGCGATAATGACCTTGATGTGAACTATGGTGATACACAAGACTCTAGCGGTGCGAGTTGCGTCTTTTATGATGAAAAGTTCTCTCAAGACACGAGATGAGAGGTGTGGGTTAAATGTGTTATGTATCAAATGTGGGCACACTTAGATTGTGCTAGCACTGAAAAGCTACTTACGTTTGCGATTACTGTAAATTTGAGATTTCATGCATAAATGTACGAACTTGTCTACCGTTTTGTATTGTTTTAACCCATTTCATTAATATATTTCAGAAGATTATTTGCACATTTTTGAGGGTGCCCGTATTTCACCCTCCATTTTAACGTTCCATTTTACATGCTTTTTGTAAATCTTTGTTTTCGGATAGAAATAATGGACACTAATCATTGTTTCACATCGCATCATTTCTTAAACTCGTTGTAGTTGTTAATGAAGGTATAAAATCTAGAATTTTTACGAAAGAAGGTACCTTTAAGTCAAAAACAAGAGGGTGTCCATATTTACACCTCTTCCTCTAATGATAACGATTCCCTGTGAAGGCAAGCTGGAAATTTCTCGGCCTGCCACGAAGGTTGACACGGTGATGGGTGGTGCGCTACACCGATGGTGATACAGACAGCGCGTTCTGCGCAGCGCTCTTCGGTGCAGCACGTTTGCAGAAAAGGAGCGCCATTTCCGAGAACAGGAGGAAACATTGGAAGCTTTCGCGTGACTTCAACACTTGCGTGTCGGGACTGGTCGCCGTTCCGGGAAACGCCAACGCACCGCTGCGGTCGTTCATTTCTAAAACCCTACAGCACAGTGGCGCGTTGACAAACCGCAAGTAACTGGACCGCCGTTCGCGCCGACCCACCGCGCAATATATCGCAACCTATGGGAACTGCTTAAATTATATTCCGTTCATGAGTTTCTTTGCATATTTTCATATCATCGAAATACACTACTGACCATTAAAATTTCTACACCAAGAAGAAATACAGATGATAAACAGGTATTCATTGGATGAATTTATTATACTAGAACTGACATGTGATTTTATTTTCACGCAGTTTGGGTGCATAGATTCTGAGAAATCAATACCAAGAACCACCACCTCTGGCCGTATAACGGCCTTGATACGACTGGGCATTGAGTCAAACAGAGCTTGGATGGCGTGTACATGTACAGCTGCCCATACAGCTTCGACACGATACCACAGTTCATCAAGAGTAGTGACTGGTGTATTGTGACGAGCCAGTTGCTCGGCCACCATTGAACAGACGTTTTCAATTGGTGGGAGATCTGGATAATGTGCTGGCCAGGGCAGCAGTCGAACATTTTCTATATCCAGAAAGGCCCGTACAGGACCTGCAACATGCGGTCGTGCATTATCCTTCTGAAATGTAGGGTTTCGCAGGGATCAAATGAAGGGTAGACCCACGGGTCGTAAAACATCTGAAATGTAACGTCCACTCTTCAAAGTGCCGTCAATGCGAACAAGAGGTGACAGAGACATGTAACCAATGGTACCCCATGCCATCACGCCGCGTGATACGCCAGTGTGGCGATGACGAATACACGCTTCCAATGTGCGTACACCGCGATGTCGCCAAACACGGATGCGACCGTCATGATGCTGTAAACAGAACCTGGATTCGTCCGAAGAAATGACGTTTTGCCATTCGTGCACCCAGGTTCGTCGTTGAGTACACCATCGCAGGAGCTCCTGTCTGTGATGCGGCGTCAAGGGTAACCGCATCCATGGTCTCCGAGCCGATAGTCCATGCTGCTGCAAACGTCGTCGAACTGTTCGTGCAGATGGTTGTTGTCTTGCAAACGTCCCCATCTGTTGACTCAGGGATCGAGACGTGGCTGCACGATCCGTTACAGCCATGCGGATAAGATGCCTGTCATCTCGACTGCTAGTGATACGAGGCCGTTGGAATCCATCACGGCGTTCCGTATTACCCTCATGAACCCACCGATTCCATATTCTGCTAACAGTCATTGGGTCTTGACCAACGCGAGCAGCAATGTCGTGATACGATAAACCGTAATCCCGATAGGCTACAATCTGACCTTTATCAAAGTCGGAAACGTGATGTTACGCACTTCTTCTCCTTACACGAAGCATCACAACAACTTTTCACCAGGCAACGCCGGTCAACTGCTGTTTGTGTATGAGAAATCGGTTGGAAACTTTCCTCATGTCAGCACGTTGTAGGTGTCGCCACCGGCGCCAACCTTGTTTGAATGCTCTGAAAAGCTAATCATTTGCATATCATAGCATCTTCTTCCTGTCGGTTAAATTTCGCGTCTGTAGCACGTCATCTTCGTTGTGTAGCAATTTTAGTGGCCAGTAGTGTATATCAAATCCTTACTTTAATTATTCTATTATCTGCATCTTTGCTTGACTAATGCGCTTGTACCTGCTTTTTGTATTCACGCATTGATCTCCCTCTGCAAATGTTTATATCCGTAGGAAATTAACTATTCGCCTGGGCTTCACGACGTGTGTTATCAACCTATCTATTCCTTTAATTAAGTGGTATCATCAAGCACTTTCCTCCATGATTTGATTCTGCTGATTAAGAACCCTAGCTATTCTTCACCATTCTTCTGTGAAACCATATTTCGGACTCTTATATTCCCTTCTACAAGTAATATGTTTTCGCTTTCGCCGCAGTTTCACTTTCAGATAACGCTACATCCAGAAAAATACATTCAATCATATATACAGTCCGGTCATATTAACGTGACCACCGCCTATGTTCGACGTAAAAGTGCAATAACCACTCACAGACGACAGGTGGCAGCACTAGCAGTGGACGGTATACAGGGTGAGTCACCTAACACTACAGCTGGATATATTTCGTAAACCACATCAAATGCTGACGAACCGATTCCACAGACCGAACGTGAGGAGAGGGGCTAGTGTAATTGGTTAATACAAACCATACAAAAATACACGGAAGTATGTTTTTTAACACAAACCTACGTTTTTTTTATATGGAACCCCCTTGGTTTTGTTAGCACATCTGAACATATAAACAAATACGTAATCAGTGCCGTTTGTTGCATTGTAAAATGTTAATTACATCCGGAGATATTGTAACCTAAAGTTGGCGCTTGAGTACCACTCCTCTACTGTTCGATCGTGTATATCGGAGAGCACCGAATTACGTAGGGATCCAGAGGGAACGGTGATGGACCTTAGGTACAGAAGAGACTGGAACAGCACATTACGTCCACATGCTAACACCTTTATATTGGTCTCTTACACTGACGCACATGTACATTACCATGGGGGGTGAGGTACACGTACACACGTGGTTTCCGTTTTCAATTACGGAGTGGAATAGAGTGTGTCCCGACATGTCAGGCCAATAGATGTTCAATGTGGTGGCCATCATTTGCTGCACACAATTGCAATCTCTGGCGTACTGAATGTCGTACACGCCGCAGTACATCTGGTGTAATGTTGCCGCAGGCTGCCACAATACGTTGTTTCATATCCTCTGTGGTTGTAGGCACATCATGGTACACATTCTCCTTTAACGTACCCCACAGAAAGAAGTCCAGAGGTGTAAGATCAGGAGAACGGGCTGGCCAATTTATGCGTCCTCCACGTCCTATGAAACGCCCGTCGAACATCCTGTCAAGGTTCAGCCTAGTGTTAATTGCGGAATGTGCAGGTGCACCATCATGCTGATACCACATACGTCGACGCGTTTCCAGTGGGACATTTTCGAGCAACGTTGGCAGATCATTCTGTAGTAACGCGATGTATGTTGCAGCTCGCCGACCGTGGCCCGTGTTTGTTACAACACGCAACTGAACGTCGGAGGTTTCAAGCGTCAACTTTAGGTTACAATATCTCCAGATGTAATTAACATTTTACAATGCAACAAACGGCACTGATTACGTATTTGTTTATATGTTCAGATGTGCTAACAAAACTAACGTGGTTACATTTTTAAAAAAACGTAGGTTTGTGTTAAAAAATATACTTCCGTGCATTTTTGTATGGTTTGTATTAAACAATTACACTAGCCCCTCTCCTCACGTCCGGTCTGTGGAATCGGTTCGTCAGTATTTGATGTGGTTTACGAAATATATCCAGCGGTAACGTTAGGTGACTCACCCTGTATAAAGCATGTCGGGGCTACGCGGAAAAACAGGGCAGCCGTTGTCTAATGAGAAAACGGAGCGATTTATGTGTCGCCCAGTAGGATATGATTCTTACCTCTTGGAGCAAGGGTGAAGGCTTAGTTTGTGAACAGGTAGTGAGCCACTGTGAATAAAATATACCGTGTATGGCAAAATGGCGCAATCCCAAACCAGCGTCGAGGCAACTCTTGTGCACGACGAGCCATAGATGACAAAGATGAATGGCGCCTGCGGAGATGTGCAGGGGCGAGTAGACGTGCGGCTGTTGAGCAGCTGACAGCCCAGATGAAGTAAGGAGCTGCAGGCAGTGTCTTATCAACGACTGTTCAGCGAATGTGTTTGTGTGTGGGCCTCCCCAGCTGGCGCGAGGTTCATGCACCGATGATGACAGTTGCTCGTCGGCGACGAACGCTCGAATTTGCACGCCAGTACCGCATCTACATCTACATCTACATCCATACTCCGCAAGCCACCTGACGGTGTGTGTCGGAGGGTACTTTGAGTATCTCTATCGGTTCTCCCTTCTTCTCCAGTCTCGTATTGTTCGCGGAAAGAAAGATTGTCGGTCTGCCTCTGTGTGGGCTCTAATCTCTCTGATTTTATCCTCATGGTCTCTTCGCGAGATATACGTAGGAGGGAGCAATATAATGTTTGACTCCTCGGTGAAGGTTGTAACCTCCCCGCAAAAATATGTCAATAGTAAATGTAAATGGAAATGGAGCCAAATATCGTTAAATTGAAATGAACCCACGAAGAAATATCGTCCCGACAGAAATATTCAAATAAAATATGAAAATTGAGCCAAGTGTTAACTTCCCACAAAATTAAGAAATGAAGATTGTTGATCATAAGTCCACAATAATATTAATTAGATAATCAACCATGAACTGAATGTAACCTCGTAACAGAAATAATAATATCTGGTAAATTTTATAAGGGCAGCAGCGCTGACCTTCGGCCCTGTATTCTGAATAAAACAAGCAAAATTCTTACCTCAATAAAAACTGCGTCTGTATCTGCTCTTATCTATCGACACAGCTTCGTGCAATGCTGGCGTATATTTAATTTTGATTCTTGGGGGAAATGCATAGGAAATATTCTTTAAATTGAAATGAATGTTTTTCTTTAAAAAAGTTACTTTATAAAAAATTATTATTGGGGCATTTTTGAACAAATTAGTTACAATTAACATTCATTACTAGATGTGCGCAATGCTGCTTCATTACCTTCTACAACAATACTCATCGTCCACCACAATCCTGACCAGAGCCGCAAGAAGAACACGCCGTCGACGCATGCCGACACCTGCTCAGTACAATCGTCCACTCGCTACTACCGTCGACTGACTACTCCTACAGACAGAGTACAACTGACTGACGACTCGCGCGGTCAAGCACAGACTAGCAACGATAAATAACTCTCTGGTCAGAGATTCTGTCATGCCTCGCCATCGCAGGTAATGAATACATACGTGTTTCATAACCCTCCACTGGGGGGGGGGGGGGGGGGGGAGGGGGGTCAAAAATTTGGCAGCGGTGGTGAGTCATTTGGACTTGCCATGAGCAACAATTTTTTTGGTGATTAATTAACTTTACAATCTCGGAATATATACAGATATATAGGTGCAGAACACGAAGTAAATATAGTGCACATGCACTGAGTACAGAACATACCAGGCAATGACAAAATATATATACAATGAGTACAATACAAATTAACAAATGACATAAGTGCACATGCACTGTAGTTCAGAACATATCAGCAAATCAAAAAATGTATAGATCATGAATACAAATCACGTTAGCAAAAATGATTTTTCACTATGTTACAAGAATGAGGATAGGAAAGGGAAGGATTGCATCATGGTTGTAGCACTTTAGGTTGCACTCAGCTGCGCTGAAAGTCGATATCTTTCTACAGAAGCACAACACCAAGTGAGACAATCTGAAGTTCTTTTCCCATAAGTATTAATCAGCGTAGCCAAGACCCTGAAATGTTGTAGTAATATTCCATGTTATCTTTTTGGTAGTACATTAGGTACACCAAACAGTGGGACCATAATAGCATCTCCATCGCTCACGGTGGTGGACAGCATGTCGTGTCAACACCACGCTCTTGCAAGGTACACCAACGTAGAATTAGTGCAAAAACCAAATATAGTGCTCCATGATCATGAGGATATACAGGACAAACGGATATTGCAGTAATTCCAGGTAATTAGGTCAGAAGGTGAAGGACATTAAGTCACATACTAGTCTTCATTGAGAATTACACTAATGGTTGGTGGCACTCATTGCCCAGTTATTGAACATTTCTGTACCATGTATGTAGTATTACAGAACAATGTTCATGAGTTGTTTTACAGAGAACATTGGCACTCATTGCCTAATTATAAACCATCAGAAGTCAACATTAAAAACATGAGCTAATAAATGACGTAGTATTGCAGAATAATCTTCATCAGTCGTTTTACAGAGAACATTGGCACTCATTGCCTAATTATAAACCATCAAAAGTCATCATTGAAAACAGGAGCTGATAAGTGACATAGTATTACAGAATAATGTTAATGAGTCGTTTTACAGAGAACATTGGCACTCATTGCCTAGTTGTAAACCATCAGAAGTCATCATTGAAAACAAGAGCTAATAAATGACATAGTACTACAGAATAATGTTCATGAGTCGTTTTACAGAGAACATTGGCACTCATTCCCTAATTATAAACCATCAGAGGTTATCATTGAAAACAGGAGCTAATAAATGACATAGTATTACAGAATAATGTACATAAATCGTTTTACAGAGAACATTGGCACTCGTTGCCTAATTATAAAGCATTATATATATATATATATATATATATATATATATATATATATATATATATATATTTGGGTAATTACTGAAGAATGAAAATATTTGCTTTTTGAGTTGTTCAGCAAATGAAGATGTGTAATGTCATTCGTCATGAGTCAGCTGTAGCAAGATTATGAAACAAGTAGAGTATATGTAATCACATTCATAAATGACATAGGTTTAATGAACAACTGCTTATAGCACATTAATTTCATAAATAATTTCTCCTGCAAAATATAAAATGGATTATTAAACTGAAAGAAGAAACGCATTTTATGCTGAAAAGTAGTGAACTCCGAATTAACAGGTAGTGAAATGTGTATAAAAAAATGTGTTCCTTAGCTGTCCTTTCCAAAACCTTCAGTCATCATACTATGCAATATAACACATACTGTCAAAACGAACTGCAACAAATACTTAAATAACTACATAGCATCTCTTAACTAACAGCAAATATATAAACTTCATCATTATTTTCATCTGCAAAGAAAAACTTCATTATCCATATCACCATAACTCCATTATTATCATCACCTGTAAAGAAAAACTTCATTATCCATAGTAGCACATTCTTCATCGTTATTCACCACCATTCATTATCATCTGCAAAAGAGTCACTTCATTACTCATTACACAACTATTCCTTATTTCTAGCATATTTCATCACTAAAACTAAGATGTGTAGTTCTATCTGACAGCCTGCATCAATCGCCTAGTATTCTGAAAGAAAAAAATAGTTAAGACTGCTATTCTACGATGTGTATAGTATATTATTGTTAATGCTTGTTAATTCTGATCCATTTACTCTTCATCACGAAGTATTGTATCCTCTTTCGTTCATTCCGAAGGTGAAATTCCCATTTCTGTTTAATTTATTTCGTCTATACGTTATTTCTTTCTGTAAATGATGAACAAAGATTAATGTCTTGCATTTAATTCATATACCCATTAGATAAAAACTGGTTTATAGTAGCATAATTGAGCATACAGCATAGCATGACAGAAAACGTAATATGTCAAAAACATAGATAGTGTTCAGAGGCAAAAATGTACCCAGTGTATCACAATGTAGCAGCAAAAAAAGAAGTAGTCACGATGTCGAGATATCATAAGGCAAAATGTCAAAGTCAACTGGTGTTTGCTATATCTTAACTATTTCATAGTGCATACAAACAAAACAGGAAAACAATCGTACATACATAAAAAATGATGACAAGAAATGTGACTTTCTTTGTGTTCAGCTTGTATGTTGTGTAGTTAATAGAGGCGAGAATTAAAGACTTTAATGGAGAGAGAATTTAATAAAATTAATATGTCACTAGATAAAATTGCATAATTATTCATAAGATACGTAAGTTTATCTGGAAAAATGTGCACGGTCTGATGTGTAACGACAAGAAGAGCGACCTGCTAACTTTACCTTGCCGGGCACTTGCCAAGAATAAATACGACAATCATCAGTAAGTATTCATGTGAATATAATTGCATAAGTGGTCATAAAAATTAGCAAATGGCATTACAGCATGTTAAATCATAAAGTATCTTCATTCAATAAAAGGTTTGATATTCGATATGTGGTGGCTTCCTTTGGTTTTTCTGTTTCTCAAAGTTTCGACGTGTACAACATTGGGGTGAGGAATGCTGCGAATCCGATATGGAGCTGCGTATAGAAGTTCAAATTTACTGCACTTACCTTTTACTCTATTGGATAAATAGTGTGTACGTATTAATATCTTCTGTCCAATGTGAAAGTCACGGCGTGTACAAACCTGTTTTTGCTGTCTTCTCCGGCGCTCTGCGGCGCGTTTGATGTTGTTCAGCGCAATGTCAATTATTTCATGGTGTTGTAGTCGACGAGGTGTAGGAAATGTTACTAATTCTTTAATTTTGTTAGGTGGTTCAACATTTTTCAGTATAACAGACCGAGATAGCATAGTGGATTCATTTGGTATGGAATTAATTACATCCTGGAATGAGAGTATGTGTGTGTCCCAATCAATATGTCTTTTATGGCAGTATATTCTACACAGTTTACCAATTTCTTTCATTAATCGTTCACAAGGGTTCGAAGAAGCATGGTACCTGGATATATAGATCGGGGAAATGTTTCTAGCTCGTAACATACGTGTCCATATAGCAGATCGAAACTGTGATCCATTGTCGGAAATTACTTTCAACACATGCCTTACATGAAATAAAAAATGTTTTACAAATGCTTTCGAAACAGTTTTAGCAGTAGCTTTGCGTAACGGAGCGAAGGTAACAAATTTTGAAGTGAGTTCAACAGCGACAAAGATGTAGCAAAAACCTCTATTAGTTCTGGGAATCGGACCGAAAATGTCTACAGCGGCCATATGTCTCAATTTAACAGGTACAATGGGATGTAATGGAGGAATATGTGAAGTCGTATCTGATTTAGCTTTCTGGCAGATTTTACATGACGCTAAAACTCGTCGAATACGTTTCTCCATGTTCGTAAAATAACAGTTCTGTCTCAGTACAAGAAAACATTTTCTAGCTCCGTAATGTGCGTAACTTAAATGAGTATACCAGATTAATTTGTTAACAATGTAAGTAGGCTGTTTAAGTTTTCTTATTGGCAACGTTACGTAGCGCCCTGTATGAAAATCACTGGCTATGCTGTGTGCAGTCTCTGGCTAGTTTGCACTGTTGTATGCCATTGTAGTGTTGGGCAGCGGCAGCTGGATGTGAACAGCGCGTAGCGTTGCGCAGTTGGAGGTGAGCCGCCAGCAGTGGTGGATGTGGAGAGAGAAATGCCGGAGTTTTGATATTTGTAAGAATGGATGTTATGAACTCCTATATATATTATGACTTTTGATGACTATTAAGGTAAATACATTGTTTGTTCTCTATTAATATCTTTCATTTGCTAACTATGCCTATCAGTAGTTAGTGCCTTCCGTAGTTTGAATCTTTTATTTAGCTGGCAGTAGTGGTGCTCGCTGTATTGCAGTAGTTCGAGTAACCAAGATTTTTGTGAGGTAAGTGATTTGTGAAACGTATAGGTTAATGTTAGTCAGGGTCATTCTTTTGTAGGGATTTTTGAAAGTCAGATTGCGTTGCGCTAAAAATATTGTGTGTCAGTTTAGTGTTGATCAGAATAGGTAAAGAGCGAAATGTCTGAGTACGTTCAGTTCTGCTCAGCTGTTTGAAAATCAAATAATGTAAGAGGTTTATCAGCACAGTAATTCATTAAGTTTTCTAAGGGGACGTTTCAACAAGTTCATCAGGAATGCATAATAACCAATTGTTGCTGTCAGGATGAGAGCGGCGAAACAGAATGTCATTGCGTACAGTGTAATGGTTTCTAATGGTTACATTTTTCCTATCTTGCCAAAGGGTTTAATCTCTTTCCACTCGTTGTCTTTTTTCTGCTCTTGTGCTATGTCCTGTAATGACGACGAAATGAAATTTTCAAATCCAACTTGCTGAATGTACATGACGCTGAAATTTGCTTTGCAGAAGTTGGTTGCGATGTCTTGCTGATTGTTGCTAAGAGAACGAGATAGTGCGTCTGCTACAACATTTTGTGTGCCGGGAATGTGAACAATTGTAAAATTAAATTCCTGCAAATAAAGTTTCCATCTGCTTAATCTGTCGTGAGTAAATTTAGGCGAAAGTAAAAATTGTATAGCTCTATGATCTGTGTAAACGGTCGTATGTCTTCCATAAAGAAAATGCCGAAATCTGGTAAAAGCCCATACAACACATAATGTTTCAAGTTCAGTAACAGAATGATTGCGATGTTTTTAATTACTGTACAACCATCTTCTTCAATTTCCTGAAAAATGTGTACGCCTAAAGCGGTGTTAGAACTGTCGGTGGCAATGGAAAAATTTCTGGTAAGATCTGGGTGCGATAAAAGTGGAGCATTCAACAAGGCTTCTTTCAGGTTCACAAATTCATAATGTGCTTGCCTGTCCCAAGACCAAATAGTGTTTTTACCTGTCAATTGACATAATCTAGGGGTGTCTAAAGCAGAGTAATGAATAAATTTACGAAAAAAGTTAATTAAACCCAAAAAGCTGCGTAGTTGTTTTTTCGTCGTAGGAACAGTAATGTCACGTAAAGCTTGAAGTTTTTCCGGGTCAGGCGCAATGCCTTCTGCAGAAATTACATGTCCAAGAAATTTTATAGAAGTTTTACCAAAGTGCGATTTACTGAGATTAACTGTGAGTCCTTGTGCACGAAAAGTTTGCAACAGTTGTTCTAGAATCAGATTGTGTTCAGGCCAATTAGCTTCTGCAATTAGAATGTCGTCTACGTACGTTGTGATTCTGTCTTTAAGTTCTGTCGGAAGTATTGTATTCAAACCGCGAATAAAAGCTGCTGAAGAAATGGTTAAGCCGAACGGTAATTTACAAAATTGATAACAGTCACCAAAACAGAGAAATGCTGTGTACTTTCTGCAATTCGGATGGAGCTGAATTTGCCAAAATCCCGATTTCAGATCTAATGTACAATAAATAGCAGTACCGTGAAATTTCTGTAGAAGTTCTTCTAGTGTCTGTGGGCGATCTGTTTCATTAATAATAATGTCACTGATGTAACGCGAATCAAGTACGAGGCGAAGTGAGCCATCCTTTTTCTTAACAATATGGAGCGGGTTTATGTACAGACTAACTGCCGGGTCAATAATTCCTTGGTCGAGCATAGCTTGCAATTCTTTCTTAACTTGTTCTCTATGGATATATGGAATGGGATAATGCTTGACTTTAAATGTGTCGTGCTGTTTGACTTGAAATTCATACATAAAACCGGACATAGTACCAGGAACGTTGTCGAAAACTGGAGCTTGCTGTAAAAGAATTTTGTGTAGTTGCGTGCGTTCGTCGTCTGTATTTGCACTGCTCTGTTTAACTTTATCAGAAATCATCTGTATTATGTCATAGTCGGCTTCGTCTGGAGTATTATAGTTATGTACGTACGTATCTGTGAACAATGTGGAATTGCAGTCTATGCCACGTGATACGGAAATGACCTCTGTGCGATTAATTGTTTGTTCTTCTGCAGATAGTGAGTGCTGAAATTCTAAAGCCAATTGTACAATTTCATCCTTTAACATTAAATAGGAATTTTCAAAGTCAATAATTGCGTCGTGTTGTACCAGAAAATTCGTACCTAAAATAATGTCTGTTGTCAATAAAGGAACAATCCAAAAATTTGAGTGAAATGTGTGACCTGCAATACAAAATGATAAATGTGTCTGTAATTTTACATCTACTCCTTTACTCGATACAGCTCCTTTTACTTTAGTTTTACCTAATGGTAACGTGGGATAGGTATTCTCTTTGTTACACTCGTTGAAAGTTTCTTCATTTATAACTGACACAGGTGATCCAGAATCGATTACTGCTGAAAATTTCGATGATCCAATTTTAACTTCGATGACAGGGTGTGAAATAGTTTTTTGAACAACTGGTCTTTCCTGCAAAAGAGTGTCTTGGATGTCGTCAAAAGTAGTAACATTTTCGTGAATAAGATTCTGTGTATCTGAAGTTTGGCTTACGTTGCTGGAAGATGCAACCTGTCCTGTATCTAGTCAAATTCTATCTGACGTGTTACTATTTTCAGGAGGATGCTGTGGCATTTCGACTATTTGTACTGTTCTATTATTTCTTCCTGACGTATTACGTTCTGAATGATACCTACTGTCTGGTTCATTCATGATAAAATGTTGTTGCTGATCATTTTTCTGCTGGTAAGACCGACTGTTATTAAACGTATGATGATAATTGTGCTCATTCTTTTTACGTCTGTCGTGATAGTCATTTCTATACGGTGCATTGCGATACGAATTGAAATAGTGTGTTTTCTGTACATACTGATTTCCTTGTTGCTGTGTGTTACTATTTGTTGGGGCGACGCTATACGCGTACGCGGCGAAACATTTAAGCTTGTTTGACCTTGTGCATTACATTGTTGGTTAGGTATGCTAACCGGCTGGTTTTGTTGCTGTTGTTGGGAAAAACGTCTATTGTTGCTAAAATGTGGTTCCTGTTGCTGATAATTTTGACGATATTGATAATTAAAATTTTGTCTGTTATTAAAATTCTGTTGGTTGTCGTTCCTGAAGCGTCTATTACTTTTGCTATTGAAATTGCGTGGCTGATCGTAATTACTGTAAGTTTGTTGGCCTTGGTTATTATATGAAAAATTTTTGTTTATAAAGGAATAATCCGATTGCTGCACTTCCAAAAGCTGTAACAGATCTCTGAATGCCGAAATGCTTTCCTTCTGCTGACCCATTAAAAGTGACACTCTTAATGACTGTGGTAATTTAGAAATGTATAATTGTATAAGTGCAGATTCACTGTATGGTTCACTTAAGTACTGATTTTGTTGGACCATGTGCTCAAAAAATTGCGTGACAATGGGAAAATTTGAGTTCTCATACTTCAGTAAACTAATTAATTGATCCTTAATTCCATGCTGTGTCGTCTTTGACCAATATGCTGACAGAAAAGCATTCTGAAACTCTTCTACCAAATAGCATTGCCTCGCGATCGGTCTCGGGGTTTGCCTTCCAAAAAACTGCAAATAAATTCAAGTTTATGTGTTACAGGCCAAGTCGGTGGAAAAGCAAAGCTAAATTGTTGTATCCAATCCAGGGGGTGAATCTGTGTTCTGTCATTTTTAAATACTTTAAATTTTCTCACTGATAGAAAATGTTTGTAATCAAAATTATCGTCTCGGTATGTCTGAACAGGTTCACGATTGTATGAGAATCTATTTGTCTGTGACTGTTCAGAATCTAAGTCACGTACTCTCTGTAAATTACCTAAATTATATTGGCTGTGTGAGTCTGACAAATGTTCGCAAAGTGGCGTCTGCTGTGATGTATTAAACGCTGAAACATTTTTCATCTCTGTTACCTCTTGCTGTAAAGTTGACAATTTTCTACGTAACGTCTTATTAGACGAATCTGTCTCACTGATTGTCTGCTGTAGATTTTGGAATTCAGGTGTTTGATTAAACGAAATCGGAGAAGTATCGTCTGATTTGTTGTCATTATTGCTTTCAATAACATCAATATGACTGGCCAGTTCATCATATTTTTCAGTCAGTATTTTTACCTGATCATCGTTTTTAATGTCAGAAGCATTAATCTGTTCTTGTATTTTACGTGTGGTCTCGCTCAATTTTTTAACGTCTGCTTTGACGGCATCGGAATCCTGTGTTAGTTTTAATTGTTCGAGTCTGTCTGTCACTGTCTGAATATCTACTGTGTGTGTATCTGTTCTTGATTTAAGATCGGAAATTTCATCACGCAATTCTGTGTTCAACTGTTCGATGGTATTACTTTTGTCCAATACTGTAGCAATATTGTTGTCTACGTACGTTTTTGCTTTCGCAAACAATTTACGTTTGTCTTCCTGTCTCTGTGCGGTAATTGTTTCCATAACTTGTCGCTTTACTTTATTCTGTTCCTGTATAAATTTACGGAAACGCGTATCACTGTTTTGTAGGTGGTGATTAAAACGTTCGTCAATTTGACTGTTCTGTTGTTCGAATTTCGCGTCTATCTTTGCATCCATTGTGCGCGAAAGTTCTGCTGTCATTAATTTAAACTCGTCGCATAATTGTGTTGCTTTTTCAGAGCATTGTTTACCAACTGCACTAATTTCGACTCTAAGTGATTCTGTTGCAGCTGTTTGCATATCCCTTAATTCTTGAGCAACAGATCTAATTTCTTCACTACTTTTCCTAGCACAAGCCTCAATTTCCTCACGTAACTGTTCTTTAGTATCGTGACACTGCGTGGCAACAGCTGCAATCTGTTCACTTAACTGTCTGGAATTGTTGTCTAATTTTTCATTAAGCTGTTGTTTGAGATTTTCGTTATTTTCATTAAGTTGTTGCAAACATTTTCACTAAGTTGTTTGTGGTTTTCCTCTTGCCTTTCATTCTGTTGTTTGGAATTGTTGTCTAGTTTTTCATTAAGTTGTTTGTGATTGTAGTCTTGTTCTCTTTTCGATTGTTTAAGACTCTCATTAATTTGTTTATTCATTTGTAGCAAGATGGCCATAATTTGATCCGAGCCAAAATTAGCAACTCTATTCTCTGTGCTGTGTGATAGTGCACCTGCAATTGTCACGTTTTGTGTATCCATTTGGACAGTCTGTGATTCTTGAAAATGTTTGCTAATCGAATGTGCACTGTTAGTCACTACCTCGGAATCAAATAAATCTGTCCTACTTTGAGTATACTGTTCCTTTTCATTAGAAAAACTTATCTGTTCGTCACGTAAATCCTGCAAACCTGGTGTGTCAAGGTGGGCAGCGCTCATTGCAAGAGAACGCCCCACGTCATCAATTGTCGTCAAAATAACAGAGGACACAATTGAATTCGTTTGTTCATCATTAAGATAACAATCATTATTAGTGGTCAGTACGCACTGATTGTCCGTAAATGGTGGATTGTCATCATTACACTGCGTGTCGCAAGTACTATCGGTCAAGTTATTTAGGTCGGTTATTTCACTCACTATACATCGCGTTGTACTATTAACAGTTTTTCGCAGCATTTTTACACAAATCACAATTATTCACAAATGAAACAAAGACAATGCAAAATCCAACAAATACAAATACAACAAAGAGCAACAAATTGCCGATGATCTGTGGAAGAAAGATTGACAAATTAGAAAATGCATTGCGCCAAATGCTAATTATATATAAGTAAATAAGAGCAGATATATGACTACTTCTCAGAAGATTCACAAAGAAATACGATCCTGGTCCGGATGTCGCCAATTGTAATCTCCCCACAAGTATATGTCAATAATAAATGTAAATGGAAATGGACCCAAATATCGTTAAATTGAAATGAACCCACGAAGCAATATCGTCCCCACAGAAATATTCAAACAAAATATGAAAATTGAGCCAAGTGTTAACTTCCCACAAAATTAAGACATGAAGATTGTTGATCATAAATCCACAATAATATTAATTATATAATCAACCATGAACTGAATGTAACCTCGTAACAGAAATAATAATATCTGGTAAATTTTATAAGGGCAGCAGCGCTGACCTTCGGCCCTGTGAAATAATTAAACCCGATAAATTTTATAAGGGCAGCAGCGCTGACCTTCGGCCCTGTATTCTGAATAAAACAAGCAAAATTCTTACCTCAATAAAAACTGCGTCTATATCTGCTCTTATCTATCGACACAGCTTCGTGCAATGCTGGCGTATATTTAATTTTGATTCTTGGGGGAAATGCATAGGAAATATTCTTTAAATTGAAATGAATGTTTTTCTTTAAAAAAGTTACTTTATAAAAAATTATTATTGGGGCATTTTTTGAACAAATTAGTTACAATTAACATTCATTACTAGATGTGCGCAATGCTGCTTCATTACCTTCTACAACAATACTCATCGTCCACCACAATCCTGACCAGAGCCGCAAAAGGAACACGCCATCGACGCATGCCGACGCCTGCTCAGTACAACCGTCCACTCGCTACTACCGTCGACTGACCACTCCTACAGACAGAGTACAACTGACTGACGACTCGCGCGGTCAAGCGCAGACTAGCAACGATAAATAACTCTCTGGTCAGAGATTCTGTCATGCCTCGCCATCGCTGGTAATGAATACATAAGTGTTTTAAGGTATGTTCTCGAAACTTCAAGAAAAGCCCGTACCGAGCTACTGAGCGTCTCTCCTGCAAAGTCTTCCACTGGAGTTTATTATCTCCGTAACGTGTGGCGGTTTTCGTGTATCATCAACATCGACAAGTCCAATGAATATGGATGATACGATGCTCTATGGTATTCTGCGGTTTGAATTCACTCTGTTTTTTAGCAGTTGCATTGATTTGATTTTGTAAATGATACTCATAATATTATACACATGTATAATGCATTATTCAAACTACAACTTCTCCCGGATAATTATTTTTTTTCAAATTGCTCAAGAATTCCACCTGACGTAGTGTAATAATGTTGACTGTAAGCTGTGTTCATATCACTAAAATTACAGATCGTACATCAGAGCTTTTATAATTTTTGTCTTCGATGCATTTAATTATTCTTAGCAAATTGATCATGAAAGGGAACCACAGAATACCACCCACACACAACACTGACGTATGCTACCAGAAATATTTTTGTCCGTGATTCGTGCGTAGTTTAATTTTGGCCACATACATCAGGAATGAAATCTTGTTCAACAATAAATACCATCAGCACAGTTCTTAGAAAATGCAGTCTGATTCGATTAATTTTATCTTTTATAAAAAGAGTTCATTACCACCGGTGCACATTTGTTTCTTACACATCGGAATATTGAAAGTTTGCAGTTTCAAGTAATTTAAATTTGCCGCTGTAATAAAAGTTAAGATGGCGGCCAACAAAAAATAGAGGATTTCTTTTTTAATTAAGATTTTCCTTTTCCCAATAAATCATTTAAATTGATGCCACCAATAAAAAAATTATTAAATTGTTTTAAAAATTAGTTTAACACAAACCCACACTATTTTCAACTAACTATGGCTGCGCTACTTGCACCTATGATAAAACAATTAACACAAAATTATAATTAAAAGAGGAAGTGAATTTTCAATAATTAATCATAAATAGTTTTAACGCATGAACATAAAAGTACAATAATTTTACATTAAATGTTTTTCATTTAACAGACCTCAAATCCATTCGCGTCTTGCGTCGGCGATGTACATCAGAAGAAGACGACAAAAGGGTACAAAACAAAAGAAAAGAATGACAAAGATTAACAAAGAATGTGAGACAAATAGTGTCTCTGTTTTACATAATTATCATCTTTTTAAGAAATAATTACATAATTGAATGAATATTATGCACACGTTCATATTCCACTCGTAATATATATATATATATATATATATATATATATATATATATATATATATATATATATATCGTGGATGTTATATACACTTTCGCGATTACTAAATGATCCTGTAATGAAGTGCGCTGCTCTCCGTTGGATTTTCTCTATCTCTTCTATCATCCCTATCTGGTACGAATCCCACACTGGTGAGCAATTTTCAAGCAGTGGGCGAACAAGCTTACTGTAACCTACTTCCTTTGTTTTCGGATTGCATTTCCTTAGGATTCTTCCAATGAATCTCAGTCTGGCATCTGCTTTACCGACGATCGACTTTATATGATCATTCCATTTTAAATCACTCCCAATGCCTGCTCCCACATAATTTATGGAATTAACTGCTTCCAGTTGCTGATCTGCTATATTGTAGCTAAATGATGAGGGATCTTTCTTTCTGTGTATTCGCAGCAAATTACAGTTGTCTACATTGAGATTCAATTGCCATTCCCTGCACCATGCGTCAATTCGTTGCAGATCCTCCTGCATTTCAGTACAATTTTCCATTGTTACAACCTCTCGATACGCCAGTGCATCATCCGCAAAAAGCCTCAGTGAACTTCCGATGTTATCCACAAGGTCATTTATGTATGTTGTGAACAGCAACGGTCCTACGACACTCCCCTGCGGCACACCTGAAATCACTCTTACTTCGGAAGACTTCCCTCCATTGAGAATGACATGCTGCGTTCTGTTGTCTAGGAACTCTTCAATCCAATCACACAATTGGTCTGATAGTCCATATGCTCTTACTTTGTTCATTAAACGACTGTGGGGAACTGTATCGAACGTCTTGCGGAAGTCAAGAAACACGGCGTCTACCTGGGAACCCGTGTCTATGGCCTTCTGAGTCTCGTGGGCGAATAGCGTGAGCTGGGTTTCACACGATCGTCTTTTTCGAAGCTCATGCTGATTCCTACAGAGTAGATTTCTAGTCCCCAGAAAAGTTATTATACTCGAACATAATACGTGTTCCAAAATTCTACAACTGATCGACGTTAGAGATATAGGTCTATATTTCTGCACATCTGTTCGACGTCCATTCTTAAAAAAGGGGATGACCTGTGCCCTTTTCCAATCCTTTGGAACGCTACGCTCTTCTAGAGACCTACGGTACACCGCTGCAAGAAGAGGGGCAAGTTCCTTCCCGTGCTCTGTGTAAAATCGAACTGGTATCCCATCAGATCCAGCGGCCTTTCCTCTTTTGAGGGATTTTAATTCTTTCTCTAGCCCTCTATCGTCTATTTCGATATCTACCATTTTGTCATCTGTGCGACAATCGCAGATGGACGTCCATTGAGTGGCGACAGATGCCTTTTCGTATGAATGCCGTTTTATGCTGCATCGGACAGATGGCTGTTGGGGTGTACGACGTGAAATGTTTGAAAGCAAACATGCGGCAACAATCGTATGAAGGGTCCAGGCCAAGGAGGTATCGTTAAGGTCTGCAGAATACTTTTGTGGCATTCCCTGGGCGATCTCGTCACCCTGGAAGGCACAATGGATGAACACAAGTGTGCATCTGTTCTTGGGGACTATGGAAACCCCTACATGCAGTTTGTTTTTCCTCGGCACGTCGGCATCTACCAGCAGGACAACGCAATGTGTCACACAGCTGGCACTGTACGGGCGTGGTTCGACGAGCACCAAGATCAGTTTACCGTACTCTATTGGCCACCACATACCCCGGACTTAAACGCATTGGAGAACCTGTGGGACCATCGTGATCGATCTGTTCGCGCCATGGATCCTCATCTACATCTACATCTGCATCTACATACATACTCCGCAATCCACCATACGGTGCGTGGCGGAGGGTACCTCGTACCACAAGTATCATCTTCTCTCCCTGTTCCACTCCCAAACAGAACGAGGGAAAAGTGACTGCCTATATACCTCTGTACGAGTCCTAATCTCTCTTATCTTATCTTTGTGGTCTTTCCGCGAAATATAAGTTTGCGGCAGTAAAATTGTACTGCAGTAAGCCTCAAATGCTGGTTCTCTAAATTTCCTCAGTAGCGATTCACGAAAACAACGCCTCCTTTCCTCCAGAGACCCCCACCCGAGTTCCTGAAGCATTTCCGTAAAACTCGCGTGACGATCAAACCTACCAGTAACAAATCTAGCAGCCCGCCTCTGAATTGCTTCTATGTCCTTCCTCAATCCGACCTGATAGGAATCCCAAACGCTCGAGCAGTACTCAAGAGTAGGTCGTATTAGTGTTTTATATGCGGTCTCCTTTACAGATGAACCACATCTTCCCAAAATTCTACCAATGAACTGAAGACGACTATCCGCCTTCCCGACAACTGCCATTACATGCTTCTCCCACTTCATATCGCTCTGCAATGTTACGCCCAAATATTTAATCGACGTGACCGTGTCAAGCGCTACACTACTAATGGAGTATTCTAACATTACGGGATTCTTTTTCCTATTCATCTGCATTAATTTACATTTATCTGTATTTAGAGTTAGCTGCCATTCTTTACACCAATCACAAATCCTGTCCAAGTCGTCTTGCATCCTCCTAGAGTCACTCAACGACGACACCTTGCCGCACACTACAGCATCATCAGCAAAAAGCAGCACATTGCTATCCACCCTATCCAAAAGATCATTTATGTAGATAGAAAACAACAGCGGACCTACCACACTTCCCTGGGGTACTCCAGATGATACCCTCACCTCCGATGAATACTCACCATCGAGGACAACGTACTGGGTTCTATTACTTAAGAAGTCTTCGAGCCACTCACATATTTGGGAACCAACCCCATATGCTCGTACCTTAGTTAGGAGTCTGCAGTTGGGCACCGAGTCAAACGCTTTCCGGAAGTCAAGGAATATGGCATCCGTCTGATACCCTTCATCCATGGTTCGCAAGATATCATGTGAAAAAAGGGCGAGTTGCGTTTCACAGGAGCGATGCTTTCTAAAGCCGTGCTGAAGCAAGGACAGCAACTTCTCTGTCTCAAGCAAATTCATTATATTCGAACTGAGAATATGTTCGAGAATCCTGCAACAAACCGATGTTAAGGATATTGGTCTGTAATTTTGAGGATCCGTCCTTCTGTCCTCCTTATATACAGGCATCATCTGCGCTTCTTTCCAGTCGCTCGGGACTTTACATTGGGCAAGAGATTCGGCTGATCCTCAGCCGAGAAACGTAGCGTAGCTAGGCACGGACCTGGGGCCAGTGCGGCGGCATATCCCTGCCGATACCTTCCAGAACCTCAGTGACTCTTCCTACACGTTTCACAGCGGTGCGCGCTGCAAAGGTTTTGGACAGGTGATCACATTAACTTGACTGGACAGTGTAACTACGTAGACGGAACTACACAGTGTTACATCATGAACAACTTTACCGAGCACTACCATGCCGATACTCCAGTATTTCCTTGCTTGTGAGGTATATTGATTAATATTCAATTCTTCAATTGAGACTGCAACGGCTATTGGGTGTAACTAATATGACTGAAACATTTGAGGTGTAGATCGTAACACAGCAGGCGCACAGGACGAACAAGTGCAGCTTATACACTCCTGGAAATTGAAATAAGAACACCGTGAATTCATTGTCCCAGGAAGGGGAAACTTTATTGACACATTCCTGGGGTCAGATACATCACATGATCACACTGACAGAACCACAGGCACATAGACACAGGCAACAGAGCATGCACAATGTCGGCACTAGTACAGTGTATATCCACCTTTCGCAGCAATGCAGGCTGCTATTCTCCCATGGAGACGATCGTAGAGATGCTGGATGTAGTCCTGTGGAACGGCTTGCCATGCCATTTCCACCTGGCGCCTCAGTTGGACCAGCGTTCGTGCTGGACGTGCAGACCGCGTGAGACGACGCTTCATCCAGTCCCAAACATGCTCAATGGGGGACAGATCCGGAGATCTTGCTGGCCAGGGTAGTTGACTTACACCTTCTAGAGCACGTTGGGTGGCACGGGATACATGCGGACGTGCATTGTCCTGTTGGAACAGCAAGTTCCCTTGCCGGTCTAGGAATGATAGAACGATGGGTTCGATGACGGTTTGGAGTACCGTGCACTATTCAGTGTCCCCTCGACGATCACCAGTGGTGTACGGCCAGTGTAGGAGATCGCTCCCCACACCATGATGCCGGGTGTTGGCCCTGTGTGCCTTGGTCGTATGCAGTCCTGATTGTGGCGCTCACCTGCACGGCGCCAAACACGCATACGACCATCATTGGCACCAAGGCAGAAGCGACTCTCATCGCTGAAGACGACACGTCTCCATTCGTCCCTCCATTCACGCCTGTCGCGACACCACTGGAGGCGGGCTGCACGATGTTGGGGCGTGAGCGGAAGACGGCCTAACGGTGTGCGGGACCGCAGTCCAGCTTCATGGAGACGGTTGCGAATGGTCCTCGCCGATACACCAGGAGCAACAGTGTCCCTAATTTGCTGGGAAGTGGCGGTGCGGTCCCCTACGGCACTGCGTAGGATCCTACGGTCTTGGCGTGCATCCGTGCGTCGCTGCGGTCCGGTCCCTGGTCGACGGGCACGTGCACCTTCCGCCGACCACTGGCGACAACATCGATGTACTGTGGAGACCTCACGCCCCACGTGTTGAGCAATTCGGCGGTACGTCCACCCGGCCTCCCGCATGCCCACTATACGCCCTCGCTCAAAGTCCGTCAACTGCACATACGGTTCACGTCCACGCTGTCGCGGCATGCTACCAGTGTTAAAGACTGCGATGGAGCTCCGTATGCCACGGCAAACTGGCTGACACTGACGGCGGCGGTGCACAAATGCTGCGCAGCTAGCGCCATTCGACGGCCAACACCGCGGTTCCTGGTGTGTCCGCTGTGCCGTGCGTGTGATCATTGCTTGTACAGCCCTCTCGCAGTGTCCGGAGCAAGTATGGTGGGTCTGACACACCGGTGTCAATGTGTTCTTTTTTCCATTTCCAGGAGTGTAGCTATCTTTAGGAGATTGAGGGAGGTCGACTCATTTGCATGAGCGAAATGGGAGCATTATACCGCGGGACCAAACACACACTTGGCTACAGTGCAATGCGTGCAGGAAGAGTGATGGCGAGAAAAAATCATGATTACAGTATGGCAATAAGATATGTACAGGTTGTTCCAGAAGGACTACGCAGCGAGAAGATCGAAAACTGTACAGCTGGCTCTGACGAGAAGGCATATGATAACAGCTGAAATTCGGGCAGAGGATACAGGAAGAGTTTCACAACGAGCGATCGGGAGCAGATCTCTGAAAGCTGGTTAGAGATTTCGTGGTGCCACATATCATTTACCGCTGATCCCTCACACACTACCGTAGACAACAGCGACATGGGTGATGAAGACCCAGATTCAACTGGGACAATGAGCGGCATTCTGCGTTGTGCGGCGATCAGCCTCGCTTCTGTTTGTGGCGGTCATATCGAAGCCGAAGTGCCCGTAGACCACATGGTGAATCGTCACAGGGAGCAAGGATGCTGGAGACCACCAACTCTGCACGTCCTATGGATTATACAACAAACAACTCTCGAAGAAGAACACAAAGAGAAACGTTCTAGAAACAGTTAACTACATTTAAATCTTAAATATAATGTTTTTCAGCTCCATCAGAATTCAAAACATAAATGAAAGCAAACCGTGTTTTACATTATATAGCCCAGGACGTCAAACTATGGGCCGGACACATTACGACCCAGTCACACGACCAGTCGAATAAGTAGTGAAGTCGACAATAAATTTATGAAATTAATATCTAAGATACTGCCTTGTGCACGTCGTTAAAGCATCATTCTCCAAGACCACCTGTTAATCCAATTTTTACAAAAGGAATATTCATGTACTTTTGGATTCCAGTATTCAGTATTATGCATGCAGCATTATGACCAGCACATTTCGACCATCATTCCCAAAACAAGTTATACGATACCCGACACCTGACAGAGATTGAAAGGAGCATTCATTGTGGGTTAAAGGTTGGCCGAACTAGGGAATTACTGAAACTTCCTGGCAGATTAAAACTATGTGCCGGACCGAGACTCGAACTCGAGACCTTTGCCTTTCGCGGGCAAGTGCTCCACCATCTGAGCTACCCAAGTACAACTCACGCTGCCTCCTCACAGCTTTACTTCCGTCAGTACTTCGGTTTGGAAAGTAGGAGACTAGGTACTGGCGGAAGTAAAGCTGTGAGGACGGGGTGTGAGTCGTGCTTGTGTAGCTCAGACGGTAGGGCACTTGCCTGCGAAAGGCAAAGGCCCCAAGTTCGAGTATCAGCCCGACACACAGTTTTCATCTGCCAGGAAGCTTCATATCAGCGCACACTCCGCTGCAGAGTGAAAATCTCATTTTAGGGAATTACTGTCCCAACTGTTCACAATAATTGTATGGCCTGGGTTGTGAGGATGACGGAATGCGGTGGAGCAGGCCAGTCAGCGCTCTAGATGCTAATTCCACAGTGTTACTGGAAAAATAATTTGTTTGTAAAAGTTTACAATCGTATTTCTCTTCCGTACTGGCGTCCCCGCCGACACCTGTTCTGGGTCGCGACCTCAGAAGTTGCTGACGCTGTCTCAGTGCACTCCTGCAGCTGTCGCGCTCTGCGTGCGGCCTACGTCATCACGGTGTCGTGCAGGTAGCAGACCTCGCAGGCGAACGGCATAGCTCGTCCAACTAGTGAGCTGATGAGGACCGAAAAATTAATTACCAGAGCACTGAGTGTTTGCGAGATCAACAATTCACAGCGTCAGAGTCTGTAGCATTCTCGGAGGTGGAAATCATCTTGGCGAACGGTAGCAGAGCGTC
Source organism: Schistocerca serialis cubense (assembly GCF_023864345.2). NCBI lineage: Eukaryota > Metazoa > Arthropoda > Insecta > Orthoptera > Acrididae > Schistocerca > Schistocerca serialis. The sequence continues at coordinate 308,927,496 of NC_064646.1, read as the reverse complement.
ACATATCGGCAGAACAGCTGGTGCACTCAGCATAAAGATTGAACACAGAGGCTTGGAAGCCTGAGTATTTGCACTGAAGCGCCAAAGAAACTGGCTTAGCCATGCTCATTCAGAGATATGTAAAAATGCAGAATACGACGCTGTGGTCACCAACGCCTATATAAGACAACAGGTAACTAGTGCAGGTGTTAGATCGGTTACTGCTACTACAATTCCAGGTTATCAAGATTTAAGTGAGGTTGAACTTGGCATTACAGTCGGCGCAAGAGCGATAGGACACAGCATTTCCGAGGCAGCAATGAAGTGGGGATTTTCCAGTATCACCATTTTATGAGTGTACCATGAGCATCAGGAATCCCGTAAAACATCAAATCTCAGACATCGCTGCGGTCGGAAAAAATTCTGCAAGAACGGGACCAACGACGACTGAAGAGAATCGTTCAGTGCAACTCTTCCTCAGGTTATTGCAGATTTAAATGTTGGGCCATCAACGAGTGTCAGCGTGCGAACCATTCAACGAAACATCGATATGGGCTTTCGGAGCCGAAGGCCCACTCGTATAGCTTTGATGACTGCATGATACAAAGCTTTACGCCTCGCCTGGGCCCCTCAACACCGACATTGGACAGTTGATGAATGGAAACATGTTGCCTGGTCGGACGAGTCTCGTTTCAAATTGTATCGAGCGGACGGACGTCTAAGGGTGTGGAGGCAACCTCATGAATCCATGCTGGTGGAGGCTCTATAATAACGTGGGGTGGACATTAGTAGCGTCCATGCCACGTCGTTTTCCAGTACTTTCACGTGCTCGCCAGGGCCCTGCACGTTATTAGGCAGGTACCCCAGTTTATTTGCCTCTTCGACGTTCTGTCGGGCCAGCGATTAGCGAATGTGGACTACTTTTCAAGGTTCATCAGCGCTCTTCACCGTTCTCTGTTTCGCAAGAATGGCTTTCAGACCTTCAGCTTGTTGCTTTTCTGCCCCATCAGCAGACTGATAGGTGTTCTTGCGTTCTTGCGAAACTTTCTCTCTCTCTTACGAAATCAAGTTGAGCTGTTACAACTATGTGATGGCTTCTGATGGTTTAGGTCATGTCGCTGAGTTTACAATTCAAGCTTCTCACTCGCGCGAGGCGGGGGGAATGTCTTGCTCCATTTTCCGCAATGTCTGCTTTGTGCCGATTTGTTGTTTTGATTGCGACACGGGGAATTGGCGTGGCTTGCCCTGGCTTGGTTGTTACAGCATAGGACTTCGCGAAATTTTACATTTGTCTACAATACATTTCTGCTGTGCCGTGCACAGGGTGTTCGGAAATTTCCGTGGAAAACTTCTAGGGAAGTGAGCACACAATATTCTGAAGTGGAACGCTGTCCGCAAATGTACCATTTCCATGTTACAGCCATTTGAATGCTGGGTTGGTATGCAACAGAGTAGTCATAGGCGAGGGAGGGGGGGGGGGGGGGTGTATGGTTATATCGGATCGGCTGTTGTCATTTGAAGTCTATCGCACCCCCCAGAATTGGTTTGAGCGTCATTCACGTGACTGCGAATGTTAGGGCACCGTCGTTGAGGACACATTTGCAGAATACACCAACATGATCCTTCACCGTCAGCAGGCGCTCCGGTGATGTGACAAGCAGAGGCGCACACCCGAACTGGAAGAGGCCGTACCGCGTCACGTTGAACAGAACCAGTCAACGTGTACACGAGCAGTTCCACGTGTTCCTTTAGGTATTAATGAGTGCAACCGTAAAACAAGTGACGTACTGATTCACGCGTAATAAATTACTTGTAAAAGTGGTCGCGTTACTACCGTGTTTTCAAACGGCTGTGCCACGGGTAAGGTAAGTTTCCGGACGTGGGTTCCAATTCAGAATATTATCTACTCTTTTCCCTCTACAAGTCCTAGAATTTTGTAACGGGGATGTCCATACACCCAGTGTAAATAAATGAGCTAGTAGATAACGCTGGAAGTTTCTTGGGGCTATTCTAGACGGAGTAGTTGTCTGTAATATGATAGCAACTCCAGACTTGTTCATGCACAGCTCAAATATACGATGCGTCTTATAACCGCAACTATCAGGCCCACAGCCACTTTCTGGCTGCCCGTACTTGGCCACATACCACCCCCAACGCTGCGGCGGGAAAGTGCGCTCGTACGGGAGAGCAAAAAAATATAGAAAAGTCCTAAGCTCGCTATGCACACAAACATTCCAAGCATCAGCAAAGGTAGGCGTCGCTCTCATCGCCCACCACTGTAAACCGTCACACTGTTGACTGGAAACTACTTTAATACTGGTGACTACAGAGGACATCAATGGCCGATTAATGTTACGACAAAACAGCTTAAGATGCCTTGCATATCGACCAAGCCACCTGGTGTTGAAGTGCCAAGTTCTTAACCGAATAAGAACCACCTCTAGAAGGTGTGCAGGCATTTTACTCAAGTGGAAGAAAATAAGTTCACCAGACTGTGACCGTGGCGCCGAAAAACAGACTTCGCCAAGTAATTCAAGAACGTTCCCAGAGAACCTCCGTTGGTGATCCAACAGAATTCCTCTTATTGATGACAGAGGGATCAGTAAATTGTATTCGTGGCCTGGATATTAGTTTATAGTTTGAGGTAATTCTATTATTATTAGTTTGTCATGTTGCTGGCCCGCATCTCGTGGTCGTGCGGTAGCGTTCTCGCTTCCCACGCCCGGGTTCCCGGGTTCGATTCCCGGCGGGGTCAGGGATTTTCTCTGCCTCGTGATGGCTGGGTGTTGTGTGCTGTCCTTAGGTTAGTTAGGTTTAAGTAGTTCTAAGTTCTAGGGGACTTATGACCACAGCAGTTGAGTCCCATAGTGCTCAGAGCCATTTGAACCATTTTTTTTTCATGTTGCTGTACGATAAGTAAATAATGACAACGATTTTCAGGAGACCTGCAGCGAACCTATGATTAATGCAGGATATGGTAGAGTGCAAAATGGCTAAGCAGGTATGGCTAGAGGACAAATGTAAGGATGTAGAGGCTTATCTCACTAGGGGTAAGATAGATACTGTCTTTGGAGAAAAGAGAGCCACTTGTATGAATATCAAGAGCTCAGATGGAAACCCAGTTCTAAGCAAAGAAGGGAAAGCAGAAAGGTGGAAGGAGTATATAGACGGTCTATACAAGGGCGATGTACTTGAGGACAATATTATGGAAATGGAAGAAGATGTAGATGAAGATGAAAAGGGGGGTTCGATACTGCGTGAAGAGTTTGACAGAGCACTGAAAGACCTAAGTCGAAACAAGGCTCCGGGAGTAGACAACATTCCATTGAACTACTGACGGCCTTGGGAGGGCCAGTCCTGACAAAACTCTACCATCTGGTGAGCAAGATGTACGAGACAGGCTAAATACCCTCAGACTTCAAGAAGAATATAATAATTCCCATCCCAAAGAAAGCAGGTGTTGACAGATGTGAAAATTACCGAACTATCAGTTAAATAAGCCACAGCTGCAAAACACTAACCCGAATTATTTACAGACGAATGGAAAAACTGGTAGAAGCCGACCTCGGGGAAAACCAGTTTGGATTCCGTAGAAATGTTGGAACACGTGAGGCAATACTGACCTTACGACTTATCTTAGAAAATAGATTAAGGACAGGCAAGCCTACGTTTCTAGCATTTGTAGACTTAGAGAAAGATTCTGACGATGTTGAGTGGAATACTCTCTTTCAAATTCTAAAGGTGGCAGGGATAAAATACAGGGAGCGAAAGGCTATTTACAATTTGTACAGAAACCAGATTGCAGTTATAAGAGTCGAGGGGCATGAAAGGGAAGCAGTGGTTGGGAACGGAGTGAGACAGGGTTGTAGCCTCTCCCCGATGTTATTCAATCTGTATATTGAGCAAGCAGTAAAGAAAACAAAAGAAAAATCTGGAGTAGGTATTAAAGTCCAGGGAGAAGAAATAAAAACTTCGCCGATGACATTGTAATTCTGTAAGAGACGTTAAAGGCCTTGGAAGAGCAGTTGAACGGAACGGACAGTGTCTTGAAAGGAGGATATAAGATGAACATCAACAAAAGCAAAACGAGGATAATGGAATGTAGTCGAATTATGTCGGGTGATGCTGAGGGAATTAGATTAGGAAATGAGACACTTAAATTAGCAAAGGAGTTTTGCTATTTGGGGATCAAAATAACTGATGATGGTCGAAGTAGAGAGGATATAAAATGTAGACTGGCAATGGCAAGGAAAGCGTTTCTGAAGAAGAGAAACTTGTTAACATCGAGTATAGATTTAAAAGTCAGGAAGTCGTTTCTGAAAGTATTTGTATGGAGTGTAGCCATGTATGGAAGTGAAACATGGACAACAAATAGTTTGGACAGGAAGAGAATAGAAGCTTTCGAAATGTGGTGCTACAGAAGAATGTTGAAGATTAGGTGGATAGATCACATAACTAATGAGGAGGTATTGAATAGGATTGGGGAGGAGTTGGTGGCACAACTTGGCTAGAAGAAGGGATTGGTTGGTAGGACATGTCCTGAGGCATCAAGGGATCACAAATTTAGCATTGGAGGGCAGCGTGGAGGGTAAAAATCGTAGAGGGAGACCGAGAGATGAATACACTAAGCAGATTCAGAAGGATGTAGGTTGCAGTAGGTACTGGGAGATGAAGGAGCTTGCACAGGATAGAGTAGCATGGAGAGCTGCATCAAACCAGTCTCAGGACTGAAGATCACAACAACAACATGGCAGAGGACACTTAATCTAAATAAATGTAACGTATTACGCGTAAGAAAAGCGAAGAGTACTACTTCTCTTAGATTATTCGCGACAAATCGCTGGGAATTACAGCAAAATGCCTAAGAGTAATCCTAGGATTACTCCTTGGTATTTCATGGTAGTTCCTGTATCCGGAGCGAAAGAAATTGTAAATAGCACGTGAAACAAACTACGGAAAAGAACAGACGTCTAGCTGAGATTAATTGAAAACAGTCCATAGAAATAGTTTTCACTATCGAAAGAAGCGGCTTACAAAACATTTGGTCCATCGATCCTTCAGTATTACTCATGTCTTTAAACCTGGCCACGTTGGCTTAATAAAAGACAAAGAGAAGATAGAACGAAGAGCTGTGCATTTCATCATGACATCGTTTAGACGGAGAGAGAGAGCGTTACGAACACGCTCAACTAACATGGTGGAAGACTCTGCAAGACAGCTTTGTGATTCACCGAGAGTTGTGCTACTGGAATTGTGAGATTACGTTCTAGGAAGTGACAGGCAATATATTACTTTCTATCACATACGTCTCGCAAAATGACCATGAAGAAAAAGTAAAGAAATTAGTGTTCATACGGAGGTTTAGCGAGAATCAGTCTTTCCACGCGGCATATCGTACGAAACAGGAAAGAAGACAAAGATGGTAGTACCAGAAAATGTCAACGCCACACACCACAAATGGTTCAAAAATGGCTCTGAGCACTATGGGACTTAACATCTGTGGTCATCAGTCCCCTAGAACTTAGAACTACTTAAACCTAACTAACCTAAGGACATCACACACATCCATGCCCGAGGCAGGATTCGAACCTGCGACCATAGCAGTCGCGCGGTTCCGGACTGAGCACACACCACAAGGTGACTTGCGGAGTATGGAGGTAGATATAGTCGTATAGGAATGCGAAGTTCGAAGCAGAAGATATCGCACGATTTCTTACGGCTGTAGGACTTGGCTTCATAAAACAGTCTATTCAGTATCGCGTCCGTATAGACTGTCCGTTCAAAAGTACTCGGACACTCCTACGTAATGCGGAATTGACCACTAGGTGTTACGAGAGGAGAACCGTCAGTAAAAAGAGTTGGGTTTAATGTGTTGTCAGCAGACAAGCAGTAACAGCAGAATGTATCGGTCAAGCGAGTGCACTGGCCTCAAACTTGGGTTGGTCGTTGGATGTCATCTGAATAACGAATCCATCAGGAACATTTCCATCCTTCAAAAGCTGCCCAAGTCGACTGTTGATGTGACTGAAGTGGGAACGCGAAGGAACAGCCACTGTTAAAGTGAGAGCAGGCAGTACTCATCTACAGACGGACATGGATTGTTGTGCGTTGCGGAGGATGGATGTTAGAAATCGCATGAAATCAGAGGAAAAAAAACCCATATGAAATCAGAGGAAGGAATCACTCGTGATTCCCAAAGTGCTGCCAGCAGTCCAGCTACGAAGGGAGTTAAAAGCCACACATCTGTGAAATCAATATAAGAAATGTTTTTCTGGAAAGATGGACGCGACAGAACAGTGGATGACTGATGATTTGGAGAGATGAAGCGCGCTCTAGCCTGTGGCATTTCGATGGTAGAGTTCGGGGTTTGGCGACTGCCTGGACAACGTTATGTGTAGAGCCAAACATGAAGAGTTGAGCAGGTTGTGTTGCGGTATGGATGCACTTTTCGTGGTACGGATGGGCTCCCTTTATTGCACTTAAGAAACTCTAAATACGGAGGGATATGAAGAAATATTACAGCATCGTATACTCCGAACAGTAGAGGAACAGTTCGGAGACGATGACTGCGTCAGCATAACTATGCGCTCTGTCATAAAGCAGCGTCTCTGTGGCAATGGTTTGTGGACAATAAATAACTGAAGTGGACTGGTAGGCCCAGAGTCCCAACTTGAGGCCAATAGCATACCTTTGGGGTGAGTCAGGACGTATACTTCACTCCCGACTTTTGTGTCCAACGATCAAAGTTAGTGTGATGCTATACTCCCTCCGTATGTGTGTTTTCAGGGATGTATTCGACGCCGACTTCATTGTTATAGTCTCGTGGTTCTAGGCGCTCAGTCCGGAACCGCGCGACTGCTACGGTCGCAGGTTCGAATCCTGCCTCGGGCATGGATGTGTGTGATGTCCTTAGGTTAGTTAGGTTTAAGTAGTTCTAAGTTCTAGGGGACTGATGACCACAGATGTTAAGTTCCATAGTGCTCAGAGCCATTTTTGAACCATTTTTTTCTTATAGATGACAAACCGCGAACAGCCCAGGTGGAGGAGCTCTGCGAATAGACTGGTTTGCTCGTTTCCCCGGCTAAAATCCCATTGAGCCCATATGTGGGATACGTACTACAGCATGAATACGTGCACTAACGGCCACCCGGAAGTTGTCAGCTGAGCTGGTGGAGGGATGGAACGTTCTACCAGAAGAACTCCTGACCAACATTGCGACCAGCACGGGGAGACATTGCAGAACATGTATTGCCGTCCGTCGTGGCCGCACACCCTATCAAAAGAACCATTTCCCTCTTTTTATAATATCCAGGGGACCATCATACATCGGGGTGTTTTCATGATATTTTATTGTCTTCTAATAAAAGCGCCATTTTTGTTCGTCTCATTGCGTATTTCTTTCAGTTACCTTCCTCGCTTTACTGTAGCAGGTCTTCCTACGTACAGTCCAAGTTTCATCGAATTATGTTACTTTGCGGTGTCACGTCATGAGGAAGTTACTTTCATCGTTAAGTTTAGCACACTACTACAGTGTCTGGGCACTTGTGATCAGTGTATAATGTCGGTTAGGAGGGGTACCTAGCGTTAAATAAGCCAAAGCTGTAGTAAACACGGTAAGTCACTGAACGGTCTGTAACAGCAGCAAGAGCGAAAAGACCTTCGCCCACGCGCGCGAAGGTGGCGGTCGTCAGCGTAGACGTCCTGTCGGAACCCGACACGGATGCAGGGCACTTGCCTGACCAGCTGAAGGTCGGCTGAGGGGAATCCTCTCCGCGCCAGAGGCAGTGCGTGACTAAGTCCCTCGCTCTCGAGTCACCGCCGGAGTCCCTTCTGATCACACACAGCCACTGGGGGCTTCACGAGCGGACGCAGCAGTGCGTAACGGAGCTTGCTTTATTCAAAGCCGGCTGGAGTGGCCGAGCGGTTCTAGGCGCTACAGTCCGGAACCGCGCTACCGCTACGGTCGCAGGTTCGAATCCTGCCTCGGGCATGGATGTGTGTGATGTCCTTAGGTTACTTGGGTTTAATTAGTTCTAGGTTCTAGGGGACTGATGACCTCAGAAGTTAAGTCCCATAGTGCTAGAGCCATTTGAACCTTTATTCAAACGCATCTTGCAAATAATTGATGTAACAGGAGAGGTAGATTCAGTGATACTAGATTTCCGAAATGCGATCGAGATTCTGTCAATTCGTCTACTAGTAACCAAGGTAGAATCATACGGAGTATCTTCGTAGATACGTGATTGGCGCCAGCATACATGAGCAACAGAACCTATTGCGGCATACAGGAAGACGAACGTTAAAAAAAGGAAAGTTTTTATATTTTACACGTTTTAATCTTTATTTATCTTTCATTGTCCATCAACTAGCCAATTAAATGCATTAGTTTTCTATAATTCCGTCTTTTAACAAGTTCTACAAAAAGAAAACCTTATAGATGTTGCGGCTTCCGTCGGTTCTCTTTGAAAAAGAGTGTGGCGACAGGGCCGGTAGACATTACAGTGGTTCCCTTACTTCAAACTCCCAGTTAACAGGTACTTCGACCTTACCTGCTAATCTTCTGCTGTCTTGACCATGGCTAGCACCAGACCTGATCTCTTCTAGCAGGGGTGTCTGATTATCGATTGAAGGGTTGTAGGAGGCAACAGGGGAATTCTACTGACCAGAAACGTGAAAGATATGTTAAAAATTTGCTATATTTCCAAAAACACACACACGGAAATGCGAGGTAGCTTGTTACAATTAAAATATCGGACACTACACACATAGGAACAACACAAAACTTACACATAAGTCACGCTGCAGTACAAGACAAAGGGAAAAATTTTCAGTGTAAACGAGCCCTCTGTTGACTCGTTCAACCCTCGATCAGAGAGGCAGTGTATGTACACTGAGAGACAAATTGTAATTATTATTATACACGAGAGAGAATAAACTGCAGCCCAGGCAGGGATAGTACAAAGCACTATCGTCCAAGCGTGGTTAGCTTGTGGCGCCTACCGATTGATATGCAAACCGTTGTATTTCTGATGGTTCACGGTCGAAATGATGCGATCACATTACCTTTAAGAGGAGCCGGAACGATCCATCTCCACCATGGTAGTTTTAGCAAATACAACGAACATTTTTTTCTAAAACCATTAAACGTATTGCTCTGAAATTTGGACTACATGTTCAGTGAATATTTCTCTACAAATTTATAATGCCATGTTATGAAATATTTATTGGTTTTTGTTTTACAATTTTTTTAAACAGGTGCTTATTTTTTCCTCTAAAATTTTGCACTTTTTCTTCTATAACTCTTGAATTATACAATATTTCTTTTTACAATTTGTTATAAAAATGAAGGAAAATAAGTAAACAACATTATGTGTAAATTTCATTGATATACTGTTAGCAGTTTTTGAGAAAATGTTCCTCAAAGATCAAAATTTTTTGAAGTTACGGGAAATGGCTTCCAAAGTTTTTTAATACATTCCTGCCCCATATGGTGGATTATAAGCAGTGTTAGTTTCCTTTTCACTGGTCTTTTCTTCCCTTTTGCTGCATGTTGTAGGCTTTTGTCTCTTCTTCCTGCATCTCTTAGTCTTTCTTTATCAATTAGGCGCTTTGTGGAAATGGTGTTGTGTCTTGTTTGGAAACCTAAACGTTTCAGCTCATCACATTTGCTAATGTTTCCTTCATTGTATGTTGCCACTGCATCATACACTCCAAAATGCAATGTTTTTATCTGTACAAACACTCTTTTGGGAATCCTAATCCAAATTAAATTATTTACACTTTTATTTGGCTTTTGCGTTTTCCCATGTAAACACTTTTCCACTAAACTTGGCTGTGATAAATCTCTGAATATGAGCTTAATTATATCAATTTGGCAAACTGTTTATATTGGCATATTTCTCTCCTGATTGGTACTTATACCATGAGTCATCACCTGTGGGGCACAGTGCATGTTGTGGATGCTCATTTGTTGATGCAGTATAAAAAATAATGCCCATACTGCTGTCCTCATATGCTCAATGCTTCTTGTATCTTGCCTAACTGCACACCCATAATATCTCTGCAATCTATCAATTGCTTCATCTGTCAATCTTCCTCTTCCTCCGAGGGTTTTACCATCACTAAGCTTCTGGGATCCTAATGTCTGCTTTAGTTTGCGCAAGCGAGCTCCCATGCGCTTCTGTACATGTCCAATGCACTCTTGTTTTTTAATGTGAATATAATTGCCATAAGGTTTGAGTTCCTCTACAGCTTTATATCCCTTAGAATCACCATCTCCTAGATAGTTAGTGTATCGTACATTATACCACTCCTGTGATCTGGAAAAAATTGCTTTCACTCCCTCTACTTCCATCGCTCCACTCGTGCCGTGAAAATTTGCTTCACAACTTTCATTATGTTCGTCCTTGGTATTGCCCTTACATCTACAATGTTTCGAGAGAATAGAAACGTCAATTACTTTGCAACTGTGTCCACTGGTAGCTGTCACAACTCCATTTCGAGATTCATGACCTTTACGTTGCCATGATCCATCTAAAGCAACAGTTAAATCTCTACAATTCCCATTATCTGTCACAGCTTCTTCAACTGCTTTCTTCATTGTTGCTTGAGCAATATCTTCAAAAGAGGATCCCGCCAATTCATTATAAAATCCAAACTTGGTTGGTGGTTTTGGCAAGTTCATAATTCCACATAACATTGTCCGTGCAGCACTGCCCTTGCAAATGCATCGCAAGCCATACTCCAGCCTAACATTTACATCATACACCTTCTTTCCACTATTACTACTACGAGGAATAGTGTTAGAATTAGAAAACGAAACTTCTGCAGCACATTTGTTACACTTCAATAACATTTTACATGTCAAACCAATGTGTGAAGTTATTTTCAATTCCAGTCCTCTTTCTTTGCAAACTTGGCATAGTACGTTATGTTTCAAAATATTAGAGAGCTAGGAAATGTTAATTATTTCATTCACGTCATTTCTGTAACTTTCATAGTTTTCAAATTTTTCTTTGCTGTCACAAAGTTCCTTGCTGGAAGAAGTTCTATCACATTCATTTGGAGTAGTCGGTGAAGCAGTCTGAGCAGAATCTGCCTTCGAAACAAAAAAAGATTTCTTCTTCCACTCATTGTGCCTTCTCTTAAACACTCGATTGCTGAAACTGGGCATATTGATATCCACAAACCAGATACGTAAAACAGGTATGAGCAAAATTCGTCAAATACGCAAAAATTGAATAGATAAACAACACAAAGTAAACTCCACAAGTCAACACACACGGTATAGCGTTTATGTTTACCGATATGAACAGTCACTTGTCACGGAGATAAAGCCATACAACGTTGGAAAACAAAACACTAGTTCCGCAAAGATACCCTGCTTGCAGCCAGCGTGCGGTGCCGTCAGAGGTGACACACCAAGTCGCTACAACCGTTTACACGGCGCGCCAACTTTGCAGCGATAAAAAAACACACTTAGAATCCACTTAGAAGGGTGAAACTCGATTTGTTTTATTCAGAAAACTCCAAACAATTTTATAATGAAAGAAAAACAAAAAAAATTAACTTTGTCATTTTCATCGTTCCGGCTCCCCTTAAAGCGAAACGGTACTAACCATGGTTGGTACTGCGAGCAGTAAGCAGGCAGAAGGACTTGGAAATAGCGGCAACTTCTATTTAATTCCACGGACCTACTCCAAGTAACCTCTTCAAGCAATTGAGGACGAGAGGGCCTTTCCCGCTGGTTTTGCTACCGAGACTATCGTAACCGAATAAGCTCCCACCGGCAGCAAGGGAAAACCGTAGCCAATCTAACCATAGTGGCGGTTAAGTTTGGTTTCAGCCCGCATGGTCTGATGTCACAGTTCCGAAGTTGGGTTTCCTGGAGTGACGGCAACTCGTCGAAAGGGCTGACGTCTAGAATTCAAAATAACTGATCGACCAGCCTTTGTGACTGTTCGCCGGACTGTAAATTACTTCGAACATTTAAATCAAAGCTCGGAAAACTACTACTCCCAAACGAGGCAACAGTCATCTGGTTAGCCGCGCGGGATTAGCCGAGCGGTTTGGGGCGCTGCAGTCATGGACTGTGCGGCTGATCCCGGCGGAGGTTCGAGTCCTCCCTCGGGCATGGGTATATGTGTTTGTCCTTAGGGTAATTTAGGTTAAGTAGTGTGTAAGCTTAGGGACTGATGACCTTAGCAGTTAAGTCCCAAAAGGTTTCACACACAATTTTGAGTCATCTGGTTAGGCAAGCTTAGGGTGATATCTGACTGTCGAGAAAAATTAGTTTGATATGGTTTAACTGGCGATTAATTTCATCGACTTCCTGAATGTTAATCGGATAGATGTTTGTGGTATATCAAATGATTCGTAAATTTGCGTATAGTTTGGAACTATCATCAGAAAAGTGAAATGTGTTGTGTTATGACACTCTCTCTTTGTCAGAAAGTCTGGACAGGATGGCTGTTGTCCCTACTGGTGGTAAGCTACAGAAAAGTCTGATCTACAACCTCGTTAACTGCCAGTGGACGACTATTCCAACATTGTGTGTTCCCCTGCACTTGTTTCTTCTATGAGGGCCATTCTAAATGTAAGGAACATTGGTTTGTCCAGACATCTGTATTCAAGTTAATCAAACAAACTTATCCTACAACATAATTTGATAATATCAATTTTTTTTACTCAGTCGCCGTTCAAATTTAAACATCTGTCGTAGCTCTCTACGAGCTTTCATAATCCTTCTGCGTACTCAGTTGCCGCCAACTATCTAACCGATTGTGTTATGTCGCAGTTGGGGGTAGGAGGGCTGAAATACAATAACTTGCAGCTGTATCAGTCGCACGACATTACTGTGCTTGTATCCCAGTATACAAAGGACAACCAGATAAAACAGACAGCAATTGAAAAGCCGAGCTGTTTGCGGATTACACTGTATTACCAACAAGTTTTTACTCTGGTGGTACCTGTCAGCTTGTGCAAGTGGTGGCGAGTTGCCAAAGCACGTAGTGAGCCTAGTTCTCTGTAACCGGCAAGGTGACCCGCAGCCTGGGGCGTCACCCACAGGCCTTGAAAATAACGGAGGGCGATGCGCACCAGCGCATTGCTTCACAGTTCCATTACGCACGCTGTCACAAGCGAACGAGGCATTACCGGTGAACCTCTCCATAAATTTCATTCTTACTTACACAAGGAGAGGGGAAAGCGTTTTCCACGATAAATAACGTTGAAGCTGTTTATACAGGGTGTGCTATAGTAAGCAGAGAAAACTGACACGATAACACAAGCAAAAGCGTTCTGTAGATATGGCTTCACAAACGAGTCGCTTGCGAAACAAATATGAATATGTGCTTCCTAGGGACTTCAGTACGGCCGGCCGCTGTGGCTGAGCGGTTCTAGGCACTTCAGTCCGGAACCGCGTGACTGCTACGGTCGCAGGTTCGAATCCTGTCTCGGGCATGGATGTGTGTGATGTCCTTAGGTTAGTTAGGTTTAAGTAGTTCTAAGTTATAGGGGACTGATGACCTCAGATGTTGAGTCCCATAGTGCTCAGAGCCATTTGAACCATTTGACTTCAGTATGAAATATTGTCCTAGTTCCCACAAACGCACATAAAATGTAAATTTTGGATTAAAACCCCACATAAAATTTTACCTATGGCGCAAGTGCAAAATGGATAAGGAGGAACGGCTGGAGAAAAAAATCTAAGGATTTAGAAGCACATTTCACTAGGCGGAAGATACATGCTGCTTACAGGAAAATTAAAGAGCCCTATGGAGAAAAGGAGCAGCTGTGCGAATACCAAGAGCTCAGATGAAAAACCCATATTAAGGAAATAAGCTTACAAAAGAAATGAACTCGAAGGCAAGATTGTAGAAAGGGAAAAGAACGTATATGAAGATGACATGGGAGACATGACAGCGCAAGAAGAATTTGACAGAGCATTGAAAGACCCAAGATGAAACAAGACCTCTGGAGAGGACGACATGCCGTCAGAACCACTGATAGCCTTGGGAGAGCCACCCATGACAAAACTCTTCCACCTAATGTGCAAGATGTATGAGACAGTCTAAAGAGTCTCAGACTTCAAGAAGAATATAATAATTCCAATCCCAAACAAAGCAGATACTGATAGGTGTGAATACTACATAACCATCAGTTTAATAAACCATAGTTGCAAAATACTATAACAAATTCTATAGAAATTCTTCCAATCCATCTGTGGCATGGATCAGCAAACCACTGTTTAATAGTATTAGTTGAAAACAGTTTTGGCTGCAACTATAATTTTTTTATTTATCAAATACGCGTTTCACCTTAGGCATCTTCAGGGTGATCTTGATTTGGTATTTCTTAGGATGATCCTTTAGACAGTGTAACTAAAGGGCATCGTCGAGTACATCAGGCCAAGATCGCCTTCGTTAACCACAGTAAATACTTTCTGGATGGACGTGAGTGACTCCAAGACCTGCATAACGCGTACACGTTCACAGGGGCAAATAATAGAATAAGGTGGGGCTTAAGTAGTTAGCTAACTACTATTCTATTATTTGCTCCTGTGAACGTGTACGCGTTATGAAGGTCCTGGAGTCACTCACGTCCATCTAGAAAGTATTTTCTGGGGTTAACGAAGGCGATGTACTCGACGATGCCCTTTAGCTACACTGTCTAAAGGATCATCCTAAGAAATACCAAATCAAGATCAGCCTGAAGATGCCTAAATTAGGTGAAACGCGTATTTGATAAATAAAAAAACTATAATTGCAGCCAAAACTGTTTTCAACTAATACTAAAAACAAATTCTTTAAAAAGAATGGAAAAACTGTTAGAAGCGGACCTCGGGGAAGATCAGTTTGGATTCCGGAGAAATGTAGGAACACTCGAAACAATGCTGACCCTACAACTTCTCTTAGAAGATAGGTTAAGGAAAGCCAAACCTACGTTTGTACCATTTGTGGACTTAGAGAAAGCTGTTGATATTGTTGACTTGAATAATCTATGTCAAATGCTGAGGGTATCAGGGGTAAAACACAGGGAGCGTGACGGCCGTGGTGGCCGAGCGGTTCTGGGCGCTACAGTCTGGAACCGCGCGACCGCTACGGTCACAGGTTCGAATCCTGCCTCGGGCATGGATGTGTGTGATGTCCTTAGGTTAGTTAGGTTTAAGTAGTTCTAAGTTCTAGGGGACTCATGACCTTAGAAGTTAAGTCCCATAGTGCTCAGAGCCATTTGAACCATTTTTGAGCAGGGAGCGTCATGGAAGGGAAGCAGTGATTGAGAAGAGAGTGAGACGGGGTTATAGTCCATACCCGATACATTCAATTTGTATATAGAGCAAGCAGTAAAGGAAACCAAAGTAAAATTTGGAACAGGTATTGAAGTTCAGGGAGAACTAAAAACTTTGAGGTCTGCCGATGATATTTAAATTCTGCCAGAGACAGAAAAGGACTTGGAAGAGCAGTTGAGCGGAATGGACAGAGTCTTCAGTGGCGGACATAAGACGAAAGTCCACAAAAGCAAAACAACGATAATGGAATGTTGCCGAATTAAATGAGCTGATGCTGAGGGAATCGGATTGGGAAACGAGGTGCCTAAAGTAGTAGATGAGTTTTGCTATTTGGGCAGCAAAATAGTTATTTTGCTCAAAGTGGGGAGGATATAAAATGTAGACTGTCAATGAGAAGAGGAGAGTTGTTAACATTCGATATAGATTTAAATGTTAGTAAGTCTTCTGAAGATATTTCTCTGGAGTGTAGCCATGTATGGAAGTGAAACATGGATGATAAACGATTTAGACAAGAAAAGAACAGAAGCTTTTGAAATGTTGTGCTACAGTAGAATACTGAAGACTGGATGGGTAGATCACGTGAGCAGGTACTGAACAGAATTGGGGAGACGAGAAATTTGTGACACAATTTGAGCAAAAGAAGGAATCGGTCGATAGGACTCTTTCTGAGACATCGCGGGATTTCCAGTTTAGTACTGGAGGAAAGTATAGAGGGTAAAAATCGTAGAGGCAGGCCAAGATATTATTACTGTAAGCAGATCCAGAAGGCTGTAGGTTGCAGTAGTTACTCTTAGATGACGGGCCTGGTACAGGATAGAGTAGCATGGAAAGTTGCAACAAAATAGTTGGGCTGGGGCTTTTTGGGGAAGGAGACCAGACAGCGAGGTCATCGGTCTCATCGGATTAGGGACGGAAGGGGAAGGAAGTCGGCCATGCCCTTTCAAAGGAACCATCCTGGCATTTACCTGGAGCGATTTAGGGAAATCCCGGAAAACCTAAATCAGGATGGGTGGACGGAGGACTGAACCGTCGTCCTTCGAATGCGAGTCCAGTGAACAAAATAGTCTTCGGACTGAAGGTCACAACGACAACAACAACAACAACAACATGGCTGAGGAATGTGGTAGATGCATGATGGAATCCGCCACGTTTCGCTGTTGATGTAAGACGACATGTATCCGCCCATGCTGCAGAATCCGTGCATTGCCCACCAAGACCCCATGACCTTAGTCTCCTGGATTTTGCTGTCTAGGGTCACCTCGAAAATGAAGTGTACAGGAGCCCCGTTAATACGGTTGAAGAGCTGGAGCAGCAAACTGCACAGTCTTGTCATTATTTACGTGAGGATGCGAGTATGTTTGAAACAGTTAGTAGCTCACTGCATAGACGAATGCAATATTGCATCCCAGTGCGAGCACGGCACGTGGAAGGCCTTCAATAAACACAGCGATACGTTAAACTGTAACATGTAATGGGCTGAAACACCATCGCGTTTGTTGTTAGTGAGCTGTGGATGAAATTTGAGCTTAGTTGGACAGGGGTTTAATTGAAAAGTTTACTTTTCCATTACATTTGCGTTGACGAGGACAATATTTCATACTGAAGTCAGTGGCTCCTTTATGAACGAATATTTGTGGAACATTTTTGTTGTATATTTACATTCACGTCAGTTTTCGCTATTGATTACGACACTCTC
This sequence comes from Schistocerca serialis cubense, assembly GCF_023864345.2. NCBI lineage: Eukaryota > Metazoa > Arthropoda > Insecta > Orthoptera > Acrididae > Schistocerca > Schistocerca serialis. The sequence goes on along the minus strand of NC_064646.1, from coordinate 308,910,532 downwards.
CGTGGCTACGAGCGTCGGCAAATACGAAAGACGTGACGAGAAAGAGTCAAAGGTAATAAACAAAATCATGAGTATACACGAGAGATGATTGCATTTGCTTTTTTACTGTAGTTTTAAATGTCTAGTAGAACGGTCATTCTCGGGTGTAATTCTTAGTCTTCTTTGTACTGTTACCTGTGTACATTCTGAGGTCTACATCTACATCCGTTCTCGGTCAATTGCTCTGGAGTGTTTGGCTGAGAGTACTTTTTATTTTATAATGTATTAAGGGTCGCAGGACAGATGCACCTAATTATAGGCCTATACCAATAGCAACCGTAGCCTTCTGCGCCACTTTCCACGACGGCCGCGATGGTCGAGCTGTTCCAGGCGCCTCAGTCCAGAACCGCGCGACTGCTACGGTCGCAGGTTCGAATCCTGCCTCGGGCATGGATGTGTGTGATGTCCTTAGATAAGTTAACTGACACTGATCAGAATAAGTATAACGACTACTGACACGACTATCGCAGAACACAGTCGTAAATCGTTGTGTTACACAACTTTTTAATTCAAATTACTTCAGACCAGACTTATTTACATAAAGTTTTTCTGTCAGATCAGATAGTCCTCTTCATCAGAAATGAACTCAATTCAGTTTCAGGCTTGTATAAATGTAGAGCATACTAATAATAAGGGTTTAGATCCAGTCAGTCAGATTCACTCAGATACACCAATACTCTAGTACACCATAGTATGGGATTCATCTCTAAGTAACTGATGTACACACTGAGGTGACAAAAGTTGTGGGATACCTCGTATAGCCGGCCAGGGTGGCCGAGCGGTTCTAGGCACTACAGTCTGGAGCCGCGCGACCGCTACGGTCGCAGGTTCGAATCCTGCCTCGGGCATGGATGTGTGTGATGTCCTTAGGTTAGTTAGGTTTAAGTAGTTCTAAGTCTAGGGGACTGATGACCTCAGATGTTAAGTCCCATAGTGCTCAGAGCCATTTGAACAATTTGTACCAGTTTTCACTGTCAAAACAAAACAAAAAACTAAGAAATGGCTTCCGCGGCCGTTGTCACCGTCAACAAAATTTTTTACCTCATTGTCAGTAAATGAAATTTTCCGGCGTTTCGGCCACTGTCCCAAATGGTCTTCCTCGCTGTCAATGATATTTTTCTAGATATGTGACCGCATGCTAGTATATAAAAATCTCCGACGTTTACACCATTGTTACAAACGCCCTTCCTCAGAGCGCAAGAAAAACACCATGGGAAGGCAATTTGCAACAGTGGTGTAAACGTCGGAAATTTTTATATACTGTCATGCGGTCACATACCTTGAAAAATTTTATTAACAGCTCAACAACGTTTCACGAAAACATAGTCTTCTTCTCTACAAGAATTTTCAGTTACGTCTATGCAGCGTTTTCGTAACACTCTCGTACTGATGGAACCGTGCTGTAATGGATCCAGTACTAGGCCCCCGCATTGCTCCGGCGACAGAAGAGGCTGCCCAGTGTATTGCTGCGCAGTGTAGGGTCCTTAGCAGAAGGGACTGACATAAGGTATGGAAAAAATTCGAAGAATGGCAGCTTCTTTTGTATTATTACGAAACAGACGAAAGAGTTTCAGGGTAACTGGGGTGGCAATCATTAAAATAATGGCGTTTTTCGTTGCTGCGAGATCTTTTCCCAAAATTTTATCCATATTATTTCTCCTCCAAAACAGAAAATATTTTTTCACTCCCACTTAAGTATGGAGAAATGACCGTCGTAATAAAACAAGAGGAATCAGAGCTGGCACAGTAAGATTTAGGTGTTCATTTTTCCTTCGTCCAATTCGATTATGGAACGGTCGAGAAGTAGTGTGGTTCTGTGAACCCTCTACCAAGCACTTGGATGTGAATTACAGAGCAGTGATGTGGATGTAAAGATAATTTGACGACCAGTATTTGGAGGCCGGCGTCAAAGTTAATGCGCCCTTACTGAAGCTAGGTAGTCTATTGGGAGTTCATAACATAGTAATTTACACTACGTGATCAAAAGTATCCGGACACCTGGTTGAAAATGACCTAAAAGTTCGTGGCGCCCTCGATCGGTAATGCTGGAATTCAATATGGTGTTGACCTACCCTTAGCCTTGATGACAGCTTCCAATCTCGCAAGCATACACTCAATCATGTGCTGGAAGGTTTCTTCGGGAATGGCAGCCAATTCTTCACGGAGTGCTGCACTGAGGAGAGGTATCTATGTCGGTCGGTGAGGCCTGGCACGAAGTCGGCGTTCCAAAACATCCCAAAGGTGTTATATAGGTTTCAGGTTAGGACTCTATGTAGGCCAGTCCATTACAGGGTTGTTATTGTCATGTAACCACTCCACCACAGGCCGTGCATTATGGACAGCTGCTCGATCGCGTTCAAAGATGCAGTCACCATCCTCGAATTGCTCTTCAACAATGGGAAGCAAGAAGGTACTTAAAACATCAATGTATGCCTGTGCTGTAACAGAGCCACGGAAACCAACGAGGGGTGCAAGTCCCCTCCATGAAAAACGCGACCATACCATAATCCCATAGCCTCCGAATTTTCCTGTTGGCACTACACATGTTGACAGATGACGTTCACCGGGCCATACCTACACCCTGCCATCGGATCGCCACATTGTGTACCGTGATTCGTCACTCCCCACAACGTTTTTCCACTGTTCAATCGTCCAACGTCTACGCTCCTTACACCAAGCGAGGCGTAGTTTGGCATTTACCTGCTTGATGTGTGGCTTATAAGCAGCCGCTCGACCATGAAATCAAAGTTTTCTAAACTCCCGCCTAAATGTCATAGTACTTGCAGTGGATCCTGATGCAGTTTGGAATTCCTGTGTGATGGTCTGGATAAATGTCTGCCTAATACACATTACGAACCTCTTCAACCGTCGGCGGTCTCTGTCAGTCAACAGGCGAGGTCGGCCTGTACGCTTTTGTGCTATATGTGTCCCTTCACGTTTACACTATCACATCGGAAACAGTGGACCTAGGGATGTTTAGGAGTGTGAAAATCTCACGTACAGACACATGACATAAGTGACACCAAATCACCTGACCACGTTCGAAGTCCGTGAGTTCCGCAGAGCGCCCCATTCTGCTCTCTCACGATGACTAATGACTACTGAGGTAGCTGATATGGAGTATCTGGCAGTAGGTGGCACCACAATGCACTTTATATGAACAACGTATATTTTTGGGTGTGTCCGGATACATTTGATTGCATAGTGTATATAGATTACCAGTTAATAATAAGGTTACATGCGGCCCAAGCAACCGCCCCACAATGTCAATACTGGCTCATGAGATAAGTTTGACGACCACTGGTTTATAATGAAAGATGTCTGCTTTAGCATCCTTCAATCAAATTATTACTTGTAATTGTTATCTGGGTTTCAGCTAGTTCAGCAGATTGTTTTTCTGCTGTTTCATTATCGTGTGGTCTTGCATGGGAGACGAAATACGTAGAGAACCAAATTTACTGATTTTATTTCGCCTTTAATTCATCTCAGCGTCCTGTGTTACTTTTTATCTATAACCTAATCTTTGCTATGTTATCCTTTATGCATAATCTAATCACGGTTAGCTGTGTCATGTATGAGTTCTTTGTTAATTGGGAACGTATGTGCGATCGTAGAACCAGTTGTGGTTGTAGAGGCGTGAAAATGTATGTTGATTTTTCACTTTCAAAGCTGGCTGGTGGCCTAATCTGTCCAGAGAAAACAGTTTGTCCCGCTATTTTAAAAAGTTCATGTTGTAGATAATCAGTCAAGCCAACGGACGAACTGTGGAATTTTGTTCGGTAAACTGGTGGGACTCCTGACTATTAGCCACAGTCACTATTTTTTAGCATCCACCCAACTGTGCAAAGTGTTTGGTGCCACAGGCAGGTGTGTTGCACCAGAAAACAGCGGTTGGGTCGTTTTAGAAAGCTTTTCGCTGTCAATTAGTCGTGGTCTGAGGGAGTGGTGAGTAACATGTGCCGCTTTCGAGTTCCTTTAGGATAAAACATTTTAGTTGGAATTATTTCTTAATGTAGATAGTCCGTCAATAATAAATTCATTTGTCAGCAGAATTATGAACCTAAATTTTGCTTGTGTAAATTTTATCGATTTTCAGCTCACTCTTTGGAAGGGCGACTTGCTTTCATTACGCACCATCGTAAGATCTTATCACTGTGCTCTGCAGGTTTTTCTAGAATGGAATGAATCTTAATAGGCCAGGTTTGACGGTAACGCCCCGAATCCTTAGGAATTATTGGGATTTTCTTTGACTGGCGAACTTATCTTCTAGTGACTTCCTGTCCCTGCTGTAGTGAGTGAGTTTGATACGTTCACAAGAGCAACTTTGTCGCATCCTTGCAATGACACTATCCTTTCCTGACAAAGAGTTTGTTAATAAATCAACGCTGTAAGAAATCACAATATTAAGTTGATTTTTGCTTTATTAAATGATTGGTAACATTCAAGGAGAGTATAGCTAGTGTACTAAACGTCCTTTTACATAGAGCATAGTTTGTTAGTCATTTCGCCCACGTGCATTACACCACTCCTTTCCACCTTCTGTAATCATTAAGAATAGGTGACCTGATTGAGATCTATGTTTAAAAATTATTAATGTTAATCTTTTCCTGACCAATCTTGCTGAAGTCGCTTTGACAGATTCCTTTGCTTGTTACAGATAATTTATTGGACCAAATTCTCTTACCAACTTCAGACGATACTGTACACAACGGAACTTGCTCTTGGTACAATGGCTTCACAAAGTCCATGCCAGTAGCATCAACGCCTAAGGTAAATCCAATCGAAAGAACATCGGGCATCTTTTGATACACGTGGAGAGAAGGAACGCTCCTTTATGGTTACCTAGAGCGCTTACCAAACATACGTATAATTAAAAATTAAGCAGAAAATTGTGAGACTGTGTTCCAGACCGAGATTCGAAACCGAACCTTTGCTCTTTGCGGGCAGTGTTGTTACAGATTAAGCTGCCTTATGCACGGATCGTGTCCTTGTCACAGCTTGAATTCTGTCAGTACATCTCGCAATCTTCCCCCCTGCAGGTCCAGGGGTTAGAATAGGCCCGAGGTATCCCTGCCTGTCGTAAGAGGCGACTAAAAGGAGTCTCACACTTTCCGGCGCTATGAGTTCAGGTCCCATTTTCCAAATTCTGCAGGTGTTCATTTCATCCTGCACGTTTACAGGGGACCCAAAGACAACAGGGTTGCAACCGGTGCCTTCATCTTCGCCTTTGAGGGTAATTCATTGCCTGAAAAGGTCAGGGTGATGGTTTAGCGCTGTGACGTTAAGCCATACGTTCCTCCCCCTGCTGGAAATTCGGGCACATGCCTTCCTGCTGCACTTCCAGCGCCACGTGTCGAGACTGTAGATGTCCACTGCATCCAGATACTCCATGTGCAACTCCTCCCACTTGTATCAACTGCGGAGAACAGCACTCCCCCTGCTCACTAGACTGCACAATACTCCAAAAGGAATGGAAAATCATGGAGTACAAGACCCTGAACCAGTTGACTTACCAAGAGGCTAAACGTAAATTTGAACGATTGCACCGTGTTTGGCTGACATCCACATACGCTGCAGCTACATTAGCATCGCCATCGCCAGTACCAGTCGTACCACACTCAACGCCACAAACAGTGGGCCCTCCGGACCTCCAGAATACATCCGCGCCCTTAGTGGTAGGGGCAAAATCTCCTTCTGTTCCTCACAAAGTACCTACTCTGGGGGCAAGGTCTCCCCAAATGCAGGGGACAGAGGTTCCCTCGCCCCCCCCCCTCCCCAGCCAAAGAAGCAACAGCCTCCTCCAGCTCCTCTCGTGAAGAAAAGGTCCCTTGGGACCTACTCTCCCAAGGTCTTTACCAATGCCACAGCGGACACTCGCCATTGGCTAAAGGAGCCAAAAGCTGCTGGATGAAGAGCTTCACGGTCTTCCTCCATGCCTGAAGCTTTTTCAGAGAAGTCCTCCCAGCATCGCCATAAAGAGAAGAAGGAGGACAAGCAAACAAAGAAGTCTGCTAAGAAAAAGGACCCCCGCCCCCCCTCCCCCCCGCCAGTGGCCACAACACCATCTCTCCCCCCCCAATTCCGGCAGCTGTGGGTGAGGTGGAGATCCCAGTGTCCCTCGAGGACCTGGATGTCACTGATGCCTCATCCACAATAGCAATGGATACAAATACTCAGTCTGTGGTAGCAGGTGACCCTGAGGTCTAACCTGCCTCCTTGCATGCTTCACCTGGTTCCCGGCAATGCGGACCCCTGCCCTCTGCGGCTATAGGGGATATTACAGGAACTGTAGCGACTATAATAGGGTGTCAGATGGAGTTTGTGTCTATGGCCTGAACGCAGTATGCAGTGAAGCTGTGCCCCTTCAAACCCCTCTTGAAGCTGTGGCTGTCAGGACAAGAACGACGCAGGAAATAACTGTCTGCATCTTCCTCAAGATGGTGCAGTACCCCTGAACACATTGGCTGCACTGATTAATGAACTACCTAAACCTCTCCTACTTTTGGGAGATTTTAACGTCCATATCCCCTTGTAGGGTGGCACCGTGCTTACTGGCAGAGGTAGAGATGTTGAAACTTTCCTGTCTCAACTCGACCTCTGCCTCTTGAATACTTGGGTCCCCACACATTTCAGTGTGCCTCATGGCACCTGCTTGGCCATTGATTTATCCCTATGCACCCCTGGACTTCTCCCATCTGTCCACTGGAGTGCCCACGATGACTTGTGTGGTAGTGACCACGTTCCCATCTTCCTGTCTCTCCCCCAGCGCCATTCCTCTGGACGTCTACTAAGATGGGCTTTTAAACAAGGCAGACTGGGAAGCTTTCACCTCTGCTGTAGTTGAATCTCCCCCACAAGGTACCATCGATGGGGTAGTTGAGCAGGTCACTAGAACGATCGTTTCTGTGACGGAAAACACGATCATTTGTTCTTTATGGTACCCCCGGCGAAAGTCAGTACCTTTGTGGTCGCCGGAAATCGCTGAGGTCATTAAAGAGCGTCGGAGAGCTCTACAGCGACGTAAGCGGCACCCTTCCCTAGAGCACCTAATAGCTTTTAAACAGCTCTGTGCCCGCGTTCGCCAGCTTATAAAAAGAAGAAAACAGGAGTGTTCTGAGAGGTACGTCTCGACCATTGGGTGCCATATGTCACCTTCCCGTCTGGACGAAGGTCAGACGTGTTTGTGGGTACCAGAACTCGACAGGTGTCAATGGCATTAACAACAATGGCGTGTTATCTACCGACGCAAACGCAATTGCCGAGCACTTTGATGAGCACTATGCTCTAGCAGCTGCGTCGGAGAAAAGCCCCCAGCATTTCGCACCTTCAGACAGCGGATGGAAAGTCAAGTCCCCTGGTTCACTACACGGTCATGTGCCCAGTGATTTATCATGAGCCGTGGTAAAAATTTCTGTTTTGAAGAGCGCGCCGCAGCGCTTTGTGTGAAGCAGTCGCCCACCGTTTCTGGCGGCGGCGTCGCTGTGGCAGTCGCAGCTTTGGTGTCTCCCTCTGGTGGAAAAGGGGAAAGGTTGCCTGTTCACGTGTATTTAAGGGACGCTATGAGCTCGTCAGTTGGTCACTCAGTCAGAGTGAGTCTGAGCCGGGAGTCTGGTTAGCTGGTCAGCCGGGTCAGTGTGGAGCAGTCAGTGTCTGTTGTTCGGAGTGCTAGTATGTGTTAGGCCGCCAGTCTGCTCGAGTTGCTCGGGCAACGGTCAGTGGCGGTTGGATCGATCGGTTGGTCGGTCGCGCACTGAAACCCGAGATGACTTGTCCGCCTTGAGCGTCGGCGCATGTGAGGTCGTCACGTGAGTCCAGTGGGCCGCGCCTTATAACGAGGAGTAGTGGCTTCGCGGCCGACACGAGAGAACTGATAACAAACAGACCCGAACTTTTCGACTCTGTATGTACAGAACAGGGAATCAGTGATCATAAGGCCGTTGCAGCATCCCTGAATATGGAAGTTAATAGGAATATAAAAAAAGGGAGGAAGGTTTATCTGTTTAGCAAGAGTAATAGAAGGCAGATTTCAGACTACCTAACAGATCAAAAAGAAAATTTCTGTTCCGACACTGACAATGTTGAGTGTTTATGGAAAAAGTTCAAGGCAATCGTAAAATGCGTTTTAGACAGGTACGTGCCGAGTAAAACTGTGAGGGACGGGAAAAACCCACCGTGGTACAACAACAAAGTTAGGAAACTACTGCGAAAGCAAAGAGAGCTCCACTCCAAGTTTAAACGCAGCCAAAACCTCTCAGACAAACAGAAGCTAAACGATGTCAAAGTTAGCGTAAGGAGGGCTATGCGTAAAGCGTTCAGTGAATTCGAAAGTAAAATTCTATGTACCGACTTGACAGAAAATCCTAGGAAGTTCTGGTCTTACGTTAAATCAGTAAGTGGCTCGAAACAGCATATCCAGACACTACGGGATGATGATGGCATTGAAACAGAGGATGACACGCGTAAAGCTGAAATACTAAACACCTTTTTCCAAAGCTGTTTCACAGAGCAAGACCGCACTGCAGTTCCTTCTCTAAATACTCGCACAAATGAAAAAATGGCTGACATCGAAATAAGTGTCCAAGGAATAGAAAAGCAACTGGAATCACTCAATAGAGGAAAGTCCACTGGACCTGACGGGATACCAATTCGATTCTACACAGAGTACGCGAAAGAACTTGCCCCCCTTCTAATAGCCGTGTACCGCAAGTCTCTAGAGGAACAGAGGGTTCCAAATGATTGTAAAAGAGCACAGATAGTCCCAGTCTTCAAGAAGGGACGTCGAGCAGATGCGCAAAACTATAGACCTATATCTCTGACGTCGATCTGTTGTAGAATTTTAGAACATGTTTTTTGCTCGAGTATCATGTCGTTTTTGGAAACCCAGAATCTACTATGTAGGAATCAACATGGATACCGGAAACAGCGATCATGTGAGACCCAACTCGCTTTATTTGTTCATGAGACCCAGAAAATATTAGATACAGGCTCCCAGGTAGATGCTATTTTTCTTGACTTCCGGAAGGCGTTCGATACAGTTCCGCACTGTCGCCTGATAAACAAAGTAAGAGCCTACGGAATATCAGACCAGCTGTGTGGCTGGATTGAAGAGTTTTTAGCAAACAGAACACAGCATGTTGTTATCAATGGAGAGACGTCTACAGACGTTAAAGTAACCTCTGGCGTGCCACAGGGGAGTGTTATGGGACCATTGCTTTTCACAATGCGGCTTTTCGCGGATGATGCTGTAGTATACAGAGAAGTTGCAGCATTAGAAAATTGTAGCGAAATGCAGGAAGATCTGCAGCGGATAGGCACTTGGTGCAGGGAGTGGCAACTGACCCTTAACATAGACAAATGTAATGTATTGCGAATACATAGAAAGAAGGATCCTTTATTGTATGATTATATGATAGCGGAACAAACACTGGCAGCAGTTACTTCTGTAAAATATCTGGGAGTATGCGTGCGGAACGATTTGAAGTGGAATGATCATATAAAATTAATTGTTGGTAAGGCGGGTACCAGGTTGAGATTCATTGGGATAGTGCTTAGAAAATGTAGTCCATCAACAAAGGAGGTGGCTTACAAAACACTCGTTCGACCTATACTTGAGTATTGCTCATCAGTGTGGGATCCGTACCAGATCGGTCTGACGGAGGAGATAGAGAAGATCCAAAGAAGAGCGGCGCGTTTCGTCACAGGGTTATTTGGTAACCGTGATAGCGTTACGGAGATGTTTAATAAACTCAAGTGGCAGACTCTGCAAGAGAGGCGCTCTGCATCGCGGTGTAGCTTGCTGTCCAGGTTTCGAGAGGGTGCGTTTCTGTATGAGGTAACGAATATATTGCTTCCCCCTACTTATACCTCCCGAGGAGATCACGAATGTAAAATTAGAGAGATTAGAGCGCGCACGGAGGCTTTCAGACAGTCGTTCTTCCCGCGAACCATACGCGACTGGAACAGGAAAGGTAGGTAATGACAGTGGCACGTAAAGTGCCCTCCGCCACACACCGTTGGGTGGCTTGCGGAGTATAAATGTAGATGTAGATGTAGAACAGGAGTCAACCCACGACATCGGTCTGGTCGGCGCGAGCTGCGACGCCGTGAGACGGGAGATCGGCGCGCCTTCCTGCGTCCGCTGAAGCGGCTGGCAGCGGACGGTTCGGGAGAGCGTTTTGTGTGTGCTGCGCCAGGTCTTCGCCAGACATCGCAGTTTATTAAAAGTTAAGTGATTCGTGATATGGTGTTTCATTTACTTGTTAAATTCTACTTGTTTTCTTGGTCAGTCTCTCGTCACCAGCTTGCTCGTCTCTCTCTCGTCTGCATTGTTAGGCAGTTAGTGTCTGTCTGTCGGTCTGTCGTATGTTAATAGCTGCCTCTGTCATGTTTGTCGGACTCGGTGTTAACGAATTTATTGTTTAAGGTGTAAAGGCCGAATTCCTGAAATCTGAAATATGTTTTTATCTTGCCTATCGTCTTGAGAGGCGGTATATGTGTAATCTAGAGCATGTTTGTACATTTTATGTAAGACTGCATTTCATGGGTTTTTATTTAAATGGTCATTTTAGTATATAAAGTTGCCACTCGTCCACCGTAAGAGTTCTTTTAAAAACAAATTGGGCCTTCAGTGGCAAATAATTTTGAATGTGAGTGTTTTGTACCATTTCCATCTCTCTTACGGGGTGCGTAGTTAATGTGTGTGTGAGTTGTTAAAATTTTTAGTTTAAAGTAATCTGTTGTGCTGCAGATTTGGACCAGTGTAGTCTTTCAGAGGTTGTTGTGAGCGGTCGTGACTACGGCCGTGTTACAAGAGAGCGGCAAGGTTCTCAGCCCGAAAGCTCATACTATTAATAATAACAAAAAAAAAGTTCATCAGTTACCAATTGGCAACTACTTCCACGCTCACATAGTGTGATTAAATGTGTTAATGTTCTTGATGAATCGCTAGTAAATAAAGTAAATTCTTAAGAAAAGGTTTTGAAAGTAAATTCACAGTTCACATCAGAAAACGTCACAATCAATCGACGTCCAGCTGTGGTAGTGAATTGCTAATTCCAACCTTCCCTCCGATGAACAGCGGTCAGCATGGACGCACGAATCAGCCGTCTGCTGTGAGGTGTATATGCAGCAGCGTTTGCTGAACGGGGACATTGTTGGTACCCCCTTGGTCCATCTGGGCGATTGGTTGCTCAACAGTTCCACTTGTATTTGCCTATACACATCTCCACAGTAATCATTCACCTCTATCATGTATGGCCCGTGGTACACAACAATTGCCTCGGCGGCGATTTTGGATAGCTAAATTTTGCCATTTACGGGATACTTTAAACACGGTGGCACGCGAACAACTTAGAAACTTATCCGTTTTGGAAATGTTTCCACCCTTGACTCCGAAATCCAACGATCATGTGCATCTGGACGACGAATACATCGCTTCGTTTCTGCCTTACGACAGAGACTGCACTGTTTTCGGCGTCCTCCCGACACTATTTTTATGTACTCTCTAATGCTAGTGCTGTCGTATGTGAGTGCTTGTTGCACGTTGACGGCAAACATTGGCAGTGGTCACATGAAAGTGACTGGACAGTATAGTAGCGGAGTGGAGGTGTGTAACGTGGTCTGACGAATAGCAACAGCGCCTGTTTTCAATTGATACAAGGTGTCGATTGCACTTACAGTCGAATGAGGCATTTACCCTTCAGTGTGTAGAAGATATAGTTTTGAGCAGAGATGTTTCTGCGATGTTGTGGGGGTGATTTGCGATTCATTATTTGAGCCCATTCATTCAAGTCACTATGAACATGAATCACGGCTTTAATTTCAGGAATCTAGGTAGCCACATATTGCCCTTCCTTCTATGTCTTCATGAGGGATATGCTGTAGACACTTCCGTCTTGCAAGACCACAACAACCGTGTTCACAAGGGTTCACTCATACATTATGGTTTTAACGACCACTCAGGCGCCCTGTTGCACTTCGAATGCCCCACAAAATCATCCTAATTCCACAGAAAATGTTTGGGAGTATTTGGAGCAGCAGATGAAACCTAGTATTTTACAGCTCTGTAATTTGGTAGCTCTAAGAGATCTAATAATTAATGAATTGTGGCAGCTATATAACACTAACCGCATCTATTACAAGCTGAATAGTGGCGTATTCTTTGCAACTAACAGAAGTGTCTCAGTTTAGCATTCCTTGTCACTCTTCTGATTTAGGATCGGACATCAGCAAGGTTTGCTGTTCTAAAAACAAAATAAACATTACATTTTATGCACTCTCGTATTTATTCACAATTCACTTAGCGCATATTTATAGAAACTCATTCACCATTTGAATAATCATCGTCATTCCATTCCACGCTGAGCCCTATCACTTTCGCGAACAGACCAGTAGTGTACTGCAACACTGTACACCCTCGTTCCATTACTGTTAGAGATCTGCCAGAAACGGCCCATCACTCTCCAGAGATGCTAATCACTGAAAATATAAAAAAAGACATTAAAACCCCCCATAAACTCGTCGTGTAAGGATGTTCGAACCTCTCAGCTCGATATGACATACCTGAGGACTCTCTTTATCGTCCAATTGTGGTTACTATCGTGGCTTTAAGACTTATTAAACGGTATTAGCGTCATGTTCCAAGGAGTGAATAATTTTTGCCCGGCGTGACTACTGCGATTTTTAAATCGCTGCAAGCAGTGCCACGGCCGGCGAGACCGTTAGTGAGTATGCCTTCACTTAAGTCCTTCAAAAGTGCATCCAGGCCAATGTCGAGTGGGCACAACAGGTTTATAGTTAGGCCTATGTCGAGTGGGCACAACAGGTTTATAGCGCCTCAAGAAACATATTTTTTATTATGTTCTTACGGCGCAAAATAGGTGTTAGAAAGTCTAGTACCTCCCGCCGCGGAAGTCGAACACGCGGCAGAACAAATGGACGTGCTCAGCCCATAGAGGGCTCCGCCTCCGCGGCGGCTATTCCGCGCAGCGAGGGCGCCACCGCTGCGCCACGTGCAGGCAGCGGCCAATAGCAGCTCCCTCCGGTTTCGTGTATAGGGACCCGCTCTGCCCTAATCCATCCTTCTCTGCTGATGACCAACTCCTCCGCCTCACTCATCTCCTCTCCCTCCAGCTTAACTCCCGTCGCTCCGCCATTTTTGTCTCACTTGACCTCGAAAAGGCCTACGACCGTGTCTGGCATCCCGGTCTCCTGTTTAAACTTCAAACCTACGCCCTTCCTATCAACTACATCCGTCTGATGGCCTCCTTCCTCTCCCACCGCCCCTCCTATGTTACCATCCATAATGCCAATTCCCACACCTTCTACCCCTCTGCAGGTGTGCCCCAGGGCTCTGTCCTCTCCCCTCTCCTCTACCTCCTGTACACGGCAGATATGCCCCAGCCTCCCCTCCCTCCGGTGCACCTCTTGCAATATGCTGATGACACCTCATTCCTCGCCCTCGCTCCTACCCTCCAACGGTCCCAACGCCTTCTCCAGAATCACCTTGACCTTTTTGCTGCGTGGTGTAACCAGTGGCTCCCGAATCTCAATCCTTCCAAGACCCAGGCAATCATCATAGGTCGTACCACTCGCTCCTTCCGGCTCCTGGATTTCTCCCTTACTGTCTGCGCATGTCCTGTCCGCCTCACCCCCACCCTCACCTACCTTGGCCTCACCATTGATCGTCACCTCACCTGGATCCCTCATCTCCGCTCCATCCAATCCAAAGCCCACAACCGCCTCCGACTCCTCAAACTCCTCTCTGGCCAGACGTGGGGGTTGCACCCCTCTACCATCCTCCACACCTACAAATCCTTATTTCGTCCCATCCTCTGTTATGCCAGTCCTGCCTGGATATCTGCCCCCCCCCCCCCAAAATTCTATAAGTCCCTCCAAATCCTTAGCGTCATGCACTCCGCCTCGCCTTCCATATACGCCTCCCGTCCCCCATGCGGATCCTCTATGATCTCATTCCTTTCCCCCATCTGCTCCTATTCCTCGAACATATCCGCATCCTCTACACCTCCCGCCGTCTTGAACCCCCTCACCCCCTGGTTGCTCCTCTCCTCTCCCATCCCCGCCCCCTGCCACGTCTTCACCGTTGTGTCCCCCCTACCCTCCATCTCTACACCCTCCATCTCCTTTCCCAAGGTGGCTTCCATCAGCTCCCCCTCCCGGATGATGCCCTCTCTCCCTCCATTTATCCTTCCTATCAACTCTGATCCTCAACCCCCTCTCCTTTCCTCCGTCCTTTCCCTGGGCTCCCTCTTCCTTCCCCCTTCCATCCTGTGTTTTCTCCCTGCCTATCATCTCCTTTCTCTCCCCCCCCCCCCCAAGTCCTTTTGTACTCCCCTCCTCTGCCTTCCCCAATCCCTAGCCCGTCTGCTCAGCACCCCCCCCCCCCCCGCCCCTCTTATGGATCCTCGTCTTCCATTGGCTCCTTTCCACCCTCCCCCTTCACTTTTCCTCTCCTTCCCCCCCACCCTTTTTTCCCGTCATCTGACCAGTTTCCCCCCACCTGCTCTCGGGTGTGGTATGTCGTATTTGTGCCAACTTTTAGCGCAGTGTTTAAGTGCGTGTTCGTTGTTGTGCGACCTTCCACAGTGTTGCGAACAGAAATCATGCTGTCGCTGGGTGTGCTTTTTATATCTCTTGCGAACAGAACCCAGACTGTCGCCGTGTTTTTTTAATTGTATGTCTATTGTTTTTCTGTTTCCTGTGTGTTTTATTAGCTTCATCGACCCTGTGTTTTATGTTTTACACTCCAGAATTTTCTGCCATTTTTACCTTTAAGTCACCGATTTTATCGCCAACTGTTATTATTTTTTATTATCTTCATCTTTTTAAAACAAATTCTGTGTGCTGAAGAGCGGCGTAATAAGCTGCTGCCAGCCCGCCCCCTTTAGGGGGAATCGAAACCCAATAAAGGAAAAAAAACCCTAGTCCAGTCAGTCTGGTATTCCCTCTGGATTGCGTCTATACCTCAGCGGTGCCGCGCTCTTGTCGTTGCTCGTTGTTGACGTTTGCCTGGCTCTGGTTCCGAGTGGATTTACTGTTGGTGTTTGGTGTTGTGGTTTCTACAAGCCTCCGTTGTTTATCTCTTCCTTGTTGTGTCGGTCATTGTCGGTTGTTGTCGGTTGTCGTTGGTCTGTCGTCCGACTCGTCCTTGTGTTTACCCGGTGGTGCATGTTCCACCGCCGGCGGCTTCCCTGCCTGGCGGCTCCGATCCGCAGCCCAAGGCGTTCCCGCAGTTGGTTTTGGTTACTACAGAAAGCTTGTTTTCGTATTTATGGTATAGCAGACAACCTGAAATTTAATACAGAAGGTTCTCAAAGTGCTTTCTTTCTGCAGCAAAGAGCCTTGAACTGAAGTCTTTGACGACTTTCTGAAGAATATAATTTTCGACTGCACGAATTTCTCTGGAAAATTCAGTATGAAGATCCTGGAGTGTTGCAGGTACATGTTTGAAAACTCTGTCCCTTAGAAAATCCCATAAGAAATTATCAGATGAGCCGAGATCGGGATTGCAAGAGGGCCATTCCATACCATTTCCAGTAAATTCTTAAGTGTCCAGAGCATGGATCTGATCTCTGAACGTCTCCTGAAAGAAACAGAAGAGCCCGCAGTACGGTGTGGACGTGATCCATCCTGCATGAAGCAGTACTTTCGGTGCGCTCGGCAGTGTCGAGCAGCAGGTACAAAGTCATGCTGCACTTCCTGTCCGTATCTGTCTGTTGTGCAGGTCCCTCAGTGAAAATGGGCCTAATAATGAATGCATCGGGAACTGTTTGCGCACCAAGCAGTGACTTTTTGTGGGTGATGTAAAACAGCAGTTTGAAAGTGTGGAATCACGGAACCCCACTGGGGCCAGTTCTGTTCGTGGACAAAGATGGTCACTAAACCAGATGTAATCCTTACCACCGCCCCATTTTCAAAGGCCTCCATCATCTCATTTACAAAATAAAATCGCCGCGTCACACTCCTCTTCTTCAAAAGCTGGCACTGTTGAATTTTGTGAGGGAAAAGGTTAAGTTTCTGTCATTATTCTCTGAGTTTCTGTGCTGTCTTTCTTGTTAATGTAGTGATGTCCTTACTCAATATGATTCTCACTCGTTACACATTTTGCAGGGTTACAACTGAGGCTGGTCGTCCTAAATCGACCAATCTGGAATCGTGTAGGGATCCACTCTTTTCAAAATGTTCCGTATTTAATGATTTCATTAGTGAAAACGTGTTATTTCTGCCAGAATAGTGCACCGAGTGACAGAAACGCACAGTAGGAGTAACAATCAGTTAATGTCAGACAAGGGACGTGTTCACCGAGTGTTGACGCTGTACGCTGTTGTTATCTCCGCCCAACTGAGACGACTCATGGTTGAGGAGAAAGCCTAGACATTAATGTAGACATGTCTGTCTTATGGTAGTTTGTAATTTAATACAGATAATAAGACACATTTCCAGATCCGGTTATCGACATAGCGTAACGAATTGAAAGTGCAACAACGAAGTCTTTCTGTGGGTGATGTGTCTAAAAGTCAATAGACTACAATTTGCCCGAGCAGTACAGCACTAAAGTGATTCTGCTGTCGTAGGCAGGTAATACGACGGTAAATATGGGCTGGACAACATTTAATTTTGTTACAAGTGCGTCGGTCAGTACGTTCCGGGCAACGTCGTAGAAGATGCAAAGACAAACCGTAGTTTAATAGCCGTGTTGGAAAGCTGCTATTTAAACAAAGAGGACTTCATCAAGATGCAAGAGAAAAATGAAAACTAACTAACAAACAAAAGCGGAATCGAGCGTAAGGAGAAGGAGAGGCATTCAGTGGCTTTGAACGTAAAATCTTGTCACCCAATACGACTAAAACCCTTAAAGTAGGTACGGCGATGGTAAGGGAGGCAGGTGGGGGGTGGGGCGAGGGGTCCGGCAAAATCTCACTAAATTTGATTTAGAGAGGGAGAGGGGCAATGAAAATCTCACGTCAACTTTTTAATTCAGAGAATGTACATTATTGTAACGGATAACATTTTTTATATAATCCATCCCGAGTAAAGGCAATATTAAAGTGCCGACCAATCTTTCTGGCTTCTCTGAACCGAAATTAACAATGTTTTGGACGTGTGCATGCCCGGGATTCCATGCCTTCAAACAGTTGCCGCACAAGTGTCAGATATCATTCTGGAAGCACTCTGCTGCGCCGTACGAAATCACTGTGTGTCATTCGTGACATTTTTCAAAGTATATAAACCCATTGTTATTGGGTTCAACACGAATTTGCATCAAAACTTTTATAGTGCGTATGTTAAACGACATGCCGACAACACGAAACACACTTTCGAATAAGAAGTTAATGTTTTGTGAAAGAAAGCTAAACTGCAGTTAACCGATAAGAATTCTAAAATACGGACAAAGTTGTCTTTCTTGTTCATGGTAAATAAAGAATCAATAACATTCAATGTACATGGTGGCGCAAAATAGCTGTTAAAAAGTTTTTGTCTACTACGACGCAAAGTGGGGTGATATGTCCTTGTTGTCATACACTGAGGAGCCAGATAAACTGGTACACCTGTCTCATATCGTTTAGGGCCTCCGCGAGCACGCAGAAGTGCCGCAACACGACGTGGTATGGACTCGAATAATGTCTGAAGTAGTGGTGGAGGAAACTGACACTATGAGTCCAACAGGGCTGTCCACAAATCCTCAAGAGTACAAGGGGGTGGAGATCTCTTCTGAACAGCACGTTGCAAGACATCCCAGATATGCTCAATAATATTAATGTCTGGAGACTTCAGTGACCAGCTTAACTGTTTAAACTCAGAACAGTGTTTCTGGAGCCACTTTGAAGCAATTCCGGGCGTGTGTCGTGTCGCATTGTCCTGCTGTAATTGCCCAAATCCGTCGGAATGCACAATGGACATGAATGGATGCAGGTGATCAGACAGGATGCTTACGTACGTGTCGCTTGTCAGTCGTATCCAGACGTATCAGGGGTCTCATATTACTCCAACTGCACACGCCTCACATCATTACAGAACCTCCACCCTATCGAACAGTCCCCTGCTGACATGAAGGGTACATGGATTCATGAGGTTCTCTCCATACCCGTACACGTCCATCTGCTCGATACAACTTGCAACGAGACTCGTCCAACCAGGCAACATCTTTCTAGTCAACAGTCCAATTGTGTTGAAGGGCCCAGACGAGGCGTCAAGCTTTGTGTCATGCTGTCATCAAGGGTACACGAATGGGCCTTCAGCTCCGAAAGCTCATATCGAAGTTGTTTCGTTGAATGGTTCGCACGCTGACACTTGTTGATGGCCCAGCACTGAAATCTGCAGCAATTTTCGGAAGCTTGCACTTCTGTCACGTTGAACGATTCTCTTCACACGTCATTGGTCCCGTTCTTGCACGATCTTTTTCCGGCCTTAGCGATGACTAAGATTTGATGTTTCACCGGATTCCCGATATTCACGATACGCTCGTGAAATGCTCGTACGGGAGAATCCCCACTACATCGCAACCTGGGAGATTCTGTGTCCCATCGCTCATGCGCCGACGTTCAAACTCACTTTAATCTTGATAACCTGCATTGTATCGGCAGCAACCGATCTAACAACTTCGCGAGACACTGTTGTCTTAAATAGGCGATGCAGACCGCAGCGCCGGCCGGGGTGGTCGAGCGGTTCTAGGCGCTACAGTCTGAAACTGCGCGACCGCTACGGACGCAGGTTCGAATCCTGCCTCTGGCATAGACGTGTGTGATGTCCTTAGGTTAGTTAGGTTTAAGTAGTTCTAAGTTCTAGGGGACTGATGACCTTAGAAGTTAGTCCCATAGTGCCCAGAGCCATGTGAACCGACCGCAGAGCCGTATTCCGCCTGTTTACATACCTATACCAGTTTGTTTGGTGCTTCAGTGTAGTTACGTTACAGCAGACAACATGACATTTAATACACAAGATTTTCAAAGTGGTTCCCTTCTACAGCAATGAGTGTGTAGAGTCTTGAACTGAATTTCGTCACGAATTTCTGAAAAAACATAACTTTAGGCTGCACGGATCTCTCTGGAGATTGCAGTACAAAAAATCTGGAATGTTGTGGGAACATCATTAAGGACTCTGTCCTTTAGATGACACCATAAGGAATAATCACACGAGTTGATATGATGGCAGTACCAGAGCCATTCTGCACTACCCCAGTGTATGATAAGGTATCCAGGGCAACGATCCCAAGTCTGAATGTCATCTGAAGGAAATGGATGACGTCCGCAGTGCAGTGTGACGTGCTCCATCCTTATAAATCAATAGTTTCAAAGTAGAACGAAATTTTCACTCTACAGCGGAGTGTGTGCTATTATGAAACTACCTCACAGATTAAAACTGTGTGCCGGACCGAGACTCGAACTCGAGATCTTTGCCTATCGCGGACAAGTGCTCTACCAACTTAGCTACCCAAGCACGACTCACAGCCCGTCCTCACAGCTTTAATTCCGCCAGTACCTCGTCTCCTACCTTCCAAACTTCACAGATGCTCTCCTGCGAACCTTGCAGAACTAACACTCCTGGAAGAACGGATATTGCGGAGGCATGGCTTAGCCACAGCATGGGGGATATTTCTAAAATGAAATTTTGACTCTACAGTGGAGTGTGCGCTGATATGAAACTTCTGTGAAGTTTGGAAGGTAGGAGACGAGGTACTAGCGAAATTAAAGCTGTGAGGACGGGGCGTGAGTCATGATTGGGTAGCTCAATTGTTAGAGCACTTCCCCGCGAAAGCCAAAGGTCTCGAGTTCGAGTCTCGGTCCGGCACACAGTTTTAATCTGTCAGGAAGTTCATATCAGCGCATACTCCGCTGTAGAGCGAAAATTTCATTCTAGAAACATCCCCCAGGCTGTGACTAAGCCATATCTCCGCAGTATCCTTTCTTCCAGGAGTGCTAGTTCTGCGTTGTTCGCAGGAGAGCTTCTGTGAAGTTTGGAAGGTAGGAGACGAGGTACTGGCGGAATTAAAGCTGTGAGGACGGGCCGTGAATCGTGCTTGGATAGCTCAGTTGTTAGAGCACTTCCCCGCGAAAGGGAAAGGTCTCGAGTTCAAGTCTCGGACCGGCACACTGTTTTCATCTGTCAGGTAGTTTCAGTTTCAAAGTACTTGTCGGCGCCGTGTGGTCGGTACAAATTCATGTTCCAGAAGTTGTCTTTGTCTTTTCTGACAGGTTCCTCGATAAAAATGGGTCCAATAAGGCATTGTGCACTTAATTGTGCGCCAAATAGTGATTTCCTTTTGATGACGGGGAGCAGCAACTGCAACGTGTGGAATCACGGTACCGCTGTTCCTATGTTCGGATTCCATTCCGAAATGTGAACTGAGGCATCAGGAGTGAGCTATAGAATTTCAGAGCTAAAATACAACAGTATCACAAGTCATTTGCGGCATGTGATTAATTCGCAGTAGACAAACACTTTCTAACACGTATTTTGCGCCACCTTGTAAGTAATAAACCAATGAAAGGTCAATTTTTGAGAGCTCCGTCAAAATGATTAATACTATTTTCGTGGAACCTTTTCGTCCTCTGTGTGTCTGTCCGTTCGAATGCTAGATAGGGTTGACATGTTAAAAACAGTGTTTTCAGTCACGTGTAATAAACACTGCTTAATACACTATATAATTAAAAGATGTTTTAGTAAAGCGTTTTAATCAATGTTTAAAACAAAGTACTCGTTTTTACCCGACTATGGTGTACACTCCACGTGAGGGGGAGGGGCAATTAATGAATGCCCCCTACCTAAAATCAGTAAGCGGTTCGAAAGCATCTGTTCAGTGACTCAATGACGGTACAGTGACTCAATGACGGTAAGGGCACCGCAACGGAAAACAACAGAGAGAAGGTCAAAATATTGAATTCGGTCTTCCGAAGTTTTTTCACCATGAAAGATTATAATAAGAACTTTCCTTTCAATCAAGCATCGTGGCAACTTCGAAATGGAAGATATTAAGGTAACTGATGGCGCAATAGAAAAACAAATAAATCACTTTTTAGTGAACATACCTGAGGATCAGAAGAGAAACCTGTAAAATTCTACAGAGATTATGCGAAAGACTGCTCTCCGTCTAGCAGCAGTTATAAAAATGTGTAGGTATGTAACAAATTGTTTTAAAATAGCCAAGGTGACATTTAAGTCAATAAACTCTACGAAAGTAGTAAAAGATTATCCTCATTCAAAATGTATATTGTTTTTTATTTAATTTATTTTTCCTTTGGAATTTTTTTCTGTGCTTGTTTCTTATGGACTACGCGTGTATCTTTTTAATTAATAAATTAGTTGGAATGTAATACTAGATACATAAAAACCCATTGGTATCAGAATTTCTTTAGCCAAAAACGGACTATTATTGTTTTCTCCAAGTACCATTCGTATCATGTTTGTGCACAAAGGTTTAATACATACCATATTTATCTATTAAGCTTAATACATAACACATAGTAAAGAATTTGGTCAGTAAATATATGTATTTTTCAAGAAAAAATTTTACTTCGTTTTAAATACATCCCCATTCCCCTTCGGATTCTGGCAATTCGTTGTACCTCATGAAGCCACTGATGTATGGACTGTGAACTGTTACGGTACTTTGTATTTTAGTCTGTCTGTAAGAGCTGTGCTTATTTCTTCATTGTGGTTACTTACATCAGAACGTCAGGGCGTGTTACCCTAATGGCCTATAAAAATGTGATAAGTATATACACATACAACGAGAATACAGTGAAAGACCTATTTTTGATAAGAACGTCACGACAGTTCCCCCTGTATCCCAGACTATTCATCAACCTAACAACTCTTTTTGGTAGTACCGGTATTCTGTTTAAGTACACCTCAGCGGCACAAGATGTCTCTTGACCGCAACTTTTGTTTCGAAAGGAAAAAATTACCTGTATACAATGTACAATGAATAACTGGCAGCAGGAATGTACCCTACCTGGAAGTAGTACGGAAGGTAAATTTATGCTTTTATTTTTATTGCTTGCAGAAAGTATCCAAAAGGAGCTATTGTACTAGGGACTGCATTAGTACAAGGTTTAACACGCTGCTAAAATCAGTATGTCAATGACAATAACGGAACGTGCCAAAGGCCTTAATTTTGTCGTGTTATCGAGAGCTTGCATGCATTTAAATGCACAGTTACTAGAGACAGGTCAGAAATAGTAATTTAACTCGCTCGCAGCCGGAGTCTGTCGTTGAAACTCTAGGACCTGCAGCGTCACGTGACCCTACAGCTGTGGATCCCGGTGAAGGACCACCCTGAATTGAGACAGGCGTGTCAACGGCGCTACATCAGAGGCAGTGGCGGCGGACAATTGTGAGCTGTGCGATTACCATGCGAAACGTCACACCTCAGGGACGTGTCTAAATGGTTCAAATGGCTCTGAGCACTATGGGACTTAACATCTGTGGTCATCAGTCCCCTAGAACTTAGAACTACTTAAACCTAACTAACCTAAGGACATCACACACATCCATGCCCGAGGCAGGATCAGGGACGTGTCTACCCGCTGCTGTGAACATCACACCACATGACGACAACACGGACGTCTTAGGGCGCATATTGCCCGCATCTCGTGGTCGTGCGGTAGCGTTCTCGCTTCCCACGCCCGGGTTCCCGGGTTCGATTCCCGGCGGGGTCAGGGATTTTCTCTGCCTCGTGATGGCTGGGTGTTGTGTGCTGTCTTTAGGTTAGTTAGGTTTAAGTAGTTCTAAGTTCTAGGGGACTGATGACCATAGCTGTTAAGTCCCATAGTGCTCAGAGCCATTTAGGGCGCATATTAAGACTAGAGCTGACCCTGCAGGCCTTCACGACGCAATGATACTTACGTTTTTTTGTGAACTTATTAACTGAGTGGTTCTATTAAGTCAGCTCAAACATCCTAGGTAGTAGAAAAGAGATTCCCTACTATACAATGTAGGTTTTCACGACCGGTATTATCTTCACTTAAAACTTCCAGGCTGATAGGCCGTGGTCGATGTATAAAACTCTACCCTGACGTTTCGTCTCCGACTGCGGGAGACATCCTCCGAGGTAGAGCGGCGAACTGCGAACAGAATTCGAGGAAGCGCTGATTATATAGGCAGTACAGAGGGCGCCACTGTCCATCACGTGGCGTCGGCTATGAGACTGTCCCTGGTGATGCCAACATTCTCGATTGAAAGTAATCGATCGTCACGCTTGCGGTGCAGCGCTGACATCCAAATTTTATCCAGTTTAACACCTTCGCCTTTCCTATTAAAATTATTACGGTGTTCATCAATCTCGATTGCCTCTCTATATATGCGTGCATAGTAATGCGAGGTTTTAGATATGGCGTTCGTCTTGCTGAATTTAATTTCATGACCACCTTCCTGGAAAACATGGTCCTCTACAGCTGATTTATCCGTGTGATCCAGGCGGCAATTCTATCACGTTCAACAAGAGACAGTCTCATAGCCGACGCCACGTGATGGACAGTGCCGCCCTCTGTACTGCCTATATAATCAACGCTTGCTCCAGTTCTCTTCGCAGTTAGCCACTTTACCTCAGAATATGTCGCCCGAAGTCGGAGACGAAACGTCAGGGTCGAGTTTTACACATCGACCATGGCCTATCAGCCCGGACTTTTTAAGTGAAGATTCCCTACTGAAGTTCCTTAAACGCAACTATTGTGTGCTATGCTTACTAAACACTTGTCTGACAGGGCAGTACTGTAACGTAAATGTGGCAACACAATAAGAAATAACAAATGACTAGAGTTGCATTATACCAAAACTATGGCTCAGTAGTACTGGTACAGTACATAAATGACTCAGTAGAGAGTAAGATTACCATTAGTACTCGTAGGGAAAGAGAGGTAAATGAATGTGTGAAAGAGAACTGGGAGCCAACGACTCGTCTTTGTTTTTTTGTTTGTTTGGCACCTAATTATAACTCCATACCTTTCAGAGTTAGTCCACTGAGTAGTTTATATCCTTGAAAATATAAATTGCATTTTGTAGGTAACAAAAATTAATTGATCCCATAACTTCTGCCTTTCTACGTAACCAAAGCAATTACATTTGATGCCAGTACAGTTTGCATGCAGAACATAAAAGAATCTATGTAATATAATGGGTAGGTGCCAGGAGATGCCATATTAAGACTCATCTGAGCTTTCCAAATAATTTATTGTTTCCAACTACAGTGCCCTCATACACCTCAGTCTGCATCACAGGGTCCCGCAATGCTGAGGCCACCACCCCAGTGACCCAATGCAACATGCTGCTGTGTGGCGGCCTTGTAGGTCTGCGTGATCAGGGCTGCGCCGACAGCCAGCTCAGCGGTCTTCTTCCTCATTGACTCAGCGCTGTTCTGCTTGGTAGTCGCCAAGTGGCTCGCTGCGTCATCAGCCTCAGGTCGAAGCGCTACCCGGTGTGGACTGGAACCCTGGCGCCCCATCTGCTCCTGCATGTAGCTGGTGATGTGACACACACTGCCGTCCAGGAGAGCTGCCACACTTGAATGACTCTCTTTAGAAAATGGCACCTATTTATGCTTGGCTGTGTGCCCCTGTTTTGCTAACGTGCCGCTCCGAGTCACGTACTCACCACACCTAGGTTGCGTCAGTGGGCCCCTTCTGCCTGTAGCTTGTGCCTTGCAAACAGCTGCATTTACGCTTTTCAGTGGTTCGACGGCCCTATGGCCTCCATTCTACTTTGCAACTGCTGGTCAGCGTAACTTACTGTCAACAGGTCCATGCCTGGCTATAACTTTTGTGCTCAGAAATGTTGCACCGAATCTAACTTTCCTATCTTAAACTGCGGTGCCACTACAGTAATAATTCAAATGAAACTGTATAATTCCAGAGACCTTTTCAAGTCTCTGAAACATCCATGATGTATATATGCAGACTGAAGCAACAAATGAAAAATTGTACCAGACCAGTATTCAAGCATGGGTCACCTACTCAGTAGGCAGATGCTCCAACCACTGCACCACGTTCTCACAGTGGGATTGCACAACTACACAGACTACCCTAGCATGCCTCGTTCTTCAGTCCCAATTTCCGTTCACGCCTCAGCCCACCTGGTATTCTGCCTATACTGGAACAGCACTGCGGTGGCTCTCCAGCTGTATTCGAATACATCGAATGAAACAGGGGATCCTGCCTGAAATCTAGGCATTTGTGCCTTAATCAAATGAACAATGTGGTTCAAGATGCCTTTCCAAGTCTCAGACATCTATGATGAATTTATGCAGACTGAAGTGATGAATGAAATATGTTCAAGTTTATGAGGAATACCAAGTAGGCTGAGGCATGAGTGAGAATTTGGATTTAGAAGGGAGGCAGTTTTGGTTGGTCCACGCAGTCATGCACAGCCACTGTTAGCACAACTGTCTAGTGAACAGCAGACCTGGGTTTGAATCTTGGCCTCAGTACAAATTTTCATTCATCGCTTTGGTCTGCATATATACGTTATATACTTATTGTTGTTATTTTGTACACAACAGAACATTCTTCATCATGGTCAAAAACAAAGGTTTTCAGTTATTAAGTGAGAAAGTTGGTTATCAATAACAGAAACATATTTTACATAAGCTCGACAACTATTCAAGTGATGTTTTTTCCTGTTTCTTTAGTCAGTCATATTTTCTAGAGCAAGATGATAAATCTTTATTGTTTTTTACTTTTACTATTATATCGCTCTTTCACGTTGCAAATCAACAATTTTCGAATAAAACCAGAATTAAACTTTGACAATTTCAATTTTGCCGTAAATGTTGTTTATTTTTAAGTAACAGACAGAAGGATAATTATGAAGAACAAAACTATTCCGTAAGTTACGCTGCCGTTTACATATACTTTCAGTTTCTAAACGGTTCACCGTTGCCAGTTTCTAGGGGAACCAATAAGCGACTGATCACATAAGCAAACAAGGTGATCCAAATGAGATAACGCCAGATAGGTATGCAACTCACCTAATGTACAAGTAACACGGTTATAACTCAAACCGACCAAAGCTACTATGGAAACTACCATAGTCTACACTGACATGTGATAGTCTGCAGTAGTGCATGGTAGTTTTACAACTCTACAAATTACATTTATTAAGAGTATGCTACGAACGGTACTTAGCTTTGGCGCAGTCTGATGCATGGTACTTCATGCCCTAAAGATAATTCTGTCATAACGAAATAACATTGCTATTTCTTGTCAGTCTATGATACTGTACCGTAACTGATAGTAACGTGACTGCTCTGTTACTGATCGTTGTTTTCCGTAAATAGGGGAGGTGTTCAGTGTGGGTGAGGAGTGGTGGTTTTTGATCAGATGGCAGAGGATCCATGTGAGCGAAGGTAAACGAATATGGAAAGCAAGACAGAGAGCATGGCGTTGGAGGATTTGGACCGACTTATAGAACTTTCATTTGGGTGAGGATCCATACAACATTTGCGTATCAGAGGATAGGTCAGGTAATGGATTGGTGTAATCCCCAAAATTCGGCCTGCTGGTAGTTTTAGACAATTGGGGGGCTTTCTGTTGGATGTTTAGTAGGTGAGGGTTCCATGTTAGTTGCCAGTTGAGGGTAAGTCCAAGATATTTTAGTGTGTTCGTTAACTGGGTAGGACAGTCGTAAATGGTAAGGCGGAAGTCATATAGGTGTAAGGTGCTATTGGTTCATCCTTTAATTAATGCCTAAGTATTGGAGGGGTTGATCTTGAGGAGCCATTGGTTTCACCAGGAGGTAAATTGAATGAAGGAATTTGGAGGGATCGTTGAGAATTCTGGACTGCAGGGTCGAGGGCGAGGAGTGCGGTTTCATCAACATACTGAAGGAGGTAGCATGCTAGAGGTGGTTTGGGCATATCAAGCATGGAGAAGAGGGGATAGAACCTTGGGGTACACCTGCAGTGGGATGAAAGTTACGAGAATTGGTAGTGTTAATAGACAGGAAGGATGCAATAATGCATATATAGTTAACTGGAGGCAAAACTGGCATGAATAATGGAATATCTCTTACAGAATCATTTCATCCAACAAGAACAGTGTACAGTTCTACAACTTCTCTCTAATTTTTATGACTTTTATTTTCTGTGTCCCTTCTTCGTGGACATTTTACATTCTTATTTAAATGTAAAAGCATAAAAATCCACACCGGGAGGAAAGAATGCATTACATACGCCACTTGCTCCAGTGCATCGTATACATCCACTGATAGTGTGGACATCCGCCGTAGGAAGAGGTGCCAACTGCGGGCAACAATGCTTTCACCTGATAACTGGCAGACATGGAAATTCTTCCGCCGACAGATGAAAAACACGATGCGCTGCGTACAGTCAAGACAGTTCTGCACCAGCAGTTAGACCATTCAGTTCTCGAACGCCATGCTCTCTGTCTTGCTTTCCACATTCGTTTACCTTCGCTCACATGGATCCTCTGCCATCTGATCAAAAACCACCACACCTCACCCACACTGACCATCTCCCCATCTCCTATATCACCAACAAACTAGATTCGAATAACTTCGTTGTCTCATCTCTGATCACAAACCTTGGTATATCGCCATGCCTTCACAAACCCATCCCTTTGTCGCTATACCTTATACCTAGACACACTCCATGTCTTGTCCCATCATAACTTCAACCGACTCCCTTTTGCAGATAATGAGATCCGCTCCGTCATTTCTCCCTCCTACCAACTTAAACTCTTCCCTGTCCATCCCACTCCACATCAGTTCCCCTCTCTCATTTTCCCTCTCCCTCCATCCTCACCTCTCTTCTCTTTCAACCAGTACCCTACCTGCACGCCATACTACCCTTCATCCTCTCTCTCATTCCCATCGTCTATATTTCCCACTATCCACCTCAAGTCCTGCCTACCATCTCAATAGCTTTTGTGCCTAAGATATCCCTATTTTTTATCCACACCCATAAACCTCATGGAACCACAATACTTCTCCTTCAGATTTTAAGTGAAAGGGCAGTGCTTCAGTGTTTTTATCGGAAGATTTTCACGATTATACTATGCATATATATTGCTCTCCTTTTAGCTGTCCGTCTTTGATTTTTAATTTAAAATAGACAAACAGCTCTAATGTTAGTTTCTCGCTCTCATTTTGTATTTTGTGATTCGCTTGGCTGAAGAGCGTTTTATTCTACCACTGAAATAACAATAAAGGCAAAAAACGGTTTTGCTATATGCCTAGAAGTCGTCATTAGGAAGCGCCAAACTAGATGCCACGAAACCATGTTATTGTTAATATTTTGCATAAAATAATAGTTACAATCGGACTACGTAAAAAATGCACTGCAGGTTCGACTTACAAATGTTGCTTATGATGCGTGATCGTGCGTTACCAAAGCGACTACTTCCAACTAATTTAAAAAGCTACGAAATCTACAAAATACACTACTGGCCATTAAAATTGCTATACCACGAAGATGACTTGATACAGACGCGAAATTTAACAGACAGGAAGAAGATACTGTGATATGCAAATGACTAGCTTTTCAGAGCATTCACCCAAGGTTGGCGCCGGTGGCGACACCTACAACGTGATGACACGAGGAAAGTTTACAAACCGATTTCTCATACACAAACACCAGTTCTTCAGTCTGGAACGCGCTGCTGCTACGATCGCAGGTTAGAATCCTACCTCGGGCATGGATGTGTGTGATGTCCTTAGGTTAGTTAGGTTTAAGTAGTTCTAAGTTCTAGGGGACTGATGACCTCAGATGTTAAGTCCCATAGTGCTCAGAGCTATTTGAGCCATTTTGAAACAGCAATTGACCGGCGTTTCCTGGTGAAACGTCGTTGTGATACCTCGTGTAAGGAGGGGAAATACATACCATCACATTTCCGACTTCGATAAAGGTCGGATTGTAGCCTACCGCGATTGCGGTTTATCGTATCGCGACATTGCTGCTAGCGGTGCTTGAGATCCAATGGCTGTTAGCAGAATATGGAATCAGTGGGCTCAAGAGGGTAATACGGAACGCCGTGCTGGATCCCAACGACCTCGTATCACTAGCAGTCGAGATCACAGGCATCTAATCCGCATGGCTGTAACGGATCGTGCAGCCACGTCTCGATCCCTGAGTCAACAGATGGGAACGTTTGCAAGACAACAACCATCTGCACGAACAGTTCGACGACGTTTGCAGCAGCATGGACTGTCAGCTCGGAGACCATGGCTGCGGTTACCCTTGACGCTGCATCACAGACAGGAGCGCCTGCGATGATGTACTCAACGACGAACCTGGGTGCACGAATGACAAAACGTCATTTTTTCGGATGAATCCAGGTTCTGTTTACAGCATCATGATGATCGCATCCGTGTTTGGCGACATCGCGGTGAACAGCACATTGGAAGCGTGTATTAGGCATCGCCATACAGGCGTATCACTGGGCGTTATGATATGGGGTGCCATTGGTTACACCTCTTGTTGGTCACCTCTTGTTCGCATTGACGGCACTTTAAACAGTGGACGTTACATTTCAGATGTGTTACGACCCGTGGCTCTACCCTTCATTCGATCCCTCCGAAACCCTACATTTCAGCAGGGTAATGCACGACCGCATGTTGCAAGTCCTGTACGGGCCTTTCTGGATACAGAAAATGTTCGACCGCTGCCCTGGCCAGCACATTCTCCAGATCTCTCACCAATTGAAAACGGATGGTCAATGGTGGCCGAGCAACTGGCTCGTCACAATACGCCAGTCACTACTCTTGATGAACTGTGGCATCGTGTTGAAGCTGCATGAGCAGCTGTACCTGTACACGCCTTCCAAGCTCTGTTTGACTCAATACCCAGGCGTATCAAAGCCGATATTACGGCCAGAGGTGGTTGTTCTGGGTGCTGATTTCTCAGGATCTATGCGCCCAAAGTGCGTGAAAATGTAATCACATGTCAACTCTAGTATAATACATTTGTCCAATGAATACCCCTTTATCGTCTGCATTTCTTCTTGGTGTAGCAGTTTTAATGGCCAGTAGTGTATTTCATTTTAAGGGAATCACACGGTAACGTACTCAACTACGAAGTCGTAATTCACTTAAAAGGCGTTACTATTTCACAACAGAATTCGTGACACAACAGTGATACAATCTCCTTTAGCGAGGCTCGAAGAAGAAGAAGAAGATGAAGAAGAAAGTGTGAATATCAATTATTTTTTAGCCAAAAAAGATCGAAAATGTCATAGATATTTAAGACACCGAAATAAAGTTCATACTGTGAGATATAATCTTATCGCTAATATTATTGAAATTCAATGGCTTGTTACACATGTAAACAGGAAAAGGCCTTGGTTTGTGAGCGCCCTCTGGAGGCTGTGAGGCGCCAGGCGAGTGGCTGCACCTGTGTGGTGGTTGCCTCCTGTGGTGTCTGTTGTGCACCTCTTGCTTCGTACGTAGCACGTTTACCTAATGGAGAAACATGACGAGAAGATAAATAAATCTGAAGCGGATTACGTTGTCAATCAGAAACTGTAGGCAGGCAAGATAGCGGAACTAAAGAACAGAAGTCACTGTCTGCGTGGACAGTTTTTCGACTAGGCTACAGGATCATATTGAAGAATTAGCTGAAACGAGAAACTGCAAGCAAAAATAATTAAATAGGAAATGGAAGACTCAGGGGAGAGTTAACCAGGAACCCAATGTCAAGTTAACCGTAAATAGTAACTTCTTCCATCAAACAAAATACAGACACTACTACTAGAAAATGACTTAAAAGTCCGTGACGAACTCCATCGGTAATGTTGGAATTCAATATAGTGTTGGCCCACCCTTAGCCTTGATGACAGCTTCCACTCTCGCAGGCATACATTCAATCAGGTGCTGTAAGGTTTCTTGGGGAATGGTAGCCCATTCTTCACGGAGTGCTGTACTGGTATCGATGTCGGTCGGTGAGGCCTGTCACGAAGTCGGCGTTCCAAAACATCCCAAAGGTTTTCTATAGGGTTCAGGTCAGGATTCTGTGCATGCCAGTCCATTACAGGGATGATATTGTCGTGTAACCACTCCACCACAGGCCGTGCATTATGAACAGCTGCTCGATCGTATTGAAAGATACAATCACATCCCCGAATTGCTCGTCAACAGTGGGAAGCAAGAAGGTGCTTAAAACATCAATGTATGCCTGTGCTGTGATAGTGCAATGCAAAACAAGGGGTGCAAGCCTCCTCCATGAAAAACACGACCACACCATAATCCCACAGCCTCCGAATTTTACTGTTGGCACTACACACGCTGAAAGATGTTCTCCGGACCAAACCCACACCCTGTCTTCGGATCGCCATATTGTTTACCGTGATTCGTCACTCCACACAACATTTTTCCACTGTTCAATCGTCCAATGTTTACGCTCCGTACACCAAGCGGGACGTCGTTGGCATTTACTGGCGTGATGTGTGGCTTATGAGCAGCCACTCGACTATGAATTCCAAGTTTTCTCACCTCCCGCCTAACTGGCATAGTACTTGCAGTGGACTATTCAACTGTCGGCGGTCTGTGTCAGTCAACAGACGAGATCGGGCTGTACACGTTTGTGCTGTACGTGTCCCTTTACGTTTGTACTTCACTATCACATCAGAAACAGTGGACCTAGGGACGTTTAGGAGTGTGGAAATCTCGGGTACAGAAGTATGACACAAGTGACGCCCAATCACCTGACCACGTTCGAAGATCGTGAGTTCCGCGGAGCTCCCCATTCTGCTTTCACGATGACTAATGACTACTGAGGTCGCTGATACGGAGTACCTGGCAGTAGGTGGCATCAGAATGCACCTAATATGAACAACGTATGTTTTTGGAGGTGTCCGGATACTGTATCAGGTCTGCAAGCAAAGCATTAATCGTAGATACGGAAAAGTAGTCGGCCAGGAACAATATATTGGAAAATCCTTCCACTTCTGATCCTTATTCTTTGTGCAATACAACCAGGGATGAAAGATGAGTTAGTGGATACTTTGTATGAGCAAAACCTTTCGGAAATTTAAGACAACACTAAAAATAAAAAGCGAGGTAAAAACTGACCCAGAGGACAGATCCACTTCATTATAGAGACCTGCACTATGGAACCACCTGCGCGAGGACTTCATAAAATAAATTACATAGTATCATGATAAGCCAAGCAACTTCTACTGACCGCTGCTCTACACTTGTAAGTGACACAGGTGCATGAAGATATTTTTCAATATTATCGCAAATTTTCCGTAAATAATGGTCAGAACACTCTACCAATCCTTAAATTCCTTGACGATATAAATTTGATCCTTGTAACGGAGTCATTCGAGAACCGCTGTGTCACTGTCCTCGTATTTGGTAAATCTCTA
This sequence comes from Schistocerca serialis cubense, assembly GCF_023864345.2. Taxonomy (NCBI): domain Eukaryota; kingdom Metazoa; phylum Arthropoda; class Insecta; order Orthoptera; family Acrididae; genus Schistocerca; species Schistocerca serialis. The sequence continues at coordinate 308,878,160 of NC_064646.1, read as the reverse complement.
CACCCCGTCCATCCCCTTGCCCCTCCCTGATGACGTGGTTGCAGGTTGCCTATGTCATGTAAATCGCCTGGTGCAAGACCTGGACTTAATGGTCAGCGTCACCGACGTCTGTGCGCCCTTGATCAAATTGTTGGCACCACAGCAGTACGGCTGGACGCGATGTTGCATTTGGTCCATACACCGCCAGAATTTCACAGTAAATCTGTGTGCAATTGATACGTCATGCCTACAAGAACGTACTACCCCGTGCACTTCAGCTCATGTGTATTTGTCGTATCCAGCTGCCGCGCCATTTCACTCGCACGTTGCGACGCACCTGTTATCTGTACCGCAGCAGACCTGTGCCTACTACAGGAAACCCATAATATGTATTGTCTTCTGACAGTGTGCCACCCTTTTTGCTCAATTGCCTTGGCGAGGAACAACGTGTGTTCCTTACTTTCTTAAGTCCCTACTTATTAAACATAAACCATGTCAAGCAATAACTGAAAAAAAATTGGTGATCCTAAAATATCATGTATGCACTGATTTGTAAACCCGAAACAGCAGTGCGTGATCATCACAGATAGGAAAGACACCAAATGCCCAAATGCGTTCCGTGTGCAACAAGAAATAAAAGACTTATAGAGACGCGGAAAAATTTCGGGACGTATCGCCTGTTAATTTATAAAAAAATCGAGTGCTCGGATTACGGATAGACGCCAGTCGAATAACGAAACAGAAGAATTAAGCGTAGTAAGAATGTCAGGAAAGTAGTTATTGGCTCATAGAAATATATATATACATAAAAAAAACTTTTGCATCACCACCGTTCCCAGAACTTCTGAAGATAGACGTTGACTGTGGATATTGTATCACAGACTCAGTCCCTTTGACTGTTCAGGGATGCCACTAAACACGCCCAAAGGTGTAAACAACCATACATTAACAGCGCCTATTACACGGAGGGGATCAGATAGCCGATCAGTTCCAGTCATTTTACCAAGAAGGAGGTACACGGGTGGTGTTGTCTGTAGTTCAACCATGCCTCGACGGTCAATATCGCGGTTCGATCGTGTCCGCATGGTTATTATGTGTCAGGAAGGGCTCTCAACAAGGGAAGTGTCCAGGCGTCTCGGAGTGAACCACAGCAATATTGTTCGGACATGGAGGAGATACTGAGAGACAGGAATTGTCAATGACATGCCTCGCTCAGGCCGCCCAAGGGCTACTACTGCAGTGGATGACCGCTACCTACGCATTATGGCTCCGAAGAACCCTGACACAAACGCCACCATGTTGAATAATGCTTTTCGTGCAGCAACAGGACGTCGTGTTATGATTCAAACTGTGCGCAACAGGCTGCATGATGAGCAACTTCAGTCCAGACATCCATGGCGAGGTCCATCTTTGGAACCACGACACCATGCAACGCGGTTCAGCATTACGTTCTCTTCACGGATGAGTGTCGCATATGCCTTCAACCAGACAATTGTCGGAGACGTGTTTCGAGGTAACCCGGTCAGGCCTTAGATGCACAGTCCAGCGAGCGCAGCAAGTTGGAGGTTCCCTGTTGTTTTGGGTTGCATTATGCAGGGCCGACGTACGTCACTGGTGGTCATGGAAGGGGCCGTAACGGCTGTACGATACCTGACTGCCATCCTCCGACCGACAGTGCAACCATATCGGCAGTATATTGACGAGACATTCGTCTTCATGGACGACAATTCGCACCCCCATCGTGCACATCCTGTGAAATACTTCCTTCAGGATAACGACATCGCCCGACTAGAGTGGCCAGCATGTGCTTCAGACATGAACCCTATCGAACGCGCCTGGGATGGATTGAAAGGGCTGCTTATGGACGACGTAACTCACCATCCACACTGAGGGATCTACGCCGAATCGCCGTTGAGGAGTGGGGCAATCTGGACCAACGACCCCTTGATGAACTTGTGGATAGTATGCTACGACGAATACAGGCATGCATCAATGCAGGAGGACGTGCTATTGGGTATTAGAGGTACCGGTGTGTACAGCAATCTGGACCACCACCTCTGAAGGTCTCGCTTTATGGTGGTACAACATGCAATGTGTGGTTTTAATGAGCAATAAAAAGGGCGGAAATGATGTTTATGTTGATCTCTATTCCAATTTTCTGTGCAGGTTCCGAAACTCTCGGAACCTAGTTGATGTAAAACTTATTTTGATGTGTGTATAAGCAAGAAGCACAAATCGGCTTCAACTAAACTACGTAACTGTCTCAGGGCTGTACTTTGAAATCTGGAACGGAAGACGTCTCGAGGGAAAGTACATAGCAGAAAATCTGTGTCGTCCTTCTATGGAAGGAATTAAGTAACAACGGTGTTCTGCAGCAGTAGGACGGGATACCTCAATACAGGTCAATTTTATCAAATCTACCGCTGAGGGAAACAGTTGAGATGCAACCCAGACAGACTTCGATATTGAAGAACGTACAGTATAAAAAGCGTCCCAGGAGGAAAGGTGAAATTTCAGGAGTTATTGTTAGAAGCAAAAAGTTCTAGTGAATATTGGCTCTAAAAGCGCTGACCTTTTAACAGCTGTAAGAACTTGCTCATCTTCGATACTGTGAAACATACCTCTTACACCGCAAGCTCACTGTTTTGGAAGGAGGTAGTATGGACCAAAACAACAAACAAAAAATGGGTTCGAAAACTCATACCTTAAAAGCTATGAGCACTTCTTTAATAGAAGAGGTGTATTTCACACTAGTAAAGATGAACAAGTGCTCATAGCTCCTTAGGTGTACATATTAGAGCCCACGTTAACTGGAATCTTTTTTCTTGTTTCGTCCATACTACTACCTCTGAAAACGTGGAAAGGAAAGAGCTTGCACTAGATCAGATGGTTTTGACAGTATTTTGGACGAAGTAGTGCTCCTAGCTGTTAAGGAATGCACTTTAGAGTCCATATCCACTAGACTTTTTTGCTTCCAATGATTATCATGTCACTGAATATTGACCATTCCTACTGGTATACGCTGCATAAAAATTTCGAGAAGAGAAGCATCACAATCAGTTATGGGGCTATACAAGCATCTGGAAGGAGCATGGGATCAGCTCGATTGGTTTTTTGGTTTACGGGACCCTCAACTGCGTTATTATCAGCGCGGGGTTAGCTCGAGTAGAGTAGGCCAGCACATTCGATGTGCCTGCATGACACGTAGTCGAAGCTCCACATCCATAGGGCTGCAGAGCTACAATCCCTAGTCCGAAAGGAGCCAATGGAATCTCCCTACGAGTGGTAGTCCTCCTATTGACCTGAATGCTGATCCGCTGCGGAAAACTATCATTGGAATTGGAACACTTGTACTGCATGTTGATAAGATCTCACGGGAAAGTATTTTTCGACAATTCCCAGTCTTTTCCAAGTTAGCACGTTACTGTCATATATTCATAATGAATCACAGAAATCCATAGGTAAACGTGTGATAAATTAATGCTATGAGATGATCCCTCGTGATGTCACAGATGTGGAAGGTAGCTGAAGATTTAGGAATAGAAATACTGTGCATACAGAAACGATACACTTGAGAAATCCCGAGAAATGGGCTTAGGGCTCGCGCACCCAGGTTCAGTACAAACTGAATTATATATACAGATATGTCACCTATCCTGAGAATCGAGAGTTTCGATGATTTTTGGCTGTTTTCGATATCGATATTGGAAACATATCGAAACATACAGAGTAAAAAAGGTGAATGGCCTTTCAGATCATGATGCACAAATTTTAACTCTAAAAGATTTTTTTGCTGCAACACATGTTAAATATAGTTATCAACTGTGTAGGAAAGTTGATCCAGTTGCTGTAGAGACCTTTGTAAACCTTATCAAGTAACAAGAGTGGCAAGATGTTTATAGTGCTGATACAGTAGACGATAAACACAATGCTTTTCTCAAGACTTTTCTCGTGCTCTTTGAAAGTTGATTTCCGTTAGAACGTTCAAAACAGGGTACTAGCACAAACAGGCAGCCTGGGTGGCTGACTAGAGGGATAAGAATATCTTGTAGAACAAAGTGGTAATTATATCAAAACGTTAGAAACAGTCAAAATCTAAATGCAACAGCCCATTACAAACAGTATTGTAAGGTGCTTAAAAATGTTATTAGGAAGGCAAGTGGTATGCAGATAGAATAGCTAAGTCTCAGGATAAAATTAAAACCATATGGTCAGTCGTAAAGGAAGTGGCTGGTCTCCAGAGACAGGTCGAGGATATAGAATCAGTGCGTAGTGGGAATGTTCGTGTTACTGATAAGTCGCATATATGTACAGTATTTAATAATCACTTTCTGAATATAGCAGGTGAACTAAATAGAAACCTAGTCCCAACAAGGACTCATATAGCGCTCTCAGAAAAAAGGGTTCCGAGACTGTTACCTGAAATGCTCCTCCATGATACTGACAAGAGGGAGATTGACTTAATAATTAAATCACTAAAGACCAAGAACTCTCATGGATATGACGGGGTATCTAGCAGAATATTGAAGTATCGTTCTGTGTATGTTAGCCCAGTAATTAGCCATATCTGTAACATTTCCTTTAGGAGTGGTCGGTTTCCTGGCCAATTAAACTACTCTGTAGTGAAGCCACTTTATAAAAAGGGAGACAGGGATAATGTTGACAACTTTAGACCTATTTCCATGCCATCGGTGTTTGCTAAAGTTATCGAGAATGTTGTATATACAAGGTTACTGGAGCATTTAAATTCGCATAATTTGCTGTCAAATGTACAGTTTGGTTTTAGAAATGGATTAACAACTGAAAATGCTATATTCTATTTTCTCTGTGAGGTTTTGAACGGATTAAATAAAAGGTTGCGAACGCTAGGTGTTTTCTTTGATTTAACGAAGGCTCTTGACTGTGTTGACCACAAAATATCACTGCAGAAGTTGGACCATTATGGAGTAAGGGGAGTAGCTTACAATTGGTTCGCCTCCTACTTTAAGAACAGAAAGCAGAAGGTAATTCTCCGCAATATTGAGAGTGGTAGTGATGTTCAGTCGCAATGGGGCACTGTTACGTCGGGCGTTCCCCAAGGGTCGGTGCTGGGGCCACTGCTGTTTCTTATTTATATAAATGATATGCCTTCTAGTATTACAGGTGATTCAAAAATATTTCTGTTTGCTGATGACACCAGATTGATAGTTAAGGATCTTGTGTGTCATATTGAAACAGTATCAAATAATGTTGTTCATGAAATAAGTTCATGGCTTGTGGAAAACAATTTGATGCTAAATCACAGTAAGACTCAGTTTTTACAGTTTCTATCTCACAATTCAACAAGAACCGATATTTTGATCAGACAGAATGGGCATATTATAAGCGAGACGGAATAGTTCAAGTTCCTAGGCGTTCGGATAGATAGTTAGCTGTTGTGGAAAGCCCATGTCCAGGATCTTGTTCAGAAACTAAACGCTGCTTTATTTACCATTAGAATAGTATCTGAAATAAGTGACAGTTCAACACGAAAAGTAGTCTACTTCGCATATTTTCGTACGCTTATTTATTTTTTTTATTATTTTTTATTATTTTTTGGGGTAATTCTTCTGATTCAAAAAGGGAATTTTTGGCTCAAAAACGGGCTGTTCGAGCTATACGTGGTGTAAGTTGGAGAACCTCTTGTCGACCCCTATTCAATAGTCTGGGAATTCTGACATTGCCCTCACAGTATATATTTTCTTTAATGTCGTTTGTTGTTAGTAACATTAGCCTATTCCCAAGAGTTAGCAGCTTTCACTCAGTTAATACTAGGCATAAATCAAATCTGTATGTGGAATGCACTTCCTTGACTCTTGTGCAGAAAGGAGTGCAGTATTCTGCTGCATCCATTTTCAGTAAGCTACCACAAGAACTCAAAAATCTTAGCAGTAGCCCAAAGTCTTTGAAGTCTAAACTGAAGAGTTTGCACATGGCTCACTCCCTCTATTCTGTCGAGGAGCTCCTGGAAGAGCTAAAAAATTAAGCAAAATCCAGTGTTACATTGTTGATTTTCTTTATTTAAGCTTACGACTTGTCGCTTGAATATGTTTTTTATATTTCATTTTTATCTGTTTCTACTATCGTGTTATAATTTCATGTATTGACTCGTTCTATGACCATGGAGATTTCTCCTTAATTTGGTCCCACGGAACAATAAATAAATAAATGGCTGTATTTTTTGAGTGCTTTGACTTAGAAGTTCAATTTTTTTAGATGGCATAGAGCTTAGTAAGCCACATAAATTTCAACTCGATACGTCTCCTTTTTCCGGAGAAAAAGAGACATTAACGGACGGACAGACATTGTCAGATAGCAAAAAATGACAAGAAATATTTTTTTCTTGTGATATAATTACAAATTAAAATTTTCGAATATTTTCTTCACTTTCACTGTGTAACTTTCTTTTCTGCCAGAGTTCATGCTTCAAGGTCAACGGGATATACCCTATAGATTTAAATGAATGAGTTTGCGAGTATATGTGACACAAATGGTCGTATCTTTTGACTGTATTGACGTAGAATATTAAATTTTTTACACAGCCAAGGAGCCGTAGATCTTAATATGTGACATAAATTTAAACTTGATACGTCTACCTGTTCCAGAGAAAAGAGGTTCTTAACAGTGGGGGAGACACTCAGACAGGCGGCCAACAAAATGATCCTATAAGGGTTCCGTTTTTACTGACTGAGGCACGGCACTCTAAGAACCAGGAAATATTAGTTCCCACTCACAGCACAGGTTGATCTAACAGGGTAGCTACAGTTTTGTTGCTCTAGGATGCAGTGCGAGGATAAAAATCGTGCAACTGTGCCACGGGCACGCAATAACCGTAGAGGTCACAACGGGACCGTGAAAGTATTTGCCGTCAAAGATCACGCAACTGTGTCTTAAACACGCAATAACTGCAGAGGTCACAACGGGATAGCGAACATATTTGCTAACGAACATTTATTTCCAGCATAGGCACGTCATTCGTTCGACCTTGAGCGGTTAAACGTTGCTCTACGGTGGGAAGAAACCAATAGTAGATTATGCAGATGCCAGCGCCAAAAGTGTACTCTGGCGAAGCCGAGCAATGGATAACAAAGATGCGGCGGAGCTGGCAGACACTACTGCGGAAATGGATCTGCAACTGCTAAACAAGCTCGGTTAGACAACAACGTGCCACAGTAGAGCAGGAAAAGAGATAGATGTATCTTTGGCAACGTGTCATGCTGTTAACGATGTGTCTTCGTGGGCTGCCGTAGATAATGACAAGTCACCATAGTCTATTGCTACTTTCCTTAAAAGCCCACTGAATCCTGCTCGTAGAAACAGTGATACTTCTCCTTTGAATGGAAAGAATGACACTGCTGGAAAAACTCTTACGTTATTTGATTTTCAAACATCTGAGGAAAACTCAACGTACTCACTTATTCTGATCATCACCAAACTGACACACAATATTTTAGCGCAACGAAATCTGACTTTCAATAATCCCTTCAAAGGAATGGCTCTGACTAACAATAACTTATACCCTTCATTAATCACTTACCTCACAAAAATCTTCGTGACTTGAACTACTGCAATACATCGAGCGCCAATACTGCCAGCTAAATAAAAATTTCTAACTACTGAAGGCACTAACTACTGATAAGCATAGTTAGCAAATGAAAGATTTTGATAGAGAACAAACAGTGTATTTACCTTAATAGCGTTCAAAAGCCATTTTATATATATATATATATATATATATATATATATATATATATATATATATATATATACATGTGTGTGTGTGTGTGTGTGTGTGTGTGTGTAATTTTGTGATATCCAATTAAACACATTTACTTTTTCTGACGGACGCACGCCCAGATAGTCCGCTCATAGTAACCTCTCAAAACTCTGGCATCTCTCTTCCCACATCCACCACTGCTGGCGGCTCACCTCCAACTGCCCAATGCTACGCACTGTTCACATCCAACCGCCCAACACTACACTAGCGAATATTCCAACAATGAGTCCAACCAGCCACAGACTGCACAAGGTGGAGTCAGCGACTTTCATACAGAGCACTACGTGGCGTCACCAACACACGAGGATCACTCCAAAAGAAATGCACACAACTTTTTTTTAAAAATTCATCTTTTATTCTACATGTTTGAAAGTTTTACAGTGTGTAGATACATCCTTTAGGAACAATATTTTCATTTCTCCACATAATTTCCATCCCTCTCAACTGCCTTACGCCATCTTGGAACCAGCGCCTGTATACCCGCACGGTAAAATTCTGGACCAACATGTTGGTGTCACTGTTTGGTACCGTGCACAAGGGAGTCATCATCTTCAAACCTTGTTCCCCGAAGAGAGTCTTTCAGTTTCCCAAAGGTATGATAGTCACATGGAGCCAGGTCAGGAATGTAAGGCGGGCCTTTAAATATTGTCCATCCAAGTTTTGTGATCGCTTCCGTGGTTTTTTTACTGACATGTGGCCATGCATTGTCGTGCAACAGCAAAACATCCTGCTTTTGCCGATGTGGTCGAACACGACTCAGTCGAGCATGAAGTTTCTTCAGTGTCGTCACATATGCATCAGAATTTATGATGGTTCCACTTGGCATGATGTCCACAAGCAAGAGTCCTTCGGAATCGAAAAACACTGTAGCCATAACTATTCCAGCAGAAGGTGTGGTTTTGATTTTTTTTTTCTTCGGTGAATTTGCATGATGCCACTCCATTGATTGCCTCTTCGTCTCTGGTGAAAAATTATGGAGCCATGTTTCATCACCTGTCACAACTCTTCCAAGAAATTCATCTCCACCATCCTCGTACTGTTCCAGAAGTTCGCTGCATACTGTTTTTCTTGTTTCTTTGTGAGCCATTGTCAACATCCTGGGAACCCACCTGGCACAAACCTTTTTTAATGCCAACTCTTTCAGTATTCTGCAAACACATCCTTCCCCTATCCCAATGTAGCGTGACAATTCGTTCACTGTGATGCATCTGTCAGCAGTCACCAATTCGTTAACTCTCTGCACATTGTTTGGAGTGTGTGCAGTACGAGGCCTGCCCCTGCGAGGACAATCCTCAATATTGCCGTGCCCACTTTCATCACGTAACCTGCTTGCCCACCGACTAACTGTACTGCGATCGACAGCAGAATCTCCATACACCTTTTTCAACCTCTTGTGGATATTTGCCACTGTCTCGTTTTCACAGCACAGGAATTCTATGACAGCACGTTGCTTCTGACGAACGTCAAGTGTAGCAGCCATCTGTGACGGCGCCACTCACGGCAACGGGTGAACTAAGTTTGAAAACAAGCGAGAAGGATGTATCTACACACTGTAAAACTTTCACACATGCAGAATGAAAACTGTATTTTTCCAAACATACTGTCATTTCTTTTGGAGAGAAACCTCGTAAGAATCTAAACAGCCTACTTACTACTGATCCAGAACATCAGGAAAATGAATTGGAGTCTGTTCCGAACGAATTTTAATGTACATTATAATCCAGCTTAGCTGTTCACCTCAAATACACTCTACGAAAAAAAAAAAAGCAGAAGCACCACGAAGGAGTTATCTGAATGGGACGAGAACGGCAGATGTGGCGCACGTCCAGAAGCAAAAAATGGTTACAGTCTTAGTATAATTGGATTATTTATTCAAGAGAAGAAGCTTCACAAATTGAATCAATTAATAACTCGTTGGTCCGCCTCTGGCTCTTAAGCAAACAGTTATTCGACTTGGCATTGATTAATATAGTTGTTGGATACTCTCCTGAGGGATCTCGTGCCAAATTCTGTCCAACTAGGGCGTTAGGTCGTCAGAATCCCGAACTGGTTAGAGTGCCCTGCCCACGATGCTCCAAACGTTCCCAATTCATGAGTGATCCAGCCACCTTGCAGACCAAGGAAGGACTTGGCTAGAACAAAGACAAGCGGTACAAACTCTCGCCGTGTGCAGGTGGGCATTATCTCAAATCTAAGCCCAGGATGGCTTCCATGAAGGGCGACAAAACGGGGAGTAGAATATTATCGACGTACCGCTTTGCTATAACGGTACCGCGGATGACAACCACAGGGGTCCTGCTATGAAAAGAAGTAGTACGGACCACCATCCCTGGTTGTCAGGCTCTATGGGGGGCGACAGTCTGGTTCCATCCCACTGCTGCTCGGGAAGTCTCCAGACACATCTTCGCTAGCCATTGGGGCTCTGATCTAGGCGGAACTCATCATTGAAGACAATTCTACTTCAGACAATGAGTTTCCAGGTTGAAGACGTGTGTGGAGATGCCTCGGACAGAGGTAGGATACCCTTTCCGATAATTTCATCGTGCGATACCAATCTGACAACCAGGAGTGATGGTCCAGGATTCCATTCCATTTCACAGCAGGACCACTTCTGTCATCCGTTGTGTAACGTCCTTCGGACCTTCGGTCTTGGCTAACAGCGGTAGATCAATGAGATTGTTATTTCTTATGTATCGGTATCGACGTTACAAAAAGAACATTGAAGAACTGAACTCGCGACTTGTGCGAGATATTTACTTCACCAAATGTCGTAATTTAATCGTTTATAATCGATGGTTTATCAGTTGCTACTTAAATATTAATGATAAGTTCAAATTAGTTCCAGCGACACCAAATTCCCTATAGACTGGTTGTAATCTCAAATCTATAATCAGTCGTAACAGTGTTATTAAATCCTAACGTCAAGGAGTTTCTATTTAAGGGCCGAGCGCTTCAGTCAAATAATATCGCAGCACGTTATCTCTGTAAATAATATTGTAATACTTGAATGATAATTGCGTGAATTGACACGATATGTTGATTTATTACACATTATTAGTCTCTTCCAACAGAGCCGTGAGGAAGAACCTTTCCCAGGCGTTGGGGGGAATTATAAATTATATGCTTCGTAACTATCGCCAAGTTCCATAGTCCATTAGTTATTACGAATGAAATTGTCTATCTGTGTTCACTTCCAAAATAGTGTTAACTTCAGGTTATCTAATTAAAAGGCACTTCTGTCTAATATATGCAAGTCATCTATCTGAATTCTAAATAATGTAATATTTGAAGTCAAAGTATCGTTTCACTGCGTCATAGTAGATCGCAATAATCAATTCTAAAAAAAAAAAACAATCTAATTGCGCCTACATATACGAGCATTCAAAAGTATGACCTGCTTCGGATAACTCTCGTAACGTAGTGACAATGGATTGAATTATGCTTAGCCATTACTCACGAATCTCAAAGAGTACTCACACGGGGTATTCTTTGCGAACGTTGGTTCTACTTTGCGAATTTTAATTATAATGATTTTGCCATTAACTATGATTTTGAATTTTTAGTTTGATTTTACTGGAATCCTGTCTTTCTTTCGTATGTTAATAAATTACTAAGTATTAGGTTCCTGATTCAATTACTGGTTAATATCCAAATAATGGTGTTAACTGGAAATTTGTTTGCTTGTTCATTTTTCATGGAATTTGGAACTTGTTTTGGGGAAATCTTTCGGAATTTTGGAGCTAATTTTTGATTTTCATTTCTCGTCTAGGGAAGTGGCATTACAGTGGCACCCTTACAGTACAGCGGTATGTCGACGATGTTCTACGATTTGTCGTTCATGGCAAGTATCCTCTGTTTGCATTTCAGTAAGATAATGCCCTCCCACACACAGCGAGAGTTTCTATTGCCTGTCTTTGTGCTTGTCAAACTCTACCTTGGCCAGCGAGGTCCCCGGATCTCTCCCCAATTGAGAACGTTTGGAGCGTCCAATCATCTCGAGATTTTGACGATCTAACGCGCCAGCTGGACAGAATTTGGCACGATATCCCTCAGGAGGACATTCTATATCAATAAATGCCAAGCTGAATAACTGCTTGGATAAGAACCAGAGATGGATCAACGTATTACTGACTAGTTCAATTTGTGAAGCTTTTCACTTGAATAAACCATCTGGTTTTTCTGAAGTTGTAATCATTCCATTCGAATAAATTGTGCTGCGTCTTTCTTTTTTTTTTCACTGTGTTCCTGGAATCGTTTACGATATCTTAATACTGTTTTCTCCCAGACACCCAGAAGAATTGTGAGGAAGTCCTCACTAAATGACGTATAGTCTCTCTTCATAGCTGTTAAAATGATGTCGGTATCAACTTCGCTTTTTCAAATGGAACTATGGTAGTTTTAAAAAGGACACATTCAGTGACGTTTCGGAGAAATTACATTATTTACTACTTAGGTTTTATCTGTTTTAGACTTGAAACCGATTGCTGTCTTATGCGGAAATTCGTGATTTCATACCCAAACAAGGAAATACTTCATGTCGCATAAGGAAGAAATAGAATGTAGCAGCGGTGCGACATCGGTATAAAAGGAGCTCAGAGGCAAGCAGCTTTCATTCTGTCTGTGTCGTTCACGTGTGTCGGATACTCTTAGTAATCGTTTAAAAAATAAATGCCTTTCACAAACCAATAGAAACTACATATACCACTTCTCTACGGAGAATTCACAAGAAACGCCAAAAACACAGTTGATTTGTACGCACAAAGGTATCCCGACAGCGGTGTCCAAAAAGACATTTCACCGAATGAGCGAAAACAAATATTTTAAGGACATCAGAATGCGGCGCAGAGGATAAAGAACAAGGCAGCAATGAGTGAACCGAACGAATTAGATGCTCTGGCAGCTGTTGCTAATAAGCCGCACGTTAGCTCCAGAGAAATTGTGTGTTGAATACATCGGCCCACTATTGTTCGCATTTTGCGCGCAAACAACTTTCATCCATATCATGTGTAACTTCACCAGCAGATTAACCAGCGGGATTGGAGAAGACGAATGGAATTCTGGCGCTTAGCTCACAGAAATTTAGGACAAAAGATTCTTTCTTCAAAGAATTCTCTTTACCGATGGAGCTACCTTTACAAATCATGGAAAGCTGAATGTGAGAGCCGGCGGGAGTGGCCGTGCGGTTCTAGGCGCTACAGTCTGGAACCGCGTGACCGCTACGGTCGCAGGTTCGAATCCTGTCTCGGGGATGGGTGTGTGTGATGTCCTTAGGTTAGTTAGATTTAAGTAGTTCTAAGTTCTAGGGGACTGATGACCACAAATGTTAAGTCCCATAGTGCTAAGAGCCATTTGAACCATTTTTTGTTTTGTTTTTGTTATTCAATCTGTATATTGAGCAAGCAGTAAAGGAAACAAAAGAAAAATTCGGAGTAGGTATTAAAATCCAGGGAGAAGAAATAAAAACTTTGAGGTTCGCCGATGATATTGTAATTCTGTCAGAGATAGCAAAGGACTTGGAAGAGCAGTTGAACGGAATGGACGGTGCCTTGAAAGGAGGATATAAGATGAACATCAACAAAAGCAAAACGAGGATAATGGAATGTAGTCGAATTAAGTAGGATGATGCTGAGGGAATTACATTATCAAATGAGACACTTAAAGTAGTAAAGGAGTTTTACTATTTGGGGAGCAAAATAACTGACGATGGTCGAAGTAGAGAGGATATAAAATGTAAACTGGCAATAGCAAGGAAAGCGTTTCTGAAGAAGATAAATTTGTTAACATAGAGTATAGATTTAAGTGTCAGGAAGTCGTTCCTGAAAGTATTTGTTTGGAGTGTAGCCATGTATGGAAGTGAAACATGGACGATAAATAGTTTGGACAAGAAGAGAATAAAAGTTTTCGAAATGTGGTGCTACAGAAGAATGTTGAAGATTAGGTGGGTAGATCACGTAACTAATGAGGAGGTGTTGAATAGGATTGGGGAGAAGAGAAGTTTGTGGCACAACTTGACTAGGGGAAGGGATCGCTTGGTAGGACATGTTCTGAGGCATCAAGGGATCACAAATTTAGCATTGGAGGGCAGCGTGGAGGGTAAAAATCGTAGAGGGAGACCAGGAGATGAATACACTAAGCAGATTCAGAAGGATGTAGGTTGCTGTTGGTACTGGGAGATGAAGGAGCTTGCACAGGATAGAGTAGCATGGAGAGCTGCATCAAACCAGTCTCAGGACTGAAGACCACAACAACACCAACAACAACAAGTTCTAGGGGACTGATGACCACAGCAGTTAAGTCCCATAGTGCTCAGAGCCATTTGAATCATTTGATTTTGAATGTGAGAAAAATGCTTTATGAGCCACTGAGAATCCGCAAGCTGAACATCAGAGGCAGCGGACAGTGAACGTTTGGCGTAGGATTGGTTCAAATGGCTCTGAGCACTATGGGACTCAACTGCTGAGGTCATTAGTCCCGTAGAACTTAGAACTAGTTAAACCTAACTAATCTAAGGACATCACAAACATCCATGCCCGAGGCAGGATTCGAACCTGCGACCGTAGCGGTCTGGCGGTTCCAGACTGCAGCGCCTTCAACCGCACGGCCACCTCGGCCGGCAGGCGTAGGATTATTGGAGACAACGTGACTGATCCGTACCTTATTGAAGAAATCTTAACTGGTAAAAGATAAGCACAATTTCTTGACAAAGCGCTATCGGCCCTCTTAGAGGAAGCGGCATTTGAAATACGTAGATGCAACGATGGAACCTCGGCTCACTAATCGATTGTGGCTGGGAAAGCCTTCACAGAGTTCTTTCCTAGACACTGGATATTGCGTGAAGGCTTTATCAGTATGCGTGCACATTCGCTTGATTTGACGCCCCCGGGGAGTAAACTCAAAGATGAAGTCTACGCACAGGTTCCGAGTACGCAAGAGGCTTTAAACAACGCTTTGTTGCAGCATGTGCAGTGATATCGAAGGAATCTGTTGAGTCGGTTCACAAGTCCTTGCATCAGCGACAACAAGGATGTATTGCAGTAGACGGTAGGCATTTCCAACACTTCATAATAAAGACGTAATTTTAGGAAGTGTTTATGACCAAATGCTTCCGTGATTTCCTTCTGTTGCTGTTGCTGATATAATTTTGCATTGTAAGTGTGAATCTTGACATTAAATTCATTACATGAACTTATTATTTAAGTCTTTAAGGTGGCTAAATTTCCTCTTTTACCGATTTTTCCAATTATGGCGAACACCTTTTTTTTCTCAAGGATCCAGTAGCAACAAAAGCTGAACTGGAATCGGCTGCATTACCAACCTCAGCCGAAGATCAGGGTACAAAATAGAGCTGCTGATAAAATATCTATATGTCGATGTTCCTTCACATAATATCGAACACATCGGCGATGTTTTTCTCCCGATATATCGATATCAAAACGGCAGTACTGAGTGCAGATATTTATATTTCACATTATATTGTTTTTACAATTTCCGGTAAGTTTTTTTTTTTTTTTTGAAATTGTAATAAAACATAATTTTATTTTCACTGTATGAAGGAATATTACTACATTCTGAGCTATCATTAAGTCCAATCTTACTCTTGGAATGTGTGAAGCAAGTATAGCTGGCACAAAAGTAGTAGTCAAAGTTGAATTGCGGGGGAGGGGGAGGGGGGGGGGGTGACTGGAACAACAAGAACTTTGAGGGGAAGAGGTAGCACACCAGTTGCATTAAAAATCAGTTTTTTCACACCGGCATTTGCTGAAATGATGAACAAAAACAAGAATGACAAGATTGTCCTTTGCGGTGGGCGGAGACATGTGAGGGGAAATGCTGACGTAATCGGCGCTAATTGCATCGTTTAGCTTCACGACGCAATTTTGACACTAGAACTGCTTGGTCCCTGGCATTGGCAGAATGAAAAAACAGGGAAGTCGACATGAAGTGTTGCGGACAGATCCGACATGGGACGAAACCGAACGAGGGACCCGTCGGGCAGCTTTTATTGTGCCACTTACACGCAGTTGCTACTGTTAGCAAAGTGGTTATCGCCAAGCGTGAAAGTGCATTGTTTCCGTTTCAATTCTTGCTCTAAGGGGGTTGGACATGATGCTAGGTTGTTGATGCACAGAATAATAATAATAATAATAATAATAATAATAATAATAATAATGAGAAACACCCGAAACACAGTGGTCACTTTTGTAGGTTTTAAAAAGGCCTACGACTCAATAGACAGAGTAGCGCTCTGCAAGACGCTGGAAGAATTCAGCATTGACAGAAAGACAAGAGCAATCATTCGGGAAACATTAACTGTCACAGTCTCCAACGTTAAATTTGTGGCGGATATCTCGGAACCATTTGAAATCCAAACTGGAGTGCGACAGGGTGACGGACTTTCACCATTACTCTCTAATATCATTCTTGAAAAAATTATCAGGATATGGGAAAAAGAAGTCAAAGGAATCCAAATTGGCATTAGAAAAGAAAATAGATTCAATGTGAAGTGCTTAGCTTTTGCGGATGACCTTGCAATCCTCACAAATAATAGAAAAGAAGCCACTAACGCCGCAGAGAAGTTACACGAAATTGCACAAAGAACTGGCCTGCAAATCTCGTATGAGTAAACCCAGTACATAGAAAGAGTGCCACAAGACAAATTGCCTATTGTGACAACCCATGGAAAAATCGTAGAAGTACCACATTTTAGGTACCTGGGAGAAATCATCCAGCCATCAGGGATCAACCTAAAGGCCAATGAGGAAAGAATAAAAAAACTACAGAAAGCATATAAACTCATGTGGAACTATTATAACAAAAAGTCCATATCCATTAACGCAAAATTGAGGCACTACAACACTGTCGTACTTCCGGAGGCACTGTATGCATCTGAAACAACACAAATAGGTGGGCAAACTAAAATCAAAGAAATAGAGAAACAAGAAAGGAAAATTCTCAGGAAAATTTTTGGCCCGATACAAGAGCAAGGAATCTGGAAGAAGAGACCAACGTCAGAATTATATAAATACACAGACAAGATTACGGATACAATAAGGAAAGGAAGAATGCAGTTCTACGGACATATCCACAGGGTGAATGAAAACAGAATTTTAAAACGAATTCTTAAAGTCATCAACTCAGGCAGGGGAAAAACAAAATGGATAAAAGAAGTTGAAGAGGACCTCAGACAAGCACACATAACAGTAAACGATGCAGAAAATAGAACTGAATTCAGGAACATCATCAAAAAACAAAAGTCTCCTCTTTCTGTTGAATGCCTCCTTCGCTATGGCAAATATCAAGTCTTCAGTTGTTGTGCTTCCAAGATATTTAAATGCACTTACTTGGCTAATGGTAGTTTGTCCTATTTTAATATTGAACAGTCTGCGTCTTGTACTCATGACCATACTCTTTGTTTTTGCTGTGTTTATTTGCATCCCATATTCCACACAAGCTTCATTCAGATGTTTCAACATGTTATTCACTGTCCGCTCACTTTCTTCCACTAATTCCATATCATCAGCAAATCTTATACACTCTATTCTATTTCCTCCAATAGATATTCCTCTTTTCCCATCTAAGCCTCTCGCAATAATTTCTTCAAGGTATGCGTTAAACAACAGTGGGAAAAGGCAACAACCTTGGTTCAAATGGCTCTGAGCACTATGGGACTTAACATCTGTGGTCATCAGTCCCCTAGAACTTAGAACTACTTAAACCTAACTATCCTAAGGACATCACACACGTCCATGCCCGAGGCAGGATTCGAACCTGCGACCGTAGCAGTCCCGCGGTTCCGGACTGCACGCCTAGAACCGCTAGACCACCGCGGCCGGCGGCAACAACCTTGTCTAACACCTCTTCCAGTACTGCTTCCTTCTGACATTTCATTTCCAGTCCTCATCCTTACATTCTGCTGTAAATATAGATTCTGTATCAGTCGTCTCTCTTTCCATTCTACTCCTTTCCTCTTCAAAATATCCATCAGCTTGTTCCACTGAACTCCGTCAAGAGCATTTTATAAATCTATAGAAACAGCAAAGATTTCTCTACCTTTCCCCGATAGTTCTTAACAGGCAAATAGCATGTCTTGTTCCTTTTCTTCTTCTAAATGCGAACTGCTCCTCTGCAATCCCTCTATCCAGCTTGCCATATAGCCTTCCATTCAACACTCTCAGCAACACTTTAGCTGCACGAGAAATTAGACTGATGGTTCTATGCTCCACATTTTTAAGTGTTTCTCTTTTCCTCTATTGGTATCATAACTGTTGCAAGAAAGTCCTCAGACCATTCCCCTTTGTCATATATCTCATTACAGAGGTAGACTATTTCTCTTCTTGCCTTGTTTCTCAGACTCTTCAACGGTTCTGCTGGCAAATCACCAATTCCACATGCCTTCCTATTCTAAATCTCCTTCAGCACCTTTTCTACTTCTACTTCTGCTTCCAAGATGCTGAATTCCTTTCCATCTTCCGGCAAATATTGCTCCTCTTCAACATTAATTTCGCTTTTTGTTTCATCCCCCTTATACAGTCATTCAATGTATTCTTGGCATCTGTTCAAAACCTCCTGTGATTCTTCTGCTAGAGTACCATCCGCTCTTTCTATTTCAATGTTATTCCTCTTTCTTTTACGTTCAAAAACTATCTCGCTAGCCATACTATACATCATTTCATACTTTCCCTCTTCTCCATTTTCTCTATTTCATCCCATTTTTCCTTGCTTATTCCGATTCTCTTCTTAATTCAGTATTCAGTTTCCTGTACCTCTTTTTGCCTTCTTCAGTTTCTACATGTTTCCACTTTCTCTGCTCTGCCATCTTTTTCAACATGTTTTCTGTTATCCATTCTTTCCTGGTACTTTGGGATACTCCCCTCATTTTTATCCATTTGTCATTAACACTTTCATCAACACTACCTCTTTCCCATTTTTCCATAAATCTGTTTTCCAAATCTGATGCCTTTCCTACCTATTTGAGTATTTCTATGTTTAGTTTTTCTTTTGCTTTACCTCTCCAGACTTTTTTCAGCTTCTTGTATTTCTCCCACTACTAGGTTGTAGTCTGAATTTATATCCTCTCCTGGATAGGCTTTGGCATTCTTCAAACAGTTTCTAAACCTTTTTTGTATCCAGCTGATATCTTTCGCTATTCGGATTTGATACCCATGTGTAACGTCTCCTTTTGTGGTGTTCAAATAATGTGTTACCCACTGACAATGAAGTTTCTTTACGGAAACTAATTAGTCGTTCACCTCTCTAATTTATTATTCCTAATACAAATTTTCCTATTGTATCTTCATTGCTTCCTTCACCCACCACTGCATTCCAGTCCCCCATGATGATAATGCAGGCCTTTCTATTTTCTTTTTCGATGAGTTCTTGTTTTTTCTCATAATATTCTTCCACCTCCTCATCTCTACGCTGGCCAGTTGGCATATATCCCTGTATTAACACCAAATCTTTTGAACTACTCTTCAGTCGTATCATCATCAGTCTTCCACCAATATATTGTACCTTCATTACCTTATTTTTCAGCTTTTGCCCTATCAATATTCCTACTCCGTTTCCATCACTCTTGATTTCCTCTGATTAAAAGAGCTTACAATCTCTACTTCCTATCTCCCCATTCTCTCGCCATCTAATTTCACCCAAACCAAGGGCATCTCTAGCTTTCCTGCTTGCAGCAGTGTCCTCACATTCTTATCTTTCCTTCCTTCATTGTCCCTTTCTTCCTTTCAAATATGTCTACTCTCAGTATACTTCCCTCCCGCAGATCCGAATGAGGGGAATCTTTCACATTGAAAGACTTACCATGTACTGCTTGGGAATGTAATGTGGTAGATTCCCGTTACTTTTTACATAGACAGTAGGTTGCCCAATCTAAAATCAGCCACTGACAATGAGTCAGACGCTCTCTGTATCCGCACCTCTGCGGTACAGTCGCTACATGTACTCTTTTTGTACCAAAAGAGAAAAGGTGCGTCTTCCGCCAGCTTCACCGTTCCGAAAGTCTTTGTCCGCTATCGCTGCCGATCCTTCTGGTAGCTACGATTCCACCAGCATAGCCCTCCGGATCCAGAGCATGCAAACCTCCTCGCCCGCACGGACAGTGCTGCGTTAAGGCGGTGTCCCCTGATGTTAAATAAACCTTTTTTTTAACAAAAAAAAAGAGTGTTTATTCGTTAAATTGGCATTGGTTTGAAATACTGCGTTATTACAAAAAATGCGAAAAGCTATCAGTACTGTTATAATAACAATACCGACAGAAACGAGCAACAAACACATGGCATAAAAATTTGTACAGCATTGTTGAGAAAATAATGTTTCTCCTGCTGTGTGTCGTGGCTTAATTTACGCGTCGGCGGGTTGTGTACAACATCTATATGTTAGTTTCTCACTGTCGTTGCCGGACATCCGGTGATTGCAGAATGGCACCAACCCTAGTCTGGAAATATTTATACAAAATGACGTAGTAATGAAGCACAACACACCGTTTGCTTTAAAAGATTAAAGATTTGTCTGCCACATCTATGAAATAATAAAAAAAATGGTTCATATGGCTCTGAGCACTATGGGACTTAACATCTGAGGTCAGCAGTCCCCTAGACTTAGAACTACTTAAACCTAACTAACGTAAGGACATCACACACATCCATGCCCGAGGCAGGATTCAAACCTGCGACCGTAACAGCAGCGCAGTTCCGGACTGAAGCGCCTAGAACCGCTCGGCTACAGTGGCTGGCAAATAATAAAAGAGAAAGGAAATTATGATAACAGCAATACATTAAAAACTTAACAACTCATTCACAGAAAGAAGCAGATCTGCTGCCCATGCACACATAATGCGCGTTTCTGCTTATCTGGATATTTGCTTCTAGCACTTGAAATTGACAAATTAACACGAGAAACAGGGTTCTTCAGCCTCGGTTTTCACTCTTCAGTACTGAATATTCGAAAAACCGAAACAGTGGTTTGATCCTCGATTACACGATGATTTTTGAGAAGAGTTTCAAAAAAATTAGAATCTGTAGGAGAATAATGGTTATTTTTTTATAGTATTCAACCACTTATCACTTTTCGAGAAAAGGAACGAACGGTGGACGGACTAAGTTTTCTTTTATTTGCCTGTTTAATGTAATGTTTTGATTCTATGTACCGTGAAACTGAGAGCTTCAAAAATTTTCACCCTTTTTTCGATTTCTACGTTTAGTACAGGAAATAATAGGAACAAAAAACCAAAAAATCGATTATTTCATAAACTGGTTATTGTGAGCGGTTTTAACAGTAGGGTTAAACTGCCGGAGGAAAAACTGATACAAATGAAAACCGGTTGTTTCGTCGTGACCTGCGCCATGAGACCTACCACTTCTCGCCGTCGGGGGAGAGCTGCTTTTCTTTTGAGGCAGCGCTGCCAGATACCTGGGAGTGACGTTAGATGGAAGGCTTATGTGGAAACAGCGCCAGGTGCCGTCGTCAGCGAAGTCAGAGGTCGCCTGAGCAACTCTATCCATTCCTGAACCCTATTCTGAAGTTACCACGATTCGGGATGGCTTAGTACCTCACTCTAATGCGGCCGCTCTTCGAGTACATCGCTGTGGCCTGGGCAGTGCAGCAAAGATGCATGCCAGAGTTCTCCGACAACTCCAAAACAGCGCTCCTGGTCGCGTGTTGCATCTCCCGCGAGACTTTCCATCGACCGACGTCCCTTCGGTCTCAGAGGCGCTTTCACTTCGTGAGAAGTTTCGCCAGCTGCGCACCTGTTTTACGCACAAACAGCGCTGTCGCCCAGCGGGCCTATACGCATTCTGGGACAACGGGTGTAGGGTTGGACAGCACACGATGGCCACACCTGCTGCATGACGGACCAGATGACTTAGCAGACGCGGAAGGAATCCCATACGTCAGTTTATCCAAAAACGTTATCGTCTTGAGATTGCAGGCTTGATTTCCAAGTTTGAGCTCCACCCACCATCTGCAATAGCACTAACAGCCAGTACGCTCTGTATGAAGCTAATTTTAGCGTGCCGTATCAGAACTGTTATGTGGACTTGGCTTTTTATTTTGTTTTTGTTGCTGTTTACTATTGTAACTATTGTGTTTGCCATACAATGACTTTGGCTTCTTTTCTTATTCAATGTGCAGTGTTCTGGTCACTGACGCAGACTGCCTACGTTTACTTTCAGTGTTAGCAGCTCCACTGCTGAGGCTCGTGAATTCGAACTTTTGAGTGTGTGTTCTAGCCCTTAATTTAGTGGTGAATCATCTCTACATGTCTACCACTTCGTTTGTCTATCCTACCACATGTAGCCAAGTGTGTTTAGTATCAGTTTTAACTTAAACTTGTTTTTACTACTCAGCCTTTGCTAGAAAACTTTCTCAACTGCACCAAGCTGGAGTGCCCATCAGCTTGACGTGACAGTTTCGTATAAGAACACAAGCTTCTGCGTAAGACAGCAATCGGTTTCACGTTGAAAACTGAGAGAACCTAAGTTTCAAAAAAATGTTTCAAATGGCTCTAAGCACTATGGGACTTAACATCTGAGGTCATCAGTCCCCTAGACTTAGAACTACTTAAACCTAACAAACCTAAGGACATCACACACATCCACGCCCGAGGCAGGATGCGAACCTGCAACCGTAGCAGCACCGCAGTTCCGGACTGAAGCGCCTAGAACCGCTCGGCCACAGCGGCCGGCTTCCCAAGTTTCAATAGTGTAGTTTTTCCGAAATTAGTAATCGGATTTTGAAGAGTGAATTCTTTATATTTACAGGTCTGTCTTGAGCACACAAACTTTTACACTCCACTATTACCGGTTTCGGCTACTGCCATCTTCAGATCATAAAATATTCTAATGTAATATCAACGTCAGCTAAATGTGTAGGTGCATAGTAAGTGAGCACTTACTACGTACCTACAATGAAAGCAGTTTTCAGTGACACGCGCTAGGTGTCAGCTCATCTTTAGATGACAAGTGGCGTTGGCCTTGTACGCTAGCGAGTCACTCGGCGAGGTCAGTCTGCACCATGATGCGTGAGTCGTTTACAGCCAGTCAACCTGACGAGAAGCGAAGGCGGTTGTCGCTAAAGCAACCGGTTATGGTCACATTGTCTTTTTTTTTCAATACCAGATTAACCGTATTGTTACAACCGCTCAGAATAACCGGTTTATGAAATGACGAATTTCCACCTTTTTATTCCTATTATTTCCTGTGTAAGTAGGCTGTTTAGGTTTTTATGTTGGTAACCCCACGTAGCGCTCTGTATGAAAATCACTGACTGTGCTGTGTGCAATCTGTGGCTGGTTCGCATTGTATTCATTCCCTCAGTTTGAAGGTAAATATAATAGAAATATTGAATTAAATAAGCAGATAAAAGAAAACTTAGACCATCTAGCATTTGCTGCATTTTTAGAAAAGTGAGAAGTAGTTGAAAATTACAGAAAAATCACTTTTACTCTAGTACCGATTCCAATTTTTGAAACTCTACTTAAAAATCGTATCGTAAACAAGGATTGTACCACTGTTTTTGCGTTACCAATAATCAGTGCTAAATAGTGAAAACTAAAGTTGACGAACTTTAATTTTCGCGTAAGTTTTTCAATTTTTTAAACATTACAGGCAGATAAAGGCATATTGTGTACACACTGGCAACAGATCAGTTACTTTCTATTTCCATTCTAAAGTATGGATGCACTGTCAAATCTGAAGTTTTCTCGTTATATGATGTCGCAAGTTTGTTGCGGTTCCTCCTGTTTGTATCTTTTAAAGCAAGTGGACCACACTTCGTACAATATTTCCAGACTAGGAATGGCGACATTCTGTAATAGAACTGATTTCTGACCATGACAGGGAGAAACTGCTATTAGACCAGATGGGGCAAGTCTTGCACTCTCTATGTACTCATGCAGCATCTAATACGCCACGCCACATGGTAACAGGTACATTATTGTTCAACAACGCTGTACTAATTCTTATGCCATGTGTCTGTTACTCGTTTCCGTCTCCATTGATCGGTTTTTCAATTTTCTGCAATAAAACAACATTACAAAGCAATGGAAACTTTACAAACAAAAAATACTCGTTCTTTAAAACACTAAAAAATTTTGCGTTGCTGCTATGTCTAAATGGCATTTCGGCCCTTTATTTATTTTAACCCAGTTATTCGTAAAAAACTAAAAAACACCTGTTGTAACTGAGACGAAACAAATACCGCAAAATAGCGGTTATTCAGAACTATAATACGGGTATCGGTTTATCCCGTCCCCACTGGCGTGCCAGCCCAGTACAGCAGAGACCGCCTCCAAGTCCACTTGGGGCTAGCAAGGGCTGGCAGAACGTGCTGCGCGCCTCCGTTTGGACACAGAGTCGAGGATAGCGACTGATGGATGGCCCTTCATCATTTGCAGATAAAGCCATAACAGAACCATTACTACAGACACCTAGCAGTATCTCACTAATTTTTCACCATTACTGACAACCTATCATTGTTTTTAACATCTGCTTGTAGTTACATACTACCTTGCGTATCTAAGTCCCATCCTCGCCTTCCCATCTGCCTTAACTTCTTCTGGTGACCACTTTACTTTCATTAATTCTTTTTAAATACCTAAGTAGAGCAATATGTTGTTGGGTCTAGTGGCTGCACAAATGACTGATTATAAAAGAAGGAAAAATTTTCTTTAGGTACTGTGAATTGTAATAATAATAATAATAATAATAACAATAATAATCCCCGTGGAGGCCCGGGAAAAGAATAGGCCTTCGGCATGTTCTACCAGTCGGAAAATGCGACGAAAAGAACAAACCACTAATAGGGCTAACCCCCCTTTTAGTGTGATTAGTTGGTTCAGGACAGAACTAATGAAGCCTCGGACAAGCGCTGTCATGGTCAGGGACGACGCTTGAACCCTATGCCCGTCCACAATGATAACGACACTGCTAGCCACACGGAAAATGATTTAAATCCAAATAGAGGTGTTTTGCAGGATATGCTTCCTGCAACCACTCTAGAAGGAAAACAAAGACAGAAGATGAGATGGTCAGATAAAGTTAACCGACACCTCATGTTCTATTATTACCAAGCAACAAACTTAGGTACCAACACAACTGGATACAGATCACAAGTATACACAAAATTTATTACCAGACACCCAGAATTAAAATTTTTAACAGAACAACGACTAGATCCATGTAATAATAAAAAATAACAGGATACCCCAGTCAGAATTAGAAAACATCAAACAACAAGAACAACAAATACTGGAACAAAATAATGTGCAATTAGAAGAAGAAGAAAATACAGTAATGGACTCAAGCATCCCAGAGCAAACAAACAAAGAACACCACGCATCAATTAAACAATCAGAGGAAAATGAAATCTTAAGACAGCCACCAGAACAAGCACAAATAGAACATGAAGTGACAAACATGTTAGATATAGAAGAAAAATTTCAGCTAACATATATAGAATATAAAGACACAAATACAGACATTAGACCATTCTTACATAGACCACCAAATAACCCACAAGTCGAAACAACAATAACAACTATCAACACAATCATACACAACAAAATAAATGAAAATACAACTATGGAAGAGTTACAACTACTGGTTTGTATAGGAGCACTCACTACACTAAATATACACACTAGGCAGAGATCAGAATGAACCAACACACAGAAGAAACCCACAAAACCAGCATGGCAACACAGGCTACAGATCAGAATAGAAAAACTGAGAAAAGACATCGGACAGCTAACACAATTTATAAGGAATGAAATATCAGACAAAAAACGAAAAAGGTTAGGTAAAATCTCACAACAAGAAGCGATAGAGCAGTTAGATGAAAAGAAGCAGAAATTACAAGCATTGGCCAAACGACTTAGAAGATACAAAAAAAGTGAAAATAGAAGGAAACAAAACCAAACATTAAACACAAACCAAAAGAAATTTTATCAGACAATAGATAACACACACATTAAAATAGACAACCCACCAAACATAACAGACATGGAACATTTCTGGAGCAACATATGGTCAAACCCGGTACAACATAACAGGCATGTACGGTGGATACAAGCAGAAGCAGACACATACAAGATGATACCACAAATGCCTGAAGTGATAATTTTGCAACATGAAGTCACCCGAGCAATTCAATCTACACACAATTGGAAAGCCCCTGGAAAAGATAAAATAGCAAATTTCTGGCTAAAGAAGGTCACCTCAACACATTCACATCTAACTAAATTATTTAACAGTTACATTGCAGACCCATACACATTCCCTGATACACTTACACATGGAATAACTTATCTGAAACCTAAAGATCAAGCAGACACAGCAAACCCAGCAAAATATCGCCCCATAACATGCCTACCAACAATATACAAAATATTAACTTCAGTCATTACACAGAAATTAATGACACATACAACACAGAACAAAATTATAAATGAAGAAGAAAAAGACTGTTGCAAAGGAGCACGAGGATGTAAAGAGCAACTGATAATAGATACAGAGGTGACATATCAAGCTAAAACTAAACAAAGGTCACTACACTTCGCATACATTGATTACCGAAAAGCTTTTGATAGTGTACCCCACTCATGGTTACTACAAATATTGGAAATATACAAACTAGATCCTAAATTTATACAGTTCCTAAACGTAGTAATGAAAAATTGGAAAACCACACTTAATATCCAAACAAACTCAAATAATATCACATCACAGCCAATACAGATTAAGCGTGGAATATACCAAGGAGACTCATTAAGTCCTTTCTGGTTCTGCCCTGCTCTGAACCCACTATCCAACATGCTAAATAATACAAATTGTGGATACAATATTACTGGAACATACCAACACAAAATCACACATTTGCTATACATGGATAATCTAAAACTACTGGTAGCAATCAACAACTCAACGAATTACTAAAGATAACAGAAGTATTCAGCAATGATATAAATATGGCTTTTGGAACAGACAAATGTAAGAAAAATAGCATAGTCAAGGGAAAACACACTAAACAAGAAGATTACATATTGGATAACCACAGCGACTGCACAGAAGCGATGGAAAAAACAGATGCCTATAAATATCTAGGATACAGACAAAAAATAGGAATAGACAATACAAATATTAAAGAAGAGCTAAAAGAAAAATATAGACAAAGACTAACAAAAATACTGAAAACAGAATTGACAGCAAGAAACAAGACTAAAGCTATAAATACCTATGCTATACCAATATTGACCTACTCATTTGGAGTAGTGAAATGGAGTAACACAGACCTAGAAGCACTCAATACACTTACACGATCACAATGCCACAAATATAGAATACATCACATACATTCAGCAACAGAAAGATTCACATTAAGCAGAAAGGAAGGAGGAAGGGGATTTATCGACATAAAAAACCTACATTATGGACAGGTAGGCAATTCAAGAAAATTCTTTCTAGAACGAGCAGAAACTAGCAAAATACACAAAGCAATCACTCACGTAAATACATCGGCTACACCATTGCAATTTCATAACCACTTCTACAACCCTTTAGATCACATAACATCAACAGATACGAAGAAAGAAAATTTGAAAAAGAAAACACTACATGGCAAGCACCCGTATCATCTAACACAGCCACATATTGATCAAGACGCATCCAACACATGGCTACAAAAAGGCAATATATTCAGTGAGACGGAAGAATTCATGATTGTAATACAGGATCAAACAATAAACACCACATATTACAGCAAGCATATTATTAAAGATCGCAATACCACAACAGATAAATGCAGACTTTGCAAACAACAAATAGAAACAGTAGATCACATCACAAGCGGATATACAATACTAGCAAATACAGAATACCCCAGAAGACATGACAATGTAGCTAAAATAATACATCAACAACTTGCCATACAACATAAACTAATAAAACAACACGTTCCCACATACAAGTATGCACCACAAAATGTACTGGAGAATGATGAATACAAATTATACTGGAACAGAGCCATTATAACAGATAAAACAACACCACATAACAAACCTGACATCATACTCACCAATAAAAAGAAGAAATTAACACAAGTAATCGAAATATCCGTACCCAATACAACAAATATACAGAAGAAAACAGGAGAAAAAATTGAAAAATACATCGAACTGGCTGAGGAAGTCAAGGACATGTGGCATCAGGATAAAGTTGAGATCATACCAATTATACTATCAACTACAGGAGTCATACCACACAATATCCACCAGTACATCAACGCAATACAGCTACATCCAAACGTATATATACAACTACAGAAATCTGTAATTATTGATTCATGTTCAATTACCCGAAATAACTGTGGAAGAGGTCCTGCATTTGCTTCTAGAGTAAAGGCAAGATATAAAAACAGTATGTAATAAATAAATAAAAACATAAAGATTCCGGAACAGAAGCAGAGTTTCGCAACCAGTTTTCACCAGCCAAGGAAGATTTAGTTTTGAAGAAGGCATACGCGACGTTTCAATAACAATCTGTTAATATTAATCCATAGCCCATTCGACCAGAGAACATTTCTAACAGCTCAGATGGACTCTAGACGGCTGCTGTGCACGTCTACCCTAACCACACACGTAACGTGAATTTTTTTATGTTTTTGTAGTGACGCCTAAGTGTTCCCAGAGTTCTGCAAGACTATGGTATCTCGACTGTACTGACGGCAGCGTTTTGCCTTAAGTGGTTGAAAGATGTCGCAAATACTGCCAGGTTTTCGGATACTTCACCTGCCATTTAGATTATAGTTATTTGATACTTCTAATTACCCTAAGACATGAATACCAGGAAAAGGATCTTAAGCAGCGTTTCCTACTAAAATCCACACGTCGTTTATTTGTTAACCGTACGAATGAAAACTCAGAGAGGTGTGTAAAAAGGTACGTCTGATAAAACTTCGGTTCTACTTTTCAAGTAATAAGTACCTGCCACAGTTCCTAATATTAACACGTGGAAAAACAGATTTTAGTAAGTCAATACACAGTATTTGCGATGTATTTCTACCTTATTTCATATCAAACGTAGATATCTTGTGGGTAATGCTGAGTTTGTTCCATAACCAAGTAACCCTAGTGTTGCGCACGTGCTTCATTCAGGCTGAGCAAAAATAACTACCTAACAAATCTATTAGTTCACGAAAAGGGTCGATTCTCTGAGACTGGCGACCGTATCTTATGTAATTTGCTGGAATTTTCTTCTGTTGAATTAAATTGTTATTCTAATTGTTTCAATCTCAAATTTCGTAAGGTAACACTACCCTCTTTATACAAAATTCCGGAACCTGTACACAAAATTGGAACAGATATCAATATAAACAACATTTCCGCCCTTTTTATTGCTCGCGAAAACCACACGTTGCATGTTGTACCACCATACAGTAAGACCTTCCGAGATGATGGTCCAGGTTGCTGTACACACCGGTACCTCTATTGCCCAGTAGCACGTCCTCTTGCACTGATGAATGTACTATCCACAAGTTCATCAACGCACTGTTGGTCCAGATTGTGCCACCCCTAAACGGCGATTCGGTGTATATCCTTAAGAATGGTTGGTGGGTCACGTCGTGCATAAAGGGCCCTTTTCAATCCATCCCAGGCATGTTTGACAGGGTTCATGTCTGGAGAACATGCTAGCCGCTCTAGTCGAGCGATGTCGTTATCCTGAAGGAAGCCATTCACAAGATGTGCACGATGGGGGCGCGAATTGTCGTCCATGAAGACGAATGCCTCGGCAATATGCTGCCGATAGGTTGCACTATCGGTCGGAGGATGGCATTCACGTATCGTACAGCCGTTACGACGCCTTTCATGACGATCAGTGGGATACGTCCCTATATAATGCCAACCCAAAACAGCAGGGAAACTCCACCTTGCTGCACTCGCTGGACATTATGTCTGAGGCGTTCAGCGTGACCAGGTTGCCTCCAAACACGTCTCTGATGATTGTCTGGTTGAAGGCTTATGCGACACTCATCGGTGAAGAGAACGTGTTGCTAATCCTCAGCGGTCCATTCGGCATGTTGTTGAGCCCGTCCGTAACGCGCTGCATGGTGTTGTGGTTGCATAGATGGACCTCGCCATGGGCGTCGGGAGTGAGTTGTGCATCATGCAACCTATTGTGCACAGTTTGAGTCGTAACACGGCGTCCTGTGGCTGCATTAAAAGCATTATTCAACGTGGCGGCGTTGGTGTCGGGGTTCCTCCGAGCCATAATCTGTAGGTAGCGGTCATCCACTGCAGTAGTGGGTGGCCCTTGGGCGGTCTGAGAGAGGCATGTCATCGACAGTTCCTGTCCCTCCGTATCTCCTCCATGTCCGAACAACATCGCTTTGGTTGACTCAGAGACGCCTGACACTTCCCTTGTTGAGAGCCCATCCTGACCAAACTAACAATTCGGACTCGATCGAACCGCGTATTGACCGTCTAGGCATGGTTGAACTACAGACAACACCAGCCGTGTGCCTCCTTCCTGGTGGAATGACTGGAACTCATCGGCTGTCAGACCCACTCAGTGTAATAGCGCCTATGCTGATGCATAGTTGTTTACATCTTCGGCCGGATTTAGTGACGTCTCTGAACAGTCAAAGGGACTGTGTCTGTGATACAATATCCACATTCAACGTCTATCCTGAGGAGTTCTGGGAACCGCGGTGATGCAAAACTTTTTTATGTATGTATGTCTATCTTCGTTTTTACGCAAGTGTGCAAAACCCATGGTTTTCAAGGAATAGTTGTTCTGTTTCTGTTCTTATCATGTTCCATTTTGCTGATTGTATCCATATTTAGAAGTTTCAGCTACCCTTTTACACGGGCAATCAGAGTGGGAGGATTACTGTGTGGTGCGTTGCTATTAACAGCCGAGCACACCCCCAATATTAACTGTTTCTTTGTCCATGTGCAGGGAACACTGTTTCCTCGTGGTGATGTCACTCCTTTCTTAACAGTTTATAAAAGCAAAAATGAAATGATCCTATGGCTTTGATGGTCGAGAGTCCCCATCTGGGGATGTTCGGAAGCCGAGTTGCAAGTTCTTTTCAATTGGAGCCGCTTCGTACGAGTTGATTGTTGATGATGATGATGATGGAAATGATGATGAGAGCAACTCAACACCCAGTCCTCGAACGGAGAATATCTTCGACAAGGCCGCCGGGAATCGAAACCGAGCCCGCTGCATAGCATTCAGACGGGCTGCCCTCTCAGCTAAGGAGGTGGACTCCACGAATTCAGTTCGTATACACTGGTGTGCCTTCACACGTCTCGCTTTTATGACATTGCTATGTTGGTCTTTAGTCTGGTAGTATGTAGTCGAGAATGTACACAACAGTTGCTTCACGTGGTCCTTGTCTGAAGTACAGTTTGCTTTTCGTGTTTGAGAGGAAACGACACAATGTTTGCCATTTTCTTTAAATTTTGAGGCGTTTGTAGACAGCGCTTCGAAACCTTCTGTCCTACCTCGTGGGCGCTCGTTTCTGCTGCTGCGAGAGACTGAATAGGTTAGGCAATAAACTACTTGTATTTGCTTTAACCTTCCAGCCACTGATCTACAATCGCTGAGATGATCGTTAATTTTGGGCCCTACACTGCTACCTCATTTAAATATAACTAGAATGTGGCAAATATTCTCAGAAAATGGAGGTGCCAACAGAATGCAGAGAGACGTGGCTGATTAGTTTAGCCTCTGCATCTGCATCCATAGTCCGCAAGCAACTATTAAATGAGTGCAGGAGAAGCCACTACCTCGATATGATTTCCACTTTTATTGCTACAGTGGAGTCTCGTTTATGCGGATGAGTCATGCTGATTATCGAAAATGCGGATAATCTGGAAGTTCAGAAAAAAATGAGACACCATAGGTTAAATGTCATAAACCACAGGTTATTTTTATTTACACGGAAACACACAAATTATACGTTATTTTCACATTTCATTTAAATTTACAAAAATACACTGAGTTCTATACTTCGAAATAATCGAACTTTCTATTGAGTCAGATTCGTATGTCGTTTATGCAAGCAGGATCACTCAGGCGTTTCACAAGCATTAGTTCGAGCGCAGATACTTCCGGCTGGCATTCCAAATAAACCATTATTTTATGCAGCTGCGCTGTTCCTATCTTCAGATAGTGAGTGACCATGTTAGTTAATTCTTCAGCCAGATCGCTTCTCTACAGTTTTCCTTCCTCTAGCCAATTAAGTGCATTTCTGGTTATAGATTCTGCCACCTACTTTCTCCTTGACGACATTTTACACTCTCATCAAAGGGGAGCCATACAGTAGTGTAGAACTCTCTGTTAACTTGTTAACTGACAACGTGCCAATATCTATTTTCGGTGGTTGCCGCTATTACACTACTCGCCATTAAAATCGCTACACCACGAAGATGACTTGGTACAGACACAAAATTTAACTGACAGGAAGAAGATGCTATGATATGCAAATGATTAGCTTTTCAGAGCATTCACACAAGGTTGGCGCCGGTGGCGACACTTACAACGTGCTGACATCAGGAAAGTTTCCAACCGATTTCTCATACACAAACAGCAGCTTCGGGGCATCAAATTCTTTACAACTGATATACCGGATGAAACGGAAAACCGGATTAATGAAGGCCAGATACACGAGATTCGACTGTATTATTAAATGAAGCAAGGGTGCGAGGGCACCATCGGTTTCATATGCCACCATCGATGAGGACACTGCGACCTCATTTGTTGGGCTGACTTGTTATTACAGAGGAGCTGGTCGTGCACCACCGCAATAAAGTCCAATGATTTTTCTGGTAGTATATGAAGTACACCTGCAGCAAGACACAATCAATGCCTTCACTGCGCAATAGCGATCGTAATGTTACCGAAGACAGTGCCGCTAAATAAGGGTTACTAAATACGGTTCTCCAAAATTCCTTCACCAAAGAAGACGAGGTAAATATTTTAGAATTCGAATCAAGAACTGCTGCCAATATGAGCAACTTAGAAGCAGATATCTTCGGTGTAGCGAAGCAGCTTAAATCACTTAATAAGGCAAGTCTTCCAGTCCAAACTATACACCAATTAAGTGTCTTTCACAGTATGCTTATACAATAGCTTCACATTTAGCGATCATATTACACAAAAACTCCCTCGACCTAAGATCCGTATCTGAATACTTAAGTTGGACAGGTCACAAATACATTAAAAAAAGGAAATAGGAGTAATCCGACGAATGACAGTACCAAATCACTGACAGATTTACAATAGGGTTTTATGCTATGATCAAACACACGAATTACTTAGAAGAAGACGATCTATTGACACACAGTCACCAAGGATTTTTTTGTGCAAAGCAGCTAGCGCTTTATACTCATGCAGTAATGTGTGCTATTGACAGGGCATCTCAAACTGATTCCGTATTCCTAAATTTCCAGAATATTTTGAATACGCGGCTTAAAATTAAATTGCATACCTGGTTTCGTGATTTTTCTGTCGGAGAGACGACAATTCGTGGTAATTAACGGAAAGACAGGGAATAAAACAGAAGTGATATCTGGTGTTCGCCAAGGGAATGTTATACGCCGTCTGTTGTCCTTAATCTAAATCATTGATTTAGGAGACGATCTGAACAGCCGTTGTAAATTGTTTGCAGATGATACTGTCATTTACCGTCTAGTATAGTAATCATAAGATAAAAAACAATTGGAAAATAAAATTTCCGGCAGATTAAAACTGTGTGCTCTACCGGTAGAGCACTTGCTCGAGAAAGGCAAAGGTCCGGCATTCAGTTTTTATCTGCCAGCAAGTTTCATATCAGCGCTCATTTCGCTGCAGAGTGAAAATTTCATTCTGGAATTGGAAAAAGATATCGACATATCTGTGTGGTGCAGAAAGTGGAACTTGACACCAAATAATGAAAAGCATGAGGTCATCCAGAAGAGCACTAAAAAGAATTCGCTGAGTTTCGATTACACGATAAAGTACACAAATCTAAAGGCTGTCATTTCAACAAAATACCCAGGACTAACAACGTATACTGGAATGATCACACAGACTAATGTTGTGGGGAAGGTGAACAAGAGACTGCGTTTTACGCTTGTCCGTCCAAGTTGCTGCGGCAATCACTAAAAAAAAAAAAATGTGGCGCTTTGGTTGCGGTGAGATCTTTTCACGAAATTTCAATCACCAACTTTCTCCTCCAAATGCAAAAATATACTTTTGGCACCTATCTAAGTGTTCGTTTTCCACACATGCAAAATCGAGAGTGGAACGGTAGAGAAATAGTGTGAAAGTGATTCGATGAGTCCTCTGCCAGACACTGGCACGTAAGTTTGAAGCGCAGAGTATTCATGCAGATGTGGATGTAAATGGATTTAATATGAAATTAATCCTTAATCCTTGTACGTAAACAGACAAGTCAGCAAATAATAGAGAGGGTGTAACGGATATAAGTGCAGATATTTATAAATACTACATCTACATTTACAATAAAGTGCCTGGCAGAGGGTTCAATGAACTACCTTCAATCTGTCTATCTGCCGTTCCATTCTCGAACGGCGCGGGAGAAACAAGCACTTAAATTTTTCTGTGCGAGCCCTGAGTTATCTTATTTTATCGTGATGATCATTTCTCCCTATGTAGGTGGGTGCCAACACAACGTTTTCGCAATCGGAGGAGAAAACTCGTGATTGAAATTTCATAAGAAGTTCCCGTCGCAACGAAAAACGCCTTTGTTTTAACGACTGCCACTCCGATTCACGTATCATGTCTATGGCACTATCTCCCCTACTTTGCGATTATACAAAATGAGCTGCCCTTCTTTGAACTTTTTCGATGTCATCCGTCAGTCCCACCTGATGCAGATCCCACATCACACAGCAATACTCCAGAATATGGCGGACAAGCGTGGTGTAAGCAGTCTCTTCAGTAAACCTTTTGCACCTTCTAAGTGTTCTGCCAACGAATCGCAGTCTTTGGTGTGCTCTACCCACAACATTATCTATGTGATCGTTGCAATGTGGGCTATTTGTAATTGTAATCCCTAAGAATTTAGTTGAATTTACAGCTTTCAGATTTGTGTGACTTATCGCGTAATCGAAATTTAACGGATTTCTTTTAGTACTCACGTGAATAACTTCACACTTTTCTTTATTCGGGGTCAACTGCCACTTTTCGCACCATACAGGTATCTTATCTAAATTATTTTGCAATTCGATTTGGTCATCTGATCACTTCACAAGACGGTAAATGACAGCACCATTTGCAAACAATCTAAGACATCTACTCAGATTGTCTCCTATGTCGTTAATATGTACACACATCAGTGTGTTTGTTTTTCTCTGTAGCGAACAGTCTTCCCAGAAACATGTCGCAAACTTTACATGATGTTTTCTGCACTAAGTAGACTACGCCTGTCAGTATAGACTAACTGTTTGGCGTCTGTGTGTCCACAATTCAACACCTGACTTGCTGCCCAGGGAAAAATAGGCATTAATGGCTTGCTCTTGCCACATGTACTAAGCAACCTAAAAACATACGACTTGTAATGGCTATAACTATTATTCTAGAAACGACGTAAATAGTGATGTAATGTTGTTCAGTACAAATTCCTCAGTAACCTATAGAAATATCTGCACTTATACCAATTACAATCTGTATATAAATAAGAAAATGAGCGCATAAATATTTATTAAATAATATTCACAGACTTGTGAATGATGGCCTCACATTAACTGGAGATTCAAATAAAAAACAATTTACCAGTAGTTAGTGTATATAACGCGAGTAGCGTATCAAGAGCAGAGCAGAGACGTGTGCGAGCAAAGTTTAACAGCCGAGTACTACACGAAAAATCAACAGAAATCGTTCAGGGCCCAAAACTGCAAAATCCCAGTATTAATCATGACATAAAATACAAGCTACACCAATAATTATACGGTTCACAGCTGCCTGAAACCTGTAAACAAAGTGAAAGTGCGTATAGCGAAGCAAAATTAGTCACCGAATCGCAGTCAGATAATTTACCTCAAGAGAAGAGATGAAGTCTGTAACTCGAGCTCACAAAATTAGTGCAAGTCCAATCAAAAGTTAAAGCATTTAACTTAATTCTGCCTCATGACGCACTCACTCAAATGATCGACTAACGCGCAGAGTCGAAAAACGTAAGACAATGCTCCTAATTATTGCGCTGAAATAGTTTCTGTTGCGTCACACATTATTGAATCCAAGTCACATACTTAAAGGATGACCCCAAATCAGATTAAAAACTAATTATACATATATATAAAGTACTAAAACAAGGAAAATTATTGCGCTTATTTTGCTCTTATTAAAATAATAACACAGTATTAAACAAGTTCTAAACAAAGTTCACACAGCACGTCTACATCTGATTTTACAATGTCACACAACGTGTCTACAATTATAGATACAAGGGCTGATCAACAAAAACTGGAAATGATTTTTTGTCACATATGTTTATTACTCCATTTCAATGTTTACATGGTCTTTTTCAAAGCAGTTCCCTGCTACTTGAATGCGGTTGTAGTATCGTCTCTTCAGGTCCTCGAACACGTCGTGAAGGCAGTTTTTTGTCAGGTCCTTGAGAATCGCCTCACTTTTCTTGAGCACTGCTTCAGAATTCTCAACTATAACGCCCCTCGGCGTTGTTTTTACTGATGAGAGTAAAAAGGATCACAGGACGCAAGACCTGGGCTATAAGGCGGATAGGATACGCAGGTAATGTTGAAACGAGCAAGAAATATCATGACTCGGTTTGCAACGAGAGGCCGTGCAGTGTCATGACGAAGTCGTCACACAGTCCGAGAAAGTTCTGAGCCTTCCCTTGCAGTGTCTTTTCTCATATCAGCCAATGTTGACTTGTAATTCGCTGTTGCAACAGTAATGTGAGGGGGAATGGAATGCTGTATATCATTCCACGACAATTGAAAAATGTGATCATATCACTTCCGCTGGAGATGGAACAGCTTTCATCTTTTTTGGCGCTGGTGAACCTGGCGATTTCCTTACTGTGATAGATCGTTTTCGAATTAGAGGATGTATGCGAAAGATGGAAAGAGTACATTGAGGAACTATATGAAGGAGAAGATATTGCTAATGAGGAGGATATTCTGGAAGAGAAGAGCAATCTGGATATCGACATGATAGGGCCCCCTATATCTAAACAGTGCCTTGAATGATCTAAGTAATGGCAAAGCGACAGGCACAGATAACATCCCAGCAGAAATACTGAAGGAAATTGGAGAATCAACAAAAGAGTAGTTATATAAACTTATTAAAGAGTACTATGAAGATGGAAAAGAACCACCACATTTGCTTAACAGCAAAACAGTAATAATCCCAAAAAAAGGAAATGCTCTAGACTGTGAGAACTCTAGAACTATCTCATACCTATCCCACACTTGCAAAATAATGTTAAACATAATAAAAAATCGAATAAAAAAGAAAACTGAGGCTAACATTGGAGAAGACCAATTTGGTTTCAGATCCGAAAAATGAACTAGAGGCAATACTAGCTCTGAGGATGGTATTAGAAAGACGAATTGGAGTTAATAGGAAAACCTACTTGACCTTTATAGATTTAGAAAAAGCATTTGACATGGTTAACTGGAAATTGTTAGTCCGAACAATGAAGGAAATAAATCTTGATTGGAGGGACAGAAGATTAATCTGGAACCTGTATAAAAGGCAGGAAACAGAGATAGAAGTTAATGGTATGAAGGAGAAAGCAAAAATAAGGAGGGGAGTAAGGCAAGGATTCCCATTATCACCATATTTGTTCAACGTTTTATTGAAAAAACCATTGAAAAATTGAAAAGAATAACCAAAGGAATTAAAAAGAACTGGGAACGAATACGCTGCATCCGTTTTCCAGATGATATAGTAGTACTTGCTGAGTCAGTAAAGGAAATTGAGTTTATGTTGCCAAAATCTGCCAAAATCCTAAGAGAATTTAATCTAAAAATAAATAAGAAGAAAACAAAAACTATGGTAGTAGGGAAGACAAAAGAAAATGGTAAAATTAATATGAAACTGGCAGACGATGTTCTAGAGTAGGTTGAGAACTTCTGTTATTTGGGGAGCACAAACACTGACGACAGTAAATGTATCACAGATATAAAGAGAAGAATAGTCTTGGCAAAGTAAGCTTTCCAAACTAAAAGGAATTTACTAACAGACAGTCATATAAGCCTAGAAAGTAGGAAAAAGTTTGCCAAAACTTTTGTCTGGAGTGTCTTAACATACGGATGTGAAGTGTGGACTCTGAGAAAGGCAGAGAGAAAGAGACTGGAAGCAATGGAAACGTGGATATGGAGAAGAATGACGAAAACAAGCTGGGTAGATAGAAAAAGTAATGAACAGGTCTTAAGAGAAGTGAATGAGAACAGAACGCTGCTAAGTTATATAGGTAGAAGAAAATCAAAAATGATAGGGCACATGAGACACAACCAGTTCCTAAAGAATGTATTTGAAGGAAAAGTTTTAGGGAAAAAACCAATAGGCAGGCCAAGAGCAACGTATTTCAATAACATCAAAGAAGATATGGGGATAAAATTGTATGAAGAATTGAAGAAGATGACAATGGAGAGAGGGACGTGACTAAATCGACAAGGCATAGCCTTTAGTTGATGATGGCTCGTTTTTCTTCAGGACCATAAAAATGTAGCCGTGATTCATCACCGGTGATAATCGATTCCAGAAACGCATCCCCCCCCCCCTAATCAGCAAATAACGCAGCACCTCACGACTTGTCTCCATTTGCACAGCCTTTTGTTTGGGGGTCAACAGAAGTGGTACCCAACCGGTACAGACACGGGTCATATGAAGATGACCATGCATAATCATAAGAAACTATTACGGAAGCTATAGGAAAAAACATTCTTAGTCTTGCTTGATCAGCCCTCGTACATATGAAACAGGAAATTGTGGGACTCATTCACTAGGAAGATTAAGTAAGAATTTGCGAGTCTCGTGTTGCCTTCATATTACGTGTCATTGTAGAGGATAGTACTGGCATATTTTGGCACAAACTTTTAATAATATCGTCGGTAATTCTTTATTCACATGCAAGATTTGAAAAAGTATCATGTTGTGGTGTTCACTGACGTCATATTTCATTTTATAGCTCTTATGATCAGACTGCTGCAATGGTTCATTGTTATTAATTTTATAATCTATCGCAGTCAAAAGCAATTTCAGGTTTCGTAATATTAATCCTAGAATCTTGCAATGAGTTCCTCTCATAGCTGCGATTTTTCTGCTGTACTTAGTTTTTCTGTATCTGTAACCCAGTTTCATTGAAAATATAATATTCATATTTCATTCCAAACACCTTACTTAGCCGCCAATGAGTTTTCTCTGAACTTCAGCCAATCGCAGCGCACGCTACGGCCTCGGGAGAAACCCGTATCCAGCAGCGAGCCACAACTTGCTTGCATTCCTCGCCAGGTCTGCTAGTCGCCACGAGCTGACACTGCCCCTCGCATCGCCAACTGGCATCTCGTAACCTCACAAAAGGAAACTTATTTACTCTAATTCAATGGTGTCTTCCATTGTGTAATCTCCCATTAATTTTTATCTTGCTTTTATATGCCAGCAGCCAGGGGCAGATTCCTGGGCAAGTGCATAAAGTCGCGGATCCTCCTCCTCCTACATGATTACCCCACTCCGCCCCCGTGCCAACTCAACAAAACGTAGCTTGCACATTCTTCTCGTAATAGTTTCCTTAGTTGCGTGACGATTATTTTTCTCATTTCCTCTTAGAGTAAACAATATACATATCGCGACGTCACTGTTTTCTCAACAGTGCAGCGGGCCACGCCGTTGCTTATCATTAGTTTGAGACGAGACGACTGCCGGGCAACGTGGAAGTGTCCATCCCGTCAGCAAAGTATTAGGAAAATCATTAAATGCTAGTAGTTATAGCACGGGGCTACGACTACAGTTAAAAGGTAAGCCATCGACAAACATCTGACTTCCACCAAGCCGACGTCCCAAAACACAGGCCTCATATAGAATACACCAGTCTGCGGATGCATAATATAGATTCTCACAGCCATATATTGTTAATAAATATGGAAACCTTCGACACTGCAGTTATATTTAGGGTAATTTGATTTTGCAAGCCAGTCATCCAGATCGTTTATCGAGGTTTGACTGAGGTAGTTTGTGCTGGATCACCATGAATTCTATAAATATAAATCTTGTAATTACCGGAAAATTGGAGAACTATAAGTTATACATTCTCCTACGACGTTTCCATGGCAATTTCTACCAGTGTTCACTCACATAGATATTGTTTGACAACAGTGCCAGACCATTGCGACTTGAAACACACATTGTCCATGTACGTATTAAATGTATATAGACAGGGCAAAATTTTGTAACAAAATTTTATATTCAAATTTTATTTTAATGGTATATATAGTATCAATTGTGTAGTAGCGTCGCTGCTCAACATCGATCACGGGTTCAGTGTGTTATGCGTAATGTTAGAGTAACTATAGATCGGGAGATGTATGGAGGACTCTTAAGTGTAAAGACTTGTTGTATCTAATGTGTGCTGGATATATACTTACTCGCAATGGGCAGAAATAACTTTTTATTTGCAAGATACCATACTGGAAATAATTAACGCAAAGAAAGTTGTTTTGTTGCCAATGCAATGCGTGTATTCATAAATGATGATTGAGACAATGTATAGCACTCACATCAAATGATTTTGTAAAGCTAATTGTTAACATATAATCAGTTTATTGTGTGTTAATTGTGAGAGTTATTATTTTCAGAGAATTAAAATACAAGTGTTAAGGTTAGCACCATATTGTTACTTACAAGTCAATACAAATTCCCAGATCCATGTCCTTTTTTTATTGACTATTTTGCAAAAGAAATTATTGTGTCAATCGTATTCAATTTAATTAAAATTTATGCTAACCAATAGTCTTGCACAATAGCTGTATGCTAACCATACAATTCAAAGTACTAAAAGAGAGCAGTGTGAAGAGCGTTACCACTGCGCAGATAAAGGCAAGAAATTTTATTGTTTCAGGGATAGCATTCATTAAGCACAGGGACCATTATTTTCAGATTGATGAAGTTTTGTTTTATTAGCAGGACCAATTGCAAATCAATAGTGTTGCATCAGATTCATTTTCTGTGTTATGTAAATTCATGCAGTTTTGTTTTGGTTTAATGTTATTGACAGTTTACATTCCCACAGACATTATGTGAACTTTGTTTTTTGTTGTTGTAATAAAAACCCCTCTCATGCCAAGCACGTGTGTTAATTTTTTACCGCTCTATCTACATTATTCCGTGGTTTATTAAGTTTTCAAATTTATACTGCCTTTTTGATCACTCGGTATTTTCAACGAAACTAGGTCACAGTCCCACCACACACGATACAGAAAAACCAAGTACAGCAGGAAAATCACAGCTATGAGAGGAACTCATTGCAAGATTCCAGGATTAATATTACGAAAGTTGAAACTGCTCTTGACTGCGATAGATTATAAAATTAATAACAAATGAACCACTGCAGCAATCTGGTCATAAGAGTTATAAAGTGAAAGATGATATCAGTGAACACCACAAAGCTACTTTTCAAATCATGCA
Source organism: Schistocerca serialis cubense (assembly GCF_023864345.2). Taxonomy (NCBI): domain Eukaryota; kingdom Metazoa; phylum Arthropoda; class Insecta; order Orthoptera; family Acrididae; genus Schistocerca; species Schistocerca serialis. The sequence goes on along the minus strand of NC_064646.1, from coordinate 308,836,721 downwards.
TGTGAATAAAGAATTACGGACGAGATTCCTAAAAGTTTGTACCAGAATATGCCTGTACTATCCTCCACAGTGACAGGTACTACGAAGGCAACATGAGTCTCGCAGATTCTTACTTAATTTTCCTAGTGAAGGACTCCCACTGTAAAGCGTGTATATTTCTATTGTCGATTGTCAAACCTCAATTTATGAAAGATGTTTATATTTTATTAATAGGATTAAGTAGGAATAATTAATATTTGTCATTTTGGAAATAACTGTGGTAGCAGGGAATGTCTCCACCAAAGTATTGTTGGCGGGAGAGACTGCACATTGATATAATTTTAAAAAGGGCGGGAGAGACCGCGTATGGATACATTTTAAGAAAAGAGCTGGAAAGACCGCGCATTGATATATTTTGTAATGGTAGCAGGGATTGTCTGCACCATAAAGTATTGTTGGCGGGAGAGACCGCACTTCAGCGTTCGTGGGAAGTCAGTAGTAAGCGAGATGTGAAGCGAGTCGGTAGCGGGTCTGAAGCGAGAGGTTGAGAGGAGCGGTGTGCCTGTCAGTCACTAGCTATGATTTACAAGAGATCATAAACGGATGTACGGAGACATCAGCCAACTATTATCATAAGAGGAACTAATATTATTGAATTAATTTTTTGAGAAACTCAAGACCACTGAAGGTATGTTTGCGCATTGCTAGTTGTAAGATTATTGTAAAAAGAAAGTCCCATTTGAACGTTTGTAAAAATCATTCAGCATATAATTAATTTTTGCAAGCAATATTGCATTACTGATTATAATCCATCTCAAAAACCATCAACGTAAAACTTCACAGTATTTTATTGTTGTCAAGAAAAAGTTTAACTATGAATTACGTAACTTCAGTCCAATTAATTAAAGAATAACGTCAGTTTTGCTATTAAAGAATAACGTCAGCTTTGGTAATAAATACAGCCACTTATTATGACAGCCCACCAGCAGCTAATAGAGTATAGTAAAACAGAGTAAGTATATTCATGTCGCAGTTCGATGTAGCAGTCAGGTGGCGATACAGTAACAGTAAAAAAGATAAGGAAAAGTTTTGGGTTATTCCAGGTAACAACTGACGGCCACGACGACGACACATTCTATGTTTCGTCGAAATAATCAGCAAATCACTTTTAATAAGCAGCATATAAATTTGTATGCGAAGAATGAGAAAGAGAATTAATTTAAAAGGGAAGATTGAATTTGTTATTATTAAGCAAGAGATAGAAATCCTAAGGGAAGGTTTCATAGGTTATTGTAGAAGGGAATGTTGAGTAACAAAAGAGATATAGAGGAAACGGGAAGGTTTCACCACAATTTTTTATTTCATATATACGAGGGCTCATCAAGCAAGACTAAGAATGTTTTTTTTTTTTTTTTTTGCTGTAGTTTCTTATGTGTACCGCAAACATCTGAAAAGTATGGGTTTTCATGTATAATGTCCATAGGCGGCGGCACATCGGTATATTGATAGTAATGCTCTATTTTATAGACACTCTTTGCATGTCGGCTATATTGCCATTAGAAACACACCGATTGGGATAAATATCTACATATTTCAAGAAATTATTAACTCCATAACAAATGATTCTACATTGTTGGCTCTGTACATGGTATTAAAGAATGTTGAACCGCTGAACAAAATGAAGGAATTAGTAACATTTCCTGCTTCACGATGGCTACGACACCATGAAGTCATCGACATTGCACTCAGCAATATTAAGCGTGCAGCTGAACGAAGAAAGGAACAACATAAATAGGTAAGTCATCTCCGCGAATTTAAAATCGGTCAAAAAGTATTAGTATGTACTCATCATCTTTCCAACAAAGCCAAAAATAGGCGCAACAAGTTCCAGTTGCTGGAGAGTAGCCCGTACAGAATAAGACATATTCCGCATCCAAATATTGTTCATGTAGAAACATCATATTAGTAATGTAAAATATTTTATTGAATGAAACCAATTTTTCCTTATTGAGACGATGTTTGATACTACACTCTCACAGTGCGACGTAATAATTTTAGGAGTCTTATTTCCACTATGGACTATGTATTTGTTATTTGTCTTATAACTTAGCACCATTTTATGCAATATTTTGTTTTTACAGATAGCACATTTCAGGTAGAGACAAGATTTCACATGCTTCTATATACTGTCATTACTATTTGCTTATATTCCTCATTCACTGTTTCAGAACAAGTTGTTACCATGCAAACTAAAAACAAAGAAGTAAACATATATACAATCTGAAACATCGAGGACATGCAACATGTTGATGGAAAATGAATCAAACAAGTATTCTTCGTTATATACCAACAAATTTTTTCTTGTATGGTTTAGAGGAAACAAAGTATAAACTCAAGGGTATCATTCGTATACTATAAACTCATTTACATGCTTTCACTAATCAATTCTTTATAGCAATACCAAGAATGACATGTACTAACGATTTTTGTATGTATGCTCGATATAAGTTTCAATATGATTATAGTAATATTCTATGAATGGATAATAATGAAGACACAACGATGTTCTACTAATGATAATAAGGATTATATGTGAATTATAAGGTAAAGAAAAGTGATGACACAAAGGCCGCACTGTTATAATGAGAAATGTTTCATGGTAATTTAAAGTTAATGAAAACAATAATGGATTAATGGAGATACACACTATTTTATAACTATTGTAGAAGAACATGAGATTTCTTGGTGAAAGAAAGACAAGATTTGCTTCTGAATGGTAGAGTAGTCATGCATGTTCGGCTTCATACACTGCATTTTTCTGAACAAGTGATTCTTTTACATAATACGTACACTGACATTTGGCACCTGCTGATATTACTTTTGTTTGCGTTAACTATGTCATTCACAAACCCAGCATAATAATTTGCTCGTACTTTACTGGCACAATGAGCCATTTCTCATCACCCATATTTTTTTTCATTTGTATGCTTTGCAATCCATGCTTATACTGAATGCTTCTAGTTGTTAAGTCATACTGATATCTTTAACATTTTCATGTCTATGCTTAGAATTGTCTTGTGATCACAGTTTTATCTTGTTTTATTTTGACTCACGAATTTGATGACTGAGGACAATATTATTTTCTTTTGCAGCAAAAGTGCACTTTCCTTTGCCTTATTCTTACTTTTCCTAGTTGTTATCTGCTATTATTACTTTATTTTCACTTCTCTGTAGGGGATATAATACTTATGTATAGTCAATATTTGCAGCAAATACCATTTTCAAATCTCAAGCACTGTACAGATATTCTACGATACTGACAGCATATAGACTGGTTAATTATGAAATATGTATTTTGTCATTTATTACTGTCAATCATCTTGTACTATTTTCTAGAATTATTAAGTTCTCAAGTCTACTTACTGGCACAACCCATGTTATTCTGTACGTAAGCAATACTATTCTGCAGATATTCACTACCAGTAGATGTATTTATCACTAGCTTACTACTAGAATAGCTCAACTATGTGTCTAAAATATACTCTAAGTATCATATTGTTAGATACTGAGCTATGAACACAATTTCTCACTTATATTGATGGCGCTGCCATAAATAATGCAGTTTTTATCTGCATAAGTTTAGGATTTTTTATTTATACCCTCGAATGTCATACTTCGCAATCTTAAAAGCATTTTATGTCTCTTTAAGTCCCATTTTCTCTTTATGCTATCGTTCTTCTCTACCTTATCCACTTAGATGGTCATGAAACATACCAGGTGCTTACTTGTCTGCAAGAATATAAATATATGCAACCTTACTGATGTCGACAATAATACGCTACAAATAAGAGAGCTATAACAACACCATTCATTGCACTCACAACTGTACTAGGCAGCACTTAATATGTAATTGGCTGAGTTGTCACACTCAGTGACCCTATCTACTGCTGCCACCAATAAGTCTGCTCAGTGCCAAATCTAACTACATTGACATACCTAGTGATGCTAAAAAAAATTCAAGATAACATGGCTTAAAAATATTATCCTCTGATGAATAAATATGAACCAATGTATATGGACCCTCAATTTGAAGACCATCCAGATTGTATCTTTACCTCAACCATGACTTTATCCTTGCCCATTTCACCCTTTACTTTACATTTTATACCCATGATATAGCTACTCTATGCTTTGTGTAACAATGATTATGATCAGTCACAGCTATGGAAATGACCGCACATACTAGTGCACATAAGCACTACATTTCTTAACTAGTTTGTAAGTACTCAATAATGTTTTTCTATAAGTCTCTACTGTATAACTCAGGTTGTTTTAATTCCTATGTACTTTGTGAAGAGCGAGTTGCTTATACTGTTGTATTTTTCTTAGATATTAGGCTACATTTTAAAGTTTCATAGTGCACATGAACACTATAATACCTGACTATTTGTACATTCATGATTATTACCATAGGTGTTAGATGGTTAAAGAAAATGTTTCACAAGTTAACCATGATACTTTTATGTTATTAAAAGAGCCAGATACTCACAAAGATTTGTATTTCTTTATTAATTATCTCTTTTATGCTAAGTTTTCGATCTTTTATCAGCTTATGTAATGTTAAGAATTTTTTATGTTATTATGGCCAATTGCTATAACCCTGCCAAATTCTTCAGAAGCAGGCAACAGAGTTATGAAATGTATACACACAGGGTTACATTTTGTAAGATAATTTTACATTGCACCAGAGATGATCAAATGTAGAATCGATTGTGTGATAGCGTCGCTGCTCAACAGTGATCACTGGTTCAAGGTTTTATCATAGTGCGTTAGAGTAACTTTAGATCTAGAGATGTATGGAGGACTCTCAAGTATAAAGATGTGTTGTAACTGATATATGCAGGATATATACTTACTCGATACGGGCAGTAATAATTTTTTATTTGCAACATACCATACTGGAAATTAAGGTAAATAAAGTTGATTTGTTACCAACAAAATGCACGTATTCATAAGAGACGATTGAGACAATGTATAGCACTCACATACAATGATTTTGTAAAGCTAATTGTTAATGTATAATCAGTTTATTGTGTGTTAATAGTGAGCGTTATTAACTTTCAAAGCGTCACAATACAAGTTTTAAAGTTAGCGCCATATTGTTACTTACCACAAGTCAATGCAAGTCAATACAGGTTCCCAGATGCATGTCCTTTTTTATTAACTATTTTGTTCAAGAAATTATTGTCTCAGTCATATTCGATTTAATTAAAATGTATGCTAAGCAATAATCCTGCACAATAGCTGTATGCTAACTACACATTTTAAAGTACTAAGAGACAGCTGTGCTAAGAGCTTTACCATTGCGCAGATAAAGGTAAAAAAAAAATTATTATTTCAGGGATGGCTTCATTAACCACAGCGACCATTATTTTCAAACTGATCAAGTTTTGCTTTATTACCAGGATCAATTACAAACCAATTCACGCAATTTTGGTTTGGTTTAAAGTTATTGACAGTTTACATTCTCGCAGTCAGAAAAGTTCAGTACAGGGCAAAGCGCGTAAGGGATGAGATAAAATACACGTTCCGGAATCCCATAATAACATTCCCAATAATTCCCATAATAACATATGTGTTGCAGGCTACTGTCAGTTACATTACCTCAAATTTACATGTTTCACATATCATAAAAATTTAACACAATTTTACAAGAATTTCTAAAGATTACAGACGAATTTCAAACAGTAAGCTGAATTTCTGTCAGAAAACTAATTTACCTTTTAAAACGTAAGTGTCTTAGAAAAAGAAATGCAGTTTTAAATTATTGTTTCTGCTTAGAATAGATGGGTAAGTTTTAATCTTAGTGCCACTGCAGATCGATCCTTAGTGTATTGCGCCTGCATTTTCTTGGTTTCTAATCTCCCTAGTACTGAATCAGAAGAGTTCGCTGGAATTTGAACTGCTAATATGCTGGATCTCCTTGCTGCCAACAATGACGAAGAACTGATGCTGTGTCTAATAGGCCTGATACTATAATCGTCATTGCTTAATGTTTCGTTTTTTTCATTTTGCTGATAAGTAATTTGTAGCGATATCATTTGCTCGTGACCTATTACGCCACTGTGTATCCCCTGGTGTATATCGTTCGCTCTAAGATAACTCGGAGCAGTGGCTGATGAGAGTAGCCATTTCCACAGATGTCGAAAGACTGTTCACGATTCCGGAAGTATATTAAGTAGTTCCCAGCCACTACCAATCTTACAAAAAACCCTTTGAGTGCGAGGTCTCTGAAGGCAACAGCAATATTGCCTGTTAATGGCAACAGGAGGCGGGACCGGAGGTATACAATGATGAAAACAGCGTGAGGCTACGGAGCATAGTCGAACTGCTTAGTCGACGAGTAACTCACAACAGTGTTACAGTGCTTGTGGTGTTGACACCAAGCAGATCAATGACAACAATAAACGATGCAAACCTTGCCTTATATATATACAACAGGTGCCGAAGTTGACATCTCGTCAGAAGGGACCTAAGGAATTCCGCAGAGTGAGAAAGAAGTGGCAGATGAAATATTAAGGTGCGATTCCGAACGCGGCGACACCGTCTGACCACAACTGCAGACGGCAAACGGCAACGCTGTCACTTGCAATCGGTTCAAATGGTTCAAATGGCTCTGAGCACTATGGGACTTAACATCTTAGGTCATCAGTCCCCTAGAACTTAGAACTACTTAAACCTAACTAACCTATGGACAGCACACAACACCCAGCCATCACGAGGCAGAGAAAATCACTGACCCCGCCGGGAATCGAACCCGGGAACCCGGGCGTGGGAAGCGAGAACGCTACCGCACGACCACGAGATGCGGGCTGGTTCAAATGGTTCAAATGGCTCTGAGCACTATGCGACTTAACTTCTGAGGTCATCAGTCGCCTAGAACTTAGAACTAATTAAACCTAACTAACCTAAGGACATCACACACATCCATGCCCGAGGCAGGATTCGAACCTGCGACCGTAGCGGTCACGCGGTTCCAGACTGAAGCGCCTTTAACCGCACGGCCACACCGGCCGGCCTTGCAATCGGTGTCTTGTGAAATGCAGCAACAGACAAGCAATGCAGTCACTTGTCTCGCTTCCCGGGTTCGATTCCCGGCGGGGTCAGGGATTTTCTCTGCCTCGTGATGGCTGGGTGTTGTGTGATGTCCGTAGGTTAGTTAGGTTTAAGTAGTTCTAAGTTCTAGGGGACTGATGACCATAGATGTTAAGTCCCATGGTGCTCAGAGCCATTTGAATCATTTTTTGTAACAACGTCGCGAGGCGAGATGTCCGGCAACTCCACCGCGGTTATTGCGCTGCTATTGGAAGAGAAAGATGATATTTTGTTGTTACATTCCAGGAAAGGACGGAAGGTGGTAATGCCTTTATATAAAAGTAGAACTGCAGTACGTACTAGGGTCGTTCATTAAGTAATGCTCACTTTTTTTAAAAAGCCATTAATATACATAGACAAATGTCCTTGTTGGTGTTTCACATTTGATGTTTGTTCTGTGCGCCGGTGAAGTTTCGAACCGTTCTGACAGATGGCAGAGCCGTCGTACACCTTCAAAATGGCGTCTACATACGACTCACGTTATAAGCAGCGTGCTGTTGTTGAATTCATGTGTGCAGAAAAAGAAACTGTGGTGTATGTGTGCAGTGTATGGCGATGCTGCAGTTGATAGGAGTACAGTTGGCCCATGGACAAACAAATTTACAGCCTCAAGAAATGCAGAAACAGAGCTCCATGATCAGCTACGCTTGGGACGTCCTGTCACAGTCACTGGACATCATTGCCTCATTCAGCCTACAGTCAATACCTGGCGCTCTCTCTCTGCGCCGCTTAAAGATTCTCTACGGGGAACCCACTTTGAAGATGACAGTGTCAGTCATGCATTGAAAACATGGCTATGCCTACAGGACAAGAGCTTTCGCCAGCAGGGAATACATGCTCTTCCACAACGTTGGCGTACGGCCATACAACGTGATGGAGACGACATAGAAAAATGTTCAAATGTGTGTGAAATCTTATGGGACTTAACTGCTAAGGTCATCAGTCCCTAAGCTTAGCCCGGGTGGCCGACCGGTTCTAGGCGCTACAGTCTGGAACCGCGCGACCGCTACGGTCACAGGTTCGAATCTTGCCTCGGGAATGGATGTGTGTGATGTCCTTAAGTTAGTTGGGTTTAAGTAGTTCTAAGTTCTAGGGGACTGATGACCTCAGAAGTTAAGTCCCATAGTGCTCAGAGCCATTTGAGCCCTAAGCTTACACACTACTTAGCCTAAATTATCCTAACGACAAATACACGCACCCTTGCCCGAGGGGGGACTCGAACCTCCACCGGGACCAGCCGCACAGTCTAAGACTACAGCGTCCTAGACCGCTCGGCTAATCCCGCACGGCGACCACGTAGAAAAATATGGCATGGACAAGATATGTTGATGTATATTGGCACCAAATTCTGACTCTTAAAAACAAATATGTTCTGAGAAAAGAAAGTGAGGCATTACTTATTGAACGACTCTCACAGTTACACAGTATTGATAAAAAAAACATTCGTTATGTGATGAAAATATGTTCAGGAGCTATTGTCGTTTAAATAAAAGACAATTTAATTTCGTGCTCGGTTTCATTAAAGATGATACAAAACCACAGTGTCTAAGAAATGCAAAAAGTGTGGAAGAAAAAATGTATTCGACGCTGAGGTAAGTCCACAAAATTTTTTACATTATTATGTTGAGCTGCAATTCCAAGACTTGGTGAGAGAGGTGTAGAGGTTAAACAGCCGCTGGTGTCACTTGGCTGATATGAGTTACACTGTGCACCCATTAATTCATAATCAGAAACGATACTGCAAATTTTTCTTTTGGTTTCTGCCTTATAAACTGGAGGTAAACTCGTTACAGTTGCGCTGAAGTGACGAAAGAATAAACTTGCCACTTTTCGTTGGATCTTCTCTCTCTCTTCTATCAATCCTGTCTGGTAGGGATCCCAGATAGATGAACAGTACTCAAGAATAGGTCGTACGAGCGCCTTATAAGCCACTTCCTTCGTAAATGAGTTACATTTCCTGAAGGTTGTTGCTATGAATCTGAGACTGGTCCGCAGCTCGTGGTTGTGCGGTAGCGTCCTCGCTTCCCACGCCCGGGTTCCCGGGTTCGATTCCCGGCGGGGTCGGGGATTTTCTCTGCCTCGTGATGACTGGGTGTTGTGTGCTGTCCTTAGGTTAGTTAGGTTTAAGTAGTTCTAAGTTCTAGGGGACTGATGACCATAGATGTTAAGTCCCATAGTGCTCAGAGCCATTTGAGCCAATCTGAGACTGGTGTTTCCTTTTTTATGTCGTCATTCCACTTATGGTCTCCGAGTAGTTACTCCTAGATATTTTACGTCACATTTCTCCTCTTGGTCAGTACACGGTTTGGCATCAATAGTGCAACTACACAGTAGTGGATTTCTTTTCCTATAAATGCGCATTGTATTACATTTATTTACGTTCGGGGTCGACTGCCAGAGCCTGCGCTATTCATCGTTTCTCTGACTGTCATTCGGCAAATCGTTACTATCTTCTGGCGTTGCTGCTTTGTTATAGATAACCACATTATCTGCGAACAGTCCTACAGAGCATCCGATGCTTCCTACTAGCCGCTGCTGTACCAAATTGCATCGCAAAGGCGGACCAGCACACTATGAAGCTCGTTATCACATGCTTTGGCCCACCAGCGTAAGTTTGGCAGACTTTGTAGATGATTCCTCATTCTCAATGTTTTAGCCTCGATCTTCTAAGGATGGTGAACATCTTCTTCCACCTTATACTGTCGGAGATTTCCCCCGAAGTCCATAAATGCTATTAAGGTAGTGAGAGGATCGATTATGAAGCATTACTTTCAGTTGTCCGCCCCTGGTAGCTGAGTGGTCAGCAGTTCGGAATGTCATACCTAACAGCCCGGGTTCGATTCCCGACTGGGTCGGAGATTTTCTCCGCTCAGGGAGGTGTTGTCCTTATCATCATCATTCCATCCCCATCGACGCGCAAGTCGCCGAAGTGCCGTCAACTCGAAAGGCTTGCACCAGGCGAACGGTCTACCCGACGGGAGGCCCTACCCACACGGCATTTTCATTTACTTTCAGTTTTCATTCAGCACACAAGTGATGTCTAAAAGCTTGTCAGTCTGACATAAATCGAAATATCTGCTGAAAGCATGAGGGTTTGACCAACTGTACCGTAAAGAAACGAATTGAGAACGCCATTGCAATCAGGGCTAGGGCCATTGACGCTGCAGGTCATTTGATCCTGCGTTGGCATGCAGGCTCAACACACAGCAGCACCGACACCGACTTCCGGTCCTCTGTGACACTCGGGTCTCAGGGTGGCTATAAACTGTCTCTGATTCCGCATCCTGTTTGCATCGTCAGCTTATTTGTGTGCACCGGTGGCGGAGACCTTCTTTGAAGTCCGTGAGCTGAGTCACGAAATAGAAATCAAACGTAGCTCCTACAGTTGGCTCCGACATAAACAGAGAACTGCTCCGCTTAACACTGAATCTCGGGGACCAGTGCGTTATACATCTACATCTATACTCTCGAAGCCACCCTGGGATGTGTGCCGAAGGGAAATCTGTGTGCCAAAGTAGCTTCTCTCCTTTGCTGTTTCAATTGCGGCTGGTACTCGGAAAGAACGATTGTTGGTAAGCTTCCGCGTGACTTACAATTTCTCTAATTTTTACAGTAAATAACGCCGCGAAGCACAATGCCTCTCTTGCAACATGCTCCACTGGAGCTGGAGAGCATTTTCGTGACACTATCGCACTTTGTAAACGAAAATGTTACGAAACGCGTTGCTCTTCTTTGTATTTTTTTTTTTTAATTTTCTCTATCAGTCGGGTAGAGGTCCAAGACTGACTATAAATATCCTAGTACCGTTCGAGCAATGATTTTGTACGACAGTTCCTCCGCTGGTGGACAGCTGTTCCTGATGATTCTTCCAAGCGATCACTCCAGCACTTTTATTTTCTAAGATTAATTTTATGTGGTCGTTCCACTTTTAATTGCTCTGTACTCGCACACTTAGGTATTTCATGGTTGTGACTGCTTCTAATGATTGCTCTGCAACTTTGCAATCGAACAATAACTGATCTTTCCGCCTATTTATGCGGAGTACGTCACATTTGTTTATGTTGAGTGTAAACTGCCAATTCCTGCATCAAGCATCGCTTCTCTGAGAATCTTTCGACTTTCCGCTATAATTTTCTAGCGTTACGAATTCTCAATATACAAGACAGTCCATGGAGCTTCCGACGTTACCGACAAGTTGACAATGTGCATTGGTACAGAAAATTACGGGAAGAGAATGCTCCATAAGACGAAAGGAAAATTCCAATCGGGTTCAAAACTTGTGTTCTTACTGCTCCATATCCATTGTTTACAAATAGTGTTCAGTTTCTATCTCTTAACTAAATTCACTACCGTCCATTATTAAGCATAATTGAAAACAGAAGAAAACCTGACAATACTTCTGTATATATCGCAATTGTACTATCTGAAGAGGGAATAACTTGGCCGTGTTTGAACAGTTAAACGAACCAAACGTAAGCGAAGCAGTGCATTACATCCATAATGTTGCGAAATCAGTTTCATTAAGAGTAGGTTGCAGTGCTTTGGTAAAGTTATCAGAGTATAACACCACAACAGTCTTGTTTCCTGCGCAGGCTAATGGTTGATAGAAATGAAAGAAGCTCTACTCCATTTCAATCCCACTACTGGCCGGTTTCGACCACTTGTTCATCAAATGTGCGTGTACTATCATCAGTGGGTATCACACTTTTCGACTGTGCACAGTGTCATGGATATATGAATAAACGCATAGTGAGGTGCTGGTCTGCAGGACGAAGATGGCGGGAAAACGTGAAAACGACGACTGATGCCAGTGATATACGCGTTGTGTATAACTGTGCACCAGGCGGAGGGGAGCTTGAAATCAATCAAGTGTCGCTGAAAATACGTGGGGTTAGTAACATTGAGAAGCTGTACAAATAGCTTCAGCACAAATAAAGCGTTTATACAAAACTTTATATCACATTTGTCTGCGACGTATGAGTTTCCTATCACTTATATAGTCTGATGAGTAATCGCTCAGCTGAGGAAATCCGCATGGTGTCATTCCGGGTTCGCCTTCCATAAACTAGTAGTATTACCCTCATTAACAATTTCTGCTGTAATCGTTCTCTTTCGTATGATCACTCGTCTAATAAATGCTAAAAGAAAGTGCGATATATACAATATTCTCGTTGAGTAAACCAGACATGCTCCACTAAGCAAACACGTGATGTTTGCCAACGTCGCAGCGCTTGTTAACTAGTTTTCACCACAATTCAAACGTTATACACTGAAGCGCCAAGGCATGCATATTCAAATACAGAGATATGTAAACAGGCAGAATACGGCACTGCGGCCGGCAACGCCTGTATAAGACAACAAGTGTCTGACGTAGTTGTGAGATCGGTTACTGCTGTTACAATGACAGGCTATCAAGATTTAAGTAAGTGGAGTTATAGTCGGCGCACGAGCGTTGGGACACAGCATCTCTGAGGTAGCGATGAAGTGGGGATTTTCCCATACGACCATTTTTCGCGAGTGTACCGTGAATATTATGAATCCGATAAAATATCAGATCTCCAATATCGCTAAGGGCGGACTAAGATCTGCAAGAACGGGACCAACGGCGACTGAAAAGGATCGTTTAGCGTGATAAATGTGCAGCCCTTCCGCAAATTGCTGCAGATTTCAGTGTTGGGCTATCAACCAGTGTCAGTTTGCGAAACGTTCAAAGAAACATCATCGACATGGGCTTTCGGAGCCGAGGGCCCATTAGTCTACCTTGATCACTGGAGGACATAAAGCTTTACATCTCTCCAGAGTCCGTTAACACAGAAGTGGCGCAGTGGTTAGCACACTGGACTCGCATTCGGGACGACGACGGTTCAATCCCGCGTCCGGACATCCTGATCTAGGTTTTCCGTGATTTACCCAAATCACTTCAGGCAAATGCCGGACTCGTTCCTTTGACAAGACACGGCTGACTTCCTTCTCCATCCTCCCCTCATCCGATGCCACCAATGACCTTCTGTTTGGTCTCTTCCCCCATAGTATTACGATTATTACCGTGCAAAATGTTAGTCTATGGTAATTGTTTTCCCACAACGTCTATGACTACACGTACATGAAAAGCATTCAGTTTGGTACAGATGTCTGCTTACTGTCTCAAAAGACAGCTTTCACCTCATTAGGTTACGACGTAGTAAGTTATAATGGGACCATTCCAACCTTTATTTTCATTAACTTCACAATTCCCTTTGCTCAGCAAAATCCATTCACTTGAAAAATACCATACTGCACTGTCGACACACCGTATTTTTCATGTTCACTTCGTAAGGGAACAGACTACCGCGTTACATCACTATAACATGTTTGTATTTTAAATTCGCAGTTCACAATACGTACCAAAAAAAAAAATCTTCGTGTTGTACAAACTGAAAACAGCCCACTCAGCAGCCCACGAATAGCACATATCGTATTTCCAAGTTCATTTTTCCAGGTGTTAGTCCACCATATGAAGCACTGTAATGGATTTAGTATTTAACTTCTTCGTCCGCAGTATATATCGAAGGTTATTCGCATTATCCCAAAACAACAGTCCCACAACTGCGGCCGCGAACACACAATTCCCGCGTTCGTGCACGATACTACTATCAGTTTCTCCATTCTCTTCACACACCTTTCTTATCGTTCTACCTTTCGACTTTTCGATACATCTTTAAAGCTCGACTTCTCTCTTGCAGAATATTTCACGTACTACAATATTTTACACTTTAACACAGAGGCATAATTTTACTTTTACATGCAACTTTATGAATATAGAAATATTTTAAATGCATAACAGGAGAAAATGACATTTCCTGTCATTAGTTAAAATACATCAATTGCAGACATGAAGGCTGTAAACGAGTACGCAATTATGTTATGGCACCTTATTTGTAAAGGCGCGCCTTGATCACATAAATTATATATTTCATAACTACGGTTTCGGCCAATGCCACTTGCAGACCGTTACACATAGAAAAGCAGTGGAATAACAGAACTGAGTACAATTAGCTAAAGCAACAAGCCCAGAGACACATAAAAAATACGAGGGCTATTCGTAAAGTACGATCCGATCTTAAGTTACTATCTTCACTCTTTTTGGTTGGAAATATGTTCAACTGACAAGTTGCTGGTGTTGGACAGAGAGGAGTTTAAAATATATGTTACCTGTAAGCATACATTATCTATTGTTGTTTATGTCAGAGTTCGCAACAGACGCACACTCAAAAACCACCCTACAGCCCAGGTAACTGATTTCAATACACGCTATCACAACTGATGGAAAAATGTGTCACAGTTCTAATTAAACTTCGAAATAGTCGCGAAAAAAAGCTCTCATAATGAATGGCTCATAATGCAACACATCTACTGGGGAAAATCGTCCTCCAAAAAGACTGCAAAGAGGGCGGCAGTCTAACATGCATTCTCCCCTATGTACAATCAAAAACTGCTGAAAACCGAGGCCCTCTCTCCTCCCCTCACGCCTCCCCAGCAAGTTGTGGTAGATATAGTTCTCTCCGACTTCTGGTCAAAATTGATCTCGCTTTCAACTGCAGTGTGTATTACAGTACATCGTTCCACATAATGGTGCCCTTCCCAATCCCTACCGTCCACTAGGTATGCTGATGATTACTGCATAATGATTGACTGACACCATTTGTTTGAAATGGAGCGACCCTTGGCGGAATACCGGATATCTGATACTTGTCGCTGTGGGGCATGGGATTAAATGTAGAGGTAATCAATTACCTCTATACATCTGTTTGGTAGCGTTTCCATATGCTGCGATGCCCTCCACAGGTTTTTATTTATTTTTTTTACCAATAAGGCGACAGTACCTCTTCTTGCTTGTACTATCCCACACGTGTTGCGAACAGCACCTTCAGACGATGATCAACACCAGAACTGTAATCATGCACATGACTGCAAAATGAAGGAACAATGCTTTTCGAAATGGAACACCGAGACATTCGCTACCCTGCCGATATGGAAGATGAGATTAACTGTACAGGTCATGGTAAAGGCAATGAGCTGTCGACCAGCGTAGAGAATTGGCGGAAAGCACATGCGGCTGTCTTTTATGACGAGGGCGCTGTGAAGTTGGTACAAGACTATTACAAATGTCTAAGTCGAAGCGGCGACTATGTAGAGAAGTAGTTGGAGGGAATAGCTAACTGTTTCAAATAAAACATTTTTCATTATCACAGCGATTTCCACTTCGCGACAGATCGGATCTTACTTTCCGAATACCCTCGTATTTAGAAATTTAAGCAACAACTTTTTAGCTTTTGTACGAAGTGCTCAATCTGTTTCACCGTCATATCATCAGTGTGTGAAATAACGATGTAAATGTTGAAGCTATTTTCTCTGGTTATCTTGCACACGTAATATCAACTTCACTATAATCGACGAACGTCGACGGACATCTCTAGATGAAATTGGGCTTTCCCCTCAAATATACAGAGTGTTGGGGGTGTAAATGCAGATACTGTAATCATTGGTACCTTAATACGTACCCACTTTAATCTGTCGTTTTTTCTCTGTGTCTAATTGTCTTCCCGCCGACATGTCACGTAATTTTGTACCTAATGTTTTGTGTATGCTCGTAACTACACCACTAAGTGGAGTCCGCCTGAAAGTACAGACTAACCATTTTGCGTCTAAGCGTCCACATTTCAACACCTGATCTGCTGCCTCGGAGAAAATAAGCATTGTTGGAGGTACTAACCTACCAAAAACGTACTACTCCTAATAGTCTGCAAATAACTTCGATTCTATAAAATACATGTTTCAACACTTCTTTATGGTACAAAATTGTTGAGACTTTCGTGGTCACTTGTTGATAATGACACCTGTGCTGGCGAAATGCAGAAAAATCGTCAAACAAACGTCGGCCGACGCAACTGTAACAAAAGCCAACCAACATATTCATCGTGCTGAAAGATGGGCCCTTTGAAGAAGTGATCAAAACAAAATTCAGGCAACAGAGTATATTTCTAAAAAATGTCGACGGATGTAGTCTCCTAGATCAAATCCCAAATACTGACACGAAGAAAAACAAAATCTGAGGCCTGTGCCAAAGCGTATTTTGCAAGTTAACTCACGTTGACCACAACTTGTACAGAGAAAGAAAAAAAATTTGGAAATTTGTTGTAAGGTCTTATGGGACCAAACTGCTGAGGTCATCGGTCCCTAAGCTTACACACTACTTAATCTAACTTAAACTAACTTACGCTAAGGACAACACACACACCCATGCCCGAGGGAGGACTCTAACCTCCGACAGGGGGAGCCGCGCGGACCGTGATAAGGCGCGAGACCGCTCGGCTACCCCGCGCGGCTACAGAGAAAGGAAGATCACCTAAAGCAATAATAATAACACATTGACTCATAAGTAAAAGGGACGACGGAAGCGTTAGAATTGCTCATCACACAGTAAAAGTAAGCATATGTTATTGGGGATAGAAGAAAGTGATGGATTTCAGATTTTTTAACACTTGCTAAATAGTCTGTTAAAACCGCAATCGTCTACAAAATGTTGAGTTTGTCGTCAGTAATCAGCATCCGACACTAAACGTGAGGTCCCTCAACAATTTCGAGGCGAAAATGTCAATAAGATGAAGACTGTGCCAGTACACTGAATATATGTTGAAATGCGGCAACAAGGAAAAAGTCGATTACAAATGACCTCTTGCTATTGATAAGACAGCAGAAGCTGGCACTTCCTGGAAAAAAAGTCATGTTAGCGGATCTTATTTCGGTAAATAAACCAAACATAATCCGGTATTTTCTGGTCTGTTATCTGTTTATTACCTAACCGGATAAGCGTCATAGCTGTTGCATATTGAACAGGTGATATAGACCTGCACCGAGCTACACATCTGATGATTATTTCTTAAGGATATCGTTATTTTAAATATTCGATATTAACCAACCATGCGAGTCAGTGAATCAATTATTGCAGACGTAATAAGGCGTGACGCTGTGTTCCACAAGCTAGTTTTCTGAAGGCTGAAAAGAGACATATATAAAGTCTGCGTTCACTTGCACAGTTGCCACAAGCCTGGAAGGTTATCGGATGGAAGACAGACAGCAGACAAGCTTGAAATCATAAAGCTTTGCAGGCGAATGATAAGGTCGACCTGCAGAACGCGAGGAGCGATGAAGGCTAAAATCATTACGTCCATATTCGTAAAACAACAGTTTCAGCTCTCAATTCTTGAATTTATGCGAACAATAATGTGGCTACATGTTTTAAAAAAATAATATCGGTGTAGAAGTCTCACCAGTTGAGTAACAACTAACTCGCGAACATTTAGAGATACACTTGGCACGTTAGAAATAGGTCAGAACAACATAATGATTGTTCTTGGTGTGGTGGTGTTTCCACAGTGGTGGCTGTAAAGGCACTTTGTATCTGTGGCGAAACGTTACCCAGTTGGTTCCGTTACACTCCAAGACAATGTACTTCCTGCAGTGAAGGGCCCGCTGTCGCCATTACTGTCGAATTCCTTACTGGAGCATTTTGAGGCACAAGCTCACAACTCCTCACCGCTTACTTTGTCTTCATTTTTCCGCTATGTGGACGATACTTCGTAACGACACGTCCTCAAGAAGTGGAAACAAAACTGTATGAGAACTTAGATTAATGAAAATGAAGCACTTGAAACTTTAAAGCAATTCAGAAAATTCGATAATTACTGAGTATCCCAATTTTTTATAGTTAGTTGGTTGCGTGTTCCATCGATCAACCGCACGGTACGGTAGCCGTTATGATGTGGAACGTGTTAAGTGCACCACAAGAAATGCACATATGAAACTAGATTTTTTTAATATATATATATACCTATATATACAGGGTGTGTCACCTAACGTTACCGCCGGATATATTTCGTAAACCACATCAAATACTGACGAACCTATTCCACAGACCGAACGTGAGAAGAGGGGCCAGTGTAATTGTTTAATACAAACCATACAAAAATGCACGGAAGTATGTTTTTTAACACAAACCTACGTTTTTTTAAATGGAACCACGTTAGTTCAAAAAAATTGTTCAAATGGCTCTGAGCACTATGGAACTTAACATCTGTGGTCATCAGTCCCCTAGAACTTAGAACTACTTAAACCTAACTAACCTAAGGACATCACACACATCCATGCCCGAGGCAGGATTCGAACCTGCGACCGTAGCGGTCACGCTGTTCCAGACTGAAGCGCCTAGAACCGCACGGCCACACCGGGCGGCCCACGTTAGTTTTGTTAGCACATCTGAACATATAAACAAGTACGTAATCAGTGCCGTTTGTTGCACTGTAAATTGTTAATTACATCCGGAGATATTGTAACCTAAAGTTGATGCTTGAAACCTCCGACGTTCGGTTGCGTGTTGTAACAAACACGGGCCACGGTCGGCGAGCAGCATCTGCAGGGACATGTTTACGATGACGACCGTGTTTACGAGTGTGGCTGTAGTGCACTGTTGTGGTTTGGTTTAGCTGTCGCAGCGTCCGCATGTAGCGCTTGCTGCTATTGTTATTCTGCATTCGTCTCCGCACGCAGATCAACTGTAGTACACCGTGTTACCAGACGTCTGTGATAGTGTAGTGTTGTAGGAACTGTGACCATGGTGTATTCGAACTCTGAAAAGGCGGAGATGATACTCATCTATGGCGAGTGTCGACGAAATGCAGCTGAAGCCTGTAGGGTGTATGCAGAACGGTAGCCGGACAGAGAGCATCCAACGTGCCGCACATTGCAAAACATCTACCGCCAACTGTATGCAACAGGTACGGTCGTAGCACGCAAACGGGTCCGTAACAAGCCCGTCACAGGAGAAGGGGGTGCAGTTGGTGTGTTAGCTGCTGTTGCCATGAACCCACACATGAGTACACGGGACATTGCGAGAGCCGGTGGACTGAGTCAAAGTAGTGTCATGCGCATACTGCATCGTCACCGCTTTCACCTGTTTCATGTGTCGCTACATGAGCAATTACATGGTGATGACTTTAATCATCGAGTGCAATTCTGTCAATAGGCATTAACAGAGAATGCGTTGCAGTTCTACCTGTTTACCGATGAAGCGGGTTTCACAAACCACGGGGCAGTGAATCTACGGAACATGCATTACTGGTCCGTGGACAATCCTCGCTGGCTCAGACAGGTAGAGCGACAGCGACCGCGGACTGTAAATGTATGGTGCGGAATCATTGGCGACCACCTCATTGGTCCCCACTTCATTGCAGGGGCCCAAACAGCTGCAACATACATCGCGTTTCTACAGAATGATCTGCCAACGTTGCTCGAAAATGTCCCACGTATGTGGTATCAGCATGATGGTGCACCTGCACATTCCGCAACTAACACTAGGCTGACCCTTGACAGGATGTTCGACGGGCGTTTTATAGGCGTGGAGGACGCATAAATTGGCCAGCCCGTTCTCCTGATCTTACACCTCTGGACTTGTTTCTGCGGGGTACGTTAAAGGAGAATGTGTACTGTAATGTGGCTACAACCCCAGAGGATATGAAACAACGTATTGTGGCAGCCTGCGGCGACATTACACCAGATGTACTGCGGCGTGTACGACATTCATTACGCCAGAGATTGCAATTGTGTGCAGCAAATGATGGCCACCACATTGAACATCTATTGGCCTGACATGTCGGGACACACCCTATTCCACTCCGTAATTGAAAACGGAAACCACGTGTGTACGTGTACCTCACCCCTCATGGTAATGTACATGTGCGTCAGTGTCAGATACCAATAAAAAGGTGTTAGCATGTGGACGTAATGTGCTGTTCCAGTCTCTTCTGTACCTAAGGTCCATCACCGTTCCCTATGGATCCCTACCTAATTCGGTGCTCTCCGATACACACGATCGAACAGCGCAGGAGTGGTACTCAAGCGTCAACTTTAGGTTACAATATCTCCGTATGTAATTAACATTTTACAATGTAACAAACGGCACTGATTACGTATTTGTTTATATGTTCAGATGTGCTAACAAAACTAACGGAGTTCTATTTAAAAAAACGTAGGTTTGTGTTAAAAAACATACTTCCGTGCATTTTTGTATGGTTTGTATTAACCAATTACACTAGCCCCTCTCCTCACGTTCGGTCTGTGGAATCGATTCGTCAGTATTTGATGTGGTTTACGAAATATATCCAGCGGTAATGTTAGGTGACTCACCCTGTATATACAGAGTTAAAGAATAATATATCTATTATTTACCTCATTCCCTTAAATGGCACAAAATGCGTATACTATATTTATAGATTTATTTATTCGTATTCAAGAATTCATCTACGGTATAGAAGCAGTTGTCAAGGAGATACGATTTCAATTTATGTTTGAAGCTATTACTGCTGTCTGTCAGACATTTTATTTCATCTCGTAATTTGTCGAAAATTTTGATAGCAGCATATTTTACAGCTTTCTGTGCCAAAGATAGGACGAGTAAAGGATAGGGTAAGTCTTTCTTTTTTCTGGTATTATAATCATGAATGTCACTGTTGTTTCTAAGTGGTCCATGTTCTTGAGAACAAATTTCATTAGTGAGTAAATGTGCTGATAGGTTGTTGTAAGAATTCCCAACCTTTTAAAAAGATGCCTACAGGATGTGCAACTATGAACTCCACACATTATTCTGACCACTTTCTTTTGGGTAGTGAATACTTTTTGTCTAATTGTTGAGTTATCCCAAAATATTATTCCGTATGACATCAGAGAATGAAAGTATGCAAAGTATGTTAGCTTACTAATTTCTATATCCTGAAAATTGGCAATTATTCTGATTGCAAAAGTTGCTGAACCTAGTCGCTTTAGAAGATCCAAAATATGAATTATCCGATTAAGATTCTCATCTATATGTACACCCAAAAACTTAGTTTGCTCTGCCCTGTCTACTGAATTCTGTTTATGTATTATATTTATTGAAAGAACTATACTTTTTGCAGCAGAAAATTGGATGTACTGTGTTTTTTCAAAGTTTAGAGCAAGCCCATTTGCAGAAAACCAATTAATGACTTCCTCAAAGATCTTATTTGTATCATTTGCAACTGGAGTTTCTATTACTGGATTAATAACGATGCTTGTATCATCAGCAAACAGTGTCAGTTCAGCTTCCTGTTTCAGATAGGAAGGGAGGTTGTTCACAGGTATCAAGAACAGAAGGGGACCTATGATTGAACCCTGTGGAACACCTAATGTAATTTCACCCCAGTTAGATGAAATGGCAAACTTATTTAAATCACTTGACCCATATAAGGAAACTTTTTGCTTCCTGTTCTGTAGGTACGACTTAAATCAATCATATGCTATTCCATTTATACCATAGAACTGTAATTTCTGTAACATAATGTCATGGTTCACACAATCAAATGCTTTGGACAGGTCACAGAAAATTCCTATTGGTGACATTTTACTATTCAAAGACTCTATTATGTGGACAGTGAAATTTTTTATTGCTGTGTCAATGGAACAGCATTTTTGAAATCCGAACTGTGATTTACTAAGTATCCCATTACTGTTGAGATGGCAAACCACTCTTGATTACATTACTTTCTCGAAGATTTTTGAAAGTGCTGTAAGCAAGAATACTGGCCGATAATTATTGACATCTGTGATGTCCCCCTTTTTGTAGAGCGACCTGACAATGGCATGTTTTAAACTGTCTGAGAAAATACCTTGAGTTGGTGATGCGTTTTTATGTGTGATGTCAGGATGGCTGAGAGATGAGAAGTAAATAACGTAAACATATAACGCTGATACGTAGGTAAGGGATTATTTTTCCCTAATTTGTATGCATTCAAAGGTTAGTAATAATCGCGAAAATGGCGTTTTCCATTAAAAACAAAGTCTTAGTAAGAAATGGAACGCTTTCATGCACAGGGATACCCCTGCCCAATAAAGATGGCTGCTACCAGACGCCACTGCCTGATAGCTTGAGGTCGCAGAGAAGTCCTCCCAAACCGCATCAAAAGAAAAAGCTAAGATGGGCATAAAAAGTAGTGCCACTTTGTCCTGCTGAATTTTTTCTTTGGAAGCTAGAACCCAAAATGAACAGTTACACTATTTTTGGCCAACACGCTTTTCTGTGATAGATGCTTTCAGTATCCACACCACGTGGATCATTAGGTTTGGTGCCATGTTATTGCAGTGCTTCTGACCAGGAGAGACCACGACGTTGGGATCACAGATCTACTTTAAACTTTGTACACCTTTAGTAGGCCATCATAACAACATAATGCACAAGTATTAGGGTGCATTCCTCTTGCAATTCCTAAAAAATCTCAAGAGAAACTTAACGCGTCTATTATGTAACTGATGTATCTGTTTGTAGGTGCCGACCGTAAGCGCTATTGGTGGTCAAGTGGTTTTAGCTACCATCTGTAATAAAAAGCTGAGTGAACGGATCAACGATGAACGCCCCGAACAAATGCAACGAAAAGTAATGAACCGAAAGGCATAAGAAAGTGGTTAGCGCTCGAGCTGTGTGAGGTGAACGTGTATGAAGCGACGGTTCGACTCCCGCTCCAACTTAATTTTTAATCTATATTATTATCTTAGCTGGAGTTTTTCTTTTGTCATCAGTCTTCTGACTGGTTTGATGAGCCCGCCACGAATTCCTTTGCTGTGCTAATCTCTTCATCTCAGAGTAGCACTTGCAACCTCCGTCCTCAATTATTTGCTGGAAGTATTCCAATCTCTGTCTTCCTCTACAGTTTTTACCCTCTACAGCTCCCTCTAGTACCATGGAACTCATTCCCTCATGTCTTAACAGATGTCCTATCGTCCTGTCCCACCTCCTTATCCGTGTTTTCCACACATTCCTCTCCCATTATGCGCAGAACCCCCTCATTCCTCATTCCTTATCAGTCGACTTAATTTTCAACATTCTTCTGTAACACCACATCTCCAATGCTTCGATTCTTTTCTGTTCCGGTTTTCCCACAGTCCATGTTTCACTACCACACAAAGCTGTACTCCAGACGCACATTCTCAGAAATTTCTTCACAAATTAAGGCAAATAATTAATATTAGTAGACTTCTCTTGGCCAGGAATGCCCTTTTTGCCATTGCTAGTCTGCTTTGGATGTTCTCCTTGCTCCGTCCGTCATTGGCTATCTTACTGCCTAGGTAGCAGAATTTCTTAATTTCATCTGTTTCGTGACCTTCAGTCCTGATGTTAAGTTTCTTGCTGTTTTTGTTTCTACTGATTCTCATTACCTTCGTCTTCCTTCGCTATAATACATATTCTGTACTCAATAGGCTGTTCATTCCGTTCAGAAGATCAAGTAATTCTTCTTCACTTTCACTCAGAATAGCGATGTCATCAGCGAATGGTATCATTGATATCATTGATATCCTTTCACCTTGAATTTTAATTCCACTCCTGAACATCTTTTTTTTA
This sequence comes from Schistocerca serialis cubense, assembly GCF_023864345.2. NCBI lineage: Eukaryota > Metazoa > Arthropoda > Insecta > Orthoptera > Acrididae > Schistocerca > Schistocerca serialis. The sequence continues at coordinate 308,813,143 of NC_064646.1, read as the reverse complement.
TTTGGATCATTGCTTCCTCGATGTAAAGATTGAACAATAGGGGCGAAAGTCTACATCCTTGTGTTACACCTTTTTTAATACGAGCACTTCGTTCTTGGTCGTCCACTCTTATTATTCCCTCTTCGCTGTTGTACATATTGTATATGACCCGTCCCTCCCTATAGCTTACCCCTACTTTTTTCAGAATTTCGAACATCTTGCACCATTTTACATCGTCGAACGCTTTTCCAAGTCGACAAATCCTACGAACGTGTCTTGATTTCTCTTTAGTCTTGCTTCCATTATTAACCGCAACGTCAGAATGGCGTCTCTCGTCATCTAGTGCATCCTCAATTTTCTTTTCAGTTCTTCTATGTATTATTCTTGTAAGCAACTTGGATGCATGAGCTGTTAAGCTGATTGTGCGGTAATTCTCGCACTTGTCAGCTCTTGCCGTCTTCGGAATTGTGTGGATGATGCTTTTGCGAAAGTCAGATGGTATGTAGTTTTGTTGAAACTTCCCCCAATGATTTTAGAAATACTGATGGAGTGTAATCTATCCCTTCTGCCTTATTTGATCTTACGTCTTCCGAAGCTCTTTTAAATTCTGATTCTAATACTGGATCCCTTGTTTCTTCTTCTATCACATCACACAATTCTTCCCCCTCATAAAGGCTTTCAATGTACTCTTTCTACTTATCCGCTTTCTTCTCTGCATTTAACAGTGAAATTCCCGTTACACTCTTAATGTTATCACCCTTGCTTTTAATGTCACCGGAGGTTGTTTTGTCTTTCCTGTATGCTGAGTCTGTCCTTCCGACAATCATTTCTCTATGTATTTCATTCCCCAGCGTCTTGTGTTTCTGTATTCCTACGTTCCCCGAAACATTTTGTGCTTCCTTCTTTCATCTATCAATTTAAGTACAAGGGTTGGAACTTTAATAGTGGCAACTATTTATTTACAGCTCGTACAAAATAGATATGTGTTTCAAAGTTTTACTGGCCTTCAAAGTAGTCATCAGCATTGTGTACAACCCGTTGCCAGCGACGTGGAAGTCGTAAAATACTCTTAGCAGTGCCAGTTGTGTTGACAGTTCGAGCGGCGCGGTCTATTGCCCAACGAACTTGTAGCAGTTCTGAAGTGAATGCCGTGAAGTGCTTCCTTCAGTTTAGATATCTAGTTGAACTCACGAGGGCTTAAGTCAGGGGGATTTAGTAGGTGGTATAGCACTTAGCAGCCCCATCAGTCAAACAAATCAGTAACAGCTTGCACTGTACGTGCTAGAGCATTGTTCAGCAAAATGATTTTCAGATCCCGCAGAAAGTGTCGTCACTTCTGTCTCTAAGCTGGTCGTAGGTTGTGTTCCAAAATTGAACAGAACAGGACCACAAGTGAAGACACTTTCCGCAGGACCTGACCATCATTTTGCAGGACAATGCTCAAGCACGTACAGTACAAGCTGTTACTGATTTGTTTGACACATGGGGTCTTTTCCCAGCAGTTTGTTCTCGAATTCCTAATTCGCGACTGGCACTAGATGTTGATTTTTGTGGATGTCTGAGGAATGTTTCCTAATCCGTTCAACTTGTTACTCAGATGTTGATAGCAGTCCACTCTTTTTGCCTTTACAAAGACATCCTGTTTCCTTAAACTTCTGTATCGACTTGTAAATGGACTGTCTCGTAGGTGTAGCGTTGTTAAACGTTGTTCTGAATGTTCAACGTACTGTGATAGCGGACTTGCTCTTGGAGAACTCCATCACGCAAAATGCCTTCTCCGTTGACCTATCTGCCATTTTGCTGAGGATCACAGCAACAACAAAAATTTCTTGAGTTGCTGGTTTCATACATGTAACCTTATAACACCTTACTACAATGCAATCGTTTTTTACAATCATTTGAAAGTAGATCATTTTTAATGAATCTGTGTTTAACGTACCTCATCATTTGAATTGTGTACAACTCTTATTCATGTAGATTTCTAATCTCCTCATCTGTCCTTAACTTCATGCTTGATCATATTTACAATGGGCAAGGGAGAAGTGCCAAAGCAAGGTCGGCGTCTCAATGAACCCACAGGAAACGGTAATCGCTGGATGCCACGTCGGCGAATGAGAAGCGCCGGCGCAGCCTCTCTTTACGGCTTCCGTCTGCCGCGCAGCGTTCTTTTTTCCCCAGCTTGTCTATCATGTACCTGTTTGTTTTCGTCTCAACACCGCCATCGGTATAGGCGAGATAGTCTGGGCTAGCCAGACTGTTAAGGGGTGGCTAGTTTAGGGGACGAGGGTGAGCCAAGCCCCGACGCGCGGGTGGTAAGCCCGTGTTCACCAAGGCAGGCCAGGACTACCAGCGCGGAGCCACGTATTGCGTCCAAAAAGAATCTGGTTAAACTGCTCAAGTCTCCATACCACTCGTCGTTCAAGAACGCAAAGTCTGTGGCCCCACGACGGAAACAGAAATTACGACTCAGTACTTTGCTACATGTTGCACAGGTCAGCCGATAAGAACCTGCTCGAGATACTGCTGACAGCCAGCTGGTTCACTGCTTTCGACCTGAGGCAACGGAGCAAATCACCGAAACTGTTGTCCAACAACTACCAACCACTCAGTGTACGACACCACGAGAAACTTACCATCACCAGGAAGAGGAACACCCCTTCGACGTCGATGCCATCCCTGACGACGACGATGAACGTGGGCTGATTGAAAATATGCAACATGGAGACGCTAATTTTACGAATGATGCGCCAGCGCAGGAAACAGCTGACGACGAAGATTTCATTAAGCTGCATTATAAGCGCCAACATAAATCTGGCTCACTGCCACAGCATTGAAACCCTCGTAAACGGCGATTGGTGACACCAGAAATATCAAATCGCTGCCAGCCCCTCATGCAATCGATGACCCAAGATGACGACAAATAGAAAGATCAACAGGACACCCGACCATAGCAACAGGAAGACGAGGCGGCCGATGCCCCAAGACTATTAAAAAGCACTGCCTGTTACAATTTATTTTAGTATCTCGAACTGAACGAGGCACTAAAACAAGAACAAAGGATACACTGAAGGCTGTATATCGAGGAAACAGGCTCAAGTACCACTTTGAAACTTACTCTGACCGACAGAAAGCCATCGCTTTCTTCTAATATCATCATCTTGACTTTTTCATGCATCAGTCTCCTGAAGACAATCTGTTGAAAGTTGTTATGAAGAGCCTTCCAGCGCAAGTCCCGTTGAACAAACTGACTAAGAAAATCCGTGGGAAAGGTTTTCCTGCAGCCACTGTCTTTCAAAATAAAAAAAGATAGGAACCGTCCAAGGACCTGCCACCTCTTCCTATTTACGTCAGCATTCTGCCGAAACACAAGGACAATGACCCTTTCTACAATCTTCAGTATGTTTTGACACCAGAGTGTGAGTCGAAGATTATAAATCGAAGGAGGGACCATCCCAGTGTAAGCGATGGCAGTTCTCTGAGCACACAGCGAATTACTGTCACTTCCCGCAGAAGTGCGTGAGATGTACAGGCTACCGTCACTCTCGGGAGTGCACACCGCCAAGAACGGAAAAAGCCAAGTGCCGTAATTGTGAACAAGGGCACCCAGCCTCATATAGGGGCTCTCCGACGTACCAAGAATTGCTCCAAACCTACCAACGACGAGCTGCTGCTCGGCCACAACCTCATCGGCGCATAACAATCATCAGGCCGACACCCCAAACGGTTTACCGCTTATTTGTTGACCATCCACAGATACTTCATCTACTATTCCAACCTCGGCAACAACAACAGCAACTACATCAGGAACATCGACAACTGAGACGAATTACCTCTCTGACTCGACGACAGCCTTACTCACAAGCTCCCAATCCTGAACGTTACCAGCAACAACCGAAGGACGAGTTTACCTCCTCCATTGGACGAATCACGCCAGCCCTCGTGGATATTAGGAAGTTGTTGGTCATGCTGCAACAAAAACTCACGATATACTGTCCCTAGCGGAGGCTCTTATTAAAGCGTTCGTCTCGCCTTAAAATGACCCACTGGTAACATGCTACTCGCCTCCGTTTTAGCATATTGAACTGATGGCTTGAAGACCCTTTAGGTGGAACTTGAAGATTTCATCATAACTCACCGATTAGACGCCATTACCTCAGGGACACATTTAACGGCAACGACGCACTTCAAACTCCGTAATATGCAGGGCTATCACGTGGACAGAGAAAGCCGCGGGGAAGGGAGCACTGCAGTCTTCGTCACAAACACCTTCACTCAATCTGTGGAAGTTTTACCGCTTATGACGTCTTTGGAAGCGACAGCTGTCACAGTCAACACGACGGTTGAGAAGGTGTCTCTAGACGCGGTGTATCTCTGCCCCCCCTCCCAACGATGTTATTCTGGATGACTCCCGCCAAATATTCCATACGTTCGACATTGTACTACTCAGCGGCGATCTGAATGCCAAGAATACAACCTGGCATTCGCTTACCACCAACCCTATGATCTAGAAATAGAGTTGGATGCAGCTGTCTGTGGTCCGCCACAGCCGACCGGGATACCCTGTTTACAGCACCAAACAATAGATGTACTCGACATCCTTATAGTCAAGAATCTTCATCGTAATCTACAGCTACAGACTATAAATGACCTTTCCTCAGACTATCTGCCGGTCGTAAGCGTCACTAAACGAGGAGAACTTCCTTCCCGACCTCGCATAACGAGAACACTCAACTAGACCAGTCGAGTTCTTATCTTGTTAATAAAGTCCTGCCGACCATGACTTTCGTCACTAAGGAAAGCAGTGACGGCGCCATTCAAATGTTAACCAATAACATTCGAACGGCTAGTAAACGGGTGTCCACAGTGGTTGTCCTGCCGGACGAGAACTACAGATTCAAAGGAACAGAAGGCGATGGAAGCGATATCGAAATCAGGCCGACAGGCACGATACGATCCACATCTCAGGGGAACTCCTAAGACGAGTCGTGAAATGGAGACATGGCCATTGACAAGACAAAATGGCGCAATTTTTCCCTAACACCAAGGAAGAATGCGACTCGTGCGACCTATACGACAACCCACACCTGCCAAACGTGCTATTCATGGTCCTGACGACCTTCTATATGATTCACTGGTGAAAGTTGGGCTATATGCGACTGTCTGTGACTCCACTATCACCAGCAAGGCTTACCAAACAGCTTCAGGAAGAAGAGAACAGACTGGTGCAACTGGTCACTGACTTCCGGCGGCGATCGACACAGGGTCGCCCCCTCCTGACGACGCCCCAAGGTTAAGAAAGTTACCCTGCACGATGACAGCTGGAAGGGGACTCCCTGATGAAAGCGTGATTCCGTTCAGGTCGATGGAGACTACGCTGTGTAGGAATCGTTTTTACACGAGACATCCGTCACACTACAGCGGTCAGCTTCCGGCGTTTCCTTCAGAACAACACGACTGGCGTTCGAAGTCAGTTATTGTGAGCAGTGGCCATGTTAAAAAGGTGCAGTTTATTAACTTTTACATGGTATCCTGCATAGCACACATCGCACAAATTGTACCTATCTCTACAGTGATGGCGCGTCGGATCTAAGAGAACTTCGATTATTTCGTCAGTACTGGTCACATATTCAAGGTCAATTATGATACCCTCACACTCCCCAACCGAAGAGGTCTCGCCCTGGTCAATGTCCATGCGCGCGCTACAGCTCTTTACGTTCGTACGATCTTAAATTTACGGAATCGCAGCCTCAACAGTATCACTGGACTTTTGGTCGACGAACTTGGAACTACGTCATGCCAATCGCATATCGCCCTGGCCCACATTGCACCAGCGCTATCACATGTCAAACTTTTCCTTCTGGAATACAGTTGTGTCCGTGCAGGCTTTCCTCGGACTAGGGCTTTCCTCGGACTCACCCCAGGAATGCTGTCGAAAAACGTCACCCACAGGTTACGTGGCCGACGGCGTGGCGCGCAGTTCATCGACCATACTTCACCACGGTAACGGGAGCCACCTGGTACATCGTCGTAACCGGCAAATACTCGACGTGACACAAACTTCTTGCCATCGTCCTGGCGGACAGGCCCCTCTGCCCGAGGTGTACCGTGCACGACACAGGCCAACACCGTCTCCTCTGCGGCCCGGCGGGGGACGTATGGTTCCTTCTCCAGAAGATACTGGCCCTTTATCTCCGGGTACCAACGCACATGATCTTTCCCAATATGCTCATATATCCGGACGAGACGTATTTTCCACCTTCAAATATGCATGCCGTCACCTGGATAAAGGGTTTGGCCGTCCTTTTTCTTTTCAGAAATGGACCCAAGAACTTGATCGATTTTGGCCGTGTTTGCTAAAACGACGCCACATATTGAGACGACACCTTAAATACCAGTCCACCTTGGCTAACTATCGTGGGAGCATTTTTTTTCCACCCGCCCCGCAGCTGGACTGACACCTGCAGCTATATTCCCATGACCGACAAAGGCTAGGCATTCGCTCTCCGAAGGCATGATATCAACCGACATTTTCAAAACGAACAGTCACCGATTCGTTTCCGCGCACCGGGAGCATCTCCAAATTACTTTTTTCCTGCTTACAATTTTACGTAAAGGAGTTTTCTGTTATTCTTTTACACTGTGCAACTAAAAAGCTCCAAACAATTTTTTTTTCTTAGTTACCTCTATTTTATAATTTCTATTTATTGGATACGCTTTACTTTTAGAGATGTCCTGTTTAATATAAGAACTATGATTATTACGTTCATATACTGGGTGATCAAAAAGTCAATATAAATTTGAAAACTGAAAAATAACGGAATGATGTAGATAGAGAGGTACAAATTGACACACATGCTTCCAGAATGACATGTGGTTTTATTAGAACCAAAAAAATACAAACGTTCAAAAAAGTCCGACAGATGGCGCTTCATCTCATCAGAATAGCAATAATTAGCATAACAAAGTAAGACAAAGCAAAGACGATGTTCTTTACAGGAAATTCTCAATATGTCCACCATCATTCCTCAACAATAGCTGCAGTCGAGGAATAATGTTGTGGACAGCACTGTAAAGCATGACGAAAGTGCCGGCTGAGCACACGATCATCACCAAACGACGCGCGCAAGAGATCTTTCACGCGTCTAACAATATGGGGTGTTTTTTTTTTGTTCTAATAAAACCCCATGCCATTCCAAGGATGTGTGTCAATTTTTACTTCTCTATCTACATTATTCCGTGGTTTATTAAGTTTTCAAATTTATACAGACTTCTTGATCACCCGGTATATAAATTTGTTTTGTCATCAGCATTCTTAACAGAGGTATTGCATTTAGTAATGCTGGAAAATCGTACTTGTAAAATTTAATTGCAAAAAAAAAGAAAAAAATGGTAAGGCGACCGCCCGCGTAAGTGAGAAATTCGGGTTCGAGTCTCGATCCGGCACAACTTTTCACTATCGTCATTCCATTCTACAGCAATTGCGAATACATTTAATGTATTTCATAACGGCTGCAGTCACCGCATGTCCAAAGGAACTTTGCAGCGTAATTTAGAATAACAGAGGTACTGCAATATCGTATTAGTACGGTTCAACCGTTTTATATTTACGATTCCAGAGGTAGAAAAGACCACCTGAGTGACCACCCCCCCCCCCCCCCCCCCGCCTCAGAAAAATAAAGAGAAAATTTCCTTCTACCACCTATCCTAGAAGCAGAGACTGCTGACGGCTGTAAAAGTTCAGTACTACCACAGAACCAAAATTTAAAAAAAATAGGGGAAAAACAGAGGAACGCTCGGCCCAGTTCGCAGTCACCGACCAATACGACAGCATCGTCTTAAATAGACCGCCGGTATTTTAAACGTCTCAGGTAGAACTTGATGTGAAGATTATGTCAAATATACTTCAAGTGAAGGGGTTTGTAAATTTATCTACATCAAGTGATACTTTAATATTCAGAGACAGCTGTAAATGCTCCCAACATTCCTCTGTAAATGGACTGTAGCAGGCTAAATAAATGTTCATATCTATTTTGTAATAAAGTGAACTAGAATTTCATATGTTGCAGTTGCACTCGATCTTTTCCCAGAGCAAATCAAAAAACCCACCGTTGCACCTGAGAGGGCATTTTCGTCCGGTACAAATTTAGTCTGCAAGTGCGAGTGGAAGATGATGCAAGGGTCAGGTCAGGGCTGGATACTGTAAGAAAAGTATGTTCATCTCATCAAGAGCAAACGACTCCATAAGATGGTATACTATAACTTTCTGGATATTGCCTTATGGCGAAATCTATCTACAGTACATCCTTCAACATTCGAATGGTGTTCATTTCAAATTAAATTTACTATCTAGATGGTGAGGAATTGCAGCCTAACGCCATTGAATGTTCTAATGTAGTTGGAAGATAGGCAATCGGCTTGGCCACCAACAGTGATCAGTAACACAGTTTCCATTAGTGTGTCCAGATGGAAGTTGTCTTCTACATAGTAATATAGAGGCCTAAGATGGTTTCCAACGACGATCATCTCCAGTTTGAAATGAAACATCAAGACTTGTGTTCGTGGACAACTACATCAAGCAATAAATTGCGGACGCTTTCGGGAATATCGGCGTACGACACTTCGCTACTCGTCAAGTGGCCAAAACAGCAGCATTTCGTGCGTACTGCCCCGCTACGACTAACAAGATGCAACGTTTTCTCCAGGGTAGGAAGAATATTTGGCATGTGTTACGCGTAACAAAAAAAAAAAAAAACAAAAAAAAAAACAGTAAGTCTGAGACTGCTGTGTGAATTTGATACGTACTGTGTACAGTATGGCAGTAACTACAAGGGACAAACTGTTCGCAATTTTGCCGAGCGCAGCACTTAGAACACATGCTCTTGTATCCCGCCTGGATGGCGGCGCGTGGGTCTGCTCCTGAAAACTGAAGGGTAGGCCGAATGTAGGAAGCTAGGAGGAGCAGGTGAGATAAAACACGTCGGTACTGCAAGTAAGTAAATATATACAGAGGCATACATAACTTTGTACAGATGAGCACGTAGGTGCGAAGCCTTCGACCCGTCGTAAGTAGTGCAAAGTCTCTATATGAAGCGAAGCTGAAGCGAAGTGTCCCGGCCGTCTGCTCTTGATCAAATGGGCAGAATCTCGAGCGACGCTCGTAGAGCTCTACAGCGCCGGCTAGGGGGCGCTGTCGTCGGTGTCTGTCGTAGTGCCAACCTAAGAACTTGCACCTACGCCGCGGCATCGTAGCTATCGATACCACACATACCATGTGAAACAAAAGCAGCTAAATAAATACGCTGTGTCGAAACACGGCCAAGAGAATGCCTACAAAATACTTCTGGAAACGGGGAGAGTCTTGGATCATGCGGTAACACTGACATTCAGTAACATATAAAAGAGGCAGTTGGGATCACTTTAGGCGCAATAATATGACAGATTATAAGAAAATCTTTGTAATACACGGACTGAGAGTCTGGAAAAGGTAACTATTTTTAGCTTGAGCTTGCAGCAATCCCAACAGTCTGGTGCACTCTGAAGCAAGCAAGTTTAGCTTAGATCTGATTACATGTACTTTCGTTACAATAGATCCATAGCGAGGAGATCCTCTAGGATGTACAACAAAAGTACACAAAAATATTTAGAAACAAAAATAAATATACCCATGTGCCTTCCACAGATCTCAAGTGGAAAGTCCCTCATGGATGCGGAATAAACCAAAAAAATTTAAATATAATTTCATGCAAATGGTAATAAATAACTTATCACAAAACGTGTCAATATGCAATAGACTGAGATACATATGATAATTCTTAGACTACCTTAGTGACGCATCATCAAATAGGAATGTCATCTTACGACTCCTGATCACATAACTACGCTGAATTATTACAGGAGCCAGATTGTAGTAATACTCGTATTATTTGATATTAGTAATAACATTCACACATCAATTACCTTTGCTAGTAAATCCATGAATGGAGCAGAAGGAGTTGACCACTAATAAATCCTTTAGGCTTCAGTACTAGTTAAACTCGACTACTGGCAAATTGTTGAAATTGTGTGTTCCTGAATAATGGAAATGTTTCTGGACGAAAGTAAGTGACTTCAAATTTTTGTGCAGATTATTTTCTTTTTTGCGTTATCAGTCTTCTGACTCGTTTCATGCGACCCACCACGAATTCCTCTCCTGCGCCAACTTTTTCATCTCAGGGTGGCACTTGCAAGCTACGTCTTCAATTATTTGCTGGATGTATTCCAATCTCCGTCTTCTGCTACAGTTTTTGTCCTCTACAATTTCCACTAGCACAATGGAAGTACTTTCCTCATGTCTTCAAGTGGTTCAAATGGCTCTGAGCACTATGGGACTTAACAGCTGTGGTCATCAGTCCCCTAGAACTTAGAACTACCTAAACCTAACTAACCTAAGGACATCACACACATCCATGCCCGAGGCAGGATTCGAACCTGCGACCGTAGCAGACACACGGTTCCGGACTGCGCGCCTAGAACCGCGAGACCACCGCGGCGGCCCTCATGTCTTAATAGATATCCTACGATTCTATCCCTTCTCCTTGTCAGCGTTTTCCACGTATTCCTTTCCTCTCCAATTGTACGCAGAACCTCATTCCTTACCTTATCAGTCCACCTAGTTTACAACATTCGTCTGCAGCACCACATCTCAAATGCTTCGATTCTCTTCCGGTTTTCCCACGGTCCATGTTTCACTGCCACACAATGCTATGCTCCAAACGTACATTCTCAGAAACTTCTTCCTCAAATTAAGGCTTATGTTTGACACTAGTAGAATCCACTTAGCCAGGAACGACCTTTTTGCAGTGCTAGTCTGCTTTTGATGTTCTCCTTGCTCAATCTCTCATTGGTTATTTTGCTGCCTAGGTAGTAGAATTTCTTAACTTCATTTACTTCATGATCATCAATCCTGATGTTTCTCGCTGTTCTCATTTCTGCTGCTTATCATTACCTTCGTCTTTCTTCGCTTTACTTTCTATACATATTCTGTACTCATTAGACTGTTCATTCCATTCAGCAGATCCCATAGAAAGTGAAAAACTTTCACTGAGGATAGCAATGTTATCAGCGAATCTTAACATCGATACCATTTCAACCTGAGTTTTAACTCTACTCTCGAATCTTTCTTTTATTTCGTCATTCCTTCTTCGATATACAGATTGAACAATAGGGACGAAAGACAACATACCTTTCTTACACCCATTTTAGTAAGAACACTTCGTTCGCCGGCCGCGGTGGTCTCGCGGTTCTAGGCGCACAGTCCGGAGCCGCGCGACTGCTACTGTCGCAGGTTCGAATCCTGCCTCCGGCATGGACATGTGTGATGTTCTTAGGTTAGTTAGGTTTACGTAGTTCTAAGTTCTAGGGAACTGATGACCACAGATGTTAAGTCCCATAGTGCTCAGAGCGATTTTTGAACACTTCGTTCGTGGTATTCCACTCTTATTGTTCTCTTTTGGCTCTTGTAGACATTGTCTATTATCCGTCTTTGCCTATAGCTTACCCCTATTTTTCTCAGAATGTCGAACATCTTGGACCATTTCACACTGTCTAACCCTACCGACAAATTATATGAGCGTGACATGATTTTTCTTTAGACTTGCTTCTATTATCAACCGTAACGTCAGAATGGCCTCTCTATTGCCTTTATCTTTCCTAAAACCAAACTGATCGTCATCTAGCATATCCTCTATTTTTCATTCTTCTGTATATTATTATTATTATTATTATTATTATTAGCGACTTGGGTGCATGAGCTGTTAAGCTGACTGTGCGATAATATTCGCCCTTCTCAGATCTTACAATTTTCGGAATTGTTGGAAGATGTTTTTCCGACAGTCAGATGGTATATCGCCAGACTCATATAATTTATACACTAACGCGCATAGTCGTTTTATTGCCACTTCCACCAATGATTTTAGAAATTCTGATGAAATCTTATCTATCCTAAACTCCTGTGTATAACACCAGCATCTCGTCAGTTGAACATATTTCCCACCAAAAAGAATGAAGGGCAGAGTTTGAGTGAGTCTGTCACTAGTTTCGGGTGATAATGCGAACTTTATTACCAGCAGGATAACACCACTTGTATGGTATTGTCAATTTTTGGGCTGTATTGCGATTTTAGACATTCCTCGTGTAGCGCTATGCATATAGTTACGTAATTAGGACCAATTCTTATGATTAATTTTGTAATTAGAACCGATCTTTACATCAGTTTCCCAACCAAAATAAATACACTAACCTAACCTTCCTCTCCTGCATATGGGCAGTTTCCATATGTTGGGAGTGCACTGAGTGTTTCTGTCCAGAAGGACCAGGGTTCGAATCTCTGCAATGGCACCGCCGTTTTTAGTTTCCCGCCTAATCCAAACGCCTCTGGTGGTATAATTGTGTTACGGAGGTGTACTTGGGCTTTCTGCTGAGAAGGACCAGGCTTTGATCCCTTTAATGGCACAGCCACTTTTAATTTCTCGCCAATTCCCTGGTGGGGGTGGGATGGGACGTCAGCACAGTCCTTGGACAAAGAAATTCCAGCCAAAATTTGAAATTCCCGCCAATAGGGTTGGTGGGGGAGGGTGATGGGTAGGGGGCGAGGGGGCTGCAACCCACGTTCAGGCTGAAAAAAACACATGACAACATTTGGGGGGCGGGGATGAACGTGGTCGGCGATTGTGGTGGGTGTGGTCAGGGAGGGGGGATGGTTAATTGATCAATTTCGTTAATTTGGATATCAATTTGACACCAAACTTGGGGTGATACCACCACTAAACTACTACTAACTTACACCACACGCTACTGAGGTAGTGCCCTTGCTCATTAGCTTCATTACTCTCAGCAATTCGCTGATTCCCGTTAACAGTTCGCGCTAGATTTCTGATCAGCTACTTTGATGTCAAATAGTGTATACTTAAAGAATAAAACGTTGCATCATCAAATTACATAGTCAACTGTGCGGTAATGAAGACGAAAGTACATTGTCTCTAAATACAGACTTAGGAAAGGTTCCAGATTCAATGACTTTAAACTGACTCGGCAAGTTCCACACAGCACTTGAACAGAGAAACTCTCGTCTTGGTCCTCCCAAGATGGCGGACTGACACGCCCTCTGGCTTCAGGCGAAGACTGTTCTCAGCACAAGCGACGTCATCTAACTATATTCTAACCTCGTTGGTAACACATTTTGTCTACTAACATCAAAGACGATCCTTTGAAATGTGTAAGAGCCATTAAAAAGTTACAAGCAACCCTACGATCGATATAGCAAAAATGATCTTGAACAAAGCTTCAGTTTGACCGCCATCTTGATTATAATGCACAGCAGTATTCAACATAATGAACAGTGTGCTGTAAGTGATTTTTTCAAATATGCAAGTAAAAATTCGGATAGCTAAAGCAATGGAAGAAGAGGAATATGGTAAATGAAGAATCACCAGTTCTGACGAGTAGTGTAACTAATTATTTCGGTTTTTCTAGTTAGAAACAGATCGAGCAATCTAAGTAACGTTCTCTCGTATTCGTGTTAATATTTATATCACCACTTTTACGTGATGGTGAGGTCACACCACGAAACACGTAGGAATCTGAAGTAGTTTAGGCAATTTTACGAAGAATGAGCCTGAAAGCAATCTCTCAAAAACTTCTTTTTAGATACAAACAGACACGGTTAAATGCCGTCCAAAATTGCATTGTATTGTTTATCACATTTATTTTCTTTTTTCTCTGTGTCCAAAGTCTAGCCCAGACGTTTCCAAACTGTGTGACGCAGCCCCCAGGGGCGTGGTGCAGTAGGGGTGTTGCGGTGATTTCGTAAATATAATAAATGGGTTTATTTGCTTTCCGATTAGAGGAATGATCTGTGCGCTAGTGATGACATCTAGCGGGAAGGTAAGTAGAGAGCAGCCTGTAAGCCAAGGATACTTTTTATACCAAGAAAATTGAAATTTTCTGATTTGTTCCCATCAACTATTTTAATGTCTAAAGGTAACGTTAATTGCTTATCTTTATAAGCGCATTTTGTTTCCTAAGGCCAGCTTGAAAGTGGTTTGTCATGTAATTCACGAAATAGAGACATGAGTGTGCCCACTGCAAAAGCCATATTATAACCAGTTAATCACCTGCACTTAGGAATTATACTACTAAAACAAGTTTTGTTAAACCTGGCTTGAGCAGCACGTGAAATACCACACAATTTCACGGCCGAGGCAAGCAAGCCTCATTGCGACGCTCCTAAAACGCTCATGACTGCTTACCGCCCTGCCGACTGCAGCGTGGAAACGAGAGGCTGTTTCTAGTGAACTGTTAAACTAGAAATCACACTCTCAACTCACGATTGGACCGTATGAAACTGTAGTAACTTAGGGAACAAATTGACACTGTTTTCAGCGCGTTATTTTATTCTAACTCTAACTGTACGCTTTTTTCTAATTTTGCGTAAGCTAAGTCTCAAAGCCTCTGAAGAGCGTTGCCAATGGTGCCATTATAAAGACTATCGTCTATTAAGCGAACACCCTTGCAGGTGACACAGTTTTTGCCCGGTATCTCATAGCGTCAGGAGTAGTTTTGTGTATCGCGTCAAAGCCCATATTTCTACACATACAGATTGTTCGAAATTCTCATTACAAACGTTTAGAACTTGAAGAGGGGAGTGAATATACAGGGTGGTCCATTGATAGTGACCGGGCCAAATATCTCACGAAATAAGCATCAAACGAAAAAACTACAAAGAACGAAACTCGTCTAGCTTGAAGGGGGAAACCAGATGGCGCTATGGTTGGCCCGCTAGCTGGCGCTGCCATAGGTCAAACGGATATCAACAGCGTTTTTTTTGTTTTTTTTTTAATAGGAACCCCCATTTTTTATTACATATTTGTGTAGTGCGTAAAGAAACATGAATGTTTTACTTGGACCACTTTTTTCGCTTTGTGATAGATGGCACTGTAATAGTCACAAACGTATAAATACGTGGTATCACGTAACATTCCGCCAGTGCGGAGGATATTTGCTTCGTGATACATTATCCGTGTTAAAATGGACCGTTTACCAATTGCGGAAAAGGTCGATATCGTGTTCATGTATGGCTATTGTGATCAAAATACCCAACGGGCGTGAGCTATGTATGCTGCTCGGTATTCTGGACGACATCATCCAAGTGTCCGGACCGTTCGCCCGATAGTTACGTTATTTAAGGAAACAGGAAGTGTTCAGCCACATGTGAAACGCCGACCACGACCTGCAACAAATGATGATGCCCAAGTAGTTGTTTTAGCTGCTGTCGCGGCTAATCCGCACATCAGTAGCAGACAAACTGCGCGAAAATCGGAAATGTCATAAACGTCGGTGTTGAGAATGTTACATCAACATCGATTGCACCCGTACCGTATTTCTACGCACCAGGAATTGCATGGAGACGACTTTGAACGTCGTGTACAGTTCTCCCACTGGGCACAAGAGAAATTACGGGACGATGACAGATTTTTTGCACGCGTTCTATTTAGCGACGAAGCGTCATTCACCAACAGTGGTAACGTAAACCGGCATAATATGCACTATTGGGCAACGGAAAAACCACGATGGCTGCGACAAGTGGAACATCAGCGACCTCGGCGGGTTAATGTATGGTGCGGCATTATGGGAGGGAGGATAATTGGCCCCCATTTTACCGATGACAATCTAAATGGTTCAATTTATGCTGATTTCCTACGTAATGCTCTACGGACGTTGTTACAAGATGTTTCACTGCATGACAGAATGGCGATGTACTTCCAACATGATGGATGTCCGGCACATAGCTCGCATGCGGTTGAAGCGGTATTGAATAGTATATTTCATGACAGGTGGATTTGTCGTCGAAGCACCATACCATGGCCAGCACGTACACCGGATCTGACGCCCCGGGATTTCTTTCTACGGGGAAAGTTGAAGGATACTTGCTATTTCCGAACACGTACCGTTTCCGTTCTACCCAGGTTTCAATTTAGATGTGTAAAGCGTCCATGTCTGCTGAGGGAAAGAGAAATGTCTCAGACTTGCTTAGCTTAGTATTCAGTAGGGTAGACACAGGCAGAATGACGTGCGCTAAGTCAGACAGTCACCTGATATCACTTACCGTCTGCCTTGCTGCGTCTTCGATACCGAAAACCTGGTCCGGTACACGTTTTCGGAATACACAGACATACTCCCTGCTTATGGAGAACTTCGAGGCAACGGAAGACCTGCTAGTCGGTTGTATCACGAACGTTTTCCTCAACGTAGCACGCCATCGCGCAAACGTTTTGCCCAAGTTACACAGCAGCTCCGAGAAACAGGTACTTTCACAGTGAGGAGGCAGGTCTGTGCTCTTCCACGGCAACGCCCCACGTCCGTATTTGAAGATGATGTACTCCATCGCTTTGAAGAGAATCCCTCAATGAGTATCAAATGACTACGCGTGCAATTGGTGTTAATCACAGTAACGAATATGACGTTCTGCATGAGCAACATTTACGTCCGTACCACTTACAAAGAGTACACGCTGTGGGTCCAGCCAATTTTCCACAGTGCTTTGCCAAGTGCACGTGGTTCCTAAATCGCTGCACCAACATACCCCTCTTTCCACGTCGAGTTCTGTTCACTAGGGACTGTGTGATGAATTAGCGAAACCGTCGTGACCGGGACAACAGCAAGATATCAGACAAACGTCCAACAAACACTGAAAAACATAAAAAGACGCATTCTCAAAAGGCAAGATAAAGCGAAAGACACAAAAAACCCAAATGCACCCATTCTAAACTCCCTACCAAAGATGCAAAAAGAACATACCTTTTTAAGACCGCTCCATCATGCCACCTAGCCCAACATACACACACACGTTACTAAACAAAATACACACTTTTGAAAACAACAGGAACCTAGAAAACTCAATGGAACTAGGAGAGAGAATGAAGAACAAAGACGTACCAGACACAGCAAACCTCACATCATTTGATGTCACTTCGGTGCACACTTGTATTCCAATAAATGAAACAATCAGCATCACCATACAAAGATTACAACAACGAAAGGCACCAGTCTCACACATTAAATGAAACAGCAACCATACTCAAAGTAACTTTGTGCTGTTATGACCTTATGTTCAACAAAGAATTTTATTCCCAACATGAAGGGCTGCCAATGAGATCACCTATGAGTGGCCTCCTAGCCAACATATTCATCAACAACTTAGAGAGCAGGATCTTCAGCCACATAAAAAAACCCAAAAAAATACAAAGTTGTATACTAGTACCGTTACGTCGATGACATAATATGCCTGATTGATGAAACACACACACACACACATATATATATATATATATATATATATATATATATATATATATATATATATATATATATATATATATATAGGAGCTACACAATGAAATAAACAACTTACACCCAAAAATTCACTTCACATTAAAAACAGAAACAGACAACGCAGTAACTTTTCTGGATATCATCATACGAGAAACGAACAACGCCTATGACTTCACAATATACAGGAAACCGACAACCATGACCATAATCATTCACAATCTGTCTAACCATCCGGTGGCTCACAAACAAGCAGGCTTCAGATTCATGCTCCACAGATTGAACAGAGCACATATAAGCAAACAGAATTACACAATGGGGCTAAACACAATAAAACAGATATCAGAGGAAAATGGGTACAAGCCCAGTGTAAAAATCAAGGGATATGTCAACTCGCTGATGAAATTCTCATTTACATCGTTTGATTTGCAGATGACAAGCTATCACTGCAGGACACCTTACAGATGGTCCTACTAAACTATATAATGTAAAATCAAGCAAAGAACAAAAGCGAACAAAAGCTTTCTTTAGGCCTGACTTTGGTAGTTCAATTACAGCCTAAGCTATGTTCACTTTTTGCAGTTTCCAATAAACAAAACCCATTGATGATGGCACAGGGGTGCCGAAACCTGTTTGGGTAACAAGAAAAAACACTGTATTGCATAAAAGGCGGAACCGATATCCAATAATCTTGTGGGATCGTATGCAAAGTTTAATTTGCGACACTCCTATAGAGATTGACAAAGGTACTGGCACGGGTTCTGACTGCTGCACTACAAATTGAAGAGACGCCAGGTCAGATGGAGAGTGTGTACCACAACGTGCTTCGTAGGTACAGATTAGATTAGATTAGATTAGATTAGATTAGTAATTGTTCCATAAATCATGAATACGACACTTCGTAAGGATGTGGAACGTGTCAGGTTCTACATCTACATCTACATCTACATGACTGCTCTGCAATTCACATTTAAGTGCTTGGCAGAGGGCTCACCGAACCACAACCATACTATCTCTCTACCATTCCACTCCCGAACAGCGCGCGGGAAAAACGAACACCTAAACCTTTCTGCTCGAGCTCTGATTTCTCTTGTTTTATTTTGATGATCATTCCTACCTATGTAGGTTGGGCTCAACAAAATATTTTCGCATTCGGAAGAGAAAGTTAGTGACTGAAATTTCATAAATAGATCTCGCCGCGACGAAAAACGTCTTTGCTTTAATGACTTCCATCCCAACTCGCGTATCATATCTGCTACACTCTCTCCTCTATTACGTGATAATACAAAACGAGCTGCCCTTTTTTGCACCATTCCGATGTCCTCCGTCAATCCCACCTGGTAAGGATCCCACACCCCACAGCAATATTCTACCAGAGGACGAACGAGTGTAGTGCAAGCTGCCTCTTGCCTTTTTTGTGGGGGTTGGGGAAATTACCCACTTACTATATTCAAAAATTCATCTAATGAGTAGAAGGAGTTGCCATTAAGAAATTCTTTTAATTTCCTTTTAAATGCTATATGGCTATCTGTCTCACTTTTGACGCTATTTGGTAAGTGACCAAAGACTTTTGTGACAGCATAATTAACCCCCTTCTGTGCCAAAGTTAGATTTAACCTTGAGTAGTGAAGATCATCCTTTATCCTAGTGTTGTAGCCATGTACACTGCTATTACTTTTGAATTTGTTCGGATTGTTATTAACAAATTTCATAAGTGAATATATATATTGTGAGGCTACAGTGAAGATCCCTAGCTCTTTAAATAAATGTCTGCAGGATGATCTTGGGTGAGCCCCAGCAATTATTGTGATTACACGCTTTTGTGCAATGAACACTCTTTTACTCAGTAATGAGTTACCCCAGAATATGATGCCATACGAAAGCAGAGAATGAAAATAGGCGTGTTAAGCTCACTTACTGAGATGTATATCGCCAAAATTTGCAATGACCCTAATAGCATAAGTAGCTGAACTCAAACGTTTCAGCAGATCTTCAGTGATTTTTCCAGTTCAACCCCTCATCAACGCATACACCTAGAAATTTTCAATATTCTACCTTGGCTACCAATTTCTGATCTAAGTCTATATTTATTAATGGTGTCATTCCATTTACTGTGTGTAACTGTATATACTGTGTTTTGTCAAAGTTTAATGAGAGCCCATTTGCAGAGAACCACTTAACGATATTCTGAAAAACACCGTTTACAATATCACCAGTTAATTCTTGTCTATTGGGTGTGATAGGTATACTTGAATCATCGGCAAAAACTACCAGCTTTGCATCTTCGTGAATATAGAATGGCAAGTCATTAATATATATTAAGAACAGCAGAGGACTCAAGACCGAACCTTGCAGCACCCCTATTCTTGATTGGTCTCCAGTTTGAGAAATCACCAGTTTTTTATATATTATGTGAACTACTTATTTCAACTTTCTGCACTCTTCCAGTTAGGTATGATTTAAGCTATTTGAGCACTGTCCCATTCATACCACAGTACGTGAGCTTATCTAGAAGTATTCCATGATTTACACAATCAAAAGCCTTTGATAGATCACAAAAAATCCCAACGGGTGACTTCCGGTTACTCAGAGTATTTAATATTTCATTAGTGAAACCCTTCTGGAAACCAAACTGACATTTTGTTAAAACTTTATTCTTACAAAGGTGTGAAGCTACTCTACAATACATTACTTTTTCAGGAATTTTGGATAAGGCAGTCAGAAGGGAGATTGAGTGGTAGTTGTGGACATCAGTCGTATCCCCTTTTTTATGCAGTGGTTTAACAATGGCATACTTCAGTCTATCTGGGAAAATACCCTGCTTCAGAGAGCTATTACATATGTGGCTAAGAATCCCACTTATTTCTTGGGAACAAGCTTTTATTATCCTGCTGGAAATGCCATCAATTACATGTGAGCCCTTATTCTTGAGAGTGTTTATTATCTTCCTAATTTCAGTAGGAGAGGTGGGTGGAATTTCAATTGTATCAAATGGTGTGGGTAAGGCCTCTTCCATTAACTGCCTTCTTCTAATGAACATTTATATCCTATTTTCTCTACAACATTTAAAAAATGATTATTCAAAATGTTTTCGGCTTTCGGATTGTTGTTTATCAAGTTTCCATTCGCTTTGATGGTGATGCTGTCATCATGTACTCTTGGTTCCCCTGTCTCCCTTGTAATAATATTACAAATTGTTTTGATTTTGTTATCAGAGGTATTAATCTCAGACATGATGAACATGCTTCTGGACTTTTTAAATACCTTTCTTAATGTTACACAGTAGTTTTCATAATGTTTGGTTGTTTCTGGGTCATTACTCTTCGCTTGTTGTTAGATACACTTCCCTTTTGTGGTTACAAGATATTTTTATTCCTTTAGTAAGCCAAGGTTTTTTGCATGGTTTCTTATAATTAGATTTAACTATTTTCTTGGGGAGACAGTTTTCAAATTCTCTTACAAGTGTATCATGAAATAAGTTATATTTTAAATTAGCATTGGGTTCATTGTACACCTCATCCCAGTCTAACTGCTGAAGATTTTCTCTGAAATTTCTAATTGTTTAGTCATTAATTGAAAGCACAACTTTGGAGGGAAGATTTGAATTACTGAATGGTGCTTTACTACCCGAGTAGGAAAATTAATGACAGACGTCAAATTGAACGAACCGAGCAAGACTTCCACGTCATTCTTCCTATTACACTCTTTCAGTGAATCAACAGTGAAGTCACCACAAATAATAATTTGCTTTCCCCTATCTGACAGATAGCACAACACGGCATCCAAGTTTTCCAGGAATAAATGAAAGTTTCCTGAAGGGAACCTACGTACTGCTACAATTAAGAAGTATACATTTCTTGTAACAACGTTGGTGGTCGCCACTTCGAGCCACTGTTGTAATCTATCCATACTGTTCTCTACGTGCAGTATGCTGGTGTCTTTTGCATTTTGAAATAATGTAAACACGTAACGTTTAAAGTTTATACTGACAAGTGTGCAACGGATCCAAGAAAGCTTCCACTCAGTCGCTATTGAGGGAGCCATCGTGGTGCTCATGCGGGTACCTGGTCACGTTGGTCTGACAGGAAATGTGGTGGTCGATGCTGCTCCCATGGCTGTAGTTATCATACCTAGGCCTGCTAGCTCTTCCATTACTTTGGATGATCTCCACGTTGCCGTCTGTCAGTAGAAGGTGTCACTTTGGCATCACACTGGTCTTCTCTTCACAGGAACAAGCCCTGGAGAATTAAACCTCTCCCAATAGCTTGGCCGACTTCTTATCGGCCGTCTCGTCGCGAGATAATTTTACCTAGGCTGAGTATTCGACACTGTCGTTTTAACCATCGTCATATATCTCGCGTAATGATCACAACGAAAATATCCGAGAAATTAGAGCAAATACGGAGACTTACAAGCAGTCGTTCTTCCCACGCACAATTCGTGAATGGAACAGGGAAGGGGGGATCAGATAGTGGTACAATAAGTACCCTCCGCCACACACCGTAAGGTGGCTCGCGGAGTATAGATGTAGATGTTACGTGATGAGCCCCCACCACCTTGTGCACATTGTCATCAACCTTTGACCCTTCATCGTTTCCTGATCCAATGCCCTTTTTTTAACCGCTTACGTACCAGTGTATCGTCTGAGTTATCGGCCGTTTTAGCGAACGACGCACGGGCTGTCGACTGCGTTTTACTTTTTATCCGTTGTAGCAATATGGCGAAGGACATTTAATCTTTAGTTCGGGAAATTCGCTATCTCTACGGCATACTTTGTGGACCGTTCTCCAAGGGGAAGTCCTAGGTTTTAGCTCTCTTTCCTTCCATCGATTGGGCTTAAGGTATAGTCGCTCTTAACTTCTTTTACTTCTTGGTGTTCTAAGGTTATGTCGTGTGTGCTTATGACTTCAGTTGCTTTTGAGACCTAAAACAAAAACGGAAAGCATAAACAGAAAAAAATGTTCTTAAGTGATAAGTGGACTGCGGTGGCCCGGTGTAATGTTAAGTTCTCTCTATACAGCTTAAGCGTTTTCGTGGACTTACTTGTTGAAAAATGCTGGTTCTGCTTTCTTGCAGCGCCAATGTCTTCTGCTAGCACCAGACGCTTCTCCAAAGATTTCACTGCTAGGAAGGGGAAATTTTCACTCTCGCTCACTCTTTCTTCTTATTTAAAAAATACGCTACTCTTGGAATATCATTCAATGCACCAGAACATATTTATTTCCACTTTGTACAAAAAGCAATTAAACTTTATGACCGAAGCCCACATATTACCGGGCACCCAGAATCAGTTAATTACACATTTTTGAACACAAGTAATACATAAGCTTTTATCGTGGCTGACTCTTCACGTCCAGTCCACGTACTCTCAACAGCAATTCAACGTCTAATAAACAGTCACTATCTCGAGTCACTCCATTTGTTTTTCAACAATACAATGCTACATTACTCTTTGCAGCCAGCCACGGAGCTTCCGGGCCGTATTTGATTATTCTTGGCAGGTCGCGCTGAACACTTCCGTGCGCCGACGAATTATCTCCCTACCAGTTTCACCTGCACAAACAATAAATGGGTGCAGTATCCCATGCTCATCCTTACGCCCTGCTTTAAAATAACACGTGTTCGAAACGGCTGGAACACAAGTGTCTCCAGACTTTCGTAAAATTCTGGGGGCACTACAGGACGTCTCGTTACACTTCCTTTCCAGTTGTTACCTAATAACTGTACTGCGTCACGTCTAATTAAATTCCTCAAGCAGAAGTGGATAAGTTAAACGTCTGAATTGAAACCATCGTGGAACGGAAACGGTAAGCTTCAGGACATGGGTTCCTATTCCAACTATTACGTCCTTACTGCATTCTCCGAAAGACCTAAAAGTTTGTAGCGGGAATTTCGGAACACTCTGGTGCTGCAGAGCCCTTCAGCGGCATAGGAGCGCGCGGTCAGCCGCGCCATCTCAACCACAGACGTCACGTGGTGCGGTTCGAAGGGTCCCCGCTGAGAGGTGGAAAGAGCCACCTGTTCCTTGTAACAGACTGTGCGGCAGCTGAGCCAGCACCTCAGGAAGTTTGTGTTATCTGAGGCACGGCGTTACACCATCTCTGACACGTCTACGTTTCATTTCTCGAGCTCGGAGTGATCCTCAGCCGTGTAGCTAAATGCTTGGCCAGAACAAACATTCAGCCACCTAAATAAATGAGTCCACAACAGCCCTGTTCGTTGAGAAACGTTGGTTGAGTAACACTGATCGTTTGCGTCAAAGCGGTTCGTCATCGCCTCCTCCGTGCGTCTCATTTATCTAGTCTCAGAGCATCGACGAACTCGATGTCTTGAATCGTTTCGTCTGAGTTCCTTGCTCTGCGTAACGGCTTGCAGTCTAGCGTGTAATTTTAATGCAGAGTCTGCACTTTCATCATACCGCACTACCTCAGCAGAATAACCCGAATAACGCAAGGTTCAAAAAAATGGCTCTGAGCACTATGGGACTTAACTTCTGAGGTCATCAGTCCCCTAGAACTTAGAACTACTTAAACCTAACTAACCTAAGGTCATCACATACATCCATGCCCGAGGCAGGATTCGAACCTGCGACCGTAGCGGTCACGCGGTTCCAAACAGAAGCGCTTAGAACCGCACGGCCACACCGGCCGGCAATAACGCAAGGAATGAGAATGTTATCTACATCTACACCGCTATTGTGAAATATCTACCGTCACTGCCCTTTTCCTGTTCTACTCGCGAATGGTTAGTGGGAAGGACAAATTAATTTTTTTGATTTTCCTGCCTCAGTTCATTCGCGTTATGTCTGTGAAACGAAGTATGCTGCTTCAATCAACGACGTAGCCGTTTTAACACCGAACATCTTCGTGAAGCACATCACTTCTTTTGTGGCGTTGCCACTGGACTATGGTAATCTACATCTACATCCACATATACATACATACTCCGCAAACCACCGTACGGTGCGTGGCAGAGGATACCCTGTACCGCTACCAGGCATTTCCTTTCCTATTCAAAAATGGTTCAAATGGCTCTGAGCACTATGGGACTAAACATCTAAGATCCTCAGTCCCCTAAAGCTTAGAACTACTTATACCTAACTAACCTAAGGATATCACACACATCCATGCCCGAGACAGGATTCTAACCTGCGACAGTAGCAGTCGCGCGGTTCCAGACTGAAGCGCCTAGAACCGCTCGGCCACAGAGTCCTGCCCTTTCTACTTGCAAATAGAGGGTAGGGAAAACCGACTATCTACATGCCGCCGTGTGAGCCCAAATTTCTGGTATCTTATCTTCGTGCGCCTCAGATGCCGGTTCTCTATATTTTCTCAATAGTTCCTCGAAGAAAACGTCGCCTTCCCTCCAAGGATTCTCATTTGAGTTCCCAAAGCATCACCGTAATACTTGCGTATTGTTCGCACCGACCGTTTACAATTATAGTAGCCCGCCTTTGAGTCATTTCGATGTCTTCCTCTAATCCGACCTGGTGTAGATCCGAAACACTCGAGCAGTACTCAAGAACAGGTCGCACTAGCGTACTATATGCGCTCTCCTTCATAGTTGAACCACACTTCCCTAAAATTCTTCCAGTAATCCTTCCCTACCACTATCCTCACATGCTCGTTCCATTTCATGTCGCTTTGCAACGTTAGGCTTTGATATTTAAACCACGTGACTGTGTCACACAGGACACTAATGCTGTATTCAAACATTATGGGTTTATTTTTCCTACTCATCTGCGTTAACTTACATGTTTCCGAATTTAGAGCTAGCTGCCATT
Source organism: Schistocerca serialis cubense (assembly GCF_023864345.2). Classification (NCBI taxonomy): domain Eukaryota; kingdom Metazoa; phylum Arthropoda; class Insecta; order Orthoptera; family Acrididae; genus Schistocerca; species Schistocerca serialis. The sequence goes on along the minus strand of NC_064646.1, from coordinate 308,788,017 downwards.
CACCAAAACAACGAGAAATTTTGTTCAAGTCATACTGTATTCTCCAACATTCACTCAACGACGACACCTTCCAGTACACCACAGCTTCATCAACAGACAACCGCTAATTGCTGCCTACTCTGTCCTCCAGATTACGTATGTATATAGAAAGTAGCAGCAGTCCCATCACACTTCCCTGGGGCACTCCACACGGTACCATTGTCTTTGATGAACACTCACCGACGAGGACAACGTACTGGCTTCTCTTACTTAAGAAGTCTTCGAGCCACTCACATATATGGGTAATTATTCCATATGCTCGTACCTTCGTTAACAGACTGCAGTGGAGTATCGCGTCAAATGCCTTTCGGTAATCTAGAAATATCAAACCTGTCGCCTTTCATTCATGGTTCACAGTAAATCACGTGAGAAAAGGGCAAGCTGAATTTCGCACGACCGATGCTCTCTAAAACCCTGTTGATTCGTGGACGAAAGCTTTTCTATCTCAAATGCATTTATTGTATTCGAACTCTGAATATGTCCAAGAATTTTGCAACTTACCGATGTTAAGAGTGTTGATCTGTAATTTTGCGGATCCTTTCTTTTAGCCTGGTTGTATACAGCAGTCACATGCGCTTTTTTCCAGTCACTGGCGACTTTGCGCTGGGCGAGAGATTGATGATAAATACAAGCTAAGTAAGGGACCAATGCCTTAGAACACTCTTTGTGAAACCAGACCTGGTGGTTCATTTGGTTTCGGCTCTTTCAGTTGTTCCTCTACGCCAGGGACGCTTATTACTATGTCGGCCATGTGGGAGTCTGTGCCATGGTCAAACGGCGATTTGGTTGTAACATGCTCCGGCCTGAACGGTTCATTCAGCGCGAAGTTTAAAACCCGGCTTTCCTTTTGCATCTACTGCTGCCACACCAGACTGGTCAACGAGTGACTGGATGGACACCTTAGAACCTCGTAGCCATTTTACACAGCACCAACATTTTTTACGGTGCTCGGTCACATCTTTTGCTGATGTATGGTGGTGGTAGTTGTATGCTTCACGCATAGATGTTTGTACAGGCGCACGAATCTCTTCTGACCTTCGCTTGTCGTCACAGACAGTCCCTGGAACGCGCTTGCCAAACGACGCCTGTACGAAAAGCACCGCTTTTCTTTGGGTTTTCTCTATCACTTCCATTAATCCTCGTAAATTTTCCATAATGATGAGCAATATTCAAGAATCAGTCGTTTTCGTGCGCCGTAAGCCCAGTGTTTCGAGGATGAAATAAATTTCCTGACTTTCTTCCGGTGAATTCCCGGCAGTGGCAGCCCATCAGACATTAAAATGGCAACCAAAGGCTTGTATCGTGAAACGAAAATAGTAATAAACACAAGAGCGCAAAGGACAGATGAGATAAAAATGAATCAAGGCGTGTTACAGGCTTCTTTTCTTTCGCCCACTCTTTTTAACGTTTATAGTGATAATGCCTTACAAATTAGAAATCAGGTAATCATCCAGGAATTGAGTTAGATAAACATACTATGTATGTACATCAATGTTTACTAATGCAAGAACATGAAGATTCCATCCAGTTGATAGTAAATTAGCTAAGCAAAATACGCACAGAAAATAATCTTAAAATTCATTGCATAAGGCGAAAGTTATCGTCTTCCACGGCAACGACCGAATATGCTCAAAGACAGTAATTAATAAATATGTATTTGAACAGGTGTCACATTTGAAACACCTGATATACACTCCTGGAAATTGAAATAAGAGCACCGTGAATTCATTGTCCCAGGAAGGGGAAACTTTATTGACGCATTCCTGGGGTCAGATACATCACATGATCACACTGACAGAACCACAGGCACATAGACACAGGCAACAGAGCATGCACAATGTCGGCACTAGTACAGTGTATATCCACCTTTCGCACCAATGCACGCTGCTATTCTCCCATGGAGACGATCGTAGAGATACTGGATGTAGTCCTGTGGAACGGCTTGCCATGCCATTTCCACCTGGCGCCTCAGTTGGACCAGCGTTCGTGCTGGACGTGCAGACCACGTGAGACGACGCTTCATCCAGTCCCAAACATGCTCAATGGGGGACAGATCCGGAGATCTTGCTGGCCAGGGTAGTTGACTTACACCTTCTAAGCACGTTGGGTGGCACGGGATACATGCGGTCGTGCATTGTCCTGTTGGAACAGCAGGTTCCCTTGCCGGTCTAGGAATGGTAGAACGACGGGTTCGATGACGGTTTGGATGTACCGTGCACTATTCAGTGTCCCCTCGACGATCACCAGTGGTGTACGGCCAGTGTAGGAGATCGCTCCCCACACCATGATGCCGGGTGTTGGCCCTGTGTGCCTCGGTCGTATGCAGCCCTGACTGTGACGCTCACCTGCACGGCGCCAAACACGCATACGACCATCATTGGCACCAAGGCAGAAGCGACTCTCATCGCTGAAGACGACACGTCTCCATTCGTCCCTCCATTCACGCCTGTCGCGACACCACTGGAGGCGGGCTGCACGATGTTGGGTCGTGAGCGGAAGACGGCCTAACGGTGTGCGGGACCGTAGCCCAGCTTCATGGAGACGGTTGCGAATGGTCCTCGCCGATACCCCAGGAGCAACAGTGTCCCTAATTTGCTGGGAAGTGGCGGTGCGGTCCCTTACGGCACTGCGTAGGATCCTACGGTCTTGGCGTGCATCCGTGCGTCGCTGCGGTCCGGTCCCACGTCGACGGGCACGTGCACCTTCCGCCGACCACTGGCGACAACATCGATGTACTGTGGAGACCTCACGCCCCACGTGTTGAGCAATTCGGCTGTACGTCCACCCGGCCTCCCGCATGCCCACTATACGCCCTCGCTCAAAGTCCGTCAACTGCACATACGGTTCACGTCCACGCTGTCGCGGCATGCTACCAGTGTTAAAGACTGCGATGGAGCTCCGTATGCCACGGCAAACTGGCTGACACTGACGGCGGCGGTGCACAAATGCTGCGCAGCTAGCGCCATTCGACGGCCAACACCGCGGTTCCTGGTGTGTCCGCTGTGCCGTGCGTGTGATCATTGCTTGTACAGCCCTCTTGCAGTGTCCGGAGCAAGTATGGTGGGTCTGACACACCGGTGTCAATGTGTTCTTTTTTCCATTTCCAGGAGTGTAGATGAAAAGCTACGATGTAAGCTGCACTGCCGGCGTGTCTGTCATCTGGAGGACCCGAGTTCAAATTAGACAAATTAGGAAATAAATACTTTATTAAGCAGATTGTAAGTGTCATACCATACACAAATAGCGCTGTTGCCAGTTTCGAACCGACAGGCTCATCTTCAGACAGCTGTTCACGTTTTGATTACGTTTGTTGTTGTTTACATTAATTGCTGGTTTTTTTTTCTCAAGACCTAGTTTAAACAACAATAAATGTAATGTAAACGTGAATAGCCGTCTGAAGATGAACATGTCGATTCGTAACCGGTAATGCCCTATTGGCGCAAATATGCAGCATTGTTAATAGAGGACGACTACTGTTTCCTTATTTACAAGAATCAACTTGTGTTTTGTACACAGCCATGATCTCAAAAATATCCGTTTTCGAGAAAATAGCATGAAGATTTTCCAGGTGCCATTATTACTGAGCCACTACATTTTATTTGTGATAATCTAAGAGGCGATGGAAAAGCTTCCGTTCGAAGGCCGTACAGTCCAGAATCGGTACGCCAATCAGGCGAAATCGTCGTGAGCATCGAGGCAATCATCCCACAGATGGTGCAGGTTGAAGATACCCGTTTGGTAAAACACCATGTCCTGCTGCGTGAAGAAGTTCGTAACTGTCTGCTACGCATCCTCATTCGACCAAAATCGTCGATTCTTCAGGACCTTTTTTAAGAGGCCGAAGGCGTGATAATCGCATGGGGAGAGATCAGGATAGTAAGGTGGGTGTTCGAGTGCGTCCCACTTGAGTTGGCTTGACTTCTCCGTTACAGCACGTGCGATATGGGAACGCGCGTTACCATGAACCAGCAGCGGCCCTTCGTGCACCTTTCTGCAACAGTGGTTTTCGACAGACATGCTGTTCCATACACGTTCATCATTCTCCGATGAATATCTGCCGGTTTTTGTCTTCAGAAGCCGAGAGAAGAACACGCATTTGGTAATAACGTTGCCGTAGTTCACATTTCCGGATTTACTGTACCTGTGCCTGAAAGACACGAATGGCACACTAATCCCTTGCTCACATGTCGTTGCTTACTCAGGGTGCTTTCGTTCCAGGGCAATTGATTGATGAGAGGATACAGAACAAAAAAAGGTCAATTAATTTATGTCCTCAAATGCATGCTTTTTACGCTATAAAACATTTATTCAGTCATACTTTGTTGCAGAGACTGTTGTCTAATATGCACTATACCATACAGCCACAGTTACAGTATGCATGAGTAGTAGGGAGTTGGCAGCACAAGCCCAATTTTAATATCAAATTGATGTGCAAATTAATTAAATTGATCAATTAATCACCCCCACCCCCGAGCACTCCCGCCGGCGACCACGCCCACCCCCACCCCCTGGATAACATCACATGTTTTTCTCAGCCTGTATGCTGGTCTCAGCCCCCTCCATCTCCCATACCCCTCCCCCTCCCACAACTTACCTTATTGTTGCAAATTTCGAAGTTTTGGGAATTTCGAATTTTTGCGGGAATTTCGAATTTTAGGGGAATTTCTCTGTCCCAGTGCTGTGCTGACATCCCACCCTACCCTCTCACCCAGGAATTGGCGCTAAATTAAAATTGGCATTGCCCCCTTAACACAATTATGCCACCAGAGGCGCCTAGAACTGACTCGAAATTAAAAATCGTAGTGCCCTTTCTGGGACTAGAACACTGATTCTAGTGGATCGAAAGCCCAAGTGCATCCCCCAACACATGGAAACTGTCCAGACGCAGGAGAGGAAGTTAGGTTAGTGTAGTTTATTAATTTTGGTCGGGAAAATGAAATAAAGATAGGTCCTAATTACGTAATTAATCATAAATATCGGGCCTAATTACACAACGATGTGCACAGCGCTACACAAGGACGGCCTAAAATCGCAATACAGCTCATAAATTGACAATACCATACAACCGGAAAAAATTTCGCATTACTACTCGAAACCAGTGACAGTCACACTCAAACTCTAACCTACACCTACAAGCTGGTGGGAAAAAGGCAGGGTTGTAAGGTACAATATTTATTCTTTTACGAGGGAAATACATTCAACTGACGAAATGCTAGTGTTGGACAGAGAGGAGTTTAAAAAGTGTACTACCTGTAAACATACAGTATCTATCGCTGTTTGACATCAGGATCCGTTACAGACGTCTGCTCAAAAACCACCCTACAGCTCAGGTAATCGAAGCCAATGCATGCTATCACAGCTGATGGAAAAATGTGTCACAGTTCTAATTACACGTCTAAATTGTCGTGATGAAACCAGCACTCATAATGAACGATTCACAATTAGGCACATGTAGTGGGGAAAATCGTCGTCCTAAAAGAGTGCAAAAGGGGCGGTAGTTGAACATGCATTCTCCTCGATGTATAATCACAAACTGGCGAAAACCGAGTCCCTCCCCTCGCGCCTCCCCCTCCCTCCCTACATCCACTTACAGGCAGTACACGTGAGTTTTCAAATGGCCAGAGGCTCTGCCAAGTGTCTCGTAGTCTTTCTGAAGCCCCACTGCCACCCCTCTACAACCACTGACCTCACCAGGCCCTCTGCAGATGCTTGCAGCACACAACATGCCTTAAGGCAGCACTCCTTAGCACAAGAGGGAAAATTATCAGCACAACCCAGCCCCTCCGGAGATTACTCAAGATGGTTTTTTCAAAAGTTGGCTGCCTGCGAAACAGGAAGCCCCTTTCACCTAAAGAGAGAGCAGCCCCACACCGCAGTGCCTTCAGTACAAAGCGCATCTCTCAGAACAAAACAGTGATAAATGAATGCTATCCTGACCGAGGGTTGTTTCTCTAAAGGGACAGTTTGGCCTCTTAGGAAACTAGCCAGCAGCAGCCCACAATTCTGCACTGGAGAACAATTGCATGTGATGTCAATGCATCTATAATCAAGCATCCGTTAAAAAAAAGAAAACACAATTTCGACGATAATAAATGTCCTCTTTCCACGAAAATAGGCGCAGTCCATTTATTTTTAGTTTTATGAGCAAAATCGATATAGCTTTTACATTCAACTGCAGGATGCAATTCGCACCTCGTTATTTTATGACATCCAACGAAATGTACTGCCGCCGATTACAGATGACCAGCAGAGTCATGCCCGCCCCGCGTAAAATTAGGGAAAAAAATTCGAATATTTTGCTGCGAAAAATAATCACCACAGAATGTCCTCGTTATTTCGAAACCATCATCAGAGTATAGAAAAAGCATTGTCTTTCAGATTGATGGACAGGTTACACGACCTGAGAGCATCTCTCATGTTCAGTGCCTGTAAACAAACTGTCATGCACAAGTGTATTACAAACATTTCAGACATGTGAGATAACATTAGAGAATACAATCTCTCACGTCATTGGCTTACATGTAGGTGAAATCAGGTTGGTAGGCACTCAGAGAGCGCACAGGATAAGGTTATGATTGTGGATGGGGTCGTAAACAGTTACTGTGAATTGCACAATCAAACACACAATTTTATTTTTCTAAGAACCACTCAAATTAAAAGGTAACAATCAAACAGTACGGCTGAAGACCTAGTTAAAGAACTTGAGATGCTTTCTGGGCTGAAGGCCCAAAACCACACCAAAAACAAGAACGGCTGAAGGCCTGGCTTAGAAATCAAAAGCAATTAAAAATAAAAGGTAAATTTCTTTTTCTTTTCAAAAAAGAAAAAAAAAACATACAGCTGAAAAAGATTAGCGGCTGAACGCCTACACTACACGTCTGAAGGACAACTATAATTGAAACACATTAATAAAAAGTTTTTCCAACCAAGAAATTTCTTTTTAAACTTACAACAGAATGGCCAAAAGCCACTTAAAGAAATACTAACTTATTGCATGGCTGAAGGCCACAAACAAATTTGAAACAGAAACAACAGCTGAAGGCCTGAACAACAAGTCAGACAAACAATTTAAAATAAACCCCTTCCTTCTTATAACAAAATTTTCCTTTAAAGAACACACACAGCTGGTCTCATTAAAAGGGGTTCACGTAAATCCTCGGCTGAAGGCCACACATAACACATCGAACAACTAACGGCTTAGGGCCTGGATTACAAAGAATTTAAGATAGAACCAATTTTAAAGAAATGTTTTTTCTTTTTTTTTTAAATAAAATCGATCTTCAAAATTTTAGTTTAACATGGCTGAAGGCCTTCATGTAAAATTTAAAAGCAACTGAATTAATACACGGCTAAAGGCCTCGCACAAAACTTCCAACTAAAATGAAAATCACAGTCCAGCACGGCCCAACGACTGGCCAACAATTTAACCAATTCCCTTCCTTCCGACCAACGGCACAAAGATGGAAAATATCGGCCGAGGACGAGGGTACAAACAGAACTACGTCCTCAGAAATTGCCGTTTAAAAACAGCCAAGGGAACAATAACCACTCTAAGCAAAATATGAACCAAACAACTTAAAGGCTGTCTAACTACACGCCGTGACAGACAGTATCAACATGACAAGGAAAGGCACACTGCTGGAAAACTATGCTAACGACCAGGGCAGGTAACTGGGGCGTTAACAGCCACAGGGCAGAAAATACCGCTGGTGCACTTCACTGGCAGGTAACATTCAATTTAATGATTAATCACAATATAGGAAGACGGCTGCAAGGTTTTGCTGACTCCAACACATCGTACGTTGCTGCTAGCCCGAACAGCCGAGGGAGCAACAGCCCGCAAATGAATGAAGAGATGTCACAGTAGTTGAGGCTTCATAACAGGTTAACTTATCACTCAACTTCAGCGTCCAGGTTCGGTGGGCAACGAACTTTGCAGCTCTCGCAGCTAGATGCAACCAGGATTTAAATCCACTAGAGTTCTCTCTGTGGGGAGATGTGACGGCAATTGTGTATCCAGTGAAGATCAAAATCCTTGCGCATCTCAGAGAGCGGATAATTGGTGCTTACGCTCGCATTTCGATATGAGTGTTGGTGTGAGTCCATGAGAAAAGGGTGAAGTGGATAACAACAAACTGACAACGTGCTGGACAATACATCGAGCACATACTGCAGCCATTACGTATTAACAACAGTATTTGCGTTCTACACTCCTGGAAATGGAAAAAAGAACACATTGACACCGGTGTGTCAGACCCACCATACTTGCTCCGGACACTGCAAGAGGGCTGTACAAGCAATGATCACACGCACGGCACAGCGGACACACCAGGAACCGCGGTGTTGGCCGTCGAATGGCGCTAGCTGCGCAGCATTTGTGCACCGCCGCCGTCAGTGTCAGCCAGTTTGCCGTGGCATACGGAGCTCCATCGCAGTCTTTAACACTGGTAGCATGCCGCGACAGCGTGGACGTGAACCGTATGTGCAGTTGACGGACTTTGAGCGAGGGCGTATAGTGGGCATGCGGGAGGCCGGGTGGACGTACCGCCGAATTGCTCAACACGTGGGGCGTGAGGTCTCCACAGTACATCGATGTTGTCGCCAGTGGTCGGCGGAAGGTGCACGTGCCCGTCGACCTGGGACCGGACCGCAGCGACGCACGGATGCACGCCAAGACCGTAGGATCCTACGCAGTGCCGTAGGGGACCGCACCGCCACTTCCCAGCAAATTAGGGACACTGTTGCTCCTGGGGTATCGGCGAGGACCATTCGCAACCGTCTCCATGAAGCTGGGCTACGGTCCCGCACACCGTTAGGCCGTCTTCCGCTCACGACCCAACATCGTGCAGCCCGCCTCCAGTGGTGTCGCGACAGGCGTGAATGGAGGGACGAATGGAGACGTGTCGTCTTCAGCGATGAGAGTCGCTTCTGCCTTGGTGCCAATGATGGTCGTATGCGTGTTTGGCGCCGCGCAGGTGAGCGCCACAATCAGGACTGCATACGACCGAGGCACACAGGGCCAACACCTTGCATCATGGTGTGGGGAGCGATCTCCTACACTGGCCGTACACCACTGGTTATCGTCGAGGGGACACTGAATAGTGCACGGTACATCCAAACCGTCATAGAATCCATCGTTCTACCATTCCTAGACCGGCAAGGGAACTTGCTGTTCCAACAGGACAATGCACGTCCGCATGTATCCCGTGCCACCCAACGTGCTTAGAAGGTGTAAGTCAACTACCCTGGCCAGCAAGATCTCCGCATCTGTCCCCCATTGAGCATGTTTGGGACTGGATGAAGCGTCGGCTCACGCGGTCTGCACGTCCAGCACGAACGCTGGTCCAACTGAGGCGCCAGGTGGAAATGGCATGGCAAGCCGTTCCACAGGACTACATCCAGCATCTCTACGATCGTCTCCATGGGAGAATAGCAGCGTGCATTGGTGCGAAAGGTGGATATACACTGTACTAGTGCCGACATTGTGCATGCTCTGTTGCCTGTGTCTATGTGCCTGTGGTTCTGTCAGTGTGATCATGTGATGTATCTGACCCCAGGAATGCGTCAATAAAGTTTCCCCTTCCTGGGACAATGAATTCACGGTGTTCTTATTTCAATTTCCAGGAGTGTATATAAAATGCGACATGACCCGAGCTTGAATAAAGCTTTGGTCGAATGAAAGGCGCCATGTAATTTTTCTTTATGTAATTTTGTGTCTGTTTTTATATGTCACACGATCCTCTTGCTACTGGATACTTACGAGTTGTATCCGAGGCGGCGGCTTCCAAAATGACCGCCATGTTTGTAATAGAACCTCAAAGGTTTTCCGCTGTTCCACCTAATACTACTTTACTGATTTCTATTTACCTACTAGTTTTAGAATGGTAGTCCAACAAGTATGGATCGCGCTGTATGGTGAGAAGGAGGTAGATAGGAATGAAAAAATAGTGTAAGACCAAAAAACCTGTCCTACGTCATCAAACTTCTTTAATTCAGCTGTCGTGCTTTCTCTCATTATCTCGGTGCCAGTAGGACTTCTAATTTCGCATATCTTATCTTACTTTTTTCAAGAGAAATGCAGCTTAAGTAGCGATTACCTTTGCAGAATTTCAAGAAGTGCTCCACAGCACTGACATAAATACATTCTACCGCTAACAGCGTAACGCTTACCATTCCGATAGAGACAGGGAAAATAAAACGCAACTCGCACAAGCAGTCATATGATTTGACACACAAAATCTACAGGAAAACGCACTTGATTCACAAATCATCGTTAATCGTGGGACAATATTCTCACGAATACATTGCTTTCTACGCTGAAGGTTGGGAAGCAATAACACAACTGATAAAAATAATCTGTAAGTTACAACGTCTTCTTCCGTTACCGTTGTCAGTCACCGTCTACATTACTAAATGGCTAAACCGGTTTATGGTTCATGGTGTACGTTCTCAGTTGCAGGTAGCCTATCTTACGACTTCCAGAGGAATCCAAAATTTGATTTTTTTTGCGAGAAATGATCAACAAAAACTGAAACTGATTTTTTTCATAGATGTTCACGTGATATTTTTCAAGGTACTTCACTCCTACTTGAATACACTTTTTATAGCGTCTCTTCCAGTCCTCGAACACATGTTGCAGGACATTCTTTGGCAGGTCCCTGAGAATCGCCTCACTTTTCTTCAGCACTGCTTTAGAGTTCTCGTATCGAATGCTCCGAAGCTTTACCTTTAGTGATACGAATAAAAAAGATCTCAGGGGTACAATATCGGTGCTATAAGGCGACTGCGGTACGCAGGTAATGTTAAACTGACCGAGAAACTGGATGCCTTGATTTGCAACGTGAGGCCACTCAGTCTAAGGAAGTTCCAGTCGTTTTCTCGCAATGTGCTTCCTCAGTTTAGCCACTACTGACTTGTAGTATTCTGCCGTAACAGTAATGAGAGGAGGAATTGCACGCTGGTAAATCATACTACGACAGTGAAAAAATGCGATCAGCATCACTTGCCCTGCCGGCCGGAGTGGCCGAGCGGTTCTAGGCGCTACAGTCTCGAACCGCGAGACCGCTACGGTCGCAGGTTCGAATCCTGCCTGGGGCATGGATGTGTGTGTTGTCCTTAGGTTGGTTAGGTTTAAGTAGTTCTAAGTTATAGGGGACTGATGACCTCAAAAGTTGAGTCCCATAGTGCTCAGAGCCACTTGAACCATCACTTGCCCTGCAGATGGAACAACTTTCGCCTTTTTCAGTTTTGGAGAACCTGGTGATTTCGACATTGCGCCGCCTCGTTTTCTTTGAGGATCAAAATAATGCAGCCATGATTCATTACCGCTACTAACAGAGTCAAGAAACGCATCTCATTCATCAGCAAAGAGATGCTGCACCTCTCGGCTTGTCACCATTAGCACAGCCTTTTTTCGGGAGTTACCAGACATGTCATCCAACGGGCTCATACACGGGTCATATGAAAATGATGATGCATACACGCAAAGACACTGCCTTATGAAATTCTCAACACTTTGCTGAAGTTACTTAACGTTATCGGCTGATCCTCACGGACAATCACAGCAGTCGCGTTGTTGACTTCAGTCACCACAAAACTGAAACGCCAAACCTACCTTGCATTAAACAGACAAATCGGCGTCTGTAGGTCTACAGACAAGATTTTGAACCTCTGTTGCGCGAGGTAGTGCATCTTTCATCGTATGCTTGCTGGAGCTTTTTGTTAAGTTTCAGTGGCTTTATGGTTGAAACGATCACAGAATTTTATTGCACCGTGGTGCTCCTTTCGCGTCACCTCCATTGTCTGTTATGTGAAATGCGAAGAGCGTCTACAATATAGAGCATTGCTAACCAACCTACCGATACGAGAGTGCGGCCACCTATGGACATCACACATAAAAATTAGCTCTTTCCAAATGTTCATGGTACAGATAGGAAACTATCGCCGAAGCTAAACGAAAAATCAGGCTCAGTTTTTGTTGATCAGCCCTCACAGTACGAGGGTTGGAACTTTAATAATGGCAACTGTTTATTTACAGCTCGTACAAAAAAAATTCCTAAGGGACCAAACTGCATAGGTCATCGATCCCTAAACTTACACACTACTTAAACTAAGTTAAACTAACGCTAAGAACAACACACACATCCATGCTCGAGGGAGGACTTGAACCTCCGGCGGGAGTGGCCGCGCAGGCTTGTACAAAATAGATACATGTTTCAAAGTTTTAATTACCTTCAAAGTAGTCACCAGCATTGTGTATAACCCGCTGCCAGCGATGTGGAAGTCGTAGGATACTCTTAGCAGTGCCAGTTGTGTTGACATTCGAGCGGCGCGGTCTATTGCCCGACGAATTTGTAGCATTTCTGAAGCGAATGCCGTGAAGTGTTTCCTTCAGTTTAGAAATCGAGTTGAACTGACGAGAACTTAAGTCAGGGGAGTGCAGTAGGTGGTATAACACTTAACAGCCCTATCAGTCAAACAAATCAGTAACAGCTTGCATTGTACGTGCTTGAGCATTGCAAAATGATGGTCAGGTCCTACAGAAAGTGTCATCACTTCTGTTTCTGTGCTGTTCACTTTTGGAACACAACCTACGACCAGCTTAGAGACAGAAGTGACGACACTTTCTGCAGGACCTGACCATCATTTCGCAAGACAATGCTCAAGCACGTACAGTGCAAGCTGTTACTGATTTGTTTGACTGATGGGGCTGTTAAGTGTTATACCACATATTACATTCCTCTTACTTAAGCCCTCGTGAGTTCAACTCGATTTCTAAACTGATGGAAACACTTCACGGCATTCGCTTGAGAACTGCTACAAATTCGTCGGGCAATAGACCGCGCCGCTCTAACTATCAACACAACTGGCACTGCTAAGAGTATCGTACGACTTCCACATCGCTGGCAACGGGTTATACGCAATGCTGGTGATTACTCTGAAGATCAGTAAAACTTTGAAACACGTATCTACTTTGTACGAGCTGTAAATAAATAGTTGCCACTATTAAAGTTCCAACCCTCGTATTTCATATAACTGTTGACCGAATTTTAAAATTTTAAATATAATAATCTACTCATTAAGACTTATAATCTTATGTTAAATGTGTAACACCGTAAGTCAAGTGTTACGGTTAGAAACTGTAGCAGAGCTACTCACGATACGCAAATTACCCAGACCATATTCACTCGCTATTTGAGAATAAGAGCACTTACCGACTTCCAGCAGACTTCAAACAGTATTTCAGTCTTTTTTTAAACCTCGCTTAAATGTTTACGTCAAATATTTATCACACTAACTCATTTGTGAAGTGTAAGTCTGATTGAGTAAGCCGACAAGCGTACCTGCGTGGGATCCATGAAATGGAGTACGGTAAATTAAAATCGCAACTTATGGACATACACTGAAGAGCCAAAGTAACTGGCACACCTGCCTAATATTGTGTAGGACCCCTCGAGCACGCAGAAATGCCGTAACAAAACGTGGCATGGACTCGACTAATATATAAAGTAGTGCTGGAGAGAAAAATCAATTGGGATCAGTTGCCTTGCAACAGCCACTGCCGGTCCCAAGCCCGGTTAATGGAGGAGGGTTGGGCATTGGGCTAACAACCCAATCCCGTAAAAAAACCTTTGTTACGAAACATAAACTTGCCTTGGACATGTATGGCTACAGTGAAATACGAAGACTGTAAAGGAAAAACGGTATACGATTTAGAAATTTTAATTTTGGATCTTGGAATGTTCAGAGCCTGTATAGACCAGGAACCATCCAGACTGTGGTCTCAGAAATTAACCGATATAAACTGGACCTGGTGGCGGTACAAGACACAAGATGGATAGGAAAGTGAACATACAAAGAGGATGGATACACACTATTCTGTGGTGGATGTGCAGATAAACACGAATTCGGCACTGGTTTTGTAACACAGGACGAAGCAGCAAATTCTGTTAAGGAATGCAAAGCTGTTCACAAGAGAATATCCTACATAGTACTTGGAGACCAAGTGTCAGAGATCACATTCATCAATGTTCATGCTCCGACTGAGGATAAAACGGATGAGGAACAGGAATAGCTCTATGACCAACTAGAACTAACAGTTGAAAGCACACCAACTAAAAATATCAGTATAGTGCTGGGAGATTTTAATGGAAAAGCAGGAAAAGAAGAATTCTACATACCAACTACAGGAAGGCACAGTTTGCATGATGAGACCAATCAACTTAGCCATCTCAAAAAACCTGAGAGTAAGTTCGACTTACTTCGAACACAAGAGAAGACCCACCAACCAGATAGATCACATCTTGGTGGACCAGCACTATAGCCATAGAGTCATGGACGTCAGGTCGTATAGAGGAGCCGACTGTGCGTCAGACCACTTCCTCATTGTGTGCAGGCTTAAACTCATGTTCACCTACATGGATAAGAAGAAGGGGACACTAGAACCTTCTTTGAATGTTGAGAAACTACGAGAAAGTGCCACTAAATTGCAATATGCTATAGAAATCAAAAACCGTTTTGTGGTCGTAGGGACCCTGGAAGCAAGAGAGAACGTGGAGGAAACGTGGAAAGGAATAAAGTCCACGGTAGGAAGTGTAGCGGAAGATATATTGAGAAGAAACAAGACAATGAAGAAGAGGAAATGGTTCAACGAGACATTCCAGAAGGCTACAGAAAAGGGAAGGAAGATGAGGGAGAAGTGGCTTGCTGACAGGGAGAATGAGCAGAATAGGGAATATTTTATCAACGTCAGAAGGGAGACAATGCGAATCCTAAGAGCAGAGAAGAGAATATATCTAACCAGTTTGCTAGAACAAGTTGAGGCAGAGAGCCAAAACAAGAATTCAAGGCAATTCTTCCCATACTTAAAAAAACTTCAACGTGGATATCAGAGCCCAACTTTTTCATTAGAGATAAGAACGGCAACTTGATAAATGACAAGGCAAGAATTGTAGAAAGATGGTAAGAATACTTCTCAGAACTGCTGAATCGCCCAGACCCAGATGAGATGTTACCTGCAGATACTACGGAGGAAAGGAAAGATGAAGAAGAATGGGTAGTTAGTGAAGAAGACGTGAAGCTCGCAACCAAAGGACTAAGAAACAACAAAGCCCGAGGGGAGGACAGAATAACATCAGAATTAATCAAGGAGGGATGTGAGAGCTTAAACTTAGAGATATATAAACCGATCCAGTTGATATGTGAGAAGGAGACACTGTCAGAAGAATGGAAAGTGGCTATAATATGCCCAATATACACGAAGGGAAGCAAAAAGGAATTTGGTAACTACAGAGGAATCAGCTTGTTGAATGTAACGCATAAGGTACTGTCCATCATTATACTCAGAAAATAGCAACAATTCATAGACAACAACTTACAGGAGTACCAAGCTGGCTTCCGACCAAACCGATCGACAACAGATCACATTTTCACACTAAGAGAATTGTTTGAAAAACACTGGGAAGATATCTATAGCCTGTTCGTCGATTTCCAACGTGGATATGACAGCATCCACAGGACAAGCCTATACAATGCGTAACTTCAGAATCCCTGAGAAGCTAATGAGAATGGTGCAAGCTTGTATGAAAGGGTCAAAGGCAGCAGTACGTTTCCGAGGATCCACATCAGAAACATTCGAGATTGAGACAGGCCACAGACAATGGGATGCTCTCTCATGTGTTCTGTTCAATTGTCATCTTAGAGAAAGTAATAAAACAGTGTAGGCAACAGGAGTGGGCTGGAATATAGATGGACGGTAACTTCAATTGTCTGGCTTACGCAGATGACATAGTACTATTAAGTGAATCAAAGCACGAGTTGAAAGGAATGTACCAGAAAATGGACAATCACGCACAGAAGGTAAGGCTCAAAGTGAATCAAGACAAAACAGAGTTCATGCAATTAGGAAGAAGACAAGAGCAGGAAGAATTTCTTGAGATAGATGGCAAGAGGTTCAAGAGAGTACACCAGTTCAAATACTTGCGATCTTGGTTTACCGCGGACAACAACATAAAAATGGGCACCAAGAAAGAATATCAGTGGGAATGAATTTCATGCATTCCCTCAGAGAGACACTCGGCTCTAAATCGATCTCCGTGAACACTAACATGAAAATCTACTAAACAGTGATAGGCCCAGAGGTAATGTACGGATCAGAAACATGGAGCATGACTAAGCGAGAGAAAGGAAAAACTATTAATATTTGAAAGAAAAGTAATGAGGAAGATATGGGGAGCAGTTTTAGGTAAAGGAGAATGGAGGAAGAGGAAAACGAGGAAATCTACCTTCTGATGCGACAAACAACTATACTACAGAAGATAAAGAGCAAAAGAATAAAATGGGTGGGCTATGTAGACCGTATGCCAGATGGAAGACAGGCGAAGATAGCACTAGAGGGGAAACCAAACGACCAAGGCAGCACTGGATGTTCGACCGACGAAGGACCTAGCAGCCCTGGGGATTGAAAGTACCTGGAGGAACTGGGCCCAAAACAGGAAGGTTTGCAGGCAGTTTGTGGAAGCAGCGCTTGGTCTGCGAGGCCTGTGATCGTCGGATATCTATATCTATCTATCTGGAGGGAAATAACACCATGAATCCTGCAGGGCTGTCCATAAATCCGTAAGCGTACGAGGGGGTGGAGGTCTCTTCTGAACAGCACGTTGCAAGGCATTCCTGATATGCTCAGTAATTTTCATGGCTGGGGAGTTTGATAGCTAGCGGAAATGTTTAAACTCAGAAGAGTGTTTCTGGAGCCACTCTGTAGCAGTGGGGTGTCGCATTGTGCCGCTGGAATTGCCCAAGTCTGTCGGAATGCACAATGGACATGAATGGATGCAGGTGAATAGCCAGAATGATTATGTACGTGTCACCTGACAGAGTCGTATCTAGACATGTCAGGAGTTCCAATCACTCCAACTGCACACGCCCCATACCATTACAGAGGCTCCTCCAGTTTGAACAGTACCCTGCTGATATGGACGGTCCATGGATTCATCAGGCTGTCTCCCTTCCCGTACACGCTCGCAGCGATGTCGGAGATTTGATGTTTTGCGGGATTCCTGATATTTACGGTACACTTGTGAAACGGTCGTACGGAAAATCCCCCCTTCATCGCTATTTCAGAGATGCTGTGTCCCATCGCTCGTGCGACGACTATAACACCACGTCCAAACTCACTTAAACCCTGATAACCTGGCATTGTAGCAGCAGTAACCGATCTAACATCTTGTCAGACACTTGACTTATATAGTCGTTGCTAACCGCAGAGCCATATTCTACCTGTTTACATGTCTCTGTATTTGAATACACATGCCTATACCAGTTTCTTTTGAGCTTCATTGTAGTTGTCAACACATTAGTCTTCAAAATGGTTCAAATGGCTCTGAGCACAATGGGACTTAACTTCTGAGGTCATCAGTCCCCTAGAACTTTGAACTACTTAAACCTAACTAACCTAAGGACATCACACACATCCATGCCCGAGGCAGGATCGAACCTGCGACTGTAGCGGTCGCTCGATTCCAGAGTGTAGCGCCTAGAACCGCTCGGCCACCAACACATTAGTCTCCGCGACAAAAAATTTTTAACGTATCAATAACTATGTCAGTATGGAGCTCAAAGTCCCCCATTTCATAGATTCCAACGGATACGCTTATCGACTTCTTGCGCAATCAGTCTAACGATCTTGACATTTATTCATAATGGTGTGATTGTTAGTGAAGAGGTGAGGGTATGAGAAAGCGCCACGGGGGAAGGGGTGTGGTGGTTATTTAGCTCGCAGTTGTAATGTTTCATTACTTATGTCTTCCGTTTTCAGTCATTGTACTTATATATGGTTTTTTTTTCTCGTGATGCGCCATCGCACTATTTATCCCGAGTCCTGTCTTTTTTTTTTGTTTCTGCTTCCCCTCTTCAGTGGTTCGATTATTGTCTACGAACTTTGGGTATCTTGGTTTGATTTTTTTGCCTGTTTAAATTCTTTATATAAGACCCATGAAATATTCTAAAAAATTCTTAAAATTTTCGAAAAAATTTAAAATATATTAAACAGTTTTTGTGAGATTCTTATATGATTTTGATCGAATGTTTTACATGGGATCCTTTCCTTCTGATGTACTTCACGAGGGAATGCTGTTTTAATGCATTGAAACAGGTTGTGACAATAAAGAAATCACCAATTACAGTTGGATTGCGCTTCATTTTACTTCTAATTGTTACGAGGTTTAACGGCTGTGGTTTCCCGCGTTACAGAGTTCTATCTCACACATGGACTGCAACAACGGAATTTTTACAATAGAGATGCGGTGACCAGGTGATATTTCGCAACGGTCAAGTGAATTGGCCATCCATATCTTGTGATTTGACATCATGAGATTTCTTTCTATGGGGTTATTTGAAATCTCGCGTGCACGGCAACAGACCACGTTCACTTCCGGAGTTTAAGGCCGAGATCTGGCGTGTAGTTTCTGAACTGCAGTTACAATTACGCCGAAAAGGTATGACCAGTTTCATTCAAAGAACGAGAATGTATCTACAAAGCCGCGGAGAGGGTTCGGGTAATATTATATTTCATACTTAATCACAGGAAGCGTACACTGAAATAAAATGTAAATTACTTTATTTCGTCAGTAAATTTGTATGTTATTATGAACTCCAAAGTTAATTCTTTGTGGGACATTGTTTACATTTTTAACGACGTACTTGAAAACATGAGTGCAGTGATATAATGTCTGTTAATGTTGCCGCTGAAAGTTTTTGAAGAAATACGCGTGAAACATGCTGAAATTCAAAGGCTACGTAGTCGTAATTGCTATGTGAGGGGTCTCATGGCACCTCCCCCGTAATATCAAACCTTTTCACTCTTTACTTGGTTCCACAAAAGTTGTTCACGTATAGATCAATATGCAAACACATTTGTAATAGTTTTCTAAACCCCTTCTAAGAATTTAAGATGTGGCTCCATTTGTATCAATCGTAGCTGTCCCTGAATCTATGTATAATAAAGTGGAGCTAAGAAGAAAAGGGAAATCGAATAGACCTATTTTCTTCTGTTGAAGCAGAATGACTGAGACCCACCAGCAAAAGAAAGAAAGCAGCAGAATGGCTGAGCCCCGCTTGGTAGTATTTACACTGAGGAGACAAGAGTCATGGAATACCTCCTAGTATCGTATCGGACTTCCTTTTGCCCGGTTTAATGCAGCAGTTCGCCGTGGCATTGACTCAACAAGACCTTGGAAGTTCGCTGCAGAAATATTGAGCCATGGTCCCTTTATAGCCGTCCATAGTTGCGAAAGTGTTGCCGGTGTAGGATTTTGTGCACGAACTGACCTCTCGATTATGGCCCATAAATGATCAATTGGATTCATGTTGGGCGGTCTGGTTGGTCAAATCATTCGCTCGAATTGTCCAGAATTTTCTTCAAACCAATCGCGAAAAGTTGAGGACCAGTGACATGGCGCATTGTCATCCATAAAAAAATCCATCGTCGTTTTTGCAACATGAAGTCCATGAATGGCTGCAAATGGTCTCCAAGAAAGCAGAACGTGATCATTTCCAGATAATAGCGCTGTCCATTCCGTGTAAACACAGCCCACAACATGATGGAGTTACCATCAGCCTTGATGACTTCTTGCGTTCATGTCTTCGAGGGATCTGCGCCACATTAGAATCCTACCATCAGCTCTTACGGACTGAAATAAGGACTCATCTGACCAGGCCACTGTTTTCCAGTCGTCCAGTACCAAGCCTAGGAGGCAGGCTGTAGGCGATGTCGTGCTGGTAGCGAAGGCATGCGGGTCGGTCGCTTGCTGCTATGGACCATTTAAACGCAGTTTCGCCGCACTGCCCCAATGGATAAGTTCGTCGTACGTCCCAAATTGATTTCTGCCGTTATTTCACGCAGTGTTGCTTATCTTGTAGCACTGACAACTCTACACGAACGCCTGTTCTCTGGTCGTTAGGTGAAGGCCATCGGCCGCTGCGTTTTCCGTCGTGAGACGTAATGCCCGAAATTTGGTAACCTCGGCACACTCTTGACGCTGTGGATCTCAGATTATTGAATTCCCTGACGATTTCTGATATATGTGTCTAGCTCCAACTACCTTTCCGAGTTCAAAGTCTGTTAATTCCAGTCGAGAGGACATATGACAGCTCGCCAATGCAGCGCCCTTTTATACCTTGTGTACGCTATACTACTATTCATCATTTGTATACGTGTGAATTGCTGTTCGATGACTTACGTCACCGCAGTGTAATGCCGTCTCGCCTTTCAGCTTTAACTCACTACTCTGGTACGTTTGCGAAAAGCTAAAACTCTGACATTAAAAAGCCTTACATCGTTCTATTTTAAAAAGCAAATTTTCTCAGTATCTCAGACGACTTGAGGGTTACGATTATTACCGACAAAAAATATTTGTGCCGTCTGGCTACCATCATTTGCTGAAAACCTCGCTTCGCTATTTTGAACCGTTCACGAAATAAAGAAGTTGCACTGACGAAATCATTTCGGGTTATTAGCCGAGTCGTGCCGTTATGTTTTAGCAACGTTTAGAAGAGTTTTCTATTCATCATCCTCAGGTAAAGAGTCGCATTCACGTCCGTTTCATTCCTTTATAGCCACTCGACCACAGACTGGTGCGCTGAGGGCCAAAAGGGTGGGACAGTTGCGTGCCTCCGGAAGAGATGTGGCCGCCGGTGGTGCTGGGGGAAGGGCAAGCCACTTGGTAGGAATGTGACAAACCGACCGGCGAAAACTGATACCGGCATTTTAGTTCTGAACAACGGGTATTTTTATTTAGTTGTCTGGTCTCGGTTATAACATTTATGTTTTACTGATAACCAGGTATAATCCTGATGTATCAATTTACCATAGCAGTGGTGCTACACTTCCTGGTTTTTAAATAAAACTTTTTTTTACGAACGAGTTTGGTACGAAGTCATGTGGCTTCTGGAAGAGTGGTATCGCCTGATCAAGCGAGTAAACTTACATATAAACAAACGTTAGCGCGAGTATTTATGGAGTAGAATGGACAAGAAGCATTGATCATTGTGTTAATTTGTTATTGAAGCTGAAGTTGCTGTTACGTTCCTTGTAAAGGCTATACTTCGTCTACTGTCTAATTGTTCATTTGAAATTTTAGAAAGAGCATTTTTGGTTTTCTCGATCAAAAGTCAATTTCATTCATTTTACATTAAAAAGTAAAGATATATTTGACTAAAAACGAGTTTTCTTTCGAAATAATTAAAGGAAAAGAAAGCTACAATTTTTACACAAAAGCTTATTATTTGTCTGTCATTACTACACACATCAAAAAACGTTTTGCATCACCCCGGTTCCCAGAACTCCTGAAGAAAGACGTTGACTGTGGATATTATATCACAGGCACAGTCTCTTTGACTGTTCAGAGACGTCACTAAACCCGCCCAAAGATGTAAACAACCTTGCATGAGCAGCGCCTATTAGACGGAGGGGATCCGACAACTGATCAGTTCCAGTCATTCCACCAGGAAGGAGGTACGTGGCTCGTGTTGTCTGTAGTTCAACCATGCCTAGACGGTCAATACTGCGTTTCGATCGCGTCCACATTCTTACTTTGTGCCGGGAAGGGCTCTCAATAAGGGAATTGTCCAGGTGCCTCGGAGTGAACCAAGGCGATGCTGTTCGGACATGAGGTGAGGTCCATCTTTGCAACCACGACACCACGCAGCGTGGTACAGATGGGCTCAATAACATACTGAATAGAGGCAGGAGCTGTCGATGACATGCCTCGCTCAGACCGCCCAAGGGCCACTACTGCAGTGGATGACCGCTACCTACGGATTATGGCTCGGAGGAACCCTGACACCAACGCCAACTTGTTGAATAATGCTTTTCGTGCAGCCACAGGACGTCGTGTTATGACTCAAACTGTGCACAATAGGCTGAATGATGCACAACTTCACTCCCGATGTCCATGGCGAGATCCATCTTTGCAACCACGAGACCATGCAGCGCGGTACAGATGGGCCCAACAACATGCCGAAAGGACCGCTGTGGACTGGCATCACGTCCTCTTGACGGATGAGTGTCGCATATAGCTTCAACTAGACAATCGTCGGAGACGTGTTCGGAGGCAATCCGGACAGGCCGAACGCCTTACACACACTGTCCCCCGAGTGCAGCAAGATGGAGGTTCCTTGCTGTTTTGGGGTGGCATTATGTGGGCCGACGTACGCCGCTGGCTGTCATGGAAGGAGCCGTAACGGCTGTACGATACGTGAATGCCATCCTCCGACCGACAGTGGAACCATACCGGCAGCATATTGGCGAGGCATTCGTCTTCATGGACGGCAATTGGCGCCCCCATCGTGCACATCTTGTGAAAGACTTCCTTCAGGATAACGACATCGCTCCACTAGAGTGGCCAGCGTGTCATCCAGACATGAACCCTATAGAACATGTGTACATAGATTGAAAAGGGCTGTTTATGGACGATGTGATTCACCAACCACTCTGAAGGATCTAAACAGAATCGCCGTTGAGGAGTGGGACAATCTGGGCCAACGCTGCCTTGATGAACTTGAGAATAGTATGCCACGACGAATACAGGAATGCATCTCTGCAAGAGGACGTGCTACCGGGTAGTAGAGGTACCGGTGTGTACAGCAGTCTGGACCACCAGGACTGTGAAAAGGTGTAATTAAAGTTACAGTTTCAAAATGCTGTAGGAAAAGATGCACTGCTCACAATGGCGTCATATTTGAACAGCGTGTTATTGACACACGGTGAAAAGTCATGGAACAAATACAATTAACGAAAAAAATTGACCAATAGATTTGGTGCTGTAAGCTTCAGACTATGCACACCAACAGACTCATCGGACACGGCTAATCCTCGGTTTGCGTACGAGACGCCCAGCATGACTGTTTCCATGAAGGATCCCGCGCTGCTGGTAAACCTCTTTTCTAAGAACGGTCCCTGTGCCAGCAGCCCTGCAGAAGCTCCGGACTCGAACCTTTGGTTAGTGGTCTCATAAGGGTCTGGAGAAAAAGATTACAAAATTCGAAAAGACCGATTCTTTTGATGTGCCGTGTGGCAGAGGGAGGAAGTCAGTTGATTCGACGTCTGCCGAAGATGCGGTCACAGGATTGCAGGGGGGGTCGAGCGGTGGTGCGCGAAGACACAGTGTACGGAAAATGGGCGAAACTTTACACACGTGCATAAAATCCTATGAAACATCCCGCATTGGTACCCGCAATGAATCACCCACGTTCAGGAGTGATGCTGATCTGCGAGCAAGACAAAAGTTCGTTCTCGAATTTCTTGCTCGCATGGAAGTGGACAGTGATTGGTCGTGGAAGATTCTTTGGACACGCGAAGCTCATTTCGATTTCCAAGGACAAGTCTATGTGCAGATTTGCGGAAAATCCGCACTCGCATAGATTGGTACCCCCTCATTTTGCAAAGGTGACTGTGTGGTGCGGGTTGGCGGCATCGTTTTATCGTTGGACCCCATGTTTCTAGGAGATGAGTCCTGCGTGTCCTCTTATCTGTAGCATCAATGGTAAAAGACATGAGTCTTTTGCAGACCAACGTCATTCCGACTCTTCAACAGCGTAAATGTGTCGCTTGGATCACTTTTATGCAAGATGGCGCTCCTCCACACAGTGTACAGGTAGTGAAGTGGCCGCTGCGGAAGCAATTCGAATACCTTAGAATTATCAGTCGTCGTTTCCCTACAGACCTGCCGCCCAGAATACCTGGTCTTAATCCGTGTGACTTCTGGCTGTGGGGTTATCGAAGTGGAAATTTCCCCAAACTGCAGACGTCATCGGTCCCTAAGCCTACACACATGGACAACACACCACACACTCGTGACCCGTGCCCGAGGGAGGACTCGAACCTCCGACGGAGGAGGGGGGGGGGGGGGGGGGGGAGCCGCACTGACCGTGACAAGAAGGGCGCCACAGACCGCTCGACTACCCTGCACGGAAAGGCGTTAAGTACACTGCTTTAGTTACGAACGTGGCTGAACTGAAGGCACGAATTGCGCAACGCATTATGAACGTGAACTCTGAACCATTCCGATCTGTTGTGGAACACGTTTTTCGATTTCAACTTGCGACAGAGAACAGTGGATAGCACACTGAAGATGTCTCGTGCCACTGCACCTAGAAATCGATATCATTTTGTTTTTTATGCTGATTTTGACCCCAGGACAATTAAAAACCAATGTTTTTTTTCTTTTTATGCGTTTTGGCACCAAGAAAATTAAAACCCGATTTTTCACATCCGATGTGGTGCGAACATTGCTGTGGTAGATAGGCTTACCTATCTCTGCCAAAATTGTTGACTGCCAAACTTGTGCAGTCATGAACACTGGTCAGCACGGATGGTGGAATTTACAAATCAAACCACTGCGATTCATCTGCAGCTTATAGCCGATCCCACTTACTTTAAGACGCTTAGTGCACCATCTATTGGTAAAATTTCGTTAACTTTTCTACTTTTTTTTTCCAAAGCGCTTCCCTCTGGAACGATAATATGCTATTCAAAATTTCACGTCATTCTGATTAGTGGTTCTGTTTCTACAGCGTTTTGAAACTAGAACTTTGATATTGCACTAGAACTTTAATATTGCATGAAAACACAGTATCACATTTTATTGAGATGGTATTGTATGGTGGTCATAATCAGTTCGAGAAACAAGGCAATTATCGACGTATATTAAACTTAATTATGTAATGTAGGTGTCAGCATAAAAACGAGAATAAATACATAATAAAGCAACCAAAGTAAAACGAAGGAAACGTATAATAGATGTAAACTCAATTATATTCATATATGACTACAAAAAATGGTTCAAATGGCTCTGAGCACAATGGGACTTAACTTCTAAGGCCACCAGTCCCCTAGAACTTAGAACTACTTATACCTAACTAACCTAAGGACATCACACACATCCATGCCCGAGGCAGGATTCGAACCTGCGACCGTAGCGGTCGCGCGGTTCCAGACTAGCGCCTAGAACCGCTCGCCCACCCCGGCCGGCTTTATATGACTACAGCAATATTATATTCATCCTAGTCCCTCACGCTCCCAAGCACCTCTCCCCAACTCCTGTTTTGACCGAAGTACTTGTATTGCCTGGTTTTAGATTTAGTTAGAGTATGACCTGAAGGCAATGTCATATTTATCCATACCACACTGTTCTCACCTATTCGTGCCAGACACTGTGAATGTGTTCTAGTTTTTATGCTGTGACACCTGCATTACACAAACAGGCTTCGACAACGACTTCGTTTGTAGAAGCCTGATAATGACCAACATGTAAGTAACAAAATCTCAAGAACTTCTATAATTTTTAAAAAACGTTTTTCAATTAAAAAAGATGTTTTAAACAGTTTATCGATCCTACACGGTATTGACATAATGCCACACACATATTCGGGTCCACTGTGCTGCATATATTTTTTCAGAGTGACACTTGAAATTGGTCAAAGGCCGAAATCATGGTTGTCCAGTAGAATAAGTGATCTAAACAGCCAAATGGCAGAACTTTATTTAAAAAGGTATTACATGACTGTGGCCCTAAACCATGATCAGCAATTAAATAAATGCTACTTTCTCCATTGTCAGTAAGCAAACAGATAAGCGATTGTTAAAATTTGTACATTAATTAGAACAATTGTAGTGGGAATGGCAGTGACAGCGCGATTAGCATTACGGCATAAGAAGCTGCATGTTGCAAAACGGTTTAATTGTGTTATTTTACTGGCAGAACTGTAAACAGGTTCCCGGTGCATTCGCGTAGCTGCGGTGACCTCGGTTACAATTGAGTAACAACGCGGCGCCGAGATAATTCCACTTGTGCCCTGGGACTGCGCTGTGGAGGAGCCGGGCGATGTGGTTGGCTGTAGCTGGCGGCCAATCAGAGGACGCGCTGCCTTCAGCACGTGCGTCGCTTCCTGGTAGCCTTGATGCGCCAGAGCCGGCGCGGGCCCTGGACGCTGCGTGTAATCGCCGGAACGCCTGTGGCACTCGCCTCACCAGTGACGTCATTTGAATGTAGGTTTTGACGCAGTCCGCGAGGGAACTGCACGAAAATGTCCGTGTAATATAAATCACCCATCTCAGAGGCAGTGGTACGTGCCATTCGCACACAGAACTGCACGTCTTACCACGAGGGACATACGAATGATCTGTCGAAGGTCAAAGAGAGAAACATTGTTAACTTGATGTTTTACCGGATCCGTGATATTCACGGTAACTAGTGAAATGGTCGTACTGGAAAATCCGCGCTTCATCGATACCTCGGAGATTATGCTACCGCTCGCGCACCACGTTCAAACTCACTTAAGGGGGGTAGGACGTCAAACGGACCGACTTTGAGCAGGAGAGGCACCACAGGATATTTTAATTTCCACTGTCTATACTTTTACAAAAAAATTCATGAAACTTTGTCAGCATGACCAGGGAGGATTCAGAATTCACACTCATAGCAGTGGAAGTTCGAAAACATGACGAAATTATTTTTTTTACATGTGAAATTTCATCATTTTTTTCACTTACTAATGGCAGTATTTGTTGCTATAGGTACACTTTTCTTCATAAGTAAGGGAGATTCTTCTATGAATTGTGCACAGCATACAAACCATACTTAAAGGTGTATGAAACTCTAGAATTTTCGAAATCTATTAAAAACTGTGGTAAAAATTGAGGTAATTAACTATAAAATTTGTGTTTTTCCTAAACATGAAGTTTAAAATATAACAGTTCATTCATTTTTTCATAAATTAAATAAATTCTAGAGTTTCATGCACCTGTGAGTATGGTATGTATGATGTGCAAAATTCATCGAAGAATCTCTCTAACTTATGAAGAAAAGTGCACCTATAGCAACAAATGCAACCATTAGTAAGTGAAAAAATGATGAAATTTCGCACGTAAAAACAATTATTTTTTTATGTTTTCGAACTTCCACTGCAATGAGCGTGAATCCTGAATCCTTCCTGGTGATGCTGACGAAGTTTTATGAATTTATTTGTAAACATATAGACACTGGAAATTAAAATGTCCTGTGATGACTCTCCTGCTCCAACTCGGCCCGTTTGACGTCTTACCCCCCTTAAATCCTGATAACCGGCCATTGTAGCAGCAGTAACTGATCTAACAACTGCGCCAGACGCTCGTTGTCTTATATAGGCGTTGCAGACCGCGGCGCCGTATTCTGCCAGTTTACGTATCTCTGTATTTGAATACGCATGCCTATACCAGTTTGTTTGGCGCTTCAGTGTAATAGCAAGAGCTGGACTGCAGCACTCGTCTCCAAGCACAATGGCGTCTCGGTTTCTTCTCGTCCTTGGAGGTTAAAATATAACGTACTTCATACATAAAATAGATTCTGACCTAACCTAACCTCCTCGATCCCGTCAAAAACTGATGAACGAGATGGGACGCGCTGTGACCAAGCTGTCAGCAGCTGTTATCGTGTGACCTCTGGCGACGGCCTCTGACGATCGTTGTCGGAGCCACTCTGACCGCAGCCTTAGAACTGCCTTCCTCAACGGGGTTCAAGGCGTGATTCCGATCCCTCCGGCGCGATCTGTCCAGAGCTGCGAACGTGCACGTGGTCTGCGCCCGGGCAGCCACACGCTACTCGCTTCGGCCTTCCGGCTGAGCAACTGGCGTCACCGCAGGCTAACGGAGACTGCAGGCCCCCGGTTCTCCTCAACGCCGCCACACACCCGCCGTCCTCCGTGGAAACGCGTTCGAGGGCGTTGCCACAAAAAGAGAGTCGTTACGATTGCTGTAGTGTGTTCACCAATGCATGCTCAATCAATGGTATGTTCTTGATGACGCGCCACCCTGAACCAGACAACGATTAGCTGTCTCACTGCTACCCTGCATATGGTGATGTGCTACCGGCTCCTGACGCTACCAACTCAGCTCCACCACCACCATAGTGATGGCCACCAACCTTAGAGCATTGCGGGATTGTGTATGCAAACTGCTCCTGCCCCCCCCCCCCTCCCGCAAGATCCCCTCGCTTCTAAACTGATACTGTTATTACTAAGCTTAGCCGCGAGTCCGTAGAGGGTGGTATATGTGACGTACAGAATAACTGGTCAGCATTTCCACGCGGAATTTGCGAGTGTAAGTCGGACCTTCCTTGATCCGCCTTGGTGGGTCGTGTCGTCGGATTTCCGCCTACCTGTGCGCGGTGCAGCTCTCGTAAATGTCGTCCGTTGCAAATTCTTCATTGGCGCATTGGATGTCTCTGTCGGTGGAAACTAATTATCTGAAATTGCTGTCAATCAACTTTGGGGTATCTACTTACTCGAAATTAACATTCAGAATGTCGTAATATCACTTTTATTCCTATTAGATCAATAATGAAACACTCATGTCACAAACTACTTGTCACCGAGAGCATGGCTACCATCGAACAAGACAGAAAGAACCCTTAACCCCGACTGCCGACTTTGGCGCGCAGTCCGTATCTCTTACTAGTTTCGTCACAGTTCGTGGATTTCCGATCAAGTTCGTACTTACTAAGATATGCATTTGTTAATGAACGGGCGTGAATTTTAACGAAGCAAAATTATGATAAATAGTTTTAAACATCAAGAGGCTCCTCCTAGTATTCATGTTGTCATAAATGACTTTAATTATTAAATATAAATAAACAAAATCGGTGACTTTGGCGCCAAGATGGCGGTGCTTCCCGTCACGAATATTTCCCAGGCTGACGCTTGTTGCTACGGTCCAGTGCCGAGCTCCACCCCACTACGCGCGAGATATGGCCGCTTCGTCACCTAGCCAGCCAGGGTGGTAAATGCTCTCCGACTCATGGCCGGCTACGGACTACAGCACTTCCCAACTATCGTGAATACATCAATAAGAGACAATAATTTATTAAAACTGGTATAAATGTCTTCCTCACGTAAGAGGCACCTTACACCCCCCCCCCCCCCCCACCTTTTTTTGCTGTTCGAGGCGTGTAGGCACTTCGAAAAGTATATGTATGCCTCAGTGCCCCACTCACGATTCGACAGACACCGCACTCTATGAAACCTACTGAGAATAAAGGTTTGGTTGGCTCTGAGCACTATGGGACTTAACTTCTGTGGTCATCAGTCCCCTAGAACTTAGAACTACTTAAACCTGACTAACCTTGGGACATCACACACATCCATGCCCGAGGCAGGATTCGAACCTGCGACAGCAGCGGAATAAAGGTTTAATTTTACCTCCGTGACACGGGTGGCTGCACGTAGCAACTTTCTTCGGAGAAAATAGTATTGAAAAATAGGATTCCGATAAAAAGATTGTGCATGTCAAGAAGGTGCTGCAAATATTTTTGACCTTTTATGTTTTCGAAATTAAGCAGCCACTTCTAACCCGTAGCCCAAGGATCCAACAGTAAAACCTCTCTGGGAACGCTATACCCTCTGTGTATTCTGAACGGGCACTACTGACAAGGGAAGTGCGTGACATCGTACGCTCAGAAACGTACGAGAATGTGGTTGAAATATAAATCGCTCATCCCAGGAACAATGGTATGAGCCATTCGCTTGCAAAAGTGCGCTTGAATGACTTCCTATTCAGAGACAAAGAGAGAAATTTTGGCAGCGCGTAGACACGCAATGACGATGTAGTAGGACCAAGAACACCGAGGAAAATCAAATATTGCGACCTCTCGATGTGTAGAGGTAGGGGTGTAAATGTGGAAGCGTGTGGGCAACGTGGAAACGTCTAGTATCTGGCCTGCAGAGTGCTGCACTGTAGAGGGGCAGCCAGAAATTGTTGCAATAATTCAATTTTGTCACGGTAGAGGGTTAGCAGTCAGTTGAGCAACAGACGCCGTGACAATGGTGTAGTTTATGTTCGCGCATTTTCTAAACCTTTTTCGAGGTAAGTTTTGGTATTACATTTATCTACATACCTTGTAGTTATCTTTTCTTTACGTCTGATAGCTTATAAGGGCAGGTGCATAGAAGGTTTTAGCAGTCGTTTGTCAACCGTAAATGGATAGTTGCTTAATGTAATCCACCGAAATTTAAAATGGCCATTGTGTACGTAATGTGGAAGCATACATACGATGGCATTGTGGAAACTTCTCCACAATACCAACATCAAATACATTGCTTCCAATACGCTTTGCGCCTGTTTCTAGATGCCACGAAAGCTAACTGATCGGAAACCAAGAGCTATTGTGAAGAAGTGGGATGCTGGAAACATGATTAAGGCTATAATAGCCTTAAGGGAAAAGCATATGGGGCTAAGAAGAGCAGAAAAAGCTTTCAGTGTACCTCAGACGACATTTCAATAGTTTGTGCATAGTGATATGTCAATTGAAGAATGTGTTTCTTTGAGACTTGGACATAAGCCTGTACTACCTGATGCTACTGAGAAACAGTTGGTACAGTATCTCACTGAAATGGATAATCGCTTCTATGGCCTTACCAGATCAAATGTCAAGTCAAAGACATTTCAGCTAGCGGAAAGAAATAATATTAATCATCCTTTTACTTCAACTGCTGCAGGTAGAGCTTGGTTTGACCTTTTTCTTAGACGACACAGTAATAAACTCACAATCCACATACCTATGGGGACCTCATTCACGAGAGCAAATGGGTTCAACAAAGAAGCTGTAGACAAGTTTTTTGATATTTTGGAAGCTGAGCACAGCAAACACTCCTTAAGTTACCTGAGGATTCAGATGAAGAGCCCAATGCACCAACTGTCTCTTCAGGTGAGTCAGATTTGGATCTCCCAGTTGGGAAAGGAAAACCTACTGAAGAATATGCCATTCGTATTTTTTGTGGAGGCGCATTTTCCACAGACGTCTGGGGAGAATTGTCGATGAAGTGTGTAGTGTGTGAGGAGTGGTGTCACTCTTTGTGTGCCAGAAATGAAGTAGATATTTACGTATGCGATTTTTGCAAGTGAACGCTTATGAAGCATTTTTCTTTTTCTGTGTAATTTAAATTAAATTAAAATAAAACAGCTCCTAAAATTTTTAATAGTTTTCGTTTGAAGTAGTCAGTTTCCCACAAATTTAAGGCGTTTCCACATTACCCGCACTTCTTCAAAAATTAATTAGTTGTTGTGCATGCAGAAAATGTTTTTTTTTTAATTTTTAACACATTTAGTTTTTGTGTTTCATAATATTACATTCATAGCTAAAACATTATGAATTAGCTTTGGCTAATTTTTGAAGCTGTTTTATACAGCAAAAACAAACTGGGTTTCCACATTTTCACCCCTACCTCTACAAGGTGCATTCAAGTTCTAAGGCCTCCGATTTTTTTTCTCCGGACTGGAAAGAGATAGAAACATGCACATTGTTTTAAAATGAGGCCGCATTCATTGTCAATGTGTCCCAGAGATGGCAGCACCGAATGGCAGATGGAATTTTACCGCCAGCGGCGAGAATGAGAACTGTTTTAAATACTTAAAATGGCGACGTTTTCCTTACTTGAACAGCGAGCAATCATTCGTTTTCTGAATTTGCGTGGTGTGAAACCAATTGAAATTCATTGACAGTTGAAGGAGACATGTGGTGATGGAGTTATGGATGTGTTGAAAGTGTGTTCGTGGGTGCGACAGTTTAATGAAGGCAGAACATTGTGTGACAACAAACCGAAACAACCTCGGGCCCGCACAAGCCGGTCTGACAACATGATCGAGAAAGTGGAGAGAATTGTTTTGGCGGATCGCCGAATGACTGTTGAACAGATCGCCTCCGGAGTTGGCATTTTTGTGGGTTCTGTGCACACAATCCTGCATGAGGACCTGAAATACAAAAAGTGTCATCCAGGTGGGTGCCACGAATGCTGACGGACGACCACATGGCTGCCCGTGTGGCATGTTGCCAAGCAATGTTGACGTGCAACGACAGCATGAATGGGAGCCGGCCGGTGTGGCCATGCGGTTCTAGGTGCGTCAGTTTGGAACCGCGTGACCACTACGGTCGCAGGTTCGAATCCTGCCTCGGGCATGGATGTGTGTAGTATCCTTAGGTTAGTTAGGTTTTAGTAGTTCTAAGTTCTAGGGGACTGATGACCACAGATGTTGAGTCCCATAGTGCTCAGAGCCATTTGAACCATGAATGGGACTTTCTTTTCGTCGGTTGTGACAATGGATGAGACGTGGATGCCATTTTTCAATCCAGAAACAAAGCGCCAGTCAGCTCAATGGAAGTGCACAGATTCACCGCCACCAAAAAAATTTCGGGTAACCGCCAGTGCTGAAAAAATGATGGTGTCCATGTTCTGGGACAGCGAGGGCGTATTCCTTACCCATTGCGTTCCAAAGGGTACTACGGTAACAGGTGCATCCTACGAAAATGTTTTGAAGAACAAATTCCTTCCTGCACTGCAACAAAAACGTCCGGGATGGGCTGCGCGTGTGCTGTTTCACCAAGACAACACACCCGCACATCGATCTAACGTTACGCAGCAGTTTCTTCGTGATAACAACTTTGACCTGGCTCCTAGTGACTTTTGGCTTTTTCCAACAATGAAAGACACTCTCCGTGGCCGCACATTCACCAGCCGTGCTGCTATTGCCTCAGCGATTTTCCAGTGGTCAAAACAGACTCCTAAAGAAGCCTTCGCCGCTGCCATGGAATCATGGCGTCAGGGTTGTGAAAAATGTGAACGTCTGCAGGGGGATTACGTCGAGAAGTAACGCCAGTTTCATCGATTTCGGGTGAGTAGTTAATTAGAAAAAAAATCGGAGGCCTTAGAACTTGAATGCACCTCGTACCTCTTTCGAGTAATATAAGCTTCACATGAGATGGCGAGTTTATTTTGTAAGACTACAATGTGCTAAACCACTGGTAAAGTTACACGATCTTTATTCACTCTGTGCCTTACAACCCACTTTCTGCACCAAATTGAAAGCCTATGTTACTAAATGCTTGACAAAAGGCAGATTATGTCCTTGATATTCCAATATCATCGTCTCAAAACATAATTAGTGTGGTGTTTGATAAGGACTAGCCAACGTGGTCACGCTGCAATGATAACACCAGTTCCATGAAGTCAAGCGCTGTCAGGCTCGGCTGGCACTTGGATGGGTGACCGTCCTGGTCTGCCGACCGCTGTTGGCAAATGGGGTGCACTGAGCCCGTGTGAGGCCAACTGAGCAGCTACTAGACTGAAAAGTAGCGGCTCCGGTCACTGAGGATCACGACGGGCAGCAGAGCTGTGTGCTGACCAAATGCCGCTCCATATTCACATTCAGTGACGGCTGATAATGACATGGCGGTCGGTTGGTACCGTTGTGCATTCCGAGGCCTGTTCGGACAGAGTTTACTTTTAGTTTTGATAATGGACTGCTTGAACGATAGAAGTGACATTGAATGTGAAAAAATGGGCCGCGCGGGATTAGCCGATATGGGCTTTCGGAACCGAAGGCCCATTCGTGTACCCTTGATGACTGCACGACACAAAGCTTTACCCTCACCTGGGCCCGTCGACACAGACATTGGACTGTTGATGACTGGAAACATGTTGCCTGGTCAAACGAGTCTCTTATCAAAGCGTATCAAGCGGATGAACATTTACGGGTATGGAGACAACCTCACGAATCCACGGACCCTACATGTCAGCAGCGGACTGTTCAAGCTGGTGGAGACTCTGTAACGGTATGGGGCGAGTGCAGTTGGAGTGATATGGGACCCCTGAAACGTCTGCTTACGATTCTGACGGACGACAAATGGCTCTGAGCACTATGGGACTTAACATCTGAGGTCATCAGTCCTCTAGAACTTAGAACTACTTAAACCTAACTAACCTAAGGACATCACACACATCCATGCCCGAGGCAGGATTCGAACCTGCGACCGTAGCGGTCGCGCGATTCCAGACCGAAGCGCCTAGAACCGCTCGGCCACACCGGCCGGCGACGGACCACACGTACGTAAGCATCCTGTCTGATCACCTGCATCCATTCATGTCCATTGTGCATTCCGACGAATTCGGACAATTCCAACACGACAATGCGACACCCCACACGTCCAGAATTGCTACAGAGTGGCTTCAGGAACACTCTTCTGAGATTATACACTTCCACTGGGCACCAAACTCCCCAGGCATGAAAATTATTGAACATATCAGTGATGCCTTGCAACGAGCTGTTCCAAAGAGATCTCCAACCCCTCGTTCTTTTACGGATTAATGGACAATCCTGCAGGATTAATGATGTAAATTCCGTCCACCACTACTTCAAACATTAGTCGAGTCCAGGCCACGTCATGGTGCGGCACTTTCCACGTGCTCGAGGGGGCTCTACACGGTATTAGGCGGGTGTACCAGTTTCTTTGGCTCTTCAGTGTATAAGATGCGTGTAAATAAACTGTATATGTCTCGAAACGAAAGTGGGACTGTACACTATGTCCTGGACTTACAAGACAAGTTTTATGAACATACGAGACAAAGGGAAAAATACCAAGCTAAAAATATTAAAAACGCTTTAACTTTGTGACGCCACTTTCCAGCACTCACCAGCGATTAGCGTCAGAAAGGGCCACCACCTTAGAAACTAACAAGCCGTAATTGATCTTTTTCATATTTGTAAGAGTGTATTACGAAAACATGTACTTTCAGTGATATACTGCACTAATGATCTATCCAAAACAAGTTGCTGAAAGTGTGGTTTATTATGATACAGTGGCAGGATGTGCTACTTCGGTCTGTAAAGTTTTTGCCAATGACGTTATGAACACATAATGGTTAATTTACTGGTGAAAGTACATATTTCTGTTACATGATACATGAACCAAATTTGTATTCAAGGAAGCAAGTAATATCTAATAATGAAAGAGATTTGTGGTTTCACAGCAGCACACTTTTTTCTAAAAATGGTGAAAATTAGTGCAGTGCTGGCTGGATATTCAGATAACTTGATTGCTCTCTAAACACTCAACCAGCGGATTTGAGAAAGGAAGTGAGTGTAGCATTATTTCAGATTGAGTGTTGCTTTTAATAAAGAAAATCAACAATAGTTCATTTTGTAGCACAGGTATTTGAGGTGCTAGAGTGAAAATATTGGATTTTAAATTAGTAATTAGATTTTAAATTAGTAATTAGACCATCGCAAATAACATTCAACATGTCACCCGAAAACTTTGAAACTGTACTTTCTAGAACGTGGTATATGCCTAATTATTAGAAAGATATAATAGACGGTTCTCAAATAACAAAGCGTCACTTCTACTCCTACTTGAACCAGAACTGCGTCTTTAACGTGAGAATCGGATTTTTAATAGACTTCGAATCACACTCTAGAAGTAGGGGCTCTACTCGAAATCTGTTTTGCTGAATTTACTTAGCGTTTTCAGCAAAATGGCTCTGAGCACTATGGGACTCAACTTCTGAGGTCATTAGTCCCCTAGAACTTAGAACTAGTTAAATCTAACTAACCTCACATACATCCATGCCCGAGGCAGGATTCGAACCTGCGACCGTAGCAGTCGCGCGGTTCCGGACTGAGCGCCTAGAACCGCTAGACCACCGCGGCCGGCAGCGTTTTCAGCAGTCATACGACAATTAATCTTCAATGACTGTCGTTCGCTATAAGTTGAAAGATAACATGAAGTCTAGTGTAAGGTACTCCCAACATCTAAAGCACTGGTAAGTGGAAACACATACGTAGACCACATTTGCAAACCACTTCATGTAACAGAATCACCGCTCTACTGCCATAAAAACAACGCCAGTAAGCAGTAATAACATTTTGTAGGTAGCTGATGCCCATCTACCACAATACAAAAAGATCCGCTACAGTAACTTTAAGAAAAAGACAAGCCATCTTGATCACTTGAACAAATTATTTTTCCTGGTTATAATCCACGCCTAAAATTTCAGGTAAAGATTTTGACCACTTGTGGTTTCTAATTAAACTGCGATTTCGGTCCATAGACTACGAACTGTTTCCCAGCTATGATACATTTTAATGATCAGAATGCCACAAACACCACATTTGAACTTTTCACAGTTCATGTTTCGTGTCGTGTTGGATTTTATGAGCAAAACAACAATAATTTGAATTTCTCCCGTTGTCGTCCGAAATGCGTACATTTGGACGATGAGGTCAGCTACATTGTGACGGCGCACGTAGTGGCGTACTGATTTGAAAAGATCGGCCCTCTTCGGCCGATGTCGGTCGTCGACGGAATCCGCGGATATCGGAGCCGCTGCGACCGCAGCCTTAGCAGTGGCGATGGAAGCACACAGGAACAGTTCGCCCTCACATATGAAGGTAGCTGAGTGGCTACCCGGCCCCGGTCTCGAACTGTAGCCCTCCGTGGTAGGAAACCGGCAGTGACGCAAAATAGGCCCGGAGGTGTCCTACCGGTTGCCACCTGCTAAGGCCATAACATCGAACTCAGAGCCAGCGGTTGCCCCGAAATTAACGGAGGCCAACATAACGAAATAGATTCGCGTATTACCTCTATACATTGACGTCAGGTTTTTCAACACAGGAAAATTTTGCGCCAGGTCGAGACTCGAACTCAGATTGCCTCCTTATCGCTAGCGGTCCATGTTTTCTGGGGCCTGCGCCGCAATCGAATTCTACCGACCAGCTCTTATCAATTACAATCGGGACTCTTCTGACCAGGCCACAGTTTTATAGTCGCCTGGGGTCCAACCGAAATGGTCACGAGCCTGGGATAGGCGCTTTAGGCGATGTCGTGCTGTTAGCAAAGGCACTCGCGTCCATCGTCTGCTGCCACAGGCCATTAACGCCAAATTTTGCCGCCCTGTTCCAACGGAAACGCTCGTCGTACATCGCACGTTGATTTCTGCGGTTATTTAATACAGTATTGTTTGTCTGTTAGCACTGTGCAAACACACTGGACTCGCATTCGGGAGGGCGACGGTCCAATCCGGCACCCGACCAACCTGATTTAGGTTTTTCGTGATTTCCCTAAATCGTTTCAGGCAAATGCCGGGATGATTCTTTTGAGAGGGCATGGCCGATTTGCTTCGCCACCGTGTCTAATGACCTCGTTGTCGATGGGGCGTTAAACACTAATCTCCTCCTCCTCCTCCTCCTCCTCCTCTTCTCCTCCTCTGTGCAAACGCTGTTGCTCTCGGTAGTTAAGTGAAGGCCGCCGGCCACAGCGTTTCCCGTCGTGAAAAGTTGGAAATTTGTGGTAAGAGCCTATGGCACCAAACTGCTGAGGTCAATCCCTAAGCTTACACACTACTTAATCTAACTTATGCTAAAGGCAAAACACACACCCAGGCCCGAAGAAGGACTCGAACCTCCGCCGGGACCAGCCGCACAGTCCATGACTGCATCACCCAAGACCGCTCGGCTAATCTCGCGCGGCCGTCCGTAATCACCTGGGTACAAATGACAGCTCCACTAATGCCCTTTCATAACTCGCGTTTGCGATACTATTGCCATCTGTATATCTGCATTTCGCTGTTGCATGACTTTTGTCACCACTTGTCCAGTGTCTGTATCTTCACACTACAATGTCTTCCAGATATGCATGCATGCCTGAGGGAATAGATACAGACAACGACAGTTACGGCTGCGGTAAACATTACGAAATAGATTCGCATATTGCAACTATCGATGTCAGCTGTGTGCGACACTTGAAAATTTTGCGCCGGACCGGGTCTCGAACGCTGATTTCCCACTTATCGCGAGCAGTCGCTTTAACCACTTCGGCTATCTGAGAGCGCCACCAGGATAGATCCAAACTCCCATGTACTACAGAGTCCACAACCCCGATGCTCGCAGAAATCGTGATTCCCGCACAGAGGGACAAATATCTGTCGCCATTTTAGCCCGGCTAGGCATGGATACGTAATTGATGTGTTTATATAGTGCCTGTACCTTCAAATTACAATAGACATGCATGCATCTTAACATGGACTCGAGTTGTCAACACAATTCACTGTGCAAGCTTTTGTGTGAGCTGTATTTACATGGAATGAACTCGGTCTTCTGGTCCAACTGAACCGATCATTGACTGAAAATGGTTATCTTTGGCTACTTGGAGACCATTTGCAGCCATTCGTGGAGTGCATGTTACCAAACAACGACGGAATTTTTATGGATGATAATGCCCCATGTCACCGGGTCACAATTGTTCACAATTGGTTTGAAGAACATTGTGGACAATTTGAACGAATCATTTGGCTACCCTGATCGCTCGATACGAATCCATTCATGATTTATGGGACATAATCGAGAGGTCAGTTCATGCACAAAATCCTGCATCTGCAACACTTCTTCCCATTATTGACGGTTATAGAGGCAGCGTGGCTCAATATTTCTGCGGGGGACTTCCAACGACTTGTTGAGTCCATGCCACATCGAATTGTTGCTTTACACCGGGAAAAAGAAGGTCCGACACGATACTACGGATGCTGCAGTAATGGAGGTCAAGTCTCATGGTGGCTGCCTCTACAGTCATGCCGTCTCATAGACAAAGTTTAACCTCTCCTAGATGCTTTCGGCTGTCAGAGACTACTTATCTAAACCTCAGTAGTAATTATACAGACCTGATGCATACTTGTTTTGTCAATGCATCGACTGCAGTCACGTGCCCTTAAGAGAGCCTAGTGCTCAGGCGTGACCCACTGCGCCACAGTGGCTGCTTCCTGCTGTGTCATTGTTACTACGGCGATAGTCCCTCGGCTGCTCGCGCTATGTAGTAATCGCCCTACGTCGTGCTGGCGTTACTGTCGCATCAGCGGTTAGCCCCTGACTAATTATGTTTGTATGGCTCTGGTCTGACCAGCTTCCGTGCCCTCTTGCATCAGCCGTGACAGCGTCGTTAGTTTATTCAGTCGAGCCAAAACATACCTAGTGGTTGCGCTACAGTACTCTACGGCGAAAACGACACCCAGTCACCCGGTATTAGTTTCAAGTTGCCTATCTAATGGTTTCCAGGGGAAATAACAATATGATTTTAAGAATTTCATATGATCATTGACCAAATAAAAAATTTGAACTATTTTCATACTCTACTCATTCTTTATCCCTCTTCTTCTTCTTTTTTCGTGACTTTGACCGCCATCAGCGTAGATTCAGCATGGTAGTTAACGGGTTTGGTGTGGCTAATTTAAAGGATGGCTGGATGCTCTTCCTTGTCCTACATCATAAGCCCCCTGGAGCGAATATGAGGAAACCAACAGTCTGTGTAGGGCAGTTCGTGTGAAAGTGAGCGAATTTTTTCTAAATGCCCATGAATCGTGTAATGGTTCAAATGGCTCTAAACACTATGGGACTTCACATCTGAGGTCATCAGTCCCCTAGACTTAGAACTACTTAAACCTAACTAACCTAAGGACATCACACACATCCATACCCAACGCAGGATTCGAACCTGCGACCGTAGCAGCAGCGCGGTTCCAGACAGAAGCACCTAGAACCGCTCGGCCACAACAGCCGGCAATCGTGTAACTGAGGCGGGGCTTCGGTAACAGCCCAGTATTTACCTAACATGATGTGAGAAACCACCTAAAAACAACATCCTGCTTGACAGGCCCAGCGACCCTCGTCGTTATTTCGCCGGACGGATTGTAACTGGGACTGGCGCCGCCCCTCCCCCCACCCCCACTCCCTTCACCCACGCAGCGCTTTAACACGGACGGCTATCCATGTGGGTCTCTTTATCTCTCCTACTCATTTAGAGCTACGGTCTTATATCAAACGTTTAACACAAGAAGTTATGTATTAAAGCTAGAAACTAGGTGTATGTCTTGATGCAGCATAAGTCACGACTTGCAGATCACCCAGACTTCATTCACCCAGTACTTAAGAGTGAGAGCACTTAGCGACTTCCAACAACCTACACTTCAGTATCGGACATGACGTTTGAATTTATTACTTCTTTACCATTAACTATAGACTAAACAGTATACAAATATAAAAAAGAACTTTCCAGGGATTTGAAAGCATATGCCTGGAGATTAGAGTATTTGTGCAACCATATTTCATACACAAATGTTAGTGTGGTTATTTTTGTTGTGTTCTTCAGTCCAAAGACTGGTGTGATGCAGCTCTCCATGCTACTCTATCCTGTGCAAGCCTCTTCATCTCTGAGTATCTACTGCAGCCTACATCCTTTTGAATCTGCTTAGTGTATTCATCTCTTGGTCTCCCTCTACGATTTTTACCCTCCAAACCTCCCTCCAATTCTAAGTTGGTGATCCCTCGGTGCCTCAGAACATGTCCTACCAACCGATCCCTTCTTCTGGACAGGTTGTGCCACAAATTCCTCTTCACCCCATTTCTATTCAATACCTCCTCATTAGTTACGTGATCTCCCCATCTAGTCATCAGCATTCCTCTGTAGCACCTCTTTCGAAAGCTTCTGTTCCCTTCTTGTCTAAACTAGTTATCGTCCATCTTTTACTTCCATACATGGCTACACTCCATACAAAGACCTTCAGAAAAGACTTCCTGACAGTTAGATCTATACTCGATGTTCACAAATTTCTCTTCTTCAAACCGCACTCCTCAACATTGCTACTCTACATTTCATATCCTCCTTACTTTGACAATCATCAGTTATTTTGCCCCCCGAATAGCAAAATTCATCTACTACTTTGTCTCATTTCCTAATTGAATTCCCTCAGCATCACCTGATTTAATTCGACTACATTCCATTATCCTAGTTTTGCTTTTGTTGACGTCCATCTTATATCCTTCCGTTCTACTGATCTTCCAGGTCCTTTGCTGTCTCTGACAGAATAACGATGTCATCGGCAAACCTCAAGGTTTTTACCTCTTCTCCATGGATTCTAATTCCTACTCCGAATTTTTCTTTTGTTTCCATTACTGCTTGCTCAATATACAGATTGAATAACATCGGGGATAGGCTACAACCCTGTCTCACGCCCTTCTCAACCACTGCTTACCTTTCATGTCCCTCGACTCTCAAAACTGCCATCTGGTTTCTGTACAAATTGTAAATAGCCTTTCGTTCCCTGTATTTTACCCCTGCCACCTTCACAAATTGAAAGAGAGTATTCCAGTCAACATTGTCAAAAGCTTTCTCTAAGTCTACAAATGCTAGAAACGTAGATTTGCCTTTCCTTAACCTATCTTCTAAGGTAAGTCGTAGCGTCAGTATTGCCTCCCGGGTTCCAACCTGTCTAAGGAATCCAAACTCATCTTCCCCGAGTTCGGTTTCTACCAGTTTTTCCTTTTGTTTGTAAAGAACTCGTGTGAGTATTTTGCAGCCATGACTTATTAAACTTATATAAAATAAAAATTGGGTTTTATATTTTTAAGGATCATCATGACATAATATAACGGGAGCACTTGTTGGAAAGGATACCTTCAGTTTCACAAAGGTCCGTAATAACTTTTGCTGTTCACCGACGAAACTACAGGAAAACACCACGTTGATTCTTCTGACAGTCGCAGACAGGGTTATTCTTATTGTCTGGCCTATTTAAGTGGGAAGCAGCTGAGCCATGGTTGGTATGCATCCGTACCAACCTAGTTATCAGCTTCCCGATCACATGAAAGTTTCGTAACGGTATGAGTTTTTAAGTGCTCTCCGGATGTCATTGCTGTATTTCCCTTTGTGGCACATTGAATAACATCGGGGATAGGCTACAACCCTTTCTTAATCCCTTGTCAACCACTGCTTCCCTTTCATGCCCTTCGATTCTTATAACTGCCATCTGGTTTGTATACAAGTTGCAAATTGCCTTTCGCTCCCTATATTTTACCCCTACCAACTTCAGAATTTGAAAGAGAATATTCCTCTCCCCATCCTTCCTCGATCAGTTTCCGTATCCATGACTTGAAACTGACAGATGGACGTCCGTTACAGGACCAGAAACACTGACCTTGCACGCCGACTAATTGACTTTGTAATTGTAAACCAATCCAACATGATCTTGGACCCGTTAACATGAGGTTCTCATACCTCTTTGCTCATTTTGCAATGATTCTTGTACACTTTCCAGTATTTGTATGATCATTTTGCTCTTCCTCTTTCGGTTTTCGATAGACTAAATTTTATTTTTGGACTCTGATACTATCAGCACGTTCTGGAGACCCACATGACGACCAAATTTGAGTCTCTCAAGTCGGTATCGCTTCCGTAGTAAAAATTGAGCATTTCGAAAGCAGACGAAATTGCTTGATATATTTCTGACTTGGGACAAGAAACGCCATTTGAGCCTTCTGCTAGACAGTGCGTACAGTTCCACTTCATGGCAAGAAAAGTTGACAGCGAAGAAGGTGGATTGGTCAGAAGCCGTAGCACACGTACACTAGTGTTGTTACGCTCTTGGAAGTAGTTCCTACTTATGTATTATTACTAAGTTAAGTCAATTGAAACTTTAAAGCATTCTAATGGATTAAGAGCCATCAAAGTTTTTCTTTATGACGCTTGAACTATGTAGTTTTTTATTTCAAAAATCGTTTAGACTCACAGTACTGTTGTGCTCTGATTGTCGCGTTGTTAATACGCAGTAAGAAAATGGGTGAGGATGCTTCTTGTTCCGTAGTGAATCACTCGTGAGGAACACGGTTAAAAAGTGCCGAGAAATAGTTCGTTCTTAAGTTCTTCATAAATTTACAGAAAAAAAATCGGCTTTGAAGTTTTCCGAGGAACTGTATTTAATACAGTTGAGATATAAACATGCGTTGGATGTATAGCGTAGTCGATGCGTTGTAGATTGATAATCTAAGGCAGCTCATGAAGCGCTGGTTCAAGTCTCACCATATTTATATCTTCTTCCCTTCAGTTTGAAATACCTGCATTTCGTAATTGTAAAATTCATCAGTTTTTATGAATAATGCACGTCTACTTGTTTCTAATTACATACTGCGCGCGAAATTCCTGTTTTCATTTCAAATATAAATTCTTAATAATCGATATTTTATGAAAGATTGTTAACAAAGGTTGCTTAAATTAAGAAAACATAATTTAATTTTAGGGCAAAAATGAAAAACCAAATACTCTTCATCTGGACTGTGTCCATTGTTTTATATCATAGATGTAGTTTCACACGAGCCAGAGTGATAAGTGTCATAGAAACATGAAAAACAATCATTTTCACAGCATCGAGCACACCATACAAATGCTGAATTTTTACGTTTGTCACTGTACCATTGCAATATGAACCCAAGAGAACTGATCTGCAGCCAAGTTAAGGGATTTGACCTTAGAAGTAACAAGACTGTCAAGCTACGAGACACTCTGGAACTAACGCACACAGCTTTTTCACGCGTCACTGCCGAAGGCTGACGGCACGTCAGAAAAGAAGAGGAGAAAAAGCGGCGCCTGGGCGGCTTCATAGATTCTGTTGTTGATCGACTCGTCATCAACGTAGCAGATGACAGTTCCAGAAGTGAAACGTAATTCACGGATTCGGATAAGGAAGGAGCTAAGAGATTACCAGACGTTTGAATGTATTTAATACCATCAGCAGCTTCAGTATTCAACAGAACTGTGAAATCCTAGCAAAATGCTTTTGCATCACACCTAGGTCGCTCAGAAAAATTACCCGTGTTTCAGTTAGGAATTTTCATCACCCTTATTTGTAATTAGAATACTATGGTAGGCGAGAACAAGACCATATTATGCTTTCCGTCTGATCACCTAAGAAGCGTGCGGTAGCAGTGAAGTTATGCGGAATATTGTTTCATTCGCTTTACAAATTAAATGACATTCGAAGCTATATTGTTTCTTTGCTCGTCTCTTTTTAGGTCTGACCTGCGACTGCTCACATCTCTGCAAGTTAGTTGGGCCAACTGGCTGATCTGTGCTGTCCACGTTTAATGCGCCGGTAAAGCTGAGGTCCCTCATTATAGCGTGTAACTCAGCGTAAAACGTATCATTATGATCGTATTTGACTGTAATGGACACAGCTTTGCTTCCGCTCCACGAGAAAAGAAATCCAATGACATTCAAGCAAACTGCGAAGAACACGTGGCGTAATGTTTACAATGGTTTTTCTTATGGTGAAAAGAGTTTTGCAGTCTTCAGCTCCTCCTGATGACCGCTAGCTGCAAATTAGGAACTGTAAACACACCGAGCAGGCAGCAATAGAACTGTACGCTGCAATTTGGAGACAACTATCGACCTAGTGAGTGCGCAGCCCTCTCCATACCATTCGTTTACAAACAACACTATAAATTGTGCGCTGCGCGGCC
Organism: Schistocerca serialis cubense; assembly: GCF_023864345.2. Classification (NCBI taxonomy): domain Eukaryota; kingdom Metazoa; phylum Arthropoda; class Insecta; order Orthoptera; family Acrididae; genus Schistocerca; species Schistocerca serialis. The sequence continues at coordinate 308,743,841 of NC_064646.1, read as the reverse complement.
ATGTCACGTGTTGCGCAGCCCCTCCCGCCAGAGGTTCGAGTCCTCCCTCGGGCATGGTTGTGTGTGTTGTCCTTAGCGTAAGTTTAAATTAGTTTAAGTAGTGTGTAAGTCTATGGGCCGATGACCTCTGCAGTTTGGTCCCTTAGGAAATCACACACACTTGAACATTTATAAACTGTGCAGCACCGTGAGAAGTATTTTCTCCGTTAGTAGCCCCAGAAGAAGGAAAACTGCAAACGTGCTCGGAACGTCGGTTTTATCCACAGAGCAACACTTATTCTGCAACATAACGTGGCTCCGAAATAGAATTGCTCCCACAATATCTTATTCGTCAAGTATGTGATGCCACATATCGTACATGTTGGTTAAAGGACTGTGAATTTTTGCAACTAGCCTAAAAAAAATAAAAATAAAAGATACTGCAGTTTTACTTCATCTAAACATGAAGCCATCCTATTTTTAGATTTCACCGAAGTCTTAAACAAGTATGTCCCTAGCAACGTTGTGGGGGATGGGAGAGACCAACCGTGGGTCGGTAGCAGAGTTAGAAAGCTGCTACGAAAGCAGAGAGAGACGTGGTTTAAATTATTAATAAATGTCAACGAAGCCAAAATGATGGTAAGGAGGTCAACGCCAGAAGCACTTAGTAAGTTAAAAAGTAAAATTTTGCTAACTGATCAGACTAAAAATCATAAGGAAACTTACGAAAAATCAGTAAGCGGATCGAAACCATCTATTCAGAAACTCAGTGACAAAACTGGCATCGTAATGGAAGACGACAAAGAGAAGGCCGAAATAATGGATTCGGTTTGCCGAAACTGTTACATCGCAGAATTTCGCAACATGAAATCTCCTATCAATTATCGCACGAAAGCCATAAGCGATTAAGGAACAGAAAATCAACTAAAACCGCTCGACAGTGCAAAACGAACTGGACCGGACGAAATTCCTTTGAGTTTCTACAGAGTTTAGGTGAAAGAAGTTGCACATTTTCTAGAAGTAGTTTAGAGCAGGTCAATGGAGCACCAAAAGGTACTTAGCGACTGAGAAGAAGTGTAAGTATTTCCTACTTTCAGAAAGTCTCGTGGAATAGATGCCAGTATCGCTGGCCCCAGTCTGTTACAGTTCACGCATTACGAGCTTCGTTGGAGAACGAGTAGATCATCTATAAAAATCAACACGGATTCCGTCAACCTTTCAAACCTCAGTTCGCTCTTTCCGTCCATAAGATCCAAAGCGCTGAAGACATTGGAGCCGAGGTTGATCTTGAACGTAAATAAATGTAACGTGATGCGCGTAAACAGGCGAAATAAGTCCCCCACCTTTCGATTTAATTGTTGGCTACCGATTCCTGGAAATAGAAAGTGCCGTAAAATGTCGGGTGGTTATAATTAAACTGACGGTGGTCCGAGTGCTGCAGCGCGAGCTGTACACATCGCAGGACATCGTAGATACACTCCTGGAAATGGAAAAAAGAACACATTGACACCGGTGTGTCAGACCCACCATACTTGCTTCGGACACTGCGAGAGGGCTGTACAAGCAATGATCACACGCACGGCACAGCGGACACACCAGGAACCGCGGTGTTGGCCGTCGAATGGCGCTAGCTGCGCAGCATTTGTGCACCGCCGCCGTCAGTGTCAGCCAGTTTGCCGTGGCATACGGAGCTCCATCGCAGTCTTTAACACTGGTAGCATGCCGCGACAGCGTGGACGTGAACCGTATGTGCAGTTGACGGACTTTGAGCGAGGGCGTATAGTGGGCATGCGGGAGGCCGGGTGGACGTACCGCCGAATTGCTCAACACGTGGGGCGTGAGGTCTCCACAGCACATCGATGTTGTCGCCAGTGGTCGGCGGAAGGTGTACGTGCCCGTCGACCTGGGACCGGACCGCAGCGACGCACGGATGCACGCCAAGACCGTAGGATCCTACGCAGTGCCGTAGGGGACCGCACCGCCACTTCCCAGCAAATTAGGGACACTGTTGCTCCTGGGGTATCGGCGAGGACCATTCGCTACCGTCTCCATGAAGCTGGGCTACGGTCCCGCACACCGTTAGGCCGTCTTCCGCTCACGCCCCAACATCGTGCAGCCCGCCTCCAGTGGTGTCGCGACAGGCGTGAATGGAGGGACGAATGGAGACGTGTCGTCTTCAGTGATGAGAGTCGCTTCTGCCTTGGTGCCAAAGATGGTCGTATGCGTGTTTGGCGCCGTGCAGGTGAGCGCCACAATCAGGACTGCATACGACCGAGGCACACAGGGCCAACACCCGGCATCATGGTGTGGGGAGCGATCTCCTACACTGGCCGTACACCACTGGTGATCGTCGAGGGGACACTGAATAGTGCACGGTACATCCAAACCGTCATCGAACCCATCGTTCTACCATTCCTAGACCGGCAAGGGAACTTGCTGTTCCAACAGGACAACGCACGTCCGCATGTATCCCGTGCCACCCAACGTGCTCTAGAAGGTGTAAGTCAACTACCCTGGCCAGCAAGATCTCCGGATCTGTCCCCCATTGAGCATGTTTGGGTCTGGATGAAGCGTCGTCTCACGCGGTCTGCACGTCCAGCACGAACGTTGGTCCAACTGAGGCGCCAGGTGGAAATGGCATGGCAAGCCGTTCCACAGGACTACATCCAGCATCTCAACGATCGTCTACATGGGAGAATAGCAACCTGCATTGCTGCGAAAGGTGGATATACACTGTACTAGTGCCGACATTGTGCATGCTCTGTTGCCTGTGTCTATGTGCCTGTGGTTCTGTCAGTGTGATCATGTGATGTATCTGACCCCAGGAATGTGTCAATAAAGTTTCCCCTTCCTGGGACAGTGAATTCACGGTGTTCTTATTTCAATTTCCAGGAGTGTATGTCCATTAATCGATGAGCAGGCGGGGTATGCTGAAAACGTGACTGTTCCACTTTCTGTCTCGAGGTGAAAATATGGCGCTGTTTTGACGTCAGTATGCCCTTTGCTGCTTGGCGACCTGTGTTGATTTCTTTTGTGAAGTGACTGTTGATGTGAAGGGTTAAAAAGGTTGAAGTTTTCGTACGAAACGCTATAGCTGTTGAGAAGAAAGACTGTGTGTTGCTGGTAAAGTTGCTTTATCAGAATTGCAACAATAGCAGCGCTAAAATGCAAGACTATCGCCGACAGGAACAGCTGTGAAGAGGCCCCATGTCATTAAATGGGCTACAGAATATGATCAAGAAATTTATTGTCACAGGTGCAGCAGGAAGAGAAAGGCGGCCCATTCACATGGCAGCTGTTGAAGTTACTGTAGCTATAGCCGACCGTGCAGCACAAGTCTCAAATTCTGCAGCCAGTGCTCCAGAATGTCACGGGAATTTTCTCTCCCCTTATCAATAGTTGAAAAGATTTTTCGGCGCATTTTACGCTGGTATCCCTACAGGATCCAGAATGTGCATGAAATGAAGGCCCAAGATAGGCTACAACGCAGTGACTTTGCCCTTCACTTTTTCGCATTCAGGTAAAAGGATGGCGTGTAGCCAAGGAATATTCTTTGGACAAGCAAGGCCCATTTTACTCCCTACGATGCCGTAAATGCGCAGAACTATGACATATCGGGTTCCGTTATGTTGCATGTTGTGCAGGAACATCCACTGCACTCAGCTCGTGTGACTGTGTGGTGTGGTTTGACATCATCCTTCACTCTCAGTCCGTTTGTCTTCGAGGAGAAGACATTCCCGCGGACATTTTCGATCTGTGACATCTGTACTTTTTAAGAACCTCATTGTTTAACACGTTATTTCAGATTTTCAAGAACGCAAGTGTGTCCACACCACTATTTTCATGCAAGATCGGGCGACACCACATGTCCCTCACCAGGTAAAATATTTGCTTCGACTAAACCTTCGGTAACGACCGCATCATCTCTAGGCATTTTCGAGATACGCGGCCTTCCAAAATCTTCCTACCTAAATCCATGTGACTTCTGGTTGTGGCGATATCTTGAACATTGTGTGAGTCAGAGACGTATATGAAGGACAGGATACGACGATGTATCGAACTGATTACACAGATTATGCTGTGAACAAAAAAATGGCTCTGAGCACTATGGGACTTAACATCTATGGTCACCAGTCCCCTAGAACTTAGAACTACTTAAACCTAACTAACCTAAGGACAGCACACAACACCCAGCCATCACGAGGCAGAGAAAACCCCTGACCCCGCCGGGAATCGAACCCGGGAACCCGGGCGTGGGAAGCGAGAACGCTACCGCACGACCACGAGATGCGGGCCATGCTGTGAACAACTGTCGACCATGCCGTATAGTGGATGCAGGATGTTCCTGGGTCGGGAGATCGTATTGAACAGATAGCGTGACTTGTGACCATATAATAAACGTGCCAGAACCACCGTTATCATATGTTGGAACGTTTCTGCCCTTACCTGCAACCACACCACATCCTGCCTATTTACGGCACCATATTTCACCTGGTGGGAGAAAGTGGAGGTATTATTTTTTAAGCATATTCCATGAGCACACTGATTAACGAACATACCTACGACGTTTCATCGTCGTGCGACGTATACAGCCCGCACAGGCCACTCAGAATACCATCAGTTTCATTATAACCACGCCGTAATCTTGCAGGTCTACCAGAAGTGGAATAACAGGAAACACAAGCAAGGCTGAGATCCATTGCGGAAATTTTAAGAAAATGTAAGTCACTCAGATATGAGGGCCTGAGGGTGTTTCAGAGTCGCTCAATAAACTCCATTGGCAGACGGAATAAGACAGACGTTGTGTGTCCTGGAGAGTTCTTTACTGTTGAAACTTACAGCTCGAAACAAAGTCGGGAAACATACCTTCTTACCACATGCGTGTCACGAAATAACCATGACGGGAAAATCAGAGTTAGTTTGTTAGTTATATGTTCAAATGTGTGTGAAATCTTATGGGATTTAACTGCTAAGGTCATCAGTCCCTAAGCTTACACACTACATAACGTAAATTATCCTAAGGTCAAACACACACACCCATGCCCGAAGGAGGACTCGAACCTCCGCCGGGACCAGCCGCACAGTCCATGACTGCAGCGTCTTAGTTATATGTTCCATGGGTAATTTTAACGATTCTTGTATGGAAATGACGTAGAACGAGTAAGTTTACAGGATATGTACACAAGATTAGGAAGGAAATAGAAGCAATTCAGAGGCGGGCTGCTAGATTTGTTACTGGTAGGTTTGATCATCACGCGAGTGTTACGGAAATGCTTCAGGAACTCGGGTGGGAGTCTTTAGCGGAAAGGAGGCGTTCTTTTCGCGAATCGCTACTGAGGAAGTTTAGAGAACCAGCATTTGAGGTCGACTGCAGTACAATTTTATTGCCGCCAACTTACATTTAGCGGAAAGACCCCAAAGATAAGATAAGAGAGATTAGGGCTCGTACAGAGGCATATAGGCAGTCATTTTTCCCTCGTTCTGTTTGGGAGTGGAACAGGGAGAGAAGATGCTAGTTGTTGTACAAGGTACCCTCCGCCACGTACCGTATGGTGGATTGCGGAGTATGTATGTAGATGTAGATGTAGATGTACATGTGAACGCTAATGAACATATAATTTTTTCATTCCTACTCAAGCTGAAAAACTAGATTTTTATACAAGCTACCAGATTTTAAATAAAAATTGGTGAATGAAACAGAAGGAGTTTTTCGGGAAAAAATAATTTCAAGTTAGATTTAAAACTTACTTTGCTACCTAACAGATATTTCATGATATTAAGCAAATGATCAAACAATTTTGTTGCTGCATTTTGAACTCCTTTCTGAGTCACTGACCTCTTTAATAGTGGTTAATAAATGTAATATTTTCCGTTAGTGCTGTAGATATGGACATCACTACTCTTCTCAAACCATGACGATATGGAGCTGCCGGCCAGTGTGGCCGAGTGGTTCTAGGCGCTTCAGTTTGGAACCACGCGACCGCTACGGTCGCAAGTTCGAATCCTGCCTCGGGCTTGGATGTGTGTTATGTCCTTAGGTAAGTTAGGTTTAGGTAGTTCTAAGTTCTAGGGGACTGATGACCTAAGATGTTAAGTCCCATAGTGCTCAGAGCCATTTGAACATTTTTGATATGGAGCTCATGCGACGTTTTTGGATAGTCGTTTTTCCCACGTAGAGAGAAAAGAAATGTGCTAGAAACACACATCGCCACACACCTTAAGTTTACTTGCAGAGCATGGATGTAGCTGTAGATGTAGCCTCACGTAACACTTTCACCAGACTGGTCCCTACTTGTCCAGGATAATCCAGATCTTGTACTTCTTCCATATTCTTTTTGTGCCAAAGCTGTTTGTAGTTTATGGCTCATGCATCCTCAGATGTAAAATTTACTTTACCTGCATCTCTTTGTGTTTATCAAGGTGTTCGATTAGATTATTTGTTGTTCATTATTCCACGTTTTGCCCATACATGTCTTCCGCAATGCCTTGTGAGTTCTTAATACGAATTTTCCATTGTATTTTTCTAGATGGGAAACGGCCTTGCCGCAGTGGATACACCGGTTCCCGTGAGATCACCGAAGTTAAGCGCTGTCGGGCGTGACCGGCACTTGGATGGGTGACCATCCAGGCCGCCATGCGCAGTTGCCATTTTTCGGGGTGCACTCTGCCTCGTGATGCCAATTGAGGAGTTACTAGAGCGATTAGTAGCGGCTTCGGTGAAGAATACCATAATAACGGCCGAAACAGCGATGTGCTGACCCCACGCCCCTCCTATCCGCATCCTCCTCTGAGGATGACACGCTGGTCGGATGGTCCCGATAGGCCACTCATGGCCTGAAGACGGAGTGCTTTTTATCTTTCTAGATTACCGAATGATTAATACCTCTGAATACGGGTTCCTTAACTTCTGATGCCGATGGAGAGAAATAAAACAACAAGAGACTTTCAGGATAAACGTACTATCAACGGAGTCCAGTTTCTCACTGGACAGAGCATAAAATTACAGCCACGGCCTTCTCAAAAACGAAGTCCTACGTTAGTTTGAAGTGTGTGACTTTTGTATGCTTACGATTGATAAAAATAAATTCTGAACCCCCATCAAAATGTGCCACAAATACAGCTTACGAAATTCATCAATGTGATGTGATGAATTTTTATAGCTGCAGTCAAATTCCATGTTTAGGATCCAGAACTTACGCGTGGTAAGTAAATACTAATAGAAAACATATCTCTACAGCACAATATTTATTACGTTAACATAAATCAGAAAAGAATTTCACGGTAACAACAGACACCGGAGACATTCACAGAAATTAAAAATACTACAGGTCTACAGACCTACCACAACATAAATGTCTCTCCCCGCTACTTTAAAGGATGTGAGGTCACGAAAACTGGCATAAACATGAAATTATTAATGTAATTAAACTACTTGAAGACTCCAGAATGAGATTTTTCACTCTGCAGCGGAGTGTGCGCTGATATGAAACTTCCTGGCAGATTAAAACTGTGTGCCCGACCGAGACTCGAACTCGGGACCTTTGCCTTTCGCGGGCAAGTGCTCTACCAACTGAGCTACCGAAGCACGACTCACGTCCGCTACTCACAGCTTTACTTCTGCCAATACCTCGTCTCCTACCTTCCAAACTCTACAGAAGCTCTCCTGCGAAACATGCAGAACTAGCACTCCTGAAAGAAAGGATATTGCGGAGACATGGCTTAGCCACAGCCTGGGGGATGTTTCCAGAATGAGATTTTCACTCTGCAGCGGAGTGTGCGCTGATATGAAACTTCCTGGCAGATTAAAACTGTGTGCCCGACCGAGACTCGAACTCGGGACCTTTGCCTTTCGCGGGCAAGTGCTCTACCAACTGAGCTACCGAAGCACGACTCACGCCCGGTACTCACAGCTTTACTTCTGCCAGTACCTCGTCTCCTACCTTCCAAACTTTACAGAAGCTCTCCTGCGAAACATGCAGAACTAGCACTCCTGAAAGAAAGGATATTGCGGAGACATGGCTTAGCCACAGCCTGGGGGATGTTTCCAGAATGAGATTTTCACTCTGCAGCGGAGTGTGCGCTGATATGAAACTTCCTGGCAGATTAAAACTATGTGCCCGACCGAGACTCGAACTCGGGACCTTTGCCTTTCGCGGGCAAGTGCTCTACCAACTGAGCTACCGAAGCACGACTCACGTCCGGTACTCACAGCTTTACTTCTGCCAGTACCTCGTCTCCTACCTTCCAAACTTTACAGAAGCTCTCCTGCGAAACATGCAGAACTAGCACTCCTGAAAGAAAGGATATTGCGGAGACATGGCTTAGCCACAGCCTGGGGGATGTTTCCAGAATGAGATTTTCACTCTGCAGCGGAGTGTGCGCTGATATGAAACTTCCTGGCAGATTAAAACTGTGTGCCCGACCGAGACTCGAACTCGGGACCTTCGCCTTTCGCGGGCGTAATTCCTGGGTTTGGTGGGGATTTTGGTTTATTAACATACTTTTTGGTTATTACCTTATCGTTTTTACAGTGAACGGAACGTTTGGTATGTTTTTTATGCCAGAACACACGAATCCAAAAATTGAGTCGACACCTTTTTTTACGTTCAATTCAAATAAAATAAATAAAGTCATGTATCTTTGTAAAGTAAAGATAATCCAGTGTCACAAATTAACACATAAATAATAATTTTTTGTCAACATTCACAGTCTCAGTAACATATATACCGATCTGAATACTTAAATGTTCATATTCGATATAATTATGTCTTTGAATTGGTATTCTTGCCATTACGGCATTTTTGCAACAGATGAAGCTCGTTAAGTGTTCTGGAAGGAGACAGGTATGATGTATTGATAGCTACGTTTATGTAACAATTTTAAGAATGCCTTTACAAAATTTGCCTTTTGAGCTTACTGTAGCCAACACTGTAGCAGGTCGTTAGAAACTTCAAAGATGAGAGTGGAAAGCTGGACTTGAACAACAAAGTGAATTGTAATAACTTGGTTAAGTAATTTGTAAAATTATTCATTTGTAGTGAACTGAAAAGGAGATTATCTGTATGCCATGCTAACCAACTACCATCCAGCTCACATAGAATACCTAAGACAGAAACTTTTGTAGTGAAGTTTAATACAGTAGCTAAGACGAATCAGTTGTGATGGAGATCCTGAAACTGCCGAATGGAAATTCTCTGACCATACTATGTGAACTCTTTGATGAGAGATGGTAGGATATCATGAGAATGCTCTGAACATACTATGTGAATTCTTTGATGAGAGATGGCACGATATCCTAACGGCAGTTGACACTGATACACCTACTCCATACAGATAGGGACAAAGAGGGCGTCATTAGTTCATTAGTGTCTGTTCCGTGGAAGATCCTCTCTAAAACACTCAAGAATGAAGATAATCTTCATAAACAGATTGGTGAGTATCAGGCCGGCTTCAGAATAGGACGTTCTTGCCCAAAGCATATTTTCAAAATAATAAAAAAAAAGATATCGTCAGGTATAAGACGATTCATAGGTTCTACCATGTTGTTATATTCACTGAGCTTATAAAAGCATAGGACCCACATGAACCATGGACCTTGCCGTCGGTGGGGAGGCTTGCGTGCCTCAGCGATACAGATGGCAGCACCATAGGTGCAACTACAAAGGAGGGGTATCTGTTGAGAGGCCAGACACACGTGTGGTTCCTGAAGAGGGGCAGCAGCCTTTGCGGTAATAGAAGGGGCAACAGTCTGGATGATTGACTGATCCGGCCTTGTAACACTAACCAAAACGCCTTTCGGTGCTGGTACTGCGAACGGCTGAAAGCAAGAGGAAACTACAGCCGTAATTTTTCCCGAGGGCATCCAGCTCTACTGTATAGTTAAATGATAATAGCATCCTCTTGGGCAAAATATTCCGGAGGTAAAGTACTCCCTCATTCGGATCTCCGGGCGGGGACTACTCAAGAGGGCGTCGTTATCAGAAGAAATAAAACTGGAATTCTACGGATAGGAGCGTAGAATGTTAGATACCTTAATCGGCAGGTAGATTACCAAATTTAAAAAGGGCAGTGGGTAGGTTAAAGTTAGATATAATGGGAATTAGTGAAGTTCGGTGGCAGAGGAACAGGACTTCTGGCCAGGTGAATACAGGGTTATAAATATAAAATCAAAGAGGGGTAATGCAGGAATAGGTTCAATAATGAATAAAAACTAGGAACGCAGATAAGCTACTATGAACAGCATAGTGAACACATTACTGTAGCCAAGACAGACACGAAACGCACATCCACCACGGTAGTACAAGTGTATATGCCTACTAGCTCCGCAGATGAGGTGGAGACTGAGGAAATGTATGATGAGATAAAAGAAATTATTCAGGTAGTTAAGGGAGACGAAAATTTAATAATTATGGGGGACTGGAATTCGATAGTAAGAAAAGGAAGAGAAGGAGAAGTAGGTGAATATGGAATGGTGGAAAGGAATGAAAATGGAAGCCGCCTGGTAGAATCTTGCACAGAGCATAACACTTGATTCAAGAATCATGAAAGAAGTTTGTAAACGTGGAAGAGACTTGGAGACACCGGAAGGTTTCAGATTGATTATTTAACGATAAGACTGAGATTTCGGAACAATGTCTTTAATTGTAAGACATTTTCAGGGGCTGATGTGGACTCTGATCACAATTTACTGGCTATGAAATGTAGATTAAAACTGAAGGAACTGCAAATAGGTAGGAATTTAAGGAGATGGGACCTGGATAAACTGAAAGAATCAGAGGTTGTAGAGGATTTCAGAGAGCATTAAGGAACGTTTGACAAGAACATTGGAAAGAAATACAGTGGTATAACAGAATGAGTAGCTTTGAGAGATGAAATAGTGAAGGCATCAGAGGATCAAGTAGGTAAAAAGAAGAGGGCTAGTAGAAATCCTTGGATAACACAAGAGATATTGAGTTTAACCGATGAAAGGAGAAGATATAAAAATGAAATAAACGAAGCAGGCGAAAGACATTAGAAACGTCCAAAAAATTAGATCGACAAGAAGCGCAAAACGAATAAGCAGGAATGACAAGAGGACAGATGTAAGGATGTAGAACCATATATCACCAGGGGAGTAAGATAGAAGCTGCTACAGGAAAATTAAAGAGACTCTTGGTGAAAAGAACTACCTGTATGAATATCAAGAGCCCAGATGTCAAAACAGTCCTAAGCAAAGAAGGGAAAGCAGAAAGGTGGAAGGAGTATATAGAGGATCTATACAAGGGTGATGTACTTGAGGCAATGTTATGGTAATGGAAGAGGACTCAGATGAAGATGAGATACGAGATATGATACTGCGTGACCCCTGTGAAATCGAAACTGGCTTCAGACAATGTGATAGACTCCATCTGTTCCTCTTTAACTGTACCTTGGAAGATGTAATTCGAGAATGAAGGGAGACACTGAATCAGGAAGATTGGAATGAAAACGGTGAAGACATGGACCCAGACTGAAAGAGGTGTTGATCGCTAGGCGTTTGCATACGACCTGGCCATTTTTTACCAACAATATTAAATCAGCAACCATAAAGATTGATCGACCTACAGCGGTAGCTGGGGAAGTAGAATTATCACAGGCCTCTTCTGAGGAGACAAAATGCACGACAAACAGTAGCGACGGACCAGAATAGATGATTTTAAACCAAGGGAAGATTAATCATCTGAAGAAATTTAGACACCTAGATGAGGTAACCCAATAGAATGACTTAGAACAGGAAGCAGTTAATATTAGGATCTGCAAATTGGACCGAGCGTATTACCCGACGAAAAACTTATGTAATTAAAAATCACTGAGAACTGGAGCTACGTTCAGACACAACAGTATGTTTTTCAGACCAGAAGATTTATATGTTTAGGAGACATTGATTATAAACAGACGAGGACTAGTGGATGTATTAGGGAAAAGATAAAGCAGAATATTGAGGAAGATTTTAGGCAGGAGACGGATTAATGGGTACATATGTTGAGATGAAATAAGAAGCTGTCCAGGAAGATAGAACGAGTAACATCGTCGATTAAAAAGAATAGGTTGTTATACTATAAGCACATCTTCAGAGTGTCTGATTACCGTCAGCCAAAAAAAATCTGGAATTTATCAAGGCCAAAGGCAAAATTATTGTGATGGTTCCAAGAATATGATAAATATTTTAAAGTAATCTGTATCCTAAAGGACAGAGTCATGGATAGGAATGAATTTAGACAAATGATGACAAACTAGCGGCGTTTTAATCTGGGAAAAGGACTCAAAAGACGAAGTGGGTCTCTGTCAGAAGACCGGAAGAAGGCACTGAGTGATGGGCTCAAGAGATACTGGCAGGCCGTCAAAGCTGGCTGATGATCAGGACCCAAAAAGGTAAATGATATTGACTGTTAACTCGTAGTTCATAGTGTCTCAATTAAAATATAAAAAGAAAATTATGTCTTGATAGGACTGCCGTGTGAACCTTTACTTCACACAATTGTTGAAATAGGTCCGTCAACACGTTTGTGTTCGACTGATATCAGCTATCAGCTACTGAATACACGTGTTTGAATTTATCGTATCCGTTCTAGTCGGAATTCCCAGTGTACCCATGCTTTCCTCCTGATATGCACTTACGAAAAGGAAGCGCGAGTTTTTATGTAACCTTCGTCACAGATCTTTGTATTTGCATGTTCCTGCAGCTCTACTTCCATTACCTCCAGCCCTTGTTATTTACATATAGACCCACTGAGACGGAACCGTTAGTACCGTCCCATTACTTTCAAACATGGTACGCTGCTTCTTTAGTATCAGTGACACATTAGTCATGTTTACTGTTTGTGCTGATACCGAGAACTTTTGGAGAAGGGATGGACACAACTATATTTCTTAAATTTCCGGTGCACATCCATTTATTTTCCTTTTCCTACCATGTTGTTCTTAATTTGATAGGTGAATGATTTGCCTGTCTGCTCTCGTAAAGAGCAAAACTGCATGCTTTACTTGAGTTTTGCTGCCCACCTCATACCTGGGGCGAATGTTTGGTAGAGACGAAGTTTTAGTCGGAGGTTCACCTGTGGTGCTTGGAGTCTGGTGTGATTTATAAAGTGGCTTAGAATGACCATTAGGCAGTTTTCTGCCATTTTCAACACTGTGGTTCTGGCAGCCTTAGAGAATAGACGGACTCTGTGCTCGACTCATCATTAGTTTTCAGAACTGTCTCAGTTAGGCTCATGTTACGAGAACCTTTTATTTATTTATTTATTTTACGTAAAGTCAGAGGTTAGGGCTAACTTTTCCAGAGAGCCTGTTGTGCCCATATCAAATCAACCTGCTGCCTCTAGATCATGGGGTCCTGGGACCCATTACCGGCCGGGTCGGGGATTTTCTCCGCCCAGGGACGGGGTGTTTGTAGTCCTCATCATCTCGTCATCTTTTGGGTAGTGCGGAGACTGGAATTGTAAAGATTTGGAACCTGTAAGGGCGCCGATGACCATGATGCTGAGCGCCCCACAAACCAACATCATCATCATGATGATCATCATCAAATCGACCGAACGAGCCTGATTAATTAGTGCCGTTAGCACATTTACTGTTCGCTGACTTTATTTCTACATCTACATCTACATCGATACTCCGCAAGCCACCGTAAGGTGTGTGGCGGAGGGTACCGTGTGCCAGAACCAGTCATTTCCTGTTCCACTCGCAAACAGAGCGAGGGAAACAACGACTATACGCCTCTGCATGTGCCCTTATTTCTCACATTTTATCTTCGTGGTCCTTACGCGCGAAGTATGACTCTGAGCACTATGGGACTCAACATCCTAGGTCACAAGTCCCCCGGAACTCAGAACCACCCAAACCTAACCAACCCAAGGACATCACACACACCCACGCCCGAGGCAGGACTCGAACCCGCGACCGCTGCAGTCCCGCGGCTCCGGACTGCAGTGCCAGAACCGCACGGCCACCGCGGCCGGCGCGATGTATGTCGGCGGCAGTAGAATCGTTCGGCAGTCAGCTTCAAATGCTGGTTCTCTAAATTTTCTTAATTGTGTTTCCCGTAATGACCACCGCCATCCCTCCAGGGATTCTCATTTGTGTTCCCGAAGCACCTGCGAAACACTTAAGTTTTGTTGGAACTTACCGGTAACAATTCTAGCAGGCCTCCTCTGAATTGCTTCGATGTCTTCCTTCAATTCGACCTGGCACAGATCCCAAACACACTGGAATTTCTCACGAATAGGTCGCACTAGCGTTCTATACGCTGTCTCCTTCACAGGTGAACCACTCTTTCCTAAAATTCTCCCAATAGACCGAAGTCGACCATTTGCTTTCCCTACCACAGTCTTAAAATGCAGTAAATGAAGCAGGCAAAAAGGAATACAAACGTCTCAAAAATGAGATCGACAGGAAGTGCAAAATGGCTAAGCAGGGATGGCTAGAGGACAAATGTAAGGATGTAGAGGCCTATCTCACTAGGGGTAAGATAGATACTGCCTACAGGAAAATTAAAGACACCTTTGGAGATAAGAAAACGACTTGTATGAATATCAAGAGCTCAGATGGAAACCCAGTTCTAAGCAAAGAAGGGAAAGCAGAAAGGTGGAAGGAGTATATAGAGGGTCTATACAAGGGCGATGTACTTGAGGACAATATTATGGAAATGGAATAGGATGTAGATGAAGATGAAATGGGAGATACGATACTGCGTGAAGAGTTTGACAGAGCACTGAAAGACCTGAGTCGAAACAAGGCCCCCGGAGTAGACAACATTCCATTGGAACTACTGACGGCCTTGGGAGAGCCAGTCCTGACAAAGCTCTACCATCTGGTGAGCAAGATGTATGAAACAGGCGAAATACCCTCAGACTTCAAGAAGAATATAATAATTCCAATCCCAAAGAAGGCAGGTGTTGACAGATGTGAAAATTACCGAACTATCAGTTTAATAAGTCACAGCTGCAAAATACTAACACGAATTCTTTACAAACGAATGGAAAAACTAGTAGAAGCCAACCTCGGGGAAGATCAGTTTGGATTCCGTAGAAACACTGGAACACGTGAGGCAATACTTACCTTACGACTTATCTTAGAAGAAAGATTAAGGAAAGGCAAACCTACGTTTCTAGCATTTGTAGACTTAGAGAAAGCTTTTGACAATGTTGACTGGAATACTCTCATTCAAATTCTAAAGGTGGCAGGGGTAAAATACAGGAAGCGAAAGGCTATTTACAATTTGTACAGAAACCAGATGGCAGTTATAAGAGTCGAGGGACATGAAAGGGAAGCAGTGGTTGGGAAGGGAGTAAGACAGGGTTGTAGCCTCTCCCCGATGTTGTTCAATCTGTATATTGAGCAAGCAGTAAAGGAAATAAATGAAAAATTCGGAGTAGGTATTAAAATTCATGGAGAAGAAATAAAAACTTGGAGGTTCGCCGATGACATTGTAATTCTGTCAGAGGCAGCAAAGGACTTGGAAGAGCAGTTGAATGGAATGGACAGTGTCTTGAAAGGAGGATATAAGATGAACATCAACAAAAGCAAAACAAGGATAATGGAGTGTAGTCTAATTAAGTCGGGTGACGCTGAGGGAATTAGATTAGGAAATGAGGCACTTAAAGTAATAAAGGAGTTTTGCTATTTGGGGAGCAAAATAACTGATGATGGTCGAAGTAGAGAGGATATAAAATGTAGGCTGGCAATGGCAAGGAAAGCGTTTCTGAAGAAGAGAAATTTGTTAACATCCAGTCTTGATTTAAGTGTCAGGAAGTCATTTCTGAAAGTATTTGTATGGAGTGTAGCCATGTATGGAAGTGAAACATGGACGATAAATAGTTTGGACAAGAAGAGAATAGAAGCTTTCGAAATGTGGTGCTACAGAAGAATGCTGAAGATTAGATGAGTAGATCACATAACTAATGAGGAAGTATTGAATAGGATTGGGGAGAAGAGAAGTTTGTGGCACAACTTGACCAGAAGAAGGGATCGGCTGGTAGGGCATATTCTGAGGCATCAGGGGATCACCAGTTTAGTATTGGAGGGCAGCGTGGAGGGTAAAAATCGTAGAGGGAGACCAAGAGATGAATACACTAAGCAGATTCAGAAGGATGTAGGGTGCAGTAGGTACTGGGAGATGAAGAAGCTTGCACAGGATAGAGTAGCATGGAGATCTGCATCAAACCAGTCTCAGGACTGAAGACCACAACAACAACAACAACCACAGTCTTCACATGCTCGCTCCGTGTCATATCGCTTTGCAACATTACGCCCAGACGCATAATGAATTGACTGTGTCAAGCTGGACACTACTAATACTGTATCCGAGAATTACCCGTTTGTTCTTCCTCACTCATCCGCATTAACTTACATTTTCCCACATTTAGGATTAGCTGCCACTCATCACACTAACTGGAAATTTTCTCGTTTTACATTTTACAAATTTTGTCACAGCTATTAAAAATCCCGAAGAGCACATTTTCAGGAGTATCTGCATCAATTAGGAATCTATGTGGGGGATAGGAGGAAAAAAAACGTGTTGTATTAAGATTTTTTATTTAAATAATTTTCTTTATTGGTTGCTCTTTATGCAGCTCGAATGTCTTGAGGGGTAGCCTGCAGCCTTGCTTTCCTTTCTCGTTTTCCGACAGATATGCAGCCTGGTTTCCGCAAACGTTGTCGATAACCTTTCGTTCCCTGTACTTTATCCCCTGACTAAAAAGCCGGGTACTTCGAACACATTCGTTGCAGCTTGTAGTATATTCTTCGAGACGCTCTACAGCTACCGTCCAATAGTGCGGTTAGGAAACATATCCTGGGAGGTCTTAGTCAGCAGGTGCGCATCGCTCTGGCGTCCGCAGTGACGTGACATGCTGGCGGCCTACCTGTCATCATGTCGATGAGGACCTCCAGGTCGGAGCTGAGGTGCCGCTCCTCGCGCTCGTTGAGGCCGAAGTCGAGCGCCCGGTAGATGATGAGGCCCAGGTGGAACACCACCTGTAGCTCCGATGAGACAGCCACCCTCGACGACGGAAGCCCTGTGTCGTTCGGCCCTCCACCGGCGAATATCGTGTTTGGGTGCACATATCCATCTTTGTGAAGTAAAACATGCTCCAGTTCTGTTACATAATAACACTTGCCCTTATCACCCGGCATTGCATTTTTAAAGGACTTTGCACGCTGATAACACAACGCCCATGCATGCTGCTCATTAATAGGAGCATTAAATGATATTAGAATTTCAGTGTATTCTTTCAGCTATCCATTTTCTTTATTTGTTTGTAAGGTCTTATAACGCTTTTCTTTGAAAGATGTGCTTTGTACCTTGTCCACTACGTAGCCATATGGCTGCAACTGTTGTAACAAAGAGCAATTACATTACTATAATTGTATCAGTTCAGGCTATTTTTCGTGCGGACAGTGTGAGATGTTTAAGCATTCTTGCCTGTGAAATTAATCGATTCTGTCTGGTGTATTTTGGATGGTCTTTTTCTACAAGCACGCGGACATGATTGCAAGCACAACGAACCATCTCCACAAGTCAGTTAAGGCTAGGTATTGCATCTGTTACGTCTTATACCATCTATTTGTCTCTCTCTCTCCTTTTTTTAATAAAAGGTATCGATTTGTTACGTTTGAAATCGTGGATGAAAATATTTACAAGTCGTGAAATCGCGTATATTTCGAACACTCGCACACGTAGTAGTGGCTAAAATATACTCTTGTCATCAATATTGCAACTTAGCAAATTAGTCAGAGTAAAGGTACGTGTTAGATCGTAACATTTTACTGATGTTGTCAGCACACACAGCTGGCTCAAAAATATGCGTCGTTTGGTTAAAACTGTAGTAGTTAATGCCTGATAAATATTGTTGCAAGAAGAGACACTACATAATCGGTTACGTAGCTGCACTATTACTCTCGATATTACATAAATTCATCGTTATACACTGACATTTTATATCGTTAATTATGATTTGAATATTATTTACGGCAGAGAAAACAATATTTTTAGCAGTCAGAGATTTACTCACAAGCGAGCTTGAGCCTCGTTTTAATATTTACTATCTCTGTGTTCGTCTTGCTTACTTAATGAAAACTTTTCTGCAAAAAATGTGTTCTTTTCTGATAGCAAAAATATTTAAGAGTATTTTTTTCCTGTTATATTGTGGGTGAATTATATTTCTCATAATGGGCGAAAACGCGCCATTTTGACAAAAGAATGGCAGATGGCCACAGGTAATACTTCAATTCTAGTGATCATTAATTATTTCCACTTAATTATACTCACAGAGAGGGGAAGATATGAAATGAGATTACAAGGACAAATACTTTTTATACGTAGTATATTCTGAAAAACTTATGTGCAATTAGCAAAATTGTGCATTCTGAAGCAACCTTGTACAACAGCGTCTAGTAGGCTCGAGATAATTCAAACCTTTATCCCACAATTATACAGAAGTTCTCTGAGCTGATATAGTCGTAGTCTTTGTTATTTTTTGTAGTGTTGGCAGAAGAGCCAACACTGTTTTTCTAGAGGAGGCCGAAATACACGCGTTTAATTACACGCTGACTGGCGTGAGGTCTGGAACAGGACAATATCTTGAGAATTGCAAATAAAGTACGTAGTTGATATAATACTTAACTTGAATCCACAATTGTAGAACATCTCTCGTTACGGTACATGCTTCATAATATTAATTATCAATTGAATACGGCGCCTTGCTAGGTCGTAGCAAATGTAGCTGAAGGCTATGCTAACTATCGTCTCGGCAAATGAGAGCGGATTTGTCAGTGAACCATTGCTATGAACGTCGGCTGTACAACTGGGGCGAGTGCTAGTACGTCTCTTTAGACCTGCCGTGTGGTGGCGCTCGGTCTGCTATCACTGACAGTGGCGACACGCGGGTCCGGCGTATACTAATGGACCGCGGCCGATTTAAAGACTACCACCTAGCAAGTGTGGTGTCTGGCGCTGACACCACATTTTTAGTATTCGTTACACAGAAACATATTTATTATTAATATTCTTATGTTCAAAACACGTAAAGGAGGAGAGTTTTCGATTTCAAAATAATATTTCATCATTGATCATTTACATACATAAACACGAATAGTTCTATTCGTAATTGACACAGTTTACTATTGGTTATCGTAACATTTTACAACGGTTTTAGAAGGCTTTCCAGGACACGATATAGCCTGCAATTTTGATTATGATACAAGAACGATCTAAAATAGTGAGCACGCAAATTGTTATTGATTTCCATTCATCCTCGTGATGTCGGCTACCCAGTCAATGAGCCCAGATCGATCTTTCAGATTCCCATATTAGGTTTTGCATGTGTTCTGTGTGCAATTTTTGATTACGATCCAAGAACGATCTCATATGGTGAGTACAGATAAATTGCTATTGACTTCCATCCACCCACATGGTGTTGGCTGTACAGTTGTTGATCCCTGATCGTTGTTGCCGGATTTCGCGATAGGAAATGCGTGTAATCGTGTGAAGATTTGTTTGGAAGTAATTCTGGTTTATAGGTTTCTCTGCAGAGAGATTTTTTGTCTGCTTGACTTTCACTTGCCACCGCAAGACAGTATGATATTACGTGGCCATTTCTCCTGCCGAATCTAACCTGCCCCAGTTGTTGCCTGGCGTGAATATTAATTCGAAACGGCAATCACGTTCGTGTTTCTGCGTAGTATCAATAAGAATGTAAACACATGCTGACGTGTTTTAGCCGGCCGATGTGGCTGAGCGGTTCTAGGCGCTTCA
Organism: Schistocerca serialis cubense; assembly: GCF_023864345.2. Taxonomy (NCBI): domain Eukaryota; kingdom Metazoa; phylum Arthropoda; class Insecta; order Orthoptera; family Acrididae; genus Schistocerca; species Schistocerca serialis. Next base: position 308,724,088 of record NC_064646.1, on the reverse strand, counting down.
TTCCGGAACCGCGCGACCGCTACGATCGCAGGTTCGAATCCTGCCTCGGGCATGGATGTGTGTGATGTCCTTAGGTTAGTTAGGTTTAAGTAGTTCTAAGTTCTAGGGGACTGATGACCACAGATGTTAAGTCCCATATTGCTCAGAGCCATTTGAACCATTTTGACGTGTTTTAACCCCTCTCGCAACGTGTCTTTCTATCATCTATACGCATCCCGTGCACCGTAGGTTTAAAGTATGCCAGGAGAGCATTTATGTACAGGTACTGAACGGTCTCAATGACTGAAATATGTTTTGTGCAGCTCCAAGATTGGGGCTGTGTCCCGTAGTAAATTGAATATTTGAACAAGAAATCCGAGTCTGTTCTTCACTCTTGTACTTACACACACCTAAACACACCTGGTCGACCATCCATAATCGGATGTTATCCCGTCAAGATATCTTGTTTAACCGGTAAATAATTATATTGCAATAGCACGTGGACAGCAATCATGCCAGACCGAGACGTAGTCGCTCATGAGAAGTTATTTTTTAATTGTTTGTCACCACTTTGCGTTATCCGTTGTGCTACATATTTTAATTCATGGTCAAAGTATTCAGTTGATTCAGATACTATTCGGGCTGACCCTTGTTGTCTACTAAGGAGCACCGAATGAGAAAAGATACTGTGGTCAAAGCAGTTTCAGAAGTATCAATACTTCCCTCAGTCTATAACTTCTGACACCGATCAGAATAAATATAACGACTACTGACACGACTATCGCAGAACGCAGTCGCAAATCGTTGTGTTACACAACTATTTAATTTAAATTACTTCAGACCAGACTTACTTACATGTAGTTTTTCTGTGAGAGTAGATGTTCCTCTTGGACAGAAATGAATTCAATTCACTTTCAGGCTTGTATAAATATAGATCATACTAATAATAAGAGGTTAGATCCAGTCGGTCAGATTCACTCAGATACACCAATACTCTAGTACACCATAGTATGGGATTCATCTCTAAGTAACTGATGTACACACTGAGGTGACAAAAGTCGTGGGATACCTCGTATGGCCGGCCAGGGTGGCCGAGCGGTTCTAGGCACTACAGTCTGGAGCTGCGCGACTGCTACGGTCGCAGGTTTGAATCCTGCCTCGGGTATGGATGTGTGTGATGTCCTTAGGTTAGTTAGGTTAAAGTAGTTCTACGTTCTAGGGGACTGATGACCTCAGAAGTTAGTCCCATAGTGCTCAGAGCCATTTGAACCATTTCATACCTCGTATAATCGTGTCGCACCTCCTTTTACCCGGTTGGCCCAGCCTAGAGCAGCAACTCGAAGTGGCATGCACTCAACAAGTCCTTGGAAGTCCCATGCAGAAATATTGAGCAATGCTGCCTCTATAGCCGTCCATAATTGCGAAAGTGTTGCCTGTGCAGGAGTTTGTGCACGAACTGGTCTCTCGATTATGTCCCGTAAATCTCGTGTCGGGCAAAGTGGTGACCAGATCATTCGCTCGAATTGTCCAGAATGTTCTTCAAATCAGTTGCGAACGACTCTACCCTCTGACATGGAGCATTGTTATGCATAAAAAATTCAATCGTTGTTGGGGAACGTGACGTCTATGGCTGAAAATGGTCTCAAAGTAGCCGGACATAATCATTTCCAGCCAATGATCTGTTCAGTTGGCCTAGAGGACCCAGTCCATTCCACACAAACACAGCCCACACCATTGTGGAGCCATCACCACTAGCTTGCACAGTGCCTCTTTGACAAGTTGGGTCCATATCTTTGTGGAGTCTGTGTCACACTCGTATCCTACCGTCAGCTCTTACCAACTGAAATCAGGACTCATCTGAGCAGGCCACGGTTTTCCGGTCGTCTAGGATCCAACAGATATGGTGACGAGTCCAGGAGAGGCGCTACAGGCTATGTCGTGCTGTTACCAAAGGCATTCGCGTCGGTCGTCTGCTTCCATGGCCCATTAACGCTAAATTTCACCGCACTGTCCTCACGGATAAGTTCGTCGTACATCTCACACTCTACGGTCGCAGGTTCGAATCCTGCCTCGGGCATGGATGTTTGTGATGTCCTTAGGTTTAACTAGTTCTAAGTTCTAGGGGACTAATGACCTCAGCAGTTGAGTCCCATAGTGCTCAGAGCCCAACATCTCACATTGATTTCTGCTGTTATTTCACGAAACGTTGCTTGTCTGTTAGCAAAGCACCTTTAGGCAAACGCCGCTGATCTCGGGCGTTAAGTGAAGGTCGTCGGCCATTGCGTTGTCCGTGATGAAATATAATGCCTGAAATTTGGTATTCTGTGTATCTCGGAATATTGAATTCTTTAACGATTTCCGAAATGAAATGCCCCATGCATCTAACTGTAACTACCATTCCCCGTTCAAAGTCTATAAATTCCCGTCGTGCTGCTGCAATCAGGTCGGTAACCTTTTTACATAAATCACCTGAGTGCAAGTAATAACTCCGCCAATGTACTGCCCTTTTATAAACCTTAAGTACGCGATGCTACCTCTTTCCCATGACTTTTGTCACTTCATTGTACTTGGGCACTGCAACTGAAGTGATTTTGCTGTTAGCAGGTTGGTCTTGGTGAAGCAGGGTTTATGATGAAGTCCACCCATACACACTGCACACCGAGCGAGGTGGCGCAGTGGTTAGCACACTGGACTCGCATTCGGGAGGACGACGGTTCAATCCCGTCTCCGGCCATCCTGATTTAGGTTTTCCGTGATTTCCCTAAATCGCTTCAGGCAAATGCCGGGATGGTTCCTTTGAAAGGGCACGGCCGATTTCCTTCCCCATCCTTCCCTCACCCGAGCTTGCGCTCCGTCTCTAATGACCTCGTTGTCGACGGGACGTTAAACACTAATCTCCTCCTCCTCCACACTGCACAAGACAGCTCAAGTCTGAGGGCACACACACTCCTAGCACATAGTTACTCAGTAGTAGAAGAAAAGTAACAAAGTGTCTTTAACATAAACGACAATCTTGTTTATTTCCAACCATAAGTCCCTTAAAACAGCCAGTTTTTGGTCCCCTACCACGATAGTATTTTTCGCCTTAAATGTTCAGGTGTTCCTGTAAAACCATCACTCTAAGTAGACACCAGAAATCAAGTATAAATATACCTCGTCAACGCCAAAGGGCACGGTTGTGAGCGAGATCGACTGGGGACAGAATGAAGGGGCTGCCGGATATGTACTGTTCACAGCGCGATATGTTCCCAATATTGAGCGATTACCTGACATCAGAATCTGAACACAGCGTGGGATGAATACTAGTTGAAGCTGGCAGAGATAATTTTCAGGCTGAAATGGAAGGAAAAAGGAATCAGAATCAATACACAACGATTAAACCATTTGCAGTTTATAAGCGATATTGTACTCCTAGATAATGGCGTTGAGGAAAAGCAATCATTGGTTTATGACATTGTGGAAAACTCTTGAGAAATTGGATTTACGGGAAACATCTCGAAGGTGAAATCGGTGTTCACTAAACCGGAGGGAAATGGGTCGGACATCTGCGCGCAATAATCGTAACAAAGAATTTAGAGACAAATGAAGAGTACGTATATCTTGGTCACCTACTGAATAGTAGAGACGACGTTAAAGTTGAGTCCTTCCGCCGTATTAAAGTAGGGCGTAAAGCCTCTAGAATAAAGTCAACCCTCTTCCGGTCTAGAATACTAGTAGGCTTGTTGGGGACAATCATATTTTACTCTTTGATGTGTTGTATGTATGGAGAGACGTCTACAGACGTTAAAGTAACCTCTGGTGTGCCACAGGGGAGTGTTATGGGACCATTGCTTTTCACAATATATATAAATGACCAAGTAGATAGTGTCGGAAGTCCCATGCGGCTTTTCGCGGATGATGCTGTAGTATACAGAGAAGTTGCAGCATTAGAAAATTGTAGCGAAATGCAGGAAGATCTGCAGCGGATAGGCACTTGGTGCAGGGAGTGGCAACTGACCCTTAACATAGACAAATGTAATGTATTGCGAGTACATAGAAAGAAGCATCCTTTATTGTATGATTATATGATAGCGGAACAAACACTAGTAGCAGTCACTTCTGTAAAATATCTGGGAGTATGCGTGCGGAACGATTTGAAGTGGAATGATCATATAAAATTAATTGTTGGTAAGGTGGGTACCAAGTTGAGATTCATTGGGAGAGTCCTTAGAAAATGTAGTCCATCAACAAAGGAGGTGGCTTACAAAACACTCGTTCGACCTGTACTTGAGTATTGCTCATCAGTGTGGGATCCGTACCAGATCGGGTTGACGGAGGAGATAGAGAAGATCCAAAGAAGAGCGGCGCGTTTCGTCACAGTGTTATTTGGTAACCGCGATAGCGCTACGGAGATGTTTAGCAAACTCAAGTGGCAGACTCTGCAAGAGAGGCGCTCTGCATCGCGGTGTAGCTTGCTCGCCAGGTTTCGAGAGGGTGCGTTTCTGGATGAGGTATCGAATATATTGCTTCCCCCTACTCCCGAGGAGATCATGAATGTAAAATTGGAGAGATTAGAGCGCGCACGGAGGCTTTCAGACAGTCGTTCTTCCCGAGAACCATACGCGACTGGAACTATAAATGTAGATGTAGATGTGGATGTAGTTTATGTTTTGTCTTTGACCTTCATTATGTAACATCGCTGAATAAATAGTCTCTAAAAATGTGTCTTCCTGGCAACATGGTGTATTGTGTATTTGATTAAAAGGTCAACTTTATAATCTCACAGAAGACTAATTAGAGTAAATATTTAATAAGGCTTCAAAAGAAGAGTTTTCGACCACTATGTTCTTCCCGATTTAATTTACACCTGTGAAACTTGGGCACTAAGTGAATCCATGTACAGGAAAGAAACTACACAGAGCGAAATAGGAAGATCCATTCTAGGCATCAAAACGAGCTGACGACATTCGCGTAGGGACGAAAATCAGTCGCGCAACCGCTATGGTCGCAAGTTCGAATCCTGCCTCGGGCATGGATGAGTGTGATGTCCTTAGGTTAGTTAGGTTTAAGTAGTTCTAAGTTCTAGGGACTGATGACCTCAGATGTTAAGTCCCATAGTGCTCAGAGCCATTTGAACCATTTTGACGTGTTTTAACCCCTCTCTCAACGTGGCTTTCTATCATCTGTACGCATCCCATGCACCGTAGGTCTGGGAATACCTCCAGGCTGTTGACGATTCACTGGCTTCAACCATCAGATTACAGCTAGAGAAATTCACAGACAGCAAGAACTTACGGCTCAACTTGAAATTCTACATGTCGACAGAGACTGGAAATAGCTGCATAAATAAGGATGTAATATTACAGATGTTTTGTACATTACCTTACAAGCATCATCATACTAGCAGACAGTCTAGGCGCAACTTAACACTACTGCCCTTTAAAATTGCTACACCACGAAGATGACGTGCTACAGACGCGAAATTTAACCGACAGGAAGAACACGCTGTGATATGCAAATGATTAGCTTTTCAGAGCATACACACAAGGTTGGTGCCGTTGGCGACACCTACAACGTGCTGACATGAGGAAAGTTTCCAACCAATTTCTCAAAAAAAATGGTTCAAATGGCTCTGAGCACTATGCGACTCAATTTCTGAGGTCATCAGTCGCCTAGAACTTAGAACTAATTAAACCTAACTAACATAAGGACATCACACACATCCATGGTCGAGGCAGGATTCGAACCTGCGACCGTAGCGGTCGCTCGGCTCCAGACTGCAGCGCCTAGAACCGCACGGCCACTCCGGCCGGCACCGATTTCTCAAACACAAGCAGCAGTTGACCGGCGTTGCCTGGTGAAACGTTGTTGTGATGCCTCGTGTAAGGAGGAGAAATGCGTACCATCACGTTTCAGACTTTGATAAAGGTCGGATTGTAGGCTATCGCGATTGCGGTTTGTTCGTAACGCGACACAGCTGCTTGCGTTGGTCGAGATCCAATGACTGTTAGCAGAATATGGGATCGGTGGGTTCAGGAACGCCGTGCTGGATCCCAACGGCCTCGTATCACTAGGAGTCGAGATGACAGGCATCTTATCCGCGTGGCTGTAACGGATCGTACAGCCACGTCTCGATCCCTGAGTCAACAGATGGGGACGTTTGCAAGAAAACAACCATCTGCACGAACAGTTCGACGACGTTTGCAGCAGCATGGACTATCAGCTCGGAGACCATGGTTGCGGTTACCCTTGACGCTGCATCACAGACAGGAGCGCCTGCGATGATGTATTGAGCGACGAATCTGGGTGTACGAATGGCAAAACGTCATTTTTTCGGATGAATCCAGGTTCTGTTTACAGCAACATGATGGTCGCATCCGTGTTTGGCGACATCGCGGTGAACGCACGTTGGAAGCGTGTATTCTTTGTGGTGTCACCGCCAGACACCACACTTGCTAGGTGGTAGTTTTAAATCGGCCGCGGTCCATTAGTACATGTCGGACCCGCGTGTCGCCACTGTGTGATCGCAGACCGAGCGCCACCACAAGGCAGGTCTCGAGATACGGAATAGCACTCGCCCCAGTTGTACGGACGACGTAGCTAGCGATGCACACTGACGAAGCCTCGCTCATTTGCAGAGCAGATAGTTAGAATAGCCTTCAGCTAAGTCAATGGCTACGACCTAGCAAGGCGCCATCAGTAACATTGGATGTATCTAAAGAGTCTCACTTGTATCGCCACAATCTCCAGATGTACCAAAAGGATGGATTTAAGTTAAGTATTCCAGAAGCTACGTACTTTTCTTTACAGCATTCATTACGTATCCTGTTTCAGACCTCACGCCATCCAGCTTTAGCTTAGCGCGTGTCTTTCGGCTTCCTCTCATTGTGTCTAGGCTGTCTTGTCTAGACACAACATTCTTCATCGACAAACTGGCGTATCACGCGGAGTGATGGTATAGGGTACCATTTGTTACACGTCTCGGTCACCTCTTGTTCGTATTGACGGCTCTTTGAACAGTGGACGTTACATTTCAGATGTGTTACGACCTGTGGCTCTACCCTTCATTCGATCCCTGCGAAACCCTACATTTCAGCAGGATAATGCACGACTGCATGTTGCAGGTCCTGTACGGGCCTTTCTGGATAGAGAAAATGTTCGACTGCATCAAGGGCGTTTCAACCGTTCTAAAGTCGCCCAAGTCAACTGTTGCTGATGTGACTGTGTTGTGGAAACGAGAAGGACAGCCACAGCTAAACCAACACCTTGGATGGTGGTGGTAGAGATTGGCATGAGATCAGCGGAAGGAGTCACATGTCAGTTCCAAAGTGTTACCAATAGTCTACCTGGAACAAGGGCTATGTGTCGGGAATTAAAAACGGCGTATAATGGTTGAGCAGCTCCTCATAAGACACTGTGGTCAATGCTAATCGACGCTTATCTGATGTACAGAGAGACGCCACTGGACAGCTGGACAGTGCATGACTGGAAACGATGGGTTTGGTGTGACGAATCACCCCCTACGCTGTGGAAATCCGATGGAAGGGTCTGATATTGGCGTATGTTTGGGAAACGTTACCTGCCATCGCATGTGATGCTAATAGTAAAGCACGGAAGGTGGTGTAACGGTATGAGGTTGTTTTTCGTGGTTAGGGTGTGGTCCCGTTATTCCGCTCAAGAAAATGGTAAATGCGGAAGTGTATTAGCACATTTTATAGCAGTGTGTACAATAGACGAACAGTTCGGAGACGATACTGTTCGTGTCAGTATGACAGTGCACCCTATCATAAAACAGCATCTATGAGGCAATGGTTAGTGGACATTTCTGAAATGGACTGGCTTGCCCAGACTTCCAACCTGAACGTTTGGGATGAGTTAGAACGTCAACTTCGCTCCAGACCCCAGCATATAAAATCACTACCTTCTGTGGTTTTGGACCTAGAGGAAGAGTGTGCTTCTGTTCCTGCAGACATTCAAACACCTCATTGGAAGTATTCTCATCGTTCAAGCCGTCAGAAAGGCGAGGGACTGGCACACCTCATATTAACGTCACCTAATTGGTGTCCAGATACTTTTGATCACATAGGTGATTGGTGGCTTACACGCTGGAGAGCGTCAGCTACCCTCATGCTCATAAATTAAGGATAATGCTGATACATGGTGAAACAACGGTCTGGCGGGCGATTTGCGGGCTTAAATTACCTCGGGGTATGACCATGCGGTGCATTTGACCTGCGGTCGTCGCACGGTGGCGCTGGCAGCTGTCCACATACGCAGAGGTGTGTTGGTGCATGTCAGAGTACGGTGCAGTGAGTAAGTGTGAAGACGTTTTCAGACGTGCTAATGGTGACTGTGTGTTGAAAATGGCTCAAAGAAAACATATTGGTGACGTTATGAGGGGTAGAATGCTAGGGCGACTGGAGGCTGGTCAAAAACAGCAGGTTGTAGCAGGGGCCCTCCGTGTGCCACAAAGTGTGATCTCACGATTAGGGCAACGATTCCAGCAGACAGTAAACGTGTCCAGGCGCTACAATACGGGACGTCCACAGTGTACAATACCACAAGAAGACCTATATCTCACCATCAGTGCCCGCAGACGGCCACGGAGTACTGCAGGTATCCTTGCTCGGGACCTTACCGCAGCCACTCTGTGTCTCCAGACACACAGTCTATAGACGACTGAACAGACACGGTTTATTCGCCCGGAGACCTGCAAGGTGCATTCCACTGACCCCTGGTCACAGGAGAGCCCGTAAAGCCTGGTGTCAGGAACACAGTACATGGTCATTGGAACAGTAGTCCCAGGTTATGTTCACGGACGAGTCCAGGTATAGTCTGAACAGTGATTCTCGCCGAATTTTCATCTGGCGTGAACCAGGAACCAGATACTAACCCATTAATGTCCTTGAAAGGGACCTGCATGGAGGTCGTGGTTTGATGGTGTGGGGTGGAATTATGATTTGTGCACGTACAACCCTGCATGTCTTTGACAGAGGAACTGTAACCGGTCAGGTGTATTAGGACGTCATTTTGCACCAGTATGTCTGCCTTTTTAGGGGTGCAGTGGGTCCCACCTTCCTCCTAATGAATGATAACGCACGGCCCCACCGAGCTGCCATAGTGGAGGAGTGCCTGTAAACAGAAGATATCAGGCGAATGGAGTGGCCAGCCTGCTCTCCGGACCTAAACCCCATCGAGCACGTCTGGAATGCCCTCTGTCGACCTATCGCTGCACGTCTTCAAACCCCTACGACATTTCAGGAGCTCCGACAGGCACTGGTGCAAGAACGGGAGGCTATACCCCATCAGCTGCTGGACCACCTGATCGAGAGTATGCCAACCCGTTGTGCGGCCTGTGTACGTGTGCATGTTCCATACTAATGTCAAGGGTACATACACAGGAAACAGTGGCCTTTTATAGCACCTGCGTTTCGGGACGCTTTTCTCAACTTATCACCAATACCGTGGACTTTGAAAGGTAGCTACACTGAGCCACTGCGCCAGAGATTGCGCCAAAGAGTATTATTAAGGCGCCTCCACAGTGCTTGTCGAGAGCTCGTAAAAGTCAGTGCCTGTTAAGAGCTCGTAGAAGTCAGTGCTTGGAGAGAGCTCGTGGTAGTCTGTGCTGAGATGTTGTAGCAGAGAGTGTTTGTTGAGATGTGCTATTAGGCAGTGTTTGCTGAGATGTGATATTGGAGAGTTCTGGTTGAGATATAATGTAAGGATTAGAGTGATTTTCATCAATATAAATGAGGTAACTAACTCCGTTTGTTTTTAATTTCAGTATCCTAAATAATGCGTCATTACAGGTTCAGTCAACAAAGCATCTGGCGTGTGTTCTTGTATTAGAGTGTAATTCTGCTTTCCTTACGCAATTATCGTATTTCTAATTTTCTTTTATCACGTCAGTATAATTGGTATTTAAAAATTCTTGTCTTGTTGAAGAAGAACCGTGCCAGATGTGTACGTTGAGTCACACTCCCACACACAGAACAATTACATTTGTGCTTGGGTTTTGTAGGTTTTATAGTTGCTGGGGACTTAATGAATTAATTGTGTTAACGAAAAATTTCATTTCATTCTTGTTGTTGTTCTTTGCAGTCAGATAGCGTAATAATACTAGTCAGGGCCAACCGCTTACGAGACACAGCGTAATCGGACATACAGCTACTAAAAACTAAAAAATATTTGCATTATATTTAATTAAGCCCCCATGCACGTGGCGACCGCTGCTTCGGATCGTCCCTTGGAATTCTTCTGATTGTAAAAATAGTAGATCGTAGTATTGTTGTAGTAATTTGAGTTTAGTAATTGTAGTCTGTATTGCATGTGTAGATTTGGTAATTGTCATTCTTCTAATGGTATTTTTTAAAATTTAAATTGTTGTCTTGTATACGCGTTTGACAATTTAGTGCAATTATTTCAATTGTTCAATTGATCGTGTTTGAGGGAGACATTGCATGTAAATGGTATTGTTGGAGATAAAGAGTCATAGTGTGTAATTTTCGTACAGTGTCGAATTTTTTTTATGTTTTGTAAATGATTACGCGGTCGATGAAAAAGGCGAAAATGATGAATAGTGAGAATGACGAAATTGTTGACATGGCGAACTCGCCAACACAGGAGAACAGTGTGATGAATAATGAAGTGGAAAACAATGTAATAAGTCGGGAAAATAGTCCGGAACCATTTCAAAATGTTTCTCAATCAGAAAATTCACAGAATACAAGATTAACGGTAGAAGATTCTGAAATAGTATCGAACACAGATAGCTTTACAGCTATGACGAAGGAAGCTGGTTTTGTGGGAAATGTTAGGGGCGAAAGGAATTTCGAACAAGTTAATATGGAGCAGTTGATGAGTGCTATATTAAATGTGGGATCACAGTTACGATCTGAATTTAAAACAGAGATAGGCACAATTAAAACTCAGATAGGAACAATTACAACTGATATGGGAACAATGGAAACACGGTTAGGATCTGAATTGAAAACAGAGATTGGAACAATTAAAACAGAAATGGGAACTTTGGAAACACGGTTAGACTCACGAATAGGGACATTTTTCAAAAATATGAAAGATGAATTAAAGAAAGAAATCAGAGAAGAAGTACAACCGATTTTGAATTCTCACAATAATAGATTAATTGCAGTAGAGATTAGACAAAGGGAACAGGATAGAGAACAGGAAGAAAGAGATCGCGTGATAGTACAAAAGTTTTCAGAGTTAAATTTACAACGTGCGCACGATAAGAAAGAAATATTTGAGAGAATCGAGGAATCCGTACCAAATGACAGAATAAATAATCTAACACAACAATATGAACAGTTAACTACCAAATGTGTCAATACTGAAACCCGAGTCGCGACACTTACGGAAGACGTAAATAAACAGAAAGAAAAAATAGGTGATTTATCGGAAAGAGTTGAGGAAATTTCAGATAAACTGACAAATATTAGTTTACATGGGGACAGAGATTCGGATGATACAGTACCATTGTCATTTGCAGAAACCGAAGAGTATCAGAACATAAATAAACATGTTGAAAATCAGGGAAAATTTAATGAACGCGTTAAAAGCGAAGTTGAGGCATTACGAAAGCAAGTCAAGCAAATCGAAGGCGAAATTGTAGGAAAAGACAGCAAAAGAAATTTGGAATCACAGATAGCAGAGGGGTTTGAAGAAAATAATTTGTTTCATTTACGGGATGCGACAAGAGAGCGCCAGGCGCGCGAACTTGACAATAATCGTCATTGGGACTGGGACAGACGCGGTAGGTCTTTGTCGCCACGACGCGAAAACTTTGACTATAAACACTTCTTAACTGTTCGGAAATTTAAGATCTTCCGCAATTCTAAGAATGACATACATCCATGTGCGTGGTTAGATCAATTTATGTACGCACTTCCACCAAATTGGCCACTAAGTCACAAACTGGAATTTATGTGTGGATATTTAGAAAACGAACCGGCGACGCGGATGCGCGCACTCATTAGAGATTGTAATAATCTGAATGATTTTTATCATGCATTTCTATCGGCATATTGGTCCGAAAACACGCAGGACAGAGTTAAACACAGTCTTATTATGCAGCGTAATTTCAAACAGTCTGAGTTCCGCACGCCAGCAGAATATTTTGAAGACATGATTCGAAAGAATCAGTTCCTTTCCAACCCTTATAGCCCGACTGAATTGATTCGCATTTGTTTAACTAAGCTGCCACAATCCATAAGACAAATTGCTTTAGCCGGAAGATGTAAAGACGACATTGAGACTTTTAAGACTTTGCTACAAGAACTCGAGTATGACAATGACGACGGGACTTCTTGTAACTTTTTCAGTAACAGTAATTACAATAGATTTTCAGAGAAAAGGGATAGTGATCGGAACGGGCGTTATATGGGTAATGTTGAGAATGACAGACGTAACAGACAGGACAATAGATACCAGCCCTATGACAATAACAGACGTTCTAACAGAAATTACACAGACAATTATAATAACGGTAATTCGTACCGGAATGATCAATCATACGGAAACAGTAATCGGTATCATCAGGACATAAATTATTCATACAGTAATAGAAATTCTTACTACAGAAATAATCAGGGTAGTAGATACAACAATAATTTCAGAAGTGACAGTCGAAATTACACAAGAAGTAGTTATGCAGACAGACAGGAAAACAGAAATTTTAATAACAGACACAACCAAGAATTTGCATCTAACAGACAGGAGGGACCTAATTGGCATCCTCCACGTGACAGAACTTCAGAGAGACAAGTGCAAATAGTAGAAATTGATCCGCGAAATGACGCGAATAATCAAAGACGTGACGCAAACAATCGACAATGACTTGCAGCTTCGGCTTCTGGCAGCAATATAGACGGTTCAGAAAGTAATGACACTACGACTTTACACTACGTACGCCTGGAAGACATGAGAGACATTTTGTTAGATGAAAAGGAAAATAATGTAGACGCATTTTTACATCCTGTTATTGAAGTATGTGTGGGTAAGAATAAGTTCACTGCAGTTTTAGATTCTGGGAGCCCATTGAATGTCGTTAGTGAATCAGTTTTTCGTATATGTGAAAGAACTATTGCCTGTCCTGTGTTACCTATTTCTAAAACTACAATTCGAGGTGCGATTTCTGGAAAAAGTGTGGAAGTCAAACAACAGACCAACTTAAATTTCATTTGTCAAGGATACGAATTTTCTGCTAATTTTATTATTGTTCCATTACTCAGTACCCAAATTATATTAGGTATGGAGTTTCTTAACGCACATAAGGCAATTTTGAACTTTAAAGAAGGAGGTGTAAATTTGACTGTTGCCGGAATGCCGAAATGTTTGAAATTTTTCGAGTGTTTAACAAGATCTGAGTCAGATACAAAATGTTTAAGGTTTCTTACTTCTGATGTTTTCGTTGAGCATTATGACGACGATGTGTTCATTCATGACAATGACAATAGATACAGAGACGCGATGGATGATATAATTAATAGCGAAGAATTAATTAATGAAAAGGTTAAGAAAGCTGAAGTGCCAGATGATGTTGCAAGAGAAGAGCTGCACCACATTTTGACTTCACATGCTACAGTGTTTAGTCATCACACAGGAACTATACAAGGCTTACAATATTTATTTAAAGTAAAAGAACACACACCATTTCGCGGGAAAACGTACGCTATTCCTTTGGCTTACAGAGACAAGGTTAAGAATGAACTTCAGTACATGTTAGATCAGGGCATTATTGAGCCTGCAGTCAGTCCTTATACTAGCCCATTACACGTTGTTCTTAAAAAGGATGGGTCAATTCGTTTGGTTCTGGATTCCAGACAGATAAATAATATCATCATTCCTGAAACTGACCGTCCACAAAATTTAGATGAACTTCTTCAACATTTCCATGGAATTAAAGTTTTATCCACGATTGATATGCGCGCAAGTTTTTGAGAAATAGAACTCCACCCTGATTGTAGAAAATATACTGCCTTTTTAGTCTTTGGTAACTGTTACCAGTTTCGGAAATTACCGTTTGGACTTACTGTATCTTCAGCAGCATTCATTCGTAGTTTAAATGAAATTTTACCTGTTTATCTTCGTGACAACATTACTTCATATGTTGACGATATTCTTATTGCTAAACATTCTTGGAGTGAGCACAACAAAATTTTGGATTCATTATTACGTATTTTTGCAAGAGCTGGCATTACAGTGAACTTGGAAAAATCTGAATTTGGTTGTTCTCAGGTGAAATTTCTCGGTCACATTATTTCTACAGAGGGTATTCTTCCTGATCCAGAAAAATTAGACGTTATTCGTAATTATGCTGTTCCTACTACAAAACGTGATGTTCGTAGTTTCCTTGGTGTCTGTAATTTTCTTCGACGCTTTGTTAGATTGGACGATTTGGCCACACCTCGTTTATGTGAACTATCTGGAAAGAAATCTAATTGGTGTTGGGATGAGGAAGCTCAGTCAGAATTTGAACAACTCCGTCATGCTTTAGTTGCTGCTCCACTTCTTTCACATCCGGATTTATCTAAAGAATTTTGTTTGGCAACGGACTCATCATACAAAGGCCTAGGTGCACATTTATTTCAAGAGATAGAAGAAGACGGCGTTGTAGTACAGAAAACTATTGCATTTGGAAGTCGTGTTCTCTCTAAATCAGAAAAGAATTATTCGATTACGGAACTTGAAGCTTTGGCTGTTGTTTGGGCTTTCACAAAATTTCGCACATTTTTGTTTGGCAGACATACTAAGGTTTACACCGATCATCGAGCTCTGGAATTTCTTATGTCAACAAAATTAACTCATGGCAGATTGTCACGATGGGCGTTGTACCTACAGGAATTTGATTTTAGTATTGTTTACATACAGGGTTCTTCAAATACTGTTGCCGATGCTTTATCACGTGCACCTATGGGTTTGAAACAAAGTGCTGAAGAGGACTGCATAGAAAACAATTATTGTTTGATGTATATTCAAGGTGTTGCGTTTGAGAACTATATTTCGTCTTCGCTCCAGGACATCGCTAAGGAGCAAAATAAGGATCCAATCTGGAAGGACATTAAGGAGAAGTACAGGAGAAAGGAAAGCGTGGCGATTAGACAGCATTATTTAGTCCGCAATGACATTCTTTTTAAACGAAAATCGGTCGACAACTCTGTTTGGTTAGTTTGTATTCCTGATGAGTGGGTTAATAAGCTGATTTGGTATACGCATTTCAGTTATGCACACTTTGGTCCCAGAAAATGTTTTCATAAATTACGAGAAAATTGCTACTTCAGTAATATGGAAAAACGTATTCGATCTGTTCTGGCCAAATGCAAATTATGTCAAAAGGCTAAGCCGCCAACAGTTTCTCACAGAGCACCGTTGTTTCCTATCATTCCAGCGAAATTAAAGGAGATGGCTGCAGTTGATTTGTTCGGTCCAGTGGTTCGTTCTACTAATGGTTTTGCGTACATTTTCGTAGCAGTGGAGTTGACGTCAAAATATGTGTGTTTTACACCTTTACGCAAAGCAACAGCTCGTTCAGTATCTAATGCTTTCATCAAACATTTTCTTAAAGAAGTTGGTCATGTTGATAAGGTTATATCAGATAATGGATCACAGTTTCGTTCTAAAATTTGGCTTCGTACTCTACAGCGTCGTAAAATTAAACCAATTTTCATTTCACTTTTTCACCCTCAATCTAACGCTTCAGAGAGGTGGATGAAGGAGATCAATAAATTGTGTCGTCTTTATTGTCATCAGAATCACAGAACGTGGGATCAGTATCTTCATATTTTTCAAAACATTCTGAATGAACTCCCTAATGATTCAACTTCTTTACCGCCTATACAGATATTAAAAAACAAAGCACCGACAAATCCATATCTGAAATCGTTCCTTTTCCACCTACACGGAAGCTGCGGCATTCTGAAGTTGTCAACCTGGCTCTACGAAATATTGCATCTGCGGCTGCTAGAAGAGAGAGATCAGCTAAGCGTCCTGGTCGTTCAAACATCTTGTCAGTTGGTCAGAAAGTGTTAATTAAGTCTCATC
Organism: Schistocerca serialis cubense; assembly: GCF_023864345.2. NCBI lineage: Eukaryota > Metazoa > Arthropoda > Insecta > Orthoptera > Acrididae > Schistocerca > Schistocerca serialis. The sequence continues at coordinate 308,708,071 of NC_064646.1, read as the reverse complement.
GTTTGTCTCACAAAGGAAAAGGCTTGTGTCGCAAATTTTTTCTGCTTTATAACGGTCCATATAGAATTCGCAAAATTATTCATGATAACACTGTCGAAGTAGAAACTCTTAAATCTCGACGCTCTAAGGGAATACATCATATATCCAACGTAAAAATTTTTGTGGAATGACATACTTTAGACAAACTCACAGCTACATGTAAACATGCGGAGAGTACAAGGATACCGCGCTGTGTTTTGGCGGCGGCACATACTCAAAGCAACAGTCAAGTCTGCGCACCGCACAAGGCAGTCGTTGACCGCGAACAATTGCTTCCTACGTCACGCGCCTACAGCTGATCGAGCGCTCAGTGCGAATGCACTGACAGCCGTAAACAAATACACAGTTTAATTTCTCCGATTAAATTCAGTATAAAGCTATAGTGACTTGATGAATTATGTTATTAACGTTCAGTATTTTTCAGGATACGGTTCTATAAAATATTTAAAATTTTCAGGAAGAATGTAATTTCGAAGAAGAAACTAATAAACTAAAAAGGGTAACTATTAATTGAGTTCATTTTTCAGGTAACATATTTCCACTTAGGTACGTACTTTGGACGTAATTTGCTGCTCGCGATTACGTGATTCATACTTTGTGCTAATTTCATGTTCTATGAATTTACGTGTGAAGCGACGTGCTTGCGTACATTTTCTGATTTTTGTCAATGTTTATTAATGAACAGGATTGTTATTTGTATATATTATGCATCGCTTGGCTGCACTGCTTTTTCACTGATGTCATTTTTTTTAATTATGTGCCTGCTGTGCTTATTTATTTAAATTATAATTGTAACCTGATTTATTGTGCTGATGTGTTTAGGTATGTAAGTTATACTTTGTGATTTATCTGCTTGCGCCTTCATGTTTACTTATTAAGATGACATATGAACATTTACTTGCTTATGCTGATATGATGCTAATGACATGTTTACTGCTTTGCGTATGGATTGCATATTTATACATATCTGTTGTTGTCATAACTACTCTTTAATTTGGTGTATAGAAATGCTGATATACTGTGTACAAACAGAGAGTTATGGGTCACACTATTGGATTAATTATAGATTGTTCGCTTGGCAGAGCCTCGTTGTAGGAATTGTGCTGCATCCACTTGTTGACATTCTGTTCTCTACTGGTATATTTACTCGCTATTGCTTGTTTTGCTTACGCTCAGTGCCTTATATTTTTAAGATAAGAAAATGAACTGCTATAATTCGACGAACGACATTAGTACAAGAAACTTCATAGAAGTCACATGAGATGGAGGTTTTATGGAAGCTGTATAACTTTATGCTAATAGGAAGGAAGCTAACGACATGACATACCATTACTAGGTTTAGACCATTAACAGTTATTACACTGCATTTTTCGTGAGCAATTGAAATAGGAAGTGACACTTGATACAAGAAATACTCCACATGTTTGCTTCTGCCATAATTCTTGAAGTGGTGTGCACACTGTGAAATATCATGATTATTCACACTCCGTAATCGTACTTAATTACTGAGAGTTATTCGAATTAAGTCTGTTAGAGGTCATGTATGCATTTCTTTGTTTATAATTCATAATGAGGAGAAGATTTGGGTCAGATGGATTACACAGAGGTTGTGTGTTGGCAATGTGTCTTCAGATTGTATGGGATGATGAACTGAAGTTTGCATTAGGATTTTATCTGTACTTGTTCGAGGAGACTGACTAGAGGAAAGAGTTGTTATGGAAGTGAAATGATATTGGTAATAAGGTTTATATGTATCGACGCATTGAAGAGGTATTATTGAGGTATTATTGAGATTGTGTGAAGTTGATGATTATTGGAGTTTTGGTGGATAAGAGGTAACGTAAGTGAGGAGCATATATTGGCAATAAGGTTTATATGTATCGACGTATTGAAGAGGTATTATTGAGGTATTATTGAGATTGTGTGATGCTGATGATTATTGGAGTTTTGGTGGATAAGAGGTAAAGTAAGTGAAGAGCATATTTTTTTTTTTTTTTTTTTTTTTTTGTTGGTCTTATGGAACAAGGAGGATGAAGATAGCAGACTAGAACACTAAAGTAGAAGGAAGATAGTCTATACACACTTTGTTAAATCACTAAGCAGTATATACTTTTTTTGAAGAGAGGAAGTATTTGCATATCTTGGCTCACTGACAGTTGTTCAACAACAGTACATTTGATCTGGCTTGGCAAACACTGGTCTTGACATGATGACTATGACGTTGACTTAACTATTATTGACTGTTATACATTGCTGCCACTACTACTTGATACACATGATGAACATCAGATTTTGACAGAATTGCCTTTACACAGTTAACACTATTCAATTACACAGTAGTACTTAATGTGGATGAAAGATGAATGAGTGTGTTTTGTGTGTTTTCCTTTCCTAATCCTACCCACCTATCTCGTAAATATTATTTTATTTGTTTGTAGTGGCTTGCACTGACACCCATAAATATTATAGGTTTACTGATATTTGAGTATTTGTAATAGTTAATATGAAAATTATCTGACATCATTTGTGTGTTTGTTATGATTTGTATGTTTAGTGTAAAAGCATTTGTATGTGCATTCAAACTATTGTTCATGCCTGAACTGTCTGATTAGTGAGGGTAAATATTATGAACTGTTACCTGCACTTTTTCAACATAATGTGTGACACTTAGGAATGATTAATTTCTGCTGATGAACTGTGTGATCAGTGATAGTGAATATTATGGACTGTTACTTGCACTTTTTCTACATGATTGGTGCCACTAGGACATGTTTAATTTCTGCTGATGAACAGTGTGATCAGGGATAGTGAATATTATGGACTGTTACTTGTACTTTTTCTACATGATTGGTGCCACTAGGACATGTTTAATTTGTGCTTATATACTCTGATGAACAGTGTGATCGGTGATAGTGAATGTCATGGACTGCTCTCTGGACCTGCTCATCATTGCTAGGTGCAACTGATGGACTCCTTGTATGGAAATGAAGTCACTTGTTGCTGTCTGCACCTACTCAACATTGCTGGGTGCCACTGATGGACTGCTTCTACTGAACTAATGTGACTTGTTGCTGTGTGTACCTCTTCAACTTTACTGGGTGCAACTGATGGACTGCTTCCACTGAAATGATGTCACTTGTCGGTGTCTGCACCTGCTCAACATTGCTGGGTGCAACTGATGGACTGCTTCTACTGAAATGATGTCACTTGTTGGTGTCTGCACCTGCTCAACATTGCTGGGTGCAACTGATGGACTGCTTCCACTGAAATGATGTCACTTGTCGGTGTCTGCACCTGCTCAACATTGCTGGGTGCAACTGATGGACTGCTTCTACTGAAATGATGTCACTTGTTGGTGTCTGCACCTGCTCAACATTGCTGGATGCAACTGATGGACTGCTTCTACTGAAATGATGTCACTTGTTGGTGTCTGCACCTGCTCAACATTGCTGGGTGCCACTGATGGACTGCTTCTACTGAAATGATGTCACTTGTTGGTGTCTGCGCCTGCTCAACATTGCTGGGTGCAACTGATGGACTGCTTCTGCTGAAACGATGTCACTTGTTGGTGTTTGCACCTGTTGACCATTGCTGGGCTGGAATTATCAACTATTTTTTTTTTTGAATAATTAAAAGTATTTTATGTGAACATTTGTATAAACTGATTTTTTATGTATTGTGTAAACTATTATGTAAAGCCACATGTATGAAAGGAATTTGTATTGCCTACTGTATTTTATATATTAGGTTATTGAAAGGTCAGTGCAAAGCCAAAATTTTGACTAATTATGTGATATTTAGGTATTAATATTATCTTTTATTTTTGTCTGTATTTTTCTGGACGAATTTGGTGGTATTTTCACCACCAATGCTGGCAAAAATACCATCAAATTGTGGCCTGTGGAGGAGGGGCATATGAAACGTGGCTACACTGAGCCACTGCGCCAGAGATTGCGCCAAAGAGTATTATTAAGCCGCCTCCACAGTGCTTGTCGAGAGCTCGTAAAAGTCAGTGCCTGTTAAGAGCTCGTAGAAGTCAGTGCTTGGAGAGAGCTCGTGGTAGTCTGTGCTGAGATGTTGTAGCAGAGAGTGTTTGTTGAGATGTGCTATTAGGCAGTGTTTGATGAGATGTGATATTGGAGAGTTCTGGTTGAGATATAATGTAAGGATTAGAGTGATTTTCATCAATATAAATGAGGTAACTAACTCCGTTTGTTTTTAATTTCAGTATCCTAAATAATGCGTCATTACAGGTTCAGTCAACAAAGCATCTGGCGTGTGTTCTTGTATTAGAGTGTAATTCTGCTTTCCTTACGCAATTATCGTATTTCTAATTTTCTTTTATCACGTCAGTATAATTGGTATTTAAAAATTCTTGTCTTGTTGAAGAAGAACCGTGCCAGATGTGTACGTTGAGTCACACTCCCACACACAGAACAATTACATTTGTGCTTGGGTTTTGTAGGTTTTATAGTTGCTGGGGACTTAATGAATTAATTGTGTTAACGAAAAATTTCAATAATACTAGTCAGGGCCAACCGATTACGAGACACAGCGTAATCGGACATACAGCTACTAAAAACTAAAAAATATTTGCATTATATTTAATTAAGCCCCCATGCAACTTACAGATCTGTGTCGTGTGTGTTCCCTATGTGCCTATGCAACTAGCGGCAATTTTGAGTAGTGCCACGTTGTGTGGCACCGCATTCTGTGATTATCTTTAATTTATGAGCATGAGTGTAGCTTATCTTCGTCGAAGGTAAAAAATAAAATTATACCATTCGTATTAGCCGCAGCGTTGCCACTGTCACCCTCAATATAAATAGTACACACGCAGACTAGGCAGTGGGTCTTCTTGACACCTAGTAAAATATTATGTTCGAAGGTATTTTGGAATAGTGACGATGCCTTTTACAACCAAAGCTGTGGTTTTACCAAGCCTCACCAAGTGAAGTATCAGGTGTTACTTCAGACCTAAGACAGCGATGAAGTAAACTTTCAAACAGAAAACTGTCAGGCTTGCCTCGTACAGCGCTATTATTCGTTCCTCATTGTGGGCATTGGATCCTATGGAGGTGCTCCGAATAAGATACTCAACGTCACACTCAACGACGGTCGCTGAAGCATGCCCACAGTTTACGACGATACCCGGCTGGTGACGCTGGGAGTTCTCCAGCTCAACATAACGACGTTGACCCGGCCCTCGCCTGGTCATTACTGTCTGAGCTTCCTTTGTGATATGTTTGTAAGAGATGCCACACCTCCAGTATGGCTCTTTTTTCATGTTATGTGAACTGAAATCTACTTTAAGAACGTATAGCTTACAATAGTATCCCCACCGTTATTTGGTTTACGATGTTTGAAACAGGTAAATGAGTAACCCACAATGGGCCTACAAAGTAGTTAGAGTGCCGACTGTCACAGAATTTTCTGAGTTACTCGTATATTTAAATTTAATGATGACTCAAATATTCCAATACCGGAGAAGTATCTCAAAATACACATTGAGGGTTGAATAACACTTAGGCGGTTTTCTGTTCTACTGATTCTTATTTGTATGAACTAGCTTTCGGCTTATTAGGCCATCTTCAGATAACTACTGGCTATTGTTTACAAGGAGCTTGTGTTCTTGCGAAACAAACATTCTGGACTAAGATACAACGCACTTACATACGATCTTTAGTTGTGGTATTGTCTTTGGAATTGTCAAACGGGTCTTTCGACTTTTTGTTCTGTAAAACTGTTCTTTAACATAAGAAATCACATTTTATGGTTTGTCAGTACCATGTATGACAACAATAAGAATGAGTTAGGATACAAATTATTACAAATTTACAATTTTTTGGTATTTGTTGTGAACAGTTGCACTGGACATTAATTGCCGGTTGTGCAATACCGATGTTTTCTTTGGCGGTTAGATTTTGTTATTAGAAAATTTTGCATTAATATATACCAAGTATTACACAGTTACAGTTGAATTACAGATAGAAATGTAAACACATAAGGGATGTGACATTATATTTGGGTGTGAATTTGTTTACTATTGCGACACTTTGTGGTTAATAGCAGGTTTACTGTATTGTCTAAAGTTTAAGAGTGGTGATGTGCTCAGTTGCAATTGGTCATTTAGAACCAGCTGGTGATTTAGGGCTAAGTGTTTGTTAATTTCAAGTGCTTCTAGTAGCCTGAATTTTCTGCCTTTGTTGGCTATATGTAGCACTTCTCTGTGTGTTAGATATTTGTGTCCTTCTTTGAGCACATGTTTAGCAAAGGTGGAATCTCATTTATTTAATCTTCAGCTGCGTCATGTTCAGTCAGCCTTGTTGATATGGCCCGGCCCATTTGACCAATGTACAGTTTATCGCAGGCAGTGCAGGTTATTTTGTAAACCCCACTGTCGCTTAGTTTAATGTATTTTGCCCTTGCTGTTGAATAGAAGATTATTGGGCTTTCAGTGTTTTGGCTAGTTTGTCTGATAGCTTACCTAGATACGGTACAGTACACCAGTTGGTTTTTGGTGTAGTTATTATTGCAGAAGGGGCATAAATGTAGAGCAAGATTTTCCTTCTTTGTTTTTTGTGCAGGATTTTGTCAACTGATTCAGGGTTATAGCCATTGTTATATGCATTGTATTTAAGGGCGTCTACTTCAAATTCTGTTTTGACATTGGTATGGATGTGAGGCGATGTACCATTGAATGGAAGGCTGCATGTTTGTATGTTATTGGGTGTTGTGAACATGAAGGTATTACTGTGTCTGCTGGTGTGGGTCTTCTGTCAATTTTGAAAGTATGTGTGCCGCGCGGGATTAGCCGAGCGGTCTCGGGTGCTGCAGTCATGGACTGTGCGGCTGGTCCCGGCGGAGGTTAGAGTCCTCCCTCGGGCATGGGTGTGTGTGTGTTTGTCCTTAGGATAATTTAGGTTAAGTAGTGTGTAAGCCTAGGGACTGATTACCTTAGCAATTAAGTCCCATAAGATTTCACAACACATTTGAACTTTTTTTTTTTTGAATGTATGTCTATTTGTGGTGATATCTATGTTAAGATCTAAAAAGTTATAGGATTTTTCACTTATATCCATGGTGAATTGTATGTTTTTGTGTTGTGAATTTAGATATTCTATGAATGAGTTCTGTTGTCTGTTGGTATCTGTCCACATACACAGTACATCATCCGCATATCTCCACCAGCATTTAATATTATTATTAAGGGGTTCATTTTCTAGCAACTGTTTATCGAAATTGTCCATGAATATTTCACCTAAGAGGGGACTGAGAGGTTTGCCAACCCTTCTATACTACTGGCATTTAAAATTGCTACAACACGAAGATGACGTGCTACAGACGAGAAATTTAACCGACAGGAAGAAGATGCTTTTATATGCAAATGATTAGCTTTTCAGAGCATTCACACAAGGTTGGCGCCGGTGGTAACACCTACAACGTGCTACATGAGGAAAGTTTCCAACCTATTTCAAATACAGAAACAGCAGTTGACCAGCGTTGCCTAGTGAAACGTTGTTGTGATGCCTCGTGTAAGGAGAAGAAATGCGTACCATCACGTTTCCGACTTTAATAAAGGTCGGATAGGAGCCTATCGCGATTGCGGTTTATCGTATCGCGACATTGCTGCTCGCGTTAGTCGAGATCCAATGACTGTTAGCAGAATATGGAATCGGTGGGTTCAGGAGGGTAATACGGAACGCCGTGCTAGATCCCAACGGCCTCGTATCACTAGCAGTCGATCTGACAGGCATCTTATCCGCGTGGCTGTAACGGATCGTACAGCCACATCTCGATACCCGAGTCAACAGATGAGGACGTTTGCAAGACAGCAACCATCTGCACGAACAGTTCGACGACGTTTGCAGCAGCATGGGCTATCAGCTCGGAGATAATGGCTGTCGTTACCCTTGACGCTGCATCACAGACAGGAGCGCCAGCGATGGTGTACTCAACGACGAACCTGGGTGCACGAATGGCAAAACGTCTTTTTTTCGGATGAATCCAGGTTCTGTTTACAGCAACATGATGGTCGCATCCGTGTTTGGCGACATCGCGGTGAACGCACATTGGAAGCGTGTATTCGTCATCGCCATATTGGCGTATCACCCGGCGTGATGGTATGGGGTGCCACTGGTTACACGGCTCGGTCACCTCTTGTTCGCAATGACGGCACTTTGAATAGTGGGTGTGACATTTCAGATATGTTACGACCCGTGGCTCTACCCTTCATTCGATCCCTGCGAAACCCTACATTTCAGCAGGATATTGCACGACCGCATGTTGCAGGTCCTGTACGGGTCTTTCTGGATAGTGAAAATGTTCGACTGCTGCTCTGGCCAGCACATTCTCCAGATCTCTCACCAATTCAAAATGTCTGGTCAATGGTGGCCGAGCAATTGGCTCTACGCAATACGCTAGTCACTACTCTTGATGAACTGTGGTATCGTGTTGAAGCTGTACCTGTACACGCCATCCAAGCTCTGTTGGGCTCAATGCCCAGGCGTATCAAGGCCGTTATTACGGCCAGAGGTGGTTGTTCTGGATACTGATTTCTCAGGATCTATGCACTCAAATTGCGTGAAAATGTAATCACATGTCAGTTCTGGTTAAATATATTTGTCCAATGAATACCCGTTCATGATTCACATTTCTTATATTTGTAGCAATTTTAATGGCCAGTAGTGTAGTTGTTTGAAATGGTTACCTTCAAATTGGAAAATAGTGTTATTCAACCCTCAATATGGAATTGTTCAATCAAGAAGTGACGGAAGAATCCATAAATAAAAACACACAATTACATGATGACCGTAACGCTTCGTGAAATTAATCACCGACAGCTTACCAATAGTCTTGAGAGATAATTTGTTTCGATCCAATGTTAATAAAGGTCGTAAAAAATCAGTTTTTTTGCTCGACTTAAAATATCATAGTATCTCATGCCACATAGATACGAGGAAATGGATTATTATAATTTATGACTGACCTAGCTGAAGACACTTCCGACCCATGACTCGTGAAGGTCTTGATGTGATGGCAATTGTTAGGAAAACTTTGTGCGCAGTAGAGAAAAATAAAAATTGCATAGAACGGAGTTAACCTCTGACATTTAACAGGTTTCTGAGAATCGCTTTGTCTCCTGCCAGTTCTTCTTATATTTTCGCGTCCTGTTGGTAGCGAGGTACCGAGTGGAATGTCGCCGTACTAAAATGTTTCTGTTGAACACAGCGAAATTCCTTGAACATCTGGCCTGATTTCCTGCTTCATCTTTGTCCAATAGGAGTTCTTCCTCCGTCTCCAGCGAGGTAAAATGCTACAAAGACTTCAAATTTTGACTTTTCTTCTTCCCTGATAGTGACCAAAACAAAGGTGAAGCGTTCTTTAAAGCATTTTCCATAGCTTTATTCTCTTTTTATAGTGAGATTTATGTTGACGCCATTCCTCATTTTTTTCTGTAGTTGTACTGTTTTCCTGCTATATTTGAATGTACTTTAACTATTCTGGGATTTTGTCACCGAATATATACATATTAATGATATTATCATGTGCCTTTTGTCATTGCTTACTCTCTGTTTGCGAGTATTTCTGCTATTTTTATCGGTTTCTTTTTTTATCTGAAGGATGCTGGAACCACTTCCTTTCGCTTCGTATGGCTGCTAGTGATAAGCGGCATAGCACTTCCGAGTCATTGTTTTCTGAACTACACCAGCGCTGTCAACATTTATTAAAAAACTAGAAACCCGTCTCGATTGCGTAAAAAGCACCTACTGTTAACCTAGGTTTCGGGGTAGATAACTACACCTTCTTCAGAGCAATAAAACCCACAAGTGCCTAAGAAGACCTTTGTCAATGATTAAAAGAACACCATAGCTATACATTTATAAACGAAAAAAAGGAAAACACAAACAGTACATATGTACAAAGTCTAAACCACTACTTAACTTAATGGTGTAACCTCCACCTCACATAGGACGGTGTTAGGTGGGGGTTACACCATTAAGTTATGTAGTGGTTTAGACTTTGTACATATGTACTGTTTGTGTTTTCCTTTTTTTTCGTTTATAAATGTATAGCTATGGTGTTCTTTTAATCATTGACAAAGGTCTTCTTAGGCACTTGTGGGTTTTATTGTTCTGAAGAAGGTGTAGTTATCTACGCCGAAACCTAGGTTAACAGTAGGTGCTTTTTACGCAATCGAGGCGGGTTTCTAGTTGTTTAATATATTAACTAACGATTGCCGACGCGCTGCGATGTTGAAGGTTCCTGTCAACATTTCTTTAATGCTTGTGTAAACGCAAGAGGAACCTCAACAACATGTGCCCATGTAGTTTACCTTAATTTTCTATTTTTTGTGCAGAGCATATTTGGCACGGGACAAGATTTGCATGTCATCATGTTGCTACATTTTAGATGACTCCTGAACTACTTCTTTATTTCCACTTTTACCTACAACAGTGCAGCTTTTATGGGAACTTACCAATTCAGAATTTGATGAATTTTTATTTTCTACAACCGACCCTCTCGGCCTCGCATGTATATACGGCCGTAAGATTTGTGGCGTAGCGAGAATATATTATAAAGGGCTTTCAAATGAAAACCGAACACCTGCGACAACGGGACCACGGAGTGGTTCCATTCGAAAGTAGCCACCACACGCGTTAACCGTTAAATGCATGATTTTTTATTTCAAGCTGTAAAAATTACAACATTTAGTTTATAGTGCCTACATTACCAAAAATATTGAAAACATTTTTTAATTAAATTAACAAAGCATTATTGTTCACAATCGCTACAAACACAAAAACAGACCTAATTTCAAATCTATCGTAATGACACTCGAATTAACTCTCTACACCATATCTACTTACGTTTTCAAAATAAAAAAGTAATTGTCAAACCCACAGATCAGTGCACAAACACCAAAAAGACGTCTCTACTTTCCGCCAAAACACATGCGCGTCAGTTCATCCACACAGCTGATTGTCGAACTGGTTCAGTTCATCCTGCCATTTACGATCGCTATGAAGAACTACTAGCAGCTTAGCAGCTGCAGTAGAGTGTATACACTTAACTACATAATGAATGTGTTACAAAATGTTGCTCAGTATAGGATACATCGAAGAAGTGTAGTGTGTAGCTGATCAGCTACACTATCTATTAAAGGGTTAAGGCACTTATCCCACTGGAGACGAGGCGATCAATTCCCGTTTCGCAGAGCACGGTCGGCCGCTGGCGGGTCTACAACCGCACCAGTTCACACTTTCTCACCCAACTAAAACCGACCTCCACGCATGTCTTTCTTCAGGTCGCCATAGATGCGAAAATCACACGGTGAAAGATCTGGGCTTTTGATCATACGCTCTTGATTTTTTTTATGTTACGAGTAATGCTGTAACGTATAATAAAAATGCATATTAAAGAATTTACACGAGACGGGAAAAACAGCAAAAGTGAAACATTGTTCCTTATGCAAGTGAGCAGAGTTGTTGGTAAGCTCGAATGGTTCACGGAAGTGACTCTTACTCACTGGCAAAAAATTTATGACAGAAAGATTTTATCTAAAAAAAAACTATCATTAGAATTACTTTTATAAAATGAAAAACAAGAGATATGAATTTTTATATTGTGTGTTTATTTACCGTTTTTATGTAGGCCCATGAGTCAAGGTTTTGACGTCATCTTCTGTGTCAGACTCTGCAAAATCCATCCAATATGCGCAATTATGGCCAGCGCAGTAGCCGTTCGTACTTGTGAAACTCAAGCCGCATGTCCTGTATACGCACTTGCTTTCGCAACCAGGTTTACGGTTGCAGCATAAAATGTGCAGTTTTTCCTCCAGGTCCTGGTTCGTCTTTAGTCGGAATTGGTTAGCTGACCGGCACGCGCATCCCGCGATTCTTTTTCCGGAAGGTGATTTCCCATCAGCACTTGAACCTAAAGATAATGACGCAAATCAGTTAGGGATCCAAGGATTTATGTTAGACGAAATTAGTGAAGATTATGCCTTCCTCCCCGATGATATACTCGATACGAATTCTGTCAGGTGTCTCGATAACAGAGGAATGAAGCGCACTTTGGTTTTAACACTAGTCCAAAACGCTTCCTGAGGTGTCTCGATAACAGAGGAATGAAGCGCACTTTGGTTTTAACACTAGTCCAAAACGCTCCTTGAGGAGATGGTGATGGTATTCCATCGTCAATTACAGCCTCTGCCACTTCTCCCCTCGTGTTTGGTTTGGTGTATTCTTCATCCCTTGTACTTGGGGAGCTGTATTCGAGTATACCCAGTGACGCCCCGACCGAAGTGAATATTGACATACTGTAGGCAGAATCGGCAGTAATTTGGTGCTAGTTCATATTTCAGGTATTGTCCAACGCCATCATCGTTGCATGCAGGTGGGCAGAGCTACAGATAGGCTTAAATCCAGGACAGCTTTCTGGAAATTGGGCGAAGAGCTTCAAGGCTTCAAGTCAAAAACAACCCGGAAGGAACTATAGGCTGCAAGTGCACGCAAGTACTGCAATTTGGTGGACGAACGCAAGAAGAAGATTGAAGGACTCAACCTCCCAAGGAAGCTGTGGACAACTTTGAACCGCCTAAGAGCAGGTATCGGCAGATGCAAACAACTAATGAAGAAATGGGGTGAAATCCAAACAATGGACCATTTACTCGTGTGTGAAGTGTTCAGATATGATGATGATTTGAAAGACATACACACTGACTCTGCCTGAAAGTGGCTTGAGAGTATTTGTAATGCTGTATATTATTATAAGAGTACGTGTAAAGAGTATTATTACCATAGTTGTATAAGTATATTGTAATTAATGTAAGACTGATTGCCTTGTACATGCCGAACGAGTAAATGAATCGCTGCGTACAACACACAGCTGTCGATAAAAAGGTTCATTCGGATTTATTTCGACGACAGCGTCTTTGAACTTGGCCGATTTAGACACAGAGGCAAGAGTTGTGACTTTGTTTTTTTCTCTCTCTCGTCACTGAATCGCTGACCGAGGGAAAGATCCTCGTCACAGGAAACACACCGGCAGCCAGGGGCACTAGAAAGTTTCAAGTGTTTTTTATTACTTTTAATGACAAGGACATAAAAATATTCTGCCGTAGCATATGGTATATTAACTCTTCCTTACAAATGTTTTGGATGTAAAATAACATTTGAACTTATTATAAGCGATTATTTTAGCGTTTGTGCTTTGACGTTTATTCTTATTTAAACCATACAACAAAATTAATAATTTGATACAAAAATGAAACGAGGCGGGCGCTTGGTCAGGTACTATGGTCAACATTCAAAAATTCCAATGTGACGGATTTTCCCCAAAGGAAAGTTATTGACGACTGTTGGGATTTTGATCTAGACAGCATCTTGAGTGTTTCTACCAATTTTCAGCTTGTAGTCTAAAGTGTCCGGGTTCGGGCGACTTATTTGTCTAATCTGATCGGACTATATAGCAATGTGTGGTTTAAGAGAAGGTGCACGACCGTCACATGCCAGACTTTTTAACCACATACTCATAGCCATTATACTAGCTGAACTGTTGGTACCACGTTGGAAATCACAAATGATTCATTTCGCTAATTTTATGCGATGTTTTTTTCCGCAATGCTCGACGCTTGCACACGAGGTGTGGCTGGCCTTGGTCTACTCTCTGCTTGTCCCCTCGCGTTCCCATTCCACAGTCACACCGCCGACAGTCGACTTGGATGGCTGTTGAAGGGTTGAAATGGCCGTGCATTTATTTCTCAGGTTACAGCCGATAGCTAATCGGCGTCCACGTCACTGACGATCCACTCTACCATTACTGTTCCTCTACAAACAACACTCACCGCCTCCTTGTCGCGTATGTGTCGTGAATGAGTAGCATGAATTATTAAGAGTGTTTCGCTAAGGGTATAATGTTTCACACGGTGTGCAAGTAAAGCAGTAACCTAACGTCAGCAAGGACGTTAGGAAGGAAGAGGAACTGAGTTTTTGTGGTGAGAGTAGTGTGAGATACGTGACCAGCAGCGTAGAAGCATCTGGAAGGAGACGGGGTGGCCGAGTGGTTCTAAGCGCTAGAGTTTGGAACCGCGCAACCGCTATGGTCGCAGGTTTGAATCCTGCCTCGGGCATGGATGTTTGTGATGTCCTTAGGTTAGTTAGGTTTAAGTAGTTCTAAGTTCTAGGGGACTGATGACCTCAGATGTTAAGTCCCATATTGCTCCGAGCCATTTTTTGGAAGGAGCCGAGATCAGGAGGACAGCGCTTGATCGCATGGAAGGCGCGTCATGCGGACCTAATACACTACTGGCCATTAAAATTGCTACACCAAGAAGAAAAGCAGATCAGATGATAAACGGGTATTCAGTGGACAAACATATGCGAGAACTAACACGTGATTACAGTTTCACGCAATTTGGGTGCATAGATCCTGAGAAATCAGTACCCAGAACAACCACCTCTGCCCGTAGTAACGGCCTTGATGCGCCTGGGCATTGAGTCAGAGCTTGGATGGCGTGTACAGGTACAGCTGCCCATGCAGCTTCAACACGATAGCACAGTTCATCAAGAGTGGCGTATTGTGACGACCCAGTTGCTCGGCCACTATTGACCAGACGTTTTCAATTGGTGAGATATCTGGAGAATGTGCTGGCCAGGGCAGCAGTCGAACATTTTCTGTATCCAGAAAGGCCCGTACAGCACCTGCAACATGCGGTCGTGCATTATCCTACTGAAATGTAGGGTATCGCAGGGATCGAATGAAGGGTAGAGCCACGGGTTGTAACGCATCTTAAATGTAACGTCCACTGTTCAAAGTGCGTCAATGCGAACAAGAGGTGAGCGAGACGTGTAACCAATGGCACCCCATACCATCACGCCGGGTGATATGCCAGTATGGCGGTGACGAATACACAATTCTAATGTGCGTTCACCGCGATGTCACCAAACACGGATGCGACCATCATGATGTTGTAAACAGAACCTGGATTCATCCGAAAAAATGACGTTTTGCCATTCGTGCACCCAGGTTCGTCATTGAGTACACCATTGCAGGCGCCCCTGTCTGTGATGCAGCGTCAAGGGTAACCGCAGCCATGGTCTCCGAGCTGATAGTCCATGCTGCTGCAAACGTCGTCGAACTGTTCGTGCAGATGGTTGTTGTCTTGCAAACATCTCCATCTGTTCACTCAGTGATCGAGACGTGGCTGCACGATCCGTTACAGCTATTCGGATAAGATGCCTGTCATATCGACTGCTAGTGATACGAGGCCGTTGGGGTCCAGCACGGCGTTCCGTATTACCCTCCTGAACCCACCGACTCCATATTCTGCTATCAGTCATTGGATCTCGACCAACGCGAGCAGCAATGTCGCGATACCGTAAACCGCAATCGCGATAGGCTACAATCCGACCTTTATCAAAGTCGGAAACGTGATGGTACGCATTTTCCTCCTTACACGAGTCATCACAACAACGTTTCACCAGGCAACGCCGGTCAACTGCTGTTTGTGTATGAGAACTCGATTGGAGACTTTCCTCGTGTCAGCACGTTGTAGATGTCGCCACCGGCGCCAACCTTGTGTGAATGCTCTGAAAAACTAATCATTTGCATATCACAGCATCTTCTTCCTGTCGGTTAAATTTCGCGTCTGTAACACGTCATCTTCGTGTTGTAGCAATTTTGATGGGCAGTAAGGTACAAGCGGCGTCGCCGGCGCAGCTGAGGATTCCGATTGCGATTGCCATCACAGACGCTGAACGCGCGTTATTCTGCCCACGGGACGGGGTTTAGTTTCTTGTGGCGCTTAGCTGCACAGAGTACACGCGGGACTGTACAACACAGTCAGTATGCTAGTGCCTCGTAGGATTCGACAGCAGTTTCCAATCCTACGTCGTTGTTCAGTCTCAGTTATTATCCAGAGTTCTTCGTCCTTTTGCCACGCGGGATTAGCCGAGCGGTCAAGGCGCTGCAGTTATTGACTGTGCGGCTGGTCCCGGTGGAGGTTCGAGTCCTCCCTCGGGCATGGGTGTGTGTGTTTGTCATTCGGATAATTTAGGTTAAGTAGTGGGTAAGCTTAGGGACTGATGACCTTAGCAGTTAAGTCACATAAGGTTTCACACAGATTTGAACATTTCTTCGTTCTTTTCACACCTAGTTTCCTTATCTGAAAATACTTCAATTTGTATTCTAAGGCTACAGGTGTACTAGTTGGACGACGCACTTCACAACTGGAGACGTCAGCTTCCATCCTGATCCGCTCGCTTTTTTTTAGAGGTGGACCCCCTTCACGCCCACACCGGTATGATGGCAAACTCGAAAGGTCTACTGCCATCTCTGCATAATGGTTAGTTTTCACTAGAGTGAGGTGTCGAAGGATGTGGGTACTGCGATGCTTGCGTACGTCTTGTTAAGGTTAACCATTAATACGCGCTCATCTGGAGATAGATTGGGTCGAAGTCGAACGGAGGGTAGTGGTTTGAAGCGCAGAGGAAAAAAAGTGCCAAGGTAAAAGCCAAGGGAAAAAAACCTCTGCGATAGTTAGGTCGGGTGTGTAAGAGCAGTAGCGGATGTCTTGCTGTCTGCGAAAGGTCATGCAAGGGTAGGCTTCGTTAGTAGTGGGTAACATGCATGTCGATACATTTGACGTTGTGCGGTGCTGTTGCTCGGCGGCTGCCGCTGGGTGCCGGTGTTGGTCTCTCGGTCAGCATCAGCATCGTGCAACAGGTTTATCATCGTTTTGTGTCCGATAGGTCATATAGCGGATGCACAGTGCAGGGTGATGTTGGCGACTTGTTTTTACGTCATTGGGCGAGCTCTTCGGTTTCCCTGCTGTGGCCCGTTGGTCGGCTCTAACAGCAGTTGGTAATTTCCAGTCAACGTTGATGATATGCAGGGGTTTGCCGACTTTTGTCGCTTGTTGGTGTATGTTAGCTTCACATAGGTGGTTATGGCCTAGCTAGTAGAGTCTCTGGCCGCTTATGCTCCCACCTAAAGTTGTAATCGTAATTTCCCAGAGCAAGGATGAAAGGATTGTTCGAGTGTCTCGAGTTCCTGTACAGTCGTGTGGCGTGTTTTTTGAATACTCCCTTGAGGGTTGAAATGGTTCAAATGGCTCTGAGCACTATGGGGCTTAACATAAGAGTCCCCTAGAACTTAGAACTGCTTAAACCTAAGTAACCTAAGGAAATCAAACACATCCATACCCGAGGCAGAATTCGAACTTGTAGCGGTCGCGCGGGTCCAGACTGAAGCGCCAAGTGCCGCTCGGCCACACCGGCCGGCTTCCTTGATGGTGTCAATGCGGTATTCATTGTGAAGATCCACGGTGCGTGTGTAGTGTGGAGCGTTGCTAATGATCCGTAGCACTTTGTTCTGTATGATCTGCAGGCGGCGCAGTCGTGTAGGAGCTGCGTATCACCAGACGCGGGCTGCGTACGTCATCAGTCTAATCACTGTCATTTATATGGAACTCGACACCTTCCTATTCAGTGTGCTTTCCCTGTTGAGCATTGGGTAGACTTGTTCGAGCCTCGCGTGCGCTCTGTTGGCAACGTATTCGCATGTGGTCCCCCCATTTAAGCCAGATACCGAGATATCTGACTTTCTCTCGGAAACGTATTGGGCGTGTATGTAGTCTTATCTGTCTACTGCGTTGATGTTTGCGGATTAATTTCGGTCTGGGTCTAAATGATCCGCAATTTTAGTTTTGTAATAGCTGTATGTCCGATTACGCTGTGTCTCGTAATCGGTTGGCCCTGACTAGTATTATTACGCAATCTGACTGCATAGAATAACAACAAACAATGAAAGAAAATTTTCGTAAACACAGTTAATTAATTAAGTCCCCAGCAACTATAAAACCTACTAAACCAAAGCACAAGTATAACTGTTCTGTATGTGGAAGTATGACTCAACGCACATCTGGCACGGTTCTTCTTCAACAAGACAAAAATTTTTAAATACTAATTATACCGACGTGATAAAAGAAAATTAGAAATACTATAATTGCGCAAGAAAGCAGAATTAAACTCTAATACAAGAACACACGCCAGATGCTTTGTTGACTGAACCTGTAATGACGCATTATTTAGGACACTGAAATAAAAAGAAACGGAGTTTATTACCTCATTTATATTGATGAAAATCACTCTAATCCTTACATTATATCTCACACCGACTCTCTACTATCACATCTCAACCAGAACTCTCCAATATCACATCTCAGCAAGCACTGCCTAATAGCACATCTCAACAAACACTCTCTGCTACAACATCTCAGCACAGACTACCCCGAGTCCTCGACAGGCACTGACTACTACGACCTCTCGACAAGCACTGACTTCTACGAGTTCTCTCCAAGCACTGTGGAGGAGGCTTAATAATACTCTTTGGCGCAATCTCTGGCGCAGTGGCTCAGTGTAGCCACCATTCAATTTTTAATCACATAGTGTAGATATCGACAATTTCTCGCCGAGCAATAGTCATGTGCGACAGGACAAATGCGCACTTGACGCCCCTGGAGATAAAGGGCAAAGGAATGAAAGTACAGAATACACCTAATGTCCATCCTCATAGCTATTCTAAGCTTAAACACTAGAATGTTTCTGGACGATGAGATGCTTCTGCGATGTGGTATTCCTTTTGTCTTGTTGTTGATGAAGGCAAATGAGAATGTGGCACCCGGCAGAACGAAGCCTATTCCTCCCCAGCGGGGCAGCCGAGTTTAACATCTCAGTTCTATGAATAGCGTCAAACGTCCTCGTTCCATGAGACAATGAACAGAGTTTTTGGATTTCAACACAGGAAAATGGCGCAACGTCTGGTTACATCTCTTACTGCACTGCCGATTCTGGATGACAACTTGTTCCACTATCAGGATTCAAACTGGCTAAGTGGGAGTCGATCGCCACGGAAGAGGCATACATTAACAACCTTTGCTACGAAGCTGAGTCATGAAGACATAAATAGACTAACAACACCACACACAGAAGTACGCAGAGAATCGTTTCTACATGGAGAAAGCAGGAATCTGAACACATGAGACAATGACAAGCTTATGGACACTACGTTTTATTTTACAAATTTATTTAGTCTCCATTTTTTAACCACAAAACTATTGGTTGTTACAAACTGTCTCTCTTTTAAATTAACAATTGGAACCTTTTACCATACTTGGAGTACATATAGGGAGTCGACGAAAATATGGAAACACCACAAGCGCGGCACGTCACCATCCATAATACCGTATACGAAAACTGTTGGCATTCAAAACACCGCCTAGTCGCCTTGGAATGCATACATACAGCTCCTGCATGGTTTTAAGAGAACCTTATATCAATCTTCCTCAATATACAGGGTGTTACAAAAAGGTACGGCCAAACTTTCAGGAAACATTCCTCACACACAAATAAAGAAAAGATGTTATGTGGACATGTGTCCGGAAACGCTTTATTTCCATGTTAGAGCTCATTTTAGTTTCGTCAGCATGTACTGTACTTCCTCGATTCACCGCCATGATTTCATACGGGATACTCTACCTGTGCTGCTAGAACATGTGCCTTTACAAGTACGACACAACATGTGGTTCATGCACGGTGGAGCTCCCGCACATTTCAGTCGGTGTTCGTACCCTTCTCAACAACAGATTCGGTGACCGATGGATTGGTAGAGGCGGACCAATTCCATGGCCTCCACGCTCTCCTGGCCTCAACCCTCTTGACTTTCATTTATGGGGGCATTTGAAAGCTCTTGTCTACGCAACCCCGGTACCAAATGTAGAGACTCTTCGAGCTCGTATTGTGGACGGCTGTGATACGCCATTCTCCAGGGCTGTATCAGCGCATCAGGGATTCCATGCGACGGAGGGTGGATGCATGTATCCTCGCTAACGGAGGACATTTTGAACATTTCCTGTAACAAAATGTTTGAAGTCACGCTCGTACGTTCTGTTGCTGTGTGTTTCCATTCCATGATTAATGTGATTTGAAGAGAAGTAATAAAATGAGCCCTAACATGGAAAGTAAGCGTTTTCGGACACATGTCCACATAACACATTTTCTTTCTTTGTGTGTGAGGAATGTTTCCTGAAAGTTTGGCCGTACCTTTTTGTAACACCGTGTATGTAATGTTGATGGAAGTGGATAGCGATCACACACGTATCTCTCCAAAGTACACCACAAAGGCTGGTGAACGTGGTAGCCAGAGAAGGTGGCCAGCTCATCCTCGTGCTCACAAAACCAGTCCGAGCTGTGTGAACAGGGGCTCCGTCGTCTTGGATCACATCATCACCATTGTGTAACAAAGATTGTACCGTGGGATACACATGATATGCCAAAATGGTCGCATAATCCTTCACAGTGAGTAGACCTTGCAGAGTAACCATAGGGCGCATGGAATACCACGATACAGCTGCCCAAACCATCAACGAATCTCCGCCATGTTTCAGTAAAGTAAATCCGGGCAGAAATTGGAAACAGAGTGGAAAAAAAACATTCTTCCATTGCTCCATAATCCAGGTTTTATGGCTGCAGCACCATGGCTTTCTATTACGGACTGATCACTCATGTGTAGTTTTGTAATTCGAGCTCACCCTGCAATTCTCTCCTTCTGGAGCTCCCTTGATGTTGTTTTGTTGCTGACGGAGTTCGCGAGTGCGACATTCAGTTCTTCCAGCGACTGTTACAGATGTCGACCTCTTATTTTTCGTCACAATCCTCTTCAATGACCGTCTGTCACGATCGCTCAACAAACTCTTTCGTTCGCGTTGTGTATTAGTGGATAATGTTTTTCCGCTTTCCATGAATAGGGTACAAATCTTCCATACAGTGGCTCTATAAACACCAGGCACTACAGCTACCTTGATTACGGAGGCAGCCTCCATACGAACACCAACAATTTGCTTACGTTGGAAGCCACTGATCTCCGACGCAATGCTCTTCTACGCTTTTCATTGTCAAGCACTGATCGATGTTGAAGTCATCCGTACAACGTAACGTTGTGACATTGTAATCCTACCACTAAGTTGACTGCATAGGCGTTGTTCGATGGCATATATTACGGTTGTATTACTGTTAACTGATTGCTGTTATTGTACAAGCGTCATGGCATGTGCTCACATGTTGTGTGGGAACGGTGTAGGCTTACACCACAACATGGGTTCGGTTTCATACTCATGGGAACTATGTCCCACCATGTCAAAACGTAAAGTTTTTGAGTAGGCTCTAACATCCCACAATCCTTGACAATAACCAAGTAGACAAACTGCAATCGCAACATATACCTGTGACAGCCATATAGGATAGATGTGAGCAAAGCCCCGCAATATTTGGTTTTTGTAATACTGTGATCAGCGACGGGTCGATTTTCAAGCGATTTCAAAATGACGTCATAGGCTCGATTGTTACCTGTAACCCATCCAAACTACAGCTCTGTCTGATTATTAATTACAGAGAAATTTACAATTTGGCTAAAACAAAAATTGAAGGGTTTTATCCCTCAAAATGAGGTAGCTCCGTAGTGCGGTTCTTTCGCCCAGTTGAGATAAACGTGGATAAAAATAAATGACTGGATGACGAAAACACTTGAAATAACTCTTTGTAAAATTGTTGTATTCTCGCAAAGTTACTCAACACAATATTCAACTTAAATGCCTTCAAAATTCGAACAGAACACTTAGAAGTACTTGTACAAAAACAGTACTTTCTCCTCCACACAAGCAGAATTAGTAGGATAACCAGAAAGAGTGCGTTTACCGAGGCTAATTTATCTAGTTACATAGCAAAAAGTGTAATTTGTTAGGTCCTCTTCCTTGAACTTCCAGACTCTTGCTCTCCTTCCTCGGATACTTCATCGAGAAATAGTGAGTCCATATCTACACACATCAAAACAAGTTTTCTCGGTTACGAGAGTTCTGGAAACTCTACAGAATATTGGAATGCAGATCAACATAAACATCATTTCCGCCCTTTTTATTGCTCATGAAAACCACACATTCCATGTTGTATCACCATACAGCAAGACCTTCAGAGGTGGTGGTCCAGATTGCTGTACACACCGGTACATCTAATACCCACTAGCACGTCCTGTTGCACTGATGTATGCCTATATTCGTCGTCGCATTCTATTCACAAGTTCATCAAGGCACTGTTGGTCCAGATTGTACCACTCCTCAACGGCGATTCAGCTTAGATCCCTCAGAGTGGGGTCGTGCGGTAGCGTTCTCGCTTCCCACGCCCGGGTTCCCGGGTTCGATTCCCGGCGGGGTCAGGGATTTTCTCTGCCTCGTGATGGCTGGGTGTTGTGTGATGTCCTTAGGTTAGTTAGGTTTAAGTAGTTCTAAGTTCTAGGGGACTGATGACCATTGATGTTAAGTCCCATAGTGCTCAGAGCCATTTGAACCTCAGAGTGGTTGGTGGGCCACGTCGTCCATAAACAGCCCTTTTCAATCTATCCCAGGCATGTTCGATAGGGTTCATGTCTGGAGAACATGCTGGCTACTCTGTTCGAGCGACCTGGCTATCTTGAAGGAAATCTTTCACAGAATGTTCGCGATAGGGGTGCAAATTGTCGTCCTCGAAGACGAATGCCTCGCCAATATGTTGCTGATATGGTTGCACTGTCGGTCGGAGGATAGCATGCATGTATCGTACAGTCGTTATGACGCCTTTCGTGACCACCAGCGGCGTACGTCGGCCCCGCATAATGCAACCTCCAACTTGTTGCACTCGCTGGACGCTGCGTCTAAGGCGTTCAGCCTGACCGGTTTGCCTCCAAACACGTCTCCGACAGTTGTCTGGTTGAAGGCATATGCGACATTCATCGGTGAAGAGAACGTGATGCCGATCCTGAGCGGTCCATTCGGCTTGTTGTTGGCCCTATCTGTGCCGCGCTGCATAGTGTCGTGGTTGCAAAGATGGACCTCGCCATGGACGCCGGGAGTGAAGTTGCGTATCATGTAGCCTATTGACAGTTTGAACCGTAACACGACGTCCTGTGGCTGCACGAAAAGCATAATTCAACATGGTGGCGTTTGTGCCAGATTTCCTCCGAGCCATAATCCGTAGGTAGCGGGCATCCACTGCAGTAGCAGCCCTTGGGCGGCCTGAGCGAGGCATGTCATCGACTGTTCCTGTGTCTCTGGATCTCTTCCATGTCCAAAGAACATCGCTTTGGTTCACTTCGAGACGCCTGGACACTTCCCTTGTTGAGAGACCTTCCTGGCACAAAGTAACAATCGGGACGCGATCGAGCCGCGTTATTGACCCACTTGGCATGGTTGAACTACAGACAGCACGAGCCGTGTACCTCCTTCCTGGTGAAATGACTGGAACTGATCGGCTGTCGGACCCCCTAATAGGCGCTGCTCATGCATGGTTGTTTACATCTTGGGGCGTGTTTAGTGACATCTCTGGACAGTCAAAGGGACTGTGTCTGTGCTACAATATGCGCAGTCAACGTCTATCTTCAGGAGGTCTGGGAACCGGGGTTATGCAAAAATTTTTTTCATGCGTGTATATTTGAGCCACTGTCATTATGTGAGAAGTATGAATGCGACTCTGAAGAATAGTTGACTGGCTGTTTAATCTATTTTCTTCCTTTTTTGGCATTAATGTAACGAAATCTAACTCTCGTCGTTTTAGTTTCTGTGTTACGTCTTTTCATCGCAGTAACAAGTTATTCGTTTCCCATATATTCTTCTAGTCGTTTTCTTTACTGGTTTTTAGACAGTTTTCTCTTTATTTTAGACAAGGTAATTATATCTTTAAGTGAGACATTCTTACTCAGTGTGTGTTAAATGTCATGTTTTGCAGAGTTGATCAACGACGAATTGGCGTCACATTGTTGGAGCTGTGTGCATTGACACCTAGAGGGATTCGCCCTGGTTCGCCATTTTCTGACAAATGCGCCAGTGTTAATTTTGGGGACCAACTGGAACAATTATTTCCACGCTAACTTGAAGGCACTAGTGTCAACGAATAGTTCGCTAATTCTTCTTTTGCAACCCTGTATTATATAATGTCAAGGTAAACATCAGAAATATCTCATTTAAGTAGCAAAAAACAGACTTACCTCATTTTCTGATCTCCGAAGCGGCCTGCTGAGACGAACTTTCATGGAACAATAAGTTACTAGACTAACGAGTCACGATCAAGACAAAACCTGCAGAATGACTTCATTCTCATTGAGGCTACGAACCTACTCCTCATCAAAATTCTGTAGGGTTTATAGCCGACCGAAAATTACCAAAACATTTGAGTTACCGAGGTCAACACCATTTATGGTGTGTCGTCAGTATCGGACAGCAATTTTCGACATGCGTAAGCAGCCTCCCAGGATGACCAAAAGTGTTTGACGAACCTCGTCTCCGCAGAAATGTACAGGGCGATCAACGGACAACTGAGAGTCAGGTCAACATCGAATGTGTTGAGACGGGACGTGAACAGCGGTGTCGTGTATCATGGTACTTGAGAGGAACCCCGAATTCATCTGCATCAAGCTGAAGGGCAGCTCCATGAACGCATCGATCCTGTGAGCCAACAAGGTTGTGTCCAGATGAAGGTGGGTCAGTTATGATCTGGGCTGTGTTCATATGGTCACGGTTATCCGGCTGAATTGACAGTGACAGATACCAGTATACATCACGTGGACGTATTTGGAAACCATCGCACTGCTTCCCACCATTAGAGCAGCGAAGAGCGTTGTACCTGTAAGATAGTGTACCTAGGAACACCTGATACTTCCTGGTCTGTGTTTCTACCTCATGGTCGATTTTAGAATCACATGAAGGAATGCGCGCTAGAAACCGCCTTAAGCAGTTTCCGGTATTTTCTACTGTTCTTCTTGTAAAATGGAAATGTCGTGTGGCTAGGGGCTCCCATCGGGTAGACCGTTCGTCTGGTGCAAATCTGTCGAGCTGACGCCACTTCGGCGACTTGCGTGTCGACGGGGCTGAAATGATGATGATAAGGACAGCACAACACACAGTCCCTGAGCAGAGAAAATCTCCTACCCAGCCGGGAATCGAACCCGGGCCGGTAGGCATTACATTCCGTCGCGCTGACCACTCAGCTACCAGCGTCGGAAGTTCTTCGTGTTGTGAGATATGAGGCTGTGTTTTGCTCGACTGCTATCTGAAACGAACCTGTCTCAGACAAACGGAGAAACACTGTTGCAAACAGATAATGCTGTGGTTGTTGTCGGCGGAGAAAGGTCTCCTGATACAACCTTGCTCCCGGCCGCCCGTTGCTATTTGCTTTTTCATAAATAAACACCATGTCGGCAAGCTCTCGATTAGAATACGGAAGCATTGTGTACAACGCTGTATCACATCCACTACAAGGTGAGTCAGCAAAAGAAGTGAATCGGACACCACGTCCGGCATGACGTAAGAGGAACGGTGCCAGTCACTAGCAGGAAACCTGCGTACTGTATCTGTGGCTGCATAGTACAGTGCGCACTAGACTGCAATCTCTGTAACAAAGTATGATTGAGTAAATGGTCTCTAGCATTTCCGGACATAAGTTCATTGGATCTTTTCTGTTCCATATCCTCTCACTGATCAGTCCCTAGAGTTTCTACACGCTGGAAAACATCACTCTGAATTTGGGTTGGGTTGGGTTGTTTGGGGGAAGAGACCAAACAGTGAGGTCATCGGTCTCATCGGATTAGGGATGGACGGGGAAAGAAGTCGGCCGTGCTCTTTCAAAGGAACCATCCCGGCATTTGCCTAGAGCGATTTAGGGAAATCACGGAAAACCTAAATCAGGTTGTCCGGACGTGGGATTGAACCGTCGTCCTCCCGAATGCGAGTCCAGTGTGCTAACCACTGCGCCACCTCGCTCGGTCACCCTGTATTTGCCAGCATTGTCTCCTTAAAGTCAGATGTGCTATTTCCCATTATTCTTCCCATCTAGTACCGTATAACAATTGTAGTACAGCTATTAAGTCAGAATATAGGAATACCCATTGTTATAGCATCTTCTGCAAAATTAAATGCCAATTCGCTGCCATAAACGCCAACGTGACTCTTTATCTACAAACTCTTGACAAGTTTGTACATGGATCGTAACTGGGCAATCTGCTTTACCACTTTGTACACCAAATTATTTTATGGCGTTGGAGTGCATGGCCTCTAAAACTCGTTAGAGCTGAATTCGAATCTGGTTTGTAATGAACTTCTGGTTTTACAATGTAGTACATTGCCTGACAAAAAAGGTGAAGCATCCAGAATGGGGGAAGGGAACAAAATGAAACTCCTCGGGGTTGAGATAATAGGTGACGTCATTTCGGTGATAACAAATCCGAGTCAAAATTACAAAGAACTGGGTAAGGTGATCACAGTTATCACTATGACGTTGCACCCCCTATGGCCTGAACCCCTACGCTGATTCGATTGGGAATGGGCCGTTCTATTTTCTCCTGAGAAAATCTGGGCCATAACTAGGCCTTGACATCCAGGATACTGGAACTGAAATGGAGTTATTGGGATACATCTTTGGATCATGATGGCTACGAGAGTACCTACACATCACGATACGTGCCATATGTGGACGAGCATTGTCCTGTTGAAAAATGGCACTACGATGCTGTCGCATGGAGAGATGGCGCCACAGAATGTCCGTGACTTTCCTTTGTGCCACTAGAGTTCCCTTAATCCCTACCAGATTGTGCTGAAGGCATTCTCGATAGCTCCCCACATCACGACGCCAGGAATAACTACCCTGAACCTTTCTAAAGCGTTGGCATAATGGGAGCGTACCGAGGTCGCTGCCGTACTCGTCGCCGATGATGGTCATCCAGGGCTGTGCAGAACACCAGTTCATTGCTGAACACAATGTGACATCATTCGGTAGCAGTTCATGCTTTCCGGTCGCGGTACCATTCCAAACACCGCTGTTTATAGAATGAGATTTTCACTCTGCAGCGGAGTGTGCGCTGATATGAAACTTCCTGGCAGATTAAAACTGTGTGACGGACCGAGACTCGAACTCGGGACCTTTGCCTTTCGCGGGCAAGTGCTCTACCATCTGAGCTACCCAAGCTCGACTGACACCCCCTCCTCACAGGTACTGGCAGAAGTAAAGCTGTGAGGACGGGGCGTGAGTCGTGCTTGGGTAGCTCAGATGGTAGAACACTTGCCCACGAAAGGCAGAGGTCCCGAGTTCGAGTCTCGGTCCCCCCACAGCTTTAATCTGCCAGGAAGTTTCACCGTTGTTTATGTTATGTTGTTAACGGCAGCCTACGCGTGGGATAACAGTTCCTCAGTCTGGTTGCTGGCAGTCTCTAACCAATAGTACAGGATGACGCAAAATACTGAAGATGTCCCTTGTTCTCAGATGGCAGGCACAGATGTCAAGGAGTTATGATGTGCTTGATTCACAATACGGCGGTCTTCCCTTATGATGATCAGATACCGTCAACAGCAACCATGTCGATGAGTATGTCTATCCTCACCTTTCCATTTATTTATTTATTTAGCTTATGGCATATAACACATCATATAGAAAAGACATAAAAATCATAAGACACAGAAATAAAGAGTAGTCACAGTGTGTAACATATAGTTGTAGATATAAAAGTGTTTAAAAATAGTGTATATAACAAACAAAAGTTCACAAACAAACATCCAGATTTGTGACATAGTCTATTGCACTTTCAGTCGCGGTCAGAAACTCATTGGGGTCTCCTGCAAAACGTCTCAGAGGGCAATCTTCCACGATGTGACGAATCGTCTGCCGGTCCGCACCGCAGTCACATCTCGGGGTGGTGATTTTACCCCACCTGTGGAGGGCCGGCCGAAGTGGCCGCGCGGTTCTGGCGCTGCAGTCTGGAACCGCGAGACCGCTACGGTCGCAGGTTCGAATCCTGCCTCGGGCATGGATGTGTGTGATGTCCTTAGGTTAGTTAGGTTTAACTAGTTCTAAGTTCTAGGGGACTAATGACCTCAGCAGTTGAGTCCCATAGTGCTCAGAGCCATTTGAACCACCTGTGGAGGCTGTCTGCACATCTGCCGAATTCGATTCAGGGTCGTCCAAGTTTTCCTTGGCAAATTGAATCCTGGTGGTTGGACATTGATGCATGGCATATTCTGCAGGTTTTGGGGCACAGATTCTCTCCACCGCATTTTCCAGAGGTTGCCATAATCCGGGTTGAGAGGATGCGTATTTTTTGCCTTTTTTTAAAGAGGGGTGTCTTGAGCGCAATCTGTTCATCTCCAGGGCAGGAACATCCTTATGGATTGGCAGTTTCTCGTTGTTCAGCACTTTTCCATACTCGCGTAAGAGAGCGTTCTCTCTGCGCAGGTCCGGTGGGGGAATGTTGCTCAGTATAGGTAGCCAGTGTAAAGGCGTTGGCTTTATTGTTCCTGATATCATCCTCATTGTGTAGTTTAGTTGAGCATCGATCAAGCCTGTGTGTTTACTGTTTAGCCATACCGGTGCGGCATATTCTGCTGTTGTGTAGACAAGTCCCAGAGCCGAAGATCTCAGTACAGCCGCGGAAGAGCCCCACGTGGTCCCACATAGCTTCTGTATGATATTATTTCGAGTTTTAAGTTTTGCGGCTGTATTACGTAGGTGTTCCTTGAATGTTAGGGTTCTGTCAAAGGTGACGCCTAGATATCTGGGGTAATTATTATGGTTCAGCTGCCTGTTTTCGAAATGAACGTTGAGCTTTCTTTTTGCTTGGGCATTGTCGAGGTGAAAGCAGGTCACCTCCGTTTTGGTCGCGTTTGGCCGTAATCTCCACCTTCGGAAGTAATCTCCCAGCTTTGTTAGATCCGCAGTTAATGTGTTTTCCGTTGCCTCCATTGATCTGCCTCTTGCAGCTATTGCCCAGTCGTCGGCATATCCGAATTTTTGAGAAGTGGTTTCAGGTAAGTCAGATATGTAGAGGTTAAACATCAATGGCGCCAGAACGGAGCCTTGTGGTAAACCATTGTTGAGCTTCATTTAGTCACTTTTTAAGTCGCCCATTATGACTCTGAAGCTTCTATCTGTGAGCATGTTATCAATGAGGTTGGCCAGCTTATTACATGGTATGACCCGCAGCAACTTAAATATCAGGCCTTGTCGCCAAACGGTATCATAAGCGGCTGATAGGTCAATAAAGGCTACTGATGTTTTGAGTTTTTTCTGAAAGCTCGCCTCTATATGAGTTGCTAGGGAGAGGATCTGGTCGGTGCAACTGCGGTTGGGTCGAAAACCTGCCTGTTCAATCGGTACCACTTCAAGAATTTTTCCGCTTATTCTGTTGTAGATGATACGTTCCAACAGCTTATAGACACAGTTCAGCAGAGCGATAGGGCGGTAGTTTTGGGGCATGTCATTAGGTTTGCCTGGCTTTAGTATCGCTATAATCTTTGCTCGTTTAAGCTGGTGTGGGATATTACCCAATTCTAAAATATCTGTTAAGAAGTTTGCGAGCCATGTTCTAGTATATTTTCCACAGTGAAGTAGGAATTCCGGGTGGATGCCATCGAAGCCGGGAGCCTTGCCACTTTTGATTTTTGACAAGGCTGCTGCAACTTCTTCCGCTGTGATAGGCTGTGAAAATTCGGAGGTAGGCGATGCCCTTTGTTTTAAGGATCTTAATTCACGTTTGACGGTCGTGGTGTGTGTTCTGTCCCTTGGTGCTCTTGAGGTTCTAACTATGTGTGCGGCCACATTGTTAGGGGTTATCGGGTGGGTGTCTTTTATTTTACGTTTACTGCCTCCCAGGTTACGGAGTAGGGTCCATGCTTGCCTACTGGATTTAGTGAAATCTAGATTCTCCACGGTGTCCATCCATTTTTCCCGTCGAGCTGCGTCTAAGCTGTGCAACAGTTCGCCCGCGATTTCTTGGTTGTTGGTTTCGGTAAATTCCTGGTACAGGTCTTCGCATCTCTCATTCCAGCCAGGGATGTACTCTTTCCGGTAGCCTCTGGGTACATTCCTCTTAGCCGTGGCGATGACTGCTCCCACAAATCTGTCATAGTTGTCCCTAGTCGGGAGTATCCAACCTAGACACTTGTCAAGGTTTTCTGCAAAGGTGGCCCAGTCTGCCTTCTGGAAATTCCATCGTGGGCGAGGAAAGGATTTTATGATTGGGATGTTAATTCCGACTTTTAAGATAACAGGGCGATGCTGGCTATGTGGGAAATCAGACAGGACTTCACGAGTTGCGGCTAGCGGTTGGTTGTTTTTGTTTTTAGTGACAAAACATAAATCAGGGTTATAATCTCGTCTCCATGCTGCTGATCGAAATGTTCCGCGGTCCTTGGCGTCGAAAATCAGGTGGGTGTTAGTCTCCTCACTCCAGCTCATCAGGGATTCACCGTTCTGGTCGTTTCGTGCGTACTTCCAGTTCTCATGGTGACTATTAAAGTCTCCTACGTAGATAGCAGGGTGGGGATATTCTTGGAGTACTTCTGGAGGCCATGGACAGCCGGGAGGCTTATAGATGTTAACTATAATGGTCTCGCCAATTTTGACAGCAACTTCATGTATGTTGTTGTCTGTAGATATCTTACACAGGGAAGCATTTTCTATCTTATTTCGTATGTAGGTTGCCACGCCGTAATTACGGTGATAGGTGGCTCCCAGTATCTCGAATCCAGAGATTTTTCCTCTAGAGGCCAGCTGATCTATGTTTTCCGCATGAGTCTCTTGTATCGCGACTAGGTCGATTTTGTTCTGAGTGAGAACTCTCTGGAGAAATTCACATTTGCTCCTACTTATGCCTTCAATGTTTAGGTGGCAGACTCGGAGGCACGGTCCGAGTGCTCTAGTCAATTCTTCATCGTTCATTTGGTCGGTATCACTCATGATGTGTTTACCAGGAGATCCAGCACAGGATTATCTGGTTGCCTTTAGTGCTAGTTCATTTAGCGTTACCCAGGGTGCACGTGTAGTATTCTACTACGGACGCGAACTAGCCTTACGCCCCCTCACCTTTCCAAGCAGTCCAACATGGGCTCGCCATGACGTCCAAATGCTTTATAAAACTGGATATTGCCAGCCAAATGGAAATTACAATTTCTCTTTCAAAATCTGTCAAGTGCTAATAACGCTGACTAGCACAAGTTCGCAGCTTCTCTGAGTCTTTCACAGTGATCACTCAACATTTGACGCTATTCACGCCCCTTATACACCCGACCAGACCAGGTAACAACACTAAACCCTGAGCCATACGGTGTCCATAGGTCGTGGTACGTCTTCCGGATGCCATTTTTGCCTCTAGCGGACGTTTGAGCCGCTTTGACGAAAACAAGTGACATTGTGAGAAATGATTTGGACGACGGCAAGTAGCGGAGCAGAAAGAGCTCTTCAGGCACGGTGTGTTATCAGTTGGGCCGTGCGACTTCTCTGTCGCTCGATTGGACTTCAGTATCGCATCTGGGCCCGCGTGTTCGAGAATAAGTTTTCATCTTGAGAATAAGTTTTCATCTTGAGAATAAGCTTTCATCTTGGCAGTTCTGGAGGATACGAGGCGGCCGAAGCTATTCCCATTGCGGGTCATTGTTTTTGACGCCTCGGCTAAGATGGAAGCGTGGCTTCTTAGAACTATGGTGGGGTATCTTAATTCTGTTGAGTGAATCTGGGGACAAAGTGAGTTTCGCGAAATGTTCCTTTCTGTTGTCTTCCCAAGTGTGCCGCCATCTGGTTATGCGCCTTATCCGCCTTCACAATTATTAGAACTCTAAAAGTACCGGTTCAGTCTTCCTGTTTGCTTAAGCCCCGGTCGTGGGTACGTTGAGTGCGAGCTCAACAGGACCGCAAGTATTTGTACCAACTGCATATTGTACCACTAGTAAATCTGTGATATTCTGTAAATAAGGCGTTCTGTGTTCTTACCTTCTTGTACATGATAGCTTTGTGAACTTTGGTTTGAGTTACTTCATTTATTGCTGTGAATGGCTTTGATGCTTGCTGGTTAACTTGTTAATTCATGGAGGAAAGGACTTGTGTCAGTTGCCTGGTTTTTAAAGGTTCTGTCTGCTAATGTAGTCGAATTTAGTTTGCAAACCGTGTGCATCCATTCAAATCTTGTTGTTTTTCCGTCCCGCGTGGCAGCCATGGAGCGTTGTTTTGAAACTGAATTGAGATTGGCGGGCGAATCTTCTTATCTCCTTCTTGAGATCTTCGTGTGTGTTGAGTAATAAGGTCCAATTATTGTTTGCTACTAATACTGGAGGGTTTGTTATCTGTTCCTTTATTGGTATGTGGGTGCGTGATCACGCTTTCAGCCATGTTGTGTTCAGTTTCACGATTGAGAGGTTAAGAATCAAAATGGTTCAAATGGCTCTGAGCACTATGGGACTTAACATCTGTGGTCATCAGTCCCCTAGAACTTAGAACTACTTAAACCTAACTAACGTAAGGACGTCACACACATCCATGCCCGAGGCAGGATTCAAACGTGCAACCGTAGCGGTCACGTGGTTCCAGACTGAAGCGCCTAGAACCGCACGGCCACTCCGGCCGGCGGTTAAGGATCATTTATGATTTAATTATTTGTTAAACTTACAGATCCTTTTTTTGCCGGGTAATACCAACAACTACTACCGCCACGCGCAGAATTGTCTCGATTGCCCGGGAGGTTTCTATCCTCGATTTACGCTGAATAACTACCTGGGCGCAGTGGTTTGTATTCTGAAGTTCAAGTTGTGCTGCCTCTTGATCAACAGTACACACGTGAGCAAAAAAAAATCTTGGCGCAACATTGTACCTGTGTTAGCTTTCTTTTTTAATGATGTATTTTGAAATGTGTGTGTGTCCTTTTGGGGAACTGAATGTAAATTTAAGGTCACAGTTTTCATAAGTTTTCATTTCTTTGGTGAGTGGCGTTGTGGAACATTCTATGATACCAAGCAAATTGCAAATCAGTAAATTGGCTGTCAGAAAATACGATAAGCTGAACCACTAAATTGTTTTTCGCACAAATTCTTCTTGTCGTAACTGTCGTGTTGAAGCATAGATACTATATTAAATTTCTGCGTCGTTCTTGTGTCACATAAGCTTGTACAAAAAAATTCTGGTATCCTTATAATTACATAGTATCTCATTATAGGAACTTTACACTAATAAAGATTCAGAATGTCCACCAAATGAAGCCCCAAGAAAGGCTACAACGCCGTGACTTTGCACTTGGTTTTCTGGCAGATATGGAAATGGATGACATATTCTTTGGACAGACGAGGCACAGTTTACTCTGCATAGTACCTTGCATGCAAAGAACTGTCGCATATAGTGTTCTACTCCGCCACATATTGTGCAGTAACATCAGCTGCTCTCAGCTCATTTGGCTGTGTGGTGTGGTTTCACAGGCTCCTTCATTCTCGGTCCATTTTTCTTTGAGGAGATGACACCTCGCGGGCATTTCAGGTGTCCAGTGACGTCTCCACATCATAGGAATCTCATTATGCAACACGTTAGTCCAGCTTTGCAAGAACGCAACTGTGTCCATGCCAAGTGAACGGTTTGCTTCCAGAAATCTTCCGTAACGACTGCAACACCTCTGGACAATTTCAATATCTATGGCCTCTCAGATCCCCTGACCTAAATCGATGTGACTTCTGGTCGTGGGAATATCTGAAAGAGTTTGTCTACTAGCGATGGATCCGGACTTTTCCTGAAGACAGCTTGCGACGACATATCACCATGATTATACCGGACACGTTGCGAGCAACTGTGGACCACGCATGATGCTGACTCGGGAGACCATATAGAATGCACTGAACACATGTTGTAACTAATGACCATATCTTAACAAAAGTACGAGAACCAATGTTATGATGTGTTTGATCGTTCCTCTCCTTTACCTGCTCCTAGAATACATCCTGATTGCTTACAGCGCCATGTTTTCACCTACTGCCAGAAATTGGAACTATTACTTTTTCAGCATACTCCACGATCGCACCGACTAATGAACATATCTACGATGTTTCAGCGTCCTGCAATGTATACAGCCCGAACTGCAGCACTCGGAACACCGTCAGTTTTATTACCAGGTGCAGAAGTATAAAACCGGAATTTGGTTGCAATAATTACACGTCTGTTGTCCGAAACTGAAAAACAATATTTTAGACAAAATAATCTCAATTTCCATTTATACATTTCTCCCATCTCTCCAGCAGGCCATAAATGCCACGCCAAAAAAAAACAGTCCTTCTTTTGAAGCGAACTAGTCAGCTGGCCATGTTCGTACATTTTCATATGAACTGAAGCTTTGTTCAACGAAAGCGTGTCCCAGTGATGCAAATAGATGGAAATCGGACGGAGCCAAGTCTGGAGAGTAGGCCGCATGCTCTAGTATTTTCTAACTGAACGCCTCGATCGTTTCCCTGAACCGTTTTGCTCTGTGTGATGGGGCGTTGTCGTGGAGCAATGTGATTTTGTGTTGCCTTTTCCCAAATTCTGGTCGTTTTTCACATAATGCTCGAATTAAATCGATCATTTGCTGTTGGTAGCGATCAGTGTCAACGGTTTCACCAGGTTTTGGCAGCTCATAATAGATGACACCCTTGTGATACCAACAAACACAGAGTATTGTCTCTTTTCAAAGCGATTTGGTCTTGCAGTAGATGTCGAGGGTTTGCCTGGATTCACCCACGATTTACGACGTTTAGGATTCTCAAAATATACCAGTTTTTCATCATCTGTCTCTATTCGATGGAGGAACGACTTTCTTTCGTATCTGTCTAGCACCATTTCACAAATGATTTGCTTTCTTTTATTCAATTCATGCGGAACCTATTTTCCCACTTTCTGCACCTTTCCCATAGCTTTCAACCGAAGAAAAACGGCTTTCTGCGTCACATTCTGTTGTTCTGCGAGTTCCTGTTGAGGCTATTATCTTCATCCGATAAGGCCTGCAATTCGTCGTATTCGAACTTTTTCGGTGGTTTCCCGCGCTCGTCGTTTCTCGCGTCAAAATCACCACTTTTGAATTTTTTGAACCACTCTAAACACCGTGTTATCAAAAAAAAAAAAAAAAAAAATGTTCAAATGTGTGTGAAATCTTATGGGACTTAACTGCTAAGGTCATCAGTCCCTAAGCTTACACACTACTTAACCTAAATTATACTAAGGACAAACACACACACCCATGCCCGAGGGAGGACTCGAACTTCCGCCGGTACCAGCCGCACAGTCCACGACTGCAGCGCCTGAGACCGCTCGGCTAATCCCGCGTGGCCACCGTGTTATCCTAAGAGCATGTCCGCCGAAATCTTTGACAAGCGTTTGATGCGATTTTGCAGCAGTTTCCTTCAAATGATAACAGAAAACCAATGCTGCCAGCAAATCGTAGGTCGTAGGCACAAAACTCGACGAGTTTACGGGTTTGAAACAGATACCGATGTATGGAACTTGGGTTACTGTGTGCTGACATTCGTCTGCAGGCGTTACACGAAGGAGATGGCGCTGCAGACGCGGTCTCACGGGCCCTGCACTGACGGCTAGGGAAATTCCGGTTTCATACTTCTACACCTGGTATAACCACCCGGTATTATTCCTAGTCACACCCGACGGCTTAAACATTTTCTTGACCATTGTCGACACAGGAGACAGTTTCCAGCATCTTAGGGAAGGAGGTTTCATCCACCCTGCGGGTGATGGGTTTGTCTTTCTGAAATCTTTCTACATGATTTGTAGATTTTCACTATTCTGTCTTAAGGATGAGTGACTTTCCCATTACGGCAGGTGTGCTTTTTGCTCCCATCACTTGTTGGAAATAAACTTTTGCATGTGCTGGCAGGAAGTAGTACTTTTCAGAGAACTGCTGTCAGAGAGAGCGTGAAATAGCCAATAACAATGCTTGTTTTCTGCTCATGCCGATGACTGGCCGAAAGGTGTGGAGTTAAGACGTTTGCGTGGAGTAGTTTCGATGAAGCAAATTCACGGGAAGTCGGCCGACAGCACTCGCGAGTCAAGGAAGTCAGTCATCGTTTGTGAAGTATTAAACTATGGT
The DNA here is from genome assembly GCF_023864345.2 of Schistocerca serialis cubense. Lineage (NCBI taxonomy): Eukaryota > Metazoa > Arthropoda > Insecta > Orthoptera > Acrididae > Schistocerca > Schistocerca serialis. Next base: position 308,672,080 of record NC_064646.1, on the reverse strand, counting down.
TTCAGTGTTGAAGGTTTAGCAGAGCTGTAAATGCAATCCTAAGAATTATTCATTTTGCAATTACCTATATAAACGTTGTAGTTTGTGAGCTTGGTGTGTGCTAGGTAGACAAGGTCTTTACAAACTACGTGATCGAAAGAATTCGGACTCCTATTTGTAGATATTAATATGGTATGTGTCCACTCTTTGCCTTTATGACGGCTTGAACTTTGCTGGGGACGCTTTCAATGATGTGTCTGTCTGTGGAGGAATCGCAGCCGATCATTCCTCAAGCGGCTGTCCGGATAATTGTGGCCAGACAGTGTATTAGATCGCGGGCCCAGTTGAGTTGCTCTTTAATGAACGAGGCGGACTTTGCAATGCCTACACCAAGAAATGCAATCCTAAGAATTATTCATTTTGCAATTACCTAGGTAAACGTTGTAGTTTGTGAGCTTGGTGTGTGCTAGGTAGACAAGGTCTTTACAAACTACGTGATCGAAAGAATTCGGACTCCTATTTGTAGATATTAATATGGTATGTGTCCACTCTTTGCCTTTATGACGGCTTGAACTTTGCTGGGGACGCTTTCAATGATGTGTCTGTGGAGGAATCGCAGCCGATCATTCCTCAAGCGGCTGTCCGGATACTTGTGGCCAGACAGTGTATTTGATCGCGGGCCCAGTTGAGTTGCTCTTTAATGAACGAGGCGGACTTTGCAATGCCTACACCAAGAAATGCAATCCTAAGAATTATTCATTTTGCAATTACCTAGGTAAACGTTGTAGTTTGTGAGCTTGGTGTGTGCTAGGTAGACATGGTCTTTACAAACTACGTGATCGAAAGAATTCGGACTCCTATTTGTAGATATTAATATGGTATGTGTCCACTCTTTGCCTTTATGACGGCTTGAACTTTGCTGGGGATGCTTTCAATGATGTGTCTGTCTGTGGAGGAATCGCAGCCGATCATTCCTCAAGCGGCTGTCCGGATACTTGTGGCCAGACAGTGTATTAGATCGCGCGCCCAGTTGAGTTGCTCTTTAATGAACGAGGCGGACTTTGCAATGCCTACACCAAGAAATGCAATCCTAAGAATTATTCATTTTGCAATTACCTAGGTAAACGTTGTAGTTTGTGAGCTTGGTGTGTGCTAGGTAGACAAGGTCTTTATAAACTACGTGATCGAAAGAATTCGGACTCCTATTTGTAGATATTAATATGGTATGTGTCCACTCTTTGCCTTTATGACGGCTTGAACTTTGCTGGGGACGCTTTCAATGATGTGTCTGTCTGTGGAGGAATCGCAGCCGATCATTCCTCAAGCGGCTGTCCGGATACTTGTGGCCAGACAGTGTATTAGATCGCGGGCCCAGTTGAGTTGCTCTTTAATGAACGAGGCGGACTTTGCAATGCCTACACCAAGAAATGCAATCCTAAGAATTATTCATTTTGCAATTACCTAGGTAAACGTTGTAGTTTGTGAGCTTGGTGTGTGCTAGGTAGACAAGGTCTTTATAAACTACGTGATCGAAAGAATTCAGACTCCTATTTGTAGATATTAATATGGTATGTGTCCACTCTTTGCCTTTATGACGGCTTGAACTTTGCTGGGGACGCTTTCAATGATGTGTCTGTCTGTGGAGGAATCGCAGCCGATCATTCCTCAAGCGGCTGTCCGGATACTTGTGGCCAGACAGTGTATTAGATCGCGGGCCCAGTTGAGTTGCTCTCTAATGAACGAGGCGGACTTTGAAATGCCTACACCAAGAAATGCAGTCCTAAGAAATATTCATTTTGCAATTACCTAGGTAAACGTTGTAGTTTGTGAGTTTGGTGTGTGCTAGGTAGACAAGGTCTTTACAAACTACATGATCGAAAGATTTCGGACTCCTATTTGTAGATATTAATATGGTATGTGTCCACTCTTTGCCTTTATGACGGCTTGAACTTTGCTGGGGACGCTTTCAATGATGTGTCTGTCTGTGGAGGAATCGCAGCCGATCATTCCTCAAGCGGCTGTCCGGTTACTTGTGGCCAGACAGTGTATTAGATCGCGGGCCCAGTTGAGTTGCTCTTTAATGAACGAGGCGGACTTTGCAATGCCTACACCAAGAAATGCAATCCTAAGAAATATTCATTTTGCAATTACCTAGGTAAACGTTGTAGTTTGTGAGCTTGGTGTGTGCTAGGTAGACAAGGTCTTTATAAACTACGTGATCGAAAGATTTCGGACTCCTATTTGTAGATATTAATATGGTATGTGTCCACTCTTTGCCTTTATGACGGCTTGAACTTTGCTGGGGACGCTTTCAATGATGTGTCTGTCTGTGGAGGAATCGCAGCCGATCATTCCTCAAGCGGCTGTCCGGATACTTGTGGCCAGACAGTGTATTAGATCGCGGGCCCAGTTGAGTTGCTCTTTAATGAACGAGGCGGACTTTGCAATGCCTACACCAAGAAATGCAATCCTAAGAATTATTCATTTTGCAATTACCTAGGTAAACGTTGTAGTTTGTGAGCTTGGTGTGTGCTAGGTAGACAAGGTCTTTATAAACTACGTGATCGAAAGAATTCAGACTCCTATTTGTAGATATTAATATGGTATGTGTCCACTCTTTGCCTTTATGACGGCTTGAACTTTGCTGGGGACGCTTTCAATGATGTGTCTGTCGAGGAATCGCAGCCGATCATTCCTCAAGCGGCTGTCCGGATACTTGTGGCCAGACAGTGTATTAGATCACGGGCCCAGTTGAGTTGCTCTTTAATGAACGAGGCGGACTTTGCAATGCCTACACCAAGAAATGCAATCCTAAGAATTATTCATTTTGCAATTACCTAGGTAAACGTTGTAGTTTGTGAGCTTGGTGTGTGCTAGGTAGACAAGGTCTTTATAAACTACGTGATCGAAAGAATTCGGACTCCTATTTGTAGATATTAATATGGTATGTGTCCACTCTTTGCCTTTATGACGGCTTGAACTTTGCTGGGGACGCTTTCAATGATGTGTCTGTCTGTGGAGGAATCGCAGCCGATCATTCCTCAAGCGGCTGTCCGGATACTTGTGGCCAGACAGTGTATTAGATCCCGGGCCCATTTGAGTTGCTTTTTAATGAACGAGGCGGACTTTGCAATGCCTACACCAAGAAATGCAATCCTAAGAATTATTCATTTTGCAATTACCTAGGTAAACGTTGTAGTTTGTGAGCTTGGTGTGTGCTAGGTAGACAAGGTCTTTATAAACTACGTGATCGAAAGAATTCAGACTCCTATTTGTAGATATTAATATGGTATGTGTCCACTCTTTGCCTTTATGACGGCTTGAACTTTGCTGGGGACGCTTTCAATGATGTGTCTGTCTGTGGAGGAATCGCAGCCGATCATTCCTCAAGCGGCTGTCCGGATACTTGTGGCCAGACAGTGTATTAGATCGCGGGCCCAGTTGAGTTGCTCTCTAATGAACGAGGCGGACTTTGAAATGCCTACACCAAGAAATGCAGTCCTAAGAAATATTCATTTTGTAGTTACCTAGGTAAACGTTGTAGTTTGTGAGTTTGGTGTGTGCTAGGTAGACAAGGTCTTTACAAACTACATGATCGAAAGATTTCGGACTCCTATTTGTAGATATTAATATGGTATGTGTCCACTCTTTGCCTTTATGACGGCTTGAACTTTGCTGGGGACGCTTTCAATGATGTGTCTGTCTGTGGAGGAATCGCAGCCGATCATTCCTCAAGCGGCTGTCCGGTTACTTGTGGCCAGACAGTGTATTAGATCGCGGGCCCAGTTGAGTTGCTCTTTAATGAACGAGGCGGACTTTGCAATGCCTACACCAAGAAATGCAATCCTAAGAAATATTCATTTTGCAATTACCTAGGTAAACGTTGTAGTTTGTGAGCTTGGTGTGTGCTAGGTAGACAAGGTCTTTACAAACTACGTGATCGAAAGAATTCGGACTCCTATTTGTAGATATTAATATGGTATGTGTCCACTCTTTGCCTTTATGACGGCTTGAACTTTGCTGGGGACGCTATCAATGATGTGTCTGTCTGTGGAGGAATCGCAGCCGATCATCCCTCAAGCGGCTGTCCGGATACTTGTGGCCAGACAGTGTATTAGATCGCGGGCCCAGTTGAGTTGCTCTTTAATGAACGAGGCGGACTTTGCAATGCCTACACCAAGAAATGCAATCCTAAGAATTATTCATTTTGCAATTACCTAGGTAAACGTTGTAGTTTGTGAGCTTGGTGTGTGCTAGGTAGACAAGGTCTTTATAAACTACGTGATCGAAAGAATTCAGACTCCTATTTGTAGATATTAATATGGTATGTGTCCACTCTTTGCCTTTATGACGGCTTGAACTTTGCTGGGGACGCTTTCAATGATGTGTCTGTCGAGGAATCGCAGCCGATCATTCCTCAAGCGGCTGTCCGGATACTTGCGGCCAGACAGTGTATTAGATCGCGGGCCCAGTTGAGTTGCTCTTTAATGAACGAGGCGGACTTTGCAATGCCTACACCAAGAAATGCAATCCTAAGAATTATTCATTTTGCAATTACCTAGGTAAACGTTGTAGTTTGTGAGCTTGGTGTGTGCTAGGTAGACAAGGTCTTTACAAACTACGTGATCGAAAGAATTCGGACTCCTATTTTTAGATATTAATATGGTATGTGTCCACTCTTTGCCTTTATGACGGCTTGAACTTTGCTGGGGACGCTTTCAATGATGTGTCTGTCTGTGGAGGAATCGCAGCCGATCATTCCTCAAGCGGCTGTCCGGTTACTTGTGGCCAGACAGTGTATTAGATCGCGGGCCCAGTTGAGTTGCTCTTTAATGAACGAGGCGGACTTTGCAATGCCTACACCAAGAAATGCAATCCTAAGAATTATTCATTTTGCAATTACCTAGGTAAACGTTGTAGTTTGTGAGCTTGGTGTGTGCTAGGTAGACAAGGTCTTTACAAACTACGTGATCGAAAGAATTCGGACTCCTATTTGTAGATATTAATATGGTATGTGTCCACTCTTTGCCTTTATGACGGCTTGAACTTTGCTGGGGACGCTTTCAATGATGTGTCTGTCTGTGGAGGAATCGCAGCCGATCATTCCTCAAGCGGCTGTCCGGATACTTGTGGCCAGACAGTGTATTAGATCGCGGGCCCAGTTGAGTTGCTCTTTAATGAACGAGGCGGACTTTGCAATGCCTACACCAAGAAATGCAATCCTAAGAATTATTCATTTTGCAATTACCTAGGTAAACGTTGTAGTTTGTGAGCTTGGTGTGTGCTATGTAGACAAGGTCTTTATAAACTACGTGATCGAAAGAATTCGGACCCCTATTTGTAGATATTAATATGGTATGTGTCCACTCTTTGCCTTTATGACGGCTTGAACTTTGCTGGGGACGCTTTCAATGATGTGTCTGTCTGTGGAGGAATCGCAGCCGATCATTCCTCAAGCGGCTGTCCGGATACTTGTGGCCAGACAGTGTATTAGATCGCGGGTCCAGTTGAGTTGCTCTTTAATGAACGAGGCGGACTTTGCAATGCCTACACCAAGAAATGCAATCCTAAGAAATATTCATTTTGCAATTACCTAGGTAAACGTTGTAGTTTGTGAGCTTGGTGTGTGCTAGGTAGACAAGGTCTTTACAAACTACGTGATCGAAAGAATTCGGACTCCTATTTGTAGATATTAATATGGTATGTGTCCACTCTTTGCCTTTATGACGGCTTGAACTTTGCTGGGGACGCTTTCAATGATGTGTCTGTCTGTGGAGGAATCGCAGCCGATCATTCCTCAAGCAGCTGTCCGGATACTTGTGGCCAGACAGTGTATTAGATCGCGGGCCCAGTTGAGTTGCTCTTTAATGAATGAGGCGGACTTTGCAATGCCTACACCAAGAAATGCAATCCTAAGAATTATTCATTTTGCAATTACCTAGGTAAACGTTGTAGTTTGTGAGCTTGGTGTGTGCTAAATAGACAAGGTCTTTATAAACTATGTGATCGAATGAATTCGGACCCCTATTTGTAGATATTAATATGGTATGTGTCCACTCTTTGCCTTTATGACGGCTTGAACTTTGCTGGGGACGCTTTCAATGATGTGTCTGTCTGTGGAGGAATCGCAGCCGATCATTCCTCAAGCGGCTGTCCGGATACTTGTGGCCAGACAGTGTATTAGATCACGGGCCCAGTTGAGTTGCTCTTTAATGAACGAGGCGGACTTTGCAATGCCTACACCAAGAAATGCAATCCTAAGAATTATTCATTTTGCAATTACCTAGGTAAACGTTGTAGTTTGTGAGCTTGGTGTGTGCTAGGTAGACAAGGTCTTTATAAACTACGTGATCGAAAGAATTCGGACTCCTATTTGTAGATATTAATATGGTATGTGTCCACTCTTTGCCTTTATGACGGCTTGAACTTTGCTGGGGACGCTTTCAATGATGTGTCTGTCTGTGGAGGAATCGCAGCCGATCATTCCTCAAGCGGCTGTCCGGATACTTGTGGCCAGACAGTGTATTAGATCGCGGGTCCAGTTGAGTTGCTCTTTAATGAACGAGGCGGACTTTGCAATGCCTACACCAAGAAATGCAATCCTAAGAAATATTCATTTTGCAATTACCTAGGTAAACGTTGTAGTTTGTGAGCTTGGTGTGTGCTAGGTAGACAAGGTCTTTACAAACTACGTGATCGAAAGAATTCGGACTCCTATTTGTAGATATTAATATGGTATGTGTCCACTCTTTGCCTTTATGACGGCTTGAACTTTGCTGGGGACGCTTTCAATGATGTGTCTGTCTGTGGAGGAATCGCAGCCGATCATTCCTCAAGCGGCTGTCCGGATACTTGTGGCCAGACAGTGTATTAGATCGCGGACCCAGTAGAGTTGCTCTTTAATGAACGAGGCGGACTTTGCAATGCCTAACTAGAGCCATTAAATTCCATTTGTTTCCGTGCAGACTTGAAGTGCTATTTTTTTTATCTTTTGACCAACTGAATTTGAACTGTTATTCCTGTTTTGACGTGTGGAGAATTTCGGCGAAAGCTTGTAGTAGCCAGTTTGCGGTGGTGTACATTTGGTATTCCAGTGGTCGAATCTCGGAATCTGAAAATAATCATATTGTTACAAGGCATTTATTATTGGCATAATAGCAGCGATAATTTGCACCCTGCCTGGCCGGTGAATGTGAGGCACATTTTAGACTGGTTTTAACACATTACTGACCATTAAAATTTCTACACCAAGAAAAAATGCAGATGATAAACGGGTATTCATTGGACAAATATATCATACTAGAACTGACATGTGATTGCATTTTCACGCAATTTGGGTGCATAGATCCTGAGAAATCAGTACCCAGAATAACCACCTCTGGCCGTAATAGCGGCCAAGATACGCCTGAGCAATGAGTCAAACAGAGCTTGAATGGCGTGTACAGGTACAGCTGCCCATGCAGCTTCAACACGATACCACAGCTCATCAAGAGTAGTGACTGCCGTATTGTGACGAGCCAGTTGCTCGGCCACCATTGACCAGAAGTTTTCAATTCGTCAGAGATCTGGAGAATGTGATGGCCAGGGCAGCAGTCAAACATTTTCTGTATCCAGAGAGGCCCGTACAGGACCTGACACATACAGTCGTGCATTATCCTGCTGAAATGTAGGGTTTCGCAGGGATCGAATCAAGGGTAGAGCCACGTATCGTAATACATCTGAAATGTAACGTCCACTGTTCAAAATGCCGTCAGTGCCAACAAGAGGTGAGCGAGACGTGTAACCAATGGCACCCCATGCCATCACGCCGGGTGATACGCCAGTATGGTGATGACGAATACACGCTTCCAATGTGCGTTCACAGCGATGTAGGCAAACACGGATGCGACCATCATGATGCTGTAAACAGAACCTGGATTCATCCGAAAAAATGACGTTTTGCCATTCGTGCACCCAGGTTCGTCGTTGAGTACACCATCGCAAGCGCTCCTGTCTGTGATGCAGCGTCAAGGGTAACCGCAGCCATGGTCTCCGAGCTGGTAGTCCATACTGCTTCAAACGTCGTCGAACTGTTCGTGCAGATGGTTTTTGTCTTGCAAACGTCCCCATCTGTTGACTCAGGGATCGAGACGTGGCTGCACGATCCGTTACAACCATGCGCATAAGATGCCTGTCATCTCGACTGCTAGTGATACGAGGCCGTTGGGATCCAGAACGGCATTCCGTATTACCCTCCTGAACTCACTGATTCCATGTTCTACTAACAGTCATTGGATCTCGACCAACGCGAGCAGCAATGTCGCGATACGATAATCCGCAATCGCGATAGACTACAATCCGACCTTTATCAAAGTCGGAAACGTGATGGTACGCATTTCTCCTCCTTACACGAGGCATCACATCAACGTTTCACCAGGTAACGACCGTCAACTGCTGTTTGTGTATGAGAAATCGGTTGCAAGCGTTCCTCATGTCAGCACGTTGTAGGTGTTGCCACCGGTGCCAACCTTGTGTGAATGCTCTGAAAAGCTAATCATTTGCATATCACAGCATCTTCTTCCTGTCGGTTAAATTTCTCGACTGTAGCACGTCATCTTCGTGGTGCAGCAATTTTAATGGCCAGCAGTGTAGTACAGGATAGCAGAGAATTAATCCGCGATTAGCAATAAATGTTGCCGAGTAAATCTTTGGGGCAATACGTCACGTAACTACGTCGTACGTCGCTCATTGCACGCAGCGAGTATGAAGAAAAGTGATAAAACTTTAATTATCAGCTCGACAAAATAATGTTATGCCGCTAATTACTGTGTTTGTTGGCAGGTACATATCTGCAGTAGTCGCTGCAGTTGATCTCCACTCTATCAATATTTGAGTATTGCTTCTGTAGTAGCATTCTGATGATATTTGGCTTGTGCACTCAACTGTTTTGTTATCAGCACCCGTACAAATTCCAGGTTTTTGTACTGTCCAGTCTCGCCACTTTTCCGAACGACGGTGAAATGATCAGGATTATACAAACATTCAGTCCGAGGATGGAGAAAATCCCCGACCCCGGCCAGGAATCGAACCCGGGACCCCGTCATCCAAAGGCGGTAAAGCTAGACCCTAGACCACGAGAAACGTGATACTCTGCTGTGGCGACGTTTTTTCTGTATATACCAGGTTGGAGACCTGTACCTGCTTACAAAAAAAATTAATTATGTAACTTTATTTTTTCGATGTGTTAAAACTTGAGTACCCCTTGTATACAGCGTCCCAGGAAGAACCGTCAGTATTCAGGGATGTGGCAGGAACGATCATTCGAAGCAAAAACTCTTGTACATTAGGTCTCCAAAATGCGTGGCAAAAACTCTTGTACATTAGGGCTCCAAAATGCGTGACTTAAGAGCTATGAGCACTTCCTCATTTTGGACTCTGAAATAGATCACTTCTACAGCAAGCTCTTTCTTTCCATATTTTGGGAGAAGGTAGTATAGACCAGGACAAGAAACTTTATCAAGTAAACATGGGCTCTAAAGCCCATACCCTAAGAAAAATGGTTCAAATAGCTCTGAGCACTATTGGACTTAACTGCTGTGGTCATCAGTCCCCTAGAACTTAGAACTACTTAAACCTAACTAACCTAAGGACATCACACACATCCATGTCCGAGGCAGGATTCGAACCTGCGAACGTAGCGGTCACGCGGTTCCAGACTGAAGCGCCTAGAACCGCACGGCCACTCCGGCCGGCCATACCTTAAGAGCTATGAGCTGTTGTTCTGTATATGTGTTTCACATCAGCGAAGATGAAAAAGTGCTCACAGCACCTAAGGTATGGATTTATTAGCCCATTCTTTCTACAGTCCGTTCAAAATTACTTGATAGTTGACGTCTATCACTTTCTGCTACGCTGATGCCGCATCGGCCGCCGGCTACTGCTCACTCACAGGCAACTCACGAACATAGGAAGTCACTTCCCAATTGCTGCTAATGTCCAACACGGAGCAATGTTGGAAGTGGCCACCATAAGGTACGTCGGAAAAGCGACAGGTGATTTCAAGTGACCAATGACTGAACTGTCGCAAGAGAGGCGTTTTATGGCCCTGAATTCAATTTCATATCATACGCTAACCACAACCTCGTGACGTGTAATGTATCCGAGAAAGCGGTGATCAACAATCTGTCGCAGAAATAAAGTCACGATCGCTTTGTTCATGGCTATTAAAGCTAACCTCTACCAGCAAACTCAAAACAAAAAGTTTAGTTTCAGCACTAAAAGCAAACTATAATTTCTTGGTTACCTGAAACTATCCTCCCACTGGCTGCACGAGCTGCCGCGTTACCAACCGATGAACTGTTCTCTTTGGCACTTAGTTGAAGATTATAGACGACACGGCAGATTCCAGACGAAAAAAGGATGATAGGTAGAAAAATAAGAACAAATAAAGTTGTCACTATGACGATTAAAATTAAGTGGCAAGGAATTAGAAATAAAAAAATACATTTAACCAAATAATTGAAAAAATTATGACCATACATTTTGATTAGATTTCGAAACAAAAAAATTCGCGATGTTTGCGGAGATTCAACCCTGCGGCCTTCGATGTGACAGATTAATACGCTATCCATTCCGATAAAGTATATAATTGAATGTAGTTGTTACCTTTGTAACTGCGATTACCCAGTCGCAAAGCTGAATTGCAGCCTTCAAAAACTCACTTTCAAGCAATGTTGTGCGAAGCTTATCTACTGCAAGCCAATCTCTGTGATTATGATAACCACATATGTGACGTTGAATCGCGTATTGCGCGGAGGTATCCAATAATGTTTAGTTAGCGCTGTGTATGGAACACGTGTACTTCATTAGCATCATTATGTGTACGTAGTTTGTGGTGTGGTTCCCATGTGTGAAGATACACAAAATACACTACTGGCCATTAAAATTGCTGCACCAAGAAGAAATGCAGATGATAAACAGGTGTTCATTGGACAAATATATTATACTTGAACTGACATGTGATTACATTTTCATGCAATTTGGGTGCATAGATCCTGAGAAATCAGTACCCATAATAACCACCTCTGGCCGTAATAGCGGCCTTCATACGCCTGGGCATTGAATCAGAGCTTGGATGGCGTGTACAGGTACAGCTGCCCATGCAGCTTCAACACGATACCACAGCTCATCAAGAGTAGTGACTGGCGTATTGTGACGAGCCAGTTGCTCGGCCACCATTGCCCAGACGTTTTCAGTTGGTGAGGGATCAGGAGAATGTGCTGGCCAGGGCAGCAGTCGAACATTTTCTGTATCCAGAAAGGCCCGTAAAGGGCCTGCAACATGCGGTCGTGCATTACCCGCTGAAATGTATTCGCAGGAATCGAATGAAGGGTAGCGCCACGGGTCGTAACACATCTGAAATGTAACGCCCACTGTTCAAAGAGCCGTCAATGCGAACAAGAGGTGACCGAGACGTGCAACCAATGGCACCCCAAACCATCACGCTGTGTGATGCGCCAGTATGACAATGACGAATACACGCTTCCAGTGTGCGTTCACCGCGATGTCGTCAAACACGCATGCGACCATCATGATGCTGTAAACAGAACATGGATTCATCCGAAAAAATTACGTTTTGCCATTTGTGCACCCAGGTTCGTCGTTGAGTATACCATCGCAGGTGCTCCTGTCTCTGATGTAGTGTCAAGGGTAACCGCAGCCATGGTCTCCGAGCTGATAGTCCATGCTGCTGCAAACGTCGTCGAACTGTTCGTGCAGATGGTTGTTTTCTTGCAAACGTCCCCATCTGTTGACTCAGGGATCGAGACGTGGCTGTACGATCCGTTACAGCCATGCGGATAAGATGCCTGTCATCTCGACTGCTAGTGATACGAGGCCGTTGGGATCCAGCACGGCGTTCCTGAACCCACTGATCCCATATTCTGCTAACAGTCATTGGATCTCGACCAACGCGAGCAGCAATGTCACGATAGGATAAACCGCAATCGCGATAGGCTACAATCCGACCTTTATCAAAGTCGGAAACGTGATAGTACGCATTTCTCCTCCTTACACGAGGCATCGCAACAACGTTTCACCAGGCAACGCCGGTCAACTGCTGTTTGTGTATAAGAAATCGGTTGGAAACTTTCCTAATGTCAGCCGGCCGGGGTGGCCGAGTGGTTCTAGGCGCTACAGTCTGGAACCGCGCGTCCTCTACGGTCGCCGGTTCGAATCCTGCCTCGGGCATGGATGTGTGTGATGTCCTTAGGTTACTTAGGTTTAAGTAGTTCTACGTTCTAGGGGACTGACGACCTCAGATGTTAAGTCCCATAGTGCTCAGAGGCATTTGAACCATTTTTTTCCTAATGTCAGCACGTTGTAGGTGTCGCTACCTGCGCCAGCCTTGTGTGAATGCTCTGAAAAGCTTATCATTTGCATATCACAGCATCTTCTTCCTGTCGGTTACATTTCGCGTCTGTAGCACGTCATCTTCGTGGTGTAGCAATTGTAATGGCCAGTTGTGTAAAAGTGCCAGTCGCATTATTTAGGATCCAAACAAATCAAGAAAGAATAAAAATGTAAATGCCGTGTGGCTAGGACCTCCCGTCGGGTAGACCGTTCGCCTGGTGCAAGTCGACGCCACTTCGGCGACTTGCGTGTCGATGGGGATGAAATGATTATGATAGGGACAACACAACACCCAGTCCCTGAGATCAAGAAAGAATGCTGGACAGGGAAATGGAAGAAGTGAACTGGCCAGTTATTCTGGCAGTTTGGCAACGGCGAAAGGTTCCGGCGTGACGCTGAGAGTTCTGTTGGAGATAACATGTTACAAATTGTGAAGTGTCAACTATCAAATAATTTTAATCAGACTATAATCCTTTTGCTTCGAATGAACGTTCCTGTCATGTCCCTGAATATCGACCATTCCTCCTGAGATACCTGTATTTTGGAAGCGCCCGCAAGAGGCATTCCACGTGATGCCTCGGAAGCTCTAGGTAAGACAGGAAACGAACGTTTCGCCATTCCTTGCGCAACATATTCTGAGCGCCATTCTCTCAGAGATTCACAATTGCAGCTTCAGCCTAGCCTTGATTTAAATGACGTCACTGTCGAGAAGACTATGTCGAACGCCCACACGTAATCTTGGCGATGACCCGCACTGCGTTACCGCGAAAGGCCTTCCACGAACTTATGCGTGCGCTCGGCTACTCGCAATCCCATTGGACGCCAGCTGCAGCCAATCATACCGCACAGATCTCCGACTGCGTCGTCCCATTGCACAGGTGCACTCGTCTCAACGCAATACAGATTGCTCCATCAAGCAATACGTCACCAGCTTTAGGCTGCGGTCACAGTGAAACCGATATCAGTGAATTCCGCCGACGACCGACATTGGCCGAAGACGGCCGATCTTTTCAAATCGTACATCACTGTGATCGCGGTCGAATGTATACGCTTCGGACGACAGTCGGTAAAACTCAGATCAGCTTCTTTTCTTCGATCAAATATATCGGCGTTCCACAAGTGGGCTGTGAGAAAATGAGAAGTTTAATCCAAGAAAGGGTGAGTTTGTGGCATCCTGAGGATAAAAATATCATAATCGGAATATAGTTCTGATACTGTGGACTGAAATTGCGGGTTTATTGGAAACCAAAAGTCGGCAAAACCTTTATCGGAAATTTTAGGTGTAAATTATTACCTAAAAATAACTTGTTCAAGTCAGAAGGATGACATATCGTATGCATAAAGTTAGTGTAGTGGATCTTTTTTGGGTTGTGGTAGGTGGAAATTAGCTGTCTACAAATTATTATTGCTGATTTCACGGCTTTTTATGCGAGCAGAGTTGTGATTCTGTTACGCGAAGTGATTTGCGAATGTGGTGTTATGTCTGTCCACTTTTCAGTGCTTTACGTGTTCGGAGCATCTTATTCTAAACTTAGATTATCTTGCACACGTATGCTGAATGTCAATTATTGAAGATTAATTAACGTATGTCCGGACAACTTCAAATAAATTCAGCAAAACGTAGTGTTTGTAATATTGCTTTCCATCCATGTCACTAATCATCTTCAGGATGAAAAGCCGAAGACTGGTACGTCAAACACTTTCGGATAACGAAAGCTGATTTAGAGAACTTGTAATGTGATTAGAGCTCTATTAAAAAATCCGATAGCGACATTAAAGGTGCTATCCTGGCTCAAGTAAAACTAGACGTGACACTACGGTATTCGATATCTGGCGATTACTCCTTTCCAACATTTATAGCACTTCCTGAAAAGCATAGTTTCAGAGTTTTTGTGTGATACGTTGGATGCTATTTACGATGCTTTAAAGACTAACATTAAAGCTTATATCTTCACTCTTGCATCCCAAATTCTACAAAATGTTAAATTTATTTTATACCGAATTTTGAAACTTTGTGCAAGTACACTAAAAAGGCACTGTGATGTAGATGATTTCCATTATTAAAAGCTACACTCAGTCTGAAATAATACTGTCACGAGAAACCTTTTTACTCCCTTTCTCAAATCCCATGTGCAAGTGTTTAAAGAGCATTGAAGTTTCCACTAGTAGGATCTGATTACCTTAATATTCTACCAGTATTGCATTAATTCTCATCATATTTAGAATAACGTGAGCTGAACCACAAATCTATCTTTCACTAATTAAATGATGCTTGCTTGCTCACACACAAATTTTATCTGTACATCGTATAGTATAAACGGTATCTACTTTTACTACGTAACTTAACCATTATGTGCTGACAGCCTCACCGGCAGGAACTTTAAACACCGCACATCCTACCACCGTGGCATAACAAACCGCACTCGGAAGAGCGTGTTTTGGGAGAGATCCTTAGCGATGTATCTTTGAAATACGCATTTTTGTAATACACACGTATACATACGAAAAACATCAAGAACGTATTGTTAGATTCGAAGGCAGCAGCTCCTTCTGGCACTAAACGGTGCTAGGAGAAGAAAAGGTGTGTCACAAAGTTAAAGTGTTTTTAACTTTTGTGGCTTGGTGTTTTCCCCTTCATCTCACGTATTCATAAAACTTCTCTGGTATTTCCAGTAACTGATGAAAGAGTGTGTAGCTTTCGAAGCGGGACAAATTTAGCTTATTCACATACATTCGGCTTCTTCGTAAGAGCAAGCGCCGCATTGCAGCATTTTGTTCAAGCACTTACGCGTCGTGGTATCCATCCCACCCCTAGAGGTTAAAATCTAAACGACTTCCTACACAGAATACATTCTAACCTAACATAATCTCCTTGACCCTGCCGCAAACTACCGAAGGACATCGGACGCACCGTTACCAAGCTGTCGGCAGATGTACATGAAACGTATTTGCAACTGCGAATATGGACTGCCATCAGCTGTATAATGGAATGAGAGCAATGAAAATTTGTGTTGGACCGGGACTAGAACCCGGATTTTCCCCTTATCGCGAGCGGTCGCCTTACATTAGGCTATCCGAGCATGATTCACGGCCACGCCCGAAGTTTCACACGCCGTCAACCAAGCATCCACAACCTGTACTCAGTGTTACGAAGGAACGTTCCATCGCAATTTAGAATAACACTGGTACTGCAGAATCGTAAATACCGTCGGCAGATGTTGTCGGGTGACCTCCGACGACGGCGTCTGACGACCATTGCCGGTGTCACTGTGGACGCGGTCTTACACGAAGGCGCGGTGTAATCTGACAACAGTTACAGAGATAAATACACACGGGGGCACCTTCATTTCTTGCAGTCTAACACCTGTGGCAGGGTGGCTCCTCGCACATCTGCTGCGCCAGCCTCTACTCTTTCAGACATTAACCGTGACATCTGCTCCGTCTTCATGGATCAGCCTTATTCGTGCCATCTTTTCTTGGCTCTTCCAATACCTCTTTTCCATTTGGTGCATATTTTCTGGCTTGTACTTACAATCGACACTCTGACAGTCTTTCTACGTGGCCCATTTACTTCTAAATTCATCTAATATACAGGGCGGTCCATTGATTGTGACCGGGCCAAATATCTCACGAAATAAGCGTCAAACGAAAAACGTACAAAGACGAAACTAGTCTAGCTTGAAAGGGGAAACCAGATGGCGCTATGGTTGGCCCGCTAGATGGCGCTGCCTTCTTTTCAAATGGAACACCCATTTTTTATTGCATATTCGTGTAGTACGTAAAGAAATATGAATGTTTTAGTTGGGCCACTTTTTTCGCTTTGTGATAGATGTCGCTGTAATAGTCACAAACATATGGCTCACAATTTTAGACGAAAATTTGGTAAGAGGTAGGTTTCTTAAATTAAAATACGGAACGTAGTTACGTTTGAACATTTTCTTTCGGTTGTTCCAATGTGATACATGTACCTTTGTGAACTTATCATTTCTGAGAACGCATGCTGTTACAGCGTGATTACCTGTAAATACCACATTAAAGCAAGAAATGCTCAAAATGCTGACCGTCAACCTCGATGCATTTGGCAATACGTGTAACGACATTCCTCTCAACAGCGAGTAGTTCGCCTTCCGTTATGCTCGCACATGCATTGAGCGCTGACGCATGTTGTCAGGCGTTGTCGGTGGATCACGATGGCAAATATCCTTCAACTTTCCCCACAGAAAGAAGTCCGGGGACGTCGGATCCAGTGAACATTGCGGGCTGTGGTATGGTGCTTCGACAACCAATCCACGTGTCATGAAATATGCTATTCAATACCGCTTCAATCGCACGCGAGCTATGTGTCAGACATCGATCGTGTTGGAAGTACATCGTCATTCCGTCATGCAGTGAAACATCTTGTAGTAACATCGGTAGAACATTAAGTAGGAAATCAACATACATTACACCATTTAGATTGCCATCGACAAAATGGGGGCTAATTATCCTTCCTCCCATAATGCCACACCATACATTAACCCGCCAAGGTCGCTGATGTTCCACTTGTCGCAGCCATCGTGGATTTTCACCTGCACAATAGTGCATATTATCCCGGTTTACGTTACCGCTTTTGGTGAATGACGCTTCGTTGCTAAATAGAACGCGTGCAAAAAATCTCTCGTCGTCCCGTAATTTCTCTTGTGCCCAGTGGCAGAACTGTACACGACGTTCAAAGTCGTCGCCATGAAATTCCTGGTGCATACAAATATGGTACGGGTGCAATTGATGTTGATGTAGCATTCTCAACACCGACGTTTTTGAGATTTCCGATTCTCTCGCAATTTGTCTCCTACTGATGTGCGGATTAGCCGTGACAGCAGCTAAAACATCTACTTGGGCATCATCATTTGTTGCAGGTCGTGGCTGACGTTTCACATGTGGCTGAACACTTCCTGTTTCCTTAAATAACGTAACTATCCGGCGAACGGTCCGGGCACTTGGATGATTTCGTCCAGGATACCGAGGAGCATACATAGCAGACGCCCGTTGGGCATTTTGATCACAATAACCATACATCAACACGATGTCGACCTTTTCCGCAATTGGTAAACAGTCCATTTTAACACGGGTAATGTATGACGAAGCAAATACCGTCCGCACTGGCGGAATGTTACGTGATACTACGTACTTATACGTTTGCGACTATTACAGCACCATCTATCACAAAGCGAAAAAAGTAGTCCAACTACAACATTCATTTTTCTTTACGTACTACACGAATATGTAATAAAAATGGAGGTTCCTATTTAAAAAAAAAAAAAAAAAGGCAGTTGATATCCGTTTGACCTATGACAGCGCCATCTAGCGGGCCAACCATAGCGCCATCTGGTTTCCCCCTTCAAGCTAGACGAGTTTCGTTCTTTGTAGTTTTTTTCGTTTGATGCTTATTTCATGAGATTTTTGGCCCGGTCACTATCAATGGACCAGCCTGTATTTAACTCTGTTCTAGTATTTATACTTTTTTATTTTACCTAATTTTGTGGTTCTTTTCACATAGCAATGAAGTGCTTAAATCTTATATCATTGTCGTTTGGTAATGCCAAATCTTTATAAAAATTGGTTTTTGTTTTCTTCTTACTTTATTTTTTAAAGTTCTATTTATAGCCGCATACATGTTTTGTGTGTCTGTCTGAAATTTGGTCTTCAGGATATCTTATTTGAATTCCGAGATGGTTAAAACTTTTCATTTGTTCTGTTATCTTGTTAAAAGCGACAATTTTTATTTACATATTCCATTAATCTAAATACCATTATTTTTGTCTCATCAGCAGAGCTCTTCATATTAAAAGGAATAGTCAAGTGAAAACGGAACAACCGCCACAACGGGACCGTGGAATGGTTCCATTCAAAAATAATGACCACACACGTTAAGACCATTTCGCACTGGGAGCCGAGATGATTAATTCCTGTTCGTAGAACCCAGTCGGCGTTGACAGATTCACAACCGCACCCACTCTTGCACTTGCTAGTCCGACTGAAACCGCCGCCCGCGGATGTCTTTCTTGAGGTCGTCAAAGATATGAAAATTACACGGTGAAAGATCCTGGCTGCACAGAGGATGTTGCAGCTTTTCCCAACCATGTCACTCAAGCGTAGTCTCATTCAGTTGCTAGTGTCAGGGCGGGCGTTATTGTGCCGCAGGATGATTCCGTTCGACAGTATTTCTGCGACGTGTCTTCACAGCGCTGCACATTGGTTGTGGTTTCGCCTGTTGTGGCAGGTGCACGGTTTTCATTTGACTGCCCCTCATACATTATTGGCACGATGAGCACGACTGTGGACAGTAGCTTACAGTTTATCTTCATCGTCATATACTAATTAATTTATTTCGTGCTTCGTACGACATTTTTAAACCAAGCTGAACTAAAAATTTCCATTATGTTGGTAATTATCTATTTAGGTCCATCAAATTTCCTACAGCTGAATGAAACACAATAATAACGAACACTTACCTGCACAAGTTTCACAACAATTATTCGAAATGGCGGTCCCCCCTGTAACATCATATGTTAAGGGTCGACCTGCGACAGCAATCGTACAACTTGCGTACGGGCCGCTAGACGCCGCCGCGAGCTCAACCGTATATAAGTGCCGACGGAGTTCGGCCAGCTCTCATTTTGTTGGCATCTCATTTTTGCCTATTCTCTTATTTGCTTAGTTGCTTAGCTCTTATTTGTTTATGGCTCATGTTATTGTGCTCTCTTTCAGGCATTCTGATTGTTTTGATTTACTCCCAATTGAGAAGTGCTCATTTTGCCATTTCAGTTTTGCATATTGCTCATTTTGCAAATATGCTCCTTAGCGTTTTACAGCTGAATTTATTAACATAGCCTCATGTACTGTTTGTTCGTTTCAACCTGTTCATATTTTGATGTTCTTTAAATACTGTTTTAATTATCGGAACCATTTCTTCCCTTAAACTTGTGTAAAGTATCCTCGATGTAGAATTTGTTCTGTGACACAGGTGTAAGGTTTTGAATATAAATTATATACGAAACTGTGCTTTAAAAGGAATTTATTTTTTCAGTTTGTACTACATCAGACGACAATTTTGTGATATGAGGGAGAAATTTGAGGGGCGAACCCACGGAAATGGTCTTAAGTGATCCCCTTTAAAAATAAAAATTTGTGTGACACTGAAAGACGTGACACTGTAGGCACCGAAAATTTATATATATAAAACTATACGTCACCCCCCCCCCCCCCCCCCAGTGTCAACGCAGGCATGGCTCGTTCTGTCGTACCCGTTCTAATATCCCCGGTGTTGTTTGAACGGTGTCACAGGTATGGAGTATTCTCGGCAGGATATCATCTTCCGTTCTGACAGGCGCCTCGTACTTTATACGCTTGACATAGCTCCACAAGAAGAAACGAAATGAGGTGAAATCAGGTGAACGTTCTGGCCACGAAGCGAGACCTTCTCTGCCTAACTGATTTTCAGGGAATGTCTGATCAAGTTGTTCACGAACCTTCAGTCCAAAATGAGGTTGGACTACATCAGATTGGAACTACATCCATTGACGAATAACAAGCGCTATGTGCTGCCTATCCTACAATCTTAGCATCAACAGTACCGGTAGATGAGGTATCAGAACGATTTTCGCTTATAACTTTCGACTCGGTCGTTTCCCGACTAGGCTTCCTTTACTCAGCTTGATACATTTACCGTCCTTTACTATCCCTGAAAGTTTGTAACATTATCACAGATTCACCCACTGGATGACTATCGTCTCGATAAGCAAGTAATACACAAATGTAAAATGGTGAAATATCTATGAGACACGCACAGAGCAACCTTGATTGGAAAAAGATATAAAACTAATAATAGGAAAGGCACAGGCGAGAATGAAATTCATTGGCGCAATCCTAAGCAAATGTAATACAATCTGAGAAATGTAGCTTATAAGACCCTCGTTCGATCGATTCTTGAATATTGCTTTTCAGTCTGAGACTCTCCAACCAATTAGCATCAGAAGAGGTGGCAGAGAACATCCAAGGCAGAGCAGCGAGTTACGTCTAAGGTTCATTTAGTGGGTTCCACAGCGTCGCTGAGACGAATTCAAGTGGCGCTGTGCATATAAGATATTTTTACTGTATGAAGTCCGAGAGCATAGGTTCCAGTAGCAGTCAGGCATATTATTTCATCCTGCCGCATACATCTCACGAAATGACCATGACAGAAATATAAGAGGATTACTAATAAAAAATAATTTTATTGACAGATGTTCTTCCCACGTACTTTCGCAAATAAAGCAGAACAGAGATTTACATCTTCGTCTACATATATACTCCGCTAGCCACCAAGCGGTGTGTGTCGGAGGGCACAATTTACACCAAAGTCATATTCCCCATCCTCCCCCCCCCCCCCCCCCCCATCTGTTCCACTCGCGGATGAAAAACGATTGTCTGAAAGCCTTAGTACGAGCTCTAATTTCCCTGATCTTTGAATGATGATCATTGCGCGATTTGAAAATTGTTGGTAATAATATATGCTCTACATCCTCGGCGAAGGTCGGATTTCGGAATTTAGTGAGTGGCCCCTTCCGTTTAGCACGTCGCCTATCTGCAAGTGTGTCCCACTTCAAGCTTTCTATGAGATTTGTAACGCTCTCGCGATGGCTTAATGTACGTCACGAATCTTGCCGCTCTTCTTTGGACCTTCTTAATCTCTTGAATCAGACCCAACTGGTAAGGATCCCAGACAGACGAACAATACTCTAATACCGGACGAACTAACATATTGTAAGCAATTTCCTTTGTTGAAGGATTGCATCGCTTCAGGATACTACCAATAAACCGCAATCTAGAGTTCGCCTTGCCCACTACTTGTGTAATCTGATCATTCCATTTGAGATCATTTCGAATAGTCACACCCAGATACTTGACTGATGTTACCCCTTCCAAAGACTGGGCATTTATTTTGTACTCGCACATTAATGGGGATTTTCGTCTTGTCATACGAAGTAGATTACACCCACTAATATTAAGAGATAACTGCCAGTCATTACACCACGCATTTATTTTCTGCAAATCCTCATTGATTCGTTCACAACTTTCGTGTGATACTACTTTCCTGTAGACTACAGCATCATCGGCAAACAGTTAAATGCCGCTGTCAATACCATCAACCAGATCGTTTATGTAAATCGTAAAAACCAGTGGACCTATTACGTTGCCCTGGGGCACACCTGAAGTTACGCTTGTTTCTGTTGAAGTCACCCCATTCAGGACTGCTCTCAGTCTCTTAGAAAACATTCTGTCCAACCGCATATGTCATCAGATAGACCGTAAGCGCGCACTTTTTGGAGCAAGCGACAGTGCGGAACTGAGTCGAATGCCTTTAGAAAGTCGATAAATATGGCATCATCTTGGGAGCCGGTATCTAGAGCCTGTTGTATATCATGCACAAAGACGGCCAGCTGTGTCTCTCATGACCGCTGTTTACTAAAACAGTGTTGGTTTCTGCAGATGAGCTTCTCAGGTCTGGACACAAAATAAGTTCCATGATTCTATAGCAAATTGATGTTAGTGAAATTGGCCTGTAATTATGTGCATCCGATTTTCTACTCTTTTTATATATTGCTGTGACGTGGCCTTCTTCCAGTCCCGTGGAACTTTCCGCTGTTCTAATGATCTCTGATAAATGATGGTTAAGAATGGTGCTATATTTGTAGCATAGTCAACATATAATCTTGCGAGGATACCGTCTGGGCCAGATGCCTTCCTGGCGTCTAAGGATCTTAACTGTTTTACAATCCCAGATACACTAAACACTTCGTCAGCCATCCTTGTCTATGAAATTGTAGTGACAACTGCAGTACCTCCCGCCACTCACTGTAAGGTTGCTTCGTGAGTACAGGTGTAAACTCAGACACTGACATTCAAAAGTGATTGTATCGAATCCATTGCCAATAACTGAATGCTTAGTTACAGGCACCATAAGTTGCTGCAAAATGACCAAAGAAGTTTCGCTTTTTTTCTGAGCAAATGCACATCACGAAAAATGGTTCTGATCATAAATACTAAGAAAGTGAAATCAACTATACGTTTATTACTGGTATGAAACAGTATAGACTCACTGCAAAATAAATCTCACCCACAAGGTAAATTGTGCCCTGTTAAGAGATGTGCGTAGATCAAAAGCCTTGTTGTACTGGCATGAGATGTCTTGTTCTGCTAACAATGCAATTTTTTGACTTGTGCATCTCACCGCATAGTTATCTGTTATCTGGGCCACCTGTTTCAAATTGCCTCCGACGGTGGACTAATAACGCAATCTACGTATGCGCCCATAACGAGACCGTGCGGAGATCACGTGATTCGAGCACACGAGTCTCGCTGAAGGAATATCGCCCAGCAGTAATGTTTGCGACGATAATAAAATGCTGTCCTTGGCCTGACCTCGCACGCGATGGAATGTCTTCGAAATTGGAAATTTATTGTAAGTTCCTATGGGACCAAACTGTTAAGGTCATCGGCCCCTAGGCTTACACGCTATTTAATCTAGCTTAAACTAACTTACGCTAAGGACAACGCACACACCCATGCCCGAGGGCAGACTCGAACCTCCGACTGGGTCAGCCGCGCGAACCGTGGCAAGGCACCCAAGACCGCACGGCTACCCAGCGCAGAGAATGTCTTCGACTCTCTCGCACTAGAGTAAAATTTACTGGGCCAACAACGAATTATTGTTCACTTAGAAGACAAATTTGCAGCAGTGAAGACCTCGTCTTAGCTGAATGAGCAGATCGTCTGGACCAGAAGTGAGCTTGAATAAAGCGTCCAATTTTTCTAAATTACAATCATTTGTTTGACCGTACATGTAATCACATCTACCGATTTCCGTCCCATACGGATAAAACCTTCGCTGCCTCCAACGTTCATCCAAATTCTTAATACCTCTCTTTCGTCTGCCAAGTTCCCTTCTCAAACGTTGAGGATAATTTTCGCCTTCGTGGATGGACTATGCAGGGCGGTTTCCAGTACATGTACCACGTACTGCGGGCAGTCGCGCTGTCAGGGGCCCCAGAGCCCGACAGCCAGTTGTTCGGAGAATTACTAGCCGTTAAACATCCGACAGCACGAAAACAGAGGATGGCTACTACCCTGGCCGGACAGCGAACCGTGAGTGTACGCCAGCCAGCATCTCCGTAAGACCGAAGCACACAATCATGGACAAGCAGCCACATCACAACTGCCGTTCGGCATCGGTACTTGCTCCAGGAAAACGTACTTCCTGCTGTTTCTCTGTTGCCTGCTAGTTACCTGTTAGAGCAGAACTTTCAAATCGCCTCCTGTAGAACCACTCTTTCAAGGCATCTTGATCTTGACGAAGGTTATAATGTGACCACCAAAGTAGGGTGCTATATCAGCCGAGTCAAATGGTGATTTTCCCATAGCAAAATCGTAGAAATGTTTCTGTCAGTGCTTCTACATATTTACTGGAATGATGAATCCGAATTTTATATTTGATATAGGATGACGGTTTCATAAGGAAAAATGGGAAAACCTCAAAATTTTCTCATTATTTTCAGTTTCTCGCTTACACCTCGAAAACTATGCGTTTGTCAATGGTAGCCACTCTATACGAGATTAATGTCGACATGCACTACTGAGGTTTGATTTTCTGACAAACGGTGCTGTTGCTGGAGCGCACTGAAAAGCAGCAATTTTTCGGCCCTTCTGCGTAAACGTCAAATACATTCACTCCCATTCCTGCAGCTTGAAAAATACACATGTTATAAAAAACGACCTACACCACGTACAAGTACCTTACATTTCCTATAAGAGACTCCTATAATATTCAGTTTTCATACACGTGGACGGGGGGAAGAAGCAAAGAGAAAATTACGAAAAACGTGTTCGGCGCCCTGCAGTCAAATGACCCTTCCACCTGTCTGACTCTCATCGGCCATATGGCGGGCGACGTCCGAGGTGTCTCCAGACACGTCTCCATTGATCATAGGGGCTCAATTGGAAGCTGAACTTATCACTGAAGACAACTGTACTCCAGTCAACGGGATTCAGGCGCGAGTTTCAATTGTTTGTCTCCGTGCTTTCCAAACCCTACCTTGCTCAGCGTGGTCCCCGGATCTGTCCCCAATTGAGAACGTTTAGAGCATTGTGGGTAGGAGCCTCCAATCAAATCAGGATTTTAATCATCTAACAGGGCAACTGAACAGAATTTGGGACGATATCTCTCAGGAGGTTATCCAATAAACCTATCAATGCCAAGCTGAATAACTGCTTGCATAAGGGTCTGAGGCGGCCCAACCTATTATTGACTAGCTCAGTTTGGGAAGCACTTTCGTTTGAATAAAACGTCAAATTTTTCTAAAATTACAATCGTTTGTCTGACCGTACATGTAATCACATCTACCGATTTTCGTCCCATACGGATAAAACCATTGCGGTGCGTTTCCGTTTTCTTTCCTTTTATTTTATTTTATTTTTTTTTTTTGGGGGGGGGGGGGGAATGTTTGTAATCAAGAAATGCTGAGATTGTGAAATAAGATCGGGTCTGTAAAGTGGGATCTATAGTCCGCAAAGCAGGTGCCATGTGCAGAAGCCTAATACGCACTACTGGCCTGGCAGTGGTCTCTGTGTTTAACATCACGTTCCTTAAGCAGTTCTCGGAAGATTTGACAGATCTTTGCTGAGCAAAACGCTAATTCTTCTTCCTGACTCATGTCCTTTTTAGTTTGCAATAAAAACTCATTTGAGTCTCAACAATTACATACAGCTGATAAGTGGAGCATTTCGTGCAATCATTGCCTTTATGCAATTTAAAAACTGGATACCCCTCTACACTGCCACCATGTATGTAATAGACTATATCGAATTTGCAGATGTACACTACTGGCCATTAAAATTGCTACAACACGAAGATGAACTGCTACAGACGCGAAATTTAACCGACAGGAAGAAGATGCTGTGATATGCAAATGATTAGCTTTTCAGAGCATTCGCACAAGGTTGGCTCCGGTGGCGACACCTACAACGTGCTGACATGAGGAAAGATTCCAACCCATTTCTCATACACAAACAGCAGTTGACCGGCGTTGCCTGGTGAAACGTCGTTGTGATGCCTCGTGTAAGGAGGAGAAATGCGTACCATCACGTTTCCGACTTTGATAAAGGTCGGATTGTAGCCTATCGCGATCGCGGTTCATCGTATCGCGACATTGCTGCTCGTGTTGGTCGAGGTCCAATGACTGTTAGCAGAATATGGAATCGGTGGGTTCAGGAGGGTAATACGGAAAGCCCTGTTGGATATAAACGGCCTCGTATCACTAGCAGTCGAGATGACAGACATCTTATCTGCATGGCTGTAACGGATCGTGCAGCCACGTCTCGATCCCTGAGTCAACAGATGGGGACGTTTGCAAGACAACAACCATCTGCACGAACAGTTCGACGACGTTTGCAGCAGCATGGACTATCAGCTCGGAGACCATGGTTGCGGTTACCCTTGACGCTGCATCACAGACAGGAGCGCCTGCGGTGGTGTACTCAACGACGAACCTGGGTGCACGAATGGCAAAACGTCCTTTTTTTCGGATGAATCCAGGTTCTGTTTACAGCATCATGATGGTCGCATCCGTGTTTGGCGACATCGCGGTGAACGCATATTGGAAGCGTGTATTCGTCATCGCCATACTGGCGTATCGCCAGGCGTGATGGTATGGGGTGCCATTGGTTACACATCTTGGTCACCTCTTGTTCGCATTGACGGCACTTTGAACAGTGGACGTTACATTTGAGAACTGTTAGGACTCGTGGCTCTACCCTTCATTCGATCCCTGCGAAACCCTACATATGAGAAGGATAATGCAGGTTCTGTACGGGCCTTTGTGGATACAGAAAATGTTCGACTGCTGCCCTGGCCAGCACATTGTGCAGATCTCTCACCAACTTAAAACGTGTGGCCAATGGTGGCCGAGCAACTGACTCGTCACAATACGCCAGTCACTACTTTTGATGAACTGTGGTATCGTGTTGAAGCTGCATGGGCAGCTGTACCTGTACACGCCATCCAAGCTCTGTTTGACTCAATGCCCAGGCGTATCATGGCCGTTATGACGGCCAGACGTGGTTGTTCTGGGTACTGATTTCACAGGATCTATGCACCCAAATTGCGTGTAAATGTAATCACATGTCAGTTATAGTATAATATATTTGTCCAATGAATACCCGTTTATCATCTGCATTTCTTTTTGGTGTAGCTATTTTAATGGCCAGTAGTGTACTTGATTGGAATATGACCCAGAGCTACTACTAGGAGTACAACTAGCAAATGGTTCGAAAACGCATTTCATATCATCATAAGTTATAAACAGCAGCTTCAGATTGTTAGTAAACTTGTTAAGTTTCAGTAATTCATTCTTGCCATTTGGCATGAGACTAGCAACTGGCTTAAATTGTGCACAGTCAAGTAAATGTGCATCTCACGTTTCTTTAGATTCAAAATAACACAGACCATGCTCATGTACCGTCGTGGGCCTAGTATGAGCATTAATGCTAAGTGCTAACCTGCAACACATATGCAATGGTAATTCTTTCTCGTCTTCCTTGTCTTCCACCACCACCCACTCATAATTAGAGTAATAGATATCAATTTACGAGACATGTATGAGAAGACATAGTACGTCATCCGACACTTTTTGGACTTAGCTCTCATAATTTCAGCGGTAAACCTCTCTTGTAACGCCTGCCATCGGAGTCTGTTCTCCATCTTCGTAACGCTCTCGCGCTTGCCGAACAATCCCGTGAAGATACGTGCCGTTCTTTTGTCGATCTTCTCTCTCTCTCTCTTTCTATCTCTTTTTTTTATGAATTCTTTGTGCTAAGTGCCCCACACTGATACACAATACTCAAGAATCTGTCGAACATGTGTTTGGCAAGCTATTTCTTCCTTGAACGAATTACATTTCTTTAGGAGTTTTCCAGTGGCTCTCTGACTGGCATCAGCTTCTCCAATTATTAACAGTATGTGACCATTCCACTTATAGCGTCCCCAGTGCTATATTACGAAAAGACTTAAAAACAGTATTTATAAAGAAGAGACATTTAAAAATTGAATAATATATTTTTATCATTTCTCTATGTAAGTTTCGATTGCAAAGAAATAATTTATGGCAAAATGATCTAAAGAGGTGACAAGATACGCTATTTTATCAATTTTTTAGTCGTCTTCACTTCTTCTCTTGTCTTGATTGTGTATAGACGGACATCTTGCAAGTGCTGGCAAATGTAAGCCTATTTGTATGAGTTAAGCAGATAATATATTGATTTAAGATTATTGTGCACTTTTAATTTGTAAGAGGTGATCCCGATTTCATGTCCGCCTTCCTTGAATTAACCTGCATTCAAGTAATTTACAGTTCAACAATCGCATCGGCCGATGCAGCCAACGACGCCATTACGTGGCGATATTAACTTATGAAAAATTAGCGGAAGCGAAATACTCGCCCGCTATTAACATAATATTAATTTTTCTCCACAGCCGCACGAAGTTGCAGAAATACGTAGCTTATTTTCAGATTCTTATTTTCAGTACCATAGCCGACAGCCAGAGCCAGGACTCCGACTACGTGGCAATGGTTAACGGAGGTAAGAAAAAATACTCTCGCACATGTGTGGGCCGCAATTGTAATTAATAACTAAAGATCTTTTGCTTTAAAGTGAGCTGACTAGCCGAGGAAATTAATATGAAAAGTTTGTTACATTGTTCATCTTATATGCTCCTGTTTTATGATTCAGCGAGTCTAACTTTCATTAACGTAACAAATAATTTGAGATTAATATTGTTAAAAAGGAGAACTTCAGGAAAGCATTAAATCGTAAATCAAAATTAAATGAAATATCATTTCTATTAAGGTCCCCCACGTAAATCGGTAACAATCAAAAAATAATAATAACAATAATAATATATTAAATTACGACGGCCGACGGACGCGAGACACTCTAGATCGAACGGTGACATTTACAGGGGCTGAATAAAAATATGAAAACACCGCGAGAAATGCTTGCTGTAGGTTCCCGCGTTATAATTGTCCACGAACAGCACTTCTGAAGTGCTATCAAAACAAGTGTTAGTTGTGATCAGAGCAGTCTTCTGTTTAGTTGTGAGCGCAGTGTATGGGAACTAAGCGAATTCGAACCTGCACAAGTTGTTAGTGGTCGTGTGGCGGGTGCTTCTGTAACCAAGGAATCCGAAGTGTGTGGTGCCTCAAGAGGCGCCGTTTAGCAGGTTTATACCTGTATATCGAAAGTGAAAAACATCGTTCGCTATGTCCCAATGGGGACAAAAGTGTATGTTCAGTGATCGTAACAAACGGTTACTGAAGAGGACTACAGCTGCAAAAGTTGCTGCGGAAGTGAATATCGCTGCGCGAACGCTGTCAGCACCAAAAGAACACAAAGTGGGCTTCAGGAGCAGGGGAAGTGTAGGGTGACTTGGAATTCCAAAGCCACTCGTCAGTGGTAGAGATGCCCGCAGAAAGGAAACGTGGGTTGAAGTTATAAAAAACAGAATAGGGCAACGGAAGAAAGTCGTTTGCTCGGATGAGTTCCCATTAATAGGTGAGCTAACATCCCAAGAGTGATACATGGCGAGAACTCTTTGATGATTTGGGCGGCCATATCGTGGCTAAAATAGTTCAAATGGCTCTGAGCACTATGGGACTTAACTTCTAAGGTTATCTGTCCCCTAGAACTTAGAAGTACTTAAACCTAACTAACCTAATCACACACATCCATGCCTGAGGCAGGACTCGAACCTGCGACCGTAGCGGTCGCGCGGTTCTAGACTGTAGCACCTAGATCCGCGCGGCTACCCCGGCCACCCGGCCATATTGTGCTGAGGCTCTTGGTTCCCTGCAAGGTCGCATTACGGCCAACGATTAACTGATCGTCTTGACTGATCAGGTCTTGACTTACTTGATTTAATTCCTTTGACCCCTATGAGGGCATAGGGCATACAGGAGAACTCGCCATCCGTCTCTGTCATTGGCGATTTGCCTCAATTCTGCCCAGCTCTTGCCAACTCTTTTTGCTTCCCCTTCCACTGTCCTCTTCCATGTGCCCCTTCCTCTCTTCCTTGTTCCCTGGGGATTCCATTCCAATGCTTTTTTCTCGATGGCTCCATCTGGTTTTCTCAAGGTGTGCCCCAAGCAACCCCACTTTCTCTCTCGTATCTGGTCTTCTATAGGTATCTGATTTGTTATTCGCCAGAGCTCCTCATTACATATTTTTTCTGGCCACCAGATATTCATGATGCGTCGAAGACATCTATTTATGAAGCTTTGTAACTGGTATGTTACAAAGCTTTGTAACTGGGATGTGATCAGGTCTACCCCATAGTATAATGCTTCTACCGAAACGGTGACGCTGATAATTCATTCATTTACGTGTCTGGTCAGCATTTCCAAAAAATAGCAGCTGCGATAGCTTTGCCATTTCCTTCATAAACATCTCATATTGTGCACGAGTTGTCCGGGATCTTCGTCAGCCCCACAGTCGCAAGAGATGTCAGCGCACGCTGGAAGAATTCTCCATTTCTTCAGGTTGCTCTTGCATCACTCTTAGGCGGTTGAGAGACCTCCATGCAGGAGTCGTACGTTTGCGCCAGGAGCTAGTTCTTCTTTTGGTGAGACGTCTACGGGCAGTGAGCTCTTCCATGTTGCAAGACGAATTGCCTCTGGTGCTCCCTCCAGTGGCGCAGTCCTAGCAAGGAAACTCTTGCGGGATTTAAGGCGGGATTTGCTGGCCGATGACCATACAGAGGATGTTGGCGGTCATTCCCCTACTTTGTTTTCTCATTGTCTGCAACAGTGGCTCTCCGGATGTTGGGTGGGACTATACCAACAATCCGATACAAT
Organism: Schistocerca serialis cubense; assembly: GCF_023864345.2. Taxonomy (NCBI): domain Eukaryota; kingdom Metazoa; phylum Arthropoda; class Insecta; order Orthoptera; family Acrididae; genus Schistocerca; species Schistocerca serialis. The sequence goes on along the minus strand of NC_064646.1, from coordinate 308,641,790 downwards.
TTCTGCACTTCTTCAAGCCTCCCGAGATGATCGTTGCAGTATGGTTGACCACAGTATCGACTTGCTTAGCATGAGCTGAAGCATTCCACAGGAGCAGTATACTCAGCGGCCGATACACAAAGCGCAAGTGCAGAAGTCCTTAGGAGGTACAGGTTGGCTCCCAAGCTGCTGCCAGTCAGCTTCTTAAGTATCCCACTGCGAGCAGTGACTTTCTGTTTAAAGTTTAAACATTACTGTCTGTACGTTAGAGCCCTGTCCAGTGTGACTGGTGTTGGGCAATGTTTCAGTTTCTCTCCTCGCCTTGTGATGTCCAGCTTTTGTTGCGCTTCCCTGTTTAGTAAGTGGAAGGCGCTCACTTGAGTTTTACTGGGGCTGGGCTTCAGGTGGTTGGCATAATAGTACTTGGAGAGTTCATCCATTGCTAGAGACAGTTTTCCCTCTACTTCTTTAAAGGTTGGCCCCTGAAGAGCTACTGCTATGTCATCGGCATGGATGAAGAGTCTAGTACTTGCTGGTATTGGCTGATCATTTGTGTAGATATTGTACAGCGCTGGAGCAAGCACACTGGCTTGGGGGAGACTGTTCCTCGACGTTCGCCATATACTTCTCTTACCCTGTTATGAAACTTGGAATCTTGTGTTCTGAAGGAAGGTGCTAACAAGGGATGTTAGTTGGTAGTCCTTAGTAAGGTCATACTGATTCACAGTTTCGTATGCAGCTGTTAAATCAATGCTGTGTTGCAAGATCGAATCGTCCAGGGCCGGTTTTGTGAGCAACTGGAGAAACTGACGCATCTACACTAGCCAGCACAGTCACCACATTTCAATATCACTGAGACTACGTTGTCCACTTTGGAAAGAACTGTGAGTAATCGCTATCTATCCTCTATCATCGTGAACCCGCACGGGCCCTATCTTGCAGGAAGATTGGTATAAGATTTCCTTGAAACCCATACGCGACCCGTATGTATCCATTCCGACACGACTGGCTGCTGTTTCGAATGTCAACCGGTTTCCTGCACCGTATTAGGCATGGCTATGTCTCATGTTTGTGGTCTTTCCATACTTTTGCCGTTCCCTGCATGTGCCATATTATTGTTATTGTTTCAAATAGTCTGTAACCAACGGCTTAGTCGAACATTAATGGTGTGTATGCATATTTCGTTTCGATTTTACATTTTTTTCCGCCGGGACAAGGTAGGTATTGGACTCGTATTCGGGAGGGTGGTGGTTCAAATCCTCATCTGGTCATCTAGATTTCGTTTTTATATTATTTCCCTAAATCACTGAAGGCGAATGCCGGAATGCTTCCTTCTGAAATGGTGCAGCCGATGCTTTCACCATCCTTCGTCAGTCGCAGGCTATCCTCCGTCTCTATTGACCTCGTCATGGAAGGAACGTTAAACCATAATTTTCTTTCCTTTCCTGTTCTTATTTTCTCTTCTACCGCTGTAATCATACGTCGATGTATTTTTAAAAGCCGGCCGAAGTGGCCGTGCGGTTAAAGGCGCTGCAGTCTGGAGCCGCCAGACCGCTACGGTCGCAGGTTCGAATCCTGCCTCGGGCATGGATGTTTGTGATGTCCTTAGGTTAGTTAGGTTTAACTAGTTCTAAGTTCTAGGGGACTAATGACCTCAGCAGTTGAGTCCCATAGTGCTCAGAGCTATTTGAACCATTTGTATTTTTAAAGTTTCTAAGTCGTCCCTGCACGACGAGACGCTTGCATCTGTGTTGCACAGTTTCCTCAAGTCGGCATAACAGGATCGGAATGTCCTTCAAATAGCTGCCTCGGCAACACACTATGCAAAATACAGCACTCCAGGTGGATACCACTCATGAATACAAAACAACAATTGCTGTTAGCCCAGCAGGGAAAATCTGTTCTCTGAACTGTCTACCTGGCGTGGATCCAGCTTGCCAATAAAAAAAATCTAGAGGCGGCTGCTTGCATTCGCTCTGACGTCAAACGGCGACGTTGGTGTGCAGAAGCAGAGCATGTTAGTGACGGTTCTTCCATACAGATGAGGTGGTGCAATACGCCATTGGGCTAAGGCTAATCGTATACGGTGGCCTCGATCTGAATCGAATGCACCCATGCGATACGTAGGTCGCCGCCCTACGATTGAGATGTGTTTAATGAACTAGTGCAATGGTAACGGATGGAGAGGGTGTGGTCCTAATAAGTGAATTGACGATCTGGTTCTTTTTGAATTTCATAGTGCTAAGTGGGATCAACGGATTCACCTGAGGTGAAATCGCGGTCACTGCGATTATAATTTACTACAAAATATTCTACAAGGAAAACAGCGCATTACATACGATGTGATAATTACCAGAATGAGATATTCACTCTGCAGCGGAGTGTGCGCTGATATCAGCGCACACTCCGCTACAGACTGAAAATCTCATTCTGGAAACATCCCCCAGGCTGTGGCTAAGCCATGTCTCCACAATATCCTTTCTTTCAGGAGTGCTAGTTCTGCAAGGTTCGCTGGAGAGCTTCTGTAAAGTTTGGAAGGTAGGAGACGAGGTACTGGCGGAAGTAAAGCTGTGAGTACCGGGCGTGAGTCGTGCTTCGGTAGCTCAGTTGGACGAGCAGTGCTGCGGTGGAGAGCTGCGCAGCGTGTGCGAGCGCTGTTAACGTTTGTTTCTGTACCACTGTTGTAAGTAAGATGTCGACAATTAACAGAGCGAACAGCGTTCAGTGTGTTTTCGATCGTGCTGCCTTGCGACCGACGGCTTTCGAAATCCATGAGTGGATTTTTTGAGGATATGAAATTGCCGGAAGATATAGTCGACACGTTCCAGTTGGACTTTGTGCAGTACTCGTTATTTATCAAATTTATTTCGAGTGACACTTATGAGAAATTCGTTGAGGAGCATGCTGGTGTGAGACCATTTCGTCATAATGATGGCAGTGTTAGCAATGTCCAAATCGTGCCTTCGGGATACGGAGTGAGAACCGTCAGGGTATTTAATGTGCCACCTGAGTGCCCTAATGACCTGATAGCACGTTCTCTGTCACTGTACGGCGTTGTTTTGTCGGTTACCAATGAAAAATGGTCGAGTGCATATCGCTACCAAGTTAACAGCGGGGTGCGAAGTGTACGTGTGGACTTAAAAAAGCATATACCTTCGTATGTTGCCATTGGCGGCTGTCGTGCACAGGTAACTTACATTGGACAACCCCTACCTGTTCGATCTGCCATTCAACAGAACATCTGCGGATGAACTGTACACGTCGACGTCCATTTCAACTTCCACGGGAACGTCCTGCAGACGGTAGTGAAAAGCTTGTTCCGCTATTGAGTGAGGTAGTCGCGGGGACGGTACCACCACCTCGGCAGCCGGAACGTGTTAGCGAGGCGGAGATGCCAGTTCAGGTGGAATGCAGTGCCCAAGACACTTGCGGTAGGACGGACGTCGATCCGACACCGTCATCCTCACCGGGGCAGTTACCGCTGGATAACAACGATGCGCCAGCCACCTCTGAAACTAAGCCGTGTGAGATACAGGAGCGGGTGCAGATCAGTTTGCCTGAACCGCCCCTATCGGTAGAGACTGCAGCAGAAACGAAGAAAGGCCGCCGAAGGAGAAGCAAAGGGAATAGTAGGAAAGAGGAAAAGTCGGATGATTTGAGACCCGTACGCATGTCAGAAAGTGGCAGCGAGACTGAACCTCAATCTTCTTGCTCCGTGCGCTGCGAGGACACCGCGAGGCAAGAACGCATTCGTCAACAGACCAAACACCTGAAGGCACTACTGAGCGCTGAGAGGGAACAGAGCACCGTAACGGCTAAGAGGAAGAGCGAACAGAGTAGCGAACAGCTGCAGCAGCGCTCCCGCAGGAACTCGCTGACGTCAGTCGCAGCCCCGCGTGGTGGTCTGGCGGATGCGACCACGGTGGCATACTCAGCCGGCGGTGGCGGACAGGGCGGCGCGCGCACCGCGAAGCACCCCGACAGCAATGAGCCGTGGTGGCAGCAGGACGAGGAGATGCAGCAGTAGCTGCTCTCGCGCATGATCATCGCGCTGCGACATTTCCACTCTCTGAGTACTCCAGACGTTCCCAACGAGTTTGATTCAAAGACGTCGAGAAGGACAATCCAACACAGAGCTCATTGTCCTCTGAACCATCATGTGCGATAGCCAAACCTACAACGTTACCACACTTAACGTCAATAGAATTCAAAGTGCGGTGAAACTCCGTTCGCTAACTGATTTCTTGTATGGTACCAGCGTTGACATTGCCCTCCTAGAGGAGGTAGTCACAGTCTTAGAAGTGCCCGGTTACGTTCTCATTGATAACATCAATCTCCAGGATGCTGTAGGCACTGCCATACTTCTGCGCGACGGTATACCATTTACGGATGTGCAGCGGCTGCCTAGTGGTCGTGGCATTTCTCTTCGAGTGAATGGTGTGCAGATTGTTAACGTGTACGCTCCCTCAGGTAGCACTCATAAGAGAGATCGCTCAACATTTTATAAAAACGAGGTTCCCATTCTTCTTAGCGCTTATCGTGCACATCTCATCCTCGGTGGTGACTTCAATTGTGTGCTTAACGACAGAGATCAAACTCCTAACACGAACAGATGTATCGAACTTGAACATTTAATTCATGGCATGCGTCTTCACGATACATGGCAACAACTGCACGGTGAACGGGTAGCGTACACCTTCGTAACCAGTCATTCTGCCAGTCGGTTGGATAGGATCTATGTGTCCGAGGCCCTCCAGCGACACGCTGTGAACTGTGACATAGCTCCTGTCAACATCTCCGACCATTGTGCGTATCAGTGTTACCTTAACCTACACCGCCAGCACATATACCGCGGGAAAGGCTACTGGAAATTGAACGTCAGCCTTCTGCAGGATGCCCAACTTGAAGAGGAGGTAAACATAACATGGCAACAGCTCCAGCGGCAACGACGTCGTTACGATAGCGCTCTCCAGTGGTGGACTCAGTGTGCTAAGCCTAAATTACGCCTCACCCTCATGAGTTACGCCCGACAAAAAAGCTTTTGGCAGAAACAGACTATTGAGTTTTATTATCGCTGTTTGAGAGAACTGTACAGTCGCGCTAACAATCCTTCTGGCGATATCGACATAAAGATCAAACGATACAAAGCGAAAATCACGGCGATACAACGCCAACGAATGCAAGGCATCATCGTGCGAGCCCACCCCAAGGACGTTGCCGCCGAAGAACGGGCCTCTCTGTACCACATCCTGAGAACGACGAAACGGTGTAAAGCCATGTTGATTGAAGCCGTCGTTGATAACGCTGAGAATGCCATCACGAAGCAACGTGACATCATCTCGCACGTCTACGACTATTATAGTCAACTTTACAAGAAGCAAGCCGTTGATGAACACTCGTGCGACGATTTTCTTAGGACCTTGAGCTGTCGCTTGTCGCAACAGGATACTGCAAATCTGGAATCTCTTTTCACAGAGGACGAAATCCGACTGGCGGTCCACAGTGCAAAGAAAGGGAAGTCACCAGGACCCGACGGTCTCAGCGCTGAGTTTTACCAGCGTTACTGGAACCTCCTCGGTCCGACACTCCTCGAGATAGCGAATGAACTCTGGCACCTGGAAGTTATACCCAAGGCATTTACGGAAGGTATCATCATGCCCTTACCGAAAAAAGTTAACAGCAGGAAGGTCGAAAACATGCGACCCATCACACTCCTGAATGCCGATTTCAAAATCATCACCAGATCGATTAAGCTAAGGATGCAAACCGTTATGTACAAGGTTTTGGGCAGTTACCAGTACAGTGCAGTGCAAGGCCGAAGTGCAATCTCAGCAGCCTGCGATTTGAGGGACATCATCTGTTCGTATGCTGAAACCAAAGGACAGGGCGCTCTGATCTTTCTAGATTTTGAGAAGGCTTATGACCGTGTACGTCATGACTTCCTCTTTAAAAGCATGAAGAAACTAGGTTTTGGACTTCATCTCATAGAATTAATTCGCAAACTTACTACAAACGCCTCTTCACGGATTCTCATTAATGGCCATTTTACAAAAGAAGTTTCCATTGAACAGTCCGTCCGCCAAGGATGTCCTCTGTCAATGATTTTGTACGCCATTGCAGTGGAGCCGCTCCTGAACAACTTGGCGCATAGCGGGATCGGACTTAGCGTCGAGTCTGTCACTATCCCATGCATTGCGTATGCCGACGATGTATGCGTCACTGTGTCATCATCGCAACAACTTCTGTCAGCGGAAACTCTTTTACAAACATTCACGTTTCTTTCAGGAGCAATACTCAATAGAACTAAAACCACAGCTTTGCAGATCGGTGGCGGTATCGGAGACATATCCCATGTTACCTGGTGCAAGGTCAAGAATTCTCACACAACCCTCGGTGTTACTTTTGAGGCCAAACCAGACAAATTCCTGACGAAGAACTGGTCACACATGCTTAATAAATTACGTGCTGCTTTGATACTTCACTCCGACCGTAACTTGAACATACTACAGAAAGTTAAGACCATCGAGATCGCCATTACGAGCAAGATGACTTATTTGGCGCAAATTCTTCCAATCTCCGACCATCTAGCCAAGAGTATACAACAAGCGTTATGTTGGTTTCTTTTTAGGGGGTACATTTTCAAAGTTCAATTCGATACCTTAACCTTACCTTCGTTCAAAGGTGGCCTTAACCTCATTAAAGTACACAAAACATGTGTCACCCTGCTCCTAAATCGCATCAGGAAGGAGTTCCGTACCCGGAGGACCAGTATCATCACAAACCTCATTCAGCGGTGGAAGCCTCATAGCCTTGACCCACCCGTTAATATCGCCGGCATTCCTCTTTCTTACCGACATGTGCGACTGTACTACATGGAAATGAGCTACATTCGACACAACATCGTCGATAACGGAAGCCTGACGAACAGGAAGCTTTATGGCCTTCTCACGACAACAAACCACAGGAATCGTCTCGAAGAACAACATCCACATACACATTGGAGTATAGTATGGCGGAATGTGCACAGCGACGTGTTACCGTCACGCGTCATAGCCGACTGGTATCTAACAGTCAACGATAAAGTAGCAACGAATGAAAAGCTACATAAAATTGCCCTTCATCCGACGCCCAACTGTGACACATGCGGAAGGGTCGATACGCTTCTTCATAGGTTCACGTGCGGACATGCAGAAGAAATTACTACATTTCTTCGTCAACGATTGTCGGTGATAGACCGTACGACGCCCTGTGGTGTAGATCTTTTAGAGATCATTCAGCCACAAAAACTGAGATATCCACGAGCAAAAAACAACGCTGCAACGTGGATCATGGGCCAGACAGCATCGTTTATTATGCAGAATAGGCATGCTACTTTCCTCGACTATTATTCTTTCATAGAAATTCAACACTTTAAAATGAGACAACACTGTGACTACAGGAGGATATTTGGAAATATGCTGAACATCATAATTAACGGTTAAATGCTTCAAATACAATCTTTCGGATCGCAGAGGTTGCCAGTGACCTGTATGTATGAATCCCATTTGCTTCCTGGGACTTTAGTACTTGTCGGAATTTTACGATACTATTCAGATGCTCACCAATGCAGAAGGCATTTTTTCTTTCCCATTTTCGCTTTCACATTTCCCTTCTCTCGCAGAGCGAGCGGAGCAACCTTCCTTCAATTATGAAGTGCTAGTCTTTTGTGCACCATAAATATTTCTGTTTACTACTTGGCCCAAAAAAAAAAAAAAAAAAATAGTTGGTAGAGCACTTGCCCGCGAAAGGCAAAGGTCCCGAGTTCGAGTCTCGGTCGGGCACACAGTTTTAATCTGCCAGGAAGTTTCATATCAGCGCACACTCCGCTGCAGAGTGAAAATCTCATTCTGGAAACATCCCCCAGGCTGTGGCTAAGCCATGTCTCCGCAATATCCTTTCTTTCAGGAGTGCTAGTTCTGCAAGGTTCGCAGGAGAGCTTCTGTAAAGTTTGGAAGGTAGGAGACGAGGTACTGGCAGAAGTACAGCTGTGAGTACCGGGCGTGAGTCGTGCTTCGGTAGCTCAGTTGGTAGAGCACTTGCCCGCGAAAGGCAAAGGTCCCGAGTTCGAGTCTCGGTCGGGCACACAGTTTTAATCTGCCAGGAAGTTTCATATCAGCGCACACTCCGCTGCAGAGTGAAAAACTCATTCTGGAAGTTAAATCATGTTTACAATTTGCAGATAATTACCTGGTTACCAGTACAGACAAATCAACAAATTGAAACCCATGAGCAAGTATCTGAAACAAATTTAAAAAGGTGTATGCACTGAATCATAACATCGCCATTAGTTTGGGACCAGCTATGATGGAGTTACTATCGATGAATCGCTCATGAAATTTTATGGGCTCATATCTTACAAACAATTCAATTCATCAAAAAGGGCACGATTCGGTATTAAATTTTACTAATTATGTTAATCTGATTCAGGCTAATTACATGCAGGCCACGATAAGGTAAATTGTGTTGATAGAGGTTCCGAAAGTATTCTCAAAGATCTATCACAGTCGCTGTTACACAGAGAAGACAGTTTATACCTTGATAATTGGTACTCTTCACGAAAATTATTTACGAAACTGTCAGACAATTATAAAACGAACGTCATTGCCACAGTGCTTACGAAGCGAAGAATATGTCAAGAGATTTATGTAAAACAAAATCAAAAAGGGGGGAATACAGAATGAGGAGCTGCAATCGAATACTCGCATTAAAATGGAAAGATAAGCGAGATGTTCGTATTATGGCGACAAAGCACGAAAATGTAGAAATGATTACACAGGGATCCAGTCGTACATCGAGACCAAGTTGTGCTATCGTGGACAACAACGGAATTATTGGAATTGATCGGCAATATCAAATACTACGTACTTCCCAATAATAAGAAAATATATGAAAGGATATAGAAAAATTTTCTTTCATCTGTTCGACATTTGTCTTTTCAATTCGTAAATTTTGTGCAACTGAAAAGGGGAAAAACGAAGTTACGTTGATTATAGCATTGAAATAGCCGAATCTTTACTGAAGAATATATCAAAACCAGATTATATTAGGCCCATTTTCCTAAGAATATTGACGCAACAGCATCAAAATCAAGGAGATTAAAACTGTCTAAAGCTTGCACGAATAATAAAACATTAGTGAAACAACGTGGTAAAGCAAGAGATGCAAAGTTCCATTACATGTACCCGTATGTTTCGAACGATGTCACACCTTTGAAGATCACTGATTTGTGTTGTTGCTTTTTGTGAGAACGCTGATTATACGAACTGTGAATTTATTCGAGACTCGGACATAAACGATATTGATTTATATTATATTGTATTAACTGATAATAAATCTTATTGACATTATTACACGAGGTTCTAATTGCTTATCAAATATTTCACAAAGTTAAACTAGTTGGATCTTTCTGACTCATCATCGCCGAGCCCAGACTACTAACAGCAGAAACTTGAAATTGATGTTCATCTTACACTATAGGAAGGGATTTTTCGAAATTCCACCAGTAAGGGGATGAAATATGGGATGAAGTGTTTTTTGAAAATTTGTAGCATTTAATGCAAATTTGAAGCCAGTCCTAAGAAAGTTGATGTTTGATTTCTCGGTCAGACATAAAAAAATCCTTGTTTCGCCATTTTTGGAAATTCAACGATTAGTGGGCAAAAGAGCGGGTGAAAATATTTTGGAATTAAATCATTATTAACGAACTATTAAAGCATTTTTAGAGATACGTCTACGAAAAATTTGTATTTGGCTTCTTTGTTAGAAATTAAATAATAAGTGTTTCACTGTTTTTGGAAATTCATCGCCTTAGTGGGAGAAAATTTTTAAGTAAATATTTCGTTATGTTACAAAAATTTTAAAACGAAATCCGTGAAAACTGATATTTCATTTCTCGGTTAGATATAAAGAAATATGTGTTAGAGGATTAAAGATTCTATGGAAATATTACCGCAAGAGCGCAAAAGGCATGATTAACGAAAACCTAGGGCTATAGCTAACAGAATCTCTTTTTGTCAGAAGTACATAGGGGAAAAGCCCATGTTACTTAGCGCCAAAAGCTTAGGTGTAGCAATTTGTGAACAACATAAAAATTTGAATAAAGAAAAAAAATCTGTACAGACCATACAGACTACGAGAGCGAACCGGTGGGCACTAAGCTAGTAGGCAATATGATCACACCTCACGCAGCTCATGTCAGAAAGATTCTGCAATTGCGAATAAATTTCATATATTCTGTATTAGATTCCCCTGATAAGGAAATGCTTAGAGGAGGAAGTTAATTGACAATATAAAGAAATAGGAAGTACAAACACAGATGCGAAAAGATGAAGAGTGTAAAATGGAGAACACTGAAAAAAAAAGCGTGTATCCGCAGCGGATTTTTCAGAACATGTGGAAATCAGCTTCATTGTAAATTTTGATTTCGTTATAACATGATTTGGATTTATAATCTGATCAATTTCATCCCTGAGCGTAGTCCCTCCTCCACTCCTTCAGCTCTCTCCCCTTTACATTTATTGATGTTTACTTTTGTTTCTTTGCTATGTTTGAATTGCATTGTCACAGACAGTTGCGTACTCTGTGGTACTTGTAACTCATATATCACACGTAATGTCTTCCTAGAGTTGTTCAATACCTTGATGGCCTCTTTGACAACGATTCTCAGTAACTGTCTGATGATGTTCTTGTAAGCGGGCACATATTTCTAAGAAACGGGAAAAAGGTTTAACCGGAAAAGCGATTCTCAAAGTAATAAATTTTGTAGAATATCCACAGTTTGCAATTCTATCGTTAAATATAATCCAGAGAAGTTTTAGATGTTTGTACAGCATGCGCTAGTAGTATGCTGTTGTATAATATCGATATCAGATAATCCTTTGTGTATATTCGAACAAGATATTGCTTATAAAAATTATTCACCGGGTCAAGACACGTGATATCACTCAGTGTAGATCTCAAGCTGCTGCTCTTTGCTAGGCATTTGTTCGCTCAATTTTCGCCTCGATGTCCATCAAGTGGATAATGACCATGATTACACGAGCCACCAGTTGAAGTACTTATGTAACTCAGCTCGTCCTGTTTGGCACTATATCCTTCTACTGTACATCTGCGGCCATAAAAATCAGAAGAATGTAGACAAATATTTCAACAACGTATCAGTTGCTCGTTCGTGCAGAGATTGTTGTCTGAAGAAGAGTAAGATTACGCTGAAACCAGCTCCAGTCTCAGCTCTAGGATACTTATTGCTGTCAATTTTGACCGAAGCGTGATACGTAATTGCAGTTTCCATATCAAAATAATAGATGAAATAGTTTATTCCATTCCTGTACTTTCCACTACTCAAGAGAACTAAAACACAAAACCACAATTTTATTTCGTCAATGGGAATATATATGGAAACGAATTTTTAATAAATTATAGTATAGTAGGTCTCCGACGTTATGCCGAGCCTTTCCATAGTTCATTTGTTTCGACGAAAGCTGTTCACTCAAAACTGAAGCCCATTCCGATACTTTATAAAGGTCCGTCTTGATCACATAAGCTGTATAATTCATAATTGCTGGTTTCGGCCATTACCATCTTCAGATCTATGGCAAAGAGAGAAACAATGGAGAGACAAACTAAGTTCAATTAGCTGAAGTTAAATGTAGAAAAGTTGTAACAAAACATAAGAAAAGAAAAATATGTTAGCATGATTAACTGACGTGCATACGAGCTCTACGTAAGACAAAACAATTCTGATGTAAGTATCAACGCCAGTATTTATACGCCTAGGTGCTTAGTGAGCGCTGGTGATGGCCTGGGTGCATTCTTCACTCATATAAATAACTGAGGTCATTAGAGGGCACTAATGCTAGGGTACATAAGTAACCAGTATGTAATTGGAATAGATAAAATGCATTATGCATGTTGTTGTTGTGGTCTTCAGTCCTGAGACTGGTTTGATGCAGCTCTCCATGCTACTCTATCCTGTGCAAGCTTCTTCATCTCCCAGTACTTGCTGCAACCTACATCCTTCTGAATCTGCTTAGTGTATTCGTCTCTTGGTCTCCCTCTACGATTTTTACCATCCACACTGCCCTCCAATACTAAATTGGTGATCCGTTGATGCGTCAGAACATTTCCTACCAACCGATCCCTTCTTTTAGCCAAGTTGTGCCACAAATTTCTCTTCTCCCCAATTCTATTCAGTACCTCCTCATTAGTTATGTGATCTACCCATCTAACCTTCAGCATTCTTCTGTAGCACCACATTTCGAAAGCTTCTATTCTCTTCTTGTCCAAACTATTTATCGTCCATGTTTCACTTCCATACATGGCTACACTCCATACGAATACTTTCAGAAATGAGTTCCTGACACTTAAATCAGTACTTGATGTTAACAAATTTCTCTTCTTCAGAAACGCTTTTCTTGCCACTGCCAGTCTACATTTTATATCCTCTCTACTTCGATCATCATCAATTACTTTGCTCCCCAAATAGCAAAACTCCTTTACTACGTTAAGTGTCTCATTTCCTAATCTAATTCCCTCAGCATCACCCGACTTAATTCGACTACATTCCATTATCCTCGTTTTGCTTTTCTTGATGTTCATGTTATTTCCTCCTTTCAGGGCACTGTCCATTCCGTTCAACTGCTCTTCCAAGTCATTTGCTGTCTCTGACAGAATTACAATGTCATCGGCGAAAAAATAAAAACTTTGAGGTTCGCCGAGGTTTGCATTATGCATAGTCATTAACTAAAATCATTTCATATTGCAAAATGAGCGTCTGACAATAAAACATGAACTGACGTACGATATGTGGAAATAAAGCCCACCCTTAAAACCTACGTAAAACGTGTGAAGGAATTATAATACAAAGCTCTTAGCCTGGCATAGTAAATAACACATAATTGTGTAAAAGTCAGAATAAAAAGTTTAAGAGTAACATCACATCTATTAATCGAAATCTTTCAGCATGACAAAGCAATTAAACCTAATCGTAAGTGTGAGATAATTAACAATACAGTGACTATTAATTAAAATCTCTATAGTCGATGGCACATTCTGAATGGAATCTAAGTGGCGCCGCCTCGTGGCTTCTCTGTAAGAAGTTTTTGTTTCCCTGTCTCGGAGTTTGAGGAAGAAGTTGGTAGGTTTCTGAACACAGACTTTATACATTTTATGTCTTCAGTTGATAAACCCTTCAGATACGATAGAAATTACATACAATTTCTTTTATAAAACTCGTAGCTGATCCTGTACCTACGTCGTATGAAGTGGGCCAAGTGGAAACACCTTGTATCACAGCAGCACGGTTCTACCTTGTCTCTGCATGGCAGGACGCAGACTGACATACGAGCCCCACTTGGCGGTATTTCCACTACAACCGACTGTTCCGGCCGCCTTGCCTTTCAGATTTAGTACATTTCTTGGACACTTTTAGGAAAAGTTTCAACGCTGATATAGACAAAAGCTATATCACTGTATTCGTCTTTTTGAGCGCTTTTTAGCCCCATTGAAAAGTGCATAATTTCGTTTTAAAGACTATTTCGACCGTTAACACGTTACCGTTAAGAGTATTAACGGGCCATTAAACAACATTACCCTGTTTTTCGCTGCCCCAGTGTTAGACTTTCCTTCCTAGATGGCGTAAATAGATCTTTTCAGTTCTGCAGGAGAGGTATGATGCTTTTCCCACATGTATGTCATACCTCTGAAACTTCTTTCCATTGGTTATCTGTTATGAACATCACCAGATTTAGATTTCATTGGCGTTATTTCATGCGTTCCCTCCATGAACCATGTACCTTGCTGTTGGTGGGGAAGCTTGCGTGCCTCAGTGATACAAATAGCCATACCATAGGTGCAACCACAACAAGCTCACAACCGCCTCCGCCTCCTGAAACTCCTGTCCGGCCGGACGTGGGGTCTGCATCCTTCCACCATCCTTCACACCTACAAATCCATGATCCGCCCCATCCTTTGTTATGCCAGCATCGCTTGGATTTCCGCCCCTCCCCGGTTCTATAAAGCCCTCCAAATCCTCGAACGCCATGCATTCTGCCTTGCCTTCCGCATCCGCCTTCCGTCCCCCACGCATATCCTCTATGACCTCATCCCCTTCCCCCACCTTCTCCTTTTCCTTGAACACATCCGCACACTATATATTGTCCGCCGCCTTGATCCCCCTCACCCCCTGGTGTCTCCCTTCCTCTCCACTCCCAACCAGTTGCCGCGCCTTTACCGTTGTGTCCCTCCCTCTCTCCATCCCCACACCCTCCATCTCCTTTCCCAACACAACTTCCACCGTCTACCACTCCCGGATGATGAGCTTCGCCCTGACATCTACCCTTCCTACCAACTCTAACCCCCTCTTCCTGCCTCCTCCTCAGGGCTCCCTCTCCTCCCCCTCCCTCCTTCTGAGCGGATTTCCCCTCCTACTCCCCGTCCCTCTCTTGTGCCTTCTTTCAGTGTCTCTGCGCTCCCTCCTGCCCTGTCTTCCCTTTCCCTCTCCCGCCCCATGTGTCTCCTGCCTCTTCGTGCACCCACGGTTGCCCCTGCTCTCTTCATCCCGCCGCTTCCCCAGCTGCCCCATGCTCTCCCCTCCTTTTCCATCCTCTCTGCCCTTTCCCTCGGCAGGTCCCGCCGGGTAGTTTTACTCTTCGTCGTGTGTGCTCCAAGTGGGTTTTAAGTGTGTTGTTTTCGGAGTGTTTTTAATACTGTGGCCAACTTTTAAACTGTGCATGCGCATCCAGTGTCTTCTCTGTGTTTTAAGAATCGCACACTGTGTTTTTTAAACTTTCTGGTGACTATTTTAACTGTCCCCAATGAACTTCTACATGTCAGTGATTTTTACCTCCATTTTCTCCCCTTACTCTGCTTTATGTTCCCCTTTTTTTGCCTCCTTATGTATGTATTATTTTATTCTTGTTTTAGTTGTCATGTCACTCGGCTGAAGAGCGGCGGATTGTGCTGCTGACAGCCCTCCCCTGCCCATATGGGGCAGGGGCATGAAATCACAATAAAGAAAAAAAAAAAAAAGTGCAACCACAACGGAGGGGTATCTGTTGAGAGGCCAGACAAACGTGTGGTTCCTGAAGAGGGGCAGCAGCCCTTTTCAGTAGTTGCAGGGGCAACAGTCTGGATGATTGACTGATCTGGCCTTGCAACACTAACCAAAACAGCCTTGTTGTGCTGGTACTGCGAACGGCTGTAAGCAAGGGGAAACTGCAGCCGTAATTTTTCCCGATTGCATGCAGCTTTACTGTCTGGTCAAATGATGATGGCGTCCTCTTGGGTAAAATATTCCGCAGGTAAAATAGTCCCCCATTCGAATCTCCCGGCAGGGACTACTAAGGAGGACGTTGTTATCAGGAGAAAGAAAACTGGCGTTCTACGGATCGGAGAGTGGAATGTCAGACCCCTTAATCGGGCAGTTAGGTTAGAAAATTTAAAAAGGGAAATGGGTAGGTTAAAATAAGATATAGTGGGAATTAGCGAAGTTCGGTGGCAGGAGGAACAAGATATTTGACCGCGCGGGATTAGCCGAGCGGCCTACAGCGCTGCAGTCATGGACTGTGCGGCTGGTCCCGGCGGAGGTTCGAGTCCTCCCTGGGACATGGGTGTGTGTGTTTGTCCTTAGGATAATTTACCTTAAGTAGTGTGTAAGCTTAGGGACTGATGACCTTAGCAGTTAAGTCCCATAAGATTTCACACACATTTGAACAAGACTTCTGGTCAGGTGAATACAGGATTATAAATACAAAATCAAATACAGGTAATGCAGGAGTAGCTTTAATAATGAATTGGAAAATAGGAATGCGGCTAAGCTACTACAAACAGCATAGTGAACGCATTATTGTGGCCAAGATAGATACGAAGCCAACGCCTACCACAGTAGTACAAGTTTATATGCCAGCTACGCAGATGACGAAGATATTGATGAAATGATTGATGAGATAAAAGAAATTATTCAGATAGTGAAGGGAGGCGAAAATTTAATAGTCTTGGGTGACTTGAATTCGAAAGTAGGAAAATGGAGAGAAGGAAACGTAGTAGGTGAATATGGATTTGGGGGAAGAAATGAAAGAGGAAGCCGCCTGGTAGAATTTTGCATAGAGCATAACTTAATCATAACTAACACTTGGTTCAAGAATCATGAAAGAAGGTTGTATACATGGAAGAACCCTGGAGATACTAGAAGGTATCAGACAGATTATATAATGGTAAGACAGAGATTCAGGAACCAGGTTTTAAATTATAAGACATTTCCAGGGGAAGATGTGGAATCTGACTACAATCTATTGGTTATGTAGATTAAAACTGAAGAAACTGCAAAAAGGTGGGAATTTGAGGAGATGGGACCTGGATAAACTGGAAGAACCAGAGGTTGTAGAGAGCTTCAGGAAGAGCATTAGGGAACAATTGACAAGAATGGGGAAAGAAATACAGTAGAAGAAGAATGGGTAGCTTTGAGAGACGAAATAGTGAAGGTAGCAGACGATCAAGTAGGTGAAAAGACGGGGGCTAATAGAAATCCTTGGGTAACAGAAGAGATATTGAATTTAATTGATGAAACGAGAAAATATAAAAATGCAGTAAATGAAGCAGCAAAAAGGAATACAAACGTCTCGAAAATGAGATCGACAGGAAGTGCAAAATGGCTAAGCAGGGATGGGTAGAGGACAAATGTAAGGATGAAGAGGCACGTATTACTAGGGGTAAGATAGATACTGCCTACAGGACAATTAAAGAGACCTTTGGAGAAAAGAGATCAACTTGCATGAATATCAAGAGCTCAGACGGAAACCCAGTTCTAAGCAAAGAAGGGAAAGCAGAAAGGTGGAAGGAGTATATAGAGGGTCTATACAAGGGCGATGTTCTTGAGGACAATATGATAGAAATGGAAGAGGGCGTAGATGAGGATGAAATAGGAAATATGATACTGCGTGAAGAGTTTGACAGAGCACTAAAAGACCTAAGTCGAAACATTCCATTAGAACTACTGACAGCCTTGGGAGAGCCAGCCTTAACAAAACTCTACCATCTAGTGAGCAAGATGTATGAGACAGGCAAAATACCCTCAGACTTCAAGAAGAATATAATAACTCCAATCCCAAAGAAAGCAGGTGTTGACAGATGTGAAAATTACCGAACTATCAGTTTAATAAGCCATGGCTGCAAAATACTAACGCGAATCCCTTACAGACGAATGGAAAAACTGGTAGAAGCCGACCTCGGGGAAGATCAGTTTGGATTCCGTAGAAATGTTGGAATACGTGAGGCAATACTGACCCTACGACTTATCTTAGAAAATAGATTAAGGGAAGGCAAACCTACGTTTCTAGCATTTGTAGATTTAGAGAAAGCTTTTGACAATTTTGAATGGAATACTCTCTTTCAAATTCTGAAGGTGTACAATTTGTACATAAACCAGATGGCATGTCGAGGGGCACGAAAGGGAAGCAGTAGTTGGGAAGAGAATGAGACGGGGTTGTAGCCTATCCCCGATGTTATTCAATCTGTATATTGAGCAAGCAGTAAAGGAAACAAAAGAAACGTTCGGAGTTGGAATTAAAATCCATGGATAAGAAATGAAAACTTTGGGGAGAAAAGTAACTGATGATGGCCGAAGTAGAGAGGATATAAAATGCAGACTGGCAATGGCAAGGAAAGTGTTTCTGAATAAGATAAATTTGTTAACATCGAGTATAGATTTAAGTGTCAGGAAGTTTTTCTGAAAGTATTTGTATGGAGTGTAGCCATGTATGGAAGTGAAACGTGGACGATAAATGATTTAGACAAGAAGAGAATAGAAGCTTTTGAAATGTGGTGCTACAGAAGAATGCTGAATATCGGATGGGAGATCACTAATGAGGAGGTATTGAATAGAATTGGGGAGAAGAGGAGTTGGTGGCACAACTTGGCTAGAAGAAGGGATCGGTTGGTAGGGTATATTCTTAGGCATCAAGGGATCATCAGTTTAGTATTGGAGGGCAGCGTGGAGGATAAAAATCTTAGAGGGAGACCAAGAGAGGAATACACTAATCAGATTCAGAAGGATGTAGGTTGCAGTAGGTACTGGGAGATGAAGAACGTTGCACAGGATAGAGTAGCATGGAGAGCTGCATCAAACCAGTCTCTGGACTGAAGACCACAACAACATCTCATGCATCTGAGTAATTGATGGGGGAAAGGGGTATTCCACCTTCCGACCTTAATCTTTTCTTACGGAAGTGCCACTCCAGGAAGTAATGCAGGAGAGCATTGTGAAGCGTGGAAAATAGTATATAGGTCTTGGGTGAACTGAGTCTGTGAATGCAGGTTGGGGGTTACACCTGGATAGCTCAATCGGGAAAAGCTGCAAGTTGTCAAAGCACGCTTTGTCTTTACAGTACACACCTTTTTTTCACAAACTGTCCTTTTACACGTGGCTTCGTCTGCATACACGAACACGTCTCTTCCTACTCCTTCTGTCTGTCCATATCTTCCTCTTGCTGTCCATCTCCTCTTTCATCCTCTCGGTTCTTATCTTCCTCCCCTCTCTCTCTGTCTACTTCTTCTTCCATACTCTCTCTATCCATCACCAACTCCTCTTCCTCCCACTACCTTTCTGCATCTCTTCCTCCTCCTCCTCTCTCTCTCTCTCTCTCTCTCTCTCTCTCTCTGTCTCTCTCTCTTCACTTCCTCATGTCATCTCTCTCTGCTCATCACTTCTTCTATCCCCTCTCTGTCCAACTTCTCCTCCCCTATCTTTGTACATCCCCTCCTTCAGTCTGCTGTGTCTGTCTCCTCCTTCTTGTCCCTCTATTTCCTCCCACTCCTCTCTATCCATCTCCTCCTCGCCCAAATCTCTCTGTCCAGCGCGTCCCCTAATACTATTCACAATCCATCTCCTCCTCTCTCTGCTCAGCCAATCCCATCCACAGATATTCCAACTGGAAAGCATTTCGATACTACTTGCAGAACACACAATTCTGGAAGATAGCATGGATTACAGGCCTTACCAACACCTTCCACTTCTCCACCACTATCGGATAGTTCTTAGCCTCTCAGTACTTCTTTCCCGACAATAGGCAGAATGTGTACCAAATTTGGTTGTAACTGAACCAGTGATTTAGGAGGTGAGTGAAACACATATATACACCAATTTTCACGATTGTATAGCTGGCTAAAATTGCCTTTGGTACATACTTTACATTTAATCTGATTCAACTGAACAGAGGCATTATCAGCACTAAGAATCTATAAAAAACGTAAATGCAAAATTATTATTAAATATTAACAGTTATGCAAACGTTAAAAGTGAATTTTAAAGATAAACATTAGAAAATGAAAGCCAAAGAGAAAAATGAAAATATTCTATTTAACTTGCACTTTATAGTACTTTTATATTATTTATGTTTAATAGAGATTTTGTATTTTTTACTTTTCTAGTTTTCTACTTCCTATGATGTCTCTCAAGAGATTGTCAATTGCTTAAGTGTAAGGTATCTACTAAAGACGATGTCGGCAACACTGATTACAACAGGGTAGGAGGGCTGCCCGCGAAAGGCAAAATTCTTGGTTCAAGACCTGTTGCAGCGCACAGCTTTAATATGTGAAGGTTTCTTTTTGGCTCAATATTACGGCTTCGAAAGACTTCACGTTGGTGCTTCGTCAGAAACTGGTTTAGGACACAAGATGTCTAATTACTGCTTTGTGAACTGAGTATATTTTTTTACCAGTATAGGTTATGTGCAAAATTACAGTTGTGTGCCTATAAGAAGGTGGGCAGCTGGGTGATGTGCAGTGGTAAGAATCAGTGTACCACATGACTCTCCAGCCAACAGCGTCATTCTGCTGTGTCTGTCTGTGGTGTCCGCGCAGAACTTTTATTTAACATTGACTTTCGTTTTATTTTAAATACGGTGAGCGTGTTTATCCGATACAGTGTTCCTTATGGATGGTACAGAGCAAAGAAGGCAGATATTACATAAAGAAGCGACAGCAATAGTTTCACAGAGGGGGAAACAGGGTCGCATCCTGACGATTAAAACAGCGATGCCAGTTACCAGGGTAGGCAGCAGCTGGAAAGTGTACCGTGGAAGAGAGACGGATAGCGCATTGCTGAAACTGCAAAAATCTCTCCAGCCTTCTTTGCGCAAAACGCATCCGGCAGCCGTCTTCTTATTGGCATACCAGTCGTAGAGCTGAAATCAGCACTATACTTAGCGAGCGTCGGGAACAGTTTCTAAACCGCGCATTGCTCACCTGGGAAAGGTTTACTTTCTCCTGCTTGTAATGGAGTGTCACGTGTGTCTGCATCTTAACACTCGGTTGGTACTGTGGTGTCTCCCCAGACCCCACTTCATTGTTATGCAGTCGGAGCATGCGCTAACCACCATCACTGGCCACATGGTCTTGAGTACCGTTTCCACCAATGGCCAGTCAACTGTGAACGAGGGTGAGTCGCTGAAAGGGGCAGGTGAACGTTGTTTCTAAATAATCGGAGATAAGGCCATTGCGGGATCAGCACGGAACCACGGTACCCTGTGTGGAAGTGCTCTTTCTAGCAAGAATGTGGGAATTGCATTGGGGAAAAACGTTTCTTTGGTAGGCGTTTAACCTACTAGTTTATGCATGTATTCTCTTCTGAGTGGTCTCTTTTCTTTCCTACAAAAATGAAGAGGTTTTATAAGGACTAAAGTAGTCAGAGCCACAAAATCGGCAATTAGAAGAACCGTGTTGTAGCGATAATGATCTGAAGAGCTGTGTAGTGAACTAGAAGATAATGTCGAAATTCGTGATGTCGTCCAAGTCGATCAATTCAATGTCCTCCCTGAGAATGAGACCTCACTTCCAGAACGTTTTCCATCAACTCAGCCTCCATCATCTTCTGACTATTCGATTTGGAGAAAGACCAAACAACTATTGGACAGATACTAGTCTATTGTCCCAACGCCATTCCAGACTACTTGCCGAGAACATTACTATCCACCTCCCTGGAGTTAAGGCAAATGGTAAAGTTGCTGTCACTGAAGTGGACTTACTTTCGCCGTTTATAAATGACACAATGGTTGAGAAATAACTCGCATTGCATCCACATATGAATCTGGACAGTCGTTGACGGGGCTCACGAATGCAATTGAACTGAAATCTTTGATTGGTCTGTTGTTCTTCGCAGAAGTGCTGAAAGATTCAGATCTAAGTCTTGATGACATTGCAGCAGGAGGGTTGCCTCCCCAACTCCCCTCCCCCTCCGCCAACCTTTCGTCCTGTGATGTCTGAGATGAGACTGAAATTTTTGTACAAGAATTGAGATTTGTGTCAAAAGCCACCCGTGAAGAAAGAAAACAAAAGGATATATCCGTTTCTTTCAGAGAATTGTGGACCACCTTTTGTAAAAATTGCCAGCGCAACTACTCTCCTTCTGAATACTTCGCAGTTGAAGAAACGCCCCTCAGTTTTAGAGGACGGTGTGGTTTTAAAATGTATTTGCCAGCAAACCTTGACAAATACGGTTTAAAACTTATATATGGTTTTGACGCAACAGGTTTTATTTCTACAGTGGCATCCCATACGTTGGAAAAGGCGCCATAGAACAAAAGAAATATTTATTAATGCCAACCCATTACGTGCTGAAGCTAACGAAAAAGTTGCATGGCGGTCATTGCAACGTCACCGTCAGTAACTGGTTCCGCTCATATGAATTAGTAGAACAGTTGCAAAGAAACTAACACTGGTAGGAACCCTCTGGAAAATAAAAGGAAGATTCCATCTTCCGTCATCTGAAACTGCGGGTCTGGGGGTTAGAATAGGCCCGCGGTATTCCTGCCTGTCGTAAGAGGCGACTAAAAGGAGTCTCACACGCTTCGGCCTTTATGTGATGGTCCCCTGTAGGGTTTGACCTCCATACTTCCATTTTTTTCCGAAGAGCGTGCCAACTGGGAAAGGGCGCCTTACATGGTGCATCGTGTCCATCGTGCACTGAGATCTTTAGCCCGCTTTTCGTCGTCGCGTTGCAGTCCCGCTCACTCTCCGTCTCTTGGGCGAGGATACATTCCTAGGTGCAGTTTCCGCCATCCACTATGCTGTGTCGCTTTCTGCGCCGACGACGACCTTAGACTTCTTTGCACCTGATATCCAGCAGCACGGTAGCCAGTCCGTTTGGAGGGGACGCCATGTACCCTATTGGTTGTAGCCCCCTGACAACACAGGGATCGCTCTGCTGATGCCTGCGCCGTTAACTACCCACGTATACCAAGGAGTAGATGCCTATCTCCCTGGGGCATCGGGACCCGGCAATAGCCATCCTGCCAGGTGGCCCTTGCTGCGGCTGGGTGGCACCCTTGGGGAGGGCCCTTGGTCGGAATGGGTGGCATCAGGGTGTATGACATGCAATGAAGTGTGGCACATCTTCTCTTGCTGGTGGCCAGCCGCCAGCAGTCTCTAAGCGTTCCAGGGCTCAATTTAATGCAAACACATAGTTTATTCGCCCCACTGCCTATTATGTACTAGAGCTGATGGGGAATCCTTTGTGTCCATGAAGCCTCAGTTCTTTGTAGAGCATTTAGAGCACAAGTTTTGGGAGATGGAGGGCTTGTCCAAAATGCGCTGGGGGTCAGTTTTGATAAAAACGGCATCCTCTGCCCAGCCATGGGCATTACTCGTTTGTGACGAGTTGGGGGATGTTTCAGTTAGCATCACGCCCCATAAGAGTTTTAAAATGGTCCAGGGTATTACATTCCACAGAGACCTTCTTTTGGAGTCTGATGATGAGCTGCGCGCCAATTTAGAGTGGCGAGATGTTCATTTCGTCTGGCGCATTCATCAGGGTCCAAGGGATAATCACGTTGCCACCGGTGCATTCATCTTGGTCTTCAAGGGTGATACATTGCTTGAGAAGGTCAAGGTGATGGTCTACCACTGTGACGTCAAGCCCTATATCCCTCCCCCGATTTGGTGCTTTAAGTGCTGGAAGTTCTTCCTGCTGTACTTCCAGCCTCACATGTTGAGATTGCGGACGCCCATCACATCCCAATACTCCATGTGCCCCGCCTCCCATCTGTGTCAAGTGCGGAGAGCATCATTCACCTTGCTCATCAGACTGCAGGATTTTACAGAAAGAGCGGAAAATTATAGAATATAAGACTCTGGACCTACACTGAGGCTAAGAGGAAATATGAACGACTCCATCCTGTGCGAATGACTTCCTCATATGCCACCACTACGACAACAGTGATAGCCCCATCCAGCGAATTCCAGTCGGCTCCCCAAGTCATAAGACTAGCTACACCTGCCACTTGACTGTGAGGGGCACTACCCTCGCTGTTGCACCTGCGCCATATACTTCGGGAGCAACACCCCCCTCCCCCCACCCATAGGGGACGTCGGACCCCACTTCTAAGCCAAAGGAGCGTAACGCTTCTTCAGCTCCTCTCGCTTGGAAGGGGTCCCGTGGGTCCCTCCCTTCCCAGGTTTCCACCAGTAGGAAGGATGCCGACCTCCAGTGGCGTAAATGCCCACAAGCAGCTGGTCGTAGGGCTTCATGATCCTCCTCAGTCCCAGAGACTGAATCAGTGAAGCCCTCTCAGACAGTTAAACCCAAGGAGCAGTGAGAAAAGTCCAAGAAGAAGACCTCCAAGACTAAGGAGCTTGCGGTGACGCCAACCCCACTGCAACCTACAAGCTCTGCATCTGAGGATTGGGTGGAGATTCTGGCGTCCGCTGAGGACCTAGATCTCGCCGGACCCTCAGGCACCATGGAAGTCGATCGCAAGGGTACTCAGTCGGTGGCAGCATGTGATCCAGCGGCCTAATCTGCCTCCTCGGTCCCATCACGCCTTTCTCGGCAGCGGACAATGTCATCCTCCAGTGGAATCGTAGCGGTTTTTTTTCCACCATCTTGCTGTGCTCCGACAACTTCTCAGCCTTCACCCTTTCCTCTGCATTGGTCTCCAGGAAACTTGGTTTCCAGCGATGGAACCTCTGCCTTCTCTGGCTATCGGGGTTATTATAAGAATCGGGCAGCTTATGAGAGGGTATCTGGTGGAGTCTGTGTCTATGTCCTTAACTCTCTTTACAGCGAGTGTGTCTCTCTTCAAACACCTTTAGAGGCTGTCGCAGCTTGGTTGTGGACGCCTCAGCCTGTTACTGTCTGCAGTCTCTATCTTCCATGGGATGGTGATGTCCCACAGCATGTATTGGCTGCGCTGATAGCCCAATTGCCGCCACCTTTTCTGTTATTTGGCGACTTTAACGCTCTTAACCCTTTGTGGGGTGAATTGGTGGCAACAGGGCGACGCACTATCATTGAGCAAGTGTTGGCACAGATCGATCTTTCTCTTTTAAATGATGGTGCCTCCACACATTTCAGTGTGGCGCATGGCAGGTACTCAGCCATCCACCTTTCGGTCTGCAGCCCTGGCCTTCTACCGTTTGTCCCATGGAGTGTGCATAACGACTTGTGCGGTAGTGACCACTTTCCAATCCATCTCTCACTGCCCCAGCGTCAGTCATCTGGGCACATCCCCAGATGGGCTTTGAATAAGGCTGACTGGGACTTGATCGCCTACATTGGCACTCTTGAGCCTCTTTCTCATGGCGCCATTGATGTGGTGGTTCACACGATCACCACCGGCATCGTTTCTGCCGTGTAATCTGCAATTCCCTGTTCTTCTCGGTCCCCTCGAAAGCGGACTTTGCCTTGGTGGTCACCGGAGGAAGGATGGGCGTTATTGCGTCAACATGACATTGATCATATCATTCACAGTATGCCCTTCGTTGGCATGCCACTATTGCTGCCAGAGATGGTCACACCCCATACTGAGCACATTAACCAGTTGTCGGAATGCGTGTACAAATCCGTTGAGTTGGAAAAAACGAAGAACATTTTTGTCTACCGTTACGCATATTGCAGTTATTTCTGTTCTGTATTGTTTACATAGTTCCCACTTTACTATCGCCCGTTTATACTATTTTGTGGCAAAATAAACACAATCTTCCAAAATTGAGGTTTGTTGGTTTAATTTTGGACACCAGTGTATTTTATTCGTTGCAGTGTTTTCTGGCTGCGACAGAGCTGCTAGTATTTTATTTTGTAGATGGATACGAACATTTTCTGTAGCATGCTTAAAATACTGTTTGTATAACCTGAAGAACGCAATTGTGTTACTGTTTTATATTATTCATCTGTTTATTTGTCCTAAGCATGTCACCATGCTCCCACAGCAACTTTCACGCACTGCAACGGGGTGGGGTCCGCGACGACCACACGGTATGTCGTGTGTCCGTTTCCCCGCTGACTGTGCTGAGCACTTATTTATCGTAGTGTCGTGTTTGCAGTGCTGTGGATAAGTATGCAACGAGAGGTAAGGAGAGGGAGAAATCAGGGACCAATGTACAGCCTATTCCTTCCTACTAGCTCCAAGGGAGCGCCAGGGTTTAAACGTCCTCATTCGATGGACGAATCACCATCAACAGTCACGCATGAGGTTTGGAATTTTGTCCAGTATGGCGTTTACGTCAAATCACTGCTCGCGCTTATTACTTGTCTTGCTATGTTTTAATTCACGGTATAGGAAGATTTTGTTACAGGAGACTAGCGAGTAGGTAGGATCAAAAGGCAGACTCACAATACAGGCGAGCAACGACAGCATCGTACCGGAGCAGAGGGAGACTGTGAGGATTCCCGTACAACGCTGCGCGCCAAGTAGCTCTTTTATTGTTTATATTTACTGCTTGAATGTTAACATGCAGCTACAATTTTTCTGATGACGTTACTTGCACTGAGAACTTCTTAAGGCACCGAAAAATGGAAATGAGCCTACGGCATTGTGGGCTGGGAGTCCCCCAGTCGGAGAAGTTCGGCCGCAAGTACTTATTGCATTCGACGCTACATTGGGCGACTTGTGCGTCGGAGATGGGGATGAAATGATGATGAGGACAACACAACACCCAGTCCCTGTGCGGAGAAAAATCTCCTACCCCAGCCGGGAATCGAACCCGAGCCTCTTCGGCATGGCATTCCACCACGCTGACCTTTTTTTTTTAAATCTTATTTTGTTCGATATTGTTCATTGCATTTGTTCGGGGCGGACATCCCTTGACACCCTTCAAGTTCATCGTTGATATATTCACTCAGCTTTTTTATTACAGAGTGGCAGAAAACCCTCTGACGGAACACGCTGAGCTACCGTGCCGGTAAAACTAACTGAAACTAATTTACGCTAAGAAAAACACACACAACCATGCCCGAGGGAGGACTCAAACCTCCGTCCGCAGCTCGTGGTCGTGCGGTAGCGTTCTCGCTTCCAGCGCCCAGGTTCCCGGGTTCGATTCGCGGCGGGGTCAGGGATTTTCTCTGTCTCGTGATGACTGGGTGTTGTGTGATGTCCTTAGGTTAGTTAGGTTTAAGTAGTTCTAAGTTCTAGGGGACTGATGTTATGTCCCATAGTGCTCAGAGCCATTTTTCATTAGCTAGAAATAACACTGGCCCGACAAAAGGTCCCTTTGCTAAATTTCACAGCTGCATACGCAATGCTTCATAAAATATTATCCCCTAAATTTATATGCATTTTCAGGAGCTCAGAGTAGTGTGTAAAACAAGAACATTTTGTGAACACAATAATGCCAAATAAAACAAGTAGTCCCTTTCTATATGAACTTGATAAATGTCTACAGATGTTACCAGTTTGCGGTTGGCACGCCTGAAAAGCCACGAAACAGCTGACGTTATTGTAGCAACTAAAATCTACGTCTAAAACACATGTTAACTTTGCTGTTACTGCTAGAAATGAAAAAAGTGAAGTTGCTGTGAATCCATATGAGTTCACCTTAGCTCCAAAGTCAGTGTACATTGAAAAATGTCACTGATGGAAATGAATTTGTGTAGCGCATTTTTCTCTAAGAAAATGGGCCAATTGGGTTTCCTCATGCAGTAATTCCAACAGGGGTGACAAGACAACGAAAAGATTATTTTTTAAAAACGTCAGTACCTGCTGCAAAGAAGCCTAAAATGATATTTTGTGTCCTGAAGTAGAACCAGAATCCGAACGAGAACCCCCGATGACTGACAAAAAGGATCCCGAGGAAGAACCTGAGCACTGAGATAATCCAGAACCAAAGTAGAGGCGAAAACGCTCTTTGTGAATTTGAACCCCTTCAAGTACAAGTATTTTAGAAGTAGAAATCCTTTGACCACTATACAACACAGGGGTTTCGTGAATGTGGTTTTTATCCATTAATCGCTTCAAAATCAAAATTTAGTGTGAAAGATGCCGCAACACAGAATCAAAATACCAGTATTTTGCCAAAAAAGGCTGCGCAGGGTACATTAATTTTACTCAGATTTGGGAACAGTTTATTTGGTTTTTAAATTTTTGTACACTACAATGTGCTACAAGTCTGGAGGGGTTAACCACTTAATGTGTAATGTTAAGTTTAAAAAATCTGTACCATTTGAACAAGGACATTTTAAGGCTAATGCACAGCGTGTTTCAAACTTCGAGGGGATGCATAAGGTGTCTTCAGGAATAAAATGAGGATAGAATCCCGTCGTCCAACGATGTTAAAAAGTATCGAAGCTATAGGCGCCAGCTCTTGTAAATGCATGTGTTTGCGGGGAGATTCCGTGATGAAGTTACAAGCTCTCGGGGATGGTGGGGAAAGAAACGAACGAGTCGAGAGTTACAAGCGAAAATCGTACTGATGCCTGTGACTGTGGAGTACGTGTACCGGCGCTGTTGATGTTAAGATTGTAGGATAGGGAGCTCCCAGAGGTGATAGCATGGATCGAAACAAGAAAAAAAAATCTAGTAGACATGGGCTCTAAGACGCATACCTTAAGAGCTATGCACATTTGTTGAGCAGTTGAGATTTGCCTCGCAGTAGCGAAGATGAGCAAGTACTTATAGCACATGTTGACCAGCCTTTTTTTTCTTGTTTTCATCCATACTACCAACTCAACTCTGCAAGTTGCATATCCTAAGATCTTAGCAACAACAGCATCGGCACATGTATTCCACAGTGAGAGGTGTCAGAAAGATTTTCACTTAAAATTTTCTAAACATTCACTTCCGGACCAGGCGCCTTACCTCAAACTGATGCTTTATCTTTCTCCGACATCCCTAAATGTTTGTAACACCTCGGAATCACCCTGTACATACACACATTAACAGGCGTCGGTGCCTATAACTCCAACAATCTGTAGCGTCGTTGGGTGATGTTTCCAGACACGGGTTCCTATCCCCATTTTACTCGTATTCCTCAAGACACCGTCTATGTTTGTCAGTGTAATTTTGAAACACCCTGTATATGCAGAATGTGTTTCTTAAATATGTCAAATTAAACAATGGCAATAAAGTGAATCTTTGAAACACATTATCTCCAAACACTAGTATCCAACCTGCCATAATTCACTCAGGTTTAGAGGTAGAAAACTATTTTTTTTCTCCAAAGTGTTCAGAATTTAATGCTGAATGTAATAATTGCAATAGCTCAATATCAAAAATTTTCGACACGAGGTCACTTTCCGCTTTCCGTCTCACATTTAATTAATATGTTTACAACTAATGTAAACATTCTGTGTTAATTATGCGCGCGCGCGTGCGTGCGTGCGTGAGCGCGCGCGCGTGTGTGTGTGTGTGTGTGTGTGTGTGTGTGTGTGTGTGAGTCGTTCTCGCTTCCCACGCCCGGGTTCCCGGGTCCGATTCCCGGCGGGGTCAGGGATTTTCTCTGCCTCGTGATGACTGGCTGTTGTGTGATGTCCTTAGGTTTAAGTAGTTCTAAGTTCTAGGGGACTGATGACCATAGATGTTTAGTCCCATAGTGCTCAGAGCCATTTGTGTGTGTGTGTGTGTGTGTGTGTGTGTGTAACTCGATATGTTTTTGAATTTATAGGCATCATGCACCAGAGGTTGGCAGAGTGAAACATGTCAGAGGGTCACAAATAAAGGAAACATAAGTAGGAAAAAAAATACCTGATGAAAATTTGTAGCCTGTGACAGCACCTTGGAAAGAGGTGCGAAAAAACCTATGCGCCGTCTGCCAGAGACTGGAGAGCCAGCAGCAACTCCTCGAAGAGCTGGTCATAAATTGAAGCTGACACGGTATAAAGTAGCACTAAAATACTGCGGGCTGTTCTGTCGTGGTCGAATGATTTCTTGAAGAATGACCAAGTTTCGTCCCCATTTCGGAGAACAGCTTCAAGGGGGACTGAAGCTCCTGTGAACGTCCGATTTACTCTCTGGCTCGTTACTGACTGTAGTAAAATTTCGTTTCCGTATGCTTCCGCGCAAAGACGTGAATTCACGTTTTCAAAACTTGAGCGCAATTATCCGTTGTTATCTGCTGTCGTCCGTTATTGCTATCACTCCACGCTGTAAGAATGGTACACATCTTCTTCAACAATGGAATCTGGATGCCGTTCAGTTACATACATTCTTCCTCCCTGCTAAAATTAGTGGCTCTTTTAATTAGCTCTATCGCTTGTCTGTATAATCTATCGGAATACCCCCCTCGTCACAGCCAGGGCCTGAGTCTTACCAAATGGAATTTGACGGCCTCAAAGCTGTAAAGGGTGTTCCGCAACTGCTCGCCGTGTAAGAATCTTATCGACGATGTTCTCGGAACTGTCACATACTTGATAAGTAAACTCCTCAGTCGAACTTAGGGCCCACAAAAGGCTGTTTGTTTCAGTTACTCTAAGCTGCCAAAATTTCAAAAAGAAAACGTTTCGTTAAGAGCTATATTGAGTGATATTGGCTCGCCAGCCTATTCGATTGCCAAGTTCGTGGTAACACTATTACGGCCGCAAGCGAGCCGACTGCATTGTTACGTCATGAATTCGGCCCACTTCATTAGTAACCCAACTGACACAGTGGTCAGCTGTAAGAACACTCAGTTCCGCTATGGTATCGCCTTTGAAACACCTGGATCAGATTTTTCAAATGTTCAAATGTGTGTGAATTCCTAAGTGACCAAACTGCTGAGTTTATCGGTCCCTAGACTTACACACCACATAAACTAACTTAAACTAACTTATGGTGAGAACTACACACACACCCATGCCCGAGGGAGGGCTCGAACCTCCGGCGGGAAGGGCCGCGCAATCCTTGACATGGCGCCTTAAACCGCGCGGCCACTTCGCGCGGCGATCAGATTTTTCCTGACGATATTGCAGATCTTTTTAAATACTGTCTGGCGACCACGAACTTTAAATGGAACTACTACTTTTATGAGTAGATGGATGGAGATTCCAGGAGGAGCCCATTAAGTGCGACTGCAGCAAATTTCAAAAAAATATTCAAATGTGTGTGAAATCTAATGGGACTTAACTGCTGAGGTAATCAGTCCCTAACCTTACACGCTACTTAACCTAAATTATCCTGAGGACAAAAACACAGCCATGCCCGAGGGGGACTCGAAACCCCGCCGGGGTCAGCCAGCAGATTTCACTATGGAAAAATTCAAAGAACAGACGTTGTGAGCTGCCACCAAAAAATTGAACACCTCAATCCGTTACGGAGACGATAACATTGTTTTGCGTTGACATGACAAAAAGTAAGCAGGTTATTTTCAGGAACAT
This sequence comes from Schistocerca serialis cubense, assembly GCF_023864345.2. Lineage (NCBI taxonomy): Eukaryota > Metazoa > Arthropoda > Insecta > Orthoptera > Acrididae > Schistocerca > Schistocerca serialis. The sequence continues at coordinate 308,611,219 of NC_064646.1, read as the reverse complement.
CTCGATAAGATCAGTCCCAAAATAATCACATGCTCTCCTGTGAACAGTAAGCATAATTTGCAGGGCTGCTGTTGTTCGTGTGCATCGCAAAATGTCTCCAACACTTTTTACGATGGATAAGTGGCAAGGCTGCCCGTCCAAGGAAATCACTGTTAGTCATTTGGTTTCACACCAGAAAATTCGTGTATCAAATAGAGACAGAGAGCCCTGACTATTCCTTCACAGAATACAAATTACATTAAGTAGTTCAAGGAATTATGTAAGCACCCCCTCTCCCAAGCATAATTCGTTGTTGTACATATGAAGTAGTGTGTCTATGACAATCTTCGGCCACGCTATTTACTCTCGTGATGTCGCTTTAATTAGGTCACTGACCCTGACAGATTCTAACTATGTTTACATTGTTCGATCTGAGATACTTTGTTTAAATCACGTGACCGAGGTCAATGACCTCTTATTGATGTTGACCTTGACTGCATTATGCAATAATGCCTGTCCTCTCCCTCTTCCCATCTCATCCTCCTTCCAGCAAATTACTCGCAAATAGAGCAAGGGAAAAACGACTCTCTACACGCCCCCATATCATCCTTAATTTCTTGCATCTTACCTTCGTAGTTTTTACCATGCCACTTTTTCGATAATGCAATAACTGTGAGATCACAAGGCATGCCCCCTTTTTCGATGGCATCATCAAGAGATGAAAGAGGGAAATTTGGAAAATTGGAGGAAAATTAAATACGACAATGAGCAATAATTTAAACAGACACCCAGACACCAACACAAACACACACACACACACACACACACACACAATTGTGTCAAATACTTTAGTATTATCAGCAAATTTCATTGCTTTTATGCTTTGCTCATTTTCATACCTGAATACTGTTATGTCTTAGCAGTAAATTTCATTTCTCTCTTTCCGTCTCTGTCTGTTTCTGTGCTCTATTAATGTTTAATTCAAAATACTGTACTACCTCATCGCCAGTAGCCTATATTACAGAGGGATTGAGAATGGAAATAAAAGTCCAAACAAAAGAAATCTAGATATAAAATTTATTATGGAAAAAAATTAGATGCCAGTAAAAGACGCACACTTGAATGACTGCGGACATTTACATGCAACGGGAAATATACGGAGATAAAACTTGCAATGTTTTTTACGTTAGTTTTCACAATACAAAAACACTCTAGTATCCTTAAAACTAGTTTTTATACTGGAACAGTGCCACTTTTTATGTATCATATACAGAGAAGTACACATAGCCTGCCGGTGTGGCCGAGTGGTTCTAGGCGCTTCAGTCTGGAACCGCGCGACCGCTACGGTCGCAGGTTCGAATCCTGCCTCGGGCATGGATGTGTGTGATGTCCTTAGGTTAGTTAGGTTTAAGTAGTTCTAAGTTCTAGGGGACTGACAACCTCAGATGTTAAGTCCCATAGTGCTCATAGCCTTTTTGAGATGGCCCGCTCGTTCACCGGATCTGACGTCCCCGGATGTCTTTCTGTGGAGAAAGTTGAAGGATATTTGCCATCGTGATCCACGGACAACGCCTGACAACATGCGTCAGCGCATTGTCAATGCATGTTCGAACATTACGGAAGGCGAACTACTCGCTGTTGAGAGGAATGTCGTTACACGTATTGCCAAATGCATTGAGGTTGACGAACATCGTTTTGAGCATTTATTGCATTAATGTGGTATTTACAGGTAATCAGGCTGCAACAGCATGCGTTCTCAGAAATGATAAGTTCACAAAGGTACATGTATCACATTGGAACAACCGAAATAAAATGTTTAAACGTACCTACGTTCTGTATTTCAATTTAAAAAACCTAACTGTTACCAACTATTCGTCTAAAATTGTGAGTCATATGTTTGTGACTATTACAGCGCCATCTATCACAAATAGAAAAAAGTGATCCAACTAAAACATTCATAATTCTTTACGTACTACGCGAATATGTAATAAGAAATGGGGGTTCCTATTTTTAAAAAACGCAGTTGATATCCGTTTAACCTATGGCAGCGCCATCTAGTGGGCCAACCATAGCGCTATCTGGTTTCCCCCTTCGAGCTAGATAAGTTTCGTTCTTTGTAGGTTTTCATTTGACGCTTATTTCGTGAGATATTTGGCCCGGTCACGATCAAAGGACCACCCTGTAGATGGGCTCACCACCTGTCTCACCTAAGTGAACGAGGGCAGACCGACCTCCATAGAGGCCTTCTGAGTGCCATCGCTGTTTAGTTATCTGTTGTCAGCTATTTTAAATTTTAGGCTTATGGTTATTTGTTGGTATCTTAAAATTTTGCAAAATAATGTTTAAATTTATCTTTCAAGCTTAAACACTGCGGCCTTCTGCCTTTAAAGATTATGGTAATAGATTTTGCAATTTTGAAGGTTAATTGTGGCCCTCAGCCATTGGTATTGCATCTTGCATATGTTGCATCTTTAAATTATTTTATTGATATCTTAATTGGATTTTTATTTTGTTAATTTTTAAGATTTCTTGCTGTTAAACATGCTGTCCCTCTGCCTTTATATATATATATATATATATATATATATATATATATATATATATATTGCTATCTTACTTGAATACTATTTTTTTTTAAGATCTCTTGTTGGCCTTCTGCCTTTAAAGGTCTATGGTAATATATTCTAAAACTCTGGAAATTAATTGTGCCCCTCAGCCATTTGTGTTGCACCTTGCATATCTGTTGCCTTAGGGGTTTCAAATTTTTTTATTGCTGTCTTACTTGAATACTAATTTTTTTAAGATCTCTTGTTGGCCTTCTGCCTTTAAAGGTCTATGGTAATATATTCTAAAACTCTGGAAATTAATTGTGCCCCTCAGCCATTTGTGTTGCACCTTGCATATCTGTTGCCTTAGGGGTTTCAAATTTTTTTATTGCTATCTTACTTGAATACTAATTTTTTTAAGATCTCTTGTTGGCCTTCTGCCTTTAAAGGTCTATGGTAATATATTCTAAAATTCTGGAAATTAATTGTGGCCCTCAGCCATTTGTATTGCATTTTGCGTATTTTTTTGAATTATTCTATTGCTATCTTAATTGGATTTTTATCTTGTTAAGATTTCTTGTTGGAGCCCTTCAGCCGTGAAAGAGTTGCTAAATTACAACAAATGAAAATTATAAGCAGAAACTGACCTCAACTCTTGGTCCTTTCCACAATCCTATTAATTGTTCTGCCCAGCGGGTTTAGCGGGCATATCACAGGGGAAATACAGTTCAATACTTTCAATTTATCAGTTTAGTTTCTCGAAATTGTACTGCAATTAGATGAATGGCAAGTAGCTGTTTGAGCAAAAGATGAATACATATTCAGGTATTTAGTATGCTGACAGTTGCTTGTTCGAAGCTCAAATAACAGCAAATTCTCAGCAAGACTAACGAATTCAGTTCGATAATGGAATGAGGCACACAGAAGTGCAATAAAATGTTTGAGTGAGTGAGGCTCACTTAGGACAGACCGTTCTACTAACAAGTGGTGAATTCCTCAGTCTGAACGCAAGGTTGCTACAGAACGACGATTTGCTTTCCAAATACCTGCAGCTCGCAAACGCAAGTTAAAAACGGACACAAGATGCAAATAAGGAAAAGCACTTAACAAAAGTTGCGGTACTGGCCTCGCAAATTGTGAGCTGCTCACAGCAAAGGCAGAGAGCTAGCGCTAAGAAGCGACACTTACTGGAAGAAATCAGGAAAAGCTGCGCCAGGCTGCGACCTTGTGCCTCTCTCTGCCTTTCGACGTGACCGCTTCCAGAAACCCTCGGCTTCTATGTCTACATCTACATGGCTACTCTGCAAATCACACTTAAGTGCCTGGCAGAGGATTCATAGAACCACTTTCGCAATAGTTCTCCATTATTCCACTATAGAAGAGCGCGCGGAAAAGCGAACACCTATATCTTCCCGTGCGAGCTCCAGACTTCCCTTATTTTATTATGGTCATCGTTTCTCCTTATGTAGCTTGGAGAGTCAACAAAATATTTTCGCATTCGGAGGAGAGAGTTAGTGACTGAAATTTCGTAAGAAGATCCCGCCGCAACGAGAAACGCCCATTTCTCAACTTTCTTTAAACTTTCTCGATGTACTCCGTTAATCCTATCTGGTAAGGATCCCACACCGCGTAGCAGTACTCCAAAAGAGGACGTACAAGGGCAGTGTAGGCAGTCTCCTTAGCAGATCTGTTACATCTTCCAAGTGTTCTGCCAATAAAACGCAGTCCTTGGCTCGCCTTACCCACAACCTTTTCTGAGTGCTCTTTCCAATTTAAGCTGTTCGTACTTGTAATTACTAGGTACGAGGGTGAATCAAATGAAAACCTTAAATTTCTAATAACAAATCGACATTTCGCGCCGTTATCCTGTAAGTTGGTAAGCGTGCTACAAACAGCGTGCAGAATGGCCTTTAGGTGGCAGTATAGTGCAGATGCACACATACCGTTGCAGTATCAGTATAAAGATGGCCGCCCCACTTGCGACTTGCACCAGGGAAGAACAGCGTTCTGTTATTCGGTTTTTTCGTAGTGAAGGTGTGACACCAATTGAAATTCATCGACGAATGAAGGTTCAGTACGGTGATGCATGTTTGTCACAGCAGCAAGTCTACGAATGGAGTAGGAAGTTCGCAAATGATGTGACTTCAGTGGAAGATGCTCCTCGTCCAGGTCAGGCACAACGAGTTGTGACTCCACAGAACATTGCAGTAGTTGAAGCCATAGTGAAGGACAACCACCGAGTGATACTGAATGACATTGCAGCATGTTTACAGATTAGTCATGGGTCAGCATACCACTTTGTGCATTATGTGCTCCAGTTTCACAAAGTGTCTGCAAGATGGGTGCCACGGCAGCTGACTCCTGAAATGAGAGAACGACGTTTTGATGCTTGTGAAGAACTTCATCAGCGCTTTGAATGAGAAGGTGATGGTTTCCTTGCAAGAATCGTTACTGGGGACGAAACCTGGATTCACTTCCACCAACCACTTCCTCATCCACCATAATCACCAGACCTTGCCCAAAGTGATTTCCATATGTTTGTACCACTCAAAGACGCAATGGGAGGAAAGAAGTTCTGTTCTGATGAAGAGGTACGCCACGCCGTGCATGAGTGGTTGCGCGGATTATTAAACTTTTTTCTAAAGGAATTTATGCACTTTGTAAGCGCTGGAGGACTTGCATTGAGCGTGGGGGAAACTATGTTGAAAAGTAGTACAGCTTTGTACCAGTTCTGCACAATAAATAATATATAAAAAATATTTAAGGTTTTCATTTGACTCACCCTCGTATTTAGTTGAATTTACGGCCTTTAGATTACATTTATCGTGTAACCGAATGGATTCCTTTTACCCCTCATGTGGGTGACCTCACTCTTTTCATTATTTAAGGGAGGATTCATAACTTACGCCGCAGTGACGACCAAGAATTACTACGAACACGCCGGATGACACCTGTCAAAACATCTCTAGTGTCGCACACTGTATGCCCATTAACTGGCCAGAGTTTGGGTCACTGTATATGCAGTGTCGCAATTCATTCCTTCAGACATGAACGCAATATCGCCTATGCCGGTGACCCATCTGACTGGCCGACATCGTCCAGACAGTTATATTCTGGAATATTCTCAAAATATCGGTTTCGCGTGCTTGTATCAGTCGACAGGATGTGCAGATTTGTCAGTCCAGTAATACTCAGGGGACCTGCAGCCTCTCTGCTGTAACTTCTAAGGCCGATGCCGCGTTGTGGACGACGGAAATCGGCGAGTTTGTGGCCCAACACTTCTGCAGGCCAGCAGCCCAATAGGGTCTTCAGCCATCCCACATTCAAAGCTCTGAGACCACCCAGGTCCCTCGGCGCATCTTGCCTCAGGGAAGAAAATTTGAGAATCTCACTCCAGACGCCACTAGCTATGTGCTAGGATTGGGTAAAAAGTTGTGGCAGCACTGCCAGAACATGAAGGATGTGGATCCAGCGGCACGTGCGCTGTCTGAGCTGATAGCGGTAGGTTAGTTGAAGTACTCCAGTGGGCGGCTAATATTGTGTTTGAGTCAGTTGCAGTGTGTACTGGAGGCCAGTTCAAGCACCCTAACAGTATGTTTAGGAAACTCGCACAACATGCGTGGATCAAGAACGAAGTGACACATGGCGGAAGCCCACAACGATGTTTTCACGGACGGTGTGAGGCGTGTGGTGATGCAGCACTGCCGTATCGTACGGTAGCGGGGTGGGTGACAGTGTTTCAGGATGGCAGGGATGTCGTTCAAGATAGCCCCGCTCGGTGCGTCCCACACGGACAGCGTGACAATTGAGCTGCTTGCATCCCTGTTGTATGCGGATCGACGATGAACTGCTTCCCATCATCCTTAATGACAACGCCTTGTGCACCGCCTCCTGCGTATGCAGGGTGGGAAATACTGGAACATCCACCGTATTCACCCGATTTGAGGCCGTGCGGTTACAATCTATTCATCAAAATGAGGGAAACTTTTCGTCGCATGCAGTGCAAGACAAGAGACATAGTCCTTGTCAAAGGGCGGTTCATGTGAGACGTTGACACATGTGCGCTCTGACGGTGTAGGACGCCTTCCATCTGTGTGGGGGTACAGATGGGGGTGATTATATGGAGGGCATTTAATACGGTGAACGTCCGTCAATAAAGCCTGGTATCAATTATGACATTGTTGCAACAACTTTTCATCAAAACGACGTACTTTCCTCCAGCATAGATAAAAGCATTAAGCTACTGATTTTATTTGTTATGGAAAAGCGATATGTGGCTGTACTGTCACAAAACATCATACAAAGTTGGCGAACAAAATTGGATTGCCCAGAAGCTACATTCCAGCCATGTGGGTCTGATTCAGAATCGTGCACACTCCTCTCATAAACGTGAAAACCCGATGTGCTAAGCAGTGTGTGTTCTGGATCCTTGGTAAAGTACAGTAATACGTAATAGGCGTAAAATAATGGCCGTAATACAGTTATGGGTAATACAATAACGAATATGTGAGGGCAGTTCGGAACGTAATGTCCAATCGGTGGCGAACCGGAAACCTTTTTGTTCTTATTTGAAACAGTTAGCTACTCCTACCAGCTACTTGTCTATATAGTCGCCGTTTCGACCTAGACATTTGTCATAGTGTTGTACCACACTTACAATACCCTTAATATAGAAGGGAGCCGCCTGTGCTTTCCACCAGTTCTCTATGCTGGTCTACAGCTCGCTGTCTGTGCCAGAATATTGGCTTTATAGCCAGCGGTTCGTGTGAGCGGAGATGAAACCCGAGGGCGGCCAATTACGGGCTGTATTGTGGCTGATCACACTTCCCATCGAAAACGCTGCAGGAGCATCTTCATTGCCCCTGCAGAATGCGGCCGAGAATTGTGGTGAAGAAAGAAACGCGTGGCAGTTATGTTATGTGGACTGCATAACATGAGGCGAAATCTGTCACCAGGCCCTCATACTTGGCGGGAGACACTATTCTCTAGGCATCTTTACGTGCTCACTATGCGCTCAGAACTGAAAAGAGCGACGTGACACGATCGACGGATGTACTAGAGACAACGCCCAATACGTCTGTGCAAAGCTTCAGCGGATTTTCACCGTGGTGTACATTTCGCGCCCGAACGGACATTACTTTCCGAACAGCCCTCATAGTGCAAGCAACTCGTTACTCTCACCATGCTGATAATTTCTACTATACATTCACTGTTTGTCAGAGACCTGCGCCGGCCGGAGTGGCCGAGCGGTTCTAGGCGCTACAGTCTGGAACCGCGCGACCGCTACGGTCGCAGGTTCGAATCTTGCCTCGAGCATGGATGTGTGTGATGTCATTCGGTTAGTTAGGTTTAAGTATTTCCAAGTTCTAGGGGACTGATGACCTCAGAAGTTAAGTCCCACAGTGCTCAGAGCCATTTGAACAATTTTTCAGAGACCTGCAATTTTCTAAACTTAATTTCAAATTTTGTAGTTTAGTATTTATTAAACGCTGGCCCACAGTGGAAACATCGAATAGAAATGTTTCAGCTATCTCTAGGCACACCCTGTTTTGTACATTCTTGTTTGTGTAATGTTCACGGATCTGTTCCAAAAAAAGAACGTCTTTCGTAGTATCTGAAGAAACCATAACCTGCTGCCATGCGAAAAACCGCAGGGAATGCACGGACTTTCTGAATGTGGCCCGTCGCAGAGATGCGGTCCTGTGTGTCCAGACCGCCGGTTCCGCGACCCGCAGGCTACGGCCTCAAGGTCGCGACTCCACTTTCGGAAGGAGGGGCCTGCGGGGTTTCCAAAGCCCTTCGGAAATATCCGTAGCCCGTCGGAAATTTCCGTAGTGTGTGGCCAGCTATGGTCGGACGCCTGCTGATCGTCGTAGAAGAGTGGAGGCGGCCTGGTAGAAAACGCACATCTCGCACAGTCCCATCGCAACCCTCTCAGATTTAGTTGTAAGATGCCCGCCCCAGTGCACAGCCCCTCAAAAACTGAACACAGGTCAACGATGAAAACACGAAGATGGTCTACTGACCTATGAAAAAAGAAGCAAAATTGGAACAGTGAACTGCCCGAGCCCAAGATGTGGAACATCTATAGTAATTGCGCAGCTGGGGCGTCGTGGCTACGTGGTCACGGTGTTGGACTGCGAAGGGAAAGTGCAGAGTTCAAATGTAGCTCGTGTCCATTTTTTTTTCACAGAATTATGAACTTTCCGTCCGGTCGTTGACGTGTCTTATCTCCATCTTTAGTCTTGGCAATTGTCATACTACACATCGGTTACAGAATATGTCATGTGCTAAGAATGTATTACCGTCTCAAGCAAATGTGATGTACAGTGACAGCAGGCGAGATGCCACATCGGCCTTTCACACAAATGAGAAGAAAAAAATAAGCGAATGTGAACTATGTTACAACAAAGGAACTCAAAAGTCAAAAACTTCCAAAATGGAACGCAAGAGTCAAAACAAGTGGCACTTGTGCAGAAAAATTAGGAGGTATGTACGTCTGGCGGTCCCTTTCTTACACCTCACTGCTACAAACGGGCGTTACATCATGACACACACACAAATCTGAGTACAGCGAACAGACACATCAGTAACCAGACGGACAGTTCATAATTTTGTGAAAAAAAGGACTCCTTGGGGAATGAGCGAAATTTGGACCCTGTTCTCTCTCTTCGCCGTCCAGCGCCGTAACCAAATAACCACGACGCCGTATACACCCAAATATGCTCGTTCCTGCAAATCATCACTGTTTCTGTTTTTCTTCTTTTCTCATAGTTCAGTACATCTTCGTGTTTTCATGCTTGATCTGTGTTCAGTTTTTGACGGGCTATCCATTGGGGCATCTTACGACTATATATTACAGGGGGGGGGGGGGGGGGGGGCTATGGTACCGTCAGGTCTGCACAGCCCCAGGTTCAGTGGGGAGGCGGGTGACTCATGTTTTCGGTCGGTATCACTACGGTTGTCTCTCACCGCCATCGAGGCTAATCTGAAGGCTGTGCAGCATCCTGGACAGGATTCTCCAACTTAGTGTCCAGCCATACAGTTAACATTAAAACGCATCTACCGCAGGCCCAACAGTATGGCGAAGAGTGGCTTCTCAAATGCAACTCATCTGGCAGAGGTAACGAGAAGTAGTTTGTGAGGATCAGTGCCAGGTAGAAAATAAATCTCAGCTCCCCCGACAACACCTTTTACCGTTGCCATATTGAGACTATGGGGAGCCCCATGCCATTAATCATGCCTTCTTCGGGAATCCGACTGGCTGATTATGAGGTTGTTCGTATGCATCAAGTACTTCCTTCACATATTAACCCTCTTGTTTACAATGAATTCAGACATGTAATATTTACTAATGGAGCCGGCCAGTGTGGCCGTGCGGGTCTAGGCACTTCAGTCTGGAACCGCGTGACCGCTACGGTCGCAGGTTCGAATCCTGCCTCGGGCATGGATGTGTGTGATGTCCTTAGGTTAGTTAGGTTTAAGTAGTTCTAAGTTCTAGGGGACTGATGACCACAGATGTTAAGTCCCATAGTGCTCAGAGCCATTTGAACCATTACTAATGGAATTTGTTTTAGAAGTTGCAATTAAATTGTAGTTGTTAATTTCGGGTGTACATGTAGATGCGTTTTGTGTTTTTTGTGTCCGACAGTGGCTGTTTGATATTTGAGTCTTAATTTAAGGGACCGATTTATTTCTGTTTGTCTTATAAAAAAAACGTAAATGTCGTGTGACTAGGGCCTCCCGTCAGGCAGACCGTTCACCGGGTGCAAGTCTTTCGATTTGACGACACTTCGGCGACTTGCGCGTCGATGGGGATGAAATGATGATGATTAGGACAACACCCAGTCCCTGAGCGGAGAAAATCTCCGACCTAGCCGGGAAGAGAACCTGGGGCCTTAGGACGGACATACTGTCGCGCTGACCACTCACCTACCGGCGGCGGACTGTTTGTCTTATATTATACCATCTGTCCATAACGTTGCATGTTTGGTTTTCTGGTTATTCACCGAGGGAAAGTACATATGGTATATTCGTATGTGATTTGTTCCTTGATTTCCTGTAGCGTTCGATACAGCTTGGTACTTCCGCCTAATAAAGGACTTACAAGCTCTCAAAATATCAAATCATCTTTGTAACTGAAAACAAGACTGCCTTGAAAATAGAACACAACATGTCACTCTCGACGAAGTGAAATCTTCAGACGTAAAAGCGAATGCATCCGTACCCCAAGGGAGTGTTTTAGGACCGTTATTTCTCACTATATATATATATATATATATATATATATATATATATGTGTGTGTGTGTGTGTGTGTGTGTGTGTGTGTGTGTGTCTGTGCCTGGAGTATAACATCGGAAGTTCCATGAGGCTTTTCGTTGAAAATGATGTTTTATACAGAGAACTCGCAAAGCTACAAAATTGTAGCGTAGTACAGGAAGATGTACAGAAATCCGACTCTTGGTGCGAGCAACCAACCATCAAAGTAAAAAAATTGCTCATCAACAGACAGAAAGACCCATTATTATATGATTATACGCTTTCAGAACAATCGCTGGAAACAGTTGGTGCATAAAATATCTGTGAGTATGCGTATGGAACGATTTAAATTGGGACGACTAATAAAACTAATTGGAGGCAAGGCAGATGCGACGCGCGGTCTAGACCGCCTTCCCAAGGTTCGCGCGGCTCCCTCCGTCCGAGGTTCGGGTCCTCTCTCAGGCATATGTGTGTGTGTTGTCCTTAGCGTAAGTTAGTTTACGTTAGATTAAGTGGTGTGTAAGCCTAGGAACCAATGACCTCACCAGTTAGGAACTCACCGCAGAATCAAGGTGTTATTACTGTTAAAGTTCCGAGAGCGTTCGTTCCAAGAGGAGTCAAGCAATATATTACTTCCTCCTACATACATCGCTGGAAAAGACCATGAAGGTAAAATTAGAGAGATTCGGACTCAGACGGAGGTTTGCCAGCGACTGGTCTTTTGTCGAACGCTAAGTGACGGGAACTGCAAAAGAGGAAGTGATAGTGGCACACAAAGTACCCTCAGTCACACACCGTATCATGTTTTGCAGTAGATGTAAAACTGTGGCCATATCGACATCTCATTCACCTTGTTTACAATGCTACCAACAGGTCTGCAGTGCCCTGCTTCTGTTACGTGTCAGACAACGTCTCCAGACGGATTACGAGATAAGCTTATCTGAAGATGACCAAGATGGCGGCGAGCCCTTTACAAATCGTAGGCGGCACCGACTGATAGTGAAATTGCCTTAAACCAGTTTCATCACTTCCAGGAAAGTCTAAATTGCGATTTTGCCACGAGCAGGAACACAAGTCCTTCTTTTACTTCAAGGCCTTAATTCAGAAATACAATAGGTGCCTTTCTGAATATACCTTGCCGTGCCATTTCAGTTCAACCCTGTAATTAGTTTTTACTTTATTAGAACTTTCAGCTATGTGTTGGTAAAAATTGCCATGGCGTTCAGGAAGAAGGAAGGTTAGGATTTAACGTCCCATCGATGACGACGTCATTAGAGATGGAGCATAGCTCGGATTTGGAGAAGTAACGCGACACCACCAACGGTGGGCGGCACGAAACAGCACCAAGTGGCCACAATATGCTGTGTACTTCATACGAGGTGTGTTCAGATAGTATTGGGAATTTTCATTTTTTGGAAATAATTTTATTTATTCGTCTACATTAATGTTATATCCTTCCAAGTAGTCCCTACTAGATATTACACACTTATGCCAGCGCTTCTTCCAATCCCCGAAACACAGCTGGAACTCAATCTTCGGAACAGCAGTTAATTCTTTCAGCGATGCGGTTTTAATCTCATCTTAGCATGTAAAACGACGGCTCTTTAAGGTTCTCTTTATTTTAAGAAGCTGAAAAAAGACAAACAGGTCCATATTTGACGAATATAGAGGTTGGGGCATCATTACAGTGGTCTTATTTTTTCGTCAAAATCTTACGAACGAGCAGGTGTGCATTATCGCGGGGAAAAAGCTATGAATTTTTCCGCCATAAATTTGGGCGTTTTTTCCAAATTGTGTCGTATAGACGACGTTGAAATTGTAGGCAGAGCTCCTTGCTGATCTTTTCACCTTAACTCATGATTCACTATGCCGTTAAAATCAAAGAAAAAAGTGAACAGAACTTCACATTCGATCGCACTTGCCAAAGTTTTTTCAGTCTTGACGATTCAGAATGTCACCACTGGGATGACTGAGCCTTGGTTTTAACGTCATACGCGTACACTCATGTTTCGTCACCTGTGTTGACACATTTCATTAGTTCTGCATCGTTGACTTCGTATAGCGACTCCTGAGCATTGGCACAAATTTTGCTGTCACGAGTTCATTCATAGCCAAAACATCTGACAGTGATCCGGCAATGTTAGTAATCACTTTTTCACTTTTTCCACGGTTTCATCTTTTGTTAGTGTGCTAGGGCGTGTAGAACGTCCGTCATCTTCAGTTTCTTCAAGGCCTTCTTGGAAATGCTTGCAGCACTCTTAAACCCTTGATTTACTCTTAGCAGTTTCACCAAAAACAACATGCAACATTTCTAAAACTTTTTTACATTTTATTCCATGTATTACTGCAAAATTAAACGCAAGTTTTCCTGTGTATTTTTAAAACAAATCAAAACTAGACACTCGTAAGCAAACTCGTGTAACTTTCTTGACAACTGACGACAGACTAAACGTTCGATATGGTTACCAATGCACCGATACGTTGCAGACATTTTTACCAACACAACAACGAAAAATCGCACGAATCGCACTAATACAACCCGCGAAAGTACAAAATTCACGATACTTTTTCGAACACAGCTCGTACACTATCCGTCCAAAAGGTACCGAGACCTGATTTTATTCCTGGCGTATAAGTGACGTCAGAGCGGTAAATAGGGTTTCACAATGAACTAACAAATGTAAACAACAGATATGCGAAGTTTTAAACCATCCCGACAGATGGTGGAGCCGTAGTGAACCTTCAAAATGGTCTCTGCGGAAGACACTCGTTACAGACAACGTGATACAGTTAAATTCAGGGATGACGAGACTTAGTGTCATCATCACGAACCAACCACAAAGTAATAAAGTGCAGAATGGGTTTCGAATATTCGCCAGCACCGACAAAACGAAAGTAAAAACAATGCTTATCACCTGATTTGAAACTCACGGCATTGTCGCACCTTCTTCGATATTCGGGTTTTATTGCCACAACTAAGATGCAGCGATTCTACTAAAGAGACTAGGTGCTCCCTACACTATGCCTGTCCGTTTTCTTCTGGAGCACTGCTTCGCAGTATGGTATCCTTAAGAGGTAGGATTGACGAAGGAAATCCAAAAAACTCCGAAGAATAGCAGCTTGTTTCTACACTCCTGGAAATGGAAAAAAGAACACATTGACACCGGTGTGTCACACCCACCATACTTGCTCCGGACACTGCGAGAGGGCTGTACAAGCAATGATCACACGCACGGCACAGCGGACACACCAGGAACCGCGGTGTTGGCCGTCGAATGGCGCTAGCTGCGCAGCATTTGTGCACCGCCGCCGTCAGTGTCAACCAGTTTGCCGTGGCATACGGAGCTCCATCGCAGTCTTTAACACTAGTAGCATGCCGCGACAGCGTGGACGTGAACCGTATGTGCAGTTGACGGACTTTGAGCGAGGGCGTATAGTGGGCATGCGGGAGGCCGGGTGGACGTACCGCCGAATTGCTCAACACGTGGAGCGTGAGGTCTCCACAGTACATCGATGTTGTCGCCAGTGGTCGGCGGAAGGTGCACGTGCCCGTCGACCTGGGACCGGACCGCAGCGACGCACGGATGCACGCCAAGACCGTAGGATCCTACACAGTGCCGTAGGGGACCGCACCGCCACTTCCCAGCAAATTAGGGACACTGTTGCTCCTGGGGTATCGGCGAGGACCATTCGCAACCGTCTTCATGAAGCTGGGCTACGGTCCCGCACACCGTTAGGCCGTCTTCCGCTCACGCCCCAACATCGTGCAGCCCGCCTCTAGTGGTGTCGCGACAGGCGTGAATGGAGGGACGAATGGAGACGTGTCGTCTTCAGCGATGAGAGTCGCTTCTGCCTTGGTGCCAATGATGGTCGTATGCGTGTTTGGCGCCGTGCAGGTAAGCGCCACAATCAGGACTGCATACGGCCGAGGCACACAGGATCAACAACCGGCATCATGGTGTGGGGAGCGATCTCCTACACTGGCCGTACACCACTGGTGATCGTCGAGGGGACACTGAATAGTGCACGGTACATCCAAACCGTCATCGAACCCATCGTTCTACCATTCCTAGACCGGCAAGGGAACTTGCTGTTCCAACAGGACAATGCACGTCCGCCTGTATCCCGTGCCACCCAACGTGCTCTAGAAGGTGTAAGTCAACTACGCTGGCCAGCAAGATCTCCGGATCTGTCCCCCATTGAGCATGTTTGGGACTGGATGAAGCGTCGTCTCACGCGGTCTGCACGTCCAGCACGAACGCTGGTCCAACTGAGGCGCCAGGTGGAAATGGCATGGCAAGCCGTTCCACAGGACTACATCCAGCATCTCTACGATTGTCTCCATGGGAGAATAGCAGCCTGCATTGCTGCGAAAGGTGGATATACACTGCACTAGTGCCGACATTGTGCATGCTCTGTTGCCTGTGTCTATGTGCCTGTGGTTCTGTCAGTGTGATCATGTGATGTATCTGACCCCAGGAATGTGTCAATAAAGTTTCCCCTTCCTGGGACAATGAATTCACGGTGTTCTTATTTCAATTTCCAGGAGTGTATATCCACATCTACATACATACTCCGCAAGCGATCGTACAGTGAGTAGTGGAGGATACCCTGGAAAAAAGGCCCGTCTATATGCCTCCGTGTAAGCCCTAATTCCTCGTATCTTATCTTCGTGGTCCTTACCCGAAATATGCGTGGGCGGGAGTAGAGTCGCTATGCAGTCATTTGCAAATACCGCCCATCTAAATTTTCTCGATAGTGTTCCTCAAAAAGAACGTCGCCTCCACTCCAGGGATCCCCATATGAGTTTCCGAAGCATCTCCGTAGTACTCGAGTGTTGTTAGAAACTATCGGTAGCAAATCTAGCAACCTGCCCCTGAGCTGTTTCGAAGTCTTCCTTTAACCGCTAGATAGATGAGGGAACGTCACGATTTGACAAGCGGGTTTCGGCGAGATCTTCACGCGACATTTCGATCACCAACTTTCTCCTCCCAATGCCAAATTATTTTGTTAGCCCTCACTTGCATACGGAGAAATTGACCACAGTAATAAAATAAAAGGGAGCGGAGCTCGCAGAAAAAGATTGTTTTTCATTTTTCCCACGTGCTGCTAGAGAGCGGAACGGTTGAAAAATAAGCTGTAAGTCGTTCTATGAACCTTCTGCCGAGCGCTACAGTATAAATCGCAGAGTAATGGTCCAAATGGCTCTGAGCACTATGGGACTTAACATATGAGGTCATCAGTCCCCTAAACTTAGAACTACTTAAACCTAACGAACCTAAGGACATCACCTACATCCATGCCCGAGGCAGGATTCGAACCTGCGACCGCAGTGGTCGCGCGGTTCCAGACTGAAGCGCCTAGAACCGCTCGGCCGTATCGGCCGGCCGCAGAATAATCTTGTGGACGTAGATGAAAAACATTATACCTCAGAGCTCGCATGATCCAAACTAAAAAAAATATATGTTGTTAATTACCTTTGTTTATTGCTATTAATTTTATTTTTATTGGACTAGTTGTGCTGAAGTAGAAACAGATGGTTTATCTAGTGCACCGACCATCGTTTCAGAAGGAAACGATAACGGGTGTGGTTTTCAACCAACTGCAGCTGCCCTGCCTGCTTTTCCTTGTAGCGCAACAGCAATTCGTGTCGAGCTCTCGCTTCCTCAAACAGGCGGCCACGCCGAGGTGCCAGTTGCAGACAGTGCAGGCCCAGGGTTTGCTATGCTGTGGTGCAGCGCGAACGACTGCATTTCTCAACTGCACTGTGTGTAGCTGAAGTTGCGTAATAAATGTGCTACGTGACAAATTACACTGACGATACCTTCTACACCAGCGGTATTTTCGTTGATTCGCGTTTCATAAAACCCAAAATAAGTTTCAGCGAGTGTGGAATGGCAGTTTCGTGTGTACTTCGGATGGTTCCTGAATAACACCGCCTGCCAACAATGGCTCCTCTGCGCTCCAGTTTCTCTCTTGGGTGCAGAGTAGCGGCGTCCATCAAACAAATGACGCGAGCAGTACTGTGCAGGTAAGTCAGCAACAAGTATATTGGTAGAAATCAAAAGTTCTCCACGATGGCTGCCTGCATGTCGTATTACACTAGAGAAGCGATATGTTGCACAAGACGCATTTCAAGATAGCGATACTTCTGTTGTTAATGGGAGTTGTGATGACGGATTGATCTGATGCGTAACATGAGGTATAGGTTAGATTTGAAGACGAGGTTACATAACGCCCTTTCTGTAGTCGCGCATGAAAACTCCTTACTGCCCCGCTACGGTCTGATATTTCCAAGGTTTTAATATGCCTGAAGGCGTTAATAATACACCCGCTTCATTTTCAAGTGCGCTTGCCGATATTTCGATGGTTAAAATAAATATAGTTGTATGACGTCATAGTTGCTATACTAGTTGTTTTGTACAACTGGTGAAAACTGACGGTTTGTACACTCTTCTTCCACTACTTCTTGTTGCACCTTGCTTGTAGCAGCCGTAAACTAGGCTAGTGACTATTGCCCCCCCGCCGGCCAGAGTGGCCGATCGGTTAAAGGCGCTACAGTCTGGAACCGCACGACCGCTACGGTCGCAGGTTCGAATCCTGCCTCGGGCATGGATGTGTGTGATGCCCTTAGGTTAGTTAGGTTTAAGTAGTTCTAAGTTCTAGGGGACTTATGACCACAGCAGTTGAGTCCCATAGTGCTCAGAGCCATTTGAACCATTTTTTATTGCCCTCCCTATGTACTCAGAAAATCATTGAAAGCGGTTGGCAGAAAATACTTCAGTTGATAACATACTTTAAAAAGTAAGCAGTCATGCAGAAACAAAAATTTTTATTCACACTGTATTTCTCGAAAACTAACAGTATGTGTCACAATATGTGTCACAATATGAGGGGCACTTCTGAATTCCCTTTACATACTTTGAAGCCTTAGTTTGTGGATCGAGTGGTTGTCATTTAGAATAGCCCAGTCCCAGAAATGAAAAGAAATATTTTTCACAAAAAAATACAAAAGTTTGTATAGGTAAACAGTGGCAGTAGCTTCCCATGATGAGTGTGGTATCCACGACACCTGCAACCAACTAAGTGAGGTGGCAACAATGCTCAACCCTAAACACTGTTGTAGTATGGCAACTGGAAGTGCAGCATTTGTTCCATTGTATTCCATTGAATGATCTGATCAAAAGAATCCGGACTCATAATAGTGAGCATTTATAGCAGCTGTCCTCCCCCCCCCCCCCCCAATTGGCCGTAACGACAATATTGGGGCAACCTTCATTCTGGCACACTCTGCATTCTTCTAATAATTTCCGGGTATGCAGCCGGATCCCGTCGACATTCTGCCACGATATTTCGGCCCAGAGACGTCCGGCCATCATCAGGTGAGTACACAACTACTGAAGAGCCCAGGTGCAGTCACGGTATTTATGCCGAATCTCGCGCATGCGAAATGTACTGGCATGCTACAGCGCATGCGTCAGGTGTTGACATGCGCAGCATAGCCGAGTTGTACGTGCTGCCCTCGGTGGTGAAAAAAAAGGTTCATCTAGTCATTGAGTATCGAATGACACTGTCGATTCCGCTGTGATTGTATAATTTTAATAACAGGATTCCAATTTTTATCCAGCTGAAAGCCGTTGTCACGATTTATAAGATTATTGGCAAGACGTATTTCCACTGATTCCTTGATTACGGAATCCCAAAAACCGGAAACCGGGGCTAAAATTTTTGTTCCATTGTATTCCATTGAATGTCCCAATGAAATACAGTGCTCTGCTACTGCCGATTTTGACGGTTGCCGCAGACGGGTGTATCTTTCATGTTCTATACATCGTTCATGGACAGTTCTTGTCGTCTGGCCAATATATGCAGCGCCACATTCACAGGGAATTTTGTAGACGCCTGCTTTCTTCAGTTGTAAATCGTCTTTAACGGATCCAACCAGGGCCCGGTTCTTTGCTGGTGGACGGAAGATAACCTTGATTTTATTTTTCTTCAGTAATCGGCCTATTTTCGAAGACACATTCCCGGCGTATGGAAGGAACGCAGTTGATTTAAAGTCGTCATCTGCGTCCTCAGTGCGTTGCTTCTTGTTATGATAGTTGCGCATGGCCTTCCTTATTTGGCGAGAAGTGTAGCCATTCTCTTTGAAAACCTTCTCCAAGTGTTCTAATTCTGCGTGGAGGTTTTCATCATCCGATATTATATGCGCTCGATGTATTAAGGTCCTGAGAACACCGGCTGTTTGTGCTGGGTGATGGCAGCTTGACGCCTGGAGATACAGATCTGTGTGAGTCGGTTTCCTGTACACAGAATGTTCTAATGACCCATCAGTTTTACGGCGTACTAGCACGTCTAGAAATGGTAAAGTGCCCATCGATGGAGATTGAAAAAGAGGGCAAAGAACCGGGCCCTGGTTGGATCCGTTAAAGACGATTTACAACTGAAGAAAGCAGGCGTCTACAAAATTCCATGTGAATGTGGCGCTGCATATATTGGCCAGACGACAAGAACTGTCCATGAACGATGTATAGAACATGAAAGATACATCTGTCTGCGGCAACCGTCAAAATCGGCAGTAGCAGAGCACTGTATTTCATTGGGACATTCAATGGAATACAATGGAACAAAAATTTTAGCCCCGGTTTCCGGTTTTTGGGATTCCGTAATCAAGGAATCAGTGGAAATACGTCTTGCCAATAATCTTATAAATCGTGACAACGGCTTTCAGCTGGATAAAAATTGGAATCCTGTTATTAAAATTATACAATCACAGCGGAATCGACAGTGTCATTCGATACTCAATGACTAGATGAACCTTTTTTTTTTCACCACCGAGGGCAGCACGTACAACTCGGCTATGCTGCGCATGTCAACACCTGACGCATGCGCTGTAGCATGCCAGTACATGTCGCATGCGCGAGATTCGGCATAAATACCGCGACTGCACTTGGGCTCTTCAGTAGTTGTGTACTCACCTGATGATGGCCGGACGTCTCTGGGCCGAAATATCGTGGCAGAATGTCGACGGGATCCGGCTGCATACCCGGAAATTATTAGAAGAAGAAATACGCCGGGAAAATTTCAGAAGTCACACTCTGCATTGTTGCCAGATGTATCCAAGATGGCGGAGATGACGTCATCCAAGATGGCAGTGTGTAGAATTGGCAACAGCGCATGACGTCATTCAAGATGGCGACTGTGACGTCATTCAAGATGGTAGCTGTGACGTCATTCAAGATGCTGGATTTTGGCAGGACGTTTGAATTTTGATGGAATAGTGCCATGCCCCCTTCCCCAGAAAAATGGTGTGAAGTTCAAATTTCCAACAGCATAATGCATCACACCACAGTTATCCCCACTAACCTAAGAAAATCCTGGGAAGATAGGTCACTTGGGCTACCTCCACTAACGCAAGTCACACAACCGCCACCTCTTGCTATGAACTGGCACGAAGTTTGAATTTTGGGGGTAAACAAAGGTCAGTTCACGTATCTCTACTAAGCTAAAAAAATGGCATGAAAGAAAGGACACTTGGACTAACCTCACCCGACCGCCACCTCCTTCGTGGGAAAAGGACTTGGACATATTTCTTTATTTAAACAATTTCATGCAGTACAGCCAACTGGTGTGTTTGCCATGACGTTCAGACTCAAACCGACCTAGTACACAGCGCCACCACCAAAGGGCGCTCTAGTCCAAGATAGTGGCCATGACATCAGGTGATGACGCAAGTAACATTATCCAAGATGGCGGCAAGCTGTGTGTTCACCACAAGGCCAAGTACATATTGACACCACCAGAGAGAGCTACTGTGGACTTGGAATGAATTTTCGCGAATGCCATGCCCACCTGGACTTGGAAGCAAATAGTTAAAATCTTCACCATGATCCTCAACCGACCGCCACATCCCTTTACCATCCCATGCTGTCACGCTAACGTGCACTAACGTGTACTAATGTGTACTAACGAGCACTAATGTGTACTAACGTGCACAGTGCGTGACGTCATCCAAGATGGCGGCTGTGACGTCAGTTGACACAAGTGCCACACCCCCCTTGCTGGAAGTTTGAATGTTGCCGGAAGATAGGTCAATTGGGCTACATCCACTAACCTAACACCCCTCCCCTCCCCTCCCACAGAAAAATGGTGGAAAGTTCAACTTCCAACACTATAATGCATCACACCACAGTTACCTCTACTAACCTAAGTCACCCAACCGCCACCTCTTCCTAGGAGCGGGCACCAGGTTTGAATTTTGGTAGTAAAGAAAGCTCATTTCGCCTAACTCTACTAAGCTAAGAAAATGGTGCGAAAGAAAGGACACTTGGACTGCCTCCGCTAACCTGTCACCTGACCACTCCTCATCCTTGGAACTGGTGCAGAGTTTGAATTTCGGCGGTAAAGAAAGGTCACTTGGAGTTTCTCTACCAACCTAAGAAAATTGCGGGAAACAAAGCTCACCTGCACTATCGTAAGTCACCTGACTGCCATCTCATCCTAGGGATTGGTGGAAAAATGACTCATCCTGCACTGGGCTGTTGGAGAGAGGAAGGAGTGTGCTTTATTTATTTTGGTACAATTTATTTAGGGATGGAGTATATTTATCACATTGACACAAAACATATGACCTGACGTGCTTGGGGTCACAATACACAGTCTGCAGCCATGGAAACTACTCGTAAATAATACAACAGACACGCTTGCTAGTTGTAGCCTACACGCATGCAAACTACTACACCGAAATAATTTCAGTACTGACCTGCAAACTCCTCCTAACTAATGCAGCGCAGTGGTGTGCAGGCACGAAATCGTAAACTGTCGAAATATTGCATAGCACAGCCCACAGATCTCCTCGCAAAATAATGCAACAGACGCGCAATCAATGTGCGCAAGCACCCTCCGCCACAACCTGTCCACTAGACTGCACAGGAGGTTAACGGCAGCTGTCCAATCGCACACAGACGCACGTTAAGGTCCCGCACATATGAGGCGGTGGTGCCCCTTTCATACTTGACATCTGAGGAATTCCTCATGAAATACATGTTCACCTAAGCACCGGTGCAGACGCATGTGCCATCACAGTCAAGAGCTGACGCTGGATGCAGGTGAAAGTGAAACATGAGGTGTTTGCATGGCCTGTTGTGGGAATGACTCACGTTTCCCATTGACGGCAGCAGCCATCCGAATGCAGAGGCCTGTTGGAGTGTAGGAATATATCTGAGTTAACTATGCTGTCGCCTAGACGATCGAATATCGAACTAATACTTACAATGCGTTGGGCGGCTTTCGTGAGCAAGTGGAAATTTGAGAAGATTGTGTATGGAGGTGCATTTGCGCTAGACCGTTATTCCCTTCCATGTAAATTGTTCGATTGACTGCTTATGCGCATTTCGTGTCTTTATTATGTTGAGAGAAGATCGATTGTGGTATGTGCATCTAGCATGTGGAAGACACGTTTGCCTCTTCTCTAGATATGGGAGAGACATTAGTTGGCCTGTACATTATATTGATGATTTGGAATCTGTTACATCAACGACATCAGTATTCGAGAATGGAAGTATCAGTTTTCTCTATTTGTTTCTAGTTACTCAGTGGTTTACAGCACACTGCACCTCGCTAAGGTTTGGGGTTTGTAGAGAAATAATTTCCAGTCTATATCTTGGGAATTATGTTGCGCTATCGATCGGTAGTATGCTGCCTAGTGTTTGATATCGAAAAGTACAGCGAAAATGCTATAATATTATAGCAAACCAAGCGAACCATGCGAAAATACGCATGTTCTTGTAATCCCTGAGTCTGAGTGTAGAAAAGCGAGCAAGCAAAGAAATAGGTTCGGATCAGAAACAGTTACACATTTGTGCCGAGGGGTGACAAGCCCGAATTTGTAGAACAGTTCTGAGTGGAACTTCGGTCCACTGAGGGAGCTCTGACATAAAATGGATGATTTTGTATGGCGGGGGATATGAATTGTATGTTTACTAGATCTATATGGTACACGGTGATATACTGCGGGGATGGAGATTGGTTTGATACTCTAATATTCAAGCTCCTGTCTTCAGTGGGAGCGCAGAGTAATTCAGTCTTCCTGTAATTGATGATATATATGGCATTTTGCAAGTTGTAGTTGGTGGTGCAATATGGTGATCAGTGTAAAATAGTTTATTGCTACTCAATGTCACATCTGTAGAAATAAAGAAAAGGCTGATGGTGCTTCCCTAGGGGTGAGGAGCATCATGACATATAGTTGGTGTGAGTGTAGGCTTACGATAATTTTTTTGGGTGCTGTATAGATGTAAAAGATAACTGCACTGTTTGTTTAAAATTTGTACATATTGTATTGTAAAGTTATTGTGGCTTGCGTTGTGTAAAATGTGTATATATTGCTTTGTAAAGTTACTATACTTCATGTCATGGCATGACTAGAGAGGATGACTGTGTGTCCTATTGTGAATGACGTATAGATTCAGCACACTGATAACCATGAGAGATTTTTTATGTGGAAAATTTTGTGTGCTATAGATACTGAGATTCATTCCAGATGCACAACTATCAAGAGCAGAAATTATGTGTACATCGATCGGTGTCAGGCTGTTGCAGCAATTGTAATAATATTTAATTGTAGTTAGACTGGTAAATATGTTCCCACCAAAATCTGCCATCTTGAATAACTTCATGGCCGCCATTTTGGATGACATCATCGCCGCCTTCTAGGATACATTTGGCAACAATGCAGAGTGTGCCAGAACGCAGGTTGCCCCAATACTAATGGTGGCTTGAACTCTGACAGGTATACTTTCAATGACATGTCTGAATATGAGTGGAAGAATGGCAGCTGATTGTTCCTAAAGAGCCAAACCCAAAGAAGGCAAGGATTCACGCTGGGGTCTAACTCAGCCCGAAAGTGTACTGTTGGGTTCAGACTGGGACTCCCAGTAAATAACTCTATTTCAGGTTTGTTACTGTCCACAAACCTTTGTATCACAGACGCTGCTTCATGACAGGGTAAATTGCCATGTTGATACAGACAGTCATCGTCTCTGAACAGTTCCTCTACTGTGTGCAGTCCACAGTTCTGTAAAATGTGTTCACATTTTTCCGTATTTAACCTTTTCCTAATATCAATAAGGAGACCGCACCCCAACCACAGAAAATACTACCATACTGCAACACCACTTTCTCTGTACTTTACTGTTGGCATTACTCATACACATGATGGCAGGTACCGTCATCTAGATATTCGCCAAACCCAGTCCCTTCCATTGGACTGCAACAGAATATGGGGTGATTCACCACTCCAAATGTCTCGTTTCCAGTCATCCATTGTCTAGCCGCGTCGACCTTTACACCACCTCAAGCGCCGCTTATCTTTCTGTGACTTACGAGGAGCTGCTCAAACATTTTATCTCATTCTTCTTAACTCCCTTTGTACACTGAATGCGCTTGTTGGACTGCTGGTAGCACATTGCAACTCACGATTGATCCCTTCCACTGATTTCTTGCAATTTTTTACAACCACAGTCATAAATGCTCTGTAGTCTCTATCCGTCATTACCAAGGTCTTCCTAGTCTTGGTTTAGTTCAGTCCCACTACCAACAGTCGAAACCGGAGCTATCCTGACCGACTCATTCTGCTATTTCTGCTTCTCAACTGACACCACAATACTCCCCGTGTGGCATTTATGCCACATTGCGTCCCGCTTTTACTCCAAAGTTACATTAAAAAAGTTGCAGTGTATAGAGCGAAGCTGCGTCAGTAGCCGGTAGTCGGCAGCTCACCTCACACCACGCGACCCCAGATGGTCACCTAGTGAGGCAACACGGAACTTCCGAGTAGCTTCCTATGCTGTAGCAGTGGTGACGGGGCTCCAAGTCGCATATCGCTTACAATTTGCTTTTGCAGATTACCATTGAATTTTAGCTTCCAGCCATACCGGTGGTCTTGCTTATACTGAGAACAATCATTTAATAATTTTAATAATGTTAATAATTTTTATGGGGAAAGTTAGATGTTTTATTTCAAGGTGAACGTTTATTAGATGTTGAACTCAACTAACCAGAAGCGAGCAGAAGGAGGCAGGTTATAAGGAATGTGTAAAAACTCTCCATTCCATTGGAGACAATATAGCCAACTTAATGCTATTCTTTGCATTGTGTGAAACTGGAAATAAATAAGTTCTCAGATATCGATAGTAACAATCTGTAGCTACGTTTCGAGGTGCGAAATGGTGGTTAAGCATCTGCAGGAACCGCGGTTGGAACTGAAAGATGTAAAGACGTGTATTGTAAGTGATGGGATGCTGAAATGTTTCGTGTGGTGTTACCGGAAGATATATAAATTAAACGTTAAAGAATGTCGTGCAATGAGAATATTCTTCACGATGTTCAGGAAATATTTCAAGTTTCAAAAATTTACTTTTACTGCCTCTGTGCGTTTGCAGGCTGTTCACGGCTAAGTCTGAAAAATTTAGAGAGACATTTGTGGCATCATAAGTCAGTGTCCGTACCTTTTTTTTCGGCCAATTCATAATTTGGAATTTTATTGTGCATCAGTATTCGTCCTTGCACCGTTCAACACATGAGCAACGAACTCGCGACCTGCTGAGAAGAAGAATCCAATGGGGGCATCAATAGTGACATCTATACAAAACGCCAGGTGAGTTAAAACACCTCCAGATAATCACTGAAGACACAGGGCGCAAATGCAGACAGTGTTAGGAACTTTAATTCCATAATGTATGTGTTATCTTCGTGTAACCAAAACGGTGAAATTCAGTGGCGGCTGGTATAGTGTGTGATAGTCTGAATACAAATTTTCAGCAGTATCTAGTAGCCACTGAGCAGATGCCCTGAAGACCACCGTTTAGGTGATAAAAAGGCTTAATAATTTGCAGAGTACATCACTCAATATTGCTTATTTTCATTCGCCCTTTTTTCAGCTTTCTATGATATACTTGCTTCATTTCATACTGACGGGTACACCTACATGAACTCTAGCTGTCGGTTCCGCATTACATACGAGTTTCTGGGTACTTTTGACGAAATAGTATACAGAGGTAAACAAAATTCTAAGCCGGCCGGGGTGGCCGAGCGGTTCTAGGCGCTAGAGTCTGGAACAGCGCGACTGCTACGGTCGCAGGTTCGAATCGTGCCTCGGGCATGGATGTGTGTGATGTCCTTAGGTTAGTTAGGTTTAAGTAGTTCTAAGTTCTAGGGGACTGATGACCTCAGAAGTTAAGTCCCATAGTGCTCACAGCCATTTGAATCATTTGAACAAAATTGTGGGAACACCACAAATACAACACATTATCATACGGTAATATGGTGCAGGGAAACCGTTGGCATTCAAAACAGCTTTCAACCGTCTCGAAATGGATAAATGCTCGTCCTCTATCGTTTTTAAGGGATCTCATACTATTCTTCCTGCAAAACGGTGACAAGTTCAAGTACCGATAACGGAGGTTGGTAGTGATCTCACACCCCATTCTCTCCGTAATAGACCGCAAAGGCTTGATAATATTGAGAGCTCGTGATTGTACTGACCAGGGCAGATGCGACAATTCATGCTCATGTTCACAAAATCACTTCAGGATGATGCCAGCTGCGTGAACACAGCATCAGCTTTGGAGAGCAAACATTGTACCATGGGACCATGGGGTTGACCTGATCTGCCAAAATGGTCATGCGGTAATTCGACCTTGCAGTTTCTCGATTTTGGATTTCCCTTCGTGTTGTTGTAATGCAGTCTGGGTTCACGAGTGCGACATTCAGTTATGAAGTGAGTTTTGCAGCTGTCGTCCTCTTATTTCTCGTCACAATCCTCTTCAATGACTGTCCTTCGCGATCCCTTAAAACACACTTTTGTCCGCGTTGTGACTTAGCCGATGATGTTTTTTCGCTCTCCACCTATGTGGTACAAATCTTCGGTACGCTGCCTCTTGAAACAGCAAACATTTCGGCTACCTTAGTTGCGGAAGGAACCACCACACGAGCACCAACAATTTGCCCACGTTTGAAAGCACAGAGTCTGTATATAATGCACACATAACTTCACAGGACACTGCTCTGGCTGTTTCCGCAGTTTTGTCCAAACCCTGTGTATTGCATCAGGGTGATAGGAAGAAAGATTCCGTTCGAGAGGAAAGCCGTTCATATTTCCATCCATCCGTCCACATTTAGGTTTCCATGACTTTCTTAAATTGCTTGAGGCGAATGTCTGAATGATTCCTTCGAAAGAGCTTCGTAGACTTCCTTCACTGTCCTTCCTCAGTTCGAGCTGGTGGTCCATTTCAGTGGATGACGAAGCTAAATCCTAACCATCCATTCTCACTTCTTTGCACTTTCTTTCTTTTGGCACATCATTCTTCTAATTGGTTTGATGTGTGCTGCCATGAACTTCCCCACTGTGCCAAATTCTTCGTCTCAGAGGGACTCAGGTGCCGTATACCCCCAATTATTAGTTGTTTGAATTCCAGTTTCTGTCTTTGCCAACCGTTTCTTCTACAGTCACCTCCAGTACCGTGGAAGTTACTCCCTGATGTCTTAAGACCTGTACCATCACCATCTCCATTCTCCATGTGAATGTTTTTCACATGTTCCTCTTGTTTCCGATTCTGTAGAGAATATCATACAACATTATTAAATTCTATAAGAAGCCCACTGAATTCCAAATGTGTTTCTGTTGATGAATATCTGATTGCTGAAACTTAATGGAGTAGACTACAATTTCTGCACGTCCTTCAATTAATAAAATACAAAATATAATGTGTGTGCATTCAGGCATAAAGAACCCAGGCTGCCAGATATATGGAAGAAAAACAACACGAATACTTCAGAAAGAAATCCTATATTGCTGCCAGATATATGGAAGAAAAACAACACGAATACTTCAGAAAGAAATCCTATATTCAACATACAAAAATTAATGTTTCCACACCTCACAGAATACTTGTAACGTCAGTGTAAAGAAAGAACACAGTTACTCTCTTATTCTCAAACGATGAACTTCTGCTAATTTGACGCTCAATTTCTCTGTATTTTATAAATAAACGGCAACCTTCCAATGTCTATTTAAATGTAAGCCAAACTCTCAATTACAGTTCTATGTCCCGAAGTTCTACTGGTTATATGTACTGTATTTTTCTTCTAAGCTAGCTAATCAGTTGGTTGAATGTTCCATAGATTATTTGAGCGATTTTTCTTGTCGAAATTATGTGGAACGAGTCAGTTTGCGGGATATGAATACATAATTAGTGTTAACATTAATGAACACATTATTTTTTAGTCCTTCTCATGCAGCTACACCTAAAAACCAGTTTTTTAGAACCTCATCATAACATTAGTAAATGATTCCCTTGATAAAGCATACATGAAGGTTAAATTTGTCGCACTGAACTTCACCAGTACAGCAAAGAGAAACACTACAGGATTAGATGTGAGCGGGATGAAACTGCAGTAGCAACTACTCACACAGGTGCTAACATTGCTGTGAACCGTTTGAAAACGAAGTTGAGGGGCTGCTGCTGACTGAAATGTAATCTCATATAAGTGCAGTGAATGTTGCTGCAATTGGGAGTTGTGGATATACAACACATGGCATGCAACTGAATATCAGAGGGAAAGATAGGTTGGCTGAGCTTCTTGCAGAGAATGTATGGGGCACAAAAGCAAGATCCCTGTGGTTACAGATGTCAGAGGGCTGATCCTTGCGATCAAGACTGATTTTCATTTAATTGAAAAATATTTCACTCTTAATTGAAACTGTTTTCAGAGGCTCATTGGAAATTTTGAATAGTTTGTGATGAATATCAATTCCTTACTACAGACAGTAGCAAGTAGTGAATAGTCAATAATGAATTCAGTGCCGATTTTTTAAAGGATACTGATAATAAAAATGATGTGGAAACATTATTTGGATCCTAAAATTTTATCTTAGTAATTTATTTTCCAACACGGGTGGATAAAGAAAATAGGACCCTAATTGACAGTGTTTGCTTTGATCAAGCTCAAACCAGGAAAATAACTGGATAGCTGGTAACAAATGCTCTGTCTGGTCATGATAAGTAAAATGGTGGCTGACAGTACAGTTACTCCTGAACGGAAATCTGTTAGAATATTAAATGAAACAACAAGTTTACTGCTTTCGCACTGATACCGATCAATTGCTTGACCACTGTCACGGACGCTCCGTCAATAGGCTGAAATTCCCGGAGGAATATTCTGGAATACATCGCTTCTGTTTCCCGAGGATAATTGAGGCTTGTCTACTCCAATCCCAGCGGCTGCGGCTCACGAAATAGTTGGCACTGTCATCTCTCTCTCTCACTCACTTTCCCTCTCCCTTCCTCTCCTTCTGCCTCCAGCCTCTCACATCTGTCTATTAATCCCAATCAAACAGTGTCACCTATGTATGATTTTACTGCTGTAGCCAATATGATTATTGTACTTCAAGTCTGTAACATTTCACCTGATTGTTATTAACAAGTATAAACTTCAAGCCATTTTAACATTTCACCTGGTTGTATAAACGAGTACGAATGTTAAGCTGTTTTAACTTGTCAGATTGGATTTATATGCCACCTGAAGTACACACATATGTATTCGACACCTCCAAATGCTTTAAACAATTATTCTATAATAATTTTGTTGTGATGTATGTTCTTTGCACTTTCCGATTATTTCTTCTCTTCTGCTATACGAACCTTGCACCCAGCAGATTCCAGACGCCATATTTGTTTACAAATGTGACAGTATACATGTGATGTGTTACGACAGCGAAAGGAACCTGTGACCACTGGAGGTATTCTAGTTTACTTATTTTATGTTTACCATTAGATAGCAGTTTAAATTTTTTGTCAGAAGAAATCCAAAACCATGTTCTGAAATAGTGTCTTGTTTCTCCACTAGGCAGTGCCAAAAGTTCCGCCAAAAAAGTCATAACACAACACACACACAAATGTCATACTAACTAATGTAAATCCACCCAATGATGGAGGTTTAAACCTTTGAAACGCGTTGTGGAAATAAATATAACGGTGACTGGTAACACTAAACTTGTTGTTTCATTTAATGTCAATAACAGTCACAGTAAAGCCTAACCTAAAAATGTTCAGTTAGAATAATTAATGAGTTCAGGAAAAATGTTTATAAGATGAATCTACAAGAGATGAGATGAAATTTATATAATGAACCAAACGCTAATATCAAATTTCGTCTGTTCCATTATAAATACCTATTATTATTTGAAAGTAGCCTTCTGCATAAGTTAATCAGAAAGGACGTTAAAGACCCATGTAAAAAACCATGGCTCACCAAAGGAATTAAAACATCTTGAGAAATAAAAAGGGAAATTCTCTTCTGGAAAAAACAAGTAAAGATCCTGTGGCAGTTGCATTGTACAAAAACTGTTAATTACCAAGAAAAGCCCACAGACTGCAGGCTGCTTCGACTACGCTGCAGAAGATTCGCAGAGAAACCCTTACACATCACGGCCGCCGATTTGTTTCAGACGAAGAGATTCATGCCTTGGTACAATCATCGTTCCATAGGCAACTGCAGACTTTTTTCTGTGAAGGTACTGACCGGCTTGTCTCATAGTGGGATAATTGTATCAAGAGTTATGGTGATTACTTTTGAAACTGTAGACACTTTACTTTTTTCTGTGTGTTTTAACTTACCTAGAACAAATAAAGGCTATGTTCGTCTGTGAAAATGGACTCGATAAGCAACCTGAGCTATCAGTAATCGGAATCTACCCTGTATAACACTGTGTGCGTATTGTATGAGTGTCAGTTTCAGTCATTTAAGCCCTCAACAGATCGTTACATGAAAATGGCTCTGAGCACTATGGGACTTAACATCTATGGTCATCAGTCCCCTAGAACTTCGAACTACTTAAACATAACTAACCTAAGGACAGCACACAACACCCAGTCATCACGAGGCAGAGAAACGCTACATGAAAAAGTTAAAACTAACATTTGGATAACCTATCTGATTGCGTATTTGGATATGAAAAACTACAGGAAGAAATGGACCAGTAACAATGAATACCTAAGCTATCTGACTGCGTATTTGAATAAGAATTTACAAGTGATACAGAATCTGGCTTGTGCAACGGAATTTATTGGATTAGAGCACATGATATGTTGTGGTGTGTCAGTGTCTCTATTTTGCCCCAAGTTTCGCACTCACCTCATTAGATGACTGCCTTTTTCCATGTGGTTTACAGCAATTTGCAGCAGCAGCGGCTAAAGTTTATTGTTACTAATAATGAATTTCATAAAAAGCGGTTTGCTTGACTCCTGTTAACCACCAAATAACTTGTAAGAAGGGATTTCATAAATTAAATCTCTTTATAAGCTTCAGAAACCATCATGGCCCACAATATTTTGACAAGTATTAGTAATGGCGAAATGCCTGACAATGGCCTTAAAGTCTGAGTGCCAGATTAACGAATTATTTCAATTCCAAAGTTACATTAACATTTACTAACCACAGCATATTTATGAATTAGATGTGGAGAATAATTATCATTTGGAGGATGAGGTTTCTTTAATCGACAAGTAAAACATGATTATTGCAAACTCGGACTAACAATCACGAGCCTAAGCCTGCAATTGCGCTTTACGCTATGATTGCGAATTTCACCTTGAATTCCACCTTGAAGCATAGTTTAGCCATCTAAATGTCTCCTCAGTATATAAATGAAATTAGGCCTTGAGTGTGGCAAGATCTGCCATCACCGATGTGAGGGAAGCGTGGCACGTCTGCTGTCTCAGCTCTCGACCAACACTACTGAAACTTTACTCTCGCAGACGGATCTCGTCTCACAACAATGCTTAGAATCGCGCTCCCATGTTTCGCCCTCAGATTGTTACTATCGATATCTGAGTGCTTATTTATTTCCAATCTTACATAATTCAAAGAATAGCCTTAAGTTGGTTATATTGTTTTCGATTCTCAATGTAATATTTAGTCATGGACTGTGCGGCTGGTCCCGGCGGAGGTTCGAGTCCCCCCTCGGGCATGGGTGTGTGTGTTTGTCCTTAGGATAATTTAGGTTAAGTAGTGTGTAAGCTTAGGTACTGATGACCTTAGCAGTTAAGTCCCATAAGATTTCACACACATTTGAACATTTTTTGTAATATTTAGTCAATGTAGTGGAGAATTCTGAGACACTCCTTAAAGCGTGTCGTTTTCACTTAACTGCTCGTTATACATAACAACGTAAAGTGTAAGGTTTTAAGACAAAAAGTCCGCGCCACCCTCTTTCCTTAAATATGGCGTCATTACTGCTTTCATAAACAATGTAATCATTGGCCTGGTGACAATGCTCCGTAAATAATAAGATAGGAGTGGTTTCGGTTCGTGTAACTATGTTTAAAATGAGCTACATAGCCGGCCGGTGTGGCCGAGCGGTTCTAGGCGCTTCAGTCTGGAACCGTGCGACCCCTACGGTCGCAGGTTCGAATCCTGCTCGGGCATGGATGTGTGTGATGTCCTTAGGTTAGTTAGGTTGAAGTAGTTCTGAGTTCTAGGGGACTGATGACCTCAAACAAGAAGTTAAGTCCCATAGTGCTCAGAGCCATTTGAACCATTTTTTGAGCTACATAGTCCACAACATGGATCTGTGACCCAAACTTCCACCTAGTACCTGTTTTGTAACAGTGGCACTTTGCCAGTCAGTCAGTGATTCCTGTATAGGATCACAATCATCGAAAAACGTTGCACAAAGAGTTCCTTTTATGCGGCACCCGCAACTGTACAAGTCTATTTTGAAAAATGAAGAACCGCAGGACAGTTGCTTAATCTTCAATGTTTTATTGGGTACACTACGGGATTCGGAACAGTTGCAGTTCCACCATCTGGTGTAAAAAAAAATTAAATCAATCCTCTGAAGTATTTCTCACCCCAATGTTGTCATGTAACCACAGGTTCCGTGTCAAGAGAGCAAAAGCGACAAAAATTCTCTAACAGCCGCCCCAGACGCTACACGACGGGGAACACAAACAGGAAAACTATGTAATAGTAACTATGTAATAGAAAACTATGTAATGATAAAAATGTAATAGAAAACTATCAGATAGTTTTCTTGTTAGTGTTCCTGGTCGCGCAGCTTGTCCCTTTTAGTCCTTTGACACGAAATCTACGGTTCCATCATAACAATGGGGTGAGAATGACTTCAGATGGTTAAGTGCTTTTATTTTTTACACCAGATGATGGAACTGTAGCTATTCCGAACCGGTCGTGTATCCTGTAAAAGAATGTGGATTAAGCAACTGTCCTGCAGTTTTCTTCAATTCTCAAGAATCGTTGCAAATAGACTGAGGTTTCCCAGTATGCATCGCTTTACTCCATAAGTATGCAATGTAGCTGTCAAACTACACTATAAATCAGTTCAACGAAAAACCACTCAAAAGTTGAAAATTTTTTTTTAGTCACTCGATGACTAGAGTCGTATACTTATATGGATATGGTACTTATACGGATATGGTGTCCGTTCTTTCGGTCGTGTCCGAAAGAACGGACACCATATCCATATAAGTATATAGTTCTGGCAATACCGGCCATGATCTTCTTCTTCTGTACGGATGCACGCATATTACCCAAACTCTTAGGGGACTTGGTAAGAATGTCTTCGTCGAGTAATGAGTGTGTTGGGTAGGGTCACTACGAATGTAGTGTGTGAACATATAAGGTGAGAATGTGGGTCCCACGAAAGGCGTGCTCGAGATAGTCCCTGCAGTCGCAATACGCTCTCTGTCCTCTGTGGCTCAGATGGATACAGCGTCTGCCATGTAAGCAGGAGATCCTGGGTTCGAGTCCTGGTCCGGTCACATATTTTCACCTGTCCCCGTTCATATGTATCAACGCCCGTCTGCAGCTGAAGGTATTAATAAATAATTCTAATTTAGTTTAGAGCAGTGATCCATATTCAAATCATCGTAACATAGTCAAAAATGGTTTTTCCGAAGATGTGAAAAGCACATCAAAAATGTGCGACGAATATTTACAGCGCTGTTACAGTTCGTTGCACGTTTTTGACATGGTTCTCACATCTTCGGAAATAACATTTTTGACTATGTTACGTAAGTCTTGAAGCGATATGTTCTATATTTTTGGCTTATGTTCAAAAAAATTTTTAATACCTGTATTACACATGAGCGTAAATTTGGTTTTCTGCCTTGTAGGTTGATTTCAAAATGGGTCTCGGCCCGAAATTAGTCATCGAGCGAATAAAAAAAGTAAAATTTGCAATTTGCAACTTGGGACTGGTTCTTCGTTGTACTGATTAATAGAAGTTGCTGACTCACAGCTACTGGAAGTTCGTAAATTTTTCTGATGTTTCGGTAACACAAATGGCCAGCATTATCCACTTTTGGAGAACTCGTCAAACAAATGTTGGCCGAAGAACCCGAGACAGAAGCCACAAACAATGTTTTCAACAAGTGGCCACGAAAGACTTACCAATTTTGTAATAATATGACAGCAAGAGGAGCAGAATATTACGCTACACTTAGCTGAAGTGAAATACTTGCAATGCACAGAGTACCATCTTGTTGATCGGTTGCCTGTTAATGTGTGTGCTAATAATATATAAAAAGTGTAGGTTTTTGGATCTGTGCTAATGAGTTTATTTACAACATAACTTCTTTTCTAAGCCATTCGGGATTTTCTTTTTTAAGGGGCTAGACCAGGGTGACACTCGATTTTGGAACTGCTATTCATTATTTTTTCAATAAAATAAAAAAGAAATTACCAAACTGTCTTTAGTCATTTATTGTACACACTTAAGATTGTATTATGTGTTTTTTAAACACAATCCTTGCACCCAGACGACACTACACGGTATCGACGAAAGGCCTTTGTGGACTTAAAGGGCGTTTGGTGGGAACTCTGAAAGCCACAATTTTGGACCCAAAACAAAATTTCAAGAACTGGTTTGAAACTGATGATACCGTCTCAAGTAGTACGTATGGGTATTAAATAAATGCCATCACGCTGAAATAAAAATCCATATTTTCGACAAAAGTCGTTATGAAACGTGTACCAGAAAAAAATGGCTCTGAGCTCTATGGGACTTCTGAGGTCATCAGTCCCCTAGAACTTAGAACTACTTAGAACATCACACACATCCATGCTCGAGGCAGGATTCGAACGTGCGACCGTAGCGGTCGCGCCGTTCCTGACTGTAGCGCCTAGAACCGCTCGGCCACCCCGACCGGCGTGTACCAGAAGTCTAGACTAAAATAAATAGCAAAAATCCTCCGTACTCAAATAGAATGGACTCACGAGTTACAAAAAGACCTAACGTAATTGCATGTAATTGCTCTCGCAAACTTGAGAAACGTTGTTTTGAAAAACAAGCGTTGTTTAAAGTTTCAACTTGTGTTTTTTAATATTTAAGTTGAACAAACCTTTAATGGACAATGCCAGCACCGCACAATTGGCCTTTTTTTCGCTAATATCGAAACGCACTCATTTTGGCGAAATTATATCAATTAACTGGCATCTATTTACCAACCGAAACATTTTTGCACGATTGGAATTACGTTTCGAACTTCTAACCGTATAAATATATTTGTCTGTCGCTTCCAAGCATTCATGTTTTACTTCACATACAAAAACAAGCGAAGTGCTAAGTTAAGCAGACGCAAGACAAGCACATGCTTTCAGACTGTTTACCATAAACGAATCTTTTTACCGAGAGAAATCTTGTTGCGAATAGTATTTTAGTTTATAGTAATGCCCTCTCTGAAACTATACGAAATTAATAGGAACACTATTCCATTGGTGAATATTATAGTATTACGTTGGTTACATTCGAGCGGTTGGATGCAAGAAGTCTCAGTTTTAACATATTTTAACAGTTATTGGATCTTTATGTAACTGACCCTTAAAAATAGATTCGCTAAGGAACATTTTAAGCTAATAAAGAAATTAGGTTAAAAAATTCTGCTCTGATTCATCCCCTTAAATCTGGTTTTCGTTTCGATCGATCAGTGGTGATCGTAATGCGCTTCACACGCTCTTCTTCCAACACAGGTTCTCGAAATTTACCTAATATGGCTTTGCAAGAAGTAACTTGTCTTCCTCTCACGGAAGCAGATTTAAGTTCTCACAAAACACACGCAGGTCGCATGGCACTACCGGTGATCTAACTTACAGTTTAAAGTGCGCTTGTCGGTGAGAATGATGATCTTCATTGCAAGGTAAAACAATGTAATACCATTTATAATGCAGAGATGAGGTACCAGCCCATGCATTGCATACGCAGATATCAGAACAACTCTCAAGCTGATCTGCGTAACAAGACAAAATTCCCAAACTCGGTGCACGTGTCACCTAGGGGCTCTAAGATACAATTCGTTAACTAGCGAGAATTTGTTCCGTGATCTTGGAAAAACATATGGCTGCCACCGGCGCGCTACAAGCGCCATGAGGGGAGCAACTTCGCGCGCGCGAACTGCTAAAATAAATTTCGTGATTAGATACGGTTTTTCTTCAGCGTTCTACATCGTTTTCGAAGTCTGTGTTCGTTGCCTCTGGCTGGCAGCGGGCGGCGGTAAATAAGAACGGCAGAGGGGTAGAGGCCCGTGCCGACCCGGCACCGGAGCGCTGGCTTGTATCGCCCCTGCTGACAGCTTCACTCCCGCAAGGCAGCTGTAATAGCACTGCTCGTCCGAACGTGGCTGCGTCTACGTACTGGCGGAAAACAAAACACTAGAATTTGGTAACTCTTCAGAAAACGCCTCCTGAGTTCACCCACGAACTCGGCAACTTCTAGCTGCTCGTGACAGACCAACTGCGCGAACGCAGCAAACTGTTCCAGATCTGAACGGAGCAAGTGCACGACCTCCGCCACTCTTTACCAATGTTGTAAATACTGGACCAATCCACAAAATATAAAAGAAAACAAATGATACACAGAGTAATGAATGGAAGTAAAATGAGCCCCAGGACAGCTATAACTGGTGATTGATTGTCACAACTGTTTCGCTGCATTAAAACAGAATCCTCAGGTGAAAGCAGTGTCACTTTAGCACTCCTAGTGGCCCAAAAGCTTCGTAGTAAAAAATCAGACCCCTGAAGAGGGGGAGTCGTCGATATGAATAAAATAGGAGATCGGGGCGATTACTGTGTTGTCGAGCCTGTGATGGCTGCAAGGGTACCGGGCGGAAGTACACGTCTGACCGCCTTCCGTGCTGTAGCCTTATCAGGTCCGACACCGCACTATTCACCCCATTTCCTGTTTTGCTTATTTTGACCGCTTCCCCTCTTCAGGCGTCTGATTTTTGACGACGAATATTTTGGACGTCGTCGTACGCTAATGTGACACAGTTTTCACCTGCAGCGAAACCGGTTGTGACAACAAAGAAATCACCAATTACAGCTGTCTTGCGGTTCATTATGAAGTTGTCCGCCCCGGTAGCTGAGTGGTCAGCGTGACAGACTGTCAATCCTAAGGGCCCGGGTTCGATTCCCGGCTGGGTCGGAAATTTTCTCCGCTCAGGGACTGGGTGTTGTGCTGTCCTAATCATCATCATTTCATCCCCATCGACACGCAGGTCGCCGAAGTGGCGTCAAATCGAAAGACCTGCACCAGGCGAACGGTCTACCCGACGGGAGGCCCTAGCCACACGACATTTCCATTATGAAGTTTAACTGCTGTGGCTTGTCACATTACAAAAATGTATATAAACAGAAAGACTTTATTACAATTTCAGCGTAGAAACAATTCCCTGAAAATATTTGCATGAGGGGCGTTCAATAAGTAATCCAAAGATGTAATGCAGTCGCCGGCCTTTTCCATTGTTCTGGTCTTTGTATAACGAAGCCAACCCAAGTGTTTGTATCTTTCCTCTACTGAAATATGTAGAAAAAAATAGTGTTTGTCCAAATTTAAGATGGAAAATTGTTTTAACCTCCGCGACTTAAACAATGTACCCAACACTTAGTATCGTGAATGATGCATAGCTAATTTTAAGAAATAATTTAATTTTAGGAATAACCGTATTGCACTGTGTTTTCAAAATAGGCAAATAATATTCTATGCTAATTATGACAGTTTGCGTTTACCAGTAATACGGTTTTTTAAATTATATACCATATTTGTACTCAGAAAACTTGAGCCAGGTGGAACCGACAAGCAGTAATCAAGACTGATGGGAAGGCAACCTTGATTCTCACACGGATGAACTGTTCGAAGTCAATTGCCACCGTTTTTGAATTAAAGGACAGTTGCTTCTTGCTGCATTCATCTTCAACACGCCGTATAATTTTCAAACATTTTTCCTTCTTTTATATTTTATAATGAAAAACACTATTGGTATGTAAAATCCTTATGAATAATTGTGGAGCGTAAATAACTGGAGAAAGTGTTCCGCTGCATATTGAAAAGTACTATCCATCAATATAGTTTCGCGCTGACACACGTAACGTAAATTGGAGTCCGCCGAAAAAAATACAGCATGACCACTTTCCTTTCGTAACTGTCACCTCCATCTGCGATAAGGCAACCTGATTTTCCACTGCTGATTTTGGCAGTTTCGCCACAGTTTTCAGGCGAGCGTTCATACAGTTTTCACGCAGATGCCTTTGTTCCCTCTCGTCGCCATTCACGTACGAGAAAAGAGACATCGTGTGGACGTGTGTTGTACTCTAGAAAGAGCAGCGTTTTCCAGGCCGATGCTATTTTGTAGCTACACCTGCGAGGAACACTGTCCATTTGGTCAAACAAACATTCGACAAGCTGTTTGTAACGTCGGCCATTAACGGCGGAGATGTTGTTACAAGAATATTCACCGCCGCCACGGCTGTAAATCTCAGCTAACAGCTTTACGCCCTGCTGTGTTCTTAAAACATGACGGGTTTGCCTGTCCTTCTCTGACTGACGTGCTTACTGTATCGACTGTATCGACGTTATGTTTAACCATCCTTCATTCCTCGTGGATTATCGTCCCTGTGCACATCACAAAGTAGATGAATGTAAGCCTCTTTCATTAAATAACGTACAGCCGTGTTCATAAGGTAAGGGGTTTTAGGAATCCGCCTAACAAGAGGCACAACTATCATGTGTGCACTAGAAGTTGCTCTTGCAATGCTCGATCGAGGAAACCAGGTACGGGGGTAATACCAAAAGTAAGGTCTCCTATTTTTTTATAAGTACACAACTCTGTGTGGCAATTGGTCACACTGTTATGAAGACTGCTTCACGCGCTGTGTGTAAACATGCGCACGCCGCGCTGAGGCGCTCAGTCATAGCTCGGCAGCCGTTGAGAATTTAGCCTCTGTTGGATGTTACCGCTAAGTGCGAATTGCGCGCAGTTATTCGGTTTTTGAATGCAAAGGGCACTGCGTCGATTGAAGTCCATCGCCAATTGACGGAAGTGTATGGTGAGTCGTGCATGGATGTCAAAAATGTTCGTAAGTGGTGTAGAGAGTTTGCAGCTGGTCGGACCGAAATTCACTATGAACAAAGGAGCGGGAGACAGTCAATTTCTGAGAAGACAGTGTTGAAGGTTGAGCAACGCATGCGTGAAGATCGGTGGATCACCCTGGATGATCTCTGCACGTTGGGTCCTGAGGTTTCCCGAAGCACCACTCACAGAATTTTAACGGAAACACTGAACTACCGGAAGGTGTGGGCAAGATGGGTGCCACATGCTTCCCACGCATTTCTTCACCGCCTTGCAGCCGAACAGGACAACTTTCTGGACTCAATTGTCACGGGTGACGAAACCTGGGCATACCACTTTACACCTAAGACCAAACAACAATCACCCCAGTTCATAACTTTCTGAACAGCAAGGCAGCGAACTGGTATGCCATGGGCATACAAAAACTGCCACAGCGTCTACAAAAATGCATCGACAGAAATGTTGATTATGTCGAAAAATAGCTAAATGTTCAAGCTATAAACTGATGTAAACCATTGTAGAAATACAGAGGTCTATGTGCTTATTAAAAATAGGAGACCTTACTTTTGGGATTACCCTCGTAGATTTGTTGTGTCTAGGCTTAAGGCCGCTGGTATAGATCAAACTTGTTTGTCAAATTGGCTGTTTCCTATCCATGGATTTGTGAAGCAAGCGCGGAGATGTTGCCCAAAGTTTGTCAAATATAACCTCAATTATGAAGCAGCAGTCTGGATCATGTCACGAAGTATTTTGACTCTAGCGGGAATAGCTACCAATGTAGATAAAATATTTCTTGCAGTGACTTTGGCACTGTGTGTGTAAAAAAGTAAAAGATAGGCTGAAATTGGGAGACAAATACATCGATGCAAATCTGCTAAAGGAAATAGTTCACTCAGAGCTTAGTGATATCAACTTTGTCAAATTAGACAGTAAACTCTAATAACTTTAATATTACTTCGCAACCACAATGAAAAAGATTACACAAGTATGAGAAAATGTTTTCCCTTCTACTTGGTGCTCTAATGAAAGTTCATTAAAATCTACAGCGTGGGAACATATTCATCGTCCGTGGAAGAACTAGTGAGGGTTTTTCGTTTAATATTCATTTTTTCCTTACCGTCTTCCTGTGACTGGGAAAGACGCAACACCTCTACCACTTTGGCAGTTGACTGTGTTGTTTTCTTTCTATTCTCCATCGTGGTTTCCATAGTTGTTTCGATTCACGATACAATGGGATAAATTGTAATAAAATTCTTTGTCGCTAAACAAATGCGGCCACAAATCGGCACAAACGACGTCCACTACTTCTTAAATCTGCTGTCGATCATAATTCCTCTGAGCCACATCAAACACACTCTATGTTTCAGAAACATGTCAAACAAAGCCACACACTGCTAGATATTTAACAAAACTAGTGAAGTTCGACAAAGTGTTTGATAGTTTATAGGGATTTTACGAAAGGTGTTTCACTTAGGTGCCTCCCACATAAATTACAGGGTGTCCCAAACAAACCGGTACGATTCAGTCCGAGATTCAAGTAACAATGAACTAACTAAAAAGAATATATTATACTGACGTGAACAAACCTATAGTTATCTGCTGTAAGTAGACTGTTTAGGTTTTTATGTTGGTAACGCCACGTAGCGCTCTGTATGAAAATCACTGGCTGTGCTGAGTGCAGTCTGTGGCTGGTTGGCATTGTTGGAATATTCGCTATTGTAGCGCTGGGCAGCTGGATGTGAACAACGTGTAGCGTTGCGCAGTTGGAGGTGAGCCGCCAGCAGTGGTGGATGTGGGGAGAGAGATGGCGGAGTTTTGCGAGCGGATGATCTGGATGTGTGTCCAACAGAGACAGTAAATTTGTAAGACTGGATGTCATGAACTGATATATATATTATGACTTTTGAACACTATTAAGGTAAATACATTGTTTGTTCTGTATCAAA
Organism: Schistocerca serialis cubense; assembly: GCF_023864345.2. Taxonomy (NCBI): domain Eukaryota; kingdom Metazoa; phylum Arthropoda; class Insecta; order Orthoptera; family Acrididae; genus Schistocerca; species Schistocerca serialis. The sequence continues at coordinate 308,570,067 of NC_064646.1, read as the reverse complement.
ATCTTTCATTTGCTAAGTATGCCTATCAGTAGTTAGTGGCCTCAGTAGTTAAAATCTTTTATTTAGCTGGCAGTGTTGGCGCTCGCTGTATTGCAGTAGTTTGAGTGACGAAGATTCTTGTGAGGTAAGTGATTTATGAAAGGTATAGGTAGTCAGGGCCATTCTTTTGTAGGGATTGTTGAAAGTCAGATTTCGTTGCGCTAAAAATATTGTGTGTCAGTGTATTGATGATCAGAATAAGTAAAGAGAGATATGTCAGAGCACGTTCAGTTTTGCTCAGCTGTTTGAAAATCAAATAACGTAAGGGGTTTACCAGCACAGTAATTCATAAATTTTTCTAAGGGGACGTTTCACTGTTTATAAGAGATGCTGGAAGTGGTGACCATGAGCATCCAGGAATCGCTGACTTTGTGTGATGATGTTACCACCAACGTGAAGCAATTTTACAGGAGTGATTATTTCCTCAAGTAATGTTCCATTTAAGATCGTGTTTTGTGCGAGGATTGTCAGTATACATTTTGATTTTTAGTGTACCCCACAAATAAAAATCTCACGATGTTAAGTGTGGGGGCATTTGACGGCGGAGGCCTCTACTGACAAGTCGGTCTTTAGAGAACACGTTGGTGGTATAGGTCACACTTTAGTTGGATGTATGAGCAGTTTCTCCATCTTGTTGGACTACTGCATACAGTTCTCTGCATACAGTTCTCTGCATATATTAACTGCGCATAAAGAACCAGATCTCTAGATATCTGGCATTGTTTAAGTTCTAACTGAATAGAATGCGCATGCCGGACAGGGCACGCCATCCAACTACCTTCTCTGAGTGGAGAGGTTGTCTGACATGAAGTAAATAAGGGGTTCTAGTCACCGTTAGCAACTTGTTAACAGCCAATTACAGTAATGAACTGTTTTCCTGTTCTTCAAATTTCAGCTATTACTTTTGTTGTGGATTGGCAAGACAGCCAACCCACTATGAGAGGAAGCCGAAAGGCACGCGTTTTAGCTCACGCAGGCTGGCGTGAGGTCTGGAACAGGTCAAGGAAATGAGACTAACAAAAAACGTACGTAGCTGCTGGAATACTTAACTTTAATCCATAATAGGTGAACATCGCTCTTGACGGTACATGTTTTACAGTATCAATAGTCACTGGTAATGGCGCCTTGCTAGGTCGTAGCAAATGACGTAGCTGAAGGCTATGCTAACTACCGTCTCGGCAAATGAGAGCGTAATTTGTCAGCACGGTGACTCAGCCTCACTATTGTCAGCGTCCTGCACCAATCAACACGTAGCATCCACTTAGTCATTGTCCATCAGACAAAACAAGACCACATGGTAGGCACAGTATGGGCGAAAGTCTGCCTAGTGGCCTCACACACTTGTAATAGCAGTGAGAGCCTTTGACAGCCGAGTATTACGTCTACTACTCGCGAGACGTACGTGATTCACGGGACCGGATGACAAATCGGATGATATCCGCCGGCCATCGTCTGCACAACACGGCGAGGTGCTACGGTCTCCATATAGATCTACATTTTCATCTGCATCGATTCTCTGCAATCCGCCTTACACCGCGTGGCGAAGGGTACTCTATACCACTACTAATCATTTCCTTTCCTGTTCCACTCGGAAACAGAACGAAGGTAAAACAATTACCTAAATGGCTCCGTATGAGCCCTAATTTCTCTTATCTTATCTTCAAGGACTTACGAGCAATGCACGTTGGTCGGCCACTGTGGCCGAGCCGCTTCAGTCCGGAACCGCGCTGCTGCTACGGTCATAAGTTCGAATATTGCCTCGGGCATGGATGTGTGTGATGTCCTTAGGTTAGTTAGGTTTAAGTAGTTCTAAGTCTAGGGGACTGTTGACCTCAGATGTTGTCCCATAGTGCTTAGAGCCATAATGCATATTGGAGGCAACAGAATCGTTCTGCAGTCATCCTCAAATGTCAGTTCTCTACATTCTCTCAATAACGTTTCTAGAAAAGAATGCCACCTTCCCTCCAGGGATTCCCATTTGAGTTCCCGAAGCACTTGCATGTTGTTCGAAGCTACCGGTAACAAATATAGCAGCATGCCTCTGAATTACTTCGTTATCTTTCTTTAATCCGACCTAGTTCGGATCCCAAACACTCGGGCAGTACTCAAGAATAGGTCGCACCAGCGTCCTAAATGCAGTCTCCTTTACAGATGAACCACACGTTCCAAAGTCGACCATTCGCCTTTCCTGCAACTATCCTCACATACTCGTTCCAATTCATGTCGCTTTGCAGCTTTACGCCAAGATATTTAAACGACGTGACTGTGCCAAGCAGTCGGTCGCGGTAGCCGAGCGGTTCTAGGCGCTTCAGTCCGGAACCTCGCAACTGCTACGGTCACAGTTTCGAATCCTGCCTCGGGCATTGATGTGTGTGATGTCCTTAGGTTGCTTAAGTAGTTCTTCTAGGGGACTGATGACCTCCGATGTTAAGTCCCATAGTACTCAGGGCCATTTTGTGCCAAGCAGTACACTACCAATACAGTACCCGAACATTACAAGTTTGTTGACGCACGGAGTGGCCGCGCGGTTTAAGGCGTCATGTAACGGATTGCTCAGCCCCTCCCGCCATCGGTTCGAATCCTCCCTTCGGCATGACTCTGTGTGTTGTTCTTAGGATAAGTTAATTTAAGTAGTGTGTAAGTCTAGGGACCGATGACCGATGACCTCAGCAGTTTGGTCCCTTAGGAACACACACAAGAGTTTGTTTTTCCTACTCATCCGCATTAACTTACATTTTCCCTAATTTAGAGCTAGCTGACATTCATCACACCTACTAGAAATTTTGTCTAAGTCATCTTGTATCCTCCTACAGTCACTCAACGTCGACACCTTACCGTACATTGCTTCCCACCCTATCCGCCAAATCATTTACACTACTGGCCATTAAAATTGCTACACCACGAAGATGACGTGCTACAGACGCAAAATTTAACCGACAGGAAGAAGATGCTGTGATATGCAAATGATTAGCTTTTCAGAGCATTCACACAAGGTTGGCACCGGTGGCGACACCTACAACGTGCTAACATGAGGAAAGTTTCCAATCGATTTCTCACACACAAACAGCAGTGGACCGGCGTTGCCTGGTGAAACGTTTTGTGACGCCTCGTGTAAGGAGGAGAAAGGCGTACCATCACGTTTCCGACTTTGATAAAGGTCGGATCGTAGCCTATCGCGATTGCGGTTTATCGTATCGCGACATTGCTACTCGCGTTGGTCGAGATCGAATGACTGTTAGCAGAATGTGGAATCGGTGGGTTCAGGAGGGTAATACGGAACGCCGTGCTGGATCCCAACGGCCTCGTATCACGAGCAGTCGAGATGACAGGCATCTTATCCGCATGGCTGTAACGGATCGTGCAGCCACGTCTCGATCCCTGAGTCAACAGATGGGGACGTTTGCAAGACAACAACCATCTGCACGAACAGTTCGATGACGTTTGCAGCAGCATGGACTCTCAGCTCGAAGACCATGTCTGCGGTTACCCTTGACGCTGCATCACAGACAGGAGCGCCTGCGATTGTGTACTCAACGACGAACATGGGTGCATGAATGGCAAAACGTAATTTTTTCGGACGAATCCAGGTTCTGTTTACAGCATCATGATGGTCGCATCCGTGTTTGGCAACATCGCGGTAAGCGCATATAGGAAGCGTGTATTCGTCATCGCCATACTAGCGTATCACCCGGTGTGATGGTATGGGGTGCCGTTGGTTACGCGTCTCGGTCACCTCTTGTTCACATTGACGGCACTTTGAACAGTGGACGTTACATTTCAGATGTGTGACGACCCGTGGCTCTACCCTTCATTCGATCCCTGCCAAACCCTACATTTCAGCAGGATAATGCACGACCGCATGTTGTAGGTCCTGTACGGGCCTTTCTGGATACAAAAAAATGTTCGACTGCTGCCCTGGCCAGCACATTCTCCAGATCTCTCACCAATTGAAAACGTCTGGTCAATGGTGGCCGAGCAACTGGCTCGTCACAATACGCCAGTGATTACTCTTGATGAACTGTGGAATCGTGTTGAAGTTACATGGGCAGCTGTACCTGTACACGCCATCCAAGCTCTGTTTGACTCAATGCCCAGGCGTATCAAGGCCGTTATAACGGCCGAAGGTGCAGCAATTTTAATGGCCAGAAGTGTATGTAGACAGAGAATAACAGCGGGCCTATCACATTTTCCTGCGGCACCCCTGACAGGCTAGGCAACACGTTATTATGCACTACTCTTGGTCCTCATTGGTATTATTTCTCTCTCGTGCGCGCTTCTCAACCTTAGAGTAGGGATGAGAAAAACCGTCCGGTTAAAACTCATATCGAAATAACGAGTATTTTTCGGTATTTGTTTGAGCACGGTATTTTTATAATTTTTTACTAATAATCTAGTAAAAAACCAAAATATCAATTAGTCATAGCAGTGGTGGTAAAATTTTTGGTTTTTAAATAAACCTCTTTCAAAAAACGAGTTATTTTTATTCGGCAAATTTCCCTTGCTTTGAAATATTGCGTTAAATTAGAAAGCAGGAAACGCGGGCAGCGCTGTTTTAATAACAACGCCGGTAAAAAATAGCAACAAACGCATGGCGTAAGAATTGATACAATATTGCTGAGACAATAATGTTCCTGTTACCTTGTGGCGTGGCCTATTAAATGGTACGCGTGTGCATGCAGTGTGCAAGACTTCCCACATTTCGTCTATAGCCGACCGTAGTGGCTGAGCGGTTCTAGGCGCTACAGTCTGGAACCGCGCGACCGCTACGGCCGCAGATTCGAATCCTGCCTCGGGCATGGATGTGTGTGATGTCCTTAGGTTAGTTAGGTTTAAGTAGTTCTAAGTTCTAGGGGACAGATGACCTCAGAAGCTAAGTCCCGTAGTGCTGAGAGCCATTTGAACCATCTCATCTATATTGTGGTTTCTCACTGTCGTCGTCAGACATGAGTTGCATTATACGAGGGCAGTTCAATAAGTAATGCAACACATTTTTTTTCTGAAACAGGGGTTGTTTTATTCAGCATTGAAATACACCAGGTTATTCCCCAATCACAACACTATTTTTCAACGTAATCTCCATTCAATGCTACGGCCTTACATCACCTTGAAATGAGGGCCTGTATGCCTGCACGGTACCATTCCACTGGTCGATGTCGGAGCCAACGTCGTACTGCATCAAAAACTTCTTCATCATCCGCGTAGTGCCTCCCACGGATTGCGTCCTTCATTGGGCCAAACATATGGAAATCCGACGGTGCGAGATCGGGGCTGTAGGGTGCATGAGGAAGAACAGTCCACTGAAGTTTTGTGAGCTCTTCTCGGGTGCGAAGACTTGTGTGAGGTCTTGCGTTGTCATGAAGAAGGAGAAGTTCGTTCAGATTTTTGTGCCTACGAACACGCTGAAGCCGTTTCTTCAATTTCTGAAGAGTAGCACAATACACTTCAGAGTTGATCGTTTGACCATGGGGAAGGACATCGAACAGAATAACCCCTTCAGCGTCCCAGAAGACTGTAACCATGACTTTACCGGCTGAGGGTATGGCTTTAAACTTTTTCTTGGTAGGGGAGTGGGTGTGGCGCCACTCCATTGATTGCCGTTTTGTTTCAGGTTCGAAGTGGTGAACCCATGTTTCATCGCCTGTAACAATCTTTGACAAGAAATTGTCACCCTCAGCCACATGACGAGCAAGCAATTCCGCACAGATGGTTCTCCTTTGCTCTTTATGGTGTTCGGTTAGACAACGAGGGACCCAGCGGGAACAAACCTTTGAATATCCCAACTGGTGAACAATTGTGACAGCACTACCAACAGAGATGTCGAGCACTGAGTTGTTTGATGGTGATCCGTCGATCATCTCGAACGAGTGTGTTCGCACGCTCCGCCATTGCAGGAGTCACAGCTGTGCACGGCCGGCCCGCACGCGGGAGATCAGACAGTCTTGCTTGACCTTGCGGCGATGATGACACACGCTTTGCCCAACGACTCACCGTGCTTTTGTCCACTGTCACCGTAGACATTCTGCAAGCGCCTATGAATATCTGAGATGCCCTGGTTTTCCGCCAAAAGAAACTCGATCACTGCCCATTGTTTGCAACGCACACCCGTTACAGACGCCATTTTAACAGCTCCGTACAGCGCTGCTACCTGTCGGAAGTCAATGAAACTATACGAGGCGAAGCGGGAATGTTTGAAAATATTCCACAAGAAATTTCCGTTTTTTTCAACCAAAATTGGCCGAGAAAAAAAAAGTGTTGCATTACTTATTGAACTGCCCTCGTAGAATTGCACGATTCCAAGTCTGGAAGCAAATTCCAGAGATCGGTATCACTGAAGTACAATACTCTGTTCGGCATAAAAGATTAAAAATTGGCGGAGCCACAACCAACTTGCCATATCACACGAGGACAAACTTAAATTTTAACAATTGATTCATAGTTTACGATAAAAATAGAAAGTATCTGTTCTGCTACTTGTGTCTATATCACAGGCCTTTATTTGCTTATAACCCTTGAAAATGGACAAATTAACCTGAAAAATAGAGTCCTCAGTTTCAGTTTTCACCCTTTTGCACTGATGCTAAAATAAGTGGTACAATCCTAGCTCACAAATTGATTTTCGAGTTAAGTTTTTAAAAATTACAATCACTAGGAGAGTACTGGTGATCTTTTGTAGTATTCAAAGACTTATTTTTTTTTCGAGAAAAGCAGCGAACGGTGCACGGATTAAGTTTTCTTTTATTTTTCTATTTAAATTAACGTTCTGATTCCATGTATCTTGAAACTGAGACAGTCAAAATTATTCAGTCTTTGTTAGATTTCTGCGTTTATTAATGGAAATAATAGGAATAAGAAAACTGAAAATTGATTATTTCAGAAACCGGTTGATTATAACAATCAGGTTAAACTAGAGATGAAAGAATCCGATATAACCGAAAACCGCCTGTTTCAGCCATAAGCGCCATCCCTACTTTATAGTGGCTTCCTTAGTATCATCCAGTAACTTTTAATTTTAATTGATGCTTGGTTATACGTGAAACCTGATACTAAACACCAATGCACTCTTTCCTCCCGATCCATTGCTTAATATTCGTTGGTTGAAATCTTAAATGCAAAATACACTTCAGCTAATTTTATGTCACCTGTTGTTATAATTTTCTAAATCCCCGCAATCCCCATAATGTGATTTGATTAATCAATGTACAAACTGAGTATATCTCGCTTACCAACCGTAAACCAAGCAGTCACATGCTTCCAAGTCTCCAAGGCACAGCACCACCCTTTTTTTTTTTTTTTTTTTGTTTTTACGTGGAATAGGTGGTGGGGTATGTGTAGTATCACAAGTCATGGTTCTACTCCAGAACGAATTTTCACTCTGCAGCGGAGTGAGCACTGATATGAAAGTTCCTGGCTGATTAAAACCGTGTGCCGGGCTGGGTCTCGAACTCGGGACCTGTAACTTTCTAGGCAAGTGCTCTACCAACTGGGCTACTCAACCACAACTCACGAACCCTCCTCACAGCTTTACTCCCGCCAGTACCTCATCTCCTACCTTATAAACTTCACAGAAGCTCCTCTGTGAACCTTGCAAGACTAGCACTCCTGGAAGAAAGGATATTGCAGAGATATGGCTTAGCCACAGTTGGTAGAATACTTGTTCGCGAAAGGCAAAGGTCTCGCGTTCGAGTCTCGGTGCGGCACACAGTTTTAATCTGCCAGGAAGTTTCATATCAACGCTCACTCTGCTGCAGGGTGAAAATTTTATTTTCGAAACATCCCCCAGGCTGTGGGATGTGCTAGGCTTGCAAGCTTCGCAGGAGAGTTTCTGTGAAGTTTGGAAGCTAGGGGACGAGTTCCTGGCGGAAATAAAGCTGTGAGAACGGGTCGTCAGTCGTATGTGGGTAGCTTAGTCGGTAGAGCACATGCCCACAAAAGGCAAAGGGTCCCGAGTTCTAGTCGCGGTCCAGCACATAGTTTTAATCTTCCAGGAAGTTTCAGTAGGACCTTTGATGTTCAAGTTATACACTACCTGATAGACAGTATCCAGACACCTGTCAGTGGACGTTAACATGGAGTACGTCCATCCTTCGCCTTTATAATGGTTTGAACTCAGTTGGAGACTCAGACAGGTGTCTGAATATCTGTGGAGGAATGGCAGTCCAACTTCCTGAAGAGCCGAAACCAGAGAAGGTAGTGATGTTGGACGCTGTGGTCTGACTCATCCCGAAGCTGTGTCATTGGGTTCAGGTCGGTTCAAAAATGGTTCAAATGGCTCTGAGCACTATGGGACTTAACATATTAGGTCATCAGTCCCCTAGAACTTAGAACTACTTAAACCTAACTAACCTAAGGACATCACACACATCCATGCCCGAGGCAGGATTCGAACCTGCGACCGTAGCAGTCCCGCGGTTCCGGACTGCAGCGCCTAGTACCGCAAGACCACCGCGGCCGGCGTTCAGGTCGGAACTTTAGACAAGCGAGTCCGTTTCAGGAATGTTATCGTCCATAAACCACTGCCTCACAGATGCTGCTTTATAACAGGGTGCGTTTTGGTGCTGATACAATTGACAGCTAGATATGTTTTCTAATTGTTATTGAAAGGTAACTTGTTTGAACTATTTAATTGATTGAGAATGTTGGCAAAATTTAGTGTACTAACAACATTTATTTTTTCAAACAAGACAAAAATTACACTAAACAAGTTATAGATTGAATTCCCTAAACAACTGACAGATTACTCCACTGGGTGGATCCTTGTTGGCAAAGACAGTTTAACTAGGTGATCAGTGAGTCAAGTGCTCTGACCCTAAAAATGTGGATAACGCAAGCTGAATTGACATGACGCTGAGCAGACTTTGATTGATCAAATCTACTGAAATTTCTCTACATAGGTGCAGTTGAGATCAAGTGGTGATTGAGATCTTTACGCCCTGACAATGCCAGAGCGGCAGAGGAGGTGAGACGTGGAGGGGGTACCTGTGAATCGATCGCGGCTATGAAAGAAATGCAAAAATCTCACGGTCAAACAATCAGGCAGATGGATAGCAATTTACTCTCTACCAGAGCCCTGAAATCACAGTAGATTCCAGTGTGTGACACACCTGTTCGATAGTCGAACCAAGGACGAATTTGGCACACTTACATGACAGAGCACACAAGAATACCAATCGTCAAGACTGATAAACCAAAAACGAATATGTGTGCTCTCAGCAAATGAGTAGCCCGAGATGTTTGAAGTCACACTGTTGGTACAGTAAGAACTTCACTACAGGCTCTCCAGTCTATACTACTCGCAAGTGAAGTCAGTCTCAGGACAGGTCACAACTAGCAACCACACATGCCAGAGCTTCGACGAGAAGTGCTTACAGACCAAAGTCCCGCACCCGAGTGCTTTGCACTTCTCTAGAAAAAATTCCATTTTTCCGCAAATTGCACGAACAACACCGCCTTTACCCCATCTTGAGCCCATCACAAGGCTCTAGAGGTGCTAAATTTCCCCTCCCACATGACAAACAAACTCATGTCGAACAAGGGCAAGAGTTAAGAAACCTGTGTCTCTGAAAAAAAAAATACTGGTGGAAGAGATGATTCTCTCCAAAGTCGTATCTCTTCCCACAGCAACAAGCGATCAGATACAATCTCAAAGATCTTTATTTAAATCGCCTGTGCCTTGGAGCTTGTTAGTCCTAGTTATGAGGTGTAATACAGATTGTATCTCTAAGTGTTTCTCAGATGCCAGTGTTCTTATACAACAGGGGTGGCTAAGGGAAGTGGTGCACTGGCCTACTTGTACTATCAGTGAACACGAAAACATGTGAATTTTTATTATGTGTGGCTCTGCACACAATGTCCAGTTTATGACTCCACTGGGTAGACGCATTCCTTTAGACTGTCACCCCTGCCCAGGCTTCTGCTGGCGCCACAGCAGGTATCATGGCATTGCTCTGCTGGAGCCCAGTCTCAATGAGGGGCTGCCCTGTTTTCCATGTATGGCTGTAGGCCTGTCTGACAGGATTTACTGAGGGATGGACTCACCGCCTATTGCAGCTCCCAGCAAGTCGTTTCTACGAGCTAAGAATCATAAAAATTCCTAATGCTTTTAGTGTCCTACCAGTCTCCTTCAACGTCTGCTCTTGCAGACCTCAGCTAATACTTTCTAGATGGACTCATGTCCATGTAGAAAGTATTTACTGAGGTTAACGAAGGTGATGTTGGCCTGATGTACTTGACGATGCTCTTTAGCTACACTGTCTAAAGGATCGTACTAAGAAATACCAAATTAAGATCAGCCTGAAGATGCCTAAATAAGGTGAAACGCGTAGTTGATAAATAAAAAAAGAACTAAAATTTCAACCAAGACTGTTTTCAACTAATACTACTGAACACTGGTTTGCTGATTGATGCCATGGATGGATTGGAAGAAAATATGAATTTCTGACTAAATCGACTCACGAATCTGAAGCCTGTTTCTCTACAGAACGTCAGATTTATGCACCACCATCATCGTCATCATTATCATCGTCATCACCGTTGTCGTCGTCGAAATCTGTACCCAACGAAGTCGGAAAGCAACCGCAGGACGATGGAGGTGAAATGGAAGGTGAAATGGAACATTAAAGTGGTTAAAACAGACTCGTGGAAGGTATATGAATTAAGTATTATGATGGATCCTTACCAGGTAGAGGTATTACTTTTGTTTACGTTTGCCAATAAATGAACGCTTGATGTACTTCCTTTTTTGTGTCACTTCTCCTTTACATGTGATGCACCAGCAGTGTCAGACATCATGTTTATTCCCACTGACCTTGACAGCCGTGTTCCAAGGTTTTGAGTTCCTGATGGAACCGTTCACCATGTTCCTCAGATGTTTAATCCAATTTTTCTTGAAAATTGCCTAAGTGTGATAGTAGAACATCTAGTTATAGAGAGACCTAGCATCCTAATTTTTCTTGAAAATTGCCTAAGTGTGATAGTAGAACATCTAGTTATAGAGAGACCTAGCATCCTACCTGTTTAAATGACTGTAGCATATCTTCCACTATTTCCCTGTAATCAGTTTCTTATTCTGGCCAAGGAAATGGTGCACAACATTTTTTTTAAACTTTGCAAGTTTGCTGTTCTATTTCCGTCACTCTGTTTTCAAAGTGCTCATCAGACATTAATTTACGTATATATGGCCCAATAAATGTCCCTTCTTTCAACTCTACAGCCGATACATTCGGGAATTGGCTACACAGGCATTGGAAACAGTTTCCTGTTTTATCCGGTGCTTTCAGATACTGTTTCATCAGTCCTAATTTGATGTACAGTGAATGCAGAAAAATATGATTTGGATTAACCAAATGTTCATTCTCAATGTTCTTCAGTCCCGCTATCAGGTTTTGCATCTTAGTCCACTCTCTCCTATACCATTGCTCACCATATGCTCTGCTGTCCCATTCACACATATGGCAAGGCATCTTGCTGGCCAAGAAGAATGCCAGTCACTTTAAAGTCACCACGCACAAGCCACTGGTGTCCTTCATACTTGCAGATTTTTAGGAGAACTTTCGTTGTACAGTATGTCTCTTTAAGTGTACTGAATACGCAATTGAAATTCACCCTAGCACATTTCCAATATGTAGCAATACCGCTTTCAAACTTCGCTTTGAAGAATCTGTAAATCTCCATTGGTTACTTTCATACTTCTGAGCTCCCACATTCGTCACTAATCCGGTGATGTCTTTCAAAACACTATTAAACCATCTTTAACAAATCCCTAAAGTCGTTACCACGATTTCTGTACATTGAATATGATGTATAGTGTGCAAGTGAATTATTTTCACCGAGACGTGATCCCTGAAATTGAGCAGAGTCTTTTGAGACTCCCAAGTATTTCACAAAATTGTTAAGTGCTATTTAAGTTAGAGGTTTCAGGTTGCTGCCGGTACCACACCCAGGACAGGTAGATTCACTGCTTTCTTTACTTCCCGATTCACGGAATTCAAATCTATCCATCGTTTATAGTTGGAGGGGACCTCGGATCGGCTGCCCTGGACCGTGAGGGTCATCTCTAGTAGCCGAAGCCAAGTTTGGATTCAAGATTTGGTTCGCCGGCCGGGTTGGCTGAGCGGTTCTAGGCGCTGCAGTCTGGAACCGCGAGACCGCTGTGATCGCAGGTTCGAATCCTGCCTCGGGCATGGATGTGTGTGATGTCCTTAGGTTAGTTAGGTTGAAGTAGTTCTAGGGGACTGATAACCTCAGAAGTTAAGTCCCATAGCGCTCAGAGCCATTTGAGCCAAGGTTTGGTTCATGTTTCTTCTGCTGTATATAGTTACTTCCGTCACACAGAAGTAACAACTATCGACATGATTATTCTGTTCGCGCCACGAGAATAGCGAAATTCAAACACTCGATATTTACCTCCACTGCACTTCCTTAATTCATCCATGCATGTTAGTGGAGCAAATGGTTTGTTCCTATCTTCGAGCTTCATGTCGAAATAATTACAGTATGATTTCTGCACAGATTGTGTTATATGTCGACTTCCTGTACTTATCACCTTAGCTCCACTGATATAACAAAATGTATCTGATTTATTCACAGATTGCCTTCCTGATATTTTTTAACACGGCTTCAATGAAACGGTGATAATGGAACGTCAGTTTTGAAGATCATTATTTCCTTCTGCTTCACGCATCTACAAACAATGCAATGTTCCCACATTTCTGTAGCTGTGGACAAAATCTTCCCAGGTGTTATTGAAAGGGGGGTGTGAGTACCAGATGCAGATACGCTTGATGAAAATTAGCGTCGCTTCAGGCATGACCAAATCTTAAGCTTACGGCAAATAAGGGAGAAGCTGAAACGGCCCATTGTTAAAGACTCTAAGGCGGATATATCTTTTAATTATACGATAAGAATTTAAATTACACTGCATAACATAGATTTCGCAGCCAATAGTAGGTTGGGAGGAGGGGTAGATAAAACTAAGGGTAATAGAAGAAATCTTATCATTTTCATGTTCAAGACTGGCAAGTTAGTAAAGAGCACCACTTACTTTCCAAACCCCAGAACTTATGTCGATCTGTGTGAATGACGTTACTAACAGACAGTCTTCGAAGTATTAGTGGCTGGTTGTGTTCTCAGTCGAAAATGTTTGTGGTGTGCGTACTGTAAGACCTTCGGTACACACACCATCAGATTATTTGACTTGTCGCTCTAACCAAGTAGGCGAGTGTCAGCAATACATCTCGTGGTCTTATCGTGGCGTGTTTATCTTCTGCCGTTAGGTCAGATGATAGAAATGCCACTTGCACACTTAGAGTAGCAGATTTACGGCGACTAACTTTAAACAGAACTTGATTAATTTTCACACACATTTACTAAAATAATAAAAAGCATAGAAATAACTTTACTTAGTTCTGGATGCTATTTACAACTGACAATCTGAAGTTCCTGTAGTCTTGGTACATTAATCTTATTCTCACATATCTCTGATACTTGACAAAAGTGTCTATACATTTATCTTCATGGCTATGTACAGGAATATGGTAATCTTATTAGGTGCAGACTGAAACTTGACTACAGACTAATGCAGACTGACTAATTGGAGGTTTGTACACTCATTATAATATCTCGCACGTTCAGGTATCACTGCACAAGTGTGATCCACAAGGAGAAAAGGTTCTACGTTAGCAGCAATCTCATTGGCTGCATTACATATTAATACGCGGATTGGCGGAAGCAGAATTTGGTCCGTCTCTAAGACAGCGCCATCTCGTAGTGCCTGCGCTGTTCTGCTTAGGGGGGCGCGCTCTATTGGGAAAGGTGTACACACTGACTACGCGGAACTATGTACACAACAATGTTAAAAAAATAAATGATGTTGTTGCTGTTGTTCCTGTAACATTTCCTACATACCTTTAAAAAATTAGCCTCCAATCTGTTATTGTTATTCATACTTTAAAGTCCACCACATTATGTCGTCAATAAAATATCGGCTCTGAGCACGGAAGTCACTAAAGGCATGAACACACCACAAGACATGTGTCAGTGTAGCAGTCTGCAAAACATTTCACAGCAAGTCGTCAATAGCACGGCCCCAGGCAGTCCAAATAATATCCAGGCAAGGTATCGCAGGGTCGTCGTACATAGAGCAGTCCGGTAGATAGCTTGATCGAGCAACCAGTACAGTGTGAAGTTCTCGGGTTGCGACTGCGGATTTTAATGGGTGCATGGTGCCAGAGGAAGCGCCCATCAAGGTGGCTTTGCCTATCTAGATGTAATCAGGGAATCATTGTCCTCTGTGTGTCCAAATCTGGTGAGACATCGATACCGCTATGTGTGATTATACACTGCCCGCATAAAGCATCAAGTGCTCGAAATATAGTACATAAATCCCAGTCTAGGCATGAAAGATCTGACTTGGCTTGGACTATCAAAACGACCTGACCTTTCAAAACGACGAGAAGTCTAACAAGTTGAGAGCAAGTAAAATTTTTGCTGAGTGCATGTCAGAGACTGGACTCCGGCTGTCTAGGTGTTGATATATTTGTGAGTAGTGGGGAGTCCTCTGTGCTTGGAGAGACAGCAACAGTCAGTGTATAGTACTGAAATATAATTAGAGAAGCTATCAGGAATTCTGAGTCTGCACGAAGTCTACTGCGATCTACCGCACCAGTCCTGACATACGAGAGTGGTTTCGCATAATAAAGGACTACATCAAGCAGGTCAAGCGGCTGCAAAGTGTTTTGTACTTTTGCGACATTTATTTTATTTAGATAGCTAGCATTAAGCTAAAACAGAATTAGATTATGTTTCTATAGTTGAAGGGGGTTGGCGAGACTTGATGCACTTTCCAAGGCCGCACAGCACCCCTCTGTCATAACACGTGATGCTGATCCTGTAGATTAACCAAATATTCCCCTTCTCCCTCCTCTCTCTCTCTCTCTCTCTCTCTCTCTATATATATATATATATATATATATATATATATATATATATATATATATATATATATATATGGTTATTACAAATGATTGAAGCGATTTCACAGCTCTACAATAACTTTATTATTTGAGATATTTTCACTATGCTTTGCGCACACATAAAAAAACTCAAAAAGTTTTTTTAGGCATTCACAAATGTTTGATATGTGCCCCTTTAGTGATTCAGCAGACATCAAGCCGATAATCAAGTTCCTCCCACACTCGGTGCAGCATGTCCCCATCAATGAGTTCGAAATCATCATTGATGTGAGCTCGCAGTTCTGGCACGTTTCTTGGTAGAGGAGGTTTAAACACTGAATCTTTCACATAACCCCACAGAAAGAAATTGCATGGGGTTAAGTCGGGAGAGCGTGGAGGCCATGACATGAATTGCTGATCATGATCTCCACCACGACCGATCCATCGGTTTTCCAATCTCCTGTTGAAAGATGAAGTCGGCGCTGTCGGTCTCCAGTTGTGGCATGAGCCAATTTTCCAGCATGTCCAGATACACGTGTCCTGTAACGTTTTTTTCGCAGAAGAAAAAGGGGCCGTAAACTTTAAACTGAGAGATTGCACAAAACATGTAAACTTTTGGTGAATTGCGAATTTGCTGCACGAATGCGTGAGGATTCTCTACCGCCCAGATTCGCAAATTGTGTCTGTTCACTTCACCATTAAGAAAAAATGTTGCTTCAACACTGAAAACAGGTTTCGTACTGAACGCATCCTCTTCCATGAGCTGTTGCAACCGCTTCGAAAATTCAAAGCGTTTGACTTTGTCATCGGGTGTCAGGTCTTGTAGCAATTGTAAACGGTAAGGCTTCTGCTTTAGCCTTTTCCGTAAGATTTTCTAAACCGTCGGCTGTGGTACGTTTAGCTCCCTGCTTGCTTTATTCGTCGACTTCCGCGGGCTACGCGTGAAACTTGCCCGCACGCGTTCAACCGTTTCTTTGCTCACTGCAGGCCGACGCGTTGATTTCCCCTTACAGAAGCTTTAAACTGCGCATACCATCGCCGAATGGAGTTAGCAGTTGGTGGATCTTTGTTGAACTTCGTCCTGAAATATCGTTGCACTGTTATGACTGACTGATGTGAGTGCATTTCAAGCACGGCATACGATTTCTCGGCTCCTGTCGCCATTTTGTCTCACTGCGCTCTCGAGCGCTCTGGCGGCAGAAACCTGAAGTGCGGCTTCAGCCGAACAAAACTTCATGAGTTTTCCTACGTATCTGTAGTGTGTCGTGACCATATGTCAATGAATGGAGCTATAGTGAATTTATGAAATCGCTTCAATCATTTGCAATAGCCCTATATATATATATATATATATATATATATATATATATATATATATATATATATATAATCCCTCTATCTCATGATTTTTCTCTTTTTCATTTCATTTTTTATTTTGATGTATATTGTGTGTAATAATTCATACTGTAATTTAAGAAGCAAACTTTCACCAAAATTGTTATTTAGTCTGCCCATGGATGCATAAAGCTTGCTTTAGTTATCCAAACTGCCGACCTGATGTTGATAACTGATGCAAAAATGTCAAAAAGTAACAGCTCTGTTGCTACTGTTAATTTCCTTGTACAATTAGATTGACCAACGATAAAGTCGTAGACCGACTACTGGAACAGCAACGATCACAGTTTAACTTCCAACAAGATGTATGCTATATCGTTGGCAGTCATGGAAAATATGTCCCAGAGAGCAATACAAAGACATGAATAACAGGCCGTTTACATGCTGATTTCCAAGGAAACAATACGGTTTATATTCTTAATATTTGCAGCCATTTCTCCTCAGTTGGTGAATCAGTTATGCTTTATCACAGAGCTAAGAAAAATTCCGTCTTTTTAACTGAATGCTTTATGTTTGTATACCAAACATGCTTCGCTTATTCATGCTATACGTGTTCAGTAGTACTCATTTTGTTCTTTTCGTGCATCCATTTGTTGTTCTGTATGTACTAAATGCGCTTAGTACAGGTTTCTTCCAACTTTCATGTAATGTTTAAACATTTCTCTGCACATAACCAACACTATAGTACAATGCACATGTTTTTGCTCACATACTTTCTTCGTTAGCTTACTCAAAATTGTCTCTTAGTAGAAGAACAAAAACTGGTATATCACCGCGTACTTTACTTCAGAAGTTACAACTGCAAATGAACTATTGTTATATCAAAGTTGTAGCCGTAATACTACGAGCTCCAGTACTAAAATAGGTCTGTCAACGAAATTCTGAACGGGGATTAACACTTAGCACTCTCTTTCATCTTGATCTGCCTTCAATTTCCCGCGGGACACACAAAATGACCTCTTAGCTAATCACGTTACAGCAGAGAGATTGTCTTGCACCTCTTCTATGGTTGTCGCCATTGGTTCAGCCTGAACTGCGGCTAGTAATTATTGTGCACCTGGTGTTGGCACCTCGTAGAATCACATACAACCGAATGTTTCAGAACTCATGCCCCGAAAAGTTCCAGTCATGTCGCTGGGAACCTTTGTATACGAGGCCTAGACCTGAAACTGCAGTAGACATTGGGCAAGGAAACAGTTCCTTGGGCTATAAAGCGGTTCGATTTGGGGCAATCATCCTGTGCTGACAACAAAGGCAACGTAACAGCCACCGTAATCTTCGAAACATCTTTTGAATTTTCAGCTGAGACTCGCATACGTGCCATGATTATCACGGTCTACTGCATCTGAATATATGAACACAATGTTACTCT
Source organism: Schistocerca serialis cubense (assembly GCF_023864345.2). Taxonomy (NCBI): domain Eukaryota; kingdom Metazoa; phylum Arthropoda; class Insecta; order Orthoptera; family Acrididae; genus Schistocerca; species Schistocerca serialis. Next base: position 308,552,313 of record NC_064646.1, on the reverse strand, counting down.
CTGGCTTCAAATAAGACCACCTCCGGCAACCCATCCTGACCGATTTGGGAAGGTAAGTCTCACAGAGTCTCCTGCGTTGTGTCACGCCATTTGGTAACATGTGAAAGACAACGAACAGTGGCTACAATTAGCGCACAATCAACAAATAAACTTTATAATAACAATCTTCCAAGAATTCCATGAAGAGGATCCTGATGATGCGGGAAGAAGCACAGTTTTGTTTAAGTGTGCTACACTGGAATTACTTAATGTCATAAAATACTATTGTATTACATTGCTAATTATAAATTAATCAAAAACATTAACATTACTAGACTGTATAATGAAGCTCTTCATTGCAGTAGGAGACGCTCAACAGAAAGTTATTCAATTCAGTCATAATCTCCTCCACATTTCCTACAAGAAATTTGACATGCTCTTGCTTGCTTATTGAATACCTTTATCTTACTCTTTCTGTATTAAGATCAACAGTTCAAACAATGGATAAAATTAAGACATTGAAGTCTATTTGATCCTAACGTTATATTCATGTACTGCACTATTTTTTGTAAAAATGCTAATAATACTGGTGATGACAAAGAACATTAACCTATGTAAATATTGTGAAGCATTTCTCAAAAAAATCCTGCAGGGTTTTCTAGAACTAAGGCCAGAGTACATTCATATAACAAACTTAATAAGCTTCTATATTGCGAAAATACTGTGCCTGTAAATAGAGCTTCCACAAAAATTGAATCCATAACTCATGAGTAATTGGAACATACAGAATATACTAGTGGCCCTATTTTCAATCTCTAATCGCGCACACTGCAAATGTAGCAGAACTAAGGTGCATCATTGATGGTAAGGTTTCGGTTTTATGATTAAGCTTTTGGTAGATTCGTATCGCATTGATTGAAAAACTATTTTAAAAACTTGTAGAGTTCTATAAGAAGTAGGTTCTGAGTGTACTCAGAATTCAACAATAGTCTATTTTCCTTCCAGCATCAGTTGATGTTTTCAGATATTTCGTTAGTTATCTTTTCAGTAAGAATACTTCTACTATATTGTATTCCTATAATTACATAATCTGCAAAACAGACAAAATTTGCGTATCTCGACGCTAAAAATAGATCATTACATATAGTACCGAAAGCAGAAGACGACAGTAAATGTGACTGATCTTTCTCAGTTACAAGTGCTATGGAACGTTCGGTACTCTGCCTTCCCCACTTAGACCAAACAAAATCATTTCAAGTTCTATGTCTGCTACAAACACCAAAGACTATGAATCTACACACACCAAAAAAGTTTTGCATCACTTCAGTTCCAGGACTCCTGAAGATAGACGCTGAATGTGTATTTTGTATGACAGACACAGTCCCTTTGACTGTTCGGAGGTGTCACTAAACTCGCCCAAAAATGCAAGCAACCATGCATGAGCAGCGCCTATTAGGCGGAAGGAGTCCGATAGCCGATCAGTCCCAGTCATTCCACCATAAGAAGGTGCACGGCTCGTATTTTCTGTAGTTCAGCCATGCCTAGAAGGTCAATACCGCCGTGCGATCGCGTCCACATTGTTACTTTGTACCAGGAAAGGCTCTCAAGAAGGGAAGTGTCCAGGCGTCTCGGAGTGAACCAAAGTGACGTTGTTCGGACATGGAGGAGATACAGAAAGACAGGAACTGTCGATGACATGCCTTGCTCAGGCCGCCCAAGGGCGACTACTGCAGTAGATGACCGCTACCTGCGGATTATGGCTCGGAGGAACCCTGACAGCAACGCCACCATGTTGAATAATGCTTTTCGTGCAGCCACAGTACGTCCTGTAACAACCCAAACTGTGCGCAATAGGCTGCATGATGCGCAACTTCACTCCCGACGTCCATGGCGAGGTCCATCTTTACAGCGCAGAACGGATGGGCCCAACAACATGCCGAATGGACCGCTCAGGTTTGGCATGACGTTCTCTTCACCGATAACTGTCGCATTTGCCTTCAACCAGACAATCGTCGGGGACGTGTTTGGAGGCAACCCGGTCAGGCTGAACGCCTTGGACACACTGTTCAGCGAGTACAGCAAGGTGTAGGTTCCCTGCTGTTTTGGGGTGGCATTATGTGGGGCGACGTACGCTGCTGGTGGTCACGGAAAGTGCCGTAACGGCTGTACGATGCGTGAATGCCATCCTCCGACTGATAGTGCCACCATATGGGCAGCATATTGGCGAAGAATTCGTCTGCATGGACGACAATTCACGCCTCCATCTTGCACATCTTGTGAATGATTTCCTTCAGGATAACGACATCGCTCGACTAGTGTGGCCAGAATGTTCTCCAGACATGAACCCTATCGAACATGCCTGGGACAGATTGAAAACTGCTTTTTATGGACGACGTGACCCACCAACCACTCTGAGGGATCCACACCGAATCGTTGTTGAGGAGTGATACAGTCTGGACCAACAATGCCTTGATGAAGCTGTGAATACAGTAGTATGCCAAGACGAATACAGGTATGCATCAATGCAAGAGAACGTGTTACTGGGTATCAGAGGTCTGGTGTGCACAGCAATCTGGACCATCACCTCTGAAGCCCTCGCTGTATGTATAAATGCAGTGTGTGGTTTTCATGAGCAATAGAAAGGACAGAAATGATGTTTATGTTAATCTCTATTGCAATTTTCTGTACAGGTTCCGGAACTCTCGGAACCGAGTTGATGCAAAACTTTTTTGGTGTGTGTATGAGTAAAAATTTGATCTCAGTACAGTCCAGTTCTATTTCACAGATTACATGGCCTTCCTTTGTATACCAATGGCCGGCCAAAGTAGCCGAGCGGTTCTAGGCGCTACAGTCTAGAACTGCGCGACCACTACGGTCGCAGGTTCGAATCCTGCCTCGGGCATGGATGTGTGTGACGTCCTTAGGTTAGTTAGGTTTAAGTAGTTCTAGGGGACTGATGACCTCAGAAGTTAAGTCCCATAGTGCTCAGAGCCATTTGAACCATTTGTATACCAATGGTTATAATCGCGACATCCATCACCTGGAATCTAATGCAGATCGTATTTCCACATCAGTACAGGAAGTTGCATAGATCTATAATTAAACATTCTCTTCGAGGTATGTAATGCAGTTTATGCATTTTCAATAACTGATGAAATTAAGTGAAATATAAAGAAGGAAAAACACCCAGAACGCATTGTACTCCAGTTGTTGATCATGTATAGGCCCACTATCATTGCAGCAGATGGCTTGTAGCAGTTTCTAATTTCAACTACTGTGACACATCAGGGTTAAGGAAGTTATATTCTTCAGGAGGCCCCTGTTGCAGAATTTCACGTCTATGTCCTATGCGAGGAGCGGCCAAGATTTCGTCTCGTGAGCCATTTCCACCGCCGCGTTATACGCTGCCCGAGCGCGAAGAGGGAAAACTGCGATCGCGCCGCATTTAAATGGCAGCGCAGCCGCACTGCATGGGACTCGGTTTTATATTTCGCATGCCTACAACATAGAACACGAGAAAAACAAATTTTCGCTATATTTACTTATTTTTGGTGCGCTGAAGGCGTAACACAGCTTTTATCCGGTATGTTGACACAGGTAGACAGTGTCACAGACTTTCGCAATCAGGTTTCCACGTAATCGCAACTTTTTTGGTTTCATAATCGAAAAACGGTCTTTCACATAAATACTTCGATCGAAATACTGTAGCACTTTTGCAACCTCCAGTCTTGTAAACTCTATCTGAGGAAGGCAATGTAGACGTCGTGGACAATTTTAACGTAAAAATATTTGTCATTAAAACGGGAATTATATTGCAGGTCATCCAATTACGTGTGCACATGTACAGGGGCATTTTAAACTGAAACGAAAACAATCTCGAAAACAGTCGTAAGACAGGCAGTATCCTCTAAACGTTTCGGAAACTAGCCTTGTAATTCTTTCAAGGCCAAAATAAATTCTTCAAACCTCGCGTTAGCTTTAACAGCAGTGAGCTTAGGGAACTGGAATGTGTTAGTCACAACGTGTTCCTTCCAAAACGCTATTTTCTTCTTAAATGCGGCCCCACCAAATTAGAAATGATTTGTTTCTCACATTAAAAAAAAAAAAAAAGGCTCTGAGCACTATGGGACTTAACATCTGAGGTCATAAGTCCCCTAGAACTTAGAACTACTTAAACCTAACTAACCTAAGGACATCACACACATCCATGCCCGAGGCAGGATTCGAACCTGCGATCATAGGTGGTCGCGCGGTTCCAGACGCGCCTAGAACCGCTCTGCCACACCGGCCGGCTTCTCACCTTCCAGTGCCTCACAATGGGCAGTGTGCGGTCAAATCCACTTAAAATGAGAGGTCTGCAGAATATTCCGGGTGTTCTGATTTTCGTTCCTGTACCCCTGTTTCCTTCATGAAGTCGACAATAGCGAGTTTTAAATCAAAAAATCGCCCCAGGCGGGCCCCTTGACTTGATCAACGTACTTTACAATATAAAGTCTCCATACTCTTAGTTCAGTTCCACCGAAATTGTTGCAACTAACAGTGGAATAATGCGTGCGACTTCAGAAATTTTACTACACATAACACCAATTTCTGCACTTGCTGCATGCCTGCAAATTTAGCACAAACTCCCTCTTGGATCCCGTCTGTCGATTGTTGTAAATTTTTGCTCCTTCATTGTCAACTAAATCTTTAAATTCTTTCTGTATGGTATTTTAATATAACTTGATAGTAAATTTATAGCACTCATCGCTTATACGAGTATATAATATACAGGGTGAAGAAAAATGCCGCACTGCACGGTCGGCATGCGATTCCTCCTCCCAATTCAAGACAAAAGTGTGTCTAGCAGAACACAGCCCCGCCAGTAGCTTTATAGAAACGAGATTTAGAAAACGAGCCTCTGCCAACGATGGAACTACGTGCAGCATGGCCACGAACAGACAGCCTGAACTCTGTGGTGTGCCACAGCTCTTCCATTAGCTCAGTGAGACGGGACAAAAATGGCTCTGAGCACTATGCGACTTAACTTCTGAGGTCATCAGTCGCCTAGAACGTAGAACTAATTAAACCTAACTAACCTGAGGACATCACACACATCCATGCCCGAGGCAGGATTCGAACCTGCGACCGTAGCAGTCCCGCGGTTCCGGACTGCGTGCCTAGAACCACTAGACCACCGCGGCCGGCGAGACGGGACAATGCCGTGGGGAATGGAGATGCTGATTCGCAGATCTTAGAGTCACTTTCGCACTAAACATTTTTGTTCTGTGAAAGCATCTAATCGTATTCAATTTAGAAGTCCACACTGCGGTATCTTGTGTATTTCTTCCTGTTTCTCTTACTTTTATTCACACATTAATACATAACATGAACTTCTTACAGGCGTAAACGACAACTTTGTTTCGTCCATGACATAAATTAAGCCAACAAAAAATTATAGGGGATACAGTAACATCTTCTGTATCCACTGCCGCGCGGGATTAGCCGAGCGGTCTTAGGCGCTGCAGTCATGGACTGTGCCGCTGATCCCGGCGGAGGTTCGAGTCCTCCCTTGGGCATGGGTGTGTGTGTGTGTGTTTGTCCTTAGGATAATTTAGGTTAAGTAGTGTGTAAGTTTAGGGACTGATGACCTTAACAGTTAAGTCCCATAAGATTTCACACACATTTGAACATTTTTCTGTATCCACTGAGGTACAAACAACACAACAGATAGACCACACTTGATTGCACATTATGCTACACACACTAATTCCATTTTGTATATTTGATCCCAGGCTTATTTTCACAGAACCTGTGTGTACACGTACGAGCTACGTTCACTTTAAGCTAGATGTTCAAAGCGACGATCTTGCATTTGGAAACACTTCGCCATTCGCTGGATCATACTTTGCTCAACCCCATTTAACTCACCTGCATCTACCATTGCCGAAGAGGCATGCATGCGAGCTACTAACTCGGATACATCCGTGGGCGGAGTACTACAAAATTGTTCTTTTAAGTGTCCCCACAAATAAAAAAGTAGTGGATTAAGATCTGGGGAACACGGAGTCCAGAACATTGGATATCCATGACCAACCCATTTCGTTTAAATAGTTACACACGTTCCTTCCAAAGTGTGATAGTGTACCATAGCTGTCCCCGAACACCAAGTGAAACCCTTTCTCAAGTGTCAGGCAAAGCATTACAAAGAAACGTGTGATACAGGAGCGCATTCACCTTGTCTCACAATAGGTAAGGCCCCAAAAGCGCTCCTCCCACGACTCCAGCCCACAGGTTTATGCCGAAGTGTGCCTGAAAGCACGTTCACCGGTGACATGTGGCTTTGTTTCGACCGATAATGGCTGTTGTGCAGGTTCAGAATATGTTCACAGGTGAAGCCAGAGTCGTCAGTCTACAACACGTTATTTTCAAAATATTAGTTATCTTCCAATCATCAGTATCGTGGACACTTCGCCGAGGTGATTGGTGGACGGTTTCAAGAATCGCGTCATCTGTTTGTGGAGAACGTCTAACCCTTGAACGACATTTGTCCATTACTTGTGGACGAAGATTACCGGTTTCCCAAAGGTGTTGCTCCAAGTGACGAAAAGCATTCTCATCGGGTTGGCGCATTTGAGGATTCTGCACAGAGTCGCACAACCAGCAGCCGCAGTTTGGTTATTGGATGCACCCAACAGCAAACGCATATGGCCGCATTCATTGTTTGTGTGCTCCACCGGGAAGCCGCCCTATATAAACTTGACAGGATCAATTATGGTTGTGCACTGAGCGGTTAGCAGACATGCATGCAGTTTAATGATCTACAGTGTAATGTGATACACTATCGTCATGTGACAAAATTGTCACATAATACACTACTGTCATAAGAAAAAATTATGTTCTGCTTATAAAGAACGAGGACTAGGGCACGGACGTCTAAAAAATAAAAATAAAAAAGGAACCAGAAGAGGATGCCAACCACTGCTCCGTGGTGGATGAGTGTTCTATAGCTCAGAAACCTACTTTCTGATTTAATTTTTTTTTGTTTAATCTCATTTTGTTCGTTACATTCGCTCGGGGCGGACGTCCCATGACACCGCTTTCAGTTCATCGTTGATTCATTCACTTAGTTTTTTTATTACAGATGGCAGCACCCCTCTCACCCAACTCGCTGAGCTAGCGTGACATGTCTGTTTCCAGTTCCTCGTTTTCATATATTGTTTTCGAAATGCATCCGATCTGATTTAGCTAGATAAACTTTTGTCTTGAATCTGGATGAGCAATCGCATGCTAACCTCCAAGTGCAGCATTTCTTCTTCACCGTTTACTTTGAGAATTCTCATCCCTCTCTTCTGTTATTCCCATCTGTTTTAAAGCCTTGTGACGAAAGATCGCTTGACTGCCTTTTTTTTCTCCAAACAACCACTAGATCTGTAAACGACCTTCTTACTACAAAGCCGGCCAAAGTGGCCGTGCGGTTCTGGGCGCTACAGTCTGGAGCCGCGTGACCGCTACGGTCGCAGGTTCGAATCCTGCTTCGGGCATGGATGTATGTGATGTCCTTAGGTTAGTTAGGTTTAAGTAGTTCTAAGTTCTAGGGGACTTATGACCTCAGCAGTTGAGTCCCATAGTGCTCAGAGCCATTTGAACCATTTTTTTTTCATACTACAAACATATAGCGGAGGGTAAACAGTGCTGATACATGATTCTGCCGAAATGAAGAGAGCTGTGCAGACCAAAATATACCACATAGCAATACAAAATGAAATTATGAAAATTGAAGGTGGAGGGGGGCAGAAAGGAAAGGAAAGAGAAAGAACTAATAACATCATCTGCATCGGAACTTAATGCGGAATCAGCGAGTGAAAATGTGTGCCGAACCGGATTCGAACGCTAGACCTCCTGCTTACTGGGCAGTTGCATTAACCCTTGCACCCCCCCCCCCCCCACCTATCGCTAATACGCGAACTGCCTTGGCTTGCCCTCCAATTGACCCACACTCGCACCTAGCGCCACCTACTTGCCGTTCCCGTCCATGTCCTCCAGGGTCACTAATTTCAGATTCCCGCTGGAGGTCGAACGTAAATGTGCGTCTGGACTGAAGGTTGTGGATTCATAGTCTTTAAGACGTATCAGTTGTATTAATGCATGCTGTCTGTTCTTTTGGACATATTACATATTATGTAAATTGAAGGGGGCGGGGGGGAGACGAGAAAGGGAAAGGAACTAATGATATTAGGTGCATTGGGACTTAATGAGGAATCACCAGCGACAAGTGAAACTGTTTGCTGGACTAGGATTTGAACCCAGGATCTCCTACTTCCTATGCAGCTGCATTAACCAATGCATCATCCAGACACAGCTGAAACATCCCCTTCGAAAAATTTTAGAAATGACAGTGCTGGAAAACCTCTATGTTATTTGATTTTCGAACAGCTGAGCAAAACTTACAGTACTCAGACATTCACTAAACTGACACACAATATTTTTAGCGAAACGCAATCTGACTTTCAATAATCCCTAAAAAAGAATGGTCCTGACTAACAAAAACCTATACCTTTCATAAATCACTTACCTCACAAGAATCTTCGTCACTCAAACTACTGCAATACAGCGAGCGCCAACACTGCCAGCTAAATAAAAGATTCTAACTACTGAAGGCACTAACTACTGATAGGCATAGTTAGTAAATGAAAGATTTTGACACAGAAGAAACAATGTATTTACCTTAATAATGTTCAAAAGTCATCATATATATATCAGTTCATGATATCCAGTATTACAAATTTACTCTTTCTGATGGACACACGTCCAGATCATCCGCTCTCAAAATTCTGCCATGTCTCTTCCCACATCCACCACTGCTGGCAGCCCACCTCCAACTGCGCAACGCTACGCGCTGTTCACATCCAACTGCCCAACACTACAATAGCAAATATTCCAACAATGCAAACCAGCCACAGACGTCACACGGCACAGTCAGAGATTTTCATACAGAGCGCTACGTGGCGTTACCAACATAAAAACCTAAACAGCCTACTTACACAGTGTCGATCGCAAATGTGCATATTAACTCGATGTGCAGACTAACCCGACCTACACTCCCACCCAGCGCTACCTATCCGCAGTCCCTGTCAATGAGCGTGCGGGGTGGCGCAATGGTTAGCACACTGGACCCGCATTCGGGAGGACAGCGTTTGAAACCCGTCTCCAGTCATCCTGATTTAGGTTTTCCGTGATTTCCCTAAATCGTTTCAGGCAAATGCCGGGATGATTCCTCATCCTTCCCTAATCCGAGTTTGTGCTCATTCTCTAATGACCTCGTTGTCGACGGGACGTTAAACATTAATCTCCTTTTTTCCTTCTCCGTCCATGTTCTCCATGCTCACTGATTTTAGATTTCTTCTGGGGACCGATCATAAATGTGCATCTGCACTGAATGTTGTGGATTCATAGCCCATCGAGGCAATGTGAATGTATTGGGTCTGTTGTTTCGGATGTGACTGCTGCAATATATTTTAACTGCTTTGTCTATTTAGCTGTTTACAACAGCAGTCAATGAAACAAATTTGGTTGCTTTATGCACTATTCGCTTATTTAGCATTTTGGTTCTATTTTGATGTTTCAGATTATTGTTTTCGTCTTGAACTCCCTCCTGCTTTTAGAGATGGCCCTATTCAGAAAACGGAAATGAAATAATCTGAAGTACTTTCGGAGATTTTTGTCGATGATTAGTCAGATGTTCCTCGTGAGAATTAAGATCCGTATAGCTGTGTGAACGGATGTTCTTATGGTTCAGCCGCGCGGGATTAGCCGAGAGGTCTCAGGCGCTGAAGTCATGGACTGTGCGGCTGATCCAGGCGGAGGTTCGAGTCCTCCCTCGGGCATGGGTTTGTGTATTTGTCCTTAGGATGATTTAGGTTAAGTAGTGTGTAAGCTTAGGGACTGATGACCTTAGCAGTTAAGTCCCATAAGATTTCACACATATTTGAACATTTTTTCCTTGTGGTTCAGAGGACGATTCCAGTTACAAAGAATCATTAGGCCTGTAAAGAAGAGTAAGCTGGCAGTGTCTTCAGGTGATTCAGATAATAACTATGAAGACGATTCAGTTCTTGTGAATGATTCGTTTCTCCATAATTGTTAACCGTTTCTAGACGGTATCCAAGTCTCACTTTGGCATAGACTAAGCCAATGTACAAGTGAAACTCGCACTATCTGTAATGTGCTAAAATCAGTTACATCTATGGGAGTGAGTCCCCAACATCTCAGCAATTGCAGTTATAAGTAACGCATACCACCCTCAAACAACCCAGGAACTACCGCACATCAACAGTGACATGGGGGCGCAGGTGAGCTATCACCGTCGTCCGCAGTCCAAGTGGGCTCAACCACCGGGAATTGATGGGTCCACCACACTACCCCCAAAGCCTGCAGTTGATGGGGGAGCATATAAGTCACCTACAAGTTCTCATTCATTCTGGTGATTCTTCCATAGCCGCCACGTTGTTGGTCACATGTGCATTGCTCCTGGTCGCTCTCTGTATAGGAATTAATTATGGCCGTGGGTAGATCCTTGATAATATGCACTGGACTCACATAATTCATTTTGGCGCTATCTCGTACTGTTGCGTTTTCTCTTACATTACCTTCATTTTATAAGTATCTTCTAAGTTCTCTCTCTGATACCTTATTTGCTGCTTCATCCACCAGCTGCTGTGTTCCTTTGTGGCTATGTCATTTAGGGTGCTGACGTCTGTTACTTGAGTCCACAGATCATTAGTGCCAGGGAACTCCTGGACGATACAGTTCGGTGTACCAATGTCGCAACATTCACACAAGTTTTTCAGACGTTACTTTATTTTACACAAATATTAAGGGCATGGTCTATGGTCTGTCAGGTAGCAAATCATGCCTTTAGATGAGTGTACATGGCTCATAAGCATCCTTGATGTTTGGAAATGTGTACTCTGTGATAACGTAAAAGCTTCCTTGCCACTCATACACTTTCCATACTTTCAGCTCTGGTTGGTTGTTATTTCTTGTGCAGTAACTTCTGTCGCCTTGGAAAGATTCCGTTTGCGAAGCCAGTAAAGAGAACCACTGTATCTGACACCAATATCTATTGCACACACGCCTAGTTCTAATGGTTCAAATGGCTCTAAGCACTATGGGACTTAACATCTGAGGTCATCAGTCCCCTAGACTTAGAACTACCTACACCTAACTAACCTAAGGACATCACACACAACCATGCCCGAGGCAGGATTCGAACCTGCGACCGTAGCAGCAGCGCGGACCCGGACTGAAGAGCCTAGAACCGCTCGGCCACAACGGCTGGCCTAGTTTTTATGCCTCAGCAGTTCGTGTTTCCAGTCACTGGCTGCAAATCTTACGCTAACGGCGAAGATTGTGTCGTGATAGAGCCTAAGCTATCTAAGATTAGATGAACAAACAGACAGACAGGTATTAGGCACCTAGCAAAAAACTATAGAATTAGTATGTTTGGTGAGTAATAATAACTTAGTAATAACTGTGAGTTTCATTTTGTAACAAAGTGTGGTTGTCCCACTGCCTTCCACGATACTAAAAGGAGAACCCGCGCTTAGCTCACATTCTGAAAACTCAGTCTGAAAGTCGTTCCACGCGCTCACCAGGTATTACCTCTTCAAAAAAGACAAGTGTGGCATAATGTTTTGAAATACGTATTGATGCTGCAATCTTTCCTTGTACCTGTACTGCAAAGTAGTCAGCAAATCCTTTTTCCTGATTTCATGAGGATTATGCAAAGTAGTTCCGGTAACCGTGTGTTTCCAAGGTTCGCTGACGATGCCTGACCTCCACGTTCACCGGATTGATTTGCTCGTCCTTTAGTTGAGGAACCGGCCGGAGTGGCCAAGCGGTTCTAGGCGCTACAGTCTGGAACCTCGCGACCGCTACAGTTGCAGGTTCGAATCCTGCCTCGGGCACGGATGTGTGTGATGTCCTTAGGTTAGTTAGGTTTAAGTAGTTCTAAGTTCTAGGGGACTGATGACCTCAGAAGTTAAGTCCCATAGTACTCAGAGCCATTTGCGCCATTTGAACTAACTTGTAGAGGTTTCCGGGTCGTATTTACCATGTGCCCAATAAATGCGTTTACACTGTTTGAGCTTTAACCTGATCCAATTGTTATTACACGGTGCTCTCATGACCAGCGTGTGTATACATTAATTTGTTTTTCTTTTGTCTGTTTTTAGTTTCCAGTAACTACACGTAAATAACATGATGGATAGAAACTTGTCCCTGAAGCAAAGAAAGTATATCTTAAAATGTTACTGGAAATGCGAAAACGTGAAATAAGCGCTGTGGTGTCACCGCCAGACACCACACTTGCTAGGTGGTAGCTTTAAATCGGCCGCGGTCCATTAGTACATGTCGGACCCGCGTGTCGCCACTTTCAGTGATCGCAGACGGAGCGCCACCACACGGCAGGTCTAGAGAGACGTACTAGCACTCGCCCCAGTTGTACGGACGACGTAGCTAGCGATGCACACTGACGAAGCCTCGCTCATTTGCAGAGCAGATAGTTAGAATAGCCTTCAGCTAAGTCAATGGCTACGACCTAGCAAGGCGCCATATCAATTGATAGTTATTGTATGAAGCATGTCTCATCAAGAACGATGTATACAAAAGATGGATTAAAGTTAAGTATTCCAGGAGCTACGTACTTTTCTTTATAGCATTCATTACGTATCCTGTTTCAGACCTATCTCTAGCCTGCGTGAGCTAAACGCGTGCCTGTCGGCTACTTCCGTGGCGTGGCTGTCTTGCTACGCCACAACAAGCGCAGTGGCGATGGCGGGCAGATTTGATACTGCGCCACCGTCACCTGTAATAGTAACGAAAGAACGAGACAAATTTGGAAAGCGAAGAGCTGTGTACGATCTGAAGGAGTGGTGTGGCAGGAAGAAATGAGCAGCGGACGAAAGAGTGGCGCGCGCAGTAGTATAAGCTCTCTCATGAGCCCCGAAGAAGTCATTGGACAAGTTACGCGTGCATCAGGAGTAAGCAAATAAAGTGTTCGCCGCATTTTAAAGAAAGCAGAGTGGAAACCCTACATTCCCAGGTTGCTTCACGCAATGAATGAGGACGATCCGGCTAGCCACCTCGGATTTTGTGAATCGATTTGCGATCATGAACAGTTGACTGATGTAATTGTCTCGTCTGATGAGGTGACGTTTAAACTATTTTTTCAATTTTATTTTTATTTTTAAGGAACAGTGACAGGGGTACCACGCTGCAGGAACAAGCTGTACCAGCTATTCACCAACTGCACCGATACGAAGATTTTTTTTTTTTCAACAAGACCGTGCACTGTCCCAGTATCATCATGACATGCGGCAGTTCCTGGATGAAACGTCTGCTGAGGGGTGACCAGGCCGATAAGGAAGTGTTGAGCTCCCACTTAGCTCTCTCCATCTAACGCCGATAGACTGCTTTCTGTGGAGAACCCTGAAGGAACCATCTACGTTACAAATCCACTTACGCTGGCTGTCATGACAGACAGTTGTAACTACCTGTGTATCCATTCCGATGGCAACCATAACACACATTCGTCGATCTGTTCCGCAGGGTTGCAGGCGCTGTATTGGTCCGATGAAGGACGTTTCGAACATCTTCAAGAGTAAAATATCGCCAGTAGTTGTTGTTATTTTTGTTCAAGTTAGCAGAGTTCAAACAGTATAAACGCCTTTATGGGACACAGTGTATATTAAATAGCCTTACGTATTCAATGCACTGGTACTTCTGAAGTAACGTCGGTCAAATTCACTGTTTGTGTATGTGGTAGTATTAAATCCTGTACCAGTGACTTACTTATATTTTTAGTGTGTACTAAGTAACTACTGAAATGTTTTTTTCCTTGGGACATACGTTTCGTTTTATTCCGATAAAACATCGCTAACGTTAGGATGCGTGTTTTTGATCTTTTAATGTGCATTTGATGTGTTTACTCGAGTGCCATTTCAATTTTTACCCTTGGTAGTGCAGCCGTAAATAATAAAATGAAGGTAACTATGGAACCATAACCAACGGACAATGACACAAGAGGGTGACATTCAAGCCTACTTGTAATATTTTTTCAGACGGTCAACAACACAGTTCACTGGCAGACGCAGGACGGAAGAGAGACAGAGGGTGAGGGGTGGGGGGGACTATTTCTACGCTCCCAACTTCACACTTCTCATTGCAGCCTACTGTGTCTGAGAGTAAATTTGCATGGCTAAGGACATTACAAAAATGAAGTGACGAATTCAAAATGAACTTCATTGTACTCCACCTTAGATCCTGCGGCTGTTTAGGTTTTTGTATTGGTAACGCCACGTAGCGCTCTGTATGAAAATCACTGGCCGTGCTGTGTGCAGTCTGTGGCTGGTTGGCATTGTTGTAACATTCGCTATTATAGTGTTGGGCAGTTGGATGTGAACAGCGCGTAGCGTTGCGCAGTTGGAGGTGAGACGCCAGCAGTGGTGGATGTGGGGAGAGAGATGGCGGAGTTTTGAGAGTGGATGATCTGGACGTGTGTCCATCAGAGACAGTAAATTTGTAAGATTGAATGTTATGAACTGATATATATATATATATATATATATATATATATATATATATATATATATATATTATAACGATTGTTCCCCTTTAGGAGAGCGATTGAACTTGAATTCATAATTTCATCTTCGGATGTTTTTCTTCTTTGCTTCCCAAAACCTCCTCATCCTCTCAGAATGCTCCTTCTTCCGTTCCTCTGTCCATTTTTTAACATGCTGACGCGATGTTCTTTCCCCAAACTTCACACTTGTGATTTTATGCCGGCAATCGGTGCGATCTTCGAGATTTTTTATGTTGATCTGCTGTAGATCCCTCTGGACTTCTTTCAGCCATTCCGTGCCACATTTACTCCTTGTTATAATACTGAATAATTTCTTTGCTGTTCTGGAGTCTTACATCCTGTAGATGTGTGTATAAAATTTGGCTCGGCGCTTTCTGATTTCATTTGTTACTATGTTGATCTTTCTATAGAGCTCGTTTTGTGGTCTCTTCATCCAAATGCCATTTTTGTTGATTGGACCGTAAATCTTCCTGAGAATTTTTCTTTCCTGCTTTTCTATTTCCTTAATTTTAGAACGACCATCAATCACCATTGTTTCAGCTGCATAGATTGCTTCTGGAAGAATCACTGTTGTATAGTGCCTTAATTTTGCGTCTGTCGAAATGCACTTCTTGTTGTAATGCGTCCATGTTAGCTTGTAGGCTTTCTGGAGCTTGGTGATTCTTTGTTCATTGGCAATTCGGTTTAATCCTGAGGACTGTATAGTTTCACCGAGGTATTTAAAATGGCAGACTTGTGCAATTTTACCATATTTTGTTATTAAAGGGGATTTATTTTCTGGCTGCCTTTCCATACATTGCGTTTTTTCATAAGATATCTGTAGTCCGGTTTTTTGTGAAACTTCATGTAGTTTTTCCACTGCGTGAATCGCTTCTGTTCTGTTATTGGTGATAATTGCAATATCTTCAGCGAAAGCAAGGCACTTGACTTTAATTCGGTTCTCTTTCTTGATACCAATTTGCATACCCTTTACGTGAGGTTCCCATTCCCTGATTATCTTTTCTAGAACAATATTGAAAAGGATTGGGGATAGTCCGTCCCCCTGTCGGACTCCAGATTTGATTTCGAAGGGTTCTGATACTTCGCCCATGAATTTCACTTTGGCCGTTGTTCCTGTAAGTGTCTGTTCTGTGATTTTTCGTGTCTTTCGGTCGATCCCAAATTCTTCCATGATTTTAAACAGGGTTCCACGGTCCACTGAATCATATGCTTTCCTGAAGTCGATGAATGTAACTACTGTGTTTCTGCATTTCCTCATTTGTAATATTGTCTTTAAGCACCAGATCTGTTCCGCACATGACCGTCCTTTTCTGAATCCGGCCTGGTATTCACCAATTAGTGTATCTGCTTGGGATTCTATCCTGTTTAAAAGCGCTTTGGAAAGGATTTTGTAAGCGACTGGGAGCAGGGAAATTCCTCTGTAATTGTTCATGTCTGTCTTGTCGGCCTTTTTGTGTAGCGGGTGAATTAGAGCGCATTTCCAGTCCTCTGGTATCTGCTCCGTTATCCATATGTCTGATATTATATGGTGTAATTTCTGCATAAGTATAGGATCGTTTAGTTTCCAGAACTCAGCAATGATCCCATCTTCTCCTGGTGCTTTGTTATTTTTCAACTGCTTGACTATCTCCATAATTTCTTCAAGATCCGGGGCATGTGAGTCTGGGTGTGTGAATACTGGAGAAGAGAAGACAAGTTTTTCTTGGGGTGGTTCGCAGTTGAGGAGGGAACTGAAATATTGGGCTAAGATTTTGCAGTTATTTTTCGTGTTGGTTTCCAAAGAGCCATCGGGTTTCTTGAAGCACAAGCTAGGCGCTTGGTATCCCTGTAAGTTTTCTCTGAAAGTCTTATAAAAATTTCTTGTATTATTTTTGATGAAATCCTGCTGGATTTCAGAGAGTCTGTTGTTGTCATATCCCCGTTTTTCTTTTCTAATTATTTTTGAGGTCTGTTTTTGGGTTTTAAGAAAGTTCTCCCAGTTTTCTTCAGTTTTGTGACTGCTAAATTTTTTCCATGCAGTTATTCGGTTGTCAACTGCCTCATCACAGGTTGCATTCCACCAGCGATGTTTCCTATTGCGAGGGGGTTGTCCTAATTTGAGGGCTTCCTGAATTTTCTCTGTTAGTTTCTTCCAGTCTGTTGATTTTTCCTGATTAATTTGCATGATGATGTTTTCTTTGTTCAGTTGCAGATATTCCGGATCTGGTTTGGTACTTTTGGGTGGCCTTTCTAGCATTCTGTTGGGTTGGAATTTTGTTTTTATTTGGAGAAGATGATAATCTGATTCAAAGACACCTTTGCGGGTTCTGATGTTTTGAATTTCTTTTATGTTTTCTTTGGAAATTGCGACATGGTCTATTTGGTATTCACCCTGTCTAAGACTGGGTTATCTCCATGTGGTTAATTTATGTGCAGGTTTTTGAAACTGGGTACTCATTATTTTAAATCCAAAGTTTCTGCAGAAGTCGATTAGTTTTTCACCATTCTTGTTGGTACGTTTGTGTTTGGTGTGGGGTCCAGTGGTATCTCTGAATTTATATATATATATATATATATATATATATATATATATATATATATATATATATATGTAATGACTTTTGAACACTATTAAGGTAAATACATTGTTTGTTCTCTATCAAAATCTTTCATTTGCTAGCTATGCCTATCATTAGTTAGTGACTTCAGTAGTTAGAATCTTTTATTTAGCTGGCAGTATTGGCACTCGCTGTATTGCAGTAGTTCGAGTAACGAAGATTTTTGTGAGGTAAGTGATTCATGAAAGGTATAGGTTATTGTTAGTCAGGGCCATTCTTTTGTAGAGATTATTGAAAGTCAGATTGCGTTGCGCTAAAAATATTGTGTGTTAGTTTAGTGTTGACCAGAATAGGTAAAGAGCGAAATGTTTGAGTACTTTCAGTTCTGCTCAGCTGTTTGAAAATCAAATAATGTAAGAGGTTTATCAGCACAGTAATTCATAAATTTATCTAAGGCGATGTTTCAAACAGTAAGCTGAATTGGTAAATCGACGAAGTCACACTCGGAGGAGGACGCCATCTGTTGGAAGTAATTTTGAAATAGCCGTATGAAAAACGGTCTCTTAAAATTAAGAGTATAATTCTTCTATTTGTGCCAGTAAACTGTTTTTGGTCTATCAACAACATTTTTCTGGGTATATAGGTGCCTCATGTTATAAAAATAGACTTTATTAGGACCGTAAAGTTACATTATTACGCACATTTACACCAAGAAAACGTATGTTCGCTGACTCTGTCCACGGAGACCTACGCACGTCCTTTTTTGTCTGCTGTGTAGCAGTGTTGTTAAGTATCCCGATTTATATGGAATATCATCTCGATTGCATCAAATCGGATAATGTTTCACATAATATACACTTTGGCAACAAAAGTCGTTGGGTACTTCCCAGTATCATACCGGACCTCCTCCTACCTGGCGTAGTGGAGCCATTCGACATGGTATGGAGTCAACAAGTCTTGGAATTCCCCTCTCTAGCTGTCCATAATTGTGGCAGTGTAGCCAGCGCTAGATATTGCCTACGAACTGACCTCTCGATTATGTCCCACAAATGTTCGATGAGTGGCCAAATCATTCGCTCCAGTTGTTCAGAATGTTCTTCAAACCAGTCGCGGACAACTAATACCCACACAATTATGGAGCCACCACCAGTTAGCACAGTGCCTTGTTGACAACTTGGGTCCATCGCTTCGTGCGGTTTGCGCCACACTTGAAATCTACTATCAGCCAATTGAAATCGGGACTCATCTGATCAAGCCACAGTTTTCCAGTCGTCTATGCTCCAAACGATCTGGTCACGAGCCCAGGAGAGGCGCTGCAGGTGACGTGCTATTAGCAAAGGCACTCGCGTCGGTCGTCTGTTGCCATAGCCCGTTAACGCCAATTTTCGCGTCACTGTCCTAACGGATACATTCGTCGTACGTCCCACACTGATTTCGTCGCTGCTCTTGGTCATTAAGTGAAAGCCGTGGGCCACTATGTTATACACGGTGAGAGGTAATGCCTAAAATTTTGTATTCTCTGCACACTCTTGATACTGTGGATTGAGATTTTCACACCACCACATCTCGTCACATGAACCACCGATTTGAGTAACGAAAGAGGCCAGAGCCATTTATTTGCCAATGTATAATATTTAACTACGCATTGTAATGATGCATTTTGACTATTTACAAGGAGATATGAATCCAGCGCTACTGACGTGCCTAAGAAACTATAGACTAATTCAACGCGCATGTAAAAACATTGATATTAAAGACAGACTCTGAAGACATTTGAATATTACAAAAAACAAGCGCGCAACCCATCGTCCACTGTCGGACGATATCACTCTCTTTTTATCTCCTGTATAATACGGACGCAACATTACATAGACGTCATTATAAGATTTGTAATTTGTTTAAATCTATTGAGAAATACGGTTACTTTGTTGAATGTGAGACTAGTATGTGTGAAAAACACAGAGTGGTTAATGAATGGACATTTCTACGTGATTTATAAACTTTTATGGACATAACAAACCACTCAAGCCTGTCGTTGTTATTGACGTAAGTGTTAACATGTTATATGGACTTAACGTTCAGGTGTCAATTACCCTAAATTTGAGTTTGCTTAATCATTTATTTTATATGTGCCAAGATTATTATTTTTTTTTTTTTCACACGCAGAGCCAAACGTGTCCGACGTGTTATTGTGTAGACAGGACAGTCGAAGCCGATGTTAACATACTACTTATATTCCCCCTTGTAATATCCTTCAAACTCTGTTTTTTAAACTGGCCCTTTGGTACATTTTCCGTGCAAGTGACGTCCGGAAAATTTCTTAGCAAACTTCAGTTCTCACCTCGCACCTCGCTCGGCACTTTCTAAACGGAAAAGTGAGCCACGCAAGTATATGATGCTTCCCCTTCTCAATCTTAATAATAATAATAATAATAATAACAATAATAATGATTCCCTACGTCAGAGGATCTCGGAATACTGAATTCCCTAACGATTTCCGAAATGGAGTGTCCCATGCGTCTAGCTACCATTCCACGTTCAAAATCTGTTGATTCTCGTAGTGCGGCCAAAATGGTGTCAAAAACCTTTTCTCGCGGATCACCTGAGTGTAATTGACGGCTCCCTCAATGCCCTGTACTTTTATACCTTGCGTACGCGATACTATCACCATCTGTATATTTGCATATCGCTACCCCATGACTTATCTCACCTCAGTGTAGTCTGATCACTATATGAGTGTTTAACTTAATAGACACTCCTGTAAACGAAACAAATTAAAAATACAACATTATTCCACAATACTAGGGCCGGAGGTCCTGTATACCGCAGGATGCCTTGCTAGAAATCGGTACGCATGCGACTGCGCGCCTTACCAACATGTTCCAGACCGCTGTCAATAAAAACGAGATTTTTTCCGGGGCTCATACCTTGGATTCCGTTGGTTACAGAAAGTCGGGTCAAGTGTTTTGGATAACCCTTTTTACTGTAATTATCGTCTTACTGTAACTATCGTGCAGTACAGGATCAAAGCCTGAAAATCACGCAACACACACTCCCTCCAGCTTAGGCAAACGGAGCAAATCGTTAGGTTCTTTTTGCATTAGATGTGTTCTACGGTGCGCCTTAAAGGGCTGATGGACTTGAAACTTCTTTATTTAAATGTCTGTGTCTGTACTTAAATTGCTGAATGACTGAGAAGATGTATTTTTTTACCTTAATAATGTGACATCCAGTTCAAACACGAATATAAATCGTCACTGACATCCAGTAGACACATATATAATCATGAATAATTTTCAATCTCCAAGTCGGATACTTCCAGATCGTAAGCCTTCGCTGACACTTCAGACCTCTACCCTCCATCAATGCCAACTTCTCACATTTAACATCCATCATTGCTGGCTGTTCACCTCCAACTGCCCAACAGTATCTCGCGTCCGTCGGCCGTCGTAATTTTATATATTATTATTGTTATTATTTTTTGATTGTTGCCGACTTACGTGGTGGGCCTTAATAAAAATGATATTTCATTTAATTTTGATTTACGATTAAATACTTTCCTAAAGTTCTCCTTTTTAACAATGTTAATCTCAAATTATTTGTTACGTTAATGAATGTTAGACTCGCTGAATCTTAAAACATGAGCATATAAGCTGAACAATGTAGTAAACTTTTCAGATTAATTTCCTCGGCTAGTCAGCTCACTTTAAAGCAAAAGACGTTTAGTTATTAATTACAATTGCGGCCCACACACGCGCGAGAGTATTTTTTCTTACCTCCGTTAACCATTGCCAAGTAGTCGGAGTCTTGGCTCTGGCTGTCGGCTATGGTACTGAAAATAAGAATCTTAAAGCTACGTATTTCTGCAACTTCGTGTGGCTGTGGAGAAAAATTAATATTATGTTAATAGCGGATGAGTATTTCGCTTCCGCAAATTTTTCATAAGTTGATATCGCCACGTGATGGCGTCATTGGCTGCATCGGACGCTGCGATTGTTGAACTGTAAATTACTTGAATGCAGGTTAATTCAAGGAAGGCGGACATGAAATCGGGATCACCTCTTACAAATTAAAAGTGCACAATAATATTAAATCAATATATTATCTGCTTAACTCATACCAATATGCTTACATTTGCCAGCACTCGCAAGATGTCCGTCTACACACAACCAAGACAAGAGAAGAAGTGAAGACGACTAAAAACTTAACAAAAGAGCGTATCTTGTCGTCTCTTTATATCACTTTGTTATATTTCTTTGCATTCGAAACTTAGACAGAGAAATTATTGTTTTACGGCTACATGACTAAAATATATTTTTCAATTTTTAAATGTCTCTTCTTTATAAATACTGTTTTTTTTTCTTAAAGTCTTTTCCTAATATAGCACTGGGGACGCTATATTGCCCCCCGAAATGTTTATGTCATAAAAAATGTTCGTGTTTTTTGACATAAATATTTCCTCTTTCATGTCCACAGTGTCCATACGCAGATTTTTCTTTCACAGTCTACATATGTCATATCGTATGTTTAAACCGTTGTAATTACTGAGGTGTGTTGCACACAAAGTGTAATACAGATGAAGTTATCTACATAACAATGTAATATACAATTGGTTACGTATACAGTCATGTACAAAAGAAAAGGACATAGAACACAATTAGTTTCAATTGGCTGCTTCTTCTTAGGGTTGCAACTTTTGCAGTGTTCAAGGTATACAATCACGAGTTAGTCTGCAGTACTCGAAGTCCCAGGGGTATCAACCGTTCGCTCCCCATTTGGCACGGCCGTAGGGAAACCCTGGGGAAAACCTCGGCGGAGCGACAGACTAACTGCTTTGGTAACTTTCACTTAAATTTTTTTTTTTTTTGGGATGTCATTGGAATTATATACCGAACCTACTTTGTCCCCATATTGGCATACGGAAGTGAGACATGGGTAATGCACAAAAGCGACAAAAGTAGAATACAGGCTAGTGAAATGAAGTTCCAGAGGAGCAGGTTGAGTGTAACAAGACGAGACAGATTGCGAAATGTGTATGTGAGGGAAAGACTAAAGGAGGAACCAGTACAGGACAGGATAGAAAAATCAAGACTGCAGTGGTATGGACACATGAAGAGAATGGATGAGGGAAGAATTCCAAAGAGGATGTTTGATCTGCAACTGGAGGGGAAGAGGCCCAGAGGAAGACCAAGAGATAGATGGGTGAAGGGAGTGAAGGAATGTGTGACGAGAAGAGGAGAGAACTGGACGAAGGTGGAAGAGGGGGAATGGTGGAAAGACAGAACACGATGGAGAGGCTTGTGTTCCCGACAGACCCAGCCAGTGGCTGGAAACTGTCCAAGATGATGATGATGATTGGAGTACAGAATGTGCATACTTTGTCAACAATTTTTCGTTGCACTATGCAAAGAAATGAGGTGATTATAACAATTGATTGCGGCGTCGTTGATGATCTACGCTGCGACGTTTAGCTCGCGACGGCGCCGGTTGGTGTGTTCGGTGCTCGGCGTTCGCGGCGGCTGCGGAGAGGTCAACGCCCGCTCGACGCCAGCGTGTCTCTCGCCGTCGTAGAACGTCAGAATCAGCTGATAGGCTGCACGGTTGGCGATGCGCTTCTGTCTCGCCCGGGCGTGGCAGAGTGGGATGATATTCGTTCGCCCCCCGCGCTTGTTGGCAGGAGTCAGCTCTGCTACGCATCTCCGACGTAGTACATGAAACATACACACAACCAACGTAATATTTGTTTCCCGCTGCAGATGGTTACGCTAGTGGGAAAGAAGCATTTATTAGTGCGGCAGTTGTTGCTAAGTTTTCGCCAGTTTCCGAGTGTCAAGGTAGCACTATCTTGCAGAATACATGACATGGATCTTCTCCCGTGAATGAAGTTTTCATGCGCCACTGTTTCCATTACACGTCAGTTTTTGTCTTGATAAAATTATTTATGTTTTCGCCGCACTCGCAGGCACTGGTGAGTGTCCCAGTACGAGCTTAGCACAAACATTCGCCGTTTCTGCGGTCGCTGTTTTGCAACAGTCAGCGCATCGCATTCCAATCTCGCATTATTGTACTCACTGAAATTACAGTCTGTTCCAAAAATATTGACTGTGGGTTCACTTTATGTTAACAGTTCGCATTTATAAGCAAATTCACAGTTTTTCGTGCGTAATATTGGCGTTTGGCGTCCTTACCGCTGTTGAACGTTCAATACTAGCACTTCACTGTCCGTATTACAGTTTCACCTTCACAGTTTTTGACACTGCTTAAAGTAACTATTTCGATTAGTTCACAAACACTAATGTATTTCATTGAGTCTGAACTGGACTTTGGCTCGTGCTGGATTTTACCAGTCTCTCGCACTAATTATCTCTTTTCATTTTCCACTTAGAGTCGTACTTGCCTTCAGATTTTTTGACTATACAATTGTATTTCCGTCTCATCTGAGGTAAGTCCCCATGTCATGTCTGCCCACTCATTGCGTACTTGCCCTCCAGAGCCAGGCTCGACTTTACAAAACTTTGCCTCTCGCACTATTGTACACATTTTATAATCTAGGCCTAGCGTGCAAGTTCCTAGATTAGTGTCAGATTTGTGACTTTTGTTTACACGATAAATTCGTGCAAATCTCTGCCTTAGCAGATGGCAATATATTTTAACAGTGCTTAGCGGTAGTCGCGTTTACTGATTTGCTTTGTGCCTTGTCCACAACACATGAGGTACCTTGGGTGATGTACACCCTGCACTCATATTGTTTAGTAAATTATGATTGAACATATTTCAAGATCGGTATAGACACAAATACATGGAACAACATATACACTATAATATTGAATTTCATAAGTTTCATTACTACTACAGTTGAAAAATATTCATGACACACCAATGAAAAATTCTTTCATCATTAAATGCAGTTGAATTTTTTTAAATATTTTTAAAGCATTTTTAAACATGAAATTTGTAAAATATTCTTAAACCTACGTTCATTTTTTCTTTCAAAATGCAATTGCTTAAAAATACTGTTATTCCTTAACATCTACAAAATTGAATCACACTAATCTTGTGTGCCTCACTGTCTTTAAATGTTACACTAACATCTGAACATTTACTCACAGAAAAAAATACACTATAAACTTAACCTACTACTCATATATGTAAACGTTGCTCTACTGAGCGAACTTCTTTAAGTCTTTGTATGGATAGAGTCCTTTGATCTCTTCCGATTCTACGTTACCGAACAAATAGCTACATCCATGTGGTATGTCTATGATTTTGTAGGGCCAGGCATACACCGGTTGCCATTTCTTATTCTTTTTCGCTAACAGAGATGACTTGGGATGAGTCCTTATTAGCACCAAGTCACCTGGTTGATACACTGTTACCTCCTTTATTTTCTTGTCATTCTTCTCCTTTCGGCGCTCCGCGCACCTCGTTAGGTTATTTAAAGTCTCAGCTATAATTTGTTCGTGAGGTACAACTTGTCGTGGTACAGTTGGTAATGGTGACAGCCAGCTGTCGGTTTCATTCTTTACAAACATGACTTCTAGTGGAGTATAACCGGTGGCTGAATGTGGCAATCTATTGTGGAGTTCCTCAAAAGTCGAAACGTATTCTGCCCACGTGGTGTGGCGATTCGGAATGTAAGTTCTCATGAACCTGTTCAACTCTTCAAAGGTACGTTCTACAAGACTGCTCTCCGGGTGAAATCGAGCTACAAAAATGTGTTTAATACCTTGCTCTTGTAGAAACGTTTTCCATTTGAGACCAGTAAAATAGTTGGCATTATCGGATAATATGTTCTGTGGTTTTCCAACATTAACAAAATAATCTGTTCGTAATTTCTGAATGAGGGGTGTGGCCGTTGAAGCTTTTACAGGATACAATTTCAGAAATTTGGAAAAGGCATCATACACAGCAAATACATATTTCACACCACCTTTGCCAGTGGGTAGTGACCCTAGAATGTCAACAGAAACCAGTCGTAATGGTTTGTTAGGAACAACAGGGTGTAATTCGCTTACAGTGGGCAGATTTGTCGGTTTCGTCCTTTGACAAACTACACATGTCCTTACAACATTCTGAATTATTCTTTTCATATTCTTAAAATGACAGTCTTGCGAGAAGTGCTCTACATTTTTCAATGCCCACGTGTCCCCACGAAAGTTGCACGTCCCAGATAAATCATTGACACATACTTCCGGTACACAGATACACCACAAGTCCTTGCTAACATCCTTCCGGTAATATAATACCCTATTTTGCACAGAATAATGGCTACCTGTCTGATTTCCACCCGAAGCTAGGAGTTCTTGTTTGAGTTTTCCCAAGGCGGGATCTTCGTCCTGCAAACTAGGCAGTTGCTTGTACGCCTGCAGGAACTTTTTTTGACAAGTAGGGTCCTTCATAACTAAAATTTTGTACTCTGTTGCCTGTTCTAGTATTGTTGTTAGCTCAGGCAGACCTTGCGGCAACCGTGACAAAGCATCAGGTACTACGTTGTCACAACCTTTTATATACATTATTTGAAATTGGTATTCCTGCAGAGCAAGCACCCACCTAGCCAACCTGTCATGCATTAACTTGCATGTCAGCAAAAAACTTAACGCCTGATGATCACAGAAAATTTTTACATTCTTTCCGTACACGTAGTATCTGAACTTCTTCATGGCCCATACTACTGCTAGTGTTTAGGGATCTGTGACTGTATATGATCGTTCACAACTTGACAACACTCGGCTTGCGAAACCGATTATTCTTCTTGTTTCCACCTTCCTCGTCGATTTGGGATAAACAAGCGCCTAGTCCGACAGTGGAAGCGTCTGTAGCAAGGCAAAATTCCTTTGACATGTCAGGATGTGACAGTAGATTAGCATTTAGAAGGGCTTGTCGTATTTGCTCAAATGACTGCTGGTACAGTTCATTCCATATCCAGGGTGTATTCTTTCTCAACAAGTTTAATAGGGTATTATCATTTAAAAGCTGGTCAGGTATGAATCATCTGAAAAATAACACTAGACCCAGAAATGCCTTTAACTGTTTCTTGGTTCTAGGAGGTGGGAAGTTCTCAATTGCTGCTATTTTCTTCGAATCGGGCACAATACCTGTAGGTGATATTACATGACCAAGAAATTTTATTCTCTCCCTGCCAAATTTGGATTTTGCGAGGTTTGCTGTTACGCCTACCTCAGAAGATCTTTTTAGTACGCATCTCAGCGTGTCCATGTGGCTTTCCCAATCGGGAGTAGCTATTAATAAGTCATCGACATATAACGTTACTCGGTCCAACAAATCTGGTACTAATACCGTATCGAGCGCTGCAATGAAGACACCTGCACTAACATTTAATCCAAATGGTAAAACTTTAAATTGGTAACTTCTGCCGGCAAACACAAAGGCAGTGTACTTTCTTGATGATTCAGTTAGTGGGACTTGCCAATACGTCGAACGCATATCGACAGAGGTCAGATATTTAACTCCATAAAACTTCTGTATCTGTTCATCCAGGTTTTCTGGTCGCGTTCTGACAGGTACAATTATTTTGTTAATATCGCGCGCATCAAGCACGAGACGTATACTGCCGTCCGCTTTCGCTACTGCAACGAGCGGCCTGCTGTACGGAGATAGAGATGGTTCAATTATCCCCCAATCAAGCATTTTTCTTATTTCCTTCGTAACTGCCTCCTTCTTAGACCACGGGATGGTGTAGTTTGGGTGACAGAAGGTACCGTGAGGTACCACTTCGATGTTATAGGTGTAGCCCTCCATAACACCGGGTTTATCCGAAAACACATTCTCATAATCTGTAAGCAGATGAGTCAATTCGTTTTGTTGTGCTTCAGTCAAATGTTCTGACTCCCTGACTTTCATGGCTATCAGTTTCCTTTTTTCCTCTTTGTCTTCAGTAATAAATTCTTTATAATAGGCTTGTCTTGTACTTAAGTCAGAATATAAATTCATTACCTGTATTCCTTCGAATCTAGACTGAAAGCTCCGGCAAAATTTACCGTGCACTTCCCGTGTCCTCAACAATGGCAAAATTACACGTCTACCCTCATTCATAAGGCTTACTTCCCCGCACAAGAGGTCGATTTTTGCGTCCCTCTGGCGTAAAAATTCCATCCCCAGGATGCAAGCAACTACTAGGAACGAGCTTTTCATTGCTTCATTTCCTACCGTAAACTCGACTTGCACCTGGTGCTTTATGATATGAGATTGTGCACCTATTGCACCTGTTACACGACAATTCTCACTGGCAATACTGGTATTCTATTATTTTGACTCAAGTACTTGTAAAAATTTGCACTCATGGCATTGGTTGACGCACCGGTATCGATTATTATCTGTATTATCTGCTTGCAATATAGCCTGCACAACACGGCCGGCCGAAGTGGCCGTGCGGTTCTGGGCGCTACAGTCTGGAATCGAGCGACCGCTACGGTCGCAGGTTCGAATCCTGCCTCAGGCATGGATGTGTGTGATGTCCTTTGGTTAGTTAGATTTAATTAGTTCTAAGTTCTAGGCGACTGATGACCTCAGCAGTTAAGTCGCATAGTGCTCAGAGCCATTTTTTTTTTTTTTTTTTTTGCACAACACTTTTGTCGGTTCGGCTACATTTCTGCGGTATGTCTACAAGTTCCTTTCCTATTTTTATTCCCTCATTGTATCTCAGCATACAAAGTTTATGGCTGTCATCCGTGAATGTGCCCTCACTACACCATCCTGCAGCCAACAACGGAGAGCGTATTGTTTAACAGATGAGCATTAGTGGGTTGACAGTTGTCTGTCACTTCCACTAACCTCACATTGTGGTTCTGGTTGTTGTTGTTGCTACTGTTGGGTTGGCCGCCCTGCCTCCCCGATGGCGTATTTTGATACTGTGTATGGCCCTGGTTTTGCGGTGGTCGGTTGTAACTTCCTGCCATGTTCTGTGATGGACCTGGGTTGGCGTTCCGTTGTGGCGCTGTGTTTTGTTGCCACTGTGGTGTCGATTCATTACTACCACGTCACTGGTTTCGGTTGTTCCGCCATTGCGGATTGCCGTTACCATTATATCCATTAGTCATGCGTCTATCATGATGTCTCTTTCGATTTTGACGATTACAGCCGTTGCCGTTATAACCATTGCCATTGTTTGTGCCTCGATTCTGTTGCCGGTGCTCTTGCCTATTCCCGTTACCATTTGGTACTAAGTTACTACCGTTACTGTGGCTGCCATTACAATCAGCTTTTTGTTGATTACAGCCTGCATGGTTCCACTTGTTTTCGGTTTTCATATCTTCGATCAATAAGTCAACAGAATCCACTATTTCCATGAATTGTCTTATATCGTATTCCGGCACATTGATGAAATATCTTTTAATGACACTGGGCAACTTCATTTTTATTAATCTGATTATGTCACGATCGGACATTGGCTCGTCCCAGTACCTGGTTTTGTTTATATACTTTTCAAAATATTTGCGTACCGTTCCCACCTTAGGATTGTACATTTCTGGACTGTACAACTCCTTGCGTAGTCTTTCTTGGACGCTATCGGACCAGAATTTTTGCAAGAATGCACCTTCAAACTGTTGCATCGTTAGACATTTTTCGGACACGTCGGTGGCCCACAGTGCCGCGTCACCTTGAATAAAGGAGACCACGAACTGTATTCTTTGTCTTTCCGTCCATGCCCTGGGAAACACATTCCTGAAGCTCTTAATAAATACCACAGGGTGGACATTTCGTTTTTCGCTATTGAAGGGTTGGAATGTCCTGTGTTTTATTACATTGTCCTCTTTTTTGCACATCTGATTCCTACATTCTGTGACATTCATTACTTGCTCATAATTCGCATTAGGTTGCGGTTGCGCACTCGCACCCTGCATACAGTCTGCGTTATTATAGTAATCAGTACGCGGAGTCCGATTCATTATCTGTCCGCCACTGTTTACATTGCTTTCCAACGCAGACAGTCTCCACGCGACCTCCTGTTGCCAATTCGGCAACTCCGCAGTCACACGGGATTTGATCTGTGCTAATTCGGCATGTAGTGCGGCAGCGCTAGCGTCAATATTTGCACTCGCTTGTTCTACAGCTGTTTTTACATCGCTTTCAATCCTTGCAGATATCTCGCGATCCTTTACTTCTAGCCATTCATTAAATTCTTTTTAGACTTTTTGACCTTGCAATTCCAAATATGTATCAGTACTTTCCGTGCATCTATCTCCACATTATCCACGCGGGTGGTTAAAGTTTGGACATTGTCTTCAAGCCTAGCCTGCGATATCTGTAGTTTTTGCATCTCGCCGGCTAAGCTTTGCACAGGATCGGGTATTTCTTTGCACGCGTCCCGCATCTCAGCAAGTTCGCTTTGGATACTGTCTAGTTTTGCTTCACTGCGCTGCTCATGCTCACTGAGCTTTTGCATTAATTTTTTCTCCTGCTCATGTAGCATTTGAGCCAGTTTTTCGTCTCTTTCCCTATCTCTTTCTTCTAACCTGCGCAGAAATTCTGCAAATGGGTCTGCAATCGGTGAGCATACTGGTGCCCCGCTTAATCTAACACTCGATTGGACCCCCTGCCTAGGCAGTGGAGTTGTTACTCTATTCCCATTCTGCTGTGGAGCGTCATTCACCGTCCACAGATCCTCGCCCCCCGCTACGGAAATTATGTTACCCGAGGCGGTGGCTTGGGATTCGTTTACGTTTTGCAAATGATCCTCAGTTTCGATATTAACAGAATTTTGTTCTTCTGGTACGGATGCTTTAGGTTGTCCTATCTTACCCATACTAAATTCACTTTAAGCCACTGACAAATCTTTAACACTGATACACACACGAATAATTACTCCTTCCAAAAATAAACACATTAACACACAAATACACACAGAATTTAATTTGCACTTTACTTACTATTTTTTTTCACCGAAGGTATCTCATGTGCATATGGTTTCGCTATTCCGCACAGAGCTACACAGGATGCTTGCACAATAGGCCTTACCTTAGTTATTTCTGTTCATCGAAATCCTTGTTCTTTTCTACCCTTTTTCTTCTCCAGCTCTCCTCAGGGTGTGGTTTTGTTGTTGTACATGTAAAAGAATTCATATAGGCATTAATATTTTACAACAATTATACACATACATAATTACATTCCTTACAATAGTAAGTATTATATTAATAAATGTCGAATTTTCTTTGATCGGGCCCCAAAGTTGCGGCGCCAATCTCGCGTCCGTCGGCCGTCGTAATTTAATATATTATTATTATTATTATTTTGATTGTTGCCGGCTTACGAGGTGGGCCCTAATAAAAATAATATTTCATTCAATTTTGATTTACGGTTAAATTCTTTTGTGAAGTTCTCCTTTTTAACAATATTAAATTATTTGTTACGTTAATGAACGTTAGACTCACTGAATCTTAAAACATGAGCATGTAAGTTGAACAATGAAATAAACTTTTCATATTAATTTCCTCGGCTAGTCAGTTCACTTTAAAGAAAAAAATCTTTAGCTATTAATTACAATTGCGGCCCACACACGCGTGAGAGTATTTTTTCTTACCTCCGTTAACCATTGCCACGTAGTCGGAGTCTTGGCTCTGGCTGTCGGCTATGGTACTGAAAATAAGAATCTTAAAGCTACGCATTTCTGCAACTTCGTGCGGCTGTGGAGAAAAATTAATATTATGTTAATAGCGGGCGAGTATTTCGCTTCCGAAAATTTTTCATAAGTTAATATCGCCACGTAATGGCGTCGTTGGCTGCATCGGCCGCTGCGATTGTTGAACTGTAAATTACTTGAATGCAGGTTAATTCAAGGAAGGCGGACATGAAATCGGGATCACCTCTTACAAATTAAAAGTGCACAATAATATTAAATCAATATATTATCTGCTTAACTCATACAAATACGCTTACATTTGCCAGCACTCGCAAGATGTCCGTCTACACACAACCAAAACAAGAGAAGAAGTGAAGACGACTAAAAACTTAACAAAAGAGCGTATCTTGTCGTCTCTTTATATCACTTTGTTATATTTCTTTGCATTCGAAACTTAGACAGAGAAATTATTGTTTTACGGCTACATGATAAAAATATATCTTTCAATTTTTAAATGTCTCTTCTTTATAAATACTGTTTTTTTTTTAAGTCTTTTCGTAATATAGGACAGGGGACGCTATGAGTACTTCCATCACTGCTGGCGACTAACTTCCAACTGTCCAACACTACTGGCAATTAACTAACAAAGAGTCCAACCAGCCACAGATCTCTCACAAAGAAAGCGCAGTCAGAGATCCAATGCAAAGTGCTACACTGCGCTGCTAGTTTCCATTTAGTTCATGGACGTTTCCTGACAAAACCCGAACAAAATCTATTTCACCTTGTTTTTCGCCGTCAGCAGCGAATATTTACTCGTAAACAACTAACCGCTGAAAATTGCTCAAATTTTAACAGTATATTCTCTAATTATTTGTCTTAAAGTGTCATCTTCTCTTTTTCAAAAATCTTTTGCCTTCGTGAACAACAACCGACGGTTTCCAAGACGGTTTAGCAAACAGCTGGAATTATTACGTTACATTAATTACACAATATTCCCGAACAACCTTGAAAATTTTCTTGATATCTTTATCCGCTGCCGATATGCAGAGTTTCAAAGCTACCCTTTTTGTACAAATAAAATCCGATGTGAGAGGAAAACGAAGTTTATAAAGTTTATAGTACAGAGAAATATACTGTAACATCAGAAGAGTTCTAAGAAACCCATGCAGTAGTACTGAAGCACATAAAAATTTTTGTGCATTTAAAACCCGATATTAGGCATAAAATCAATAAACTATCAAAATTTTACTGAGCAATGCAGTTCTTTTCATATGAGTGACATTCTCTAGAGTGGCGGAAAAAGAAGAGAAGCAGCGGAAAAATGTTTCTATCAGAGAACAAAAAGGCGAATATCGTCATGTTTAAAAAAGGCTCTGACTGAAAAGTGGGATACCTCAACACCTCTAAAAATTTTCCCAATAATTTTGGCATGCTAACACATTCGCGCTTTTTTATGCTAGAAAAAAAAGAAACAGTAGCAGTGGGAAAGAGACAGAAAACTAACAAATACTGGATGACAGCAGTCAGTCGTTGTGGTATAGAAACAGCGAAGGGGACAGTGGCAATGTCAGAGAAAAGGAGGGACGGACTGACAGTGGAATATTGTCTGTGACAGAACAATGCTAGGAAAAGAGCGAAGGTGATAGTGCCAGTGGAAGAGGAATGAAGAGAAGGGGAAAAATTGGAAGTGGGTGAGAGCCAGTGATCATGAGAGACAGTCTGTGACTATGACAACGAGGAAGAGAGAGATGGTGACAGTGGTAAGAGACGGCAGCAAGGAGACAGTAGTAGTAGGACAGATCGAAGGAGACTGCGACTGTGTGGCAGTGACAGAGACACACAAGGAGATAACGACAATGACTTGGGCTGAATGAGTGAGAGAATGGGCGAGTTGTAGTGTATGGGTGTGAGCGACTTGAGCGATGGATGAGAGGGTGTGAGTGAGTTACAGTGTTAGGGGAACTTTTGGGATTTTGAGGAGAGATGTACATTTAAAAAAAAGCGCGAATACGTCCGCATGCCAAAATTTTGGGAAAATTTGTAAAGGTGCTGAGGAAGGTATTATGAGGCACCCTACTTTTCAGTCAATTTTTTAAATAAACAGGAACATATTCGCATTTTTTTCTTTTTGCTCCGATAGGAGCACTTTTCCGCTAGTATGTAACATGCTCTGCGACCTGTTGTGCTATTGCCCCAGTCTCTTTGCCACTCAGGCACTTTCCTGTTGTGAATTTTATTTAGTTCTAGTCTGGTTGTTGTTTGCTGTCCAATAATTTCTCCCACTTCGGAAAGGTTCAAATGGCTCTAAGCACTAAGGTCATCAGTCCCCTAGACTTAGAACTACCTAAACCTAACTAACCTAAGGACATCACACTCATCCATGCCCGATGCAGGATTCGAACTTGCAAACGTAGCAGCAGCACGGTTCCGGACTGGAGCGCCTAGAACCGCTCGGCCACAGCGGCCGGCACTCCTGAAAGATTCCCTTTATGAAGCCAGCAAAGAGAACCTGTCTATCTAACATTATTACCTTATGGACACACGTCTAGGTTTTGTCGCAAAGACTCCTGTGAGCCTCAGCAGCGTAATCCTCTGTGTACGCCTTATATCGGTTGTCTCTCAGTTTGAGTTCCCAGACATTGGCTGCAAATCATACGATGTCAGTGTGGATTGCAACATGCTTGATTCCAAGCGGGCTAACATTACATGAAGCAACAGACGTGTAGTCACTGGGCTATATGACGTCAATATAGTGTGGAGCGTCTTTGGTCTACACAACGAATGGCAGGGGAGAACAGCTGATACTCCTCCCTCCATAAAGTAATGTCGTAGCCGCGACGTCTCAGTTAACTAGGCTGTAGGTATTAGTCATCTAGTACAAAGTTTCAGCATTTGAATATTTGGTGATTAATAACCGCAGGTTCTCACCAGTTCTGAATTTTATTTTGTGAGAAATTATGATCTGTTTCCATCTCGTTTCACCAAAGTAATAAGAGCTACCCCGCGTCGCTCACGTTCTGGGTAAGCACGTTTCGGTAACAGAGTGGTTCCAAGATGGCGCGTGACCTCCACGTTCACTGGATTTATCTGCTTGTGCTCTCCTTGAGAAATTACCGCCCGCAATTGCGAGGAATGCGCGTGACACGAATGTGGCTCCGAGAGAGTGGATTGACGCGGTCTAGACACAAGAGCATGCGCTGTCTTAAAAACGTTTTCATGAACGCAACTTACGGTGGAACCTCGCATAACGAGCGTAATTCATTCGAGTCTTACTCGTAGTGCGAAACACTCACTATGCGAAACAAATAAAATTCCTGTCAAATAATATAATGCGTTCCATGCAGAAAAGATACTACGAGATCTATCTTATTCATGCCATTTATTCGAGGAAAATTATACATACAGTAACCAATTCTTTTTTACCAGGAAGCTATGTATAATCATTTCTTTCTGCCGGCGCTTCAACACTTTCCGAAAATGCGACACAGCATAATCATCAAACAAATTTGTAGCCCGCGTAGCCACTGCTTTATAGAGGTGGTGATTTTCATTGTATGATGCAACCGATTCCTATGCTTTCAGCTTTTGTCTTATTGCTTCAAAAGACTTCTGCCTTGCTGTCGCCTCCTCCTCCTCCTCCTCTGAAAAACTCAACTTCCTGCTGTGAAACACACTGTAATTCCGTAAGCTCTTCGTCGGTCATTTGTTGGTTGCGATCTTCCACAACCTTATCGATATCATTGTTATCCACTTCTAGTCCCATGCTCTTTTCCAAAGACACAATCTCGTTGACTCTAGGCTCCGTAGGTATTGACTCAAATTCCCCAGTCACATCCGACAATGCACTCCTTCCAAGCGGAAGTGAAAGTTTCGTTGATAACCCTTTACGATCATCGTGACGCAGGGATCGATGTTGAAGTGATGTTTACAAAACCCTGAGAGTGGGATTGGTATCCTCAGTCAACTCAAAGCCATGCTCAAAGAGTGCTTTAGTGCAGGGATTTTTAAAGTTAATAATAATGTGCTGGTCCATAGGCTGGAGTAATGGTGGTGTTGGGAGACAGAAATTGGATCTTGATAAACTGAAATTCTTCAAGGAGGCGGTCTTGTAGGTCTGGGGGATGGGCAGGAGCGTTGTCCATAGCAAGCGAGACATGCAGTGGCAGATTCATCTCAAGCAAATATTTTTTCACCGAAGGACCAAACACTTCATTGATCGAGCCAGAAGAAAGGATCACATCTCGTTCAAGCCTTGTTGTTGGACCTCCACATCACACTTAACCTGCTCTTCTGGGTTCACCGCTTGCATTTGCACAGTATAGCAGGGTGAGACGGTCTTCATTGGTTAGAGAGCGGGAAATGCATTCTCCTCTGCTGTTATAAAGGTACGCTTCAGCGTCTTTTTCCAGAGCAGACCCATCTCATCACAATTAAAAACCTGTTCCGGCAGATAATCTACGAGCATCTTGAAGTTGCTGATAAATTTCAATCTTGCCTTTGTGTCGGAGATGGCAGCTTCGCCGTGTCTCACAACGCTGTGGATGCCGGTTCTTCTCTTAAACTTCTCGAACTACCAACGGCTTCCGTTCAACACTTCTTCGGCCGCTGTGATCCCGGCGTCTTCGTAACGAAACTAAATTAAACTCCGTCCGAATAGGCCATGAAGGCTCAACGGTACCGACCGGCCGCCGTGTCATCCTCAGCGCACAGGCGTCACTGGACGCGGATGTTGATGGGCATGTAGTCAGCACACGGCTCTCCTGTATGTCAGTTTACGACACCGGAACCGCTACATCTCAAATGAAGTAGCTCCTCAGTTTGCCTCACAAGGTCTGAGTGCACGCACCCCAATTGCCAACAGCGCTCGACAGACCGCATGGTCACCCATCTAAGTGCTAGCCCAGCCCGACAGCGCTTCAATTTGGTGATCTGACAGGAACCGGTGTTACCACTGCGGCAAGGCCGTTGGCGGTCTTCGTAACGAGGTCGGGGAAACTCATTCTCGCCTTCTTACGAACTGCCGGCCGGAGTGGCCGAGCGGTTCTAGGCGCTACAGTCTGGAACCGCTACGGCCGCAGGTTCGAATCCTGCCTCGGGCATGGAGTGTGTGATGTCCTTAGGTTAGTTAGTTTTAAGTAGTTCTGTTCTAGGGGACTGATGACCTCAGAAGTTAAGTCCCATAGTGCTCAGAGCCATTTGAACCATTTTTTTCTTACAAACTATTTTCTGTTTACAGTGTCGCCTTCCAATTGCTTTGTATTTATTCATATAAGGAGCAACGTTTCGACATCGTCCAAAATACGAAACCGTTGTTTAGATACTCTTGTCACTCCTGTTGAAGCATCTGCCTCCTTAATGTCGTTCTTGTTCTTGAGCATAGTGCAAGCAATTGATGTAGACCGATTGTACGTGCATGCTAAATCAGCGACGCTCACACCAGGTTCGCGTATTTCAATGACTTTACGTTTCACTTCCAAAGTCATTTCCTTTGTATTATGGTCGTCTTCTTGCAGTTTTATCTTCGAGGTCATTTCTAAGAAGGTTATTAAAATTTGCACACAAAAAACACTGTTGAAACAAGTTTAAAAAAGTATGTGATCACAAGCTGCAATAAGATGGAAGCGCTAAACTCAGACTCCAGTATGTACTAAAGACATTGTTCATACGCCGCTGCCCGACAATGGAAGGTGTTTATATTGTTGAACGTCCCCCTCCCCCCCCCCCCCCCCCCCGCCGCTCGCGAACGGCTGACGACGTCACACTAAATCGTCGTCACTCGTTAGGCGAAACATCACTCTTTAAGAGCGTCATTTTTTTACTATTTGTTTTGCTCGTTATGCGAATTGCACATTATGGGAGGTGCTCGGTAAGCGAGACATCATCGTACATGAAAACTGTAGCTGTGACTGACGAGAAGATTAGGAAACTCATGACACTCGGCATCATTAAAACAATTTAGTTTTTTTCTACCGGTTTCGGTCAGTGACCATCATCTGGCACCTGACAGCAAAACCTCAATACACGAAACATCATAAAGACACGAAAATACAAAACGTAACTTACGAAAAATTGGCTAATAAAAGTCTCATGTCAGTCATGTTGAACCATAAATTCGCATTAGATGACAAACTCATGAATAATAACACAGTCGAACAGTTATTTTCCCACGGCAGCAACCTTCGTCAGGTACGCTCGACTCCAGTCGACATACAGAAGTCAACATACGTAACACCGGACTTTCTACTGGTTGGTTAGACACTGGACTCGCATTCGGAAGGACGACGGTTCAATCCCGCGTCCGGCAATCCTGATTTAGGTTTTCCGTGATTTCCCTAAATCACTCCAGGCAAATGCCGGGATGGTTCCTCTGAAAGGACACGGCCGACTTCCTTCCCCATCCTTCCCTATTCCGATGAGACCGATGACCACGCTGTCTGGTCTCCTTCCCCAAACCAACCAACCAACCTTCTACTGGTATATACAATGTTCAGATACCT
Organism: Schistocerca serialis cubense; assembly: GCF_023864345.2. Taxonomy (NCBI): domain Eukaryota; kingdom Metazoa; phylum Arthropoda; class Insecta; order Orthoptera; family Acrididae; genus Schistocerca; species Schistocerca serialis. Next base: position 308,515,098 of record NC_064646.1, on the reverse strand, counting down.
TTTGGGAAATTCAGTCGGGTGATGTCGTCGACAACGGCCGGTATTTCGAGAGGAGCACACTCTGCCATTTTCAAGGCATAACTACAAGAAGTCGGTCATTTTTGGTTTATGATGGCGCCAGTATTTGCAGTGTATGTGTTATCTTTCCAAAATTTCTCTGACAACCGAAGTTTTAAATTCTGTTGCATAGAGCTTACTTTCTGCAGTTATGCACTGAAAATGGCATTCCTAGAAGTTACACTCCTGGAAATTGAAATAAGAACACCGTGAATTCATTGTCCCAGGAAGGGGAAACTTTATTGACACATTCCTGGGGTCAGATACATCACATGATCACACTGACAGAACCACAGGCACATAGACACAGGCAACAGAGCATGCACAATGTCGGCACTAGTACAGTGTATATCCACCTTTCGCAGCAATGCAGGCTGCTATTCTCCCATGGAGACGATCGTAGAGATGCTGGATGTAGTCCTGTGGAACGGCTTGCCATGCCATTTCCACCTGGCGCCTCAGTTGGACCAGCGTTCGTGCTGGACGTGCAGACCGCGTGAGACGACGCTTAATCCAGTCCCAAACATGCTCAATGGGAGACAGATCCGGAGATCTTGCTGGCCAGGGTAGTTGACTTACACCTTTTAGAGCACGTTCGGTGGCACGGGATACATGCGGACGTGCATTGTCCTGTTGGAACAGCAAGTTCCCTTGCCAGTCTAGGAATGGTAGAACGATGGGTTCGATGACGGTTTGGATGTACCGTGCACTATTCAGTGTCCCCTCGACGATCACCAGTGGTGTACGGCCAGTGTAGGAGATCGCTCCCCACACCATGATGCCGGGTGTTGGCCCTGTGTGCCTCGGTCGTATGCAGTCCTGATTGTGGCGCTCACCTGCACGGCGCCAAACACGCATACGACCATCATTGGCACCAAGGCAGAAGCGACTCTCATCGCTGAAGACGACACGTCTCCATTCGTCCCTCCATTCACGCCTGTCGCGACACCACTGGAGGCGGGCTGCACGATGTTGGGGCGTGAGCGGAAGACGGCCTAACGGTGTGCGGGACCGTAGCCCAGCTTCATGGAGACGGTTGCGAATGGTCCTCGCCGATACCCCAGGAGCAACAGTGTCCCTAATTTGCTGGGAAGTGGCGGTGCGGTCCCCTACGGCACTGCGTAGGATCCTACGGTCTTGGCGTGCATCCGTGCGTCGCTGCGGTCCGGTCCCACGTCGACGGGCACGTGCACCTTCCGCCGACCACTGGCGACAACATCGATGTACTGCGGAGACCTCACGCCCCACGTGTTGAGCAATTCGGCGGAACGTCCACCCGGCCTCCCGCATGCCCACTATACGCCCTCGCTCAAAGTCCGTCAACTGCACATACGGTTCACGTCCACGCTGTCGCGGCATGCTACCAGTGTTAAAGACTGCGATGGAGCTCCGTATGCCACGGCAAACTGGCTGACACTGACGGCGGCGGTGCACAAATGCTGCGCAGCTAGCGCCATTCGACGGCCAATACCGCGGTTCCTGGTGTTTCCGCTGTGCCGTGCGTGTGATCATTGCTTGTACAGCCCTCTCGCAGTGTCCGGAGCAAGTATGGTGGGTCTGACACACCGGTGTCAATGTGTTCTTTTTTCCATTTCCAGGAGTGTATTTGGAGAGATATCCAGTGGATATGAACCATCACACACAAATATAATTTTAAGATAAAAACAACCGTAATTACAATGACTTCAGTAAAGCCAAAAGTAATATTTGTACAAAAGACGATAATGCTATGACTACTTAAACACAAGTATCAGTTATCAAAAATATTTACGTTTCCATTCTTATATACAATTAATGTTAAATGTTATTATCTGTGTAATATGCATTAAATTACGATAATGTAAGTAATGTAACCTGTGAGAAAAACCTTTGAAATATGATTAAAACAAAAGTTCCAATAGTATACACCATATATAATTTCTGAGTACAATGTACAATTCAGTGTGTCACATGTGCCAACAGACAGCGACTCAGGGACAAACGATTAACGTTGATGTTCCCAGTACATTATTGAGAAGCTACATCATCATAGGTACAAGAAGTCCGCCCCGGTAGCTGAGTGGTCAGCGCGACGGAATGTCATACCTAACGGCCCGGGTTCGATTCCCGGCTGGGTCGGAGATTTTCTCCGCTCCGGGACTGGGTCTTGTGTTGTCCAAATCATCATTTCATCCCCATCGACACGCAAGTGGTGTCAACTAGAAAGATTTGCATCAGGCGAACGGTCTACCCGACGGGAGGCCCATCCACGCGGCACTTCCATTTCCATAGGTACAAGAAGAAACTAACCAGGTTTACACAGTACAAGGTACAAAGTGATAAAACTCGATAGCTTAATAAACGTTACTTTAATGATAGGGTGAAGAAAATCTGAGCATTATTTCGTGTAAATCTGTGTGGATAAAATAACTTACGGTCAAACAGGAATTATATGGAATACATATCCCAAGGGAGATCAGTAAACAACGTCAAAACGTGTCAGATCAGTATGGAGCATCAGACAAACAAATATAATAAATCATCTCATGTCTTCAACGCACTCTTAACTCGCAAATAATATCGGTCAACTTCTCCATTTATGTACACGGCGTTACTTAACAGTTGTATCAGTAGTTTATTAATAATGGTACTATGTACTAAGCAAATGATGAAATGCGCTTTTTTCGTTAAGATACGCGTTTCGTTTTCAATTCGTTTACAGAATCCCCTGTACTAAGATGTTGTTCTTTGCTTTTAATGTGGACGTGAGTATGCATTCACGATTCACTTGCATTTTCCTCCTCGGTGGTGGAGAAATGAAAGAAAAACTGTGAGACCATAAACGGAGAACAATGACACACAGCAAGGTCTACTGGGAACGAAATACTTCTCGGACGGCCAGCAACAAAGTGCATGGGCAGACGCAGGACGGAAGACAGAAAAGAGGAGGACTGTTCTGCCTGCTGTACCTTGAGAATCGAGTTTTCACGGCTCGACTAAGGACAGCGGATAAATTACACTACTGGCCATTAAAATTGCTACACCACGAAGATGACGTGCTACAGACGCGAAATTTAACCGACAGGAAGAAGATGCTGTGATATGCAAATGATTAGCTTTTCACAGCATTCACACAAGGTTGGCGCCGCTGGCGACACCTTCGACGTGCTGACATGAGGAAAGTTTCCAACCGATTTCTCATACACAAAATAGCAGTTGACCGGCGTTGCCTGGTGAAACGTTGTTGTGATGCCTCGTGTAAGGAGGAGAAATGCGTACCATCACGTGTCCGAATTTGATAAAGGTCGGATTGTAGCCTATCGCGATTGCGGTTTCTCGTATCGCGACATTGCTGCTAGCGTTGGTCGAGATCCAATGACTGTTAGCAGAATATGGAATTGGTGGGTTCAGGAGGGTAATACGGAACGCCGTGCTGGATCCCAACGGCCTCGTATCACTAGCAGTCGAGATGACGGGCATCTTATCCGCATGGCTGTAACGGAACGTGCAGCCACGTCTCGATCCCTGAGTCAAAAGATGGGGACGTTTGCAAGACAACAACCATCTGCACGAACAGTTCGACGACGCTTGCAGCAGCATGGACTATCAGCTCGGAGACCATGGCTGCTGTTACCCTTGACAGTGCATCACAGACAGGAGCGCTAGCGATGGTATACTCAATGACGAACCTGGGTGTACGAATGGCAAAACGTCAGTTTTTCGGATGACTCCAGGTTCTGTTTACAGATTCATGACGGTCGCATCCGCGTTTGGCGACATCGCGGTGAACGCACATTGTGACGTGTATTCGCTATCGCCATACTGGCGTATTACCCAGCATGATGGTATGGGGTGCCATTGGTTACACGTCTCGGTCACCTCTTGCTCGCACTGACGGCACTTTGAACAGTGGACGTTACATTTCAGATGTGTTACGACCCGTGGCTCTACCCTTCATTCGATCCCTGCGAAACCCTACATTTCAGCAGGATAATGCACGACCGCATGTTGCAGGTCCTGTAGGGGCCTTTCTGGATACAGAAAATGTTCGACTGCTGCCCTGTCCAGCACATTCTCCAGATCTCTCACCAACTGAAAACGTCTGGTCAATGGTGGCCGAGCAACTGGCTCGTCACAATACGCCAGTGACTACTCTTGATGAACTGTGGTATCGTGTTGAAGCTGCATGGGCTCCTGTACCTGTACACGCCATCCAAGCTCTGTTTGGCTCAATGCCCAGGCGTATCAAGGCCGTTATTACGGCCAGAGGTGGTTGTTCTGGGTAGTGATTTCTCAGGGTCCATGCACCCAAATTGCGCGAATATGTAATCGCATGTCAGTTCTAGTATGATATTTGTCCAATGAATACCCGTTTATCATCTGCATTTCTTCTTGGTGTGGCAATTTTAATGGCCAGTAGTGATAAGTGACTCAAAACGAACTTCCTTCTATTCCAGCTAAATATAGCACTGAGAAACGGCAAGCTCAAATGCTAGATTGCCAAAATCATACTTAGAGCAGGACGACATCTGTAGGAAGTAATTCTCAAATTAAGCGAGCTGATAGTCCAGGCCGCGAATGGCCAAGGGATGTCCATCGACCGCCCTGTCTTCCTTTGCCTTGCGGCGTTATGCGAATGCGGTACGGAGGGGTGTATGGTAGGCAGACCGTTCTCCCGGCCGTTTTGCAGGCGCGCGTAGCTCCTCAGTTGGCGTCACGAGGCTGAGTGCACCCACCAAGGAAAATTCCTTCGCAGTACTGGGAATCGAACCCAGGTCCTTCGCGTGGCCACTCGCTGACCACTCAACTACAGTGGCGAACTGTTATTTTCAAATAATCATATGAAAACAGTTTCTTAACAGGCATAGCATAATTCATGTATTTGTGCCAGTAAACAGATTTTTATTTATCAACAAAACTCTCCTGGATGTAGAGAAGTGTCATGTTGTACAAATAACTGCCATCTTACGAATGTTATTTTATATTCACTTACTCTTACCGCGGGAGCCTACACACATACATTTCTTTGTCGCCTTTCTAGTAGCGTTGTCAGGTATCCCGTGAGAGCAACTGTCCCCATTTGCCTATAAAAAATTGACTATTGTATCTTGTCCGGATACGCAAGCATTCCTATTGCCTAAACGAATAATATTTCACGTAATATAGTCTGGTCACTACGCGAGTGTTTAAATTAAGAGGCATTCTTGTAAACAGAATTGAAATTAAAAATTTAGCTTTTAGTCCGAAGAGAGCAGAGTTGGTACGTCTGTTACATGGAACTTATATCCTGTAGCAATGAAAACAGTTGGTTGTTTTTACAGTGCATTTTACAGTGCGTGTAGCATTTTTTACAAATGGGTTCATCGTTGGACAGCGGAATTATTCAAGTGCTAGTGTCGAAAAAGATGCAAAATATGAAATTGAAAACCAAGTTTAATAGTTGATTATGTATGGTTTACTGATGGCTTAAACAGGCAGAGATGATTAAGATGCCCTCATATGTGACAAAAATATCAGGAGCACTATAACATATGGAAGAAGGGAAGGTTCTACGAGAAGGTTGAACAGCGAGTAGAAATATCAACAACATAAAGCAAAGGCAGGTCACCATATATCCTTCGAGATAATTGAGTTTGTTATAAACATCATGACACCACGCAGATTGCTAGAGGTAGGAGAAGGGAAAAATCAGACGTGGAGAGAAGTTTAGTGTGGATAGAGAAAGAAATCTGTGTATCACGGGTCAGAAAAATGAAAACAGCATGTCAGTTAACCAAAAGTGTGTACTAGAAGAAATCAATATGAATTAATGCCAAAATATGACGTTACTACACAGTAATATGACCGGAGGTCCTAAATACCGCAGGATGCCGTGTTGTAAATAGAATAGGTCGAATCGAGAAATTAGAAATGAGAGAAATAGAGATCTTGAGGAAAATCCTAGACTTAATCAACGAAAATGGTGAATTCAGGAAACGACGTAATGACGTACTCTACTCACATGTAGAAAGTAATCACACATACCATTCGTAGGGGGAGGACTGATATTTAAGACCACATTGCCCCTATTAGCCTACAAGGTTGAGCAATTGTATCTTCCATTATTTTCTCAACAAGAAAACCAGTCAGGCGTGGCTCACCCAGATAGAAAAGACCTGCAAGAAGTGCTAAAACTTCAAGAGCACCTGGGTCACCAAGAAAAGCCAAAACTGAAAACTAGCAAAACAGGGAATGAAGTGGGGAGGAACAGCACAAGAAACGAGACTGGTGATATTGGGCTAAAACTAAAGCCCAGCCGCAAGGAAAAGAAAGCATGCAGCTGAAATGACATAACCCGTAGGTGATCAAAACGAAAAGAACAAAGAAGGTGAAATTCAGTGCTTTGTTCAAACCTAAACTGTTTTATATTATTAACACTATAAAGGCTGAAAGTTTTGAAGATGTTAGTTTCCAAAAAATTTTAAAAAAAGAAGCCAAACGTTGTTCAATTTCGCAGCGTCAGGGTCGTAAGAAATCCGTTTCCGATTAGAAATGACCTCTCAACACTTCTTTTCACAAATTTTCTTCAGTTATTTGAAAATTCTAACTTCGTGTGTCACCCTGCAGAATTTTACGTAAACGTAACATAACTGCGTAAAACGAAGTGACAAATACAGACGTGTAAGCCGGCTCTTTGTGTGGGAGGTAACGCGTGGGGCGTGTGCACGGTACCTGGTGCACGCAACCGCCCGGAAAGTGTCGTGGGCGGTCACGCAAAGCACTAACCGTGCAGTAGCCAGTACGTCATCGCGGCCGCGCGGCTCAGGTGAAGGATATCGCGGATTCACGAAATTGCTGACTTCCTGTTCCGCTTTCCTCCTAAGAACTTTATTTACAGGACAAGCAACATCTATAAGTAATATCAGCAATGTAGCAAAACTGTCGGGGTGGGATTTTTGTGAACAAAAACACCAATCACGTTTTCTTCCTGTTGTACAAAGACCTTATTATGCTTTCCTCAAAACATGACCACAGCAAAGGTACAGGGCTGAGCAACAGACTAACAAAAAGTTGCCGCACTGCTCTCGACCAAATACACTGTCACGAAAAGAGCTGCATCCAGATTGAACTGACCGATCCACTGCAGTAACCCATCTGACAACTACGCCAGCCACTTGCCTTACGTAGGCATTGCCGACCGCAGCGTCGTATTCTGCCTGTTTACATTGAAACGTCCCCTTTGAACAATTATACATGACTGTGCTTAACCTGACACACAATATTTTGTTAGCACAACGCAATCTGACTTTCAAAAATCCCTACAAAAGAATGGCCCTGACTAACGTTAAACTATACCATTCACAAATCACTTACCTCACAAAAATCTTCGCTGCTCAAGCTACTGCAATACAGCGAGCGCCACTACTGCCAGCTAAATAAAAGATTCAAACTATGGAAGGCACTAACTACTGATAGGGATAGTTAGCAAATGAAAGACATTAGTAGAGAACAAACAATGTATTTACCTTGATATCATCATATATAAATATAGCAGTTCATGACAAATTACAAATCTCCGCCATCTCTCTCCCCACATCCACCACTGCTGGCGGCTCACCTCCAACTGCGCAACGCTACGCGCTGTTCACAGCCAGCTGCCTAACACTACAATGGCGAGTATTACAACAATGCAAAGCAGCCACAGACTGCACACAGCACAGCCAGTGATTTTCATATTGAGCGCTACGTAACGTTGCCAATAAGAAAACATAAACAGCCTACTTACATAGAGGAAACATAAACAGCCTACTTACATAGCCCCCATGCTCCCCACAAAAAATTTTACAAATTTTTTTTTTGGGCAGTGGCCAATAATGATTTGATAAAATTTTTCATAATTACAATAACAAACAAATCAAATGCACACACTTATTGATACAATGTTGGTCAAAAGCTAACCTTTTCTCACAGTCCATAAAGACAGTCCTCATCATTCGTCACAGTAAAATTGCAGTGTTTTTCTCAAAGTCTGAGCAGTAAAAGAAAATGCACACAGAAGTAGTGGATTTCCATGCTGTCTTGAAGAAGTAGTGTTGTCCTTCCAACGGAAAGACAGTGCTGACTCGACATGCAGACAGGTAATGGGCCACAACAGAGTAAACCCACAGCAGAGTCAGTCGACGTTTTGAAGAATATTGGTAGTTAGGTCATCACAGAGCAGACCCACTGTAGTCCTGGTAGAAATTACGGTATTGGTGGGCCACCAGAGGTGCAGACCCACTGCAGTCCTTGTAGAAATAATGGTATTGATGGATCATCAAAGATGTAGACCCACTGTAGTCCTTGTAGAGATAATGGTATTGGTGGGCCACCAGAGGTGCAGACCCACTGTAGTCCTTGTAGAGATGGCCAGCAGCCATCTGTTGTGACTGTGCAGGTGCACAATCACCATTGAAGAGTCTTGCGGACAATATAGCAAGTCCATAAACCACCACTTGTGCACTCACAAAGTTTCTGGAATTGTCCTTAGAACCAGCAATGCTGTTATCCAGTCCCTTGCTGAATTATTAACACACGTGCAAACACTAACAGTCCCAACTTCTCATTTATTGTCCATACACTATGACCAACAGAAACGTGTGCAATGAAATGTAACTAACAAATTAATAATATCATGAACTGGTGACAATTACAATTTTATAACATAAGAATACAATTACAAAGGTACAAAATACATCATTAAAAACATAACAATACAGATAACATTTGTAGTAATATAGGCTCTACAAAACAATAGAAATAAACATATACGTCAGTGTTACAGGAATTATGACATGAGTACATACATAGAAGATCACAATAACTTTTGAAACATCAACTTCACACATGAGCATTAAACAGAACGGAATTAATGTCTAACATCTTCACAAAGTAAATAACATATTATTAATGCCAATTATATTTGAGGATAACAGTATTCCTCATCATAGTGAATGTAGCTTAATATTAAAAGAGGAAAAAATTCTATGAAACTACACAGAGACAGGAAGAAAACAACTACACAAGGGTACACAAACACATAGTGGGATAACACCAACAGGAAAGGATAGGGTTCGTTTTCAGTGTAACATTTGGTACTGCAGTCCAACCCAAAACTTCATATATCTTTCCTCTTATTTCATCCTTTGTTTCCACCAAAAAAATTCTATCTAAGCATGCTTTCTGTATTTATATGTTCACACATTTCTCACCTCAACATTTATTTCTAAGAAAATCCTACCTAAACCAGTTTTCTGTTTTTTTTTGTATAACTTCTCAATGCATTCTTTACCTATTCTCCATAGTCAGTTTCTTATATAGTCTACCCCCTCTTAAGCTAACTTAAATCTACTGAGCTCAGATGCTAAACTAAGGGACGAGGCAATGCAGCAGCACATAAAACAATTAATATAAACAGCAATGAAAAAAAATGGAAAATCGCAAAGCAAGCTATAGTAAATCTAAATTACCAAGCAATTCAACATTACAACTAATATGAGGCAATGCGCAGCAAACAAAAAAATAAATCTGGCTTAGCAGAGTAACACAAATTAAAGTTCAGTAGCACCTTGCCTGGCGAACAGCAGCTTATATCTAAACATGACATAGCTCAAGCAGAAAAAATAGTACACTAAAGATAACAATGCAGATAAGGGAAATGTATAATCACATCTTAATGTCTAAGTAATTAAAGTGGTGCATCACAACAACTTATTGTAAAAGAAATATTACCATGTACTTGAAAAGAATATTATGTATGCAGTTACTGTTACTAGTCCCTTCTTATTGTTCTTTCCTTTCCAAGTGCTCCTTTTTTGAAGAATGTGGATCACAAAATTATTATTTAATAGATCTGTTGACAGAAAGTGTTCACATTAGCAAATGCATTTAATTTTATTTTATGAAACCAATGCTGCAACACAGCTGAAAAACAGATGTCAAATGAAATAAGCAATTACGCAAACCAAAGCATAAAAACATCATTCAATAGTCATGTGGCATTTCGTAAGTCAGTAGCTCTCAACTCTCATAGAAAGACACTTGTCATAATCAGGTGTGCAGATGTACGAATATTTCCCATCAATTCATAAGCATTTCAGTAATTAGCACAAAGTACGAGTAACCATATGTTTTCAGGTAATGAGCGTGTAATATTTGCGATGCTTTCTACAAAGGAACGTCAATAGCCAGGATAATGGCCTCCCTTTTTTTTTTCTACCTGTGCCGCTGAAAGGCTAATGGCTTTTTTTAGGGCGGCTGTCGCCCAGGTGGGTGCCCGCGACGCATTACGTGCAGGTGGTCACTTAACTTTCTTACGGAAATATTTACGACAGCAGTTTCCTCTACAGTGACAGTCTCATATAAACATTTCACAGGTCGAAAATTTGCGTAACAAATGTGTAGAAAAAAAATCCTGTAAATATAGCAGTGTCCAAAAAATTTTCGCCAGCATTGTGATACATTCACGCATATACACACATTTCATAACTCTTAAAGTACGATTCTTGGTTTCCAACATCCTTTTTCACAAGTCAAAGTCCCACTACTCATTACTCCTTACCTTCTTACACATATATATATTCGTCGACACGTCAATCTTGCGACGACACTTCAATATTTCATCATGAGAAATACGTAGCATAATAAACATTCCTCAACAACATAATACACATCGTCGTCGTAAAAATATCATAACACCTCAGTCAAATCTCAAAAACGTCGTAGCTTTCTGCAATAATTTCAAAACCTAAAAAAAATTCTCTGCTCATTTCAATAGTGTCATCTACCTCAAACGTACTTTAAAATCATGCTCCCTTACCAAATGCATCATTCAAAGTTCTCATAGTATCACAATGATTCCGAAAAATATGAACAGTTTACAAAGTACAGACAAAATACAGTTTCATAAGTGTGAAGTTACCCAACTGTGTATTGCGTAAACATGTGTCACTGATGTAGTAAAAAAATGTTTATCTCTCAGTTAAAAGATCAGATAGCTGGGTAATTTGTGTGTTAGGGAAATATGGTACCAATGTGTAAAGTTGTATAAGCAAATACCATATTAGCTAGGGTTCCTTGTGGTTGCCACACACATGGTACACAAAGTAAGTGTCTACCCCCCTGAGGATTAATGTAATTATACCCTCAGGTGTTACAGATTACAGCAATGAAATGAAATGTATCACTGAAAACCTTTGTATCATTGTACTTCAAATATCTTTAAAAATAAATGTTTTAAGTACAAAATTAATCACTCAAATGCATGTCCTGTAGCGCTAAATGTGCGTCTTGCTGTAAGATAATTCTGTGGAAGTGTCGTACTTATCGTCCTCCGAAAGCTAAGTTCTGCAGAAGTCAATGTACTTACCTCATGATAAACAAAAGTGAAATGCTTTATGTATAGATATCTTAGTTATTACGCTTATTGCCATGATGAAGAAAGTACTGTGCTGTAACGTATTGTTGTGCTACGGAAAAGGCAATCTCATTGTAGCTATACCACAAAAGTTACTACTAAAACATGTTTTACTTTGCAGAATAAAACAGAAAAACTGTGCAGAAATAAAACAGAAACACTACAAAAGCAACATTGTAAATTGTCACTCATTAGAAGCGTCATGATAAAACCGTGTAGTTGTCACTTAAACTAACTAATGTGTCGTCTGGTATCTCACAGAAAGTACATTAAACCCAGAATGTATTTTCAAGTCAACCAAAATGTTGCATTAAAATCTCATTAGCAGTACTGGTAAATGTTCTAAATATGTAAGCCTTATAGTCGTTCCGTAATCGTGCAACTAACAAGCAAGAATGTACAAATACAACACTGTGTCGTCTGTTCACTATAACAATGCATTCGTAATTTCTGTTTGAAAATGTTCCCTAGGTTCTAGACTGGATATTTAACTTCAAACATTGTTGCATGTTAACAGTTTCTTAAGTCTGACAAAGAATACTAGAAATGTGAAGTGAAAAGTTTTATGGCAAAGACAAAGTTAAAAAGCAGATTATCTTTCAATAAATGGTTTTACATGTGAAATGTGGTGTAAACCTTTACTCTTCCTAGTACGCAGAGTTTCAACTTCAACGCAATTATCATGTGGTATACGTCGGATTCTGTATGGTCCATTGTAAACTAGAAAGAATTTGTGACTCAAGTGTTTCTTCTTATGTGACAATGAATGAGCTTTAATGAGAACTTTCTGACCAATATACAATTTCTTTGCATTTGCTTTACCGTGTAGTTTTCTCCTTTTGTCTGCTGCAGATTTTATATTTTTAAGAGCCAAATCAATTATGTCTTTGTGTCGAAGTTTACGTGTATTCGGGAAAGGTACAAGCTCTCTGATTCTGTTCGGTGGTTCTTCATTCTTCAGTACAAGAGTAGGTGGTAAAGCAGTGGAATCATGAGGCATTCCATTCAGCACGTTTTGAAATAAGTGTAAATATCTGTCCCAATGCTGATGCTTTCTGTGACAATAAAGCCTGCAAAGCTTATTGATTTCTTTCATAATCCGTTCGGAGGGGTTACAATGTGGTGAGTACAATGAAATAAAAACAGGTTTGATTTTATGGTTGCGAAGCATGCGTGACCAAACAGCAGATCTAAATTGCGGTCCGTTATCTGAAATGACTTTAGCAACGTGGCCAACTTCACGTAAGAAGTTTTTAACAAAGGCGTTGGATTCAGACCGTCCAGTGGCTTTACGTAACGGTGTGAAAGAAACAAATTTTGAAGTAAGTTCAACAGTGACTAGAACGTACGAAAATCCATTAGATGTTCTGACAAGCGGTCCCAAGAGATCAACAGCAGCAAATTCTTTTAATTTAGAAGGAATGATAGGAAACAACGGAGCACGATGTGAGACAGTAGATGGTTTCGCCTTTTGACAAAGTTTACAAATAGACAAGACTCTTCGAATTCGCTTTTCCATATTGTTAAAATAACAAGTCGTTCGAAGAATATGATAACATTTTCGTGGACCAAAATGTGCGTAGCTGAAATGAATGTACCAAATGAGCTTATTAACAAAATCGTCAGGAATGCAAAGTACCCATAGCTTGTCATCAACAGTGCAGCGTTTGAACAGTATGTTGTTTCTAACCAGATAATAATGCCGAATCTGTGTGTGTGTCTTTTCATGCCATTTGCTCTTGATGTCTTTCCAAATCGGATCTTTATCTTGTTCATGAGCAATGTCCTTTAAAGATGTGGAGATGAAGTTTTCAAAGGCGACTTTCTGAATGTAAAGAATACTGAAATTTTTCTCGAGGTTTCCTTCTGTGTTACTTTTCTCAAGCCCAGCCGGTGCGCGTGACAGTGCGTCCGCAACAATGTTCTCCTTGCCGGGAATGTAGACTATTGTGAAGCGGAATTCTTGCAGAAACAATGCCCAACGTTTTAACCTGTCATGATTTAATTTTGAAGACATAAGAAATTGTAATGCACGATGATCACTGTATACTTTTACGTGCTTACCAGAAAGAAAGAAACGGAATTTGTTAAATGCCCAAACGATAGCTAAAGCTTCTAATTCAGTAACGGAATAATTTTTTTCAGATTTTGTTAGCACTCGGCTAGCAAAAGCAATGGTTTTCTGAATGGTAGTGCCATTTTCTATGGCTTCTTGAAATAAATGGGCACCAAGACCGACTTTAGAAGAATCCGTGCTAAGGCAGAAATCTTGTGACAGATCTGGATGAGCTAAGATTGGCGCGTGAAGTAACGCTTCTTTCAAAGAATTGAATTCCAACTGTGCTTGTTCGTCCCAGTTCCAAATAGTATTTTTTCCAGTGAGAGAACAAAGTTTTGGTGTAACAAGAATTTGCATATTCAGAAAACGACGGTAAAAATTTATGATACCTAGAAAACTGCGGACTTGTCTTTTTGTGGATGGCACTGGAATGGCTCTGATTGCTTCTAACTTTTCAGGATCCGGCTGAATCCCTTCAGAAGAAATAATATGTCCCAAAAACTTCACCTTTGTCCTACCGAATTCAGACTTTTCCAAGTTAACTGTAATTCCAGATTCTGCAAAAATACGTAACAAACTGTTGAGGATGCGATTATGTTGTTCCCATGAAGCTTCTGCTATCAGAATATCGTCCACATATAAGGTGATGTGACGTTTTAAGAACTCAGGTAATATGGAATTTAACCCACGAATGAATGCTGCCGAAGAAATGTTCAAGCCAAAAGGAAGTTTCCGAAACTGATAACAAACGCCGAAACAAAGGAAAGCTGTGTATTTTCTACATTCTGGATGAAGTTCGATCTGATAAAAGCTGGATCTGAGATCAATGGAAGACAACACTTTTACACCATTAAAATTTTGAAGAAGTTCTTCTAACGTTTGAGGCCTGTCTGTTTCAGGAATAATGATCGTATTGATTTGTCTCGAATCTAAGACAAGCCTGATCGATCCATTTCTCTTCTCAACAACATGTAATGGACTGTTGTATGAGCTTACTGCAGGCTCAATAATGCCCTCATTAAGCATAGATTGTATTTCTGTTCTAACACGGTCCCTATAATGCGCCGGAATTACGTATGGTCTAACACAAAATTTAGTATGCTCACGAACACGAAATTGGTATTGAAATCCCTTGATTGTTCCTGTTTTATGAGTAAAAACTGTGGAATGTGCTTGTAAAATCTCAAAAAGGTCCTGCCTATCAGTGTCATTACAATTCTCAATTGTTTGAATTTTATTCTGAATTAACTTATTAGTGTCAAATGCGCCGTCGATATCATCCCTGTCAGTACTTGCAGAGTGATTGTTAGTGTCTAGTTCCGTAGAAAAGTCCGAACTGTTGTCTAACAGAAGGTAAAGCCGATTAATTTCCTCGTCATGGTTTGAGAGCCAATCTTCAAATTTCAAAGCTATTGACTTACCTTCTTTCTCTAAACTTATTTCAGCATCGTGAAAGTTTAAGATTGCTTTGTATTCATTCAAAAAGTCTACTCCCAATATAATTTCCGTCGACAATAATGGAACAATGAGAAAGTTCATAGAGAAGCTGTGGCTTTGACAAAAGAATTCTAAATTGGTTTGTTGGCGTACATCTACACTTTTTCCAAAGATTGCACCTTGTAATTTAATCTTACGTAACGGAAGTGTGGGGCAATCGTTCGATTTGTTGCATTTGCTAAAGGCTGTTTCACTGATTACTGAAATGGGACTGCCAGAGTCAAGTACTGCCGTAAATTTTACGTCATTTACAGTAATGTGAATCACAGGATATGCAATGTTGTTATGTTTTACGTCGTGTTCCTGGAGTAAGATGTCCCTAATGTCTTCCATTTTTACGTAATTACTAGCTACGGCAGCTGCGTCGTTAGTGTCATAAGAACGTTTTGTGGCTGCCAGCGGTGTGAGTCATTGCCTATTGTCTCTTTGTTGGCGTGCGTCGTTATTGGGATTTGGAGACCTAACTTCTACAAATTCACCTCCTCGAGAGGGCCTTGCTCTGTTTGAATCCCGCCAGTTCTGATGCAATTCAGGTCTGTCGTTACGATCACATCGTCTGTCGTCATGTCGGTAGTTCCTGTAGTTTCTTTCTTGTCGGTTAAGTGGTGGAGAATTTCTCCCTGAATCGTAACTGCGCGCTGAACTGTTGCGTCTGAAGTTATTCTGTCTCCCTTGATAATAATTATTTTGGTTCCCATATTGTCTGTTTCTCTGATTGTCTCTGTGATAGTCACTACCGCAGAGAGGTGATCTTTCCCTGTAATTATTACTACCCTGCCAACGGTTGTCGTACGGGTGGTGTCTATTTTGGTCACGATTTGCGTTGTAAGAATAGACCAGTCGTGTCCGGTTATTGTTTCTGTCGTCACGGAATTGTGACGGATGTGACCTGTAATTGTTGTGTCCTTGTTTTCGCGTTCCGCGATTATCAGTGTCAATTTCTAGTTCTTGTAACAGTCCCTGAAAAGCTTCAATGTCGTCTTTGCAACGTCCTGCTAAAATAATATGCCGTAAATGTTCAGGTAATTTGAGTAAGCAAATGCGGATGAGTTCTGAGGTGCTGTATGGGTTTGAAAGATACTGATTCTTATGCAACATGTCTTCAAAATATTTCACAAGACTGGAAAATTCAGATTGTTCGAAATGTTTCATCATTATGGTGCCATGTTTTACTCGGTCTTGTGTGGCTTGAGACCAATATGCTGAGAGGAAGGCATGGTAAAACTCTCCTTCACTGTGACAATCGTGAATGACCGATCGCATTCTTACAGCTGGTTCATTCTCTAAATAGCCACACATAAATTCTAATCTGTGTTCTAACGACCAGTTGGGAGGAAAACAATGAGAGAATTGATGGAGCCATGCTTGTGGATGAATGTCGTTGCCAGAATTCTTAAATGTTTTGAATTTACGTGTAGTGATGAACAGCTTATAGTCAAAGTCATCATGTCGGCGAGTCGCATATCGGTCATTGTTACGTCGTTTCGGCGGTTCCATTTCAAAATTCGGTGCACCTTGCCAATTTCTTTCATAACTTCCGAAATGCCCTGTGTTATTATTTTGCGGCTTTTCCGTATTTCTAAGTCCCTCTTCCCGTGTTGGAGCGGGAGTGTCCTCTGAAATGCGTAATTCTTGTATTACCTGTGTCAGCTGATCTTGTACTTCCCGGATTTCTCTTTGGTGTTGTGTATTAATTTGATTCTGATTTTGTTTGAATTTTCTTATTTGTTCATACTCTTCTGTGTCAGTGAAGGCTACGGCTCTTGTGTCATTCAGATCATCATCTACCTTTGTAGATAAGTTAGTGACCTGATCCGAAAGTTCGGCTACTTTCTCCGATAGTGTCCTTATTTCTTCAGTGTGTTTTTCTGAACCAAGTTTCAGAGTATCTACTGTGTCCTTAAAGTTTTCCTGAGTTTTTGCAAGTTGCGTAACCGAATCGGTAGATGCAACTGAGTCAAATTTAGCTTGCAAGGTCACATGATTTTCATGAACAATAATTTGCAGTTCTTTTATGGCTGCTTCGTGATTCTGTAATTCATTTTCATGCCGCGAAAAAATAGGTTGAAAATGCTCACAAATTTGTGTTTTTACGTCATTACAGACTTTTTGACATTTCGATTCAATGTTATGTAACTCAGTAGTTAAATCTTCACGTGTTTGTTCAAGTGTTTGTTCCAATGAGTCTAACTTTTTAAGATTTTGTTCCACTGTGTCTAACTTTTGAAGCTTTTGCTGTGTTTGTCTCTGATTTTGTTCCATTGTGTCTAACTGTTGCTGTGTTTGTCTCTGATTTTGTTCCATTGTGTCTAACTGTTGCTGTGTTTGTCTCTGATGTTGTTCCATTGTGTCTAACTTTTCAAGCTTTTGTCCCATTTGTTGCATTAATTGTAATAACAATGCACTGGTGTCTGAAACATGTTCCTCAGTGCTTTTCGGCAGTGAAGTTGCATCGGCAACATTCACATTTTGACAAGTGGAAAATGTGTCTTGACTCATTTGAGAAAACGGTGGGAACCCAAAACCTGAGTCTGCAGTATTTGCAATATTGTGTTCTGTCATTCCCGATTCCTGAGGCGAGCTGTTGCCGACCAATCGATCGATAACGCTTCCCTGTTCACTACCTGTTTCACTGTCTACACCATTGTTTGCCGCCCGCTCCATTTCCCTATGCGCAATTACCAAATTACTACTTTGAACATTAGTTAATTCATTACTCTGCGGCGCTAACACACTGCTTTCGTCTTCACTGTCATTTCTCAGTTTACTTTGAAGCCTAGTATTACGTTTTTCACACGCCATTATTGTCACAGTATTTCACACGATAACACAGAAAAGCGCAATTTGAAGAGCAAAATAAAATAACATAGCAATGGAAATAATGTCTACTTAATTGCCAGCGCAGCTGCGAAATACTTGGTGCAAATCTACATGCATGCCACAACTGTTTTACTGTACAACAATGAAAAACTACAACTACAAAGGAAATTCTCTCTATAATTACGCGCTAGCAATAAACAATAGTTACACTAATTACACAAACTACAAGAAAAAAAATCAGAAGATTCCAGTGAGGTATCCTAGGCTAAGGGTCGACATATGAAACGTCCCCTTTGAACAATTATACATGACTATGCTTAACCTGACACACAATATTTCGTAAGCGCAACGCAATCTGACTTTCAAAAATCCCTACAAAAGAATGGCCCTGACTAACATTAAACTATACCATTCACAAATCACTTACCTCACAAAAATCTTCGCTGCTCAAGCTACTGCAATACAGCGAGCGCCACTACTGCCAGCTAAATAAAAGATTCAAACTATGAAAGGCACTAACTACTGATAGGGATAGTTAGCAAATGAAAGATATTAGTAGAGAACAAACAATGTATTTACCTTGATATCATCATATATAAATATAGCAGTTCATGACAAATTACAAATCTCCGCCATCTCTCTCCCCGCATCCACCACTGCTGGCGGCTCACCTCCAACTGCGCAACGCTACGCGCTGTTCACAGCCAGCTGCCTAACACTACAATGGCGAGTATTACAACAATGCAAAGCAGCCACAGACTGCACACAGCACAGCCAGTGATTTTCGTATTGAGCGCTACGTAACGTTGCCAATAAGAAAACATAAACAGCCTACTTACATAGAGAAAACATAAACAGCCTACTTACAACATATCTCTGTATTTGAATACTCTTGCCTATACCAGTTTCTTTGGCACTTCAGTGCAGTTTGCATAATTATTTCGTGCTTTTGGGTAAGCAGTGTTTCTAGTAACAGGTAACTATGGATACATCCACTTCAGTAGAGAAATTTATTTCTGTTTAAGAGCTTGCCATCTCAGGATGCAGTGAGAAATCTGCGGGGCACTTTTTTATATTTCTTTATTCTCCTCATTATATTTTGCGAAGATTCCAAACTCAGTACCCCAATTTGAGATCTTATAACTATTTTTTTTTACACACTACGATATGGCTAGGGACAGTGCTTGATGAGAGCGGACACAAGGAGAGTTGGCTGCTGTCCGTAAACAGGGAAGATGCGTTTTTTACCGTCGTCAAGCTTCTGGCTAATCCTCGAAACTGCGGCGACATCCGGTCGCTGGTGAAGAGACCTGCGACACCTTTGGTGCCGTTGAAATCCCCTCGTCGCCCGGGTGTCGCTGCTATTCTGACGCGCAATTTCTGACCGGTCCGTCCTCGCTTGAGAAAGCGTGACAAAGAGTGGTGGGTTCGCGTATCACTGTGGGGAAGGCAAAAGCAGGAACAGGTCGCGCGGTTGGCTCCCTACACCTTAGAAACAGGTTTGAGGTGCTACCCTGAATTGTTGGTAACTCTGAGCCATTACGGGACGCCTCTCCTGTTGGGCCAGCGGCCGATTTTCCTGCCCAATCCGGACGAGTGCAGAGGGTGAGTATGCTTAGGCGGGTGATGGGGGCCCTCAGGAAAATAGCAGGCAATGTGGGACAAATGCTGCACAAAATCATCTATGCCAATGATTACTTTTGGACGTTCGGCGCTCATTCTGGGAGCGTGGGTGGGGCCGTGACTATTGATTGATTAGAGGACCCCATACGGCCATACCGGCCATTACGACAGCTGGTAGCGTCACCAGAGCATCGCCTGAACGTGCACGATATCCAGGCGACACTTTAGACAGCAGATTTCGGTGCTAGATCAAGTTAGACAGGGGCTGCATTGTGAGGCTGCAGGATGGTAGGTAGTCATATCGTTGTACTGCTCGTTATTGGCGGCATTGAATACAGGACGGCAGGCATCCGCGACATGTAGGATCTGGACGTAAGACCCGCACCATAAGTAGGGAGGATTGACGGATTCTCCGCCACGTGCGAACAGATCCAACGGCAACAACAGGAGCCACTCAGTGGGTTATCCTGCCTTCTACGCAGCATCCCGTAACTATCAGTACCACTGGTAGCCTTTGCACGACACAGGGTACGCCGCACCACGGCCGTCGATTCCTTCCTGCTACTCACACCTTCTCCACAGCGTCGCAGTTGACTCGCCTGGTGTCGGCAACGACGAACATGGGGCCCGGAGACTGGCGGTAGGCCATCTTTAGTGGCGAGATCTGCTTCTTTGTTAGTCTGTTGCCCAGCCCTGGACCTTTGCTGCTGTCCTCTTTTGAGGAAAGCATAATGAGTAGAAGGTCTTTGTGCAACAGGAAGAAGTGGCGAGATCTGCTTCCGGATGACATCCGGATCCATATCTGGAGGTACAGTGGAGAGCGGCAAGAAGAGTGGTTGTGATCTCCCACCAAACGTCCCACCAGCATAGCGTGATGGTGTGGGGAGCGATATCTTATGGTGCCAGTTCGGCCTTGGCGTATGTGGAGGAGCACCTACAGTCGGTCTCTCTACCATCACAAGACTACATCCGAGACTGTACAACTCCATGCTGCGACGTCTCGACACTTGTATTCACAACCATGGCAGCCTGAAACCATACTACTACGATGGCGTAGCGCAATAAATGGTGACCCCTCAAAGCTGAAAGTGTAATGATTTCGTATGTGTGGTACCATCTACATCTACATTTATACTCCGCAAGCCACCCAACGGTGTGTGGCGGAGGCCACTCTACGTGCCACTGTCATTACCTCCCTTTCCTGTTCCAGTCGCGTATGCTTCGCGGGAAGAACGACTGCCGGAAAGCCTCCGTGCACACTCGAATCTCCCTGATTTTACATTCGTGATCTCCTCGGCAGGTGTAAGTAGGGGGAAGCAATATATTCGATACCTCATCCAGAAACGCACCCTCTCGAAACTTGGACAGCAAGCTACACCGCGATGCAGAGCGCCTCTCTTGCACAGTCTCCCACTTGAGTTTGCTAAAAATCTCCGTAACGCTATCACGCTAACCAAATAACCCTGTGACGAAACGCGCCGCTCTTCTTTGGATCTTCTCTCTCCCCTCTGTCAACCCGACCTGGTACGGATCCCACACTGATGAGCAATACTCAAGTATAGGTCGAACGAGTGTTTTGTAGGACACCTCCTTTGTGGATGGACTACATTTTCTAAGGACTCTCCCAGTGAATCTCAACCTGGCACCCGCCATACCAACAATTAATTTTATGTGATCATTCCACTTCAAATCGTTCCGTACGCATACTCCCAGATATTTTACAGAAGTAATTGCTACCGGTGTTTGTTCCGCTATCATATAATCATACAATAAATGATCCTTCTTTCTATGTATTCGCAATACATTACATTTGTCTATGTTAAGGGTCAGTTGCCACTCCCTGCACCAAGTGCCTAGTGCCTATCCGCTGCAGATCTTCCTGCATTTCGCTGCAATTTTCTAATGCTGTAACTTCTCTGTGTACTACAGCATCATCCGCGAAAAGCCGCATGGAACTTCCGACACGATCTACTAGGTCATTTATATATATATTGTGAAAAGCAATGGTCCCATAACACTCCCCTACGGCACAAGTGCCACCAGGGTCGCAATCCGCCTTCTCTTTTTGGGTGAAACTCTTTCTACGACGATCAATGTATTTAAATACTGGCCCTCTACTCGCGGTTCTCACCGGCCGAGGTGACACAACGGATTACACACTGCACTCGCATTCGAGACGAACTGAGTCAACTTCTCTGTGTGGTCATTCTTATTTAGAAAGGACACTGGCGATTAAATTCCCCATCCTTATCCAATCTCGGCTTGTGCTTCATCTGCTACAGCGTAATCGTCGACGTGACTTTAAAGACTTCATGATTCCACTGACGCCACAATGCAGAAAAGATACTAATTTTCTCTTCTCAACGATGTCAACTGCAGGCTGATCCAAAAGTCCATTAACATATGAAAATGTTTTAATGCAGGCAATAATGTACGTAGAGAGGTAAAAATTGACACACATGCTAAACATGACACGGTGGTTTTATTGAAACCGACAACGAGTGCAAAAGCTGACCTACAGACAGCGATGGATAGCAACACGTCATTGTCAGCGTGACGCATGCGAGGTACGCCAATATGTTAGAAACGCGTCATTCCTATCCTGGATGATAAACACCTGCCGGAAGCACAGAGTATAAATATCAGTATAAACTGCATTCGGATGCGCAGAACGAGAATTTTGCCCACAACAACATCATCTGTAGCTCAGGCCACGTAATTTTGGGATGGCGCATTGTAGGTCGTGCAGTGCTTAGTGGTTTGAGTGTTAACTGCTTCGCTGCTACAAATAGATCACTTTCAGAAGTACCGTGAAACTTTGTGTACGCCTTTTACTGTCATCTTAAAATTTTGATACCAGGATCTGAAGTTGGCTTACAGATGTGAGGAGCACCGGTATCCGGCTTTTTCGTCACAGTATCGTAGCTCAGATTCCACTTTATTTACGTTAGTAACGGAATAAGTGACAACCAACAATATTTTTTTACATTTTTCATTGCACTTATTCATACTGTTAAATCTCTGTTCTAATTAATTAAGTTATAATGACAATATAAACTGTGCCGAATTGTCAGGAAAAAACAACGCTTTTGGAATACGGTGAACAATATGTACCGCCTGCCAGTCCATTATTATTTTCAATTTTTCTTTATTTACCCTACTGCTTTTTATAGATAAGTAAAACTCCTCCAAAATTTTTTCGTCATTTCATCGGAAAAGTAACACCATACTCTACGCACAAAAAATACTAAATACAAGATCAACGCTTGAATCTTGGAGTAATAAAAGAAGTGACAGCCAACAATTTTTTTTTACGTTTCTTGTTGCACTGATTCATATTGTCGAATTTGTTCTATTAATTACGCTGCAATGATATTGTATACGAATATGATTCAAGTAGAAATAGACACACACAAGGATTTTAGAACTAGCATGAATTCGAGTCAAATAATCGGACTGTTATGTATAATTTTTATCTGCATATGAGCACAGCACCAATATTTGTACACTGACTGGCAGTTTACTCAAATACAGTTGCATATTTATATAGCACTTGCCTCGTAAACACATGGCCATGAAATCGCAAAAAATATCTCTACAATACAAAACTTTATGATACCGTGTCTCTATGATCTTCAACATGTAAATTGCCTTAGCTCAATATGAAGGAAGATATTCTTGCTTAGCAAGAGTGACAGGATACAAATTGCAGAGTCCCTGAGCAGTCAGTATTCAATATCCGGTGATGAGGACGAAGATGTGGAGAACAAATGGAAAAAACGAAAAGCATTGTGCAATATGCACTAGACAAGTATGTTCTGAGTAAGGTTTCAAGGCATGGAAACGACCCGCCATTGTTTAATAGCTGCGCTATAAAATAACTACGTAAACAAAGAGAACTTCATTTCATATTCAAGATAAGACAAAAACCTAGCTGACAAACAAAAGTTGAACGAAGCGAAAATCAGCGTAAGAAGAGGAATGAGAGAAGCGTTCAATAACTTCGAAAATAAAGCTTCGTCAACCGATCTGAGTAATAATAACCCTTGGAGGTCTTGGTCATAAGTAAAATCTGTAAGTGGGTCAAAATCATCTATTCATTCACTCAGTGACCATACCGGCTCCGAAACGGAAGGTAACAGGGAGAAGGCCGAAATACTGAATTCGGTCTTCCGTAATTGTTTCACCGCGGAAGATCATCACACGGTCTCTCCTTTCAATTATCATACTAGCGTCGAAATGGCAGATACTGAGATAATCGATTGCGGAATAGGGAAACAACTACAGTCGCTTACTAGTGAAAAGGGATGCCTATAAGGGGATGCCTATAAGTTTCTACGAAGATTATGCGAAAGAACTTCCTCCTCTTCTAGCAATAATTTATCGTTTTTGAGCATCGGAGGGTACCTAGCGGCTGGAATGAAGCACAGGTCATTCCCGTTATGAGTCTCGCATATGCCTTCAACCAGACGATCGGAGACGTGTTTGGAGGCAACCCGGCCAGGCTGAACGCCGTACACACACTGTCCAGCGAGTGCAGCAAGATGGAGGTTCCCTGTTGTTTTGGGGTGGCGTTATGTGGGGCCGACGTACGCCGCTGGTCGTCATGGAAGGCGCCGTAACGGCTTTACGATACGTGAATGCCATCCTCCGACCGATAGTGCAACCATATCGGCAGCATA
The DNA here is from genome assembly GCF_023864345.2 of Schistocerca serialis cubense. Lineage (NCBI taxonomy): Eukaryota > Metazoa > Arthropoda > Insecta > Orthoptera > Acrididae > Schistocerca > Schistocerca serialis. The sequence continues at coordinate 308,490,947 of NC_064646.1, read as the reverse complement.
TTGGCGAGGCATTCGTCTTCATGGACGATAATTCGCGCCCTCATCGTGAACATCTTTTGAATGACTTCCTTCAGGATAACGACATCGCTCTACTAGAGTGGCCAGCATGTTCTCCAGACTCGAACCCTATCGGACATGCCTGGGATAGATTGAAAACGGCTGTTTGTGGACGACGTGATCCATCAACCACTCTGAGGGATCTTCGCCGAATGGCCGTTGAGGAGAGGGGCAATCTGGACCAACAGTACCTTGATGAACTTGTGGGTAGTGTTCCACGACGAATACAGGCATGCATCAATGCAAGAGGACGTGCTACTGGGTATTAGAGGTACTGGTGTGTATAGCAATCTAGACCACCCCCACTGAAAGTCTCGCTGTAAGGTGGTACAACATGCACTGTGTGGTTTTCATGAGCAATAAAAAGGGCGGAAATGATATTTATGTTCATCTCTATTCCAATTATCTGTACAGCTTCCGGAACTCTCGGAACCAAAGTTATGCAAAACTTTTTTTGATATTTGTATAGATGTTGAAGTAGAAAGGGTCGGACGCTCTTTAGGACTGTTTGCACATAATGCGGTTGTCTGTAACAAAGTAACAACGCTAAAAGACAGTAACATTTGCGGAATGACCTCCAGAGAATTGATGAATGGGCGCATGTTCTGGCACTTAACCCTGAACGTAAATAAATGTGACATGTTGCACATACACATGAAAAGAAATCCAATACTGTACAGCTACAATATTGATGACGAACCACTAGATTAGTATCTATCCAGATCGTTGAATGACCACATAAAACAGTGGGAAAAACTGATGTCAGACTCAGATTAATAGGAAGAATATTAAGGAAATGTAACTCTTCCAGAAAGTAAGTGGATTATAAGGCGCTTATACGACCAGGTATTGAATATTGTTCATCTATCCGGGATCCGTACCAGATAGAGCTGATGGAAGAGATAGAGAGGATCGTTCGGTCGGTCGGCGCGAGAGAGTTAGTGATATGCTAGACAAATTCCACTGGCAGACGTTACAAGTGAGGCGTTGTGCCCCACGGAAAGATTTCCTATTGGAATTTCGAGAGAGCACTTTCCGCGAAAAGTCGGACAACATATTACTTCCGCCCACTTACGTCTCGCGTAATGACCACGATGAGAAAATTTGATAAGTTAGAGTCAATACAGAGGCTTACCGACAGTCATTCTTCCCACGTGCCTTTCTCGAGTGTAACATGATTGGAGGACTCAGTTAGTGGTGCAAAAGTAGCCTCTGCCACACACTATTAACTATTTTGCGGAGCATGATGTAGATGTAGAAGGGATATGTTGGCAGGACACCCTTAGGTGTCAAGGAATAATCATTTTGGTAATGTGGGGGAAGTACAGAAAGTAAAAGTTGTAGATGGCCACTGAGGCTCAACGCAGTAAGCAGGTTCACGCGAGTGAAGTGTGCAGCAGGTAGAAAAGCGCGCGAAACTGGGTCAAACGAGTGTTCCTCCTGATAACTGAAACGAGAAGTGAATATTTCTAAGCCGGCCGAAGTGGCCGTGCGGTTAAAGGCGCTGCAGTCTGGAACCGCAAGACCGCTACGGTCGCAGGTTCGAATCCTGCCTCGGGCATGGATGTTTGTGATGTCCTTAGGTTAGTTAGGTTTAACTAGTTCTAAGTTCTAGGGGACTAATGACCTCAGCAGTTGAGTCCCATAGTGCTCAGAGCCATTTTTTTTTTGAATATTTCTAGATCCCTTTAGCCCACTTGTCTCGAGTAATTTTAGAGTTAAAGTAAACTTTACAAATCAAAGGTAATCTTTTTATATCTACATACATACACCGCAAGCCACCGTACGGTGCATGGCGGAAGGTACCACGTACCACTACTAGTCATTTCCCTTCCTGTTTGACTCGCAAATAGAGCGAGGGTAGAACGACTATCTAAAAGCCTTCGTACGAGCCCTAAATTCTCGCATCTTATCTTCGTGGTACTCACGCGAAATCTATGTTGGCGACCATAGAATCGTTCTGCAGTCAGTCTTAAATGCCGATTCGCTAAATTTCCGCAACAGTGCCTCTAGAAAAGAGCGTCGTCTTTCCAGGATTTCCATTTGAGTTCTCGAACCATCTCCGTAATACCTGCGTTCTGATCGAGCCTGCCAGTAACAAACCTAGCGGCAGGCCTCTGAACTGCTGCGATGTCTTCCTGTAATCCGACTGGTGAGTGTCCCTAACACTCGATCAGCACTCAAGAATGAGGCGCACTAGCGTTCTAAACGTTGTCTCCTTTATGGATGAGCTACACTTGCCCAAAATTCTCCCAGTAAAATGAAGTCGACCATTTGCCTTCCCTACCGGATCCTGACGTGCTCATGTCATTTCATATGGCTCTGAAACGTTACACCTAGATATTTAATCGATTTTTCTACATTTAGAGCAAGCTGCCATTCATCGCAACAACTATAAATCCTAAGTCATCTTGTATACTACTACAGTCACTTCACGACGACACCTTCCAGCAAACCACAGCGTTATCAGAAAACACCCGCAAATTGCTGCTTGCCCTATCCGTCAGGTCGTTTGCGTATACAGGGAATAAGAGCGGTCCTATCTTACTTCTCTGGAGCACTCCTGACGATATTCTTGTCTCTAATGCACAGTCGCCGTCGAGGACAACGTACTGGGCTCTATTACTTAAAAATTCATCGAACCCCTCACATATCTGAGAATATAAACCGCATAATCAGACCATCGTCAACAGTACGACATTCAATTAAAATGCCTTTTCAAAGTTCAATGACTGATCCGATATCTAAATGGAAATGTGCTTTACAAATGTGCCCATGGGAATACATATACAGAGATATGCTGGGTAGCACCATAAGGAGTAGGACGCAGCAGAGCGAAAGTCGAAGTAAGATACTGGCTCAAAATTGTAATCTGTGTCAGAGATTGATATCAGCGGAATATTTTTATAGTTCGTATGTGGGCCTCCTCCCATCCGTCACAGCCCATCCTTACTCTTGCTAAAATGGTTTTCTCTGGTGCTACCCCACCGCTTGGCGGAACGTTTCCTTAAGAAAATAGTTCAACCTCAAGAGAAAGACAAGAACTGATCTCGTTATATTCCCTATCTCCACTTGCTAGGCTTTGTGGAAATATATGGTGTTGCACTAAGGAAACTCAACCACTCTCTAAATAAAACACAAAGTACTCCAGACAACTAGTGGAAAGTGACTCATAGAGGGAAAAGATGTCGATGCGGGTAGAAATAATATGGGAGTGAATTCTAATGGTATTCGAGGTAGGAATAGGAAAACATAAAGACAATTGTCAAATGTTAGGTCGATAGTATGTTAGGAGTTGCTGAGATGTTTTCCGGTGTTGAGCTAAATCTGCTATCTCCGAATGCCTGAGTCGGAAAGTACGATGGATGAAGTGACCAGTTCACCATATACAAGGATGGCACTAAGTGAGTGGAAAATAACAACATTCTCTCTTCAAAAGGAAAGATTGTTGTATGTTCTCTCATGTCAATTAGTGGGAGCCAGTGTTTTCCTGTCATCTGCTTCCTGCTCACAAATACATATAATCTTAGACATAAGACCTGGCCGCCAGCCAGCTACCGCAAGACTAAATCAGAGTCATTCACTTAAGCCGCCAATAGAACTGAGAGCCCCTCAGAGTTCTTCAAATGGTTCAAATGGCTCTGAGCACTATGGGACTTAACTTCTGAGGTCATCAGTGCCCTAGAACTTAGAACTACTTAAACCTAACTAACCTAAGAACATCATACACGTCCATGCCCGAGGCAGGATTCGAACCTGCGACCGTAGCGGTCGTGCGGTGCCAGACTGTAGCGCCTAGAACCGCTCGGACACCCCAGCCGGCTCAGAGTTCTTCAGGCCATCAATCTGCACTATTTGGCAACACTGCCGGTTGCGGCAGTGCACGGAGGAAATGTTACGAAGATTTCACCAAAATCGTCTCGTTACTTCTATTACCGTACAGGCTTACGATGCCTTTTTCTGCTTCTGCTGACACAGTTTTTGGTCTTCGTGAATACACGGTATTATTCATGGAACTGTGGCACTGAACAGTTTACAGTACTGCTACGTCCAGCGTCTTCATCTAGCCTACTGAATGAAATCGCATATGTCAGTTATCGAGAATTCCTGAATGTGGAAAATCACCCAGCCGGAACGATCTTTCTTGAAACAAGAAATCCTTTTCTGACGTGAGTTGTCTGACAGTACACATGATACAAATGTTTCGAGCTGCTTCTACTGCCTTCATCCCGCCTTGAACCCAAAGCGAACAGTACGTAGCAAATATTAGACACTTTTCTACTTGCAACTCTATTTTATAACCCTCAAACAACTTCCCTAAGACAGAAACATGCAAAATTCAGTACGTAATTGCACGATAAGTACTAGAACTTCAAATAAGAAAATGGCACTTGACAAATACACGTACAGTAACCTGGATGTCTGATGTAACAGCATGGTGTTTAGTGGGTTTATCAGATTTATTTCGTGTGGGAAATCGAACTACAGTAAGAAACAATTTTATACTAAAAATGCGGAACTTATCAAAGTGCGAGCACTTGGTCGGACAGCAACTGGCGTCAAGGCACCCACTGGGGGGTACCCAGTGACAGCTTTGGGGCGAGGATACAGCTCTGATACCGAAGCAACGACGAACTCTTTCGTGGAACGTTTTGCTATTACTGATGGGTTAAAAAATGAAGTAAATTTTCTTCGACGTTCCATCAGACTGATACCTTTATCAGACAGCCGAAATTTGATTTAAAAAATAAAGGAATGAGTGGACTCGAACTCACTGCTTCGTGTCTACAGCGTGCGACGTGTACCACTTTCCTTATCCTTATTCTGTCGTTCGAGCTATCTGGTTTTTTTTTCCTTCATTTTACGTCAGCACTTCTGTGCAGATGCTGCATGTCACATATTGAATACCATCGACGCAAACTGTACTCAGTTTTTAATGGCAAATGTTGAGCAGCCATTTGAACGAACGCGCTGATCTACCATGCCGGTGCCCCCCCCCCCCCCCCCCCCCCCCCCCATGAACCATGGACCTTGCCGTTGGTGGGGAGACTTGCGTGTCTCGACGATACAGATAGCAGTACAGTTGGTGCAACCACAACGGGGGGGGGGGGGGGGGGGGGGGGTATATGTTGAGAGGCTTGACAAACGTGTGGTTCTTGAAGAGGGACAATAGCCTTTTCAGTACTTTCAGGGGAAACAGTCTGTATAATTGACTGGTCTGGCCTTGTAACATCAACCAAAACTTCCTTGCTCTGCTGGTACCGCAAACGGCTGAAAGCAAGGAGAAACTACAGCCGTCATTTTTCCCGACGACATGTAGTTTTACTGTATGGTTAAAAGATGATGGCGTCCTCTTAGGTAAAATATTCCGGAGGTAAACTAGTCACCCGTCACCCATTCAGATCTCCCGGCGGGGACTACTCAGGAGAGTAGTTATCAGGAGAAACAAAACTGGCATTCTACGGATCGGAGCGTGGAACGTCAGATCCCTTAATCGGACAGGCAGGTTAGAAAATTTAAAAATGGAAATGGATAGATTAAAGTTACATATAGTGGGAATTAGTGAGGTTCCGAGGCAGGAGGAACAATACGTCTGCTCTGGTGAATAAAGGGCTATAAATACAAAATCAAATAGGGGTAGTGGAGGTGTAGTTTTAATAATGAATTTAAAAAAAATAGAAACGCGGACGAGCTACTACGAACAGCATAGTGAACGCATTATTCTGAGACAAGATAGAGACGAAGTATATGCCTAGCACAGTAGTACATGTTTACATTTCAACTAGCTCCGCAGATGATGAACAGATTGAAGAAATGTATCGTGCGATAAAAGAATTGATTCAGATAGTTAAGGGAGACGAAAATTTAATAGCCATGTGGGACGGGAATTCGACAGTAAGAAAAGGAAGAGAACGAAAGGTGCTAGATAAATACGGACTGGGGGTAAGGAATGAAAGAGGAAGCCGCCTAGTAGAATTTTGCTCTGAGCGTAACTTAATCATAGCCAACACGTTTAAGAATCATGAAAGATGGTTATATACGTGGAAGGGGCCTTGAAACACTGGGCGCTTTCAGATAGATACTGTAAAGGTAAGACAGAGATTTAGGAACCAGGTTTTAAATTGTAAGACATTTCCACGGGCGGATGCGGACTCTGACCACAATTTGTTGGTTATGAACTGTAGACTAAAACTGAAGAAACTTCTAAAGGGCAGGAATTTAAAGAGATGGGACCTGGATAAACTGAAGGACCACAATCTTCAATCTTCAGAGAGAGCAATAGGGAACGATTGACAAGAAGAGGGGAAAGTGACACAGTAGAAGAAGAATGGATAGCTTTGAGAGATGAAATAGTAAAGTCAACACAGGATCAAGTAAGTAAAAAGAGAAGGGCTAGTATAAATCCATGATTAACAGAAAAGATATCGAATTTAATTGATGAAAGGAGAAAATATAAAAATATAGTAAATAAAGCAGGCGAAAAGAAATACAAACGCCTCAAAAATGAGATCGCCAGGAAATGCAAAATGGCTAAGCAGGGTTGGCTAGAGGACAAATTTAAGGATGTAGAAGCTTGTATTACCGAGGGTAAGATGGATACTGCCTACAGGAAAATTAGAGAGACCTTTGGAGAGAGGAGAACCACCCGTATAAATATCAAGAGCTCAGATGGAAAACCAATCCCAAGAAAAGAAGGAAAATCAAAATGGTAGAAGAAGTACTTAGAGGTTCTATACAAGGGCGTTGTTTTTGAGGGCAATATTACGAATTCTCTACAAACGAATGGAAAAACTGGTAGAAGCCAACCTCAGGGAAGATCAGTTGGATTCCGTAGAAATGTTGGAACGCGCGAGGCAATACTGACCCTACGACTTATCTTAGAAGATAGGTTAAGGAAAGGAAAATCTACGTTTCTAGCATTTGTAGACTTAGAGAAAGCGTTTGTCAATACTGACTGGAATACTCTCTTTCAAATTGTGAAGGTGGCAGGGGTAAAAATATAGGGAGCGAAAGGCTACAGAAACCAGATGGCACTTTAAAAGAGTCGAGGGGCACGATAGGGAAGCAGTGTTTCAGAAGAGAGTGTGACAGGGTTGTAGCCTATCCCCGATGTTATTCAATCTGTATATTGAACACGCAGTAAAGTAAACAAAAGAAAAATTTGGTGTAGGAATTGAAGTCCATGGAGAAGAAGTAAAAACTATGAGGTTCGTTGACGACATTGAAATTCTGTCAGAGACAGCAAAGGACCTGGAAGAGCAGCTGAACGGAATGCACAGTGTCTCTAAATGATGGTATAAGATGAACATCAACAAAAGCAAAACGAGGATAATGGAATGTAGTCGAATTAAATCAAGTGATGCTGAGTGAATTAGTTTAGGAAATGAGACACGTAAAGTAGTAGATGAGTTTTCCTATTTGGGAAGCAAAATATCTGACGACTGTTTTAGAGGGGGGTATATAAAATGTAGACGGGCTATGGCAAGGAAAGCATTTCTGAAGAAGAGAAATTTGTTAACATCGAGTATAGATTTACATGTCAGGAAGTTATTTCGGTAAAGTATTTGTATGGAGTGTAGCCATGTATGAAAGTGAAATATGGACGATAACTAGTTTAGACAAGAAGAGAATAGAAGCTTTCGCATTGTGGTGCTACAGAAGAATGCTGCAGATTGTATGGGTAGATCACGTAACTAATTAGGAGATATTGAATAGAGTTGGGGAGGAGAGGAATTTTTGGCACAGCTTGACTAGAAGAAGGGATCGGTTGGTAGGATACATTCTAAAGCATCAAGGGATCACCAATTTAGTATTGGAGGGAAGCGTGGAGGGTAAACAGCGTAGAGGGAGACCAAGAGGTGAATACATTAAGCAGATTCAGAAGGTTGTAGGTTGCAGTAGCTATTCAGAGATGAAGAGGCTTGCACGGGATAGATTACCATGGATAGCTGCATGAAACCAGTCTCTGGACTGAAGATCACAACAACAATAACAACAATCTGGCTGCTTGTAGATCTGTCATAGAACAGTTAGCTACTGACACCGCGATTGGATTTAGTTTTTAAAACATTCCATGGATTTTTTTCTTCTTTAGTGTATGATGAGTGGCATTCATAACTTGTCGAAATTTATCGCAGCACCTAATTTAAGTTTAGCATCCATTATTTTATCAGCTGCAAATGCCGCATTACATTGTCTTATACCAATGTCTTTCCTTGCACGAATTTGCTTAGATCTACCAGCTATAATTTGTCCTGCAGTATGACATTCTGCCATATCATCATATGCAATGTAGTGCTCTTTGCAAACCTCATCGTTCATATTAATAACATCATTTCCATGTGCTAGTGTTTTCCATTTCTGTTCCCAATCCACAATTGCTTTATCTAGGAATGTGTAAGTCTACAGGCAACTTCTCGAGACCTACCATATACGATGCACATCTTGACTGGCAAGTTATGCTACTGCATGGCTGGAGGATTTGCACATTCAGATGTTGTACGATACAGGAAATCCAAGCCACTTAACAAAAATCTTATTCCTCATCATCTTATTCCTCCTCTAAGAGAAACACATTTGGTTCACGGCTTTCCTGTAACTCTCCCGTGTAAAAACTACCTGTTATTTCACTAACGCCATCATCCTTTACGATGTCAGTTCTAGGGTTTGCTCATTACAGTTTGCAAACTGCAAATATGTCTATTGACCAGTTCCGTAAGTATGATTTCTCAAACGCATTCTTGTATTTTGAAATATGTACTAAATCAGGTACATTAAATTTCTGCTTGCAGGTATCCACCATCTTAATATGATTGTATGCTGTACATAGAAGCTATCATAAACGTCAATTGTTTTCGTTTTTATGGATCGATATATGGTTCCATTTATACTGCCCAATTATTTGATCTGCGACGATCAAAATGCATCCACATACGGTCTTTTATCACTCTGTTATAATTTTCCAAAACACATGCCTTCATCTGGGAGAATGTTGAGTGTATTCTGTACACAACGTCATTACCGTCTTGAAATATCTGTTATAAAACTTATGACCATAATCAGGCAATTTACAGGACATTGATTTGTCCCCATCACCAGCAATTGTTCAGTCTAACCCTTCCCCATCTTTGTTTTAAGAGGTAAGTCCTAGGTGAGCACTAAAATATATATGAAACCTACATTTTCTCATGAATATTGTCTCATATGTACAAGATCTGCTTGTCATAAATCATTCAAACCTCGAATTAGAATGGGCCAGCGTTGGAATGCTTTCGCACAGGTTTGTGGAGTTCTTGAACTGCGGTCTCCATAATTATTCAGTAATGCATATTTCTTAAAACTTTGAAATGAGTGATACAATTTCATTCCTGTGAACTATATGGCTGGCAGTGGTTGACGCATTAGCAGTTGTAGCTGTTCTATTATTTCGTTGAGATCCAGCGCGGTGCAGACAATGGAAATTTGAACAGCCGTGTGTCCTGCTCCAATGTATCAGGCGGAACTGTGGTTCAACAACTGGTGTTGCAGACAACAGAAACACAAATAGTTGTGTGTCATGATCCGATATATCCAGTAGTGCAGATTTCTATTCCAGTGCATCAGGGAACCACTGCAGTGTGGGAGAATTAAAAGAAAACACATAGCTACAAAAACAAAGTGAACAATAACGAAGAACAAGAGGAGTTAATATTTGCATTTGGGTACGTGTGTCATTTTTTTCTCCCTGGAGGTGAAGGCAGATCTCTGCTGACGCATCATGATGATCAGCCTTCCACTACATCTTACAGAGCATGAGTGACGAGTCAATTTGATGCTTAGCATGTCTGGATGAGTACTGCAGCACCGTGATAATTAGAAAAACTATCCACCTTCTTAGATTGTGACATTGTAGGGATGATCTTGGATGGACTTATATGAGAATTCATGTGGCAGTCATTTTTCTGACCCTCTGATCTGCCAGCTTATATCTGCCATATTTGCCCATGACATGACAGTGTTGGCCATATTGGATCCGCCATCTTGGATAATAAGTTATGCTAAGTGGGTATTAAATTATCCTGGATCATTTTGTATACTTAAGGCAAAGAATAAATTATGTTAATTCACAGAAAGCAAAGAACAAGTTATGATAATTCAGAGACAAGTGCCAGGCAGTTATGCTAATTCCACCACTTGTACATATTGCAAGCACACCTCACGCACACATGAATGCCACCTCTGTCAGTTCAGAGTGGCCTAAGCTGCCAGAGATAGCGGTGTGCTTGTTTGAGTGAATGAATTTTTGTGTGTTTCCTTTCCAGATGAAGACGTGAGTAGCATTCTATCTTTTCCTTATTCTGTTGATATTTTAACCTGGAGTTTCCATGTCCTACAGACTTTAATTATCTAGTAAATATTTCACGCTATGAGTTTATCTTCTGTAAAACTTTAATGTATATTGCCAATATAAGAACACTCCTGTCAGCAGCAAGATTGACTTAAATGTATTAGCCATATCTGGAATATTAGTACCGTAATACAATGCATCTCGGGGCAAAGTTCGTAATGTAGCAAAGTGTGATATCTATCATATTCATATTCTTTGTTGTCATATCCAGCGCTTACCTTCTATGAATAAGTGTAAAACAAAATGCAGTTATATACTATGTGTAGTTGTGTGCATTATCTTATAATATACACTATGTGAATGAATTTGCTATCGATATGACTATGGAGTGTACTGTAAGCACCCAAAACACAAAAACCTTTCCACGTGATAAAAGTTTCGACCGATAGCAAAAATTCCGTCATTTTCGCGATCACTGTCGCCACCACAGTGTCTAACTACACTTGGTCAACGATATATTTTCTCTATAACACCTTCATCTAATGATGAGCCTGCAGTGGCTCCAAAACATGTTAAGATATAATAAATCTTATAGGTAATTAAAAAAAGGAACTGGTTGCACATTTATTCCCAAATAAATCGCAAATTTAAATCAAAGTGGCAGTCCATCATCCATAATGGATATATGGAAAGTAGAGAAATTTTTTGACCGTTTGTCATTGCAACATTCGAGTCTTAAATGTCAAATAGGAGTCAGTGTACAAGCCTGACAAGTTAAGGAAAGAAAGGGAAATTACAATGAAGACACATTATGGTCAGTAATACAATCACTGGATGGAACAAGATAGTTGGGAAGATCATATTAAGTTGCAAAGAAATCTGACTTAAAATGCAGGAAGTTTTCCATCCATGAGACTGTAACAAAGACAAACAATCAACGCCTGTAAGCAGCTAAAGGTCTGATTTCATTGTAATTTCAAACCATTGTTTGGTGAAACTTCGTTGTTTTCATTTTACTATCATAATTTTTTAAAGTCTAAGACAAGAAAATGTTATGTTTTATATCTCAGCTATTTCATTCACAAAGTGGGCAGATCACTTCTATCTACAAAAAGTTTGAATAAATCATTGACATCATTAACATAAATATCACCTGTTCGTTTTCTTGTACACATGAAATTCTTGTTTTATGAAAAGACTTAAACCTTGTAGTAATTGTTACAATTCTGTCATTTAATTTCTGTAATTTACAGCTAAAAGTGGTTCTAACGATGTACAACATTGCATAAAGCCAATGTTCAAGAAAAGCTAAATAAAATTTATGTTGCACAAAAATATGCTCCTCTGGATACAAAATATTTACTGCTATAGTCAGCCTTTTTCTCATCATTATTATTATGAATTTCTTGTTTAATATAAATAATCTGAAGAATATATAAGTGAAAGTTAAGCTACATATGAAAATTTGTAGAATGTCGTAATTCCTTTAATTCCAGTTCAATGAAAGGTTTAGTTAGTTTTGCATTGGAATATTCAAGATAGTGAATTTGATTCCAGGTTTAGGCACAAAGTATTTTACTTTCTAAATTTGATCTTAAACGACACATACCCTATAACAACAGCTATTTTAATATATAAAATAAAATTATTGTTCATAAATACTCATTAAGAGTAATTAATAATCAGTTTAAAATAAATCATTTGTTGCAGAACAGAAATAATTACAAAATTTATCAGTGTGGAGAAGTTGAACATACATATCAGATTTAGTAAGAGGGTCCAGTTGTAATATTTGAAATGCACTATCAATGACAATTGTTTCATTGTACTCACGTTTCTAGTTTTAATCTTAAATAAATGCACATACTTTCTGTAAGATCTACTGTTTGACTGTTGTATAACAAATACGAATTCGGACACCACGTCATACTGTGCAGAAATCAGAAAATTAAGATGAGTTCCACGTAGACTCAGAACCGATCTCGGGTACTCTTACACAAAACTCTGCCTGCTGCACTAGCTGGGTAGCACTGCTACACACTACTGAATGAAGATACTTAATAGGCCATGCGATTATAGTGTTGCCAAACTGCCATTCTTTGACTTCTGTATTCTATCGAAAATATTTATGGAACGACATTGTGTTACAGACATTTTTTGTATTGTTACTGTAACGTCAGAGTGTTCGAGTTTTGAATCATCCTCTACTTGGCAGGAGCGCACAAAATTTTTGTAGGGTTATGTAGCAATTTGGATGCTTTTATGTACCCATATTTTGCTCCCAAGTCAATACGTACTTGGACCAGATCAGAAAAGTGAAGACCAATTGCAGTAATAAACAGCCACATGTCGCCTGCACTCATATTGACACAATCGTCCTCTAACAATTCCGGCTTTTGGAGTCGTGACTTTATTTCCTCATTTGGCGTCTACTTTGAGGGAAGATACAGTAGCTGACACATGATGTCATAAATCGAAGTGAGGTACGAGCGATCAGGTGCTCCTATCCAGTCACAGCAGTGGTGGAAAATTGCGCTTAGTGAATCGACTTGTGACTTAATGGCTGTTGTAAGAGAATATTGAGGGATTACCCTCTGGCCTGCGCTCCAAAACGCAAAGCTTCGTTTATTATTTATTACTAAAGTAACATTCTGATTTTGTTTATAACAATATACGAGAACCTCTTAATGCTGTGCTGTATCACATAAACCAGAACATCACTGCATTATCAACTTTAAGAGAACACGAGAGTAACTAGGACCAACGGAATCACTTCGTTTGTCATCGGCTTCGTGCCGAATGACCGACTAGCGAGGACGCGAGTGATTCACATCAAACAGTTCAGTTGCTAGCGTAGGGGCCAAACAGTTAAGTAGTATTCTAAATCTACATCTATAGTTACGTACTTATTTCGAGTGCCTTAGTATCCTTCCTGTGAATCTCAATCTGGCATCTGCTTTTCCTATTATTTGTTTTATGTGATCACTCCACTTAATGTCGCTCTGGATAGTTACTCCTAGATATTTTACGGTATATACTGTTTCCAGCAATCTGTGTTGTTGTACAGCAGTAGGTTCCTTTTACTATCTACGCGCAATGTTACATTCATTCACGTTCAGGATCAACTGCCAGAGCCTGCACCATTCATCAGTCCTCTGCGGGTGATTCTGCAAGTCGATACCCGCTTCTGGCGTAGAAGCTTTCCTAAAGACAACCGCTTCATCTTCGAACAGTCTTGAAGTGCTTCCGACGCTTTCTACAAGGTTATTTATATATAATGTAAACAGTAAAGGCCCTATCACACTTCCTTTGGGAAATACGGAAATTACCTTTACGTCTGTTGATTTTGTCAAGTATTCAATCCAGTCGCAAATCTGGTCCGATACTAGATAAGCCGTATTTCTTCACTAAACGGCAATGGGTGACAGTTTCAAACGTCCTCCTGTAGTCAAGCAACACGGCATCAACATGAGCTCCATTATCTATAGCGCTATGGATAATATGGAGGAACAGAGCGAGCTGAGTTTCGCAAGATCTTTGGTTCCGTTACATTTATGGAGGAGATTTTCGTTTCTCAAAAATGTCAGAGTGCGTGAGCACAAAACATGTAACTCTGTAATAGACTTACATCAAACGATGTAGGCCTATAATTACGTAAATATGTCCTACGACCCTTCTTTTCTAGTACCCTTCCTTGCTACAGCGAACTGCAATAAACTGCTATTAGAAGGGGAGCAAGTTCTTTCACATAATCTTTGTAGAACCTTATAGTTATCTGGCACTGACGCCTTTCTACTACCAAGCGATTGTAGTTGCTTTCCTATCCCGCGATGGGTTATCTCTGTATCTGCTATTTCGACTATTGTGCGACGTTTCAAAGGAGGGACCGTGTTATAATCTGCCGCGGTGAAACAACTTCCAAATACCGAATTCAGTATTTCGAACTTCTCTCTGTTATCTTCGGTTTCGATGCAAGTGTGGTCACTGAGTGAATTACTAGATGATTTCAAACCGCTTACTAATTTTACGTAAGGCCGAAACCTCTTACGTCTTTTACTCAGACCTGTTGACCAAATTTTACTTCTCTCATTGCTCTCCTTGCACCTACTTTGCTAGGAGATCCAAGACGTTGCCGTCACAGATTTGTTCTGTCTGCTCGAAGTGATTTTTGGAGAAGACATTCAGAATAATGTCACACGAATCCTTGTTTCTGGCAGCAGTTTTGATACCATCACTCTCCCAATTTATACCTAATACGCTGAGGCCACGACCCCGCCCCCCATTTCAACAGTGCGCTCAGGAAAATTATTAAAGATATTCTGTAATTGTCTCTGAAGCTCACTGACCCTACAGGTTCTGATCCAGGCGGTCTGTATAACCATCCGATTAAAATTTTTGACCGACCTTTGATACTTTATTTCATACAATTCAATTCACATTCGGAATCTCTAATAACCTCGCTAGACATTATCGAGTTCTTTACTGGAATAAATACCCCGCCACCATTGGCGGCTAACCTATTCTTACGATAAATATTCGATTCTGAACTTAGGATTTCGTTGCTATTAACTTCCAGTTTTAATCACCTTGCTGCTCCTGATACTGTCTCGCATTATAACCTCCAACAAGCGAAACTAATTCTGGGACCTTTCCTTAGACGCTCCCTCAGTTTACTAATATGGCGTTAACCTTTTCTGTATCCAATCTGCGTGGACTAGCATTCTCTGAGAACACTGTGTCTGTTTTAACTTCTGATCCCAAGGGGGGAGGGAGGTGGAGGGAGGGAGGGGGAGGGCATTCCATAAAAAAAAAAAGGAAACGAAAAAAAAGACATGTGCGCTAAACACGCTCTCCGTTAATCTAGTAGCCATTTCTTTCGTGTAGAACAAGATTGACCTGTTCAGGGGAACTACAATTATGCGTTCGATTGAGTATGTCGAGAAACTCGCATTCGAAAGCGTTGCATAGTTGTGTTGGCCTCTGATTTAGACCTTCTACTCTGCTCCAGACCAAAGGACCGTAATCGACCCTGTGTACGACGCTAAAATTAGCTTAGCTTGCACCCCGCGTGCGACGCTAGTTGCCTTCACCATATCAGCCATCCGCCGAAATGGGCAGAGGATGGCCTGAGAACCCAAGTAGCATGCGTCATTCGTGCCAACACGTGCCACTATTTGTAGACAGGTGCACCCAGTGCGCTCGATAGCCGTCGGCAGGGCCTCCTCCATGTGATGGACGAGACCCCCCGGGAAACATACCAAATACACACTGCCATTCTTCCCGCCTTGCGTGCTGTTTCCCTGAGGGGCTCCAGTAGCCTACTCGCCTATCATTACAGCTCCCAATGACTCTGCACTTGTCCGGCAAGGGCTGGAAAACCGGCCACTGGCTCAACAGGAGGGAATCCCATACTGCCTCAAGTATTATCAACACTGGGTAGTACCTCGTACCTGTTAGGGTATAAGGAACCAGCCGTGTAGCAAGTTCCCTCTTTCACGTTCCGCCCCGTGAAACGTGAACCCACCACTGTCTGACACTCACTCTCGAGAGAGGACAGACCAGTCTGATGTTGCGCATCGGAAGAAGAAGCGCCAACTAGGTCACCAAAAAGTGTTTCTGGTCTTGTCCCCAGTGCCCTGATGTTGCTGCAACTTTGAGCATTGGCCAGAAGAAGCTTGTCGACCATAGCCAAGACGGTTTCCAGCTGTTTAAAGGCAGCATCCAATTCGTCATGTGTTCGTTCACGAGCACCGTCCATAGTCACACCGTGCTGTGTAAATAAATTCAATAAGATCTCAAAAAAAAAAAAAAAAAAAAAATACAAGCGAAGTTGTCAGGAATTGTCTGGGAATTCACGAATGCAAAATATAACGAGGAGAATAAATAAACACTAAAATCTGCTCTTCATAGTTCACACTGTACCCTAAGGTCACAAGATCCGCAAGCTCTTAAAAATGTAAGGTGGCGTGGTCTCCTGGCCTTCATTTCTTACGTATTCCGTCCTCACAATCGTATTCTGCACATCAAGATGCTTCATTCGAACCCAAACTCGATAAGGTAGAGTCAATTTAGTATGAATTCATGTAAGCGATATGCAAATCTAATAAGTAAATCGTAAGTACACACCGAGGTTGGAAAAGTCGAGACTGGAGTACACAACATGACAGCCACAGGAATTTTCGTTCTAAAGAGGCAACCAGCCCTCTGGGAGGCCCGTCCCTTCAGAGGGGTGGGTCGGCGTACACCTACTTTGACCAGAGCGACCGCCTAAAGAGTGGACAGCTTTTGCCAGAGCGAAGGGGTAATGACCCCCGTGTTCGACTTAAAAGCAAATTCCGCTACACTGTGTGGGAGTGCCCAGAAGACGCATTTTTTGACGGACCAACTGTATAGTTATGTAGTTCTCACAGGAGGACAGAACACGCCTAACGGAGATGCTACATATTTCCGCATTGGTCGACTTAAACGAAACGTCATTCTCCTGATTAAAAGAGCAACGCTGGTTGGTTGGTTTGTGGGATTAAAGGGACCAGACTGCAACGGTCATCGGTCCCTTGTTCCAAAACTTAAAAACTACCACACAGAGTAAAAAACGGATAATAGAGACAACAGACAACACAGGACAAGAAAAATTCAGACAAAGAACAGACATAACAAATTAAAATCACACAGAGTGTGGCAGTGGTTGGCCGACCGTAGAACAAAAAGTGAAAAGCCAACCACCGAGAACACATTAAAAACTCAGTTTAAAACCGTAGGCCAAAGGCCAGAATCAACACAAAACAATAAAATAAAACAAACACTCATATTAAATGATAAAAAACCCCTGCCCGAATAAAACGTAAAACTAAGCCAGCCATAGCAGGGTCATCAGTTAAAAGGACATGGAGCGTATCAGACAATCATGGCCAATGAAGTGGTAATGCCATCGGTCCTTCATTATTCCCGAAAAATTTCAAAAAGAATACGATCACGTCTGATCGGGACCAGATAGCGTACCGTTGATAAATAGACCATAACTGCAGTTAATCAGTGTTGCGTGCACATAACAACAAATGAAGGACCTACAGTAACCTCTGTATTCCAGTTCTACGGCACAAGTTACGCACGAAATGGACAGTACAACTAAATAACGTGTGGGCTCACCTACTTGTATAATACAGGGTGTATCAAAAAGAATCCCCCGATTTTTAAAAATCATAATTATTATGTTATTTGAGATACGTGCCTGAACAACGTACTGTTGGAAAGAGCAGCCTCTTGAGTTTTACATGGTTCCCACTAGGTAGCAGAAGCGTGCGCCCACTTCATTTCTAGTAAAAATGGTGTCGGGACAACAGAAAGCGTTTTGTTTTCGACGTTTTGCCCAGTCCAGGTCAGTAATGATTGTTCAGCGTGACTTTCGCACTAGGTATGGTGTGGATACTCCTACAGCGCAGACCACTAGGCGATGGCATAAACAATTCCAAGAAACAGGTTGTTTGTGTAAAGGCAAAACGCCGGGCCGTCTCCTAGTGTCTGTCACAGACGTCGAACGCATCCGCCATAGTTTCACAAGGAGTCCGCAGAAACGAGTTCGCCGTGCAGCTCGACAGCTCAATATGCCCTCGATGTCCGCCTAGCGTATGTTGCGTCGACGTTTGCACATAAAACCATACAAAATTCAGCTACTACTAGCTCTTCGTGAAGGTGACCAACAACAACGTGTGGAGTTCTGCAATTTCGTTCTTGGCAAGATGGAAGATGGCAGTTTTCTTTCGCACTTAGTGTTTACTGAGGAGGCAACATTCCATTTAAATGGAAAGGTGAGCCGTCATAATGAGAGAATATGGAGTACGGAACAATCACATGAAGTAGTGTAACATGAGAGGGAATCTCCAAAATGTAATGTGTTTTGTGCAGTTTCACAGCAAAAGGTGTATAGCTCACTTTTCTTTGCCGAGAACCATGTTACAGGAAGCACATATCTCGATATGCTTGAGAACTTTCTTTTCCCACAGTTAGAGACTGATTCGAACAACTTCATTCACCAACAGGATGGGGCACCGCCACTGGCACCTGGAAATGCGGGAATTTTTAATTCAAAGGATTACTGAACTACGGTTAGGTCGCACTGGAACAAATGATTCACCCTTACATCAGTGGTCTCCAAGGTCACTGGACCTGACTGTACGTCATTATTTCTTGCGCAGAATTATCTCCCTCCGTTACCAACAACAAAGAATGAACTGAGACATCGTGTAACAGCAGTTGTGGAAGCTGTAGCTCAAGGCGTGCTCGCTGCAGTATGGGAAGAATTTGAATACTGCACTGGCATGTGCCGTGCATCTCAAGGGAGGCATATTGAACACCTATGAAAAGGTATGAAAAAAACTTTTTGAGTTTCTTGGTCATAAAAACAAAATTCATTATATATATTTATTAATTTCAGACATGTAGACGTGCAAAATCGGATGATTCTTTTTGATACACCCTGTATAACATTCGTATGCTAACATGAAAAAAGAGAACTCCTCACTAACAGATAGCTAAACAGTAAAGCTATGTTAACATATGCTGCTTAAATTCATGTCAGAAATCTATATACAGATGTTAGACACGACTCGTGTCCTATGTGTTTGTTTATTTACAGAACGATTTGGTGTTTGATGATTCAGTACTTCTCTAACATAACATCTGACTAACCTCTCTGGAGGGGGCAGATCGCTTTGTCCTGAGGTAGAAGTAGGATGGCAGATTAAAAGGTTCATATGTACGACGTATGTTATTCAGTCTGTATATTGAGCAAGCAGTAAAGGAAACAACTGAAAAATTCGGAGTAGGAATTAAAATCCATGGAGAAGAAATAAAAACTTCGAGGTTCACCGATGACATTGTAATTCTGTCAGACACAGCAAAGGACCTGGAAGAGCAGCTGAACGGAATGGACAGTGTCTTGAAAGGAGGATATAAGATGAACATCAACAAAAGCAAAACGAGGGTAATGGAATGTAGTCAAATTCGATCAGGTGATGCTGAGGGAATTAGATTAGGAAATGACACTCTTAAAGTAGTAAATGAGTTTTGCTATTTGGGGAGCTAAATAACTGATGATGATGGAAGTAGAGAGGATATAAAATGTAGAGCAGCAATGGCAAGGAAAGCGTTTCTGAAGAAGAGAAATTTGTTAACATCGAGTATAGATTTAAGTGTCAGGAAGTCGTTTCTGAAAGAGTTTGTATGGAGTGTAGCCGTGTATGGAAGTAAAACGTGGACGATAAATAGTTTGGACAAGAACGGAATAGAAGCTTCCGAAATGTAATGCTACAGAAGAATGCTGAAGATTAGATGGGTAGATCACATAACTAATGAGGAGACAAGAGAAAATTGTGGTATAACTTGACTAGAAGAAGGGATCGGTTGGTAGGGTATATTCTGAGGCATCAAGGGATCACCACTTTAGCATTCGAGGGCAGCGTGGAGGGTAAAATGGTTCAAATGGCTCTGAGCACTATGGGACTCAACTGCTGTGGTCATCAGTCCCCTAGAACTTAGAACTACTTAAACCTGACTAACCTAAGGACATCACACACACCCATGCCCGAGGCAGGATTCGAACCTGCGACCGTAGCAGCAGCGCAGCTCCGGACTGGAGCGCCTAGAACCGCACGGCCACCCGGCCGGCGTGGAGGGTAAAAATCGTAGAGGGAGACCAAGAGATGAATACATTAAACAGATTCAGAAGGATGTAGGTTGCAGTAGGTACTAGGAGATGAAGAAGCTTACACAGGATACAGCTGCATCAAACCAGAGTCTGGACTTAACACCACAACAACAACAACATGTACGACATCAAATTTACAATCGTAATAGTTGATTAGCCCAGGCCTTTCCTCAAAAATAGCACTGTATTCGGTGTGAACACTTTGTTGATCGACCCGCTGATGGCCACATGGCATTCCCCTCCCCATAACATGCGATACGTGAGTTGAACCGACTTGTTGCTGTATAGTGGCGGTGCATGCATTGACATTTCTATTTCCACTAACGTGGCTTCCTACGCTAGGCGCGTTGTCTGCACTGGAAACAGACATATCAGCGTCCAACAGTTTCAAGTTATTCTTGAGTTCTGAAGTTTTGTGGCACATGGACTGCATCTACCAATGTAAACTGTCCGTCTAATCGTCGTGCCCGGTTTTTTAAGTTTCTCTAATGTATTTCCAGGAATGGAAATAATAACACAGAAATGCACGCCTGTGTCCTGTAAATGTTTTTAGAGCTTCGTTCCGACTTCGGTGTTAATTTTTTTCTTTGTCGTATAGTCCATTGGATAATTTGTTCACTTATTTCTCTGCTCTGTTCTTTGATCCAGTTGGACATTCCTAAATACATCAAGGAACTTGCTCCTCAAACTTCCCACCAATGCGTTTCTCTGTCTTGCCCGAAATGCCATAAATTCATCGAGATAAAGTTTTTAACTCTTTCGTTGGTTTTTACATTTATTGCTCTGTTCTCTTCTGTGATCCAGTTGGACATTTCTAAATGTATCAAGGTAACTTGTTCCTCAAACTTCCCATCAATGCGTCTCTCTCTCTCTCTTGCCCGAAATGCCATCCATTCATCGAGATAAAGTTTTTAACCCTTTCGTTGATTTTTTTCTGTTCCATAGCTAAGTGATCAATTTTTTATACAATGGCGGCGGGAAAAAAATCGCAACACCTAGAAGTACTTGTATAACAAAAACGAAAGTTGGTGGGCGTGTTTCTACATCTGAAAGATGAAGTTTGTTGAAATGTCGCACCAGTCGCTAGTAGCGCCACTTTGGGGATGCAAGCAGGTTTGCTTTAAATATACACTGTGACTGTCGTGAGCGTTAGTTATCTTTGACAGTGGATGTGGTGAGGTGATGTCAGAATGCCTTTAAGGCGGCAGAAACGCCATTGTCAACACCTCACTTAGCTTGAGCGAGATCGTATAATAGGACGGCGAAGATCTGGATGTTCCTTCTGCGATACTGCACGAAGACTTGGCAGGAAGGTAGCTATTGTACATGAATGATGGCAGCGAAGGTCACGAGAATGTACAGTCGCAAGAATACCGGACTCCGGACGGCCATGTAGCACTACTGAGAGGGAAGACCATAGTGTTCGACGTATGGCTCTGGCAGATCGTACTGCGTCTGCAGCATGAATATGAGCAGCAGTTCACACCACAGTGACACAACTAATTGTTACAAATCGGTTAATCATAGGACATCCCCGAGTCAGACGCCCTGTAGAGTGCATTCCACTGACCCCAAACCACCGTCATTTGCGACTTCAGTGGTGTCAAGCGAGAGCTCACTGGATGCCACCTTGGAGGTCTGCTATGTTTTCTGATGAAAGCTGTTTCTGTCTTGGTGCCAGTGATGGCCGTGTGTTCGTTAGGAGGCAAGTTGAGGGCCTGCAACCAACCTGTTTGCATACTAGGCACGCTGCAACTGCACCTGGAGTTTATGGACTTAGGTGCGATTTCGTACGACGGCATAAATAGTCTCGCCGCTATCCCACACACCCTGACTGCAAATTTTTACGTCAATACACTGACTCGTCCTGTTGCGGTACCATTCAAGAATAGTATTCCAGGGGGCGTTTTCCAACAGGATAACACTCGCCCACATACCGCATGCTCTACGAAGTGTTGACATGATGCGTTAGCGTCCTCGATCATCAGACCTGTCTCCTATCGAGCACATATCGGAATCATCGGACGACAAGTCCAGCGTCACCCACAATTTGCATTAACCGTCCCTGTATTGATCGAACAAGTGCAACAGGCATGGAACTCCATATCAAAAAAAATGACACCCAGCACCAGCACAACACAATGCAAGCACTTTTGCATGCTTTCATTCAATATTATGGTGGTTACACCGATTATTAATGTACCAGCACGTCACACTTGCAGTGCCGTATCTGTGATCCTGTGATTTAGTCACTTAAATATGTAATCTATAAACCATTATTGCTGGATTTTCATTATTCTACATTAATTATTATTTGGTGTCGCGATTTTTTCCGTCACTGCATGTTCGATTCTATCGTAATATCCTTTCCATTGATAGAACCTATTAAGTGAATCTTTTCTGCAATGGAATCGATTCTTCTAACCTTTTCCATAATGTGAATTTGTTGGGCAGTAGCATCTATTGTGTTAACTTCTTCTGGAATACTGGCTTATTTGGTGCTCATACGAGTTTGTTTTTGGGTCATACACGTTTGGTCTTGGCTCATACAAATCGCATCACTTACAACTGCCTCTAAATTGGCTAAAACCATTTTTTGTTCAGTAACATGCACAGGTGCGCTTTCAAGCTTAACTTCAGATTCGGCAGCTGGTGAAACCTCATCATCCAACCTGGATGCAGCACGGCTGTGTGAATCCATTTCAAAATTAGTATAGTCGACAATTCACAAAAACAATTAATTAATTAATTAATCATTCTCTGCTATTTACTGTACTTCACGAGTCTAAATGCAACAAAGACGGCCATGAAGGATAGTTAGATACAGAAATGGTTGATGAATTAATAAACACAATCTCATACTGCTATGTATAACAATGAAATGTGTACGCTATGTGTACTCTACGTGCTCTAAATAGCCAAACTAAACTCGCAGAATACGGTTGCCATATCTAGCTGGGACCTCATCGGGACACTCTGAGATGGGGATATAGAAATGAAGTAAAAAATGTATTTAATTTCATTACTTCTTATTTAGAACACATTTACATGGTACTAGTTGCGGCAGAAGTAGTTGGAACACCATATTTTTCGGAAGACTTAGCCTTTTTTCCCTTTTACGTAGCCTATTTATAAAACTCCATGCAAGTCAGCTTGCAGTTAGACTGGCACTGACGGAATGATTCCATACTTCCTAGCAGCAGTCGATTTCTTTCGTAAGTCCACTTGGTTGACATCAGCGACAATACTCTTCCCACAATGGCGTTGTGTGCAGGAAAAGAAAACAAGTACTCACATGTTTTTAGCAGTTGGCATTTGCGTTCAGGAGTTCCGATTTACTTGAGAAAGTAAATTCACTTTTTTTCCACGGAGTGTTTAGACTTTCATTCTTACGAGTCACGCTTTGTTTTTAAAAAGCTCTCCAGATACATATACTGAAAACCATTGTCACCTGAAATCTTCACACCATTTCTTCAGGAATATAATAATGTTTTCAATCATCACCCAATCAGCGTTTTCAGATAGCCTCGTCCAATCAAATACTTAATATTTATTAAAAGAAATAGCCCATTTCTCTAAGTAATCAAATGCCATGGTACAGAAAGCCATTCTCTCTTCCTCAAACTGCGCAATCAAACTAATTATTTCTTGATTACGGTTCCTCATTCTTTAATTCGTTCAAATTCATCTTGGTTTGCATGCTTGGTTTGAGTGTCGATTAACATAATTCTTATTTCAGTTATCGAGACTTTATACTTCTCCACGCTTTTTATATATATATATTTTTTCAGAGCTAAGATGGATTGCAGAAACAGGAAGTAACTTTCACTGATCGGACTGCTGCAAAACTCTGGAATTATTGTAGGTGGCCTGCCTTCGACGTTAAAAAATGGTTCTAATGGAATCCAACTGTGGGCATTAATGACAGTCATCTTGTTTTTGAGTGTGACAGAAGGGTCTAATGATTGACATCAACGTATAACAAGAACTCTTTCAGCTTCCCTGTCCATACTATGTATATAGAAAAGTAATCAAATATTTTCGTGATGGTTATTTCAACGTCGACAGTTGAGAATCCAGCAGCGCTTGATGTAGTATAGTGCAGAAATCGGCGGGGCATCCAATTCCTTCTACATTTTTCCTAGTTCTTGTTTGATTTTCTGAAACGCATTCCGCTGGGCGCATCGAAGTTGGCGTTGGTATTGTCTCCACAAAAAGCGATTAATTTATCTAATGGAAAATGCAGTTGTCATTAAAGTGTTTAGACATAACTTTGCAATTGTCTCCGATGTTTCGTTATTCAGCGAATCAAACTTCAACAGCTTCTGTTGTATTCCGTCAGTTCTAAACGAAACATCTTTTCACCCTTGTGGTTCAATGCGTCGGTGCCTATGCCATAAAATGAAACTTCTTGCAATTTTTTTCTGCATTCTGACTCGGAGTGTGGCGCGAGAAATTTTTAACAATCGCTGTAGCTTTGGTCCTAGCTGTAGACTGCTTTGCGACGACTTTGGAGTCAGGATACAATGTGCCATTCAGTTTTATGATACCCTCGAGAGAACTGAAGGACTGATGATGTTTGACAACTTTATAAACTGTTGTTAGTTTTGCAGCAGCAACGAGGAATTCATCCTGAGTATCTTCTTTAATCAAGCATGTAGAAATAGGCTTTGTTGTCGATGCTCCCGCGAATCTATTTGTATGATTCTTCGTAGAAATGTTATGCCTCACATATACCTTACTGCCGTAAGTTACTGAAATGAAACAGCTACAAATCTCACACAACGCTACCTGATACGTACGTCATTTCTTCACAAAAGACCACTCTTTTGTGTAACCATGCGAAAAGTGACACTTCCTCTTTCTATCCTTAGGAATTTCCGTAAGCTATGATAAGTTGATTAGATGGTAAACAGTCGACAATAAGGTTTAATGATTAAATTACACTTCACTATACACTTCACGCCCTATACACCCCCCAGCAAACACTTCAAACATTACTGACTTGCACTCGTCAATTCCGATCCATACAAAGGACGTTCTCGGCAACGACACATATTAAAATCCTTACGTGATGCATCCTTTATTATCCTTTTTTGTGTCTCCCCTTTTCCCTTATGGCCCATCCTACCTTTCTCCAGAATGCTTTCTATAGCTACACAAGATTTGGTACATAGTATATCCGCAACAAAAAGACATAAAATCTCGAAACCAGTCGTGGTTTCCATCTTCAGGTGTATGCAATTATAGTATTTGGTAACACATAACACGCGGGCGGGCCAGTCAGTGCAAGAGTTCCAACTATTGCATGTTGGTGGAAACTATCCGCCGGTGGGTAGCCACGCGGTAGAAACGCGAAACACCTCTCCGTGGGGGGCTATGTCGGATGTCTGCAAGCGCTACGGTGTACAATCAAGCAAACTGCCGTCAGCTGACTTGCTTGTATTGACCAACCAAGTGTATCAAACATGAACTGCATCCCACAAACAGACATCCGTCAACTGTACGACACAATGCACGACTTTTACATGCTTGCGTTCAACATTACGGCGGCTACACCTGTTGTTAATGCACCAGCATTTCACATGTGCAGTGGCGTGTTTCGCGCTTACATTAGTCTGTGATCTTGCATTGTCAATCACTTAAATATGTTACCTAGAAAAATGTGTTCCCGAAATTTGGTTATTCTACATTAATTATTTTTTGGTGTTGCAGGTTTTTTTTTTTTTTTTTTGTTTTTTACCGTCAGCGTATATCATGAACCACATGGCAGGTACTGTGTTGAATTCATTGTTGTTTTATCTGATGTACCTTTGTGTCTAACGTAACTGACTTTGTCCATTAGGTCCCCACGTGTTGCCGGCCGCGGTGGCCGAGCGGTTCTAGGCTCTTCAGTCCGGAACCGCGCGAGTGCTGCGGTCGCAGGTTCGAATACTGCCTTGGGCATGGATGTGTGTGATGTCCTTAGGTTAGTTAGTAGTTCTAAGTTCTAGGGGACATATGACATCAGTTGTTAAGTCCCATAGTGCTCATAGCCATTTGAACCATGCCCACGTGTTCTTGATTTCGTAGTTTCTAGTTAATTTCGCTCTGCAAGTGATAGAGCGTGAAATTATGCATCCAATGTATACCTGTGTACGCAGACTATTTTCTTTCGTTAACTATTTTTCGATTCATAACAAAATTTTTGCTACCACCTTGTTATAACAGGTTGTAGTTTTTTATGTTTTGCTTTATAGTTGTTTTTCTTTCTCTGTTTATCATTTGCAACCACTCAGAACTTAATGTAGAAAAATTATTTACATCGAGAATGTGGGATGTTATGGTTAGGCCTAACATTAATTAGTTCTACTTGAAAGGTTGTGTGTATGTGCGCGTGTGTTGGATAAGTGTGTGTGTGTGTGTGTGTGTGTGTGTGTGTGTGTGTGTGTGTGTGGTTCACTTACTTTTTCTGGTTTCTCCATTATCTTCACTGTGAAAAACTGCACTTTTTAAAATTTTACCATTACTGTTTACAAACTACCAAAACAAGGTGACTGAAGGTTGAACAATTGAATATGTTCTGGGCAGGCACTTTGAATAATTTTTCTGAAACTCTACCTATGTATGTGTTTATATTTATGGGTTAGTGTTGTCTGTCAGTTCTTTGAGTCCTAAGAACAAAGTTCGTTTTCCGAGAGCCATGTATTCGTTTCTTTATTTCTCTTCCATCGACTATGGTTTTCCGTATTTGATAGTTTTCCTCAGTTACTAGTTTCTTTGAGAGGTGTGGGGGGGGGGGGAGAGTTCGGGGGGGGGGGGGTCTGTTGCTACACTTAAGAATTTTTAACCCAGTGCTGATGTCTATTGGACTGTGTTCCACGTCCATAAGATATTCAGCGAATGAAGAATGACAATTGGTACTTTTCAGTGCTCTTCTATGCTCTGTGCACCAAACATTGAAATTTCTGTTTCTATGTCCAATGTACAATGATTTGCAGTCCTGATATGCCAGTAGATAAACACCAAATGTGTTTTGTTTGTGTTTGTACTAGTCGCCCTTAGTTTTCTCTGTATTCCGTAGCCTATTTTTAGTCTTTGTTTCTTAAATATGTTGCCTTTGCTGTGGCCTACTATGTCGTTTAAGTGAGTGAGTAACAACTGTTTTTGTAGGTGTTTCTTGTTCATGTGTTCTTGTGTGTGTGTGTGTGTGTGTGTGTGTGTGTGTGTGTATGCTGAGTGTTTACAGTTTGTGCATCTGTGTTTGTATGTTGGTGATGATGTATTTGTGCTTGTGTGCTAGATGTCCCTCTCATTCCTGTTTTAATATTGTGATTCTGTTTGTTTACAATATTTGTGTCTACTCACTCTCCACAGCTATTTGTTTGATTATCTGTAATTCACATTTGTTGTTGTTTTCACAAAGTGGAGTTTATTCAGTCTGGGCAACATGTATTGGAAACTGGCTTGTTCATGTGCAACTGGGTGGTTTGAATTTTTGTGGATAGCTGTGTTGGTGGTATCGACTATCTTGAATATGGAGAACTGGTGTTGGTTGTTATGTATGTGTATGTGGGGTCAAGGTAATTTAATTTATTGTAATATCTGTTTCCATGGAGAATTTTATTTTGGATTAACTTTGTTCATGTCACTGTGAAGTTCTTGGATGTGACAGGGTGTTTCACCTATAAGGCATATGATGTCATGTAGTTAAGAATGCCAATATATCAGCTGGTAATACTTAAAGTGCAGTTGTTCACAGTGGTCCAATGTGGGCTATAAGTATCATATGGCAGTGACATTTGGTAAGTATTCTAATGCATCAATGCAGCAATGATTTATGTAGGAAAAAAATTAGTTCCAATTTAGGCCACCATGTGCAAATATGGCGCTGCCAATCCAACAAAGAACGTATAAAGATGTTCCCAAATGTTATGGATTAGGAATGGTACATGGGTAGAACAGGGCAAACAAGTGACAAGGGCATAAAGTTGGTTTTATTATTAACTCCGCTTGTACAATTCGTTCAATATGGGGAACAGAGGCGTCGACGAAATACTACATCCATAAAATGAACTGAGCAACAGTTGCTCACAGCATTTCCAGTGAAATCTGAACCAGTGTTTTTGTATTAAGATCAGGTAGATACTGAATGCGTCCCCCATAAACACGTTCTTTTAGGCACCCCCAGAGCTAAAAGGACACGGATTCAGATCAGATGATTTGTGTTTTCCACACAGTTGCATTCTTCCAAACAGGGAATCATATGCTGTACAAGAGGTCTTTATAACATACAGACATCACAGTACACATGACAGGCCCTCTGGGTGTATTTTCTTCAAAGAAGAACGGGCTGAGAATAAAGGTGTTTGTGAATCTACACCATACAGTCACATATAGCAAGTGCAGTGGCTCCTTGTGTACAACATGCGGTTTAGTAGTAGCCCAATTTCGGCAGCTCTGTGTACTTACTGCACCCTATAGTGTAAAATGTGTCTCCTCGCTCCATATAATATTGCCTGGCCATATGTCATCAACTTCAATCCGTGCCAGAAACGAAGAGCAAATTCAGAACGTTGCTGTTGATGCTTTTCGATAGCCATACTGTTCATTCACGTTATGGCTTTCAAATGGCAGCGTGGATGACATACCGTCATACACCAGATTTGCACCTGGTGGACAAAACTGGAACGAATTTTTTCCCAGCTTTAATTGGTTCCCCATTAATACATTGGCATGTCTACCAAGTTTTCCAGCCATATGATAATTGCAGCACCTACAATGGACGTATATGAGTAACTGTATTTTAATTATAACCAGTTGGGATAACTCCTCATTGTTTGGGTCATACAATGGTTTCAAATATTTTGTCCCCAATGTGGTTAAGAAAGATGTTGGTTAGGAGTCCATTGGCTGGTGACCTCATTGAAGATAATGGGGAAACAAGAAAAAGTAACTGAAACATATTGCGTGCACTGACACACACACACACACACACACACACACACACACACACACACACACACACACACACACACACTTGATATTGGACCTAACCATAACATTTCGAATGGTAAATTTTCGATATAAATAACTTTTCTACAATAAGCTCCATGAAGTTGCAGATGACAGGCTATGAAAGAAAAACATAAAAAACGCATTATGTGGTAACAAGGTGTAGCCTATATAAAATTTGGGCCTGTTTTCAAATTTGTGGATATCTTGTTAAAAACTCTAATTTATGCATATACAACTAATAATGAGTTCTTTGCTTTCGTTTAACAGACAGAAAATAAAAACCTACGGATAATGCCATAACTATGTTTAAATACGTCTGGGTAAAACAAAGAAAAATTATGTTCCTTTCAAGGTCGTTCAGAAACAAACACAGTAGTCATTCAGTAGGATGCAAACACTTGGTAGGCATCTGGAGACACGTGGAATGAAATACTTGCGAAATATCTGTAGATTGTGGACGCAAAGATGATAGCGTCACATATCTGTCCAGATCATGCAAATACTTTTCAAAATTGCCTTCAAAGACCCAAAGAGATTTTTATAGTTTCAGTACACTTTAAAATGTAAGTTAGTTTATCAGTAGCATCAAAAGAACTCAAAGGTGCCTCCATAGGAGAAAGACATAAAAGATATTTTATATTCAAATCCATCACCACAAACCAACATGCTATTTACAGATAATTAACACACATACCAACAAGCAACTGTTCAATAAAATAGTACTCTACACATTTTAAGTGCTTTGTTTAGAGTAAGTGCAGTGTAATATTCTGTACCTATAGAAGTATGCACTCATGCTCCCCTCACTAAAGTATCATTACTTGATACTGCTCAGACTCTTCATTGTTCGCACTGAGATCTGAAAACATATATCAGCTATTCAGACATGGGAATAACAGCTTAAGAATGTAGCACATCATGTCATTTACTGAAAGTTGCTTCAGCTTTGAATCTAAAATTGGATGGAAGAAAAACTTCGAACAAATTCAGAGTTGAAATCACCGAAATTAATGGTGAAATCATTGAATTGTACATCGAAATTAGTCAGTTTTGAAACAATCTAATATAGCAGTGATCCTGCGTGGCACAAGCCTTTGATAGGGTTATAGAGATATGTAACATCGATTGCTTACGAAATTCACGTCCAACTCCGGTTCGATAGTTGTGATTTTATTGAGTAATTCAGACTGAATACATAGTAACCTCGAAACGTTGCGGACTGGATGTTAGTTCCATATATTTCTTGGAGAGCAACACAGTAAGCAAATCAGATGTAGTTCTGACATATGGCAGTACTATCCACTGAATTATCACATTAAAAGTGGCCGGAAATATCGCCATTTTTGATCTATAGAGTGTGTAAGATGCTTTGAAAGTAAATCTCTCTAACTCAGCGCCCAATCTTGGATCTATAGAGTATATGAGAAGCTTTGAAAGTAAATTTCTAACATTGTGGGTGTCTGCAGTATGGGGGGGCGGGTCTGTGTTGGGCCAAATATCACACCTTGAACTATTTTTTGTATGATACTTGTAGTCCATGCATAATGGAAATACATCGGAACTCATCTCCTATATAGGTGTCATAGTACATTTCAATACATGATTTGCAAGACACTGGGTTAGTGCACCCTAAATATAGGCCATATGTAGTTATCCATGGCAACACCTGGATGAACTTTCTGTCTTATCAAATGTACCACCATGTTACTATACACTTTCCAAACAATATCAGCTAATTGACGTATTCTCTCTATAACAAAGTACACAGCATCATATATACTTCAGATCTTTGACATGCTGTGCTTTTTTAAACATACACTGGGTAATTTCATGATCCAGTGATTTCTGTGCTGTACCATCTAACACTGTATTATTGAGGTGGTAAAATAACTGCTGCTGCTGTTGTGTGTCTGCTGGAGAACCGGTTGATGTTCATTCTTGTATGGCTTACATTTTGTGGTGAGTTGACTTTTGATGTGTGGTAGATTTTCACATAAGGACCTCCGCTCTGACAGAGCTGAACATTTTGATGTAGTTATAAGTCTCTAGATCAATTACAACTTCAGACTTGTGCTCTAGCACTGTTCCAATATTGATGCATTTCGATACACAATTGGTTAAATAATGTGAACATGGGAACCGCAACATCTCTTCGATCTCTAGGTAAAGTGGTGGGTTTATATACACGTAGCTCCTCTCTGTCCCTGTTGCTGTCTGTCTGCCAATCAAGGTAGCCTACATCAGCCTGGAGTGGAAATGGCTACCAAGTTGAAGTCAGTTGGTCCAGGGTGGATAACTTGGTGTTTTGAGAATTCTCTATGTAAAGCTAAATAACATTTACCTATACTGAGATGCAGTTTGCTATTATGTCACTGTACCATAAGACATTTTATTTTCAATTTCTGCAAAACATGGGTATTTTATTGCAGTTTAGGAGCAATTGTAATTCGCTACAGTTCTGTGGTAAACTGTTACAGATAGAGGGTCAATATGCTAGCACCAGTGGGTCAGCTTGTTGTAGGTTTGGAAAAATTTGTTAGAATTTCACTGTAATGTGGGTATTTGTCACAATTTTTGCTGTAATATATCGTCGTATGGGGTGAAGAGTGATGTAGTCTCCACTGATCAACTTCTCACAATACTCCCCCTTCATACAATATATTCAAAATCCAAACTTCATCTGAGATAGCTAGAATGAGATTTCTACTCTACAGCAGAGTGTGCGCTGATATGAAACTTCCTGGCAGATTAAAACTGTGTGTTGGACTGAGACTCGAACTCGGGACCTTTGCCTTTTGCGGGCAAGTGCTCTAGCAACTGAGCTGCCCAAGCACGACTCACGTCCCGTCCTCACAGCTTTACTTCTGCCAGTACCTTGTCTCCTACCTTCCAAACTTTACAGAAGCTCTCCTACGAACCTTGCAAAACTAGCACTCCTGATAGAAAGGATATTGCGGAGACATGGCCTAGCCACAGCCTGGGGGATGTTTCCAGAATGAGATTTCCGCTCTGCAGCGGAGTGTGCGCTGATATGAAACTTCTTGGCAGATTAAAACTGTCTGAGATGCTTCAGATGCTGAGATGCATCAGATTCTAACCACAGTCAGACATACTCATATATCAATGTCCCACAACCTAGCTATGAGCTTTCACTGTGGACTGATGTGCTAACTAGTCATAAGTGAGTGATAAGTGCGAACTAATATATCAAGTGAGTATAAGGATATATGTATACCCAGCAGATCAATACAACTAACACAGGTGTTTGTCGGAAATGATTTAGAAATGCCATGGAAACATCTGATGTCTATGTCTGTGGTTGATGTACATCGAGATGTAGGACATTCACTTCCAGTATGGGGAAAAAATGTATTGGGAACACTACCGAAATCCAAACTGCATAACCGATGACATACATAATTTCACATTTTTGTATTTGTTTACAAACATCTCATACAGTAGCAGATGACATGTTGTATACCGAGGAAAACGATAGTAAAAAATTGCAGAAAATATGCCAAAACAGTGGCAACAATGTAAAACCATGCTGTGACATATAGTAAATAAATGATTTATTATGAAATTATTCACAGAAAATAATATTTGGGACCAAACAGTACACATGTAATAATGTTTTACAGTGTTTTATGCTATTACCGCATATTTTAGAATCAAAGAACCTACTGATGGTGCCGATATTCTTCGCTCTCTTCATAATATTATCTTGCAGTTAAGATTCCAACACTATGTGTGTTACACATGGGTAGCTTTCTAGGCCAGCGTTTCAGATTACTCTACTACACTGAACAGACAAAACAATATGACCATTGCCCACTGTGACTTTCGATGCCAACTGGTAATGTTGTACGATACAAAAGTATGCGAGCAGGCAAGAATGGTGACCAGCCTACCAAAGATATGGGCTGCAAATGGGGAAATCCATTGGGATAAGCGACCCTGACAAAGAGTAGATTATTATTACTACCCAGAGCCAATCAAGGAATGTCTCGAAAACAGCGTAGCTGGTCGAATATTCATGTGTTATTGTCGTGAGCATCTACAGAAAGAGATAGGACAGTGAAACTACCACTTAGCGCTAAGTGATTGGATGTCCGCGATTCTTCACAGAACATGAGGTTCGGAGGCTTGCCTTCTCTGTAATGTAAGATAGATGGTGATCTGTAGCATCTCTGCCAAAACAGCACAATGCTGGTGCACGCACAAGTGTTTAGAGCACTCCATTCATTGTACATTGTTGAACATGGAGCTCCACAGCAGACCACCCCTACATGTTCACACGTTGACCAAACCACGTCGTCAATAGCGGTGGCAGAGGGCACAGGCACAGTACCATCGGGATTCCACCGTAGATCAATAGAAACGTGTCGGATCTTCGAATGAATCACATTTTTGCTACACTAGGTCGATGTTCATGTCCACAAAAGCTGTCATCGAGGTGAACGGCGACTCGAAACGTGCAGTGCGCCACAGACACAGGCTGGTGGGAATAGTGTTATGGTGCGAGAGACATTCTCCTGCACTTTCATGGGACCTATGGTAGTAATCAAAGATACGCTGACATGTGCGAACCATCTGCATCCCGTCATGCTTGATGTCTTACGTGAAGGCTATGTCACCTTTCAGCACTATAACTGTCCATGTGTCGCAGCCAGAACCATGCTACAGTGTTTTGAGGAGCAATATAGTGAACTCACGTTGATACCTCGGCGACCAAATTCGATTGATGTAAATCCAAAGGGACCCACCTGCGTCGCCACCACTTCATATGCAGATCAGCAGCCCCCTTATTTATGCGGATTACATGACCTGTGCCTAGACATGTAACGCCACATACCTCCACAAACCTACCACCATACTGTCGGATCTCTGATACGCAGAATCAATGATGTATTTCATTCTAATGCTGTGCAAGCAAGCTATTAAGTAGGTCGACATAACGGTTTTGGCTCATTATTGTATGTTGTGCAGGACGATTTTATGTCCGGCAGGTTGTCGGTCGGGCGATGCCATCCAGCTATGTGCAGTGTTTCAACGGTGCACAGACTGTGTCATGAAGCATGGTATCACGACTGAACTCGGCCTGTATACTTTGCATAAGCGTCAAGTACATCGTTTCCACACAGCTTACTGTGTCACTGCTGTATCCATGCCGTACGCCTGTCGTGCTGTAGGCTACCTGTCGGGCGAACGATTCCATAACAGATGACAGGTGCCCAGTGAGAACACTGTAAATCATGTGGGAACTTCACCAAGGTATCGGGTACGTCACCCCTTGGCAGTCGTTCGGTATTCCACTCTTTCCCGCTTTGCCCAAAGTGCTACAAATCTCTCTCGAACACACATGTCCTGTCTGATCTCACACACATGGAAGAGGAGCTTCTGATACTTATTCAGCAGTATCCACTATTCTACTATTTCTCGCATAAAGATTACGACAATACTCTGTCAAAGACAATACATGGAGGGACATCATAGAGAAGCTTAATTGTAATGTTAGTAAGTTGGGGAACTGAGCATGATGAAGTGGTATTTATCTTCTTCCTTTCCTTCCTACTCTGTCATAGGTATGTGTTCACTCATTTATTGGCAAAAGATACCTTGAAAAACCTCAAATTTCCTTTTATTGGTGATTATGATAGTTTGAATCATGCGTTTTGCGAACGTAAAAGTGTTTTAGACCAAATACTAATTTAAAGGTCCTAAATGTCAGTTTGAATGACAGCCTGCAGAGCGAAAACACCCACTTCTTCCTCTGTAACTTCTCTTAATTCATTAGCCTAGGGACATATTTTCTGTTGCTTCAGCCTTCAACTACTGGCAACACTGTTTGTTGTATTTTATTCAGTTGTTTCCTATAGAAATAGTGCAATGTGTGTGTTTTTTTTCTGTGACCTTCAAAGTTGTCAAGAAAAGATCTAAAGGACCTGGCAGAACAAAAATAGTTAATATAAGCAAAACAATATTAACTTTTTGTATTGCAAAGTGTTTACCAGCAGGGACAATTTTACGTGTCATTATAAACTCGTGCCGCTCTCCTACAACAGTTCAGAAAAACAGGGAGAGTCAAAAAGGATTTTACAACTTCGGAATGATGTAAAAAATTATTGTGATTAAGTTGCAGACTCAGTAGATGTGTCTTTTGTAGTAAAGAAACTCAAGTTTCACATAAAATTGTCAAACGACATTTTGGTTTGATGTGACTACCGTCTGTGATGTGGCACACATCCCACTGGTAATCAATTTATTTCCACACTGGTGTAACTTGTGCAACGTCAGTGTAGACTTCATGTTTCAGGTCGGCTAAATGTAGGCCTACTTGGAGGTTCCTTCAGTGCGAAATTTACGCTGAACAGTCGTTGCAGGGTTCGTTTCATGAAACCAAAACACACAATGACCACGCTCCACACTAGTGAAAGTAGCCATTTTAAATGTGCACTACACTAGCGCTTCTGGTAGCGGAATAGGGTATTGATACACTTCAAACTTGAGGTTGTTCACCACAAATATCCACGTCTACCGATTCTGTACATTATCTCAATAAATTCCTATATCATTCCAAAGTCATAAAGACCTTTTTGACTCACCTTGTGCTATTTGGAAAACAGTAGTAGAAGAATCTACGACAGATGCAGTGCAAGAAGCTGTGAATTTAAATAATGAGTGCATTGATTGCTAAAATGTGTTAAAGATACTTTAAAGGCAATAAAACTTCAAACTCAATTTTCTATAACTTTTGTTTTTTTTTTCTACCCTACTGTACCTTTCGTCTGAAACCATTTAACACAGAGAAATGGAATTCTAACAGTGAGCTGTCTTGATAAACGTGCATGAAGAGGAATTTTTTTTAGCTTTCTAGCAGTATTAGAAAGGAACATGTGACCTTTCATATTTTTAAAATTTGCGTGACAAACAGGTAACTACTAAAACATTTTTCAAAATCGTAATTTTAATATATTGATCTTAAAAAATGTTAACTTACAAGCAAACAGTGTGAACATACCTGAAAAAAAAATTCTGTGTCCTACTATTAATACTTCTTGAGAAAAGGTACTTTGAAGCCAGTTAGTTTAATGTGGCAGACATAGGAGATATCCTCTGTCCTTAATGAAACTAACTTGTGAGATCACACATCGTGAGTGCCAACGAATTGTTTCACTTCCTTAAATCAGCCCCAGCCTTCCCTACATTTGTTATAAATCAATGTCAGTTTTAACTGTTTCTCTCTACTGTTAAGTTTATTTACTCATTGCATAAAGCCTTGAGATTGATTATTTATTTAACAGCATTTGATGTTTGTGATGCCCCTGAACTTTATATATGATTTGGCAGGAAAAAAATCATAAATAAATATTATAAATGCAGCTACTTAGATTGTTGAATTTTTTGCCAAAGTGAACGCCAGCACATACCCCAGTGTCCTTTACTGCACAGGGTCCTGTGTCCTATGACAGAAAGTTACTGAATATGCAAGTAAAGTGTGATCTCTCGTTAGTCGTTCTGGAGTTAAGTAATTAAAATTCCATTATGCAGATTTCTCTTTAGGTTGAGAGCAGGTCTAGTAATCAACTGAGAATTCATGTACTTCACTCGCACACCCAAAGTCTGTGTAACAAGGCAAAGTGATCCACTTTTAACTTACTGGAAACGAACTCCAAAGCTGACGTATGAGGGTCAATGTGATTCATGTGGGCAACTGGCTAAATTGCACACAGATTCACTGTGAAATTCTGATGGTATGTGTACCAAATGCAGTTTCATATCTCACTGTAGCGAAATGGTGCCAACAGTTTGACCAAGGCCATGGACATGAGTGATGCTGATAGGTAAGGCAGGCCACTGAAACTGACCACAGATGAAAATGTCCAAGAAATCGGAGAACTGATTCAGAAGCTGCATGATCAGTAGAACATTGCCACCATTCTAGAAAGAGACTTTGTAACTACTTTTAAACATAGTGTCTTGCCCTGCATCACTTTTAAGAGTAGTGCAGCACTCAATAAAAGTTACTTAACTTGCCATAATAATTTGTAACTTACTTTTTGAAGTCACCTTGTACACTATTGTGTCATGTGCTTATTCTCTGGAGTCCTCATAATTTTACATACACATCTACATCTACTTCAATGCTCTGCAAGCCACCATATGGTGCTTAGCAGAGGGACTGATATGTGAATCTTATTCTTGATACCATAACTCTGTTCATGTTGCAGTTTGGGATATACAAAGACATAGTTCCAAAGTGAATATTCATAATGCTATTCTTTTTGCACTAAGAGGACTTTCCATAGGGCATTCTAAACCTGGTTGAAAGCAAATATGTAGAAAAATTAATTTTATTAAAACTAAATAAAGAACTTTTCAATTACTCCATCACATAATGGCCTATTGTTGGTGAGTACATAAGTAGTATATTGATGAGAGTTCTGATTCAAAGAGCATTTTCGAGTTAAAATTCCAGAATGCAAACCAAGAATCTAATTTTAGAGTTTTCCCTAACCAAATTCCACATATTTACAGCAAAAACAAGAAAATCAACAAAGCTGAGTTATTTAAAACCTTAGAATTTTATAGTAACAGAAATTTTAATTTAATTAAATGAAAAATACAAAAACTTTTAAAATTTAAACAAAATTAGTTCACAAATTGGACGATCTCTATTTGTTTTTTTTTCCTTCATAAATAAATTGTACTCCTACAGTGTTATCTACTTTAATATTAATATTAATTTCTGTTTACTTGTTAGGAAGATTTAAATTACTTTTTTGTTTTCTTGTTTCCAGGAAATGAGGGAAAATTGATAACTTTCAATTTGGTTCATGATTTATTAAGGAAAAAATTATTAATTCATTTCGAAAACAACTGTTACATAACCACCATTAAAGTCAATCAAATTATCATTTTCATCATTTATAGTTGTTTCTAAAGTCAGAATATTATGGAAAATTGAAATTGTTAATTGATGGATTGGTTCATAAATTCTTGTACACCAAATTCGGAATATGGTTTAAGGGAAGTAACAATAACAGTTTCTCTATGTAAATGATCAGTCTATTTAACAAATATTCCATCTACTAAATTATAATTGACATTAATTAATTGATATGGAACGATTTTATGAATGGCTTTAGTAAAAGTTTCTTTATTGTCTTCAACGAAATGATAATTAAATCATAAAAGTTTACCCACGCAGTCTTATATATCCATAAGTAATTTTTTGAGTAACAATTGTATTTAAAATTTTTATCTGCTTTTATATTAATATTTTGGGTTCTTGGATGAGTAAACTGTCTTAAATTTTCCTATCTATATTGACCACCAGAAATTTCTATTGTTTCTCCATCAGAAGACACTTTAATATTTCTTGACGTACCATTTATGATTAAAAAGTTGAATAAAAACTAACTAGTGATATGTTTCAATAACTTTCTCTTAGTGGAACAGTTAATCTTTCTTTCAGAGCAAAAGATTATCACACACTTGAAATAATATACCCATTCATATTAAGAAAAATTATGTAAATAATGACAGATTGCGAAAAAAAGTAAGAATTCCAGAAAAGAAAGTAAAAACATCCATGGAGCACTTCTATAAAAATTCTATTGAGTGTCCAATTACACTATTAAAGATTGATAATTATATTTTAGCATCTGGATTATTAAATTGGAACAATTTAATCATTTGTTTGCTTATTCTGAAGATTTAGATCAACTAAAATAACAAGAATTAAAAAAAGGTGTATAAAATTGAAAATGAAATTAGTCAAAAAATGTTAGTTACATTGAAAATAACGATAAAATTATTCTGTTAGATTGTGAAAATAATTCAGTGGTAGTTTTTCATAATTTAATTCCTGAAAATCAAGATAAATTTATCAATGTTTTTCTAGAGGAAGAAATAAAAGAATAGATTGTTTTCATTTAAGTCAAACTTATTCAAACATTCCAAAACAATTACTTAAACA
This sequence comes from Schistocerca serialis cubense, assembly GCF_023864345.2. NCBI lineage: Eukaryota > Metazoa > Arthropoda > Insecta > Orthoptera > Acrididae > Schistocerca > Schistocerca serialis. Next base: position 308,451,881 of record NC_064646.1, on the reverse strand, counting down.
AAACGATTAGCTAAATATTTTTAGGCAATATGATCCAAATTTAGTCCATATTTATCATGAATTTGTTATTGGTGATGTAAAGTTTGATGAATTTTTTAAAAAAGTAGCGAATGTTGGAATAAAGATAAATTTGGTTTTATTATGATAGATATAACAACACAAATTAATGATTGAAAATATAGATAAAAGATTAGTAACTTTACTAACGTTGAACAAACATTGAATGTAAAATAATAAAGATTATTGCATTTTTATTCTTAGTATACTTTTGCAAAGTACGATCCAGAAGTTGTTGAAAAAGATGAACGAAATAAAAAGTAAAGAATAATTAAAAGAAGAGTTTCACAAATAGAAAAAACAACCAAGAACAGAGTATAAGAGAGTCAAAAAAGAAGATTCACCAGTTATCAATACAATTGAAGTTAAGCGAGGGAATAGAAGGAGAAATAGTTTTAAAAGCAGTTGAAGAAAATAGAAAAGTTGAAACACAAATGGTTCCTTAAATTCACATTGTTTAGAAGAATTAAACAGTATTCCAACAGTTTAACATTGTGAAAATGATAAAAGAAACTATACATTAAGTAATCATAAATAAACAGCATATGCAAATGCAGCTATAACTAAGAAAAAAGGTGATAAAATTTGAAGAACAAAAAGCCATAATTCAGAAATGGGAAAGAAAGGAAAAGGAGTAAAATACACTCCTGGAAATTGAAATAAGAACACCGTGAATTCATTGTCCCAGGAAGGGGAAACTTTATTGACACATTCCTGGGGTCAGATACATCACATGATCACACTGACAGAACCACAGGCACATAGACACAGGCAACAGAGCATGCACAATGTCGGCACTAGTACAGTGTATATCCACCTTTCGCAGCAATGCAGGCTGCTATTCTCCCATGGAGACGATCATAGAGATGCTGGATGTAGTCCTGTGGAACGGCTTGCCATGCCATTTCCACCTGGCGCCTCAGTTGGACCAGCGTTCGTGCTGGACGTGCAGACCGCGTGAGACGACGCTTCATCCAGTCCCAAACATGCTCAATGGGGGACAGATCCGGAGATCTTGCTGGCCAGGGTAGTTGACTTACACCTTCTAGAGCACGTTGGGTGGCACGGGATACATGCGGACGTGCATTGTCCTGTTGGAGCAGCAAGTTCCCTTGCCGGTCTAGGAATGGTAGAACGATGGGTTCGATGACGGTTTGGATGTACCGTGCACTATTCAGTGTCCCCTCGACGATCACCAGTGGTGTACGGCCAGTGTAGGAGATCGCTCCCCACACCATGATGCCGGGTGTTGGCCCTGTGTGCCTTGGTCGTATGCAGTCCTGATTGTGGCGCTCACCTGCACGGCGCCAAACACGCATACGACCATCATTGGCACCAAGGCAGAAGCGACTCTCATCGCTGAAGACGACACGTCTCCATTCGTCCCTCCATTCACGCCTGTCGCGACACCACTGGAGGCGGGCTGCACGATGTTGGGGCGTGAGCGGAAGATGGCCTAACGGTGTGCGGGACCGTAGCCCAGCTTCATGGAGACGGTTGCGAATGGTCCTCGCCGATACCCCAGGAGCAACAGTGTCCCTAATTTGCTGGGAAGTGGCGGTGTGGTCCCCTACGGCACTGCGTAGGATCCTACGGTCTTGGCGTGCATCCGTGCGTCGCTGCGGTCCGGTCCCAGGTCGACGGGCACGTGCACCTTCCGCCGACCACTGGCGACAACATCGATGTACTGTGGAGACCTCACGCCCCACGTGTTGAGCAATTCGGCGGTACGTCCACCCGGCCTCCCGCATGCCCACTATACGCCCTCGCTCAAAGTCCGTCAACTGCACATACGGTTCACGTCCACGCTGTCGCGGCATGCTACCAGTGTTAAAGACTGCGATGGAGCTCCGTATGCCACGGCAAACTGGCTGACACTGACGGCGGCGGTGCACAAATGCTGCGCAGCTAGCGCCATTCGACGGCCAACACCGCGGTTCCTGGTGTGTCCGCTGTGCCGTGCATGTGGTCATTGCTTGTACAGCCCTCTCGCAGTGTCCGGAGCAAGTATGGTGGGTCTGACACACCGGTGTCAATGTGTTCTTTTTTCCATTTCCAGGAGTGTAATTTCAGAGGAATGATGAAAGATTAAGTAATACTTTATCTAATTTTGACATTGAATAATTAGTTACACAATTAAAAATTAATCATCTTTTTAGTATTTTTAAGATCAATGAATTGCCTAATAAACCAAAAAATTTAGAAGGTCGATTAGTAAATTTAACTACTTTTGATCATGTTGGGACACAATATTATATTGAGTTTAAAACTAGTTAGAATAGTTAATATTAATGATCCATTTGTTATTTGACACAGTAAAAGATACTAAAGAACAATATGTAAATGTGTGAACTATCTTTCTAATTTATAATTCCAATAAAGATGTACAAAATGATTAATCAAATATTGTTACAAATTATGAATACAACCAAATGTTAACAGATTTAAGGCAAAGAATTGGTATTTATGATGGTATCGTAAGTTATTAGAAATGAAAGCTGAAAATATAGAAGTACTGAAGTCTGCAGAATCAAAAATTTCAATTAGATTAATTACTTTTCATTCTTTATAAATGAAGAATGATAATCACTTTTAATTTTTGAAGTGGAAAACGTTTGCTTAAACACTTGATTGTCATAGATTAACAACTAAAAATGTAAAACAAAGAATTGAAGGTCTTCGTTCCAAGCGTTAAACTGAAGAGAGAAAATTAAAAAAAAAAATATTTTGTAAGTGAAGGTCAAAATAATTGTGAATAATTTATTAGTGAATTCATAGACCAATTAAATAGAATATTAAAAGAAAAAATGTAATATCTTTTGGAATTGGTGATTTACGGTAATCTGATTTAGCTGATATCGATTCTGGAGACTTGAAAGAATTTAAAATTAAATGAAGGATATAAATATTTATTAGCTGTTATTGACGATTTTTTCAAAATTTCCTTCAGCAATTCAAGTTAAAGAAAATGTAGCTGAGTCTTTCGAGAAATACTCTATACAAGAAAACCAAAACATTTACAAACGCATAATGATACAGAATTTTATAATACAGAATTTCCAGAATTAATGTTATATTTATCATTGTTTAATAGAACATTAAAAGAAAAAAGTGAAAGTATGTTTCTCTTTCAGGAAATTGTAAATGGGTTGATGAAGTTTCTAAATTAGTGGAGGAATATAATAACACAAGACACTCAACAATAGAAATGAGAATCTAAATACAAATTTTATGACGAAATAAGGATATGTAAATTGGAAGGATGTTTTGGAAAAGCATATACAGCAAAAGTGTCAACAAAAATTTTAGAAATTGAAGATGTTATTCATTCTTATCCAATCACATACAAATTAAAAGATTTAAATGGCAAACACATAAAAGGTAATATTTCTGAGTAAGAACTATAAAAATGAGTTTCAAATGTTATTCTTATGGACAAAGTTTAAATAATAAAGGTAATAAAATTTATGTTAAATATTTTTTAATTAACGAAACTTTAACCATCTTTGGTATTGTATATAATTTTCATAGTATTTAAAGCTTTGTTAAAGAAGTACATTTGGATATTTCATGTCAAAATTATTTGATCAGTTCCTGGAAACATATAGTTTCAAAAAATTTTATGTATTAGGTGCATAATAATTCTTATCAATGTTATTTGCAATTTGAACATCAAAAAGGTACTTGGAAATTTAGTTTTATATTCCACAATCATTTGTCAGTTTCTTTATGTCTTCATACAGTTGCTCTGGTGAATACTCAACCAAAGAATTAAAATAATTTTGGAGCAAACAATTCTTAAATATTCTTTCATTCGTTGATATAAATGCACTGAATTTATTACATAATTAATCCTTAAAAATTCGATACAATTTATATGGCTGTTTTTTATGTGTATTTTATGTTGTAGAGTTTTTAATTGTGCTCATGTAACACAATATTCATATTTAAAGTCATGTAAAATTAAAAGAACATAAGTTGGTCATAAGTTTTCTCCACTCTAATGAGGATAATGTGTGGCAATAATGTATTTATTTTTTTCATTTCTTTTGTTTATTATTGCAATTGCATCATGGATTACTTCTCTGAAATCTTCGCTTTTTCAAATTTTGATTTTAATTATGTTCTTAAAGTAAGTTATTTGTTCTTTATACATTTCTTTCATTGTATTCTTAAGTATATATTTCCATGTTTTCAAAATGATGTTTTAATATATATATATAAGGGATTCTTCAAGTTCTAGTGAAGTGTATGAGTTTCCTCACCAGTGGTTTTTTGGGGTCTTCCCACCACAGTTTTCGTTTGCCTGTCTGAGGGGATGTGGTAATTGCGTCTTGGTCAGGCCGTTTCATTCACTCCTTGATTGGGTGATTTAGGGTCGGTGCCACGTGTCTCTGTGGTTTGGAGTCTGTGCAGGCACTGCCCTTGCTACATCTTCTGGTTTTGGGCAACATGGAGAGATGGTGGCTTGTAACGGAAGTTTTGGGGCTGATCTGCTGTGGCCACCAATAACTATTCCACATATTGTGATTTGGGCCCCTTTACACACGTCGCTTCCTCACTGAGCTAAGTAAATTCTTTTTGGGAGGAATTACCTTTAGTGTGAAGGTTTGTGTGCTGGCTTATTCACATTTATCTTGTAACAAATATAAGTTATGTAACTGGAGAGAGACAACTATTTTTGGTTAGTACAAGCTAGCTACTTAAAGTTTTTTCTGGAATTGTTCCCTTATTGATATAACAAGTTTAAAATTTTCTTATTGTTAACGTCATGCCTTGCAATCTCCTTTTCATAAAGAAAATTTGTCAGCTATTGGAAATTTAAAAAAAATGCCCAACTTAAAAATCTTTAGCAGTGTGTGTTATTTCACCAAAACTTCCTGTCACCTACTTCCACGATAACGTTTTGGAATAACATGTGTACTTAATTGGTAGTTTGTGAATCGCCCTAATTGACGGTTTATTACTGGTAGCAGAGCATGGTTGTACGTTTGCTACCTAATCCCTTTGAGTTGCTGGTGGAGGTTTAGTTAGTAATTATTAATAGTTTTTATTTTGTTTGTTTGTTCATATTTACTTTTAGAGTGTATATTTCAGGGTGTGATGGCGGTGAGGGAGTGCCCGGGCTTAGGATTGATCCGACGCGAGAAGCTTTTGTACGAAATTGAAATTCGTGGGACTGACAAGGAGGGTACAGTTCTAGAGCTGGCCGCGTGTTAACGAGATTCCTGGCAGCGGCCTGTTGTTGTTACTAAGGAAGTCATTGGTGGTCTGCCAGCCGGCGTAGCCGCGGCCGTTGAGGTGGTGGGTGAGTTTGAAAAGTTTCTTAGTTGGTTTTCAGTAGATCAGCCTAAATGGAAACAACTTACTAGATTATGTGCACATTTGGTGCATATTTCTAACCGGGTTTCTGACTGAGAACAAATAGTTTCGAGCGACTCTGATTGTAAGATCATTTCGGAGTTGCAGCAGAAGGTGGTTGCGTTGCAGCTAAGCTTAGCTCGTTTAGAGTTGGGTTCTGAGGAATTCAGTGGGCAGGTCGAGTCAGATAGGGCGCATGTGGGGATCTTGCCGAGTGTTCAAAACCAGAAGATGGGAGGTAGTATGGAACCTTTTGCTAAATTACCTAACCTGATTGGACTTCTTTTTAAGGATATGGGGGAATTAACTGTTGATTCCTTGAGTAAGATTGAGGAGGTACTTTGGTTGCTGGTTCACTTTGAACAGCACGCCCCCTCCTTTAGGGTAGCTCACTCCTCCCTTTTAGGTTTACACTGTCCTTTAGCGAAAGGGGAACTTGGAGATCTTGTCTCCAGAGCTCTCCCTGAACAGATGTCGTTGCTTCAGCTTAGGCAGAAGATTATTAGTGAGAGACCTACTGTGGGCTTTAGGAAGTATTTAGAGTGTCACTACATTTGGAGGGTACAGGGAGAGTGCGAGAGGCTACAGCAGTATGTGGAGAGGGTGAAAGTTGCCTCACAAGCGCTCTTGGTCGATATGTGTGAGGACCAGTTGGTTTCTGTGATTTTGGAATGGATGGCTGCTGGAAATAAATTGCATTATATCTTCAAATCCCCTCCAGTTCCATGGGAGGATTTGCATGGAGCAATAGTCACAGCGTCTGCGTTATAGCTGCGAGAGGAAACAGAGGGCGCTAGGGTTTCTAGGCCTGTAAAAGAACTTTAGGTTGCCGAGGAGCGCAGTCGGGGTAGAACCACCGGGGTTGAGACAAGGCGATGTTTTCGTTGTGGTGAGGGTGGTCATTTAGTTCGGGATTGTCCTGTTCCCCTTTGTAGTAGGAGTAACAAACGACATAAGGGAAAACGGTGCATCTTGTATGGTAAATTTACAGCTTGTTGTGGGCGTGCCGTCATAGCCAAGTCCCGATCGCATCTTCCCTATATTTGTGTTCAACTTAACCATGAACCCATTTGCGCCTTGTTGGATTCTGGTAGTACATACTCCTTACTTAGTGGGGCTTGGGTTTTCAAGTTTGGCCACCTTACTAAACCCGAGAAGATCCCTCTTCAGAGATGTCGAGTCGCTAATGGTCAGGTGTTACCTCTGGCGGGATGGGTTAAGGGTAGTGTTTTGGGAGGGCAGTTTTCTTGGCCAATCACTTTCGCTCTCGTGACGCGTTTGCCAGTGAACCTGGTACTTGGCTGTAAGTTTATTTCTAAAATGCAGCTGGTGTCGGATTACTTTGGTGGGCTTCTCTTCTTTAAGTTTGCTCCTCTGGAGAAGTTCGGTCTCTGTGAATGTCGGGAGGCGTTGTCGTCGGTGGTCCCTACCTTTCCGGTAGCTTTTGTTGATGAAGTGGATATTAGCCACCTTTCGACGCAGCACAGTCAGTAGTGCGTGAGTTACAAGGGGTGTTTTCGGATTTACTGAGAGATAAACTGGGGGTGTCTATCATTCTGGAATATGACATTCGTTTCACCGATGACGTTCCTGTTAGGCAGTCCCTGTACCGGTTGTCTCCTCCCAAAATGAAAATATTACGAGGGAAGGTACGTAAAATTTCAGAGCAGGGGGTTATTCATCCCTCCACATCTCCATATGCCTCCCCGATATTTCTGGTCCCCAAAGATCAAGGGGGGATTTCAGGGTGGTAGGAGACTACCGGCGTCTTAATGAGAAAGTGATTTTGAAATCAGTACCCCTTCCCAACCTCCACAACTCCTTTACTCGGTTTGCTGGCGCGACTTGGTTTACTGTACTTGATTTGAATCAGGCCTATTATCAGATTCCTTTGGCTGAAAATTGTAAGCATGTTACTGCCTTCTGTGCCGATTGGAATCTGTATGAATTAAATCGCATTCCATTCGGTCTTGCTACTGGGGCTGCTGTTTTGACGCGTTTATTGGATAATGTGTTGGGTGATTTAAAGTTACATTGCGTCTGCAATTATTTAGACAATCTAGTTATTTACAGTAGGTCATTTGAAGAACATTTGCTTCATTTGCGTCAGGTCCTGGCTAAGTTCCAGACGGCCAGTCTAACGGTCAAACCATCTAAGGTTACGCTGGGAAAACTGCAGATTTCCTTTTTGGGCCATATCGTTTCAGGGCAGGCAGTCCCAATCGATCAGGATCGCATGAGAGCCTTGCACGCCTTGCCCCCTCCTAAGGATAAGCAGGGAGTGGCAAAGTTCCTTGGCATGGTGAACTATTTTAGGCGTTTCGTACCGGATTTTGTCTCCTTACCTGCACCCTTGAATCGCCTCCTTAAGAAGGGTGTTCGTTTTGTTTGGGATCTGACTCAGCAGGCTGCCTTTGAGCAGATTAAAACGGCTATTGCCAACCCGCCAGTCCTTGGAGTTCCCGACTTTGAAAAACCCTTTGTTGTGCAAACGGACGCGTCAAATGCTGGAGTTTCGGCTGTTCTTTTACAAGAGTTGGAGGGCCATAGACATCCTTTGGCTTATGTATCTTGCAGGCTAAATGACGCTGAGTCGAAGTAATCAGTGTACAAGTGTGAGGCTTTAGCTGTTCTCTTTGCTTTGGAGAAATTTCGTTTTTATCTGGAGCATAAGCCTTTCCAGCTCGAGACTGATAATCAGGCTTTAAGTTGAATCCTGGCCAGACCACGCAAGACGGGGTGGTTTGGACGGTGGGCTGTGGGGATTTCGGCTTTTAAGTTCACAGTCAAACATATTAGAGGTACCGAGAATGTGGTGGCGGACGCCCTTAGTCGACCAGCAGCACAGGGGTTCGGGTGATGGACAAGATTACTCACTAGAAGTTCAGGCCATGGTCTTGGGCGAGGAACACCAGCTTTTCGGGTATCTTGCCGAGAATCAGGATCAGGATTCCCAAATAGCACCGATTAAGCAACGGGTGAAGTTGGGTGAGTTAGTTAGGCTATATAGCATTAGGAAAGGAATTTTGTGTTCAAAGTGGGTCGAGATCGTCATCCCAGGATCTGCTTGCCCCAAGTCTTGATTCAACCCTTGTTTTGGTATTATCATAGTTCCTTGGTGGGGATCATTTGTGCATGTATAAAACTATTCAAAGGATTAAGCAATATGTTATGTGCCTCACATTGAACGGGATGTTGAACAACTGGTAGCTAAGTGTCACTTATGTCGGGCTGCTAAACCTAAAAATGCCGTGGGGCAGGGTCTATTGTCCTTCAAGCATGAGAGCAACCCTGTGGACCCTTTATATATTGATTACTGGGGTCCGTTGCCCCAGTCCAAGAGAGGCATATATATGACAGATAGGCTGAAAGCCAGAAGGCAAGAGTGGATAGACAAACATAAACAAGATGCAGTACAAACGACTGAAGCTTACAAAAAAATTTCAAGATTTTAAGATAAATTACCATAACCTTTCAAAGGCAGAAGGCCGCAATTTTTAAGCTTGAAAGGTAATTTTAAGAATAAGGTTACAGGCCACAATGTTTAAGCTTCAAAGGTAATTTTAAGAATAAGGTTCCAAGGATTAAGACCCACAATTAATTTTCCAAAATTTTAAAAAAATGTTACCATAAGCCTTAAGTTTTAAGTAGCTGAAACCAGACTAACAGAAAAGACAACACAATGGCAATAACCTTTCAGCAAATATCCACTTGCTGGAATTCAAACTTACTTACAAAAACACAGTAAAACCAAGAATTTTTTATCATTGGCTATGATATATTATAAACAGACAATTAAACACTGGTGGGAAAGACATTAAAGACAACAGCACTCATAAGCCTCCATGGGATCGGTCTGCCCTCGTTCACTTAGGTGAGACAGATGGTGAGCCCAACTGCACTTGATCCGTCAGAACCCAACCAAGGGACAGCCATGGACTGACAAACGACTTGCTCGCTACCAATCAGTACATGAGAATTCAAACACCAAATGTTACCGGCGTGATTATCCACAATCAAATATCTGTATGTATTAAGCTGTCAAAACTACACACCGTGTTGGACAGTGACAACACGTGAGGAAAGGACACTGCCTGAAATTACGTTAGTGGCCAGGACAGGTAACTGGAACACTAAGGGCCACAAGGCAGAAAATTCCGCTGGTGCAATTGAATTGTAGTCAACCAATATAGTTAATTCCTCCGCATGGCAGCTAAATTTCAGCAATACAAACACTCGGTGTTGCTCACAGGAAAGCCTCCCCAACAGCGAACCACCGAAACGAACCACACAACATGAATGGACGTGGCTTGTCTACTTGCAACCACTACTCAACTTTGACGTTCTGGGTCGGTGAATCACGAAGCTCGTAGCGATCGGACAGCTCCACACACGCTCCAACACTGCGCATGGAGTGCCAGTGGACCCAGCCAGCTGCACCGCACAGAGATAACTTCTCTGGTCCACAGCAACCGACTGACTGCCCGCAGACCCCCTAGCCAGAAACAATATGCACAAAACCAAAGATGGTACATGATGCAAATATCGATACATACCGCTGCTGCCACACGTAGAAGGAAGAAGAATCATGGCGTAACCGCAACAAGACCGGGAAACCAAACGCAGATAAACCGCCAAGTTCACGAAAACGCATGGTTGGGAGTGAGCATGGCTCAGAGCTGACATATAAAAAACACACAAAAAACACAGAGATCATGTGTTTCAAAAGAGTATAGAATTTGACATATTCAGTGATAGATGATGGTCAGTGATCAATGATCGTTAATGATCAATGATGTTCAGTGATCAGTGAACAGAAATCGACAGCAGACAATAATGGACCTTGGTACCTTCTGTAGTTTGTGTGTGTGTGTGTGTGTGTGTGTGTGTGTGTGTGTGTAACAGATAAAGGGGTTAAGGAATGATTACTAAATATCGCAGTATTTCACTTATTTACAGGGATATATGAGTGCACAAGCCATTTTATATGTATAATGCTCTTCTTCTACCTTAGACTCACTTTAATAGTAGCTGGAGCTATGCATGTGAAGCGAAATAATATATAATTTTGATATTCATATCACTTTAATTTTACATGTGTATGAAGTTAACGTAACATTTCAGAATTTTATGCTGGAAATAATGCATTTCTTTGATTTTCAAGTAAATAATGAATACCTTTTACTTTCAAGTAAAGACTACATAAATTTTACCTGTATATCTGGTGTACCATTTTAATTGTTTGCCCTGATTAGCTGAGATTCTAAATTTACCACTAACACAATTGGGCTATTTCCTCAATCTTGAATTTTTAGTACTGCACTATGATTGGCTGAAAATGTGCCTGGGAGTGGAAGCGGAAGAGAATTTTTACAAGCTGCAACATCGTCGCGAAAAACCACATTGACCCGTATATGTAATAAGTTTCTTTAATTTACGTCTATGGTCACAATCTTTTTTGTTTAACAGATTACCGGTTTTGGTCTTTAATGACCATCATCAGATCTGTTTCATAAAAACATTAGGACTTTGTTTTTATGAAACAGATCTGATGATGGTCATTAAAACCGAAACCGGTAATCTGTTAAACAAAAAAGATTGTGACCATAGACGTAAATTAAAGAAACTTATTAGACAGTTTTTAATTTCCCTTTAACACAATTCGGCTATTTCCTAAAACTATGTTCTGATTGAAACTTCCTGGCAGATTAAAACTGTGTGCTGGACCGAGACTCGAACTCGGGACCTTTGCCTTTCGTGGGCAAATGCTCTACCAACTGAACTGCCCAAACACGACTCACGCCCCGTCCTCACAGCTTTACTTCTGCCAGTTCCTTGTCTCCTACCTTCCAAACTTTACAGAAGCTCTCCTGTGAACCTTGCAGAACTAGAAATGCGGAGACATAACTTAGCCACAGCCTAGGCGATGTTTCCAGAATGAGATTTTCACTCTGCAGCGGAGTGGGCGCTGATATGAAACTTCCTGGCAGATTAAAACTGTGTGCCGGACCGAGACTCGAACTCGGGACCTTTGCCTTTCGCGGGCAAGTGCTCTATCAACTGGGCTGCCCAAGCACGACTCACGCCCCGTCCTCACAGCTTTACTTCTGCCAGTACCTCGTCTCCTACCTTCCAAACTTTACAGAAGCTCTCCTGCGAACCTTGCAAAACTAGCAGTTCTGAAAGAAAGGATATTGCGGAGACATGGCTTAGCCACAGCCTAGGGGATGTTCCCAGAATGAGATTTTCACTGTGCAGCGGAGTGTGCGCTGATATGAAACTTCCTGGCAGATGGTAGAGCACTTGCTCGCGAAAGGCAAAAGTCCCGAGTTCGAGTCTCGGTCCGGCACACAGTTTTAATCTGCCAGGAAGTTTCATATCAGCGCACACTCCGCTGCAGAGTGAAAATCTCATTCTGGAAACTATGTTCTGATTGTTTTGAAAGAGGAGAGGCAGAGGTTATAAAGCACAAGTGGGCTTTTTACATCAATTTGGATTTTTAATACTGCATTATGATTGGTTGGAAGTAGGAGGGGGGGGGAAAGGAGAGGATTTTTATGTTTCCATTAACACAGTATGGGTAGTCTAGCATCTTGGCTTTTCATTGTCTATTTCTTTCATTTTAATTCTGCATTATAATTAGTTGGATATGAGGGAAGGAGAGAGAGAGGGGGGGGGGTGGAAGGGGATATATAATTTTTCCTTAACCCAACTGAGGAATTTCCACTATCTCGAACTTTTTTCATTGGCTGTTTCATTTTAATACTGTGTTATGACTGGATGGAGACAAGGGGAGGTGAGGATGTTTTCATTTTCAATTACTGATTGATTGATTTTATTTGTTGTCAAGGTCGAAGGCCGCTTACCTAAGAGAAGGCTGGCTCACTTCGCACTTTTCAAGATTAATTACATACAAGGTGGATCACATTCGCCACAGCATCACTACTACAGCCTCATGTTACTATCTGGCTCTATACCAGATAGTATGTCAATATCTGGTGGATAATGTATTCTCAGTCTCTAAACACAAATAAAATTACCACGTCTTCAAATCATAACACCATTTACTTTTCATTTTAACAAAAAATACATTAATACTCGTGCTGGAATACAGGAACAACATGAATGAACGTTTCTCCATTAATGTATGTGCTTGTCTTCATAAACAAGGCCAGCTTCAGAGGGTTCAAATGGTTCAAATGGCTCTGAGCACTATGGGACTTAACATCTGTGGTCATTAGTCCCCTAGAACTTAGAACTACTTAAACCTAACTAACCTAAGGACAGCACACAACACCCAGCCATCACGAGGCAGAGAAAATCCCTGACCCCGCCGGGAATCGAACCCGGGAACCCGGGCGTGGGAAGCGAGAACGCTACCGCATGACCACGAGATGCAGGCGCTTCAGAGGGAAGTCTTTCACTATGTAAACTGTGGCAAGGTGCTGAACTTATGGCAAACTTTCGTCATTCTGCCTTGCATTAGCTGACCACCAGTTATAACAATCGTGATTCAAATTGTCTTCAAATAATAATCAACCTTGCTTGCAATCGTGTTTGTTTCTTGACTGTCACACTGACTATTATTATATTCATTTGGTACCTCATTAAAATAATCCAAAAGCATGACGTGAGCTCTTTGGGTAACAGTTGATTTAGTATAGTCCGTAGGTAGATAGTGAGAGTTTGGGCACAGAGTGCATTGTTGCCAGATTTCTGATGATGGCATCAGTTGCATTACATTCTGTTTCCTCACCCCAACCTCTGACATATGCCAATTTCTCTATCTGTAAATTGGTAGTAAGTTCAAAGATTTGTGGGATATTCAAGGTTTTCCCCCCACTCCTTTTATGTCACACTATAAGCGTGACTGTTGTCATAAGCATAATTTGGCAGGAAGTTCAAAAATTCAAGGTGGTTCATCATCATGCTGATGGGAGTAAGCCACATATGCAAAATGGCCATTGGGTTTTCCCTCTGTATCGTTGTGGAAGTAGATCATTTGTGCAAGTATAGAATCCAAGATGTCCTACTTGGGATACTGGCACAGTCTCTATGAAGTCTGAATGTAAGATGCAAAGGCAAAGGGAAAGTAATACGTATGCTGAGCTGCTTAAGAAGTTTGATAGAAAGTGGCCACATCTGTAGAGGTCTGCAAGGCTATTTATAATAGTCCAGTCACTTAAGCAAGTCCAGGGTTTTCCCCTCTGTCATAACCATTTAAACAGTTGTCACCGCAAGTTGTCATACAGCATCGTATTATTTCAATTGAAAAATCGTAAGGCACTCTTCCTCCTACGTTGAAACAACTGCCCCTTCCGACGTTAGGCTTTAAACAAGTCGTTTTGGATCTTAATTTCAAACTACGTAGTTCTCACTATCGTGTTGGGTAGTAGGAATAACGACGTTCTCATTTAATGCCACACGGGATAAGAGCCCTCCACTGCCCCTGTGCCACCACCGCCATCCATGAACCTTAGCACTGCCTGTACACCACCATGTACTGGGCCAGGGAGCAGGGTTGAGCCATGATTCGCCACCACTGGCCTGCATGCTCTTTAGCGTCAGCTGTAGCATGCCTTACGTGGATGCAGAGCTAGTGTTATGTCCAGTCCTCTGATGTTTCGGTGTAGCTGTTCACATTACGACAGTTTTAACGAAGTGTAAATGCATCCCCACATACAGAAAGAGTGTGTGCATTGTAGACCTATCTATCTATTGTAAAAAAGTTGAACAGTTTATAGACATGTGTGTGTCTCCCTTTAGTAAAAAACTGAAGTGTAAATACGCTCATTCTTGTATAAAAAGGCATGCAATGCAGATGTAACTGCACATTGTAAGCTATTGTATATACATGTGACAGGGTAGAATGAAACAAAATGAATTACTAGAATTTAACAAATTAGATTTATTTGATTGTCAAAATAGATTACAGACAACATGTCGTATTACAAAAATATAACTCCTACATGTTTGATCATTTCATTCTTCACATAATAATAATATAAATGTTTCAATACAGAAAAATCGTGACTCACATGTCGGATTGTTTCATAACTACTTTCAAAACAGAAAAAAGGTTCAGAACTGCGTATATATATATATATATACAAAGTTACAAAAATTAATTTCACAGTACACATAAATATACATACAAAATGTGTCTCATAAGTGATGTTTTCCTCTACAATTGATGCAGTTTTCATCAGCTTGGAATACTTGTAGCATTTATATGGTTTTCTTCCAACAGCCTGGTGTAGTCATAGCAAACAGCTGATGGACATTTTATGTACTTTAGCTACATTTGACACGAAATATTTATTTATAGCTTCTATGTGAAACTTAACAGTGAACTGAAACAGAGGTTTTTTTTTTTGGTGTGGACAACATTAGTGAAAGTTTACAAACTGTACAGACAATAAACAGCATAACTCACACACATAGTGTGCAAACAACAACACAACTGACACACATGGTGTACAAAAACAAAGTTACTTACATATTCAGTAAGCAGATACATGTATATGCACTCATAGATATGTACGTAAGTATGATAAGTGGGTCATAATGTTCCACATACAGGAATGCATTTTCACCATTTATACAACACACACATACACAAACATGCATAAATTCTCTCACTGAAGTGTATGTACACTAGGATTTGATCCCGTCAGTGCAGATGACCTGCTTGTTGTCATTTCACAACAGACGAATTATCAGTTGCAATACAGTGTGCAACTCATGGCATTGTCATTGGATACTGGACTGTTGTACCATACGTGGTGTGGGCGATGGAGCGCCACCAATAATGCCACACTGGCTCTTCAAGTAGGCTTCAACTGTGAGAGCTTTTGATGCTACATGCAGCACACCCTAAACCCATCAAAGGGCGTCACATGTATTTGTATGGTATTGTACATTTTCGAGTGAAGAACTACGAACCCTACAATTGGTGGCCCATTTCCTTTGTCTTTCATCACGCTAATAATCTTATTCTTCGCCAGTTTTATGTCATAAGGATTATTGGATGTATATTCAGACATGTCGAATATGTGAGGGTGGTATGGATCAAGTCTTTCACCTAATATATGAAGCTTTCATATCCATATAAAGTAACTTTGGATCTGCAAAATGAGTTTTCACAAACTCGTGATGGAACATGCATGTGTGGAATATAGTACAGGAATGCATTTTCACCATTTATACAACACACCCACATAAATAGATTTTGTGAACTCTATCGAAATCTTAGCCTTTTCAGAGTGATAAAATCTCTGTTAATTATTGTGGTCCGTTTCAAGTTTGGCCTGACAGTATAATCTGCTGCACCAAAATGCCTCCTCCAATGGGTAACTAAGCGAATTTCTCTATGTTCTCTGATATTTTGCATATTTTTGTCGAAAACTGCGTGATGCATTAGTTTGTAAAAAATCTTTCTCAAATGTAAACATAATGAGAGAGCAATTTCTGGTGTTTAAATCAATGTATTACTTCAACCAGGGACGCTGCTTGAAGGAGATAGTGGGAATGGCTGTATCCAGTTTGAGCCCCAAGTTGAGACATTACTAAGTTCCTACATGTGCCTGTAAGAATGGCTGTATCCAGTTTGAGCCCCAAGTTGAGACATTACTAAGTCCCTACATGTGCCTGTAAATGTGTTTTAAATTCATATTATACTGTTTGAACGCAATAAAAAGAGTCATATTCTCTCTTATTATTTGCTTTAGGATCCTTGAATATGTTTGGTTTAGGTAAAAGGTGTCAAAACCTCTATAACTGCCGAAACAGAAGTATCTGCATACTTGATTCTGATTTTACACTATGATATCACAAGATTTTACTACTTCTGGTGATGGGACATCGTCATTTTGAACGAAAATCTTATATTTAATACCGTCAAGCCTGAAAATAGGTGCTCATGTAGCAGGTATCTGGGGTGGAACAGTGTTTTTGAATATAGATATACATCCTCGAAACGAACACTGTCTGGAGGCATTAGCAGGGACATGAGAACGTCCCTCTTCCCACAATCAGATAGGCCAATGATAATCGATCGATACTACCCAGCAGTAGTGACACATTCTTGTTTTTCTATTTTTTCGAAGTATTCTCAGACCAATCAGTTACAGCCAAGTTCTTGTCAAGAGCATGTTTCGTCCGTTCACTCATGTTGAATACTACATGACTATACTATACTACACTATACTAGTATTCAGGGGGTTTCATAGGGAAAAAGAAGAACACCGATGTCACACCCATGCTCCATTAATTTCTACAGGTAGCTGGATATATCCAGGTTAAACATTAATAAAACCGACAATGTGCATGGACAGATTCCTGACTGAAAATGTGGGGAAAACATTCTATAAACATGTGTCTCGAAATGGATGGTGTGTGTGCAACGACAATAAATCTTCCAGGAACACAATACAGAACTGCATCACATCCTCATCTCAACAGATGTTCAAAGTGGCCTCCACTGGGTTCAGTGCACGCTTTTACACATCTCATCATGGATTGTCACACTCTTTTGTGTGTTCTGGGCTCTCTCCGAATAGCTTTATAGGCTTAGTGAACATGCCCAGAGATAAAAATCCAGGGGGTTTGAGTCCGGTGATCTAGCAGGCCATGCTACAGGTCTTCCAAATCCTATCCAACATCCAGGGAAGATGATGCTGAGGTGTTGACAAACTGTTTTGTGGAAGTGGGGTGGTGTTTTGTCATACGGAAACCACATAACCTGTCGTATAATCAAAGGCACATTCTGAAGCATCCCAAGCAGAGTAAACCGGAGGAATTCCAGGTACATTCCTCTGTCAAGGTGTTGCAGAATAATAACTGATCTAAGTATGTGGTTGCCAAGAATCCCTGCCCATACATTGATGCCGAGCCGATGCTGATGAGAAGTCTCAACCATTCCCTACGGATTGTCTGTAGACCACAGATGATTATGCAGATTGATGACGCCAGTTCTTATAAAAGTTGCTTTTTCAGTAAAGAGGACTGATGACAGAAACCGCATTATTGCGATCGTCTGGTGCAAAACCCATCGACAAAATCCTTCCCATAGAAGAATAATCCTTGCACTCATTGCAGGTGATAGGGACAGTAGCGTTTGTCATGCAGGACACACATAATCGTACTTTGGCTTACACCATATTGGCGGACCACTTGCCTGGAGCTTGTACTGTACTCTCGTGTTGGAATGTGGTACAGGTATTGGGAAAACCGCGAGCTCAAACTGGCAGCAGAAGACACCTTTGTTTAACAGGTACATATCCTTTGTATTGGATATGAACGACGACCAGTTCAGTTTCGAATAGAATACAGCCTATCTGGTACCATTAGTGATCGTAATCTCCCTCTCGCACGGCCGCATTGCGCACTGAGGCACCATGCAGTTGGTGGAAGGCGGGAGCATTGGCAATTGGCTGGCGTTGTGTACGGGTAACAGGTGGAAGTAATTGTCATTGCTATGACGTCACAAGCTGCGCTGCATTCTGCGTCCGAACAGTCCGCAAATGCGGGCCAGTGGCTGGAGTAATGTTATATATCAGCTCGTAGGTGACGCAGTGGTCCAGCACGGAGTTGCGCAACAGCCCATCACAGTCCGTGCCGGCGACAAAAGTGGCTGGGTAACAGTAAGGGCCTCTTGACACGGAGCCACTGAGAAGCGCTTCTCTGTGGCGCTTCCGCTGGCGAAGCTTCGGTTTAGATCGGTGCCTTTACACGAGCACCGCGCTGCTGTGAACACTATAGTGTCTTGGTGCGGCCTGGCGAGTGTTAGCATACGGACGGGTGGTGGTGCAGGGGCAGTGGGGAGGGCCCGTCCCCCAGATGTACTGTTAAATAAAGACTCATTTGTTCCCACCATGCAACATAATAATGACAACCACACAGTTTTAAAGTAAGCTCCAAAACAACTTGCTTAAACTATAACGCAGTTGTTTGAATTTAGGAGGAAAAGTAGCTTACAGTTTTTGAACTCAAGTAACAAGATGCTGTATGACATATGTGTTGGTCATTTTGAACTTTGAGTGACATCTGTTTAAATGGTGATGTCTGATGGGAAAATCCTACAATTGTTTAAATGAGTTGACAGCCTTAGACAACTTTTCAGGTCTGTACAGGGCAGAGCGCTTTCTGGCAATCATATTAAGTAAGTCAGCAAACTGGTTACTTTCCTTTATCCTAGCATCTTAGATTCTGACGTTCTGGAGACTGTGCCAGTATCCCAGGTCGGCCATCTTCAATTGTATACTTAGCACAAATGACCTATTTCAACAGTGACATCAGGGGAAAACCCAGTGGCCATACTGAATTGTATATTTAGCACAAATGACCTACTTCCACGAGAATGACAATGCAGCACCTTCGACTTTTGAATTTCCCGCCAGTTTATACCTAGGACGACAGCCCTAATTCCTCAGTGATGACAGAAGTGTGACCGTGGGGGGGGGGGGCAGGGGGGGGTAGGGGGGGGCGTGCGAACCCATTAGCACCGTAGGGTTATTTTTGGATTGCCCACAATTTTTTGAATTTTCCACCATTTCATACATAGGGCAACTTGCATATGTCAGAGTGGTGAAGGGAGAGGGGGAAATCTGTCAACAATGTATGATTTGTAATTCTTCAGCTTCTCCCAGCGTGCCTCATATCGAAATAGTTCACCGGTGAACTATTTAAATTCTATACATATTTGACGACATTATCTATGAAATCATCAGAAATGTAGCAATAGCTTCTTAAACTCTCACCATCAACTACTCCCATCTTCTCTGCTTCTTTTAGCAGGACTTGGGGATGAACTGCTACTAGCTGAATATTATTCACTAAATTCCAATACGATCGAGCTCTTTCAGCTTTAACAGCTTGAATCATCGGTCTAGAAAGATGACAATCAAGCATATTGGATCTTCGTTTAAGACGATGAAACGACTTCTTTATTCAGCTATGAACGAGGCTGTCATGTACGGAAAATTAGAGGTTCTTTGTGCTGTTTCATCCTTATATAAATACTTATTTAATAGGATAATATTCAGAAGGGGCCAGATCTTGTTTTCGTTAGTCCTTCTATGTGCTTCAAAAGCTTAACACACTACTCTATCAAACACTAATGATGAGAAGTCAAATTAGTAAGTTTATTGCGATCAGCCACATACAGCAACACTGCTTGTCTTTGCTTCAACAGCTACTCTAGCGTGTAAAATCTGGAATTCCACCTTGTGCTGACATCTTGCACCAATTGGTGTTCTGGTGAATTTAGCTCCTTTTCAATCACCAACAGTTTTTCTTGATCTAAGGTCGAATAGTTAAAATGCATTACGAGATGTCTACCACATGCGATCATACCTGCTACTTCAAAGTGGACCTTTAATGACTCAGTTACAGCCCTCTGAAGTAAATAGATGAAACTTATTTATTTATTTCATTAATAATACAGAATAACTCACCACTTTGAAATGTAATGTGGGTCAGATGCTTCTAAATCTAACAACAGAGACTACTCATTATTACAATCTTGTTGGTATACAGTTGTTAATGCTTTTTTAAATAATATAATGAACATAAAATATAAAAATTTCTCTAAATTTACAGTGAACTGAATGCTTAACAATTGCTACAGTGGTTCAACATATTTTTTTCTGCCTAGCTGATGAGAATGTAATTTATATAATGCACATGTCAATGAAAAATAAAAAATGTATAATACAATGAGTGGGGTGAAAATAAGTTGCAATGTGTAAAGGGAAGTGATATACTATATTTGGATGTGGAATATAGTCTAAGTAGCTTGTTGGTTGATAATGGCCTATTTCTAGCTATTTGAGGTGAGAAGGTTTCGGTAGAACCTCGAGCTATTCTCATCTGAATTGGTTTGTGCTTATTTACATTTATTGTGTCTGGGTGCACTGATTTACTACTGGGAGTGTTGCAAGTCAGGATCTACATGATAATCAGCAGCTGTTTGTTTGTTCTGTTGTTCGTAGTTGTGGTATATTCTGCGTGATACCTGGTAATATGCAGATTAAATACTGATTGAGCTTTCGACACATGGAATATATCAATTTTAGCCTTGCATGATTAATACACTTATGGTTGTAAATTTGTTACTAGAAATAGAATATAGTTCATTGCTACTTGAACGCATTATTCCTTAAATCAGTTAATACATTACAGTTTTAGTTTTATGCATACTTTACACAGAAAATACATTTGATATATAAAATTCATTGATTGTAGAATAGAGAAATGCTTCCGTCTACACATAATAAGACGAATAATACATTACTGCTTGTGTGCAGTATAGTTTAAACAATATGCAATGTATTGTTGGTGAGGAGGAGCCTCGGAATAAAAGTTTTTCGAGCCTTCTCCTCCCAAGCGATGTTACCTTATTACTAGAGTCTTAGTTGTTGGTGTTACTTGGTTTTATGAGTTTTACTGCCTTTTGTGTTGTTTGTGACTGTGTTATGACATGCAGTTATTTGGGTCCCTTAAGTGTTGATCCTTTCTGTGTCATGTTCACTTAGTGTGTTGGTTCCTTCCTCGGTTTCGGAATCTGTGGTCGTGTTTGTGTCCTCCCATGTGGTTTGTTGTATTGTTTGTGCTTGTCTACACCTCCCTCCATTTGGATTTTGGCGCTTGTATTCTTCATGCAATGTGTTCTATACAATATCAGCTACGCTATTTATTATATTTCAATCTCACTTGTGCTAGCGTGTTGCACAGCAGTGTGACATGTTCTGGTGTCCCAGTTTCTCCGCAAATGCATATTTCATCGTTAGTTAGTCTCATGCGGTTTAAGTGTACTGGGTACGGCCCATGGTCTATCAGCAAATGGACCATCCCCCGGCATGGGTCAACATGTTTCAGTTGTAATCTTTCGCGTACATCAGGAAAGAAAGAGTGCATTCGGCGACCCTTGACCCTTGTCGGATGCGTCCCACTCTCTCTGCCATATTTGAATCCGCCGTTGTTTCGTTTGTGTTTGGTTTATAATGTTGGTTCCTGTAATTTCGGTGAATTTATTGAGCCTGTCCCTCTTAAGACAGTAAAGTGTAGCTCTATAACGTATTTTTATGTCTACAGGGCAAGTCTCCATCACAACGCAAATTGCCTCTAGTGATGTGGCGTTGCAGGCTCCGCTCATTCTCAGGAGTACACTATATTGACCTCGTCTCGCAATTGTCTTGTTAGTTTGTATACTATGGATTAAGATGTCGCAATGTGGTAGGTCCTTATCGTCTTAATAGGTAATCTGTACTGAGCTGTCTTGAGTCTTGCTAGTTTGTACACAGTCCAAGGTTTTGTCAGTTGTCAATTTGATATCATAGTTTTTCGTCAAAATGCAGTCCTAGGTAACGTATGGCTTGCTTCTTCTGTATGCTTCTATTGTCTAATTTTAGAACTGGATTCCTCTGTAGTGCCCCTCCGAGCAGTAAATATACAGTTTTGTTGGGAGCTATTTTTAATTTGTTTTCTTTGCACCAATTGTTAATTTTCTGAAGCAGTTGCGTGCCTTTTGTCTCTAGTGCTGCTCTCCAGTTGGCTGACACCACTACGAGCAGGTCATCTGCGCAAGCCACCACACCTCTTACCCTATCGTCATCGTCCAATGTGTTCAGCAAGGGCTCTGTTGCGATATCGCAAAATGTTAGTCCGCAGATCGAGCCCTGTGGACATCCTTTTGTCATTCTCTTGACAAACTTGCGTGTACCAGTCCTCCACTCCGCCACTGCAGAAGAGGGACAGCCACCACAGGTTGTCAAAATGGTTCAAATGGCTCTGGGCACTATGGGACTTAACTTCTGAGGTCATCAGTCCCCTAGAACTTGGAACTACTTAAACCTAACTAACCTAAGGACACCACACACACCCATGTCCGAGGCAGGATTCGAACCTGCGACCGTAGCGGTCGCGCGGTTCCAAACTGTAGCGCCTAGAACCGCTCGGCCACCTCGACCGGCAGGTTGTCAAAAACCCCGGCTATGTCGATTAGTATGGCGGCTGCGTATTTGTCAATGATGCTATTTGTTACTGTCGGTGATTGATTGACGGCGTCTTCTATTGATCTACCTTCCATGAAGCCGAATTGATGGGGCGTCAGGCCGAAGAGGCGTCTGTGCGATTGTAAGCGGTCAGGCAGGAGCCTTTCCTGTACCTTGGAGAGGGTGTTTAAGAGGCAGGTCGGTCGGCACGTTTTGGGGTCTGCTGACTTTTGTCTTGTGATTTTCTGATTATTACTACATTACCAGTTTTCGAGGGGCTTGGAATTCTACCTGTTAGTAGTGCCTCGTTGAATATATTAGTAAGAACAGGTGCGGTTTGTGTTACTGTTTGTTTTAATGTTTCTAAAAGTATTTTGTGTGGGTCGGGTGCTTTTCGGTTTTTAAGCCTCCTGATTGTCGTCGCGACTTCTTGCGAGAATGGTAAGGTTACACTGTCACTCATGCATGGCTGCCTCATCCTCTCTCTTAGGTCAGCGGGATGTCGCTTGTCTTGTGTGGGATCGTCATCTGGCAGGAGCCTGTTCAGGAGATATTCTGCTGTGCTTCTCCATTCTCTGGCCACTGTTCCATCAGCTTGTTTTAGTGTTGAACTGTCGGTATCTTAACTCGTTATGTTTCTATCATGAATGGTTGTCCCCAGATGTCGTTCTCTAGCTGGGTTTTGATGAAATTGGTCCAGTAGTCTTGCCTTGTTGTCTTTAGTTCTTTATGGTATTTCTGTTTATCGTCACGATACAGGTAGAGTATTATTTGTTTTTCAGCAGCTGTCTTTACTTGTTGGTACTTTCTTTTGTCCCGTGTATCCTTCCTTAATCTTGCCAGATGAAACATCTAGCGGAATCATACTCTACCACTCGAACGCATTTCACCATGTTAGCGCTACTGTCGTGTTATGTATTTTGCTTTGGGCAATATCCCAACGATCTCCGACAGTACTAAGTTCCCTTGCTACATTTTCTCTAATGTGAGAAACCAGAAAAGCCATCGTAGCAACAACTCCATGTTTCAGCTGGAATTCTTGAGTCAGCTATGAAACTTAGGCTGGCATTGTTATACAAACAGGTACATATATGTGAAGTTACAGAAATGATGAGAACACCCGATAAGTTTCCTTTGAGTTTTTCACAAATTCTTAGATGCCAGGTACAATATTTTGGGAACTATATGTACGGTTGGGCATTTTATAGTAGCGTAAAGCTCATTCTGGGAGTCTAGTAAATCTGGTTCTTTGTACTGTTAGGCGACAAAATAGTAAGGAAACGGGAGAGAGAAAATTTTTCTAGGTCCTCACAGCCCAGCATCGCATAAGCACATGGAGGTATCAACACGAGCCAGCCGCTTGGCATAAACATTTCGACATGTTTAGTTAGTCACCAAGAGTGCGACGTCAACATCTCTGTGTGTGAGTGCGAGCGAGATCAGCAAAAAATCGTAAGACAAGTGCAGGCCGACCTGCCTCCGTTCTAGATCTTCATCTACATGATTACTCTGCAATTCACAATTAAGTGACTGGCAGAGGGTCCATCGAACCACTTTCAAGCTATTTCTCTGCCGTTCCATTGTCGAAAACGCAAGGGAAAAACGAACACTAAAATTTTACCGTGTGAGCTCTGATTTCTCTTATTTTATTGTGATGATCATTCCTCCCTATGTAGCTGGGCGCCAACAAAGGACAAAGTTTGTGACTGAAATTTCATGAGAAGACCCTGCTGGAACGAAAATCGTCTTTGCTTTAATGATTGCCACCCCAATTCGTGTGTCATATCCGTGGCACTGTCTCCCTTATTTTGCGACATTCCCAAGTGAGCTGCCCCTTCTTTGAACTTTTTCGGTGTTCTCCGTTAATTCTATCATGCGGATCCCACACCGCACTGCAATACTCCAGAAGAAGGCGGACAAGAGTAGTGTAAGGAGTTTCCTTAGTAGACCTGTTAAATTTTCTAAATGTTCTACCAATAAATCGCAATCTTTGGTTTGCTTTCTCCAAAACATTATCTATGAGAGCCTTCCGGTTTAGGTTATTCGTCACTGTAATCCCTAAATTTTGAGTTGAATTTACAACCTTTGGATCTGTGAGTTTTATCCTCTAACCGAAATTTAGCGGAGTTCTTTTATTACGCATGTGGATGACTTCACGCTTTCCATTATTTTGAGTCAATTGCCACTTTTCTCACCATACTGATTTCTTACCTATATCGTTTTCCAGTTTGTTTTGATCATCTGTTGACTTTATAAGACTGTAAATGACAGCATAAGAGCTGTTCATATTGTCTCCTAAATCTTTTATGTAGATCAGGAAGAGCAGAAAGCCTGTGACACTTCCTTGGCGAACGCTACTGTCTTACTCGATGACTTTTCGTCTTTTATTACGAAGTATGACATTCCTAACAGGAAATCACGAAACCACTAGCATAAATGAGGCGACACTCCATAGGCAGGCTATTTGGTTAGAAGTCGCTTGTGAGGAAGAGTGTCATAAGCCATCAGGAAATTTAAAAATATGGAATTAATTTGACATCCTCTGTCAATAGCAATCGTTACCTTGTGAGAATAAAGAGGTAGTTGAGTTTCATAATAATGATATCATCTGAATCTATGCTGGCTGTTTGTCAATAAATCGTTTTCTTCGAGATAACCTATAATGTTCTAACACCGTATAGATAATACACTCCTGGAAATGGAAAAAAGAACACATTGACACCGGTGTGTCAGACCCACCATACTTGCTCCGGACACTGCGAGAGGGCTGTACAAGCAATGATCACACGCACGGCACAGCGGACACACCAGGAACCGCGGTGTTAGCCGTCGAATGGCGCTAGCTGCGCAGCATTTGTGCACCGCCGGCGTCAGTGTCAGCCAGTTTGCCGTGGCATACGGAGCTCCATCGCAGTCTTAAACACTGGTAGCATGCCGCGACAGCGTGGACGTGAACCGTATGTGCAGTTGACGGACTTTGAGCGAGGGCGTATAGTGGGCATGCGGGAGGCCGGGTGGACGTACCGCCGAATTGCTCAACACGTGGGGTGTGAGGTCTCCACAGTACATCGATGTTGTCGCCAGTGGTCGGCGGAAGGTGCACGTGCCCGTCGACCTGGGACCGGACCGCAGCGACGCACGGATGCACGCCAAGACCGTAGGATCCTACGCAGTGCCGTAGGGGACCGCACCGCCACTTCCCAGCAAATTAGGGACACTGTTGCTCCTGGGGTATCGGCGAGGACCATTCGCAACCGTCTCCATGAAGCTGGGCTACGGTCCCGCACACCGTTAGGCCGTCTTCCGCTCACGCCCCAACATCGTGCAGCCCGCCTCCAGTGGTGTCGCGACAGGCGTGAATGGAGGGACGAATGGAGACGTGTCGTCTTCAGCGATGAGAGTCGCTTCTGCCTTGGTGCCAATGATGGTCGTATGCGTGTTTGGCGCCGTGCAGGTGAGCGCCACAATCAGGACTGCATACGACCGAGGCACACAGGGCCAACACCCGGCATCATGGTGTGGGGAGCGATCTCCTACACTGGCCGTACACCACTGGTGATCGTCGAGGGGACACTGAATAGTGCACGGTACATCCAAACCGTCATCGAACCCATCGTTCTACCATTCCTAGACCGGCAAGGGAACTTGCTGTTCCAACAGGACAATGCACGTCCGCATGTATCCCGTGCCACCCAACGTGCTCTAGAAGGTGTAAGTCAACTACCCTGGCCAGCAAGATCTCCGGATCTGCCCCCATTGAGCATGTTTGGGACTGGATGAAGCGTCGTCTCACGCGGTCTGCACGTCCAGCACGAACGCTGGTCCAACTGAGGCGCCAGGTGGAAATGGCATGGCAAGCCGTTCCACAGGACTACATCCAGCATCTCTACGATCGTCTCCATGGGAGAATAGCAGCCTGCATTGCTGCGAAAGGTGGATATACACTGTACTAGTGCCGACATTGTGCATGCTCTGTTGCCTGTGTCTATGTGCCTGTGGTTCTGTCAGTGTGATCATGTGATGTATCTGACCCCAGGAATGTGTCAATAAAGTTTCCCCCTCCTGGGACAATGAATTCACGGTGTTCTTATTTCAATTTCCAGGAGTATATATATATATATATATATATATATATATATATATATATATATATATATATATATATCACTTCATGACATCCAGTCTCACAAATTTCGTTTTTCTGATGGACACACGTCCAGATCATCCACTCTCAAAACTCTGCTATCTCTCTTACCACATCCACCACTGCTGGCAGCTCATCTCCAATTGCGCAGCGCTACGCGCTGTTAACAGCCAACTAGACTTGGCCACTGTTTCAATGTTTCGATACAGTGTATCGATACGTGGAACTGTTTCAGTGTTTCTGAACGGCTGTGGTGTTTCATTCCGCCCCTGTCTCGGATAACCGGACCAGATTCGATCTCTAGCCAGACACAGAAACTGTATCGTTGTTTCAAAATAAGGCTGTTTCAGTCCACCTGTGCTTGGAACGGACTAATTGTATCGAAACAGTGTTGTTTCATTCCCCTCTGTGTCGGACGAGATTCGGGCTCGGCACAGGTACTGAAACACAACATACCATTTCGTGAAACACTTTCAAGAGTGTAAAAATTTTTTTGACAAGCAATAGCATGAAGCTTAAGATTCACGGTGTTCTTCTGACTGTCCTATTCCGAAATGGAGTAACATCTGCTTTATAAACACTAACCAAACAATAAAACAACGCATACTATTCAAATTCAAAATAATAAATATGTGAAAATCATTCAGTTAAATTACACTTTTTTTATAACATGCGTTTCTCTGGTCATGTACAGTAATCATATTAAGAAACGCAAGTAAGCCTACAACATTTTGAATAAAAAAAAGGCGTGGAGTGACAGTTATTAGATATATACATAAATTTGATGTAGGTATAATTACAAGCAATCTGTTTGACATATCACTGATAGTGTAATGGTGAACGGGAAGGGCTGGGAAGCATGGTGAATTTATAGTAACGGTTCGAAACACCTTGAAAGACAAAATTTTTTCTGTTATATTTTGTTATTTATTCGAATTATTTGGCATTATTTGTGAGTCTTTAGTCACTGTGCCTATTATCCACAATGATTCCCTTTGTATGCACGGAAATTAGCAGGATGGGCATATTACCCATACTAACGGAATGTGGGAATCCCAGTAGCATATCCGTTGTTTCTGCAGTTTGCTCCCACCTCCAGTTCCGTTCGTGGTGGTTCTTCTGTCTTCAGCTATGGCTGTCCTCAGCCAAATGAAAAGTATGAAAGTCGCACTACACGAAAGCAGCGCATTTGCTTCAGGAAATACGAAACTGCCAAGACGCCTAAGTGATAGTTGCATACTTTCTGCGACATGATTATCGCTCTCGCACCTCATTTATGTTTATATGGGCATACTTATACAGTAGACATTCAAGATGATAAAATGTGTAGGTTTATTAGATTACAAAACACAAACTGTTTCACTGTTTCGAAACAGCGTATCAAAAAATTACATTTTACTGTCTCATTTGTTTCGAAACATTTACGTGTTTCAGTTTGCCCATCTCTACAGCCAACTGCCCAACACTACAATAGCAAATTCCAACAATGCAAACCAGCCACAGACTGCACACAGCACAGTCAGTGATTCTTATACAGAGCGCTACGTGGCGTTACCAATATAAAAACCTAAACAGCCTACTTACAACACGATCAGAATGTTTTTAGATTTTCTGCCAGATTTCGGAACCGAGTGTCGTTGCGGGAACTATTAAAACCACCTCTCGTAACATTGTGTGAGAAGCACTAGATGCCGCGAGGATAGCCGCGTGGTCTAGGTTCGCGCGATACCCCCCGTCGGAGGTTCGATTTGTCACGGGCATGGGTATGTGTTGTCCTTAGCGTAAGTAAGATAGATTACGAAATGTGTAAGCCTAGGGACCGATGACCTCAGCAGTGTGGTCCCATAGGAACTTACCACAAATTTCCAAGTACTAGGTGGGATGCAACAACTATCGAGTATTTGACGACGCAGTTATGATACTGACGCAAATTGATTTAGTCAATACTGGAAAACTGAAGGCCGCTGATGACGTAATGAGCGAGACCAATTCGGTGACGACAAATGAGGTCGTACAGACCCCGCTCATCGATGACATAAATACTCCACCCTGCTAAAAAATGGCTCTCAGCACAATGGGGCTTAACATCTGAGGTCATCAGTCCCCTAGAACTTAGAACTACTTAAACCTAAGGACAGCACACACATCCATGCCCGAGGCAGGATTCGAACCTGCGACCGTAGCGGTCGCGCGGTTCCAGACTGAAGCGCCTAGAACCTCTCGCCCACATCTCCCGGCTCCCACCCTGCTAGCTCTGAGGCAGTCACTCACTAGAACTGACGACATTCATGTCGTTTGCACTCGAATCTCTGATTAGTAAATTGTAACTTCTTGTGTGAGACTGTTCCAGTTGGGGTCACACTCTTTCTGCCTGATGTGTAACGCAAGGATGATTACAAACCAGAACAAAATCACAGCATCTGTCATTGCGTCTGTCTGAGGGGATAACACAGGCTGAAAGATCCGGAGTACGCTCGGAACGGTGTGTAGGCCCCACACGTGGCGCGTTCTCGGAACTGTCCGCGGGAAGCGCCTTCCGAATCAATGGGCAGGAAACCTGCCACACTCCTGCTAGTAGCCGGCCTGCGCTCGGAGCTGATGCAGCCATCTTCGGCAGTCCTGAGTCTGCCTCTGGGTCTACTAGATACACTCCGGCTTACGAAGTCACCAGCCGCTGCAGATGACACGGCGACAACGTGTATTCCGGTTAATAAAAGATGTAAAATTTGGTTTTATTTAGGTTCCTCAGTTTCCATCCTAACGAAAGAGTAGGGATTTCCAGCCCGGGAATGGGCGACCCCTATACTACAACACATAAGAGCTCGTTATGTAGTGCAGTCATTTCTGTTAGTAAATAATGATATCTTTTGGCTTTTGCGACGTTTGCATCCCAAAGCAATTACCTTTCAAACTATTCTGACATTTCCAGAATGAGATTTTCACTCTGCAGCGGAGTGTGCGCTGATATGAAACTTTCTGGCAGATTAAAACTGTGTGCCGGACCGAGACTCGAACTCGGGAGCTTTGCCTTTCGCGGGCAAGTGCTCAACCAACTGAGCTACCCAAGCACGACTCACGCCCCGTCCTCACAGCTTTACTTCTGCCAGTACCTCGTCTCCTACCTTCCAAACTTTACAGAAGCTCTCCTGCGAACCTTGCAGAACTGGCACTCCTGAAAGAAAGGATATTGCGGAGACATGGCTTAGCCACAGCGAAAGGCAGAGGTCCCGAGTTCGAGTCTCGGTCCGGCACACAGTTTTAATCTGCCAGAAAGTTTCATATCAGCGCACACTCCGCTGCAGAGTGAAAATCTCATTCTGGAAACATCCCCCAGGCTGTGGCTAAGCCATGTCTCCGCGATATCCTTTCTTTCAGGAGTGCTAGTTCTGCAAGGTTCGCAGGAGAGCTTCTGTAAAGTTTGGAAGCTAGGAGACGAGGTACTGGCAGAAGTAAAGCTGTGAGGACGGGGCGTGAGTCGTGCTTGGGTAGCTCAGTTGGTAGAGCACTTGCCCGCGAAAGGCAAAGGTCCCGAGTTCGAGTCTCGGTGCGGCACACAGTTTTAATCTGCCAGAAAGTATTCTGACATTGTCAACTGCTTTTCTGTCGATTCTGAAACCTGATTTGTACAGGGAATGGCTTAAGACGGAGTGGACACGGAAGCGGCTGTACCTTTATTTATTGCTTGAAATTCATCTGGATTTTTTTTCATATGAGATCTCATAGTTGAAGTACCTGTTAGATAAAAGATATTTCATTAGATTTAAGGGAGATTAGGTATTTTCTATTAGTTTCAATGGTTTTTATAACTACGTTTCACAAAACCACCGCGCGTCCCCAACAAATTAATTACACCCGAGTTTCTGTAAGTAGATACCTACTTAATGACATTAATGATCATCTTTATGGATAAACACTTTGTTGAACAGCGGAACTAAACAATTCAGAACTAAAGATTAAATACAAGATACGGCTTTGGTACACACCAGACTTTTTCTTTTCCGCCACAAGAAATTTGAACTCGGCACAACAAACAAACAGAAAACTTATTATTGTTACTGTTTATATGAAAATATTCCTAAATGATATTTTTCGTGATTTATCTTGCAATTAACAAATTATTTTCAGTAGTAACCTTAACTAGCAAGTGAAAATGATTGTAATTATCAACAAATCAAAAAGAAGGTCAAATGTGTGTGAAATCTTATGCGACTTAACTGCTAAGGTCATCAATCCCTAAACTTACACACTACTTAACCTAAATTATACTAAGGACAAACACACGCACCCATGCCCGAGGGAGGACTCGAACCTCCGCCGGGACCAGCCGCACAGTCCATGACTGCAGCGCCTTATACCGCTTTTTTTTAAATCTCATTTTGTTCGCTGTTGTTGGTTGCATCTGCTCGGGGCGGACGTCGTAAGACATCCGTTTAAGTTCGTTGTTGATCCATTAACTCAGTTTTTTTTTATTACAGAGGGTAGCTAACTCTCTGACCGAACACGCTGAGCTCCCGTGCCGGCGATCGCTCGGCTAATCCTGCGCGCCATCAACAAATCAGTCAAGTCAATCACTCAATAAGTCATTCGTTCTCTTTGCTCATCCAGAACGATTCCAGAATTTACCCAACTGCACCTGATCATTTGCAATATGCTCTGTACCAACGTTCGACCGAATACCCGGCCGCCGGATATCCGGTTATAGAATGGCCATGCACCTCTAGTTTTCCAACCACTCCACCACCTCGCTGGGTTTCGGTGAGTGTGGCCAACACCGTCTCAAAGGAAGGCCTCGGAGCTTGTTCGTGACGTCACGTCAGCTAGGCACGGCGAACCAGGTCTGCTGCAGGCATACTCATAATGGTGGTGTCTCCCTCTCTGACACAGGAGAATGTGAAACTATTGGCGGTAGTTGACCAACACACATTGTTCTGAGAGATTTCTGCAATCAATTAATTGTGCAATTCATTACACTTCTTAACAAACTGTGTACTCCCGAACTTAAATTTCCACCTGTTTTAAGAATTGACATACAAAAACAACTTCATGGTCCAGCAGCAACAGAATTCGTGCTTCTTTACCTTATTTGTAAATCTGAGGAAATTACGTTTGTACTGGGTTGCTTTTATAAGAAACTGTGAACATATTGGTACTCTTCTTTAGGTATCTTGGTTGAGTATGGGGTGCGGAGCACTGTATGTTAATGAAATATCTTGCGGTTGTACACGTTGGGGGAGGGGGTGGGGGACAGAAGAAGAGGCAAAAGAGAGATACTTGTTTTATCAAACAAAGTTTTTTATCTTATAAAGTTTCTCCTTTCAGTTGCAAGAGAGGAATATTTATCTTTTCTAATGTGCATGTTTAAAAAAGTTTAAGCTCAGCAGTATTTTCGATATATGAAGCTATTTTGTTTCCTGTTTAGAATTCCTTTCGTTGAAAACGACTGTAATCTAATGACTGGCAACAGTTGGACATTTACACATGTAAATTAGTTCACATTTCCAGTGACGATGTAAAACGAAATAAATAAATAAATAAAAGAAACGAGTTCATTGTAAGGGGATTGGGGTAAGTTTCGATAGCAAAATGGATAGTTACTTGAATGTAAAATTTCCGAAGCTTGCAGTGGGGCAAAGCATCTTCTCATATTGATCTACGTTTGTTTCGACAGGATTCAGTAATACAGAACTATGATCTTCATTTGCAGCTTTACGACAATAAGAAAATCTTTCATCTAAATAAAACTGCAGAATCCAAAACAATACCAAACATTGTCCAAAAATAAGAGATTTATAGTGATAAACACGCCCAGGCGTTTCTGCCTGCAACAGACCTGGCTTTCGCCGTGTCTAGCTGACGTGACGTCACTAACAAGCGCCGAGGCCTTCCCTTGAGTCGGTGTTGGTATGGCTCGATGTTTCAAATGTTGCCACACTGATTACGACACCTATATGCAGAGAAGCAGACGAAGACCAGCCCTCTACGATAAGACTACCGTCTAACATAAATAATTTTCAATTTCGCGTATGTTTATCAGAAAGGAATCGCAGATGAGAGACTCTCATACCCGAAAGCTCGCGAATTTCCAAGCGTGTGTACCTCAATTCGGTGTGCATGGTTGGCAGTGTTATCTCCGATGCGTGTATGCTATTTTTCGCTGTTACGTCAGGAATCGTCGGAAGCGGCAGCGTGGTTTCTGCGCATGCGCGAACGGCTACTGCCTGTGGAGCTGCGCGGTTAGCTGCCGCACAGTGGCTTGTGAGCGTTCTCTGGTAGCGGTAGGTAGTTTCAGTCCGCTCCGCACAGGTGCAGCGTTCCAGTATGTGAGAGGGGAGTACCCAGTGTTACTGATTGACGCGTAACAAGTAAGTTAGCAGCTCCAGTTACTTTAATTACTGTAACATATCGCATAACTTTGTCATCGATTATTTATGAAGAGTTACTTTTTGAACGGCGTATTCGGCATGTGATATAATCGCTTCTAAATCCTACTCGACTCGCAAATGCAATACAGAACTGTAAATTGTCATTCATGCGTTCTTACAGAAGTGATGCGACACTGAGAACAACTGTCACTCTACCGGTTTCCGATTACTGTATTTGGATACATAAAACAGTCTCATCAAAGAAAGAATAATAACGAGGGCTTGGTGTAAATTAAAAATGGCCCTACTTCTGCCTGTAGTACTCAAGCCGAAGTTTGGATACCAGCAGTTTGGTTGTCAGCGTTATCTACACTCTTCATGTCTTTCTGTCATCTTCATTTCTCCGTACGAGCTACAGCCGACATGTTTTATAATTTGATACGTACTTCAGACGTAGCGCCTTCCTTTAGTTCTTTTTACAGTGACGTAGCCTCTATTACTGTTTTGGAGACCCTCATGTCTTAATAGTTGACTAATAATATGAAATTGTGTTGCAGTAGGGTGTCATGAAGTCCTTTTCTTTTGCACTCTTAAGAACATTGTAATTCGCTATCTTATCAGTCCAACTGGACTCAAAGAGTGTGCCTGTAACACCACGTTCCAAAATAATTCTGCCTCTTCTTTTCCCCCGTTTCTATAGTTCATGGCAGATATTTCTCCGATCTGCTCTGTAACAGGACACTAATGTGAAACGACCAAACTGAGACTGCCTGTCTGTTGGCGTTAATACGAATTTAATGTCTAAGTAACTGGAATTTATTTTTATTTTACAAGCTGAGGAGCAGTAATCATCGAGCAGTAGGAGCGTGATTTCACCCCAGTTTGATGTAGGTTCCTTACAGTTCAACAGAAAAGCCTTTCAGGATCGAGTAAAAAATCCTGTGAAAGATATTTGTTTTTGAACGAAATACTAACATTCAAATGAAATTAAATGTGCATTTTTCGTTAAGTGAAACGAGTTTCAATAAAGTGTTTCCATCGTCGACTTTTTTTACTTACGAAACAGTTTATGCTAATTAATAATGTTTTCATATGTTTGGTACGTAATATACCAGAGAGGCTGCAAAGTTATACAGACCTTCTTTATACTTCATAACATC
Organism: Schistocerca serialis cubense; assembly: GCF_023864345.2. Taxonomy (NCBI): domain Eukaryota; kingdom Metazoa; phylum Arthropoda; class Insecta; order Orthoptera; family Acrididae; genus Schistocerca; species Schistocerca serialis. The sequence continues at coordinate 308,417,803 of NC_064646.1, read as the reverse complement.
AAAAGATTTCCAACTATTTGTGAGGCATTTCTTAAAAGTGACTCTCTTTTCAGCGTTTGGTCCAGTTTGAAACAGAGGGAACGGAGTTGAGAGTGACTCCCTGTGACCCTGAAATTACCGCGTGACGATTAATTGATTTAGAATTAGAAGTGGTTACATACCTCCTTGATGCGTTGTTATTTTCTCACTGAAATTAATCTTTTCGTAGCAAACAGTTTGTGTTACCAAATGTTTTTGATTTTGGCTCTGTTTTTGACCATGGAGTAACTGTACTATATTGATGGTAGACAATGAAAACTCGTAACCCTATTTTGCAAAATTTTACCGGAGAAGCAAAATCGGATTCTTAAAAAACAGTATAAAGTGATACAAATAAAGCTGCTACATGTTACCTGTCTAGTAGAAGCCATACAAATAAAGCTGCTACATGTTACCTGTCTAGTAGAAGCCTAGTTATTGACAGATAAGAGGAATTAATGCGATGCCAAATCTCTCTTTGAAGGAAGGAAGACTGGATTTAGTATCCCGTCGACATCGAGGTAATTAGACACAGAGCACAAGCTCGGATAGCGGCAAGGGTGAGGAAGGAAATCGGTCGTGCTCTTTGAAAGAGACCAATTCGCCAGCAGCGATTTAGGGAAGCCACGGAAAAACTAAATCTGGACGGCCGGACGTGGGTTTGAACCGTCGTCCTCTCGAATGCGAGTCCAGTGTGCTAAACCCTGAGCCACCTCGCTCGGTCTCTCGCTTTCATAATGGAATTACTGATTACTGGAATTACGAAATTTTGGGAGACAGATGTAGTTACGACGTTTTCATTGCCTATCATCGATGTGTACTTACCTACACATCCTACAAATCTAGACGGAACAACTTCTTACACCTGCGTGTGTTTTCTGCAAAATACTTGGTCTACAATTGCAAACTCCTGTGCACGGAACAGCAGTACAAATTTCGAAATGTAGAAGTTGTAACATTCTACTCGGTGGTTAAGGCAATTTTATTTTTGCAAGATGTTTGGTCACTGTTCTTACTGCAAAAAGAAATAAAAGGAATGGTACAGTGTAATAATGTTCCCGTCGGAGTCGAGAAACCGTACTCTAGCTAGGCTGCAGGTGAAGGAAGGAAGAACACGCGTTTAAGGAGCCCTCCTGGCACTCGTCTAACATTTTTAAACCACAAAAATCCAAATATTCATTTTCTGCTACCCCTGAACACACTCCATTCTCCTAGCGCCTGCGACTCCTCTTTGGTCCCTATCTGGGTTTACTGATGGAATCTTATTACATGGTTCTGTTGCAGAGCAGTGGGTGCACCAAGCACCAGTAAGCATATTTCAAAAAGATTTAGCGATGTTCCAAAGTTGTAGCGCTTTACTGTGCAAGTGAATCTCCGAACTTAAAGACTGCTTTTAAATAATATAAGAAAAATAATGTTTCTTTGGACAACAGCATACATCATCTGGATGAAAAACGTTGGTCCCTTAGCGTGCCTGCAGACTGTTGCCTGCATCGTCCGCCATCTTGTAAGGCAGAAAGTTTTGATCAATGTGCACGTAATTAAGGATTATGTACTCATTTACTGTTGAAAATCTAATTTCGTGAATTATAACAGTGGCTGAGGGAGTTAATCGAGAGATAAGACGAGATCGCAATACTTCTTTGGGAGGCGTCTACATAACCAAAACAATTGGTTCCTCTAGGTGAGATACGAACTTTACATAGAACCTCTCTCGCAGTTTTGTTCCAGCAAATGGTAACAGAAAAGTAAATGCTCCCAAATATTTCGTGTTATTTGCTGTGTACATCTTGCAGGAAACCGACGCATTTGCAACACTATTGCCCATCAACTGTCGTCGCCTCGTACATACGTCTGTTTCCAAAATACACCACGTACAGAACTAATAAGTGCAGATACTTTTCCTGAAAACTCAATAAATGACGCTAAGTGGCAATGCTTTAAGTAGGCATTGCATCAGGACACATACCCAAGTGTGCAAAACTGCATTTCTGTTTAGATTGAGATGTATGTGATATTGCACATTTTAATAGCAGTTTGTACTTAGTAACATCTCATTTTTCATAGATAACATTAATCAGTAGTGGCATGGCTGAGCAAACAATGGCAACTTTGTTCAAGGTGCCTGCATTGAATACGATATTTAATTTTACAAATTACACGTACATGTATGTTTAGAAGTGTAGTGCCTAATTTATCGATTTGTGCTGAACCTCATGCCCTTATGTTACAACGAAATCTACGATTAAAACATAAATAAAAAAGAAACGATCCAGAGACATAATTACAGAAACCAGTACCTCTATGTTAGAAGTATTGACCCTGGCTGTTGCGACACTTGTCCCACTGTGACACAAGGTGGTGAATGGTTGTCTCATAAAATTCCCGGGGCTGCGATGTTAACCAGTTTCGCATGTATAGCTGGACGTCGTCATCCGAGGTTAATCATTTGGCCCTCAGAGCATTTTTAAGGGGGCCTAAAACGGCGTAATCACAGGGGGAGAGGTCCGGACTGTATGGAAGGTGGCCGAGAGCCTCCCATTTGAATTTCTGCAGGAGTGCCGCGACTGTGTTGGCCGTATGAGGCTTTGCATTGTCGTGGAGCAGAATGACCCCATGGGTGAGATTGCCTGGTCGTTTTGATTGATCGCTTGGCGAAGGGTGGTCAAGGTCTGCGAGTAACGCTGGGAATTCACTGTTCTCCCGTGCTGCAGGATTATGCCATCAGAAGCGGGCCATCTTGGTTCCATTAAAAAGGGTCTGAGGGGCAAACGATTCGCCTCGGACGACGACGTCCAGCTGTACATGCGGAACTGGTTAACATCGCAGACCCGGGAATTTTATGAGACAACCATTCGCCGCCTTGTGTCACAGTGGGATAAGTGTCTCAACAGCCAGGGTCAATACTTCCAACATACAAGTACTGGTTTCTCTAATTATGCCTCCAGCTCGTTTCTTTTTGAACGCTCGTTATAAATGTAGAGATCGCTGACTTTTACCCTCAATCATCAAGCCGCAACAAAGTTGCTACGGACCAATGTTATCATAGTAAAGGTTATGCAACTGAGCATATATTAACCAGACTGTTTGTGCTACTTGCAATGACACTGCTGTTGTTGAACACTGAAAGAAGGATGTAAGAAACAAAGAGGTTGCTAGAGACAGAATACAACAGGATGAACGTCACGAAAGAGATCGATGGTTTCTTTTTGAAGCTACAATTACGGCATTCACATTAATTGATTGAGTGAAACCATAGAAATAGTCAAAGTGGATGGTCGAGCGGGAATTTGAATCCTGTTCCTTTTGAGAGTGAAGTTCAGTTCCTGTACTGCATCGCTTTCTAGTTCAGCACTGAGTCATATGTCATTCAACTCATAAAATGGGAAAAAAATCTTTGATCCAAGTTTCAATTTACAGTTTCTTAAAACCAGCAGACATTTTAGGATCTTGGAGGAACACGCTAGGATTCAATTAACAGAACAGTCGTTTGTAGCGTATTGTTGAGACCAGTGTTTTTGATGCATAATGTTGAAAAGATTTCATATTGGTGACGTCACCGTCAATCATTTGACATAACCAACAGCATGGCAGTCTCACACCCATTGATACTGTTATCCGCATTGACGGAGAGGGCAATGCAGAATTAGAAGAAATATTAGGAAACTGTGAGGGGCAGTCTTCCCACTGATTCGACAGATTATTATTACTATTATTATTATTATCTTTTTTGTTTTTAGATTTTCCAAAGAACCAAAAGGGAAAGAATTAGTATCATGAATCACTGTTGCAAACTGCCTGCAAGTCAAATACATCACCACATGTGTTAGACACTTGTCTTGTGACTCGCTCTGAAGATGGCCGGACGATACGCGGCCGAAATATCAGTAGAAGAAATTTTATTTGCGCGGCCGCATGCCCGAAATTTAATGGATTAAGGGGGCGCTAATTTGCGTTCGCGGTGATGGCGTCCGATATCAACCCAGACGAGTTCCATATGATTTACATATGTGCATTTGGTCACCGAGACATAACCTGAGTTCACTCCCATCCTCCTGAAATCACTGTTGCATGGCTCTGGGTCGGACACACTGTTATACAGCTGTCGGGGAAGATATCAAGCATAAAGGAAGGCAGTAGGACCGGCCGCTGTGGCCAAGTCGCTCTAGGCGCTTCAGTCCGGAACCGCGCTGCTGCTACGGTCGCAGGTTCGAATCCTGGCTCGGGCGTGGATGTGTGTGATGTCCTTAGGTTAGTTAGGTTTAAGTAGTTCTGGAAATGAGCGTTTGGCGTCATTGGCCGGGAGGCCCCTCGCGGGGCAGGTCCGGCCGCCATATCGCAGGTCTTATTACATTCGGCGCCACATTGGGCGACCTGCACGCCGGATGGGGATGAAATGATGATGATCACAACACAACACCCAGTCCCTGAGCGGAGAAAATCTCCGACCCAGCCGGGAATCGAACCCGGGCCCAGAGGACGGCAATCCGTCACGCTGACCACTCAGCTACTGGGGCGGACTAAGTAGTTCTAAATCTAGGGGATTGATGACCTCAGATGTTAAGTCCCATAGTGCTCAGAGTCATTTGAACCATTTTTGGAGGCGGTAGTTCGCGGGTGTCAGCGTGTGCAAGAGCAGGAGAACGTCTCCCATAGCATAACACTGTTGCCGCCAGCCTGCGTCCGTGGCGCGCTGTGCGTTTGGAGCCACCGTTCTCCTCGAGGACGGCGTTTGTGGAGACGACCATCGGCCTTGTGTAGCAAAAATGTGATTCAGTCGAAGAGCCGACACGTTTGCATTGATCGACGGTCGAATCCCGACGGTCGCGTGGCCACTGCAATCGCAACTGACGATATGGTTGGGTCAACATGTGAACACGTAGGGGTGGTCTGTTGTGGTGCTCCAATGTACGATGAGTGCTGTGCTCCGAAACACTTGTGCGTGCACCAGCATTGTGCTGTTTCGGCAGAGATGTCGCAGATGATCATCTAGCCTGCTTTACAGGGCAGACAAGCCTCTGAACCCCACGTTCTGTGAAGATATGTGGACGTCCACCCATTTAACGCCTAGCGGTAATTTCACTGTCCTTGTACCTCTTTCCGTAGATGCTCACAACAGTAGCTTGTTAACATTCTACATCTACATCTACATGACTACTCTGCAATTCACATTTAAGTGCTTGGCAGAGGGTTCGTCGAACCACAATCATACTATCTCTCTACCATTCCACTCCCGAACAGCGCGCGGGAAAGAACACCTAAACCTTTCTGTTCGAGCTCTGATTTCTCTTATTTTATTTTTATGATCATTCCTATGTAGGTTGGGCTGAACAAAATATTTTCGCATTCGGAAGAGAAAGTTGGTGACTGAAATTTCGTAAATAGATCTCGCCGCGACGAAAAACGTCTTTGCTCTAATGACTTCCATCCCAACTTGCTATCATATCTGCCATACTCTCTCCCCTACTACGTGATAATACAAAACGAGCTGCCCTTTTTTGCACCCTTTCGATGTTCTCCGTCAATCCCACCTGGTAAGGATCCCACACCGCGCAGCAATATTGTAACAGAGCACGAACGAGTGTAGCGTAAGCTGTCTCTTTAGTGGACTTGTTGTATCTTCTAAGTGTCCTGCCAATGAAACGCAACCTTTGGCTCGCCTTCCCCACAATATTGTCTATGTGGTCTTTCCAACTGAAGTTGTTCGTAATTTTAACACCCAGGTACTTAGTTAAATTGACAGCCTTGAGAATTGTACTATTTACCGAGTAATCGAATTCCAACGGATTTCTTTTGGAACTCATGTGGATCACCTCACATTTCTCGTTACTTAGCGTCAACTGCCACCTGCCACACCATACAGCAATCTTTTCTAAATCGCTTTGCAACTGATACTGGTCCTCGGATGACCTTACTAGACGGTAAACTACAGCATCATCTGCGAACAACCTAAGAGAGCTGCTCAAATTGTCACCCAGGTCATTTATATAGGTCAGGTACAGCAGAGGTCCCAGGACGCTTCCCTGTGGAACACCTGATATCACTTGAGTTTTCGACAAGCTTCGCTGTTTTCGTGACACTCCTTCACAGGCTCTGCGTAATAATAATCTGCCCTTTGTCAGAGTCGCTTATCTCAGTGGATTTCCCCATTGGCGCCCCAATTCTTCGCTAGGGTGGTTCGCCGCCCGAGTCTGCTCCGCTTGCATACGTCGCGGTGGGCAGTTGTCATAATGTTTTGGCTTATCCGAGTACTTCGATCATATACAGCCTTTCTAAATGTTTGCTACAAACGTCCGGAAGGTAAAGGAAAATTCCTTAAAACTGGTTGTTCCTTTTAACATTTTTTTCGCACAAACCACTGTTAATGAGAGTCACTGGAGATACCCATCATGAACAGCTTAAGCAATTCACGCGTGAGAACAGCTTAGCGTGGACTGAAGAAGGCGCTCGACGACAGCTAGACCTTGTGAAACAATTGTCCGGGCGTTATGTGCACCTTGTTCCACGTCGTCGATGTCGTTATCTCCATTGGTGTACACGACACTTGTCATATTTCCCCAGAACGAAAAGTTAGTGGACGATGGCCAAGGTTATTCACCGGAGCTCCATGTCCCAACAGCCGTCCTGGGAAGGTTATGTTAAGAAACCGGCACACACTTAAGCCGAATCCCATTTACCTACACCATACATAAAGAACATGGCGCGGCGCTCTTAGTGAGAACATTTTCCAGTAACAATTCCACGTTTATAGGCTGCAAATGGTTCAAATGGCTCTAAGCACTATGGGACTTAACATCTGAGGTCATCAGCCCCCTAGACTTAGAACTACTTAAAACTAACTAACCTAAGGACAATACACACATCTATGCCCGAGGCAGGATTCGAACCTGCGACCGTAGCAGCAGCCCGGTTTCGGACTGAAGCGGCTATAACCGCTCGACCACAGCGGTGTAGGCTGCAAGAGAGACTCTATCCCAGGACTCATTCGATGTCCATGGAATATACATGCAAACAATACCGTAGTATAATCATCAGCAGTCCGCCCCCGGTAGCTGAGTGGTCAGCGCGACAGAATGTCAGTCCTAAGGGTCTGGGTTCGATTCCCGGCTGGGTCGGAGATTTTCTCCGCTCAGGGACTGGGTGTTGTCCTAATCATCATCATTTCATCCCCATCGACGCGCAAGTTGTCGAAGTGTCGTCAAATCGAAAGACTTGCACCCGGTGAACGGTCTGCCTGACGGGACGCCCTAGTCACACGACCTTTACATTTATCATCAGTAGACTCATACAAATTTCTTAAAGGACACACATCAACTGAACTTTGCTCTCCATGACGTCATATTTCTGCGTTTTGATCCACATCCTCTTCTATAGCAGCTCCTTTTCTCAGCTGTTTCACCTTCAGTATCAGTTTTCTGGATACTGTTTTTCCGTGTGCTTGACCCGAACCGTATGAATTAATGAAGTATTTAAGTACATGAAATGTATTCGCAGTTGCGAATACGAACAACTATCGTCTGCAAAAGGAAATTACGACAACGGAAATTTGTGCCGCAACGGGACTCGAACACGAATTTCCTACTTTACATGAGCGGTTGCTTTAACCGCGTTGGCTTTCCATGGGGACATGTTAATTGCTAGTTGTTCCCTGGTAGCGGCGGATAAATACAGTATTGCAGAACCTGTGTTGTTAAGGAGAACAGTCCAATGGTCCTTTGTACATGCATGCATGTCCGAAGGAACACTGCATCGTTCTCCTTAACATCACAGGCACTGCAACATCGAAAATACACTCATGCTCATAAATTAAGGATAATTGCAGAATGTGGTGCCATACAATGTGGCACTACACAAAACTGGCCCTAATAGCATAGGCACATAGGAAACACACACGACACAGATCTGTAAGTCCACGGTATTGCTGATAAGTTGAGAAAACCGTCCCGAAACACATGTGCTACAAAACGCCACTGTTTCCTGCGCATGTACCCAACATCAACATGGGATATGATCACCATGCGCACGTACACAAGCCGCAGAACGGGTTCGCATATTCTGGATCAGGTGGTCGAGCAGCTGCTGGGGTACAGCCTCCCATTCTTGTACCAGTCCCTGTCGGAGCTCCTGAAGTGTCCTAGTGGTTTGAAGACGTGCAGCGATACGTCGACCGAGAGCATCCCGGACGTGCTCAATGGGGTTTAGGTCTGGAGAACAGGCAGCCCACTCCATTAGCCTGATATCTTCTGTTTCAAGGTACTCCTCCCCGATGGCTGCTCGGTGGCCGTGCGTTATCATCCATCAAGAGGAAGATGGGACCCACAGCACCCCTGAAAAGGTGGACATACTGGTGCAAAATGACGTCCCGATAAACCTGACCTGTTACAGTTCCTCTGTCAAACACATGCAGGGGTGTATGTGCACCAATCATAATCCCACCCCACACCATCAAACCACGACCTCCATACTGGTCCCTTTCAAGGACATTAAGGGGTTGGTATCTGGTTCCTGGTTCACGCCAGATGAAAACCCGGCGAGAATCACTGTTCAGACCGTACCTGGACTCGTCCGTGAACATAACCTGGGACCACTATTCCAATGACCACGTACTGTGTTCTTGACACCAGACTTTGCGGCCTCTCCTGTGACCAGGGGTCAGTGGAATGCACCTTGCAGGTCTCCGGGCGAATAAACCATGTCTGTTCAGTCGTTTGTGTGTCTGGAGACAAATGTTCCAGTGGCTGCAGTGAGATCCCGAGCAAGGCTACCTGCAGTACTCCGTGGCCGTCTGCGGGCACTTATGGTGAGATATCGGTCTTCTTGTGGTGTTGTACACTGTGGACGTCCCGTACTGTAGCGCCTGGACATGTTTCCTGTCTGCTGGAATCGTTGCCATAGTCTTGAGATCACACTTTGTGGCACACGGAGGGCCCGTGCTACGACCTGCTGTGTTTAACCAGCCTCCAGCCGCCCTAGCATTCTATCCCTCATAATGTCATCAATATTTCTTTGAGCCATTTTCAACACACAGTCACCATTAGGACGTCTGAAAACGTCTGCGCATTTACTCGCTGCACCGTACTCTGACATGCACCAACACACATCTGCATATGTGGACTGCTGCCAACGCCCCGTGCGACGACCGCAGACCGCAGGTCAAATGCACCACATGGTCATACCCCGAGGTGATTTAAACCCGCAAAACCGCTCACCAGAGCGTTGTTTCACTATGTATCAGCATTACCCTTAATTTATGAGCATCAGTGTATTTACCAGTTACCAGAGCAGCAAGACATCAAGTATACTGGAAGGACTTTTTCTCTGTCACACTACTGCTAAGTTACTGTCTTGAAAAAAAAAAAGTTTCAAATGGCTCTAAGCACTATGGGACTTAACATCCGAGGTCATAAGTCCCCTAGACTTAGGACTACTTAAACCTAACTAACCTAAGGAGATCACACACATCCATGCCCGAGGTAGGATTCGAACCTGCGACCGTAGCAGCAGCGCGGTTCCAAATTGAAGCGCCTAGAACTGCTCGGTCACAGCGCCCGGCTAACTGTCTTGCAAATGGTTCAAATGGATCTAAGCACTATGGGGCTTAACATCTGAGGTCATCAGTCCCCTAGAACTTAGAATTACTTAAACCTAACTACCCTAAGGACAGCACACACATCCATGCACGAGGCAGGATTCGAACCTGCGACCGTAGCGGTCACGCGGTTCCCGACTGAAGCGCCTAGAACCGCACGGCCACACCGGCCGGCCAAATGTTTTGCAGTTACCTATATTACTATCTGCAATAAGGATGCAAAATCATTCTCAACTCAGTCACTTTTAGCAGCAAAGGCATATCCCAGCAGTGAGGGACATTATGAGAAAAACTGGTATTTGACAGTGGCAAAAAATAGCTCTTTCAGGGGGACACATTAGCTGCGCCTACAGTGCTCGCCCAGCAACTATACTGGACACACAAGTGAGGCGCATCATATTTTGGGACGAGTCATTGTTCTGCGTATCATGTATCCAATAGCACCCAATACTACCTTACCAGCTGCTCGGTAGTTATGACGTATACAATATGACAACATTCGTTGTCGGAGCTTCCAGCTCGGATACGTCCTTCATGATGCTCTGTGCCGCCCAGCCAGTCTTGTACTTCAAATGAATATTGCAGACAGATGTAGGAATCTTGCATTGGTGTCCGGGAAAAGATGCTAGCGGAAGTGGCGTGTTTCTGACCTGTTGTGAAGTGTCAAGAGGGTGTCAAGAGTGTATCTCTTGAGTTTGGACGGCCGTGAGGATTGTTTATACAGTGCAGTGTTTGTGTTGCTATGGATGAAGGCAGAGTTTGAAGCTAAATTCTACCAAGCAGTCCACCCTTAAGGACCATCTGCAGAGCTGCCGAGTTTACGTACCCGTCCAATTAACGGGTTATCATCGTGTCACATACCATCTATCGCATGAACCTCTGCGGAGAGGCTTGGAATTTAATCCAGGAAAGTGACTGGTAAGGGGACAGTGCCTCCCAGTCATCATGATTGCGTCCAGATTTATAGTTTACGCGCGGCTTGCCCACAAATGAACGTCACAGAAGAAGGACCTGCAGATTGCGAAACGTTAAAAAAAATTGGGAATTTGCGACTAGGACTCACGCACCGAGGGTTCCGTACAAACTTAATTATGTATAAGTCAGTTCACCTATTCCGGGACTCAAGGACATCGATAACTTTCGAGATTTATCGACATTGATACTGGCAAGATATCAGCCCTACGGCTTCCAAGACTCTTCGGAATATTTTAATTTCAAGTTTAAAATCCGATAACAAATGACAAAGGAAGTCTTTTTTTCTTTGTGGTATAACTACAATTTAACAATTTTCTAATTTTTTTTCTACACTTGTACTGTGAAACTTTTCTTCTTGCCAGACTTCATGATTCTACAACAAGGGGAAATACCCTGTAGATTTTCATGAGTGAGTTTGCGAGTAACAAAATACCTGGAATGAATGGCCGTATCTTTTGTCTGCACTGACTTCCCAGAAGCAAAGGTTTAGTGTACCGCCAAGGGAGTATAGATCCTAATATGTAACGTAAATTTTAACGTGATATGTATACCTGTTCCTGAGAAAAAGAAGTCTTAACAGACGGGAGGACAAACAATGACTGATAACAAATGACAAATTGACTATTTTCGGATTTTTTGCTTTGGTTGTACTATGAAACCTAGCTTCTTGTCAAATTTCATGTTCCTAGGACAGCGGGAAGGACCCTGTGGGTGAATGTGTTCGCGAATATCAAAATACACTACTGGCCATTAAAATTGCTACACCAAAAAGAAATACAGATGATAAACGGGTATTCATCGGACAAATATATTATACTAGAACTGACATGTGATTGCATTTTCACGCAATTTGGGTGCATAGATCCTGAGAAATCAGTACCCAGATCAACCACTTCTGGCCGTAATAACGGCCTTGATACGCCTTGGCATTGAGTCAAACAGAGCTTGGATGGCGCGTACAAGTACAGCTGCCCATGCAGCTTCAACACGATAGCACAGTTCATTAAGAGTAGTAACTGGCGTATTGTGACGAGCCAGTTGCTCGGCCACCATTGACCAGACGTTTTCAATTGGTGAGAGATCTGGAGAATGTGCTGGCTAGGGCAGCAGTCGAACATTTTCTGTATCCAGAAACGCCCGTACAGGACCTGCAACATGCGGTCGTGCATTATCCTGCTGAAATGTAGGGTTTGGCAGGGACCGAATGAAGGGTAGAGCCACCGGTCGTAACACATCTGAAATGTAACGTCCACTGTTCAAAGTGCCGCCAGTGCGAACAAGAGGTGACCGAGACGTGTAACCAATGGCACCCCATACCATCACGCCAGGTGATACGCTAGTATGGCGAAGACGAATACAGGCTTCCAATGTGTGTTCACCGCGATGTCGCCAAACACGGTTGCGACCATCATGATGCTGTAAAAAGAACCTGGATTCGTCCGGAAAAATGACGTTTTGCCATTCGGCCATCTAGGTTCGTCGTTGAGTACACCATCGCAGGCGCTCCTGTCTGTGATGCAGCGTCAAGGGTAACCGCAGCCATGGTCTCCGAGCTGATAGTCCATGCTGCTGCAAACGTCGTCGAACTGTTCGTGCAGACGGTTGTTGTCTTGCAAACGTCCCCATCTGCTGACTCTGGGATCGAGACGTGGCTGCACGAGCCGTTAAAGCCATGCGGATAAGATGCATGATATCTCGACTGCTAGTGATACAACCCCATTGGGATCCAGCACGGCGTTCCGTATTACCCTCCTGAACCCATCGATTCCATATTCTGCTAACAGTCATTGGATCTCGACCAACGCGAGCAGCAATGTCGCGATACGATAAACCGCAATCGCGATAGGCTACAATCCGACCTTTATCAAAGTCGGAAACGTGATGGTACGCATTTATCCTCCTTACACGAGGCATCACAACAACGTTTCACGAGGCAACGCCGGTCAACTGCTGTTTGTGTATGAGAAATCGGTGAGAAACTTTCCTCATGTCAGCACGTTGTAGGTGTCTCCACCGGCGCCAGTCTTGTGTGAATGCTCTGAAAAGCTAATCATTTGCATATCACAGCATCTTCTTGTGTCGGTTAAATTTCGCGTCTGTAACACGTCATCTTCGTGGTGTAGCAATTTTAATGGCCAGTGGTGTATGTGACGTAAATGGCCGTATCTTTTGAGTGCACTGACTTAGAAACTAACGTTTGTTACACCGCCAAGGGACCATAGACTTTAGTATGTGACATAAATTTCAAATTGATACGTCTACCCGTTCCTGAGAAAAATAGGTCTGGCAACACGGAGGGACAGACAGTCTGACAACAAATGACAATTTTTTTTTCGTGTTATATAATTACAAAATAACAATTTTCGCATTTTTTTCTTTTGGTTGTTGTGCGAAACCTTGCTTCTTGCCAAATTTCATGATTTTAGGTCAACGGGAAGTACCCCGTAGATTTTGATGAGTGAATTCGCGAGTATCAAAAACGAATGGCCGTATCTTTTGACTGCATTGACTTAGATGCTTCAGTTTAGTACGTCACCAACGGATCGTAGACTTTATGTGATGTAAATTTCAGCTTGATATGTCTACTCGTTTCTGAGAAAAAGGGCTTTTGAACAGTCGGGCAGACAAAGACAACAAAGTGATCCTATGAGGCACCTTTTTTTACCGGTTGAGGTACGGAACCCTAAAAAAATGGCGTTTCTGGCACGGTTTTGGCGGGACACGAGCCGTTTGTGTTATTTTTCAAACAGCGGTTGGCGCAGCGGAAATGGTGCAGAACGGTAATCCGAAGTCCGTGGGTTGGAGTCTCTACGCCTACATTTATTTTCAATTTTTACGTTAATTACACTTCAAATAAACAGAAATCATGCTCAGAATATTGTATTTATTAATATTTTGAGAACAGGCATGAAAAGAAAAGGAAAAGGAAAATCCGGGATTGCAAATACATTTTCAGAAAGGGATTGTAAGGTGTACAAGAGAACCTCGTATGTAATATTAGATACTTTTATTATTTGACAGTTGATGCGCTGGGATGATATTTATATTAAAAACGGGGCATCCAATAGTTTTCACGGTATGTTGCACATGTTGTAAACGCCGCATTTTTAGAGTTACAGGGTCGTTCTAAAGTTTCTACAGAAAAACAAAAGGTTGACTGTCATCAAACAGTTTGGCAGTAAACCACCTGTAATGCATCGTTTCGGCAAATGTTATTAGCTGTTGATGTACCATGGAATATATTTTGATGCGGTCTTCTCGTTATGTGATTTCTTTTTCTCACTCGATGAGACAGGAGCTGCTTTCTGACAGAAAACGTAGTGATAAAAACAGACACTGTAGGATTGCATTACAGCAGCTATCGAGGATTGCTCGAAAATCGAAACGAAACTAACAGGATACGAACTTCTGTACGCTTTAATTACAGTCCCTTCTTAGAATTAAAATTCTGGGGTCCTCGTGGACGCAATACTTTCTCCGAAATTTATATCCAATCCCAAATTTTCCTTTTCACGCATTCTTCGAAAGTATTAATAAACACAATTGAAGTGTAACTAACGTAAAAATTGAAAATATAAGCAAGTTTCAACATAGGAATTCCAGCCATTCTACAGTTTTACCGCTACGCCAACCACTGCATTGTAACGTAATGGCTCATCCTTTGCCCGACCCGCAACAAAAATGCATTTTTTTCCCTAAACGCTTCACCATCTGGAGCTCCGAGTTCTCTCACTTTCGTTTCTGGCCAAGGCGTGCATGTACCATAAATTTGGACGAAATCGATGGTGACGAGTAGCTGTAATTCGCTTGTGAGTCTGTAGATGAACAGTACGCCGCCACCTTAATATCTTCTTTATTGCCAAATACTGGCGGTGAACGTTGCTTCAACACTCGGGATGGTTAACATTTGGTAACACTGCATAAGCGCGCATCAGCGACTTCGGCTGAGGAGGTATGCGGAGCCCCGTTACTAAATCGTTGTATTTTCGGACACAGACGTCGCGCCAGCGAGCGCAGCAAATAGATGGTCTCTGATGAAACTCCTGATCAAATGCTGACTTAACGATTTAAAAATTCACTTTTACGATTATAAAAATTCACTTCTTCCACGCATCTAGAACGGAGGAGTAGCGAATCGTAAGTTGATGTTTAGCCGGGAATTTCAAATAGATCGCGTATCAATAACCAGTGCCAAACTTCTACGACGGCTATTCGGAAACTAAGGTCCAATCGGGCGTGGAGTGGAAATCCGATGAAACTTTGCAGATATGTGTTGGGCAGTGTCTTTAGTATGCCCGTCGATCGTGTCATGTCGCTCTTTTCAATTCTGAACGCACAGTAAGCACGTAATGATGCGTAGAAAGTAGTGTCTGCCGCCTAGTACGTCACGCAGCCAACATAACATAGCTTTCGTGCCTTTTCTTCTTCATGACAACCATCGACCGCATTCTGCAGGGGCAGTGAAGATGCTCATGCAGCGTTTTCGATGGGAGGTTCTTGATCACCCACAATACAGCCCGTAACTGGCTCCCCCTGAGTTTCATCAATACTACGACAGATGGCTAAGTCGGAGCGACGACTTTGTAGAGACGGAGCTGGAACGTGTAGCTAACTGTTCAAATGAAACATTTTTGATTTTCACAGTGATTCCCATTTCGCGACCCATCGGACCTTACCTTCCAAATAGCCCTCGTATTTAAACTGTTTGATGGGCAAGACATTCCACACAGTGACACGACATATGTTAGCCGTTTTGTTCGAATATTATTTCAGTTCACTTCTTCCATCATGAGCCCGCATCTCGTGGTCGTGCGGTAGCGTTCTCGCTTCCCACGCCCGGGTTCCCGGGTTCGATTCCCGGCGGGGTCAGGGATTTTCTCTGCCTCGTGATGGCTGGGTGTTGTGTGATGTCCTTAGGTTAGTTAGGTTTAAGTAGTTCTAAGTTCTAGGGGACTGATGACCATAGATGTTAAGTCCCATAGTGCTCAGAGCCATTTCTTCCATCATGGCATTAGTTTAGATGTAAAAAATTGAAACCGTCCTCAAGCTGAAGGTTGTTTTATACATGCCAGTGACTTACTAGGCACACTCTGATTCCATGTAGTAGTTCCTTGCTTTCTTTCGGCCCCTGTAACTTGGACTGCCAACTAAGATGAAAATGATTTGTATGTGTGAAAATTTCTAAGTTTCCAACTAAGATGCAGCTTAGAAATTTTCACACATACAAATCATTTTCATAGACTCAAAAAACCATCTGACAGAAAGAATCCTTCGAGTGATCGGAAATCGGACTCGAATCGTTTAAGTGAAACCATTTTAAATGTACCTCATTTCAAGCGTTGGCCTTTCAGTCTTAGTCGAACAGTGCAGTGAAATGTATGGTGTATGAAGTTTGCTTGAGCAGCTTCCATGCAAAATTTTGTTGTTATTCCAGAACCCGAAGCCACAGCTTGGGGCTGAAGACTGCAGTCAGGTAAGCTTGCCGCCTTAGACCACCCTAGAAAAATTATTAGTACACACTAGGCCGACGACCGACGGGGACTGGATTCTGCCGAACGTTGGTCGTCAATACACAGGCGTTCGGCTTCTCATCCACGCCTAACGAAGGGTTTGTGGCTAAGAGATTCAGCCACGTGGAACCGCAGTTGGCTGTGATAACTTGCTGACGTGGCTCCCGTTTTGTTATTGTTATAAAGCAGCGTTTTAATTACAACTTCATCGACCGATAATATAAGGGAAGAAGACGATATAGCAGTCGCCGCATGTGCAACATTTATTTTACTACAAGAAGCTGATTATCAAAAAAGAAAAAGGAGATACTATGCTGGTGGTCGACCTCTCTTTTGCAAAATAGGGAGCATTATGGTGGGACAAAATTAATGTCTACTTCAAAGCTAAATTAGAGTATGGCCTATTTCATAATTTTTTTCTAAATAACAGTTACAGGTTTCTAATTGTTATTGAATTGTGTAGGCCCTAAAATCCCCAAAGATGACACCTCTTTTTGGAGAACTGTATATGCAGCAGAAAGTTAGTAGCCACTCCCAGTTTTGTTTCTCTTTGTCGTTCACGGCGAAAAGATGTCAATAAGGACTCCATTTCCTTTTTCATATCGTGCAAATCACTTTCTAATAGCAGAATTATTTCGCTCCAAGTGTTTAATCTTTTCAATTTGTTTTTATAATCGCTGTTCGTAGGGACCCCATAAACGTATCTGTTCGCGATAAAAATCTATCAGATTTAAAGCTCTTCATTTTCACTGGATACTCTAGTATTTTTAGACACAATAAACACACAGCCATAGCGACAGCAGGCATTGCCTGCAGGGGACAGGACTTTTGAAGTTTTTGAAGACAACCATAAGTCGCACTCGGTGTGTTTTACTGATTGGTTTCGCTCTTTCACAGCCACTAAAGAGGGAAACCGGTTCATAAAACGTAGTAAGTGCTACTTGTGGCGGCCCTGAAAAATGTAAACACACCCTTGTTTTAGCGACGTAACAAATCACTAAGAAACCAACGAACATTCGACCTCGTATCCACACTAAGAGAGGGCTCCCAACGCCAACCAACCGTCAAGGCTTTCATGCTACCGCCGGCACACCGAACCGCAGCCAAAGCCAACCACTTCGTTGGCTCCGATTTAGGGCCGATACACACTATGCAGATATTGGCCAACGAAGCGGTTGTTCGTTGGCTTTCGTTGGCGTAGTGTGTATGCGCCTTTGAAAGAGCGCGCTGATCGCTTTTGAGTATTGTCAACATTAAGCAACTGGCACGTGTCCGTCCGTCGCTGACAGGACATGACAGTAAATGTTGCCTCTGTACCACCCGATTGTATGAAATCGCCAAATGAGTCGACGTGAAGAAGTGACAATGGCGGAAATGAATTATTATTAAAACTGTTATTTGTAATTGTCGAAGTTGCAATGAGAAGTAGCCTTCATTTTCTGTGACTAGTCAAGAACATGAAGTTACCGCAAGCCTCCGAAAGTATGACAGATAAAAGTTTAAATAAAAAATAAATGCTGGAGATTCATAAATAAGCTATTGTGTTTAGACGTACCTACGACCACGCCGAGAATGAGGTTGCCCGATTTGTCGGTGTGTCAACGCTGACTCTCCAAGGGCCGGCCGAGGTGGCCGAGCGGTTCTCGGCGCTACAGTCTGGCCCCGCGCGGCCGCTACGGTCGCAGGTTTGAATCCTGCCTCGGGCATGGATTTGTGTGATGTCCTTAGGTTAGTTAGATTTAAGTAGTTCTAAGTTCTAGGTGACTGATGACCTCAGAAGCTAAGTCCCTTAGTGCTCAGAGCCATTTGAACCACTTGAACTGTCCAAGGTGTCTACATGGAATGGTGTACCACTCGCAACCATGAACGCGGCGTAGGGACAGTGGTCATAAACAGAACTAGAGACTGTGGGAGAACGTGACGCCTTGTCAGTGACAGCCTGTTTCAGCTTCGACAGAAATTGCTGCTATCAGTGAGCGCAGGTTCATCTTGACCAGTTTCAAATGGTTCAAATGGCTCTGACCACTATGGGACTTAACATCTGAGGTCATCAGTCCCCTAAACTTAGAACTACTTAAACCGAAGGACATCACACAGATCCATGCCCGAGGCAGGATTCGAACCTGCGACCGTAGCAGCTGCGCGGTTCTGGACTGAAGCGCCTAGAACCGCTCGGCCACAACGGCCGGCATCTTGACCAGTTTCTTAGTCAAAATTTCCAAGGGAACTGCATGCAGTGGACAAGCAAAGCAGCTGATAAAACTGTACGTTTTCAGTGGGCCAAACAACACAGAAGCTGTGGCTAACTAAAGGCGTGTAACGTCGTCCTACAAGTCGCGATTTGTTTGTCCATAGTTTGAAGCACGCACGTCAGTACCTTGTAGAAGGAAGTGTGCCACGTAATGAATATTCAAGAGCACCTTCATTATACTTGCTTTCACAGATTCTGCCACTTTCATTTTCGTATTAGGCGGAGAAATCATATGACTGCATTCGATTAATAGACATGAATGGGCGTCTGCGAATAGTGCAAAAATCACAACTATCGGGTGTGCCATTGAAACTATAATCCACTGTCCATACCTTAAGATGAATTAATTAAAGATCAGTGCTACGGAGCGATTCTTCTTAGAACCTATCGTATGTACTACAGCCATAAGTAGACTACTTAACGTATGTGAACAGCCATAGAGATTATGTTTCATAATTTGCGCAAAGACAACTTTTCCAATCGATAAACACATAGAGGCGCCCTGTAATGACGTTAAAGATTCCAGAGGTGTATGTAATGGCTGAAAGATCGCACAAGCAATGCGGTATTGAAACTGACGCTAAACCTAGGACATATCAACATACATCCGAACAAAACTAAGTCTTTAATAGGAATTTATTTATTTGCAATGACAGAATCAAACAGTATTGAACACACACGTACACAGCTTAACAAATAATTAAATTATAGGACTATATATGTTAGGCAGTGATGATGATGTCCCATACTCCGAGGACCGTATGAGACGATGCTGGAGATCTGCACCGCTGACTAGGCAAGGTCGTAGCGGAGGTGGTTTGCCATTGCCTTCCTCCGACCGTAATTGAGATTACTGATGATGATGATGATGATAAAGCCGACACAGCACCCAGTTTTCTCGAGGCAGGGAAAATCCCTGGCCCCGCCGGGAATCGAATCCGGGACCCCGTGCGCTGGAAGCGAGAACGCTACCGCAAGACCACGAACTGCGGACATGTTAGACACCAGCAGAACAAAATTTGACAACCTCAAGAGCACTGGTAGTAGCTTGTGATAAGTTTTCCACGGTACACTGAGTATAAGCAACGCTATTGCAAGTGGTCTAAGTTCATCCTACCCCACATTTACACAACACAGTCTCCACATGAGCAAGGTTGCTGCAAGGTCGCTCAGTCACTTCCAGCTAGTCCAATCTTTTATGTAACCGAGAAAGAGTAATCCTCCAGGAATCATTCATCTTTCCAGGTACTAAATTCTAGCGCATGCGCGTTTGTAGTCTCGTTGCTGTGGTGGAGCTAGCATGAGTGCATCACTTGTTTTAAGCCTATTCTTTTTTGACTTCGGTCGTGAACGCGCTTTCTAATAACCCAAAACAGGACGAATTTCAGATGTACTTCCACTGGGGTTGCTTATACTCATTGAACCGTGGAAAGCTTATCGCTATTTACAAACAGTGCCCTTGAGGTTGCCAAATTTCGTTCTCCCACTGTCTAACATATATATAGATCTCTAATTAAACTAATAGTTAAGCTGTGTATGTGTGTGTATTCAATACTGTTTGATTCTGTCATTATAAATAAATAAATTCCTATTAAAGATTTAGTTTTGTTCGGATGTATGTTGACATGCCCTTGGTCCAGCGGCAGTTGCATTATCTTCCAGAAAGTCAGGCTCTTTTGTAGTCTAAACACGCTGGACCTTACGGTTATCTATCACGTTCTTCAGCGTCTACCTGTGCACGTCGTTAATTATTTGATATACGTTGCATTTTTACAAGAAAGAGATCTGATATTCATATTTCCTGATACTTGAAACTTACAAAACAGCTGTTTCACGATAGCGGAGAAGATTATTGTTTTGTTGATTTTCATTATGTTAAGTTATTAATTGTGCAACTATTTCATCCTTGCATAACGTGTAATGAAAATGTCGTTGTTGTGTTCGAAAAATATCAGCTACAGCAAATATTCTTCACTTGACGGTGTATACATACAGCCCTCTACATGAAAGCCATCTGTTCCTCGATCGCCCTACGCCTATCTTTCCTGTTCTTTTATAATCTATTATTTTTTAACTGTCTTCCCCCATTCTGCTAGTGTTTTGTTTCCATTTTATGCGTCCTTGCTCTTTTTCTCATTTTTGCAGTTTGTATTGTCCTTCCCCTACAATCCTGATTTGTGTTTGATCTCTGTGGGTATGTCCTTTTATGTCCTTAAAAGTTTCATTTCAGCCCACAGTATTCTTCTTTTGTGCTTCTTAGTTATTGTTAGAGATTCGCTTCCACGTATTAGAGCTTCGGTAGCAACTGCATTTAAAATTTAGTTTTCTATCCTTCCTTGCCTGGCGTACAGTGTTTTGTGTTGTACCACGTATCATTTAAAATTCATTTTGGTATCCATAGTTAGCATTGCAACCTAACAGCTGAAAATGTGACACCTTTCCTATTAATCCTCCTCCAGTACTATTTTGTAGCGTTGTAGAAATTTACCTTTTAAAGCAATTACATTAATTTTTTACGAAAATTTTTAGGTTATAATTCTTACATATGAGATATAGCTCATGTGTTGCAAATTAAAGGTTAATTTCTCTCTTCTTGATAATTAGTTGGTGATTATTTGATCATCAGTAAAGAGCAAAGTGTGTGTGTGTGTGTGTGTGTGTGTGTGTGTGTGTGTGTGTGTGTATGTGTATGTGTATATGTGTGTGTGTGAGTGTGTGTGTGTGTGTGTGTGTGTGTGTGTGTCCTGATGCTACTGTGATACCCTGTATAGCTTGCCGTTTATACTGTCCGACAGTGTCTTCTGAGTATATATTCAATATTGTACGTGAAAGGCTAAAACTCTGTCGCACTCCTCTGTTGATTTTCACTGACCTGTCTTCTCTTTCGCTGTTTTTATTATAATTTCTGTGTACTGACGCAGACTCAGTATTTAATGTCTCGGATAACCCTCCTTTCAACATGATTTTACGATAGTTGTTTCCGTTCTCTCTGTAGAATCCCTTTACAAAATCTCTAATTGCGATGTAATCTCCAGGTTGTATTCTTGGCACTTTTCAGTTAAGTGACACGCAATAGTAACACAGTCGCTGTAAGATCGGCCCTTTGTAAAGCCAGTTTGTTCTTTCATTAGGAAGGCTTCAGCTATGTTTCTCACTCTGTTATTAATCATTATTGCATTGAATTTGTAAGGAGCATTTAGCAGGCTTATTCCTCTGTAATTAATGCACACATGTCTTCCTCCTTTTTTGTAGAGCAATCTTCCGCAATTCACGCACCAACCTCGTCTTCCAGCATCCACTGAAGAATTGTAAGGTCCGGAGTTGTAACATCAGTCCTCCACATTTAAGGAGTTATAAAATGAAATTATTTATTATAATGGCGAATGATGGGTACATGTAGTTAAAACTGAAAATGACTTGGTAGTTTTATGTTTAAACCAGTACGCAAAAATTCCGCCTAGTGTAGACTGCTGCTGTTGTAAATAATTGATAATTTGTGGTTCTGCACAAAACGTCAGCTATAGGGCTTCTAAGTGCTTCTGAATAGAAACTATGAAAGTGTTGACGCGGATAAGTTAGTGGGGACAGTTACGAAACTCACGTCAGCGCTTACTCCCATTGGACCAAGCGATGCCGATTGACCGCTGTTACCCTCAACCAGAGACATCAGGGAAGTGATATGTAAATGTCAGCGCCGTTATCAGGGTCACTTGCTTCTGGTTTTACAAACTGCACTCTCTGCTTTTCCTTTAAGTAACAGCTAAGCGGTCCTCAAGAGGCAGAAAGTGCCCCGTTCTAGTCACCCCATCAAGGAAAAGTCCTTCTCAGTTTCGGGAATTTAACAGGGGTCTTCCGAATGGCAGACAAACATGCTGACCCGTTAGGCTGGTATTACACTATCATATTCCTTTGTCAAAGTTGATAGGTCAAATATTTATGTCAAAGAAATTTTGTAGTGTAAAAGGGAACTTCGTCAAATGTCGCCTTTCGTCAAAGAAATAACATCAAATCTAGGGCTTCGCCGTAGATTTGATCATAAAAGTCGTTCGTCATGTGTCCTCTGCAGCGTGAAATACAATCGCTTGGAGCGCTGGCATCGCTTCAGCTATTTGACGTCTGTAGTGTGTTTGTAAACATGGCTGCAAAGTTTAGTCGGTGTGTTCCTTCGACTCTTTACGATAACCTTACTTCTAGAGGGTTTAGGGAGTGAGAGAGAGACACAATGCATGCGATTAATCAGTTGCTTCTGAACATCAACAAAAGAAAAACGAAGATAATGGAATGTAGTCGAATTAAGTCCGGTGATGCTGCGGGAATTAGATTAGGAAATGAGACACTTAAAGTAGTAAAGGAGTTTTGCTATTGGGGGAGCAAAATAACTGATGATGCTCGAAGTAGAGAGGATATAAAATGTAAACTGGCAATGGCAAGGAAAGCGATTCTGAAGAAGAGAAATTTGTTAACATCCAGTATTGATTTATGTGAGAGGAAGTCGTTTCTGAAAGTATTTGTATGGAGTGTAGCCATGTATGGAAGTGAAACGTGGACGATAAATAGTTTAGACAAAAAGAGAACAGAAGCTTTCGAAATGTGGTGCCACAGAAGAATGCTGAAGATGAGATGGGTAGATCACATAACTAATGAGGAGGTATTGAATAGAATTGGGGAGAAGAGGAGTTTGTGGCACAACTTGACTAGAAGAAGGGATGGGTTGGTAGGTCATGTTCTGAGGCATCAAGGGATCACCAATTTAGTACTGGAGGGCAGCGTGGAGGGTAAAAATCGTAGAGGGAGACTAAGAGATGAATACAATAAGCAGATTCAGAAGGTTGTGGGCTGCAGTAGGTACTGGGAGATGAAGAGGCTTGCACAGGATAGAGTAGCATGGAGAGCTGCATCAAACCAGTCTCAGGACTGAAGACCACAACAACAACAACAGTGGATTATGCCGTAGGTGACTTCAAATCCACAATCACGGCTACAGCCCTCAAGCTCATCGGGAAACACCAAGCCAGTTTTCCAGGGAAACACCAAGCCAGTTTTCCAAAAAAAAAAAAAATCTTGGCTCTCCATTCTGTTTGTGTATTTTGGAACTGTGGATGTCAAGTTAAAAAAGTGCCTGATCTCTTCGTAGTTCTCATTAATTTTGTACTAGTTGGAACACTAACTCTGTTAATTAAATTATTCAAAACTAAGGAGTTCTTAATGTCCATATGGTGCACTAAACATTTAGTTATCTTCAGGTATTCTTCCTTCAGTGCATTAGAAATCACACGTTTATGGAATGGTTAATGTGCACAGTGGCATTCGAGTGCTGTATAGTAAGAGTAGCTCTCTCCTGTAGCAAGAAGTTGCAGTGTTATGGTGAACCTATCTTCTGCACATACATCATTACTCAAGTGAGTATTCTGCTTTGTAATATAAGGAGCCACTTCACTGTGCAAATACTGAAATGCACTCTCTTCTATTCGTGAGCTGTTTATACAAAACTTTACGTCCTCAACTTTCAGCTCTCGTAAAAGTTATGATGAATGCTTTTACTATCTCGACCCACAGTTTCACCCAAGTATGTTCTTTTTGTCCGTCGCTTCTCTTCCAAATGCATACACAATGCAATTGTGAGACACGCAACTGCAGCGCTTAATAACCAGTTATTGTTGTCCGCTGGCTTGGATTCTGACGTAAAATATGATAACCCTTTTTACCGCCACGTCGAAGATCTTTGCCAGAGAAATTTGACGAATATTTGATCATATTTGTTTGTCAAAGAAATATGATAGTACAGTACCGGCCTTAGCAACGGGGGTGAACGGCGCCCCTAAAGTCGAGTGTAATGTAATTAATGTTTGTTGTTTTCAAGTAATAATTCTTTGTAAAAGAAAAAAAGTCATTGATTTTCGTGATTAACCTTGACCTTGTGTGTTGATGAACGCAATTTTAATGACATCTCCGTTCAAGGATGTATTGTCCTGTAAACTAATAACAATTACAAACGGTGTCAGTTTTTAAGACTATCGAGAAGACTTTAAATGCATCGCTACTGCTAGCTTTGTTCCACGACAGCAGCAAACTGCGCGGAGACCGGTTTCTGTGCTGTCGGCGGAAAGTTTCTATCACAGGAATGTGACTTGGTGGGGCCATGTGGTGGGGTTTGAAGTACAGGGGTGGGGGTAACTAGCAGATCCCGCAGAGCAGGTCGAATTGACCGTACGCTAGCGACATAAGTATGTCGATTGAAGGATAGTGATATTGCCGATGCTCATCTGCTTGTACGACAGAATTAGTAAGCCTGCTAGGCCTCTAGTTTGAGAGAAGGAGCGTTGTCTTTTATTTCTCTCTTCTCTAAGCATAGAAACACATGCCTTAATGTGCCTGTGTATTCAGTAAAATGATCTGTAGGCACACATTTTCGTCACTGATCTGACGCGCACTGAGATCATACGCGGCGAGAAGTGAAAGATTTTACGCAAGGCCTCAATACGGGATTCCCGTGTAGTCCCCAACGCCAGCTGGCGAGTGCGGGTTTCCACATTGAAGCGTGACTGATATTACTTAATGATTCGTGTACCATGCGTCAGAAGCACTGAAGACCTGTCGGTATAGCGTACTTGCAGCGCGCTAGCTTCCGAGACAGGGAGGTAAACCAACCAGGAACAAATCCCTGTCGCCGATTAATGACTGAATGACTGTGATCTAATAAACAAGACGCCTGGATGGGGTTTTTGGGCGGTTTTCCACCATCGTTTAGGCCAGTGGTAGTCAACTTTTTCTCCTACCGCTCATTTTTCTACCTCCGTTAGTAGTAAAATTTTCTGACCACAGTAATGGTTCAAATGTTCGTGAATTCCTAAGGGACCAAACTCCTGAGGTCATCGGTCCCTAGACTTACACACTGCGCCGGCCGTTGTGGCCGAGCGGTTCTAGGCGCTACAGTCTGGAGCCGAGCGACCGCAACGGTCGGAGGTTCGAATCCTGCCTCGAGCGTGGATGTGTGTGATGTCCTTAGGTTGGTTAGGTTTAAGTAGTTCTAAGTCTAGGCGACTGCTGACCTCAGATGTTAAGTCCCATAGTGCTCAGAGCCATTTGAACCATTTTTTTACACACTGCTTAAACTAAACATAAACTAACTTATGCTAAGAACAACACACACACCCACGCCCGAGTGAGGACTCGAACCTCACGGGGGGGCAGCGGAATCCGTGACATTGCGCCTCAAACCACGCGGCCACACCGCGTGGCCGCGCTAATGGTGATTTATAAAGAAGGGACTAACTTTACTTTTAAAATTTATAAAGCAGAGTTACAGCAAGTTAAGATATGTAACAACAATTACTTACAAAATATTTTACGCCAAAAATTTTATGAAAACGAGAATGTTTTTTAATAATTCGTACAGTCTGCCGACCACCATGAAACCTGGAATGTCCGCTAGTGGGCGGTAGGGACCAGGTTGACTACCACTGGTTTAGTCAAATCGTGGGATGGTCCCCAAATTCCACCTCAGAGAATACAATACAGCAACAGTTAAAATACGATAACACACTAACCAAAGTTCAGCCGATTCGCAGATAGGCGGGGCACATGACGCCCTTGACGAGCTCCAGGAAGCACGTCAGGCCACAAATGTAAATAATGAAACAAAATTTGCCACTTCCTGAAAGAACGGCTACGGAAAAGAAAGAAGTTTAGCGCACTGCTGAAACTAAGTTTCAAGTATTCAATAGCTGAGGCAGGAGAGCCTTTGGTATGTGCTGTTACGTAAGTTCTGTAGTTTCCAAATACAGAGTATGTGAAATATTTTGAAAAATCCGCCTCAGTTGCGAAAATTTTCTGGTCTTTACCCAGGTTTCGGCTAGAATAATCTAGCCCTCTTCAGAAGCATAAAATTACTATAACACGCCAGAGTAAGGCACAGTCAACTGTAGGTAGGCTGTTTAGGTTTTTATGTTGGTGACGCCACGTAGCGCTCTATATGAAAACACTGACTGTGCTGTGTACAGTTTGTGGCTGGTTTGCATTATTGGAATTTGCTATTGTAGTGTTGGGCAGTTGGATGTGAACAGCGCGTAGCGTTGCGCAGTTGGGGGTGAGCCGCCAGCAGTGGTGGATGTGGGGAGAGAGATGGCGGAGTTTTGAGAGCGGATGATCTGGACGTGTGTCCATCAGAGACAGTAAATTTGTAAGACTGGATGTCATGAACTGATATATAACTTTTGAACACTATTAAGGTAAATACATTGTTTGTTCTTTATCAAAATCTTTCATTTGCTAACCATGCCTATCAGTAGTTACGTGACTTCAGTAGTTAGAATCTTTTATTAAGCTGGCAGTAGTGGCGCTCGCTGTAGTGCAGTAGTTCGAGTAATGAAGATTTTTGTGAGGTAAGTGATTCATGACAGATATAGGTTATTGTGAGTCAGGGCCATTCTTTTGTAGGGATTATTGAATGTCAGATTGCGTTGCGCTAAAGATATTGTGTGTCAGTTTAGTGATGGTCAGAATAAGTAAAGAGAAAAATGTCTGAGTGAGTTCAGTTTTGCTCAGCTGTTTGAAAATCAAATAACGGGTTTATCAGCACAGTAATTCATTAATTTTTCTAAGGGGACGTTTCACAGCATTAAAAATTAAAACCTATAGTACCGTGGTACCATGTCGAATTAAAACTACTTAACTGAGGGCCAGCCCCGGCATCACTTCATCACGCGGTCGGTTGGCAGCGGCAACTACGTTGGCACTCGTAGCCGGGGTTAAGTAGTTTTAATTCGACATGGCACCACGGTACTATAGGTTTTAATTTTTAATGTTGACTGTGCCTTAATCTGGCATGCTATAGTAATTTTATGCTTCTGAAGAAGGCTAGATTATTCTAGCCGAAACCTGACCAGAAAATTTTCGCAATTGAGGCGGATTTTTCAATATATTGGTCCATCACAGTTGCTGACGAGGCTGCAATATGCTAAAAATTCTTATACAGGGTGAAAAGTATGTAAACCGACAAACTCTGGGAGGTTGTAGGGAACATCAAAACAAATATGTTTCCCTAATGTCATTTTTTTTTTCCTATGAGGATTATTTAAACCGGTGGAGGCGGTATTACGCTCTTCAGTTGTTAGAGGCCGTATTACGATCTTTAGTTGTTAGAGGTCGTATTACGCTCTTCACTTGTATAGGCAACTGCTGTCCACCATTGTAGTAGTGCATTGTCTCTGTTTACTAATGGAGCGATACACCTGGAAGGAGTACACTGATATGGTTGGTGCGTACTAAGTAGCGCACCACAACGGGCGAGCTGCAAAGCAGGTTTATCAACAAAATATCCTAATCGCCGTATCCCGCATCATACGACCTTTGCTGCTGTGTGCCAACGTCTGCATGAGACCGGGTAAGAACGGTGCAAATTGAGGAAGCTGTCTTGCAGCATGTGGAAAGGGGTCCTTCAGTCAGCACTTGACGTATCAGACCAATGTAAGAACAGTCCTTCGAGAGCAATTGTTACTTCCATTTCACTTACAGCGTGTCCATAACCTGGAACCAGTTTATTATCCACCCAGAGCACAGTTTTCGCAGTGGTACCTGGAACAGTGTGAAATTCATCCTACATTTCCATCCTCTGTGTTGTTTATCGATGAAGCAACGTTCGGGTGTGATGGAGTCTTCAACATGCACAATTCGCATGTTTGGAGTGAAGATAACCCACATGCCACAGTTACTAGCGCTCATCAAGTGCGGCTCTTCGTTAATGTGTGGGTCGGTGTTGTTGGGGACTGTTTAATTAGGCCATTCAATTGCAGGTACTATTACAAAAAAATGGTTCAAATGGCTCTGAGCACTATGGGACTTAACTGCTGTGGTCATCAGTCCCCTAGAACTTAGAACTACTTAAAGCTAACTAACCTAAGGACATCACACACATCCATGCCCGAGTCAGGATTCGAACCTGAGACTGTAGCGGTCACGCGGTTACAGACTGTAGCGCCTAGAACCGCACGGCCACTCCGGCCGGCGCACTATTACAATTTTCTCACCAGAGCATTGCCAGAATTGCTGGAAGACGTCCCGCTCCCTACAAGACAACACATGTGGTTCCAACATGACGGGGCGCCGGCACATTTCAGTCGTCGTGTGAGCCTATTCCTGAGCCGACGGTTCCCAGGAACGAGGATTGGCAGAGGTGGTCCTGTACCATGGCCTGCTCGATCCCCAGATATGTCCCCTATGGAGTTTTTTGTGTGGGGAGAGATGCGCAACCTTGTTTACGCAACTCCTGTTGCATCAGAAGAGGATCTGGTTGCCCGGATAGTAGCAGCAGCAGGAACAATTCAGGATACTCCCGGGGTTTTTGCCCGTGTCAGACAGAACATGATCCGACGGTGTAACTTTTGTTTACGTGTCAATGGAGGAATTTTTGAAAATCTACTGTCACTGAAATTTGGTTGTGTTAATGTGTTGTCTCTTGG
Organism: Schistocerca serialis cubense; assembly: GCF_023864345.2. Classification (NCBI taxonomy): domain Eukaryota; kingdom Metazoa; phylum Arthropoda; class Insecta; order Orthoptera; family Acrididae; genus Schistocerca; species Schistocerca serialis. Next base: position 308,389,003 of record NC_064646.1, on the reverse strand, counting down.
TCATAAAAAAAATGGAAAAGTGTTTGTTGGTTTAACTAATTTGCCGCCAGAGAAATCTTCCTCTGCCGGGTTTAAATACTCCTCATAGGAAAAAATGACATTATGGAAAAATATTTGTTTTGAAGTCCCCCACAACCTCCCACAGTTTGTCGGTTTAAATACTTTTTACCCTGTAGAGAACGTGCACTGTCAGCTATCTGGACACCAATATGTAATACGGAATTGACCACTAGACGTCACGAGAGGTTGTCCCATCTGTGTTAAAGGAGATGGGGAGAACTGTCAGTAACAGCAGAATGGGTCTTTCAGGAGGGTTCAGTGACTTCAAACGTGCAATAGTCACTGGCTATCACCCGAGTAACAAATCCATCACGTATGTTTCAAGCCTGCTAAGGCTGTTCGACTTGACTGCTGGTGATGGGATTGTGAAATTGAAACTCGAAGGAACAATCACAATTAATTCAAGTCTACGCAGGCGTCATGTACTGACGGACTGAGACCATCCAGCACGCAGAGGGTGGTTGTAAAAAATTGTAAGAAATCGGGGGAAGGACTCACGCGTGCATCAAAGCGCTGCAAACGGTCCATATAGCACAATGACTGTCATAGGGAGTTGGGAAAAAAAAGGAGCACAATCGTCCAGCATAAGCCACATATTTCTGTAGTCAGTGGTAAGTGATGCTTTAGGTGGATGAAAGAGCGACGCCATGATCAGTGTAGACTGAAAATCAGTAATTTGGAGTGATGAATCACACTACACACTGTTGCAATCCGAGGGAAGGGTTTGAATTTGGCGAATGTCTGCGGGACGTTACCTGACATCACGTGTATTGAAACCTGATAGTCAAGGGAAGGCAGGATTCGGTTACGATTGTGGACGGGGCCGTAATCAGTTACTATTGGTTGCCTTTTACAGTTACACACAATTTATTTTAAACCAGTAATTCCAGACTCAACAATAAATAAAAATACGACACGTTATTAATTAAGGAATAAACAGCTGTCTAAATAATAGTGTTTTCAGTGAGTTACAATTTAGCATATCACCATTAAATACAGATACAACAGATAATGGTTTAAAAGCAAGCCACTGAGATCTGGGCAGAAGGCCTTACACGCCAGGAATGGCAATAAATTAAGAATTGTTTAAAACTCGCTGCAACTTACAAGTTAGGTATTGAAATATTAAAGGCAAGTCGCTACAAACACAGCAGAAGGCATCAGAGTCCAGGAATGGCAGTAAATAAGGTTTTAAGGCTTCCTGCTAAAATACAAATACCAAATTAGAATTTTAAGGCAAATGACCACAATCACGGCTGAAGGCCTTACACGCCACGAACGGCAATAATGTAAACAATTTAGAAACATGCTCTAAAACAGCAAATACGATAGCAAAGGTTAATTAAAAAAAAAAACAAGTAACTGATCACCAAACGGGTGAAATAAGATTATGGTAAACTTTGTAACACAATCCTTAACATCCACTGAACACTACACTGCTAGACTTATTCCAAAAGGAGACCAGAACTATTTAACAATACATATATAACCTTTAATGTAGGCATTACAAGGTATTGTAATAAATAATACAATAATAAAACACAGGAAAAGTAAATACATTCCTTAAAGGGTACTGAGGCAGATTATAGCCGCAGCAGGGGTGGACTGAAGGAGCGTTACACTGAACTACTGGCCATCAGACCTCATTTTAGAACACACATGTCTTACAAGAACCAAGGGGCCACAGACGGTGCTCCAGGAATCGACCTCTGAGAAGATCCGGCAACAAACACTTTCGCGAGTGATGAGATAGGCAGCCAAGAGTTGCATTCGCTTCACAAGATGGTAACTCAGACTAGTGGTAGTGTAACGCCGCGCGAGATTAGCCGAGCGGTCTTGGGCGCTGCAGTCATGGACTGTGCGGCTGGTCCCGGCGGAGGTTCGAATCCTTCCTCGGGCATGGGTGTGTGTGTTTGTGCTTAGGATAATTTAGGTTAAGTAGTGTGTAAGCTTAGGGACTGATGACCTTAGCAGTTAAGTCCCATAAGATTTCACACACATTTGAACATTTTTTGGCAGTGCAACGAATAACTAGTGATAATCTTCCTGAAGCTACCTGACGTCCGCTAAACCAAATGCAACGATGTAACAATACGCCAAAGCCGGGACTGGCGGTCTGCACTACGTCCCCAGAATACTGTGTTCAGAGCGCCTGGAACTAGAAAGGAACCACTACCACCAGAGTAGAAGAAACACCAACCGGCGTACAATCAGGAAACCTGTCAAAACTACACACCTTACCGGACAGCAGCGGCGAGGCGAGGAAACGCACACTACCCTCAGGGCAGGTAACTGGGACGTTAGCGGCCATTAGGCAAGAAAAATTATCGCTCGTTGATCTTAACAAATTGTAACAAGTTGAACGCAGTAAATAGTAATAAGAAGTCGATGAAAGCTAATTAGATTCGCCTTCCCCAAGCACTCGCTGCTCTTCACCTCGCCGACACTACAAGCAGCAACACGAACCCAGTCAGTGGAGAATCGCGAGATATCACAATGGTGGAGGTTTCTCTACTTGGATTGAAACTGCATTTCAAAGCTTGCTGGATCCGGTTTACGACGAGGTCGTGCAACCTCGTGACCACAGCCCTTCCATCCGGCAGTCCATGCGTGCCGCCAGCGGTCCCGGCGTCCCCCCGCACCGCGCGGACCTGGCTCCTCCTGAGCCCCAACCGAACTGGTCCACTCATACGACCTGGAAAAACAAAAACGTCGCCCCAAAGATAGGGCAACAGTTACTACATATCGATAACCGCCGCTGCTGCCACTAGCGGACAGGCAACGCTTGCGAAACCGAGTTGCGCTAGTCAACACGAAAAGAACACAAACTGCAACCATGCCAACAGGGGGTGGAAACCTACAAACAGCGCCAACGCGAGCCGCAGCACGGCTCATGTAATAGCAAGGGTGAAACACAGAGGAGGTGGTGTTGCGGTATGAGGGTTTTCCATGGTTTGTGTGTGGTCCCCTTATTGCGCTTCAGAAAACGCTAAATGGGGAAAAATCGGAACACATTTCACAGCATTGTGCGTACTGTAGGCAAACAGCTCCGAGGCGGTGATTGGTTACATCAGCATGACTGTGAAGGATTCTTTAAACTGTTTCACACTTTGACCGTTCGCCCTGTAGTCGTGACTGAGTACCTGATACTCCCGCGACGGTCGTATTTGCTGCTCATCGCACTGCTTCCGCTTTGCCTGAAATTACGTATCTAAATAGGCAAGCGGGTTTAGGGGAGCCACTCAACATTAAACACAACACTGTCCTACATCTGGTATGAACAACTGTGTTCTGAGACAATAAGAAAATTGCAAGTTGCACTGTTTACACTCTAAGTCGTAATTGGTGAAGCCAATTAACATTCTTGGTGATTAGCTGTCCACAATTATCACTTCCTGGTTACGGCACAGTATTCATGACGACGTTAATCTCTGTCACTAGTATACTCTAAGACGTCACACGTATTTCACAGTCTTACCCTGGCCGAACCTTCGGCGATAGATACACAGGCAGTGATGATGATTATCTGTCCACAATATCACTTGGACCGGCGCAAGCGAAACCGACACGATGCGGGTGACTGTTGATGATGCGCAATCCGGATGGTCGAACGAAAGTTCTTCCGCTCGTCACGCATACACAGATATCTGGTACCAGTCCTCCTTGACACCTGTGATAATATAGCACTGTTCATAAAGTTAACTTACAGTTCTCATTTGTTACGAGCATGCGCGTAACCGTCGCGGCGCGGCTAATGGTTGATGATGCGGAATGCGATGACCGAACGCACGTCCTCACGCTCGTTACAAGACATTGGCACTTGATTGCACTCCTTTGCAGTAAACTATTTTACTGATTCACATTAGTTCATTCTGGGAGGCTGAATACGACGCGGATGATTGAGGTTGTACAGTACGACACGCAAACGGGCGGATACTCCAATACGTTATTGGTGGCACTGCTCATATTTAATTACTTCTTTACGCACTTTCATTGAAGTCTACTTCCGTATCTCATTAGTTCACAATAATAGCACTTGCGGCCACAGTTGAACTTCTACAATAAATGAATTTTCCATGCAGAGCTACCCACAACAGAACATAAGAACTTTGCGTCCCATGCTCGACTCTGCAAAACACAGCCGCTGACAAAGATGCTCCACAACCAAACCAGCGATATGACAATACGCTTACAAGTGCACCCTGTCATATAGCAGCAGCTGTGAAGCGGACAAAACCGATCGTAAAATGTACTGGCCCGCCTAGAGTCCCGACCTGAACCCGATGGAACAACTTTGGGTCGAGTTAGAACATCCTCTTTCCCCCACACCCCAGTGTCCATCATTACAACCTTCTCCATATCATTCTCCACTAATAGGGGTCCGGATACTTTTGATCAAATAGCGTATATGTCATAGGGATCTGAATATGTGTGACCAATCCTAGATGAAAGTAGCAAAATTTCCGCGAGGCTTGAAAAGTCATAGAAACCATTGTCACACAATTAATTTCTTATATTTAGTGTACCCAGAAAGCGGAAAATTACTTTTTTGTTTCGCACCGATAACCAGCTATGTTAGAACAAATTTCCAATGATAACTAACATTTAAATGGTTCATGTCGATGGGAAAGTTCACCACTCGTGTGGACGGGGTTTGTTAACTCGCTCTGTTTCGCAAAGACACAGTTAATAATAACAAAAGGAAAATAAATTAGAAACGTAGCACATGGTATCAAATACGACATTCAATAAAACTACTGGGCCATCGCAGACTACTGGCGTTTCATCTCCGATGCTTTCCAGTTTGTCAATGAAAGACTATTTGACACTGGTCTGCACATATTATGTAGCTTACCCTCAGATGTGAAAGAATTGTTACAAGCCGAATTGTGCACCTCATTCATTACTGGAAAGATACATAAGTTAATGTGACCTCGTCTAAAGTAACACAATGGCATTATAATTGCAGAAGTATTTAAATCTACCATCGAGATGTTAATGTTCATATCATTTTCTTTTTAGACAGTATTGACGATTACACTCTAACAGCATACGTTGTTTCGTGGTGAAAGACTTTTCGAAACACCGAAATAGGCTGGCGAGGAGAAGAGTACATCCCACGGTAGTGTGTCACCCACGACCGTGTGTCAGTTCATTAGGTTAAGTGGGACCTGTCGTTTCTAAGAGATACTTCGCACTGTCTCAGCTGTAGCCAAACAGTTACGTAACCAAAACCTTCCAGCCGTGCTCTGGACGCGCAGACTTAAAGTGGATAGACGAGCACGCTCACTGACTTTACGCGTCTAACCTTGGCAACGAACTGAACACGCTGTTTCTGGAGGTGATACACACTGCAGCAACAGGAAAATAATCATTTTGGTAGCTATTTGAAGTTGTGCTTATGTTTCTTTTCTGTGTTTATCGATAATTGCTACGTAAGTGTTCGGTTTGTAGACATGAAACACATGTGACAATGATCTGCTACGGCTTATACAGAATGTAGCGGGTATTAAGTGTAGAAATGTTTATATGTGGTACCTTAACATGTACATATGTTATTGTGTTGGTTTTTTTCTCTGCTTCGAACAATCTTTCCCCAAACACGTCACAGACTTTACAACCTGATGTTTTCTGAGGCCGTAACTGCGCTACTAAGATTTTACCGTTTTGTATCACGTGTCCACAAATCCAGAACCTGACCTTGTAACGTTATGTGTGCCTCACTGTTTTTTTTTTCTTTAACTAATTTATGCCTGATTTTATTCTGAGAAGCTCAGTAATGTATGTAAATACCGAAAATGTAAATGTGAGTGCGACTGCTACGGTCGCAGGTTCGAATCCTGCCTCGGGCATGGATGTGTGTGATGTCCTTCGGTTAGTTAGCTTTAAGTAGTTCTACGTTCTAGGGGACTGATGACCACAGCTGTTAAGTCCCATAGTGCTCAGAGCGATTTGAACCATTTTTTTGTAAATGTGATTCAAAAAGCACTTGAAGTGAAGTGAAGCGCAGCTGGACAGCAAGAAACTCTTTAGCGCGCAACCCCTGCAACGATAGTATTAGAGAATCTTTGAGTATGGACTCTAAAAAAAGAAAAGACAATTTATTTTATTTTAAAAAAAGACTGTTAATCTGTATCTTGTGGAAAGAGGACGTGTTGCTAGGCCGTCGCTCAGAACGTATTGTTACATTTAATGAAAATTGATATTTCAGTGATAAAACCGAGTGAAGTATGTGTAAGAGTTGCCAAACATTTATGTATACAAATTTTCTGGAAGTGAAGAATAGAAATATCTTGCTTTTGGAAAAGGAAGTGAACTTCATTGTCGTCGCCGTCTATCAATTGACAGAATTGTAAGTGTACAAAGTTCACTAAAATACAGGAAAAGAAATGCATTCTCTATAGTTTTCATTCAATAAGTAACAACCTCTCATAATTTCTTAATTACAGTAATTGGCTTATGTTCTTGTACAATAGTATGGTGCTGAACTCCACTGACCAATTTTGATGTAGCAGGACGTGTAGTTTAAAGGAAGTTTGTGTGTCAAGTAATCTCCTTTTCTCACGAAAAGCAGATTGCTGTTTGATCTTAGTTACGTACTTACAACAGTGGTCCCTTAGGTATGAAAAGTTACGAAAACTTGGGCTCAAAGCTATCCGCAATACGGCCAAGTAACAGAGTCGTATTTTAAACCTTAAAGAACAATAACTTCCTCCAGATAGTAATATGTCAACAACTGGTGCAGAAGCTGATCATTCAAAGAGGCAGCAACCAAAATTCAGGTAGCAGTTACGACTTAAAGCAAAAATCTCAATCAAAAATCAATCTCTCTCTCTCCAAACACATATAAATATTGATTTTGTTACACAACCTAAGGTCATTTTACAACCTGCCCAGAGGAAAATACTCATTACTGGTTTGTTCTTGCCACATCTACTTGGATGCCGGCCGCGGTGGTCTAGCGGTTCTAGGCGCGCAGTCCGGAACCGCGCGACTGCTACGGTCGCAGGTTCGAATCCTGCCTCGGGCATGGATGTGTGTGATGTCCTTAGGTTAGTTGGGTTTAAGTAGTTCTAAGTTCTAGGGGACTGATGACCACAGTAGTTAAGTCCCATAGTGCTCAGAGCCGTTTGAACCATTTGAATCTACTTGGAGGTATTACCCAACCTAAAAACATACGATTTGTGTACCCGTTACACCGTGCATATGTTACTAACCGGCATTCGACCGTGAAACTATTCTCAGAATGTCAATGTATCATTTGCCCGAGACAGTGAGATGCGCTTAACATCAGTTTCATTCATAACAGGTAACAAAGCCTTAAGGGGAGCCGGAGGTGGTCAAATCCAAAAAATTACGATTTTTTTTTTTGCTACCGAAAATGAATTGGAACATTCCTCTTTAATGTAAACTTTGCATTATTGTTCTACTCGCCCTAGAAGTGGAGTTATTACCATTTTCCCCCACGCCTGCAGAGGAAATGGGCGGCCGCTGAATGCATCTAACACCCTCTCGTGACTTCCTGGCGAACTGCTTGGGATTTTCTCGGCCTGTTACGCATACAGCGCCTTATGTTACGCATACAGCGAGTGTGCAAGGGTTGGCTACATTGTTTTCTGTGACAAATGAAGCCCTAAGAGCGCGGAACATCATCTCTTTGCTGTTTACCGTTTCGAATTAGTTCAGTGTTGCGCCTGTTGTTGGTAGTATTATAGTTCTTGTGTAAAGCGTTGTTCTGGTTACGATGCCACGTTTTAGTAACCGTGAATATAAGAAGAGGAAGAACGTAGGGAAAAGAAAATTAACACTAATACCAAGTTGCGATACTACAATTACTGAAACAGTGCGTTCTTCTGCTAAGCGACACATGGAAGGCCATAGCCCTGTGACACCTTCTAGCATGAAGCTGACTGGTGGAAGTGGCAGATTTCGTGAATATGTTAGTGACAGTGATGATATTAACGAAGTACTGAATATTGGATTATTATCTTCTGTGCTGAAAGAAAGTGTTCTGTGCAAAATGTGTTCAAGTGTAGGAGTGGGACTAGAGATAACAAAGCACTTTGGTTTAGCTTGTGAGATGAAGATAATCTGTGCATGTTGCAAGTATCAAGTGACTTTCTACAATTCACATGCCAGTCTTTTTGGTGAAAATGGACGATCTAGAGTGTTTGATGTGAATGTTCGACTTGTGTATGGTCTTCGATCCATTGGAAAAGGGTCTGCTGCTGGTAAACTGTTTTGTGGTATTATGAACTTGCCATCGCTTCCAAGCAAATTTGGGTACTACTGTGAACTGGTAGGATCCTCTGTTGAAGGTGTGGCTTTGAAAACCATGAAGGAAGCAGTGGAGGAATCTGTAGAAATGAACGGTGGTTCTAGGGGTTTGGTAGTGGCATTAGATGGTTCCTGGCAAAAGAGGGGTGATAAATCCCTGAATGGGGTTGTAACTGCTACTTGTGGTGATAGTGCAAAAGTGATAGATGTTGCAATATTATCAAAACATTGTAGGTGCAAGAATAAAATCAAAGGAGAGCACAGTGGAACCTGTGAGGCAAATTTGAGTAGATCAAGTGGAGCAATGGAAGTGGATGGAGTGAAACAAATTTTTGAACGTTCAGTTCCCAGATACAACGTTAGGTACAAATACTACCTTGGGGATGGTGACTCCAAAGGTTTCAAGACTATAGAGGAACTGAAACCATATGGAAATGAATTTGTAGTTGAAAAGTTGGAATGCATTGGGCATGTGCAAAAGCGTATGGATGCACGGCTTCGAAGGCTCAAACAAACTTTGGATTCAAGTAAGTTCAGTGATGGAAAGACAGTAGGAGGGAGAGGCAGGCTTACTGATGAGGTGATTGAACGTCTACAGATATACTATGGGTATGCTATAAGGCAAAATACTAGTAATGTTAGTGACATGCGAAAAGCAGTGTGGGCATTGTTCCTTTATACTGTCTCTTCCAATGAATACCCTCAACACAGCCTGTGCCCAAAAGATTCCTGCTGCAAATATAATGCAAAAAAGGACTATGATCACAAACATGGTTTGCCAGCAGCTGTGATAGATGCAATAAAACCAATTTTTCATGACTTAGCACAGCCAGAATTGTTGCACAAATGTCTACAGGGGAAGACGCAGAATCCTAATGAGAGCGTAAACAATTTGATTTGGAAACTGATTCCTAAAAGGATGTTTGTAAGCATAAAAACACTGCACTTTGGCATTTATGATGCAATAGCAACCTACAACCAAGGGAACAGTGTGAAGTTCTGAAGGCATTAGGATTTGCAGCTGAGGTGAACACTGTACGAGCACTAAGAAATATTGACAAAGAAAGGGTAAGAGGAGCAGAAAGAAGAGAAAGGCATATGAAGTATGATGGAACAACAGGCCAGAAAAGAAGACAGAAGAGGAAGCTTTTGGAGGATGAAGAAGAAGACCCAGATAATCCATCCTATAGTGCAGGAATGTATTGAGAAACTTTGATAGCCATTTCCCATAAATTAGAATTTTCCGAATATAAGGAACATTTTCTCAAAATTCACTCAGGCTAGAGAGATGAAGTTTTTATACAGCACTCCCAGTGGCCAAACTTACATTGTAACACAGCCATTTGGCAATATGTTCAGTAGTATCATTTCAGTTTAATTATAAAGCTATTATTTGTAAAACAAATTGGGTCGTTAATAAAAAAAAATAATTGGAAGGAAAGTAGAAGAGATACTCCAAAATCCCTCGTCATAACTGCAATACTAAACCACTCTATATGTAAAAAAATTCAAATTTTTCTATTTGCTAGTTTATTCATAAATGTTCCTCAAACTTAGCGGTTTTAACATGGGCAGCATAGGCACCTCTGGCTCCCCTTAAGATAAGACAGAGTCCATGCAAACGGCTCTAAAAATGGTTCGTTTATGGATTACTAGAAATAAAGTCAGTGAGGAAGTAAGATGACGACGAAAAACTAGACAGCACCGAAACAGATTAGTAAAACTTTGAAATCTTGGCCAAAAATTTTTTGTTAAATGAAACAAGTTTACTCTTACCAGTCACTGTTTATTTATATCCCCATCGCGTTTTAAAGGTATGAAGCTCCGTCATCAGGTGCATTTATAACGTGTGTGTTGCGTTACAGCTTAGGCGTAAAAGGATTTGTATTGCGTTCGGTACAAGAGAGCATGAATTAATCATAACTCTTCTATAATCATACAGCTTCGTTCTTATCTATGATAAAAAACAATTAATATACACAAGATTAAATCAAATTCATTTTTTACTGTCATGCAACACACATTTGTGTGCAGGAAATGAGTTGCTAAGGATACCATGGGCGATATTCTCATTGGAGTTAGCTAATCTAAGAACATTAGTATGTACCCCATTTTGCTTCTCTCTTAAGACAGCTGTACACGTTAACAAGTTTGACAAGTGCGACACTGTGTACGAGTGTGTATGTGGAAGTAAAATTACTCGAAGTGTGGTTGACGATATTTCAGACTTAACCATCCATACTGGTAATTACGTACGTGCTCATGTCAAACATGAGTTCCTATTTGCGGTTTCTTTTTAGCGTGTCACAAGAGACTGAGATTGGGGCAGACTGTCTAATCTTCTTTTTCCCACCGGCTGCAAGCAACTAAAGGCAAACCAATGTCTATACGCGAAAAGGTGGCCGATGATACGCGAATTCTGCCTGTAGAAGCCGAAGCCTTCACTATCATTACTGTGTGCTTCCAAACAAAAGGGAAAGGGAAGACAATCTAGTCTTCACTTTAGCATTTCAAAGCATTCGCTTTGCGCTGACGAAGTGGCTACGACGTAGAACAGGACAGTCTGGGAGCTTGGTACAAAGATAACGCTAGTGTTGTAACTGCGCGTTATGAAGAGAAATTGGATCTCTTTGACAAGGTAAAGATCATAACCAACGAAGTACAGCACTAAACGAAATATTCAGTGCTTTAAAAGACGGCAGGCAGAGGAGGAAGTTAAAAATACAATGAAAACTCTATGGACTCATTACTCAGCGGAGAAAACCACTTATGTTTCAAAGAGAAGTAATCATACCTAAAATAAAATCGTTGCAAAAACATTAGAGTAGTAGATAAATTCTAGCAACATCTGCTCTTCTCATCACAGTGTCCTGATTCGTTACTTTATATCGCACAAGGTCGAATGGGAATTGGTAATTATCCTTGCTGATTCTTAAATAATGTCTCAGGTATTATTCGTTCTCCAAAAAATGTTCATTTCCAAGAAATGTTAGACTTCTTATGAGACTTACACACTACTTAACCTAAATTATCCTAAGGACAAACACACACACACACCCATGACCGAGGGAGGACTCGAACCTCCGCCTGGACCAGCCGCACAGTCCATGACTGCAGCGCCCAAGACCGCTCGTCTAATCCCGCGCGGCGCGAGCACTCCCGTGATAATAACTACGTTTACTGGCTTACACACATGCATTTCTGGTTTGCCGAACGCACGTGTACCTTATCACTGCTAAATCATACGATCTTAATCCCGTAGAAAATATGTGGAACTATTGGGAACTATAAGATATATCGCTAAAGTGAAAAATTATCCTAACACGTTTGTCGATATGATATATAGGAATGTAGAGAAAAAATATGGTAATGAGATAAATACCTTGATACCAAAAGAAAGTACAAAATTTGTCACCTTGCCTTACTATAGAAAAATGAGCATGAGAATTGCATCGATTTTCAGAAAATACAAAGTGAAAGTAGCCTTTGGAACAACAAATAACTTAGGATGTATCTTACAAAATAGTGTACATGTAAAAAATGTACCTGATGCATCTGAGGTTTATAAAATTGATTGTCCTCATTGCGGAGCAGGTTACGTAGGTCAGACAGGGAGGAGACTGGAAACTAGGTTCAAGGAACATGTTGCTCTAGAAAGAAAAGACGCGGCAAGGGAATCAAGTGTGGCTGCACATTTATTGTCAACTAAACATAGATTGCCAATGTTAACGTCAAATGTAAGGTTGTTGCATAGAGGCGGGAAGGGTGGACTCCTCGATCTTTTGCCACCACAGAAATGCTAAGTGTAACTTGATCAACGCCGATTTCTGGGAATTGGTTGAAAACTACCTACTTGAAAGCAATGAAAAATTCGACCCCCAAAGATCAGTCGCAACCTCATGTCATTATGTAGCAGCCACTTGCATAAGATCTAAACGAGTACCACTTTCATAACACTATATTTATATAACTTATTGCATTAGATTAACACCCAAACTGATGAGGGTAACCATTAGCAACAATTAATACGTAAAACTGTCATTTTTCAAAATAAGTGTTCAAAAGATCACGCTTTATCATATTGTTCTTATTTCTCGGCCACTAAGTGCGACATATTGAAATGATGCTTACAAGCACTACTAGCGCCAACAAAGTGCATTTTGTAAATAAAGTTCACGTTATATCTTTTGTCAAGTAACAACTAATTAAGTTAGGACAGGTCCCAACACGACAAAATATGCAATACTTCCTATAACGTACTTTACGTAGACATATCAGTTTTGTAATTAATTTTAGCCCATGAGGCGTAACTGTCACTGTTACGTGCTATAGTAATTTTAAACATCTACCACATTACAGACATGAGAAAAAGTAAGAATTGTAATGTTTACATAGTTTTACTCATAATAATTTCATCTTACTCCCCCCCATGAACCATAGACCTTGCCGTTGGTGGGGAGGCTTGCGTGCCTCAACAATACAGATAGCCGTACCGTAGGTGCAACCAAAATGGAGGGGTATCTGTTGAGAGGCCAGACAAACGTGTGGTTCCTGAAGAGGGGCAGCAGCCTTTTCAGTAGTTGCAGGGGCAACAGTCTGGATGATTGACTGATCTGGCCTTGTAACATTAACCAAAACGGCCTTGCTGTGCTGGTACTGTGAATGGCTGAAAGCAAGGGGAAACTACAGCCGTAATTTTTCCCGAGGGCATGCAGCTTTACTGTATGGTCGCATGGAGAGCTGCATCAAACCAGTCTCAGGACTGAAGACCACAACAACAACTTAGTTACTGTACAACATAAATATTACAAAAATTTCGTCAAAACTGCAACTTCAGGCGCAGCTCATAGAGGGCGCCACACGCAAAACCGATGTGTACTGTGAAACCAACATATAATTTTACGACAGTAATGGTTGAACTGTGTAAGCATTCACTTGAGCACGAACAACTGCTACAATTCCGCACTGGTATGTAATGTTAACATTAAAAGACAACGATGTGATGGACTTATAACTTTTGTAAATCACATTGTAATATATACTCTTGTATTTGTTTTAGCATTGATAATGGCCTGACACAGGTCGAAATCTGCTCCAGATCCTTGAGCGTCATGCACTCCGCCTCGCCTTCCGTATACGCCTCCCGTCCCCCACGCGGATCCTCTATGATCTCATTCCTTTCCCTCATCTGCTCCTCTTCCTCGAACATATCCACATCCTCTACACCTCCCGCCGCCTTGAACCCCCTCACGCCCTGGTTGCTCCTCTCCTCTCCTCTCCCATCCCCGCCTCCTGCCACGTCTTCACTGTTGTATCCCCCCTACCCTCCATCTCTACACCCTACATATCCTTTCCCAAGGTGGCTTCCATCAACTCCCCCTCCAGGATGGTGCCCTCTCTCCCTCCATTTATCCCTCCTATCAACTCTGATCTTCACCCCCCTCCTTTCCTCCGTCCTTTCCCTGGGCTCCCTCTTCCTCCCCCCTTCCATCCTGTGTTTTCTCCCTGCCTACCCTCTCTCTATCTCCTTTCTCCCCCCCCCCCCTGAGTCCTTTGTACTCCCCTCCTCTGCCTTCCCCACTCCCTAGCACGTCTGCTCAGCACCCCCCCCCCCACCCCTCTTCTGGATCCTCCTCTTCCATTGGCTCCTTTCCCTCCTCCCACTTCACTTTTCCTTTCCTTCCCCCCCTTTTTTCCCGTCTTCTGCAGTTTCCCTTTCCCCCACCTGCTCTCAGGTGTGGTATGTCATATTTGTGCCAACTTTTTAGTGCAGTGTTTAAGTGAGTGTTCAGTGTTGTGCATCTTTCCACAGTGTTGCGAACGGAAATTATGCTGTCGCTGGGTGTGCATTCATTTTATATCTCTTGTGAACAGAACCCAGACTGTCGCCGTGTTTTTTAATTGTCTGTCTATTATTTTTCTGCTTCCTGTGTATTTTATTAGCATCATCAACCCTGTGTTTTATGTTTTAAGCTCCAGCATTTTCTGCCATTTACCTGTAAGTCACCGATTTTATCGCCAACTGTTATTATTTTTTCTTATCTTCATCTTTTTAAAACAAATTCCGTAGGCTGAAGAGCGGCGTAATAAGTTGCTGCCAGCCCACCCCCTTTAGGGGGAATCGAAACTCAATAAAGGAAAAAAAAAGTCGAAATCTGATCTGCGTTGTGACTGTAAATGTCATTTTAAAGCAACTTAATTCCACAACTGATTGCTGCTCTATCTATCCCACTATTGGGAATAGCGGGTGAAACGCAGCAATCAGCATTTCCTCAGCATTCCCGCAATTTGGAAGCGGTAGGGGCTCTAATTGGCAACAGCTTTACCTCAGTGGTAACATCGGTTCCCGTCGGACCAACGAAGTTCAGCGCTGTCGGGCTTGGCTAGCACTTGGATGGGTCACCCCCGGGTCTGCCGGACGGTGCTGGCAGGCCGGCTGCACTCTGGCCTTGTCATGCTAGTTGAACAGCTACTTGACTGTTCACGAAAATTGACAACGGCCTGGAGAGCGGTGTGCTGACCACGTGCCCCAACATATCCGTATCCAGTGGTTCGGTACCGTTGGGCCTTCCGAGACCTCTTCGGACGTTTAGAGAGTTTAGAGGGCTCTAATTACTGCGGCGGTGGCTTCAGCTGGATATATCTTACATGAAGACCCCATCGAGCGTCGTCGAATTCAGGCCATTATCAATTTTTGGTCGGTGTGCTTATTTGCTTCATTAATATTGCGTCGTTTGTCGCGAAGAACGCTACGTATTTATTTATCTTTCGTCATTCATGTCAGTACCTTTAGGAAAGTGGACCATATCATGGCTATTTAACAGCACCTCCATTATTCTTCTTTTAAGGGGGGTAGGACGTCAAACGGGCCGACTTGGAGCAGGAGAGCCACCACTGCACATTTTAATTTCCACTGTCTATACTTTTACAAAAAAATTCATAAAACTTTGGCAGCATGACCAGGAAGGATTCAGGATTCACACTCGTAGCAGTGGAAGTTCAAAAACATAACAAAACAATTGTTTTTACATGTGAAATTTCATCATTTTTCACTTACTATTGGCTGCATTTGTTGCTATAGGTACACTTTTCTTCATAAGTAAGCGATTACAGGTGCCTGAAACTCTAGAATCTATTTAATTTATGAAAAAATGAATGAGCTGTTGCGTTTTAAACTTTATGTTTAGAAAAAAAATCAAATTTGTAGTTAATTATCTCAATTTGTACCCCAGTTTTTAATAGATTTAGAAAATTGTAGAGTTTCATACACCTGTAAGTATGGTTTGTATGCTGTGCAAAATTCATCAAAGAATCTCTCTTACTTGTGAAGAAAAATGTATCTATAGCAACAAATGCAGCCAACATTAAGTGAAAAAATGATGAAACTTCATATCTACAAAAAATTTATTTTGTTATGTTTTTGCACTTCCACTGCTACGAGTGTGAATCCTGAATCCTTCCTGGTCATGCTGACAAAGTTTTCTGAATTTATTTGTAAAAGTATAGACAGTAGAAAATAAAATGTCCTGTGGTGCCTGTCCTGCTCCAAGTCGGCCCGTTTGACGTCCTGCGCCCCTTAACACATTGCGTCACTTTCATTTTCTTCTCAGCGATAGCTTTCCAATGTTTTCTCTCGATTAGTGGACATGTAAGAGCTTCCTCGAAGTGTGCTGACATAACAACACTCGGGCTTCCCCTGGAAACGATGATTCATCTGTAGTAATGAAAAATGAATTTTATGAAACCGTTCTTCTTGGAACTTATTCTTTGTATTACATCCATAACTACTTAGGATCTCCTTTCTCTCGCAGCGCTGGATGAGTACGGTGGAGATTATCCCCTCGTTCCTCTGAGAACCTACTGTTTGTATTTCAACCATAACTACGTAGGTTCTCCTTACAGGATACTACAGTGAGCAGCAATTTCTCTCGCAGCGTTGGGCGAGTACGGTGGAGATTATCCTCACGGCCGGCCAGGGTGGCCGAGCGGTTCTAGGCGCTTCAGTCTGGAACTGCGCGACCGCTACGGTCGCAGGTTCGAATCCTGCCTCGGGCATGGATGTGTGTGATGTCCTTAGGTTAGTTAGGTTTAAGTAGTTCTAAGTTCTAGGGAACTGATGACCTCAGATGTTAACTCCCGTAGTGCTCAGAGCCATTTGAACCATTATCCTCTCGACATCGCTTCGGGTGTGGCTTGGTTAGTCTCTACACTCTGTAAACTCACTCGACACCGCTGCCCCCCCCCCCCCCCCATCCGCCTCGCTAGCCATCATCCTTAGCAGCGGTTATTGTCCTCACTAGCGGAAGTCGCTATCGCACGCCTATGCAACAGCACTCGACTCAAAGGTAAGCCGGCTCGAATCCAGGTGATGGATGAAATTTTCGCTGGCAGCATTTGGCCGGCAAGGGAAAGAGGGATGTAGACGTAAAGTTTCTGATTACCAGTCTTTGTGCCAATGGCCTGGGTTAAATTCCACACCTCTTCGAAGTGTCTCTTTGAAGTGAGGGCATCCGTTCGTCGGATGTAAACGGTAAGTGGAGCACTTTCCTTGGCGTTCTTCGACAGGCTGTGTGTCAGCATCGGATTTCACCCTCTTCCCTGTCTCATCATCATCGTCATCATCATACAACGCTAACGTAGCACTACGCTAGAAACGCATCTATTACATTTACTTAGACCCAGTGCTGTTTTTCAGGGGGAACGCTGTGGGATGCGTACCCTTAAACTTTCTCGTCGACGAAGTAATTTTTTTACGATGTCGAGAACTTGGAAGAGTGCCAAAGATTTATTTCACGGACGTAATTTTTTTATTTCATTTTTTCGTGTTGGTGATTGCAATACGGACGATACCAGTGCACTTTTTGGTGGGTAAAGCGATGTCATTGACTGTTTCAAACATTTCGAAGCTGCGGCAACCGTTCTCGACAACTGAATCGTTGGCAGCCAGTTCAACAAGCATGTAGTTCCCTCGCCCGCTAATAGTGGGCGATGGTAGTGCTAAACGGATATGCGTACGCTCAAACGCCGAGCTACCGATAGATGTCTCTACGGTCACGCTACCATAACCCATCGCGATTAATTGCCATCTGTGTTTTGTTGTTCTTTATTCGTTTGCGTTTGCTGTTCTATTCTTGTAGGTTGTGCGAAGTTTTACAGTGTGTCCTGTTTTTCGTTGCAACCTGTAAGTTAAGTTGGAGGTGAGAGATGAGCAGAAAACTAACAAAGTATTTTACTTGTTCTCCTGTATGTAAAAAACCAAAAACTGTCAATAATTTGTGTGCGAGTGAAAAGCCAGGAAGTTCAACACCAGTGGATGACGAAAGTGAAACTGTAAACCTGAGCACTGAACTTACGTGTGAAAATGCAGTGAACGAATGTGTGCATGAAATAAAATTAAATGATCGTCCAGAATGTTGGACTTTGGATCAAGAAATCGCATTTTGTGAGAAAAATGACTGGTTGATCGTTTCAAACAAAAAACTTGGCTGCAGAATTTGCAGAGAAGTAGGAAGTTTTGGCATAGAAAGAAATAAACAAGGCATGAACATTGCACAGCCCTTGGGCTACAGTATCTGTGTCATCTTCAGGTGGTTCCAGAAAAGAAGAAATGGTTTTTTTGCGTAAAAAAGTATTTAAACATAGAGTTCCACTCATCAAGCTGCTGCCCAAGTAATACTTCGTGCCAAACAGAAGACTATGGAAAATGACGTCATGCCTAAAAGCAGATGGGTGGTATCCCATGCTTCAGTTATAACTAATTTTCACTGCATTATATCCAATGTCGGAGTACCCTCAAAGTCTTTTTTTTTTTTTTAAAAAAAAGCACTGCTTAGACCTAACAAATACACGAATGACACAGCTGTGCATATCCGCAAAGAAGGGGGCCAATACGTGCAGAGGAAGAATACCCTTTCCTGCTGGCGGCTCAATCCATCTCTTCGGCTGTCCCAGCCAACAATGCTATCGACATTTTAGATTTTTTAAAATTTTATATATATATATATATATATATATATATATATATATATATATATATATATATATATGTATGTATGTATATATTGTACGATAAATACAGCTGTGTACGAGGGCGTGCTGAAAAGTAATGCCTACGAATTGTTTATTTCGTTCTCAAATGGTTCAAATGGCTCTGAGCACTATGGGACTTAACATCTGAGGTCATCAGTTCAAAATGGTTCAAATGGCTCTGAGCACTATGGGACTCAACTGCTGAGGTTATTAGTCCCCTAGAACTTAGAACTAGTTAAACCTAACTAACCTGAGGACATCACACACATCCATGCCCGAGGCACGATTCGAACCTGCGACCGTAGCGGTCGCGCGGTTCTAGACTGAAGCGCCTAGAACCGCTCGGCCACCGCGGCCGGCTTATCAGTACCGGT
Source organism: Schistocerca serialis cubense (assembly GCF_023864345.2). Lineage (NCBI taxonomy): Eukaryota > Metazoa > Arthropoda > Insecta > Orthoptera > Acrididae > Schistocerca > Schistocerca serialis. The sequence continues at coordinate 308,370,263 of NC_064646.1, read as the reverse complement.
TGAGTTCTCAGTATCTTGCGTATTACTCGATCGGTTTTCCACTTCGCTGACGCAATCGGCAACCGTCTGCAGCTAGACAGCTCCGTGTGTGTCTGTGAAATATTATCTGACTTAACTGCTAAGGTCATCAGTCCCTGAGCTTACACACTACATAACCTAAATTATCCTAAGGACAAACACACACACCCATAGACAGCTCCGAATTGTAGCGTGTGACACGGTGGTGTGTAACGTAACTATGTCGGAGCGTGCGAAACGGTGTGCAGTGACCGAGTTTCTAACCGCAGAAAACGTTCCTGCACATGGAGCGCCCTCTCTTCAGTATGACAGACCGCACACGAGCGCAGCGGCATCTACAGCAATCCGATATCCTGGGTTCACTGGCGTCGATGATCCTCCGTACACTCCCGTCTTGACCCCATCTTTTCATCTATTTCCAAAACTTCAAGAACATCTTCGACGATTTCACTTTGACAGTGATGCAGCGGTTCAAGCAGAGATGAGGTTGTGGCATCGTCAACAAAACCAGACATTCTACACTGATGGTATCCGCGGTATCGATAGTTCCGATGCCACAGCTTAGGTGCACGCTCGTACTTTGGCACTACGAGAGCGGACGAACTATGCCGACCATAGCGCCCTCTGGCCGACGCTGTGGAGCTCAATGAGCGCCGCTCTGCATTCTGCCCATTTCATCAAGAGCAGACGGCCTGGAAACATCGCTTCTACTTCAGAATCGCTATTGAGACTTTGCAGCCGAATTCCCGTCGTAGGTAGTACACACCTACGTGCTCACCTCAGCCACAGCTGTGTATTCAGTTATGCACTTCTATTTTTGCCTATAGTAAACTTATAAAATCTACAGGCAGTACCGAAGTGCTTTACCTGTGCTGCTCCTACTCGCTTCCTTCATTCGGCCTATTTTGCAGATCACACGAGCAGACCCACGCTCCGCATTCCAGGCGGGATACAAAAGTATCAACAAACTGTCTCTCGCTGGGAGAAACGTGTTTGTCGCCAGTGATATTATGTTGAGAATAAATGTGTAGGCATGAAGAAGATAAATGTTGAACGTAATAAAGTTTATGTAAAAAACTAAAAATTCGGAGGTATTAGTTTTCATCATGTGCAAGTAACAGCGACATGCGCAGCGAGGAGTAACCGTGCCCTTTTGTGGCAGCCGTTACGTCGTGTGATCCAGATCAGACATTCGAGTACAGGGCAGCCACGGCGCGAATCACAGCATGCGCCAGCAAGTCTGCATGTGTGGCGCGCTTGCGAAAGCACCGGGAACTGCGTGCGGCCTTATCTGCCGCGGATACGGCCTTCCGGTACGTCGCCGCGTCCCACTCGGGCAACACGAGGCAGCTTGTGCCCCAGCGGCCCGAAAATCACAGCCGCGCCGGCGAGTCCTCGAAGGCAGCCTGACTGGCGCGCTGCCAACTCGCTAAACATTCCCCGTGATGGCGGCTGCGTTGTCGCTTGTAACGCTCCTGCCTTGCCGTTAACATTTCCGTCATTAGGTGACTCACTCATTACTTGTCGACCGGAATTAAAAACTGTGACTCAGTTGCGCTTCGACCCAGCGCGGCGTCTTCAGTAGGGATAGTCCTTTCAAAATAAGTATTCGATACTTGTTTCGATTCTTACTCGGTATCGAAAGAAAAGTTCCTGACGTTACCAGCTGCTGTGCAGACAGAAACCCATTAAAACCTTTTTAATATGTCACAGGAAAAGCTACTGGACAAAAGTATGCAACATTATCCAGAATTATACCAATGACTAATTGATTGTCAAAGGAACTTAACAGAAACACACCAGTCTCTTTATTGAGAGAACAGAAGAAAGGATGTGGGTCAAAAGCGTGGTTTTTGAGCAACAAAATACAAGTGAGTTGGGGAAATATCGTCCACTGTGACATGAAATATGACTTTTGGAAACGCCGTAGCCGGCCGGTGTGGCGGTGCGGTTCTAGGCGCTTCAGTCTGGAACCACGTGACCGCTACGGTCGCAGGTTCGAATCCTGCCTCGGGCATGGATGTGTGTGACGTCCTTAGGTTAGTTAGGTTTAAGTAGTTCTAAGTTCTAGGGGACTGATGACCTCAGATGTTAAGTCCCATAGTGCTCCGAGCCATTTTTTTGAAACGCCGTAAACAGGTAGCGCACGGGAACAGGAAACAACCCAGTGCGAAGAAGTCCTGCAATATCAATAAAAAGGGAACGATTTGTCGAATATGAAGGCATGAAAGTCGTTTTGCCGTGTTCGCACAAATGTGCTGGATATCTTACCGTCGTCGTAACATCTGTACCTAGTGAACGGTTACTTTGAAAAGCTGATCACTCAGACTAGAAATAAGTTGTCTCCTAAATATCAAAAGCAATTGCTCTTTCTGAGGAACTTTTCCAAAGGTGAACTTTTGGTTTAAGGAGTATCATTAATAAAGAAATAAAAGTTTTAATGTGTGTTATTAGACTACGTAAAATATCATATGTACTCAGGATTACTTTATTTCTACCAAAAAATTAAAATGGTATCAACGTGAGTGGCTATCGATACTTTTGGAGAAGGCATATGAGTAGTATCGCAGAACGACTTGAGTACTAGTTTGAATAAGATATCATACTTTCTTGGTATAGGAACGTTTCTTAGTCTCCAGTTAATACATGGCTAGCCATTGAAATTAAAACGCTAGGAAGAACAGCAAACGACGAAGTTTCACGCATTGTGCGTATATAGTATTGTTGGACCAGTATATAATTAATTTCGTAACTTATTTGGCAGTGTACAGGGTCTGGCAACTAGTAAACAGATGTGCCACCTGTGGCAACAACAACGGCGCGAACCCAGCTGTTCATTGAGTCGAACCGAGTTTGGATGACAGTTATGGGTACGTCGTTCCATGCTGCTTCATCTCTGTGCCAGAGATCATAAATCGTAGTGGACGGCGACTGGTGGTAGTAGTATGCAGCCCATAAACGTACGTTTTGAGTGAGTGACGAACCTGCGCTGACCATGAGTAACAGTCGAATACATTCCGTCTAGCAAGAGGTTAGAAACGAATAGGTAACTGGCAGTGTAGGTTCAAAAATGGTTCAAATGGCTCTGAGCACTATGGGACTCAACTGCTGTGGTCATAAGTCCCCTAGAACTTAGAACTACTTAAACCTAACTAACCTAAGGACATCACACACATCCATGCTCGAGGCAGGATTCGAACCTGCGACTGTAGTGGTCGTACGGTTTCAGACTCTAGCGCCTTTAACCGCTCGGCCACAGTGTAGGGTTATACTGTTCAACGATAACGTTGACATGAGTAGGGGGGCTACAGGCGTGTCAGGCCAGTTTGTTAGTGCAGATTGCCTACATCAGGGGCAGGTATGCACTCAGGGGCAAACCTATTGTTGTCCTTTAATTGAAAGGTCCTTAACCTATTGTTCTGTTAAGTGGTTTTCCATGTCATATTGGTAAGAAAAGGGGTTTGCTACACTTTCAACTACCCAGTTTCAACTACTTTTCAACAAGGTCATCTGTATTTCGAATGGAGGAAGTGGATATCTGGATGACACTGAAAAGTAGTTGAAACTATTAGTTGAAAGCCTAGTGAAGCACTTTTCGTACCTGTATCACATGGAAAATCACTTAACAGAACAATAGGTTGAGGACCTGTCAATCAAAGGAGAACAATAGGTTTGCCCCTGAGTGCATACCTACCCTGATGTAGCCCCCCTACTGGCATGGAACTCGATGACAGGATGCAGCCATCGGAGGGCACATTCATCGGCCTTAATTCACCAGAAATGTAACCAGTTATACGCACCAGACATAATGCCACTGTGTACGCACTTGCATCCCATTACCGTTACACCAGATGGTTGGGTCCGTACGACGATGGCAAATGTAATCTGACAATATTCATTGTATTTGGTGCCCCACACAGGAATACGTTCATCATGATGTTGCACTCAGAACAGGGGCAGTGCTGTGTTGAGTGTTATCGTTTCCGTCTTCTGGACTTTGCGATCTGTGGCGTCAACATAGTGCTTTCAACCACAACTATGGAGTGTCTATAAATTATCTTCACAACTTAAAGAGTTTGTTGTTGTGGTCTTCAGTCCTGAGACTGGTTTGATGCAGCTCTCCATGCTACTCTATCCTGTGCAAGCATCTTCATCTCCCAGTACCTTCTACGGAATCCAAACTGATCTTCCCTGAGGTCGGCTTCTGTCAGTTTTTCCATTCGTCTGTAAAGAATTCGGGTTAGTATTTTGCAGCTGTGACTTATTAAACTGATAGGTCAGTAATTCACATCTGTCAACACCTGCTTTCTTTGGGAATGGAATTATTATATTCTTCTTGAAGTCTGAGGGTATTTCGCCTGTCTCATACATCTTGCTCACCAGATGGTAGAGTTTCGTCAAAATTGGCTCTCCCAAGGCTGTCAGTAGTTCTAATGGAATGTTGTCTACTCCGGGGACCTTGTTTCAACTCAGGTCTTTCAGTGCTCTGTCAAACTCTTCACGCAGGGTCATATCTTCCATTTCATCTTCATCTACATCCTCTTCCATTTCCATAATATTGTCCTCAAGCACATCACCCTTGTATAGACCCTCTATGTACTCCTTCCACCTTTCTGCTTTCCCTTCTTTGCTTAGAACTGGATTTCCATCAAAGCTCTTGATATTCATGCAAGTGGTTCTCCTTTCTCCAAAGGTCTCTTTAATTTTCCTGTAGGCAGTATCTATCTTACCCCTAGTGAGATAAGCCTCCACATCCTTACATTTGTCCTCTAGCCATCCCTGCTTAGCCATTGTGCAATTTCTGTCGATATCATTTTTGAGACGTTTGTATTCCTTTTTGCCTGCTTCATTTACTACATTTTTATATTTTCTCCTTTCATCAATTAAATTCGACATTTCCTCTGTTACCCAAGGATTTCTACTAGCCCTCGTCTTTTTACCTATTTGATCCTCTGCTGCCTTCACTATTTCATCCCTCAAAGCTACCCATTCCTCTTCTACTGTATTTCTTTCCTCCATTCAATTGTTCCCTTATGCTCTCCCTGAAACTCTGTACAACCTCTGGTTCTTTCAGTTTATCCAGGTCCCATCTCCGTAAATTTCCACCTATTTGCAGATTCTTCAGTTTTAATCTACAGTTCATAACCAATAGATTGTGGTCAGAGTCCAGACTTTAATACCTTTAAAACTATATTAGATATTAACCACATGGTTTTCAATATGTGATAAGATAAGTGAGAAAGTTTTGTTTCCTCATTCATACACATCATTGTGTCCACCCTCAGTGGCACAGATGATGTGTTGTCAGAATTCCATTTCTCTCCACGTACAATTCAAGATCTCCAGGAAGAAGTTTAGTGCTTGAACTTGGATCTCGGCGTCGCCTATATGAACCAGGCCACACACTTAGCTTTCTCCTGTGGCGTCTACCTTTCATCAGGTTTTCTAGTTCAGTTACGATACGAAGTTTATTGACAAGTATACAAAGAACTTGTTGTTTCCGCATGATTACCCGCTCATCTGAAAATATTATTTTGGTGGTTGTGCCTTCAATTCTGCCGTCCCTCGACTGAGGATGCTGGTTGGCAATACTTTTCTTGACATGAATGAATGCACGTTAAAAAAAAAAAAAAAAAAAATGGCTCTGAGCACTATGGGACTCAATGTTAGGTCAACAGTCCCCTAGAACTTAGAACTACTTAAACCTAACTAACCTAAGGACATCACACACATCCATGCCCGAGGCATGATTCGAAGCTGCGACCATAGCGGTCGCGCGTTTCCAGACGGAAGCGCCTAGACCGCTCGGCCACACCGGCCGGTGAATGCATGTTATTTGTGCCTGTGTGAGTCAGTGCCGTAACGTCGAGGCTTCATTCGCTACTTTGTGTAGAATATCTTTCTGGTTCGTTACCTTATTCTCCATTCTGGTGGAGCTTCAAGATGTACTGTAGATCAGATTCCTTTGAACTGTGTCGCCTCCTGATCTGAGAACAGGCTGGTAGCGTAAGACGTGGGCATCAGGACTAGACCTGGTAAAGAAGTCCTGTGATGTTCATCCAACAGTGGAGCTGATAACTGCTTCACGTTTTCAAGTGTTTTCCAAACCGTGTGAATAACTGGAAACCCGAAACTGTCTGTTAATCACGGTCGCCGTACGGTATGTGTGGTACGACATGTGCAGGAGAAGGGAGTTGCCGGTCGTCCTTCTGAACTTGTTCGGCATTTACACGGAGGACTCTGCAGAGGCCGGGACACAGCGGCAGCACGTACAGCGCTATGGCAGCAGCACGGGGCTCACTTGCGAGCGCCAGTCGTCGTAAACGCGTTATTACCTCTGACGGACAAAAGAAGGCACACGGGAGAAGTTTGTGGTGTTTCATATAAGCGCTTCTAGGTGGTGTTCCAGGTTACAAGAATAGAAGAGACGCGTTTGTGAAAATGTTGTGTGCGGACGCGGACAACAGCCCAGAAAACGTCGAAACTTCCCTAAAAATCATCAAACGCAATAACAGCACTCCACAGAAATTAATCGTTGGGGAGAATATATACAAAAGTCTATACCCGCGAGAAAATACCAAATGATTACACAGCTCTCTGCAATGATGCCAAAGTGAAGATTCCTCCCTCCACCTCTCCCCTTCCCAAACAGACAGACAGACAAACACATACATACAATCTCGAGCTTGCGAGCTCGTCAACTCTTGTCAGCGCCGCGTTCAGATATTTCACAGCACTCAGAAAACAAGATGGTGAAACAGAGGAGCCATCGTAACAGGGCGCTCTCTGTACACAGTGAAACAGTTTTAAACTACAACCGAACCACCAGAAACTTTATACACTGCATGATGAAACATATTAAAAGGTTTACCACTTGTCAGTCTTACAAATTTCGAGCAAATTTAGATGTTTTTATCATGTAAGCAAGGAACTCTCGCGGGAAGGATCACAAGATGAGGTGGCCTCATGCTTGCTATAAATGTATTGGTTTTTGTGATCCTTCCCATGACAATTCAGTGACCCTTACATGTTTTTGTAAATATAATGGTTCTAAAGCTAATTAATTTGCTTGTCTGTTGTGAGGCCATCGTACAATTATCTCATGACCCACTACTGAGAATGTAACCCCCCCTCTTTGTCAAGTGTGTGATATATTTACCATAGCATGTTTCAGGACTACGTCATCCTATTATCAGTGGTGTGAACTAAGGAAACAAATTAATACATCGCACTACTGCACATACAGACAACCTCGTAAATATTTACATTGGCCTGGATTATAAAATGCCTTAAAGTTTATGAGCCATTGGACACAGTCAGACTTTTTAACCAGCAATTAAGATGTCCTTTCAAACATAAAACTCTTCACTTAATATCTCATTTTGGCACCTAATACTTTCAGATGACCCAGTTGTAAACTAAAGGCAAGTGCCTTCACCTACCAAAGATGTAACTAATCCTGTAACGCGCATGTCATTGCTGTCTACCACAATATCTTTGAATACTACATATGTCAAGATATAGCATATCCTAAAAGCCAATACTGCACTTCAGCTGCAATGTATACATCTATATAGAAGCTAGTGAGAAATAATCTGCAGGTTAGGTAGTGCTGAGAAGTAATTCTTCAGAAAACAATTCTGTTCGTTCCGTCTTTCCCGAGTTAATTAGCATTGAAGTTAGCTAATCAGGCCATCACGCACCAGAGACGGTTCATCACTGTTTCTGATTGCCCTGTAATACAATGCATCTCAACCTTTACCACTTGGTGTCCCCTTTCCAACATCAGAATATATGATGCCCCCCTACGTTTACCTACTTATTTATTATTTCCCTTCTTTCGAGAAACTTTATTTGACATTTGCTGCAATCCGCTCTTTAATAAAAGAGTGTTATCAAATGTAAAACAATACAAAACTACAGTGTTTCATATGATTTGGTATTATGTTACTTGTGCGGCGCCGCCGCTCCCCCTCCCCCCCCCCCCCCTCATAAATCTCTCAGGGTCGATCCCCCCCACCAGGGGGCGCCCCAAGGTTGAGAAGCACAAAAAAAATGAGCAACCGGGCACATAAAAACAAAATGCCGCTTCCTTCTTCTCATGTATGGGATCGCATAAGCAGTCTCCGAATGTGAAACTATGGTCTATGCTATCCCGTACATGTGTGAGGCGTCATCAACTACTTAAACACCTATTCGAAGTATCAGGAAGTTTTAAATAAAGGTAACAGTGCGCCATTTTAGTTCCACTGCATTGACATCAAAGTAGTCAAAAGTATCCTGCAGGTGGCATTCTAAAACAGTGAACCAGGAATGAAATTTATCGACTCGAGTCTGTTTCACGTCTGCTTGAGAAGATGTGCAGACGCTGGTGAGAACACACGTGGTGCGTGAAGACTGAAGTGCTGCCCGTCCCTACAGCGCCTCCCGTGTGCGGCGCCACTTCTCGGAACCTCGCGTGACGTCAGAGCTCTAGAAATCCGACCTGCTGCAAGGTCGAGTGTCGCACGCAGAGCGGATCGACTCGAATTCCTTCCTTCCTTCCTTCCATCCTTCCTTTCGTTCTTTCCTCATTTTTCCGCTCTTGGGTAGTTGCTGTACGGGCTTGACATCTGTATTCTTCTGACAGGAGTGTAATACGGCAGTCCCATACTGGAGACAGCGTCTCTAGGGCACCAACAAGAAGTGTTAGCGGTTCTACGACTGGGCAGTGTGTCAACTGGCGAACTGATTAAGCATGCCGTTCTAACATCCCAGTTGTTTCTTGAATGAGCTCACATCAGACTTACGTGATACTGAGGCAAATTGTCGGGTGAGGCAGACAGTTGTAACGGATTTCGCGTAGATCTCCGTCGAAAAAGTGATTGACATCAATTTCGCCTTTTGTACCGGCGGTCCGTAATTTTTGAGTAAACTACGTTGAACTTTTCTGCATCTTTGTAAATCCTAATAGCCGTAAGCCATGAGCGACCATGTGCGGTGGCGTAGTGGTTAGACAGTGGACTTGGTAGTGGCAAGATCGGTGTTCATATCCCCGACACATTCTTGTTTTCTGTGATTTTTCTCTGACATTGCAGGCCAGTGGTTCCCAATTTTCCTGTGACTATTACCCTGAGTGCTATCGTATATTAGTTGGTACCACCCCCACCCCCCCCCCCCTCCTTTCGACCATCATCATCAATATTAGCGCCTAATTAAACACTGGAATGAAAAAGAGTTTCCTTTGAACACTTTCATTTTAAAAATGACGAAAGATAAATAGTATTTAGTTTTGTAGGCGCTTTATTGAAGCACGAACTAATGAGTCAGTGAGAAAATTGTTTTCGTAAAATGAAGAACAAACCGCCTTTAGTCACAAGTTGTGTTTATTTACTGCACTATGCATTTCGAGCCCTGGAGGCTCATCTTCAGGTGCTTTTTAGTGGTTTACATCAGGTTTTTTTTTTTAGTTGTTTGCCTGTTGATATTACATTTTTGTGTTACAACATGGTATATTGTAGATGTAAGTTTAACAGCGTTAATAATATGAAACTAACTTACAGTTGTATGATGTCTGCTTCTGTTGTGCAGTTGGTACACACAATACACATCTTTAATTTTGTAGTACATACATAGTCGCACACTTTTTCGTACATTGTAGTAACAGAACGTAAACATGCCAAAGATTCTCGTTCATACAGATGTTCTACTTCTATATATAATCGATTTTCTTGTTTCACAGAAGATAATATGATATAGTATTACTAGTACACAGGTATTATTAAAATAATTATTTGGCCCCATGTTGTAGGTTGTCAGATGTTTGTATATTATAGATTTGATTTCTCAGGAAAAAATGAACTTTTAAAGGTGTAGAAAAAATTGTGGCTGTTAAACTCTGCTTGTTCATTCAACAAGTTTTCGGTATATTTTTCTTTGTGTAGCATTATTTATAATCTTAACAAGCATTCCATACTTAGGCACAGTATCACAAAAAATAGCTAACTTATTCAAAAAAAAAAAAAAAAAAAAAAAACAATATTAAAATATCTTTCTCCACAAACAGCAAACTTGGATACCACTTACCTCACACAGTGAACACAAACAAGCCAATAACACAACACAGTGAAATATATAAATTACAATGTAACAGTTGCCCTGCATTTCACATAGGAAAAACTGGAAGAACCTTCCACACACGGTACAAAGAACACACCGACGCCTTTCGACTAAACCATTTTGAAAAATCTACAATAGCTAACCATATGTATATTAATAAACACAGACTTCACGACGTCCACAACAGCCTAACTGTACTTCACACAGAACCCAACAGTAAAAAACTTAATCTACTAGAACAGTTAGAAATAATGCTACACAAAGAAAAATATTACGAAAACTTGTTGAATGAACAAGCAGAGTTTAACAGCCACAATTTTTTCTACACCTTTAAAAGTTCATTTTTTCCTGAGAAATCAAATCTATAATAGTACAAACAGCTGACAACCTACAACATGCGGCTAAATAATTATTTTAATAATACCTGTGTACTAGTAATACTATATCATATTATCTTCTGTGAAACAAGAAAATCGATTACATTTAGAAGTAGAACATCTGTATGAACGAGAATCTTTGGCATGTTTACGTTCTGTTACTACAATGTACGAAAAAGTGTGCGACTATGTATGTACTACAAAATTAAAGATGTGTATTGTGTGTACCAACTGCACAACAGAAGCAGACATCATACAACTGTAAGTTAGTTTCATATTATTAACGCTGTTAAACTTATATCTACAATATACCACGTTGTAACACAAAAATGTAATATCAACAGGCAAACAACTAAAAAAAAGAAAACCTGATGTAAACCACTAAAAAGCACCTGAAGATGAGCCTCCAGGGCTCGAAATGCATGGTGCAGTAAATAAACACAACTTGTGACTGAAGGCGGTTTGTTCTTCATTTTACGAATGTAAAACAGTCACGGTCGAAACACTGGAAAACAATGGATAAAATTAAGAAAATTGTTACTGCTTATCCTACCGTTTTTAAAGAATGATGAAGCAATTCCAACTGCGTCGCGAGGGCTACTTACAACTCCTTCTCAGAAAAGAAAGCTGACTTCCCACGTTTAGGATAGACACTCGTTATAAGTTACAAAACGTGCCTCCTGTGCAACACTATTCACCCTAACGACGCTTGTTTCACTCATACCCTGCATCCCCTTTTACAGTCAACCAAATTAAAATGTGAGTACTGTTAGGTGTATTGTTTGCAGATCGCTTGAGTGATAAACTCCATACTTCTGAACTTTCAGAAATTGTGAGAGTTGAGGCGTTCAGTGCTTTGTATGACCACCGTCACTAATAATAATAATAGTGGTAACACAAAATATAATCAGCCAACTCGCTCACTTGGTGATGTGACCTCTTCGAGCCTACGTGCAACGCAGGATCCCTGCAGGTTCTTCCATTTCCGACGGTCTTCAGCGTCCCGTTGCCAGTTCTACACATACGGTGGTCAGAAACAATCTGAAAAGCTTGTGTGGGTGTTGCAGGGTATGTTGTGCTAAGAAATAATTGTTAAGAAAAAAAGTCTATACGTTGCGCCGTTTCCGCCTTAATTAGCATTGAAGGTAGCCTATCAGGCCGCTGCGCGCGGAAATTGAAGCTGCGTGCTGTTGGTCGCCAGATACAATTAGTGGCAGTTGTTTTCATGGCGTAGAAGATAGCGCACGAGACTGCTCAGATTTTGGCTCGAGTTCGGTCTTTACTACTGTCCCATGTCCAATTTTTCAATCGCTCACTTGTTCGGTTTCGGGAAACCAAACGAAAAAAAACACGTTTGGAGACACAATCTCCGGCGGTTCGCTTGCACATGGGGGCGTCCCGCCATGATTGGCTAACTTCAATGCTAATTAAATCGTCAAAACTTATGTAGTCAATATTACGGTCTTGCGAAATGATGGTAATGGTAATGATCTTTTAAAAATAATTTAGCTTCATGACCGAAACACAGTTGTACATTTCACGGCTTCCCTCCGTCTATAATGATCTACTTGTCGGCGGAGTATTACGTCCTAATCTTTCTTTCAAGCGACGCGAGCGTTGAAAGCACCATATTCTGTGTTTACGAACTCTGGTTCAAATACGGACTCCGCTTGTTATGAAATCCTTCTCTTTACGTAAAAAGCACTTTTTCACGGTGTAATTAGTATCTCAAAAAAAAAAAATGGTTCAAATGGCTCTGAGCACTATGGGACTTAACATCTATGGTCATCAGTCCCCTAGAACTTAGAACTACTTAAACCTAACTAACCTAAGGACAGCACACAACACCCAGCCATCACGAGGCAGAGAAAATCCCTGACCCCGCCGGGAATCGAACCCGGACGTGGGAAGCGAGAACGCTACCGCACGACCACGAGATGCGGGCAGTATCTCAGCATTGTAAATAATTGCATTCATTTGATGTGGAAGAAGTGGTGAATATTTTGTTCCATTAGTTCTTGATCACCAAACTTACGCAACTGTCCTGGGCTAAAATCACAAACCACTTCCTGTCTCACAGATCGAGAAAATAAAGCTGCCATTCTTGCTAACCGCAAATAAAATATATTTTAGTGATTGCAAGAAAACTGTATCTCAGTGACAGAAGAAGTGACCATGCCAGAACTGATCTAAATGGTTAAGGGAAGTAAATCAAGCCTTTGTACACTGTGGACAAGATTTTTATGAGAAGATATTTCTGTTCTGCCACTAGGATCTGAATTCAGTAGAACTGACGTGGAACATGGTTGATCAGAAACTATCATGAATAAATGTCAACAATGTCTCACTGAAAACTTCGAAGTGACTGACAAAAAGCCACATAGAAGAAGCAATTGTTGATTGTGTGGAAGAGTGAGCACATCCTAGAAACATTAAAAATTATCTCTGGCGTTGTGGAATGGAACAGAAACTTGAAAAATTTGTAATAGAGGCTGAAGGGAGCGACTGGAACAAGGCTGTTGTCCCGTGAAGCTGATCAGGATGAAGTCCTACCTAAATAGTAACAATATCTACGTACAGTACTCAATAAGAGGCATTATTATTAAGTACTATGTTTATTGTTATGACTTACAACCGCGTATTACGTATTCTTACGTTTACGCAGCGTCAGTACCGTTTTGAAGCGGGCGACATGACTTCTGTGTCTACCGACGTGTTTGCCCTTCTGTAAAGTAACTCCAGACACCATGGTCTCGCCACAAGATGTCCACTGTCAGACGGGCGAAGGGCACGTAAGGGTAAGCTTGTGATGGAGCCTAGTTGCTGGCACCTCACAGCTCACTGCTGGCACATCTCAAGTGGCTCCTCGTCGGGAGTAATTACCCTGCAGCTGATCACATGGTTAGCCGAGCGGAACAGAACTCCTTGAATGACCTAGAAGCAGCCAATCACGGCTTAAGTTCCAGGAAATGCGGCGATGGTCGCGTGGCAGAATAAAAACCAGCTTGATATCATCGCCTGACGATGATCGTAGCGAGCAGCGATTGTGGGGGTTAAATGGGCCGGTAAGACTCATGGAACACAAACCAATTCTATATTATCAGCTGACGAGGATGGTAGCGAGCAGCGATGGTGCAGGTTAAATGGGCTGATATGACTCATGGAACACAGATCAGTTCGATATCATCAGCTGACGGGGATGGTAGCGAACAGTGATGGTGCGATAAATGGGCTGGTATGACTCATGGAACACAAATCAGTTCGATATCATCAGCTGACGATGATCGTAGCGAGCAGCGATTGTGCGGGTTAAATGGGCCAGTAAGACTCATGGAACACAAACCAATTCGATATCATCAGCTGACGAGGATGGTAGCGAGCAGCGATGGTGCAGGTTAAATGGGCCGATATGACTCATGGAACACAAAACAGTTTGATATCATCAGCTGATGAGGATGGTAGCGAGCTTCGATGGTGAGGGTTAAATAGGCTGGTAAGACTCAGCGAGCTTGTTTCATCATCGCTGGGCAATGCCAGCGAGGAACGAGATGGCAGCATAAGCTGACAGACAGAGAAAAGTGTCCTTTGCGCATGCACAATACACGTACTGAAGTCCTTGCGGCAAACAACTGTGGCCACATAGCGTGATTAAGTGGACCATTGTCGGTAGTTCAGATTGTTGCCTCGGCGCCAAATGACACATACTGCATTCATCATAAGAATAAACATGATGTCAACATTACACTATGTTTTCTTCCGCGTTTAGTGGAATTTCATTGGATTTCGTTTCAAAAAGTGGAGCGGAAGTCAGGATGGCTTGAGTACAGTCAAACGATAGTAACGATGCATGTTGTGCTGTATGTTATGTGGATATCGGCGCAATGATAATAAACGGCCAACAGCTTTACCGGCGCTCGACATCACTATCCAGCCAGCTGCTCCGACTAAACTGTAGTGACATGAACAGTTGCAGTTAAGATGTAAATGGAGATGAGCAGAGAAACACTATATCTTCGAATTTTTAAACAGAATGGAATAATATACGGCGAAAGTTCGGTAATATGCTTCTTAGGGGACCAGATGGAAAACATAACACGCTCTAGTTCTTAGCAAACATTTTAGTGTAGTTAAAAATAAAAGTAATGAAAATGTCTGAATGAAACAGTGCTTCAATACGGAAGCCATTGAAAGTAAGTCACCTTCTAATCTCTAAGCTCCTTCCATATCCGGCCGGATCCGAGGAATTAATGTCAGTACTGGAACTGATGACGCTGGCCGGAGTGGCCGAGCGGTTCTAGGCGCTACAGTCTGGAACAGCGCGACCGTACGGTCGCAGGTTCGAATCCTGCCTCGGGCATGGATGTGTGTGATGTCCTTCGGTTAGTTAGGTTTAAGTGGTTCTAAGTTCTAGGGGACTGATGACCTCAGAAGTTAAGTCCCATAGTGCTCAGAGCCATTTGAACCATTTGGAACTGATAACAAGGCGACCAAGGACAGAATCCACGAAGCCATCCAAGTGCCACATTTTCTTCTCTTCTTTTATGACATTCTGTTTTGCATCTCGCCAGCGCTCTTCAGTGACGTGTGGCAAAGCTTTGTGCATTAGTTCCGTTGTGTCTGTCAGCTTAAATTTTCTGTAATTTATCTCGACAAATACCTTAACTTGGCTCCAGATCGATTCGATTGTGTTCAGTCTGCAACTGTGAAAACACGGCATTTGTCTGGCGTGATCTAAGCCGTGGAAATGGTTGTATTCCACGCTTCTACAGCGCTTATCACTCTGGCTCGTGAGAGCTCACATCTGTCCACATCGTCCAAATAAATAGTATTTGATTTTTCATGTTTGCCCTAAAAATTTAATTTTTAATATTTCTTTCATTAGAATAATCTTTATCAATTATCGTGTATAAAACATCAATAACTAAGAATTTATATTTGCAATGGAAATTGGAATTTTGTGTGTGACATGTAATGATGATTAGATACGTTTCAATTAGCATAAATTTGATGTATTTTATAATTAAATGACGTAGGTATTCGAATTGGACCGAAAAAGAAATTTAAAAAAAAAAGAATGCAGAGAGATTCAGTCCACCAATCCACTGAACAGCCGATCATATCATTCCTACACGTGTGCTACTGCGGCTGACCATTCATAGCGTTCGTGTTTGTTTACATTATGTTACTTCGGATAATGGAATGTAGTCGAATTAAGTCGGGTGATGCTGAGGGAATTAGATTAGGAAATGAGATACTTAAAGTAGTAAAGGAGTTTTGCTATTTGGGGAGCAAAATAACTGATGATGGTCGAAGTAGAGAGGATATAAAATGTAGACTGGCAATGGAAGGAAAGCGTTTCTGAAGAAGAGAAATTTGTTAACATCGAGTATAGGTTTAAGTGTCAGGAAGTCGTTTCTGAAAATATTTGAATGGAGTGTAACCATGTATGGAAGTGAAACATGGACGATAAGTAGTTTGGACAAGAAGAGAATAGAAGCTTTCGAAATGTGGTGCTACAGAAGAATGCTGAAGATTAGATGAGTAAATCACATAACTAATGATGAGGTATTGAATAGAATAGGGGAGAATAGGCGTTTGTGGCTCAACTTGACAAAAAGAAGGGGCCGGTTGGTAGGACATGTTCTGAGGCATCAAGGGATCACAAATTTAGCATTGGAGGGGAGCGTGGAGGGTAAAAATCGTAGAGGGAGACCAAGAGATGAATACACTAAGCAGATTCAGGAGGATGTAGGTTGCAGTAAGTACTGAGAGATGAAGAAGCTTGCACAGGATAGGGTAGCATGGAGAGCTGCATCAAACCAGTCTCAGTACTGAAGACCACAACAACAACAACTTCGTATAAAGTATAGTTACAAGCTGCTGTTACTTTTCCTGCTTCGTACATTGTCTCTGGCGCAATAAACGCACTGGTGGGCCACTACAACAATGCCATGTCCCTCTTCGAACTGATTTTGGACTCTTGTCGTCCTGGCTAGAACAAGAAGTCACAGATTTTGGTTACGTGCTTCGCTTGGCCGTGTTGTATCCCAGCGCTGTTGCTGATGAGTCGGAACCGTGCGGTGTGACGTAACAGTCTGCTGATTAACAGCGTCCACTTGGGCTTCAGTTAATGCGATGCGTGATGTAACCAGTGGAGGCTGGAAAAACCACTCATGGGAAGCGCAGCCTGTTTTACTGACACCCGATAGGTTGCAAGTGGTAGATGAAGGTGAACAGGTAGTCACCCTACTAGACTTCCGCAAGACTTGTGACACAGTACCACATTGAACCGATGTAAATAACACATCTTGTCCAAATGAATCTAATATCATGAATCTAATATAATGAAAAGGAGATGGAGATTCGACATACTGTAGACGAATAGTTCATTAGAGGCGGTGTACAAACTTGGGAAAGACGGCTTCAGAAGTCGGCGGCGTCCTTTCAAAAGATTCCATCCGAGCATTTGTCGTATGGAATTCAGGAAAACTAGGAAAAACTAAAGTCTGGACGACCGACCTGGATTGAAAAGCCCTCCCAAATGCGAGTCCAGTCCATTAACCATTGCGCCAGCTCGTTCAGTTTGACTAATAGATGGCTAGTGCGTTGTGGTAAACGGCGGCTGTTCAATACAGACATCTGACTTCTCGGCTAAAGGAATCTAGCAGCACTCTTAGACTGGTCGCTGACTATGCTTCGCCTATAGCAGGTGTGCTCAATCCGTCGATCGCGATCTACCGGTCGATCGCCATGGCTTTGTGAGTCGATCTTTCAAAACCTTTCTCCTAAATCTCTTAAAGTAAGCTGTTATTGACGTGTTTGTGCAAAATGAGTGCATCAAAACATAGGAAAACATATCACCTATATGGTGAGTGAGTAGAGCTTGGTACGTTGCTTGAAGATAATTGTAAACGTTTGATACGTAATGCTACTTTAGCCCAGAAGCGGATACAGAAAAACGTCAAGAGGCGGGCGCTAAAGATATCTCGAGCTACCTTTACTTTCACCGTAATAAAAAAATAATCAAGTCACATGCGAAGTTTAAGAAAGTTTTATTCAAACTTATTACACACAGTCCGCAGCTCGTGGTCGTGCGGTAGCGTTCTCGCTTCCCGCGCCCGGGTTCCCGGGTTCGATTCCCGGCGGGGTCAGGAATTTTCTCTGCCACGTGATGACTGGGTGTTGTGTGACGTCCTTAGGTTAGTTAGGGTTAAGTAGTTCTAAGTTCTAGGGGACTGATGTCCACAGAGTGCTCAGAGCAATTTGAACCACTTTTTCTCGCAGCTCGAGACACGGAAGGGGATTGCATTGTCGCCGGTTCCAAGCGAAAGTTTACGGTAAGGGAACACACGTGCTCTGCGCTGAAGAAGCCGTGTATGCTGAAAATTATGTCTCTCGCTTTCTTGTTCAGAATTTTTCGTTTACCACCACCATCAGCCGTAACGACTCGCAACGAATGTAATAAAAATTCACTAAATAACTCGCTGCGCTTAATGCTGGCAGTGGCTACGACATTCATAGCACAGCGCTGAGAATACTACTTAACACGTAGATACACAGAACAAGCATAAACTCGACCGCCATCGTTCGTGGCTCCCCACTATAGTTCCACATCATCGACGCACGTTGGCTAAGAAGGCAGAGTTGTAACTGAACGCTTCCCGGGCATATGTCTTGCGCAATAATATTATGCCGTTCCTGTCCTTGGACATTCGCACAATGTGTTAACACAGTATTATAGTGCAATAAATAGTGAGTTTGTGAGAGCAGTGCATGTACGCTGACTTAGCAAACGTCATAGGATAGTGGGCGACAGATGGCGAGGAATGTTGTATGCGCACCATACGCCCCCTGTTCCAGCTGTTGTGTAGACCTTCTAGAATGTGGTTGGCAAGTGATTTGTGTAACATGCAAAGTAGACGGGACCAGACGCCGTTCGAACGGGATATGATGGTCGGCGCGCGACGGATGAGAATTTCGATTTCGCCAGTGGTGCAGGAATCCGTATTCACACGTTCAACTGTGCCAGGGGTGTACTGTGAATGATACAATGAGGATGTCACAGCCTACAACAGACGAATTACTGGCCGTCCAGCCACCCTCGATTACCGTGACCGGCGACATCTGAGACTTCTCGTCAGTAGTAACAGAAGGGCACCAGTGCAACAAATATTGGCTTAGTTCAACACAGGACTTGCTAGATACGTCTCCCAGTGGACAATCCCTAGGAACATGGGTTCCATGGGATGTTGGAGCTGGTGCCGCACGTGAGTGACACTGTTAACCCAACACCATCGGGCACAATGACTTGCATTTGACGCCAGTCACCAGAAACGGACACAGGAACAATGGCGTAATGTGAAATGCTCGGACGAATCACGATTTCGACTGCACCGTGCCGATTGAAAACATCGTGTGTGGCGTAGACCATATGAATCGATGGATCCCGCCTGCCAAGATGTAGTCCAAGGTGGTGATATCTCTGTTATGGTCTGGGGTACATCTTCCTGGTACGCGCCTCTAGTTGTCCTGGAAGGGTCTTTGTATAGTCTGCTGTATGCTGAGTTGGTCGCGGACCATCTCCACTCATTTTTTGCCTTCCGAAACCCTGCCGATTTTGCGGTATTTCAAGATGGTAACGCGTCGCCACGTCGCTCGGGAATTGTTCCAGGTACACGCAGGGGAGATCCGACGACAGGCGGTCATCCCAGAACCCAGATTTGAACTCTGTCGAGCTCATCAGGGTGTCATGGAACGCTGGCTCCATGCCGTGGATGCTGCACCCAGGAACAGGCCAGAATTGGCTGCCGCTGCGCAAACGATTTGGTGTCGGCAGCTTCCAGAAGAGTTCCAGGGACTTTTGCAGCTGGAACAGCACTATCTGGCAGCCTTGCGCGATCGTGATATAGAATAGAAATCTGCGCGCGAAATCTCTAAAACGGCTGATTCGTGAATGTGCACAGACCCTCGTTCTGTTTCCGTTTCATTGAATGTTTTGATGTCCATTGTTTGCTGCTATTGTCAAGGAGAATGAAAATTACGTTTTCGGATTACCTCATATTTCATTATAATAGACTACTACTATTAAAAGGACAGTCAAATCCAAAGGTGGTTGAATTAATTTGAGAAATTTCTGACTGAAGAAAATGTAAGAGTGAAAACTGAGGAAGGAGGGGCAAACGAAGGATTAACGATGGATATAAGTAGAGATGAAGTCGAACGGGCAGTTGAAAAGATGAAAAACGGGAAGGCAGTTGGCCCAGACCAGATCCCCGTTGAGGTATGGAAGTGTCTCGGTAAAACGGGAATTGAGCTCCTTTGGGATTTAATGAAGAAGATTTGGCGACAGAAGGAGATGGCAGACGAGTGGAGAACTAGTGTACTGATCCCAATATTTAAGGGAAAGGTGATGTGCAGGACTGCAGTAACTATAAAGGTATTAAACTGATGGCACACACCATGAAAATTTGGGAAAGAGTTATAGAAGCAAGATTACGTAAGGAGACTGTGGTGTGTGAAGAACAGTTTGGGTTCATGCCTGGAAGAGGAACGACTTACGCAATACATGCTTTAAGGCGGATACTGGAGATACACGGGGAGCTACAAGCCGATCTACATATGGCTTTCATTGATTTGGAGAAAGCATATGACAGAGTCCCAAGGGACGAAATATGGAGAAGCATGAGAGAGCAGTGCGTGCCAGAGAAGTGTGTGATGTTAGTGAAGAAAATGTACAGAGGAGCAATGACACAGCTGAGAAGTGGTGTGGGCATGACAAAGGAGTTTCCAGTAAAAGTAGGGTTACATAAAGGGTCTGCGCTTAGTCCCTGATTATGGATGTGCTGGTGAAAGATGTGAAGAAGGAAGCACCGTGGAATATGATGTTTGCCGATGATGTGGCTCTTTGTGAGCAGAGCATCGACAGACTTGAGGAAAAGCTGGAGAATTGGAGGAAGGCACTAGAAGAAAATTAGCAGGACAAAGTCAGAATATTTAGCACTGAAGGATGTGCAGATTAGGTCTTGCAAGATCCAGGTTGATGAGCTGAAATCGGTCTGCAAATTTAAATACTTGGGATAGTACATACAGAGGGATGGAGGACTGGAAAGCGAGATACAACACCGAATAAATTGCGGTTGGAACAACTGGAGGAAAATGAGTGTAGTGTTGTGTGACAAGAAGATGAGGGAAAGTGTACAAATCGGTAGTAAGACCAGCTATGATATACGGGGCAGAGACATGGCCAATCACAGTAGCCCAGGAAAGGAAGATGGAAGTGGCGGAAATGAGGATGCTGAGGTGGATGTGTGGGGTAACAAGGAAGGACAGGATTAGAAATAAATTTGTTAGAGGAGCTGTGAATGTGGGACCCATGGGGAAAAAGATACAAGAGAACAGACTAAGGTGGTACGGATACTTACAGAGAAAAGGGGAAGAGTATATCGGAAACAGAGTTGGAGATATAAAGATTGAAGGAGCGAGAAGGAGAGGAAGACCGAAGATGACGTGGAAGGATAAGATATCCGGGGACCTAAGGGAGAAAGGATGGAAGAAGGAAGAGGCAATGTATAGAGAACTATGGAGGAGAAGGATTCAGAAGAGCAACGCCGACCCTACGTGACGTGGGACAAGGCGACGATAAAGAAAGAAAAAGAAAGAAATTAAAAGAACAGTCAATTATTTTTTAGCCATGACTATGTACACTACTGGCCGTTAAAACTGCAACAGCATGAAGACTCGATACAACACGACAGATGGGCATGAATATGTTTAGGCTGATGATCAACATTCCAGCACAGTCCCATAAAGCAGATAGGAGTAACGTCATAGACATACTGTATATAAGGAAACATCTCCTGAAGAAGGGAACTGTATACCCATTATGTTGTACGTAATGAATTAAAGAAATAATCTACAAAAAGTAACAGCTACGTGCATGTTAAGAAATATAATTCGTTATTTAGCTGACGGAGCTCTGTCTGCATGCCACGTGGGGCGGGACTAAATAACAAGTTTCGTATGGGCAGTAGGATTGGCAGCAGCTTTGCAGTAGAAACGAGGAAAAGACCTTGACAGGCGTGACCCAGTGCTGCCTGCTGAAAGTGACCCTGGCGTTCTTATCGTCGTCAGCTTGTATCGCGTACTGCCTAGCCGCTGATGCCAGTACCAGCCCATTACGTGGCGCTTCCTAGCCTGTTTCGCTTCTCGCACTAACGTTTATCTTGTTTCACACATACACAAGTATTCTAATGACATAGAGATGGTGCCAATATCGTCGCCATGTTGGAGTTCTGTGCAGGCTTCGGAGTTTTTTTTTTTGTTTGTTTATTTAGTGATACGTGAGATACGTTAATTCGGCTCCGTAACTAAGTTCGCTAACGACCTTCAGGTAGTGCCAGTCGACTTGAAGGTACCAGGGTCAGACTTTGACAGTAGATGAAATTTTAATCATGCGTATTTGGTCACAAAGGGGATGAAATATTGTGATGTAAAGTTTCTGATCACCAGAGCGTGCATCAGTGCCCTACATACAATAGGTAGTCGAATGTTGCTATTTGACACTGGTAGACTATATGACAGTCCTGGTTGCACGTTGTCCACCTCGGTTACTTTCACAAACATCAGTCATAGTACATTTACAACACTATAACCGACTACATAAGCACTCAGAATCAATCATCTTGCGACACAGGTAAAGGGACGAGAAGACGACGGCCATACCACAATATATCGTTGCTCTGCGAATATTCGTGAAGATAGGTCAACTTTTTTGTGCAAACATTGCCTGGAAGCCTTTACGCCCTTAAAAGGTGCCGCATCAATTTATGCACATACAACTTCGGTGTACGCCATCTAAAGTGGATTTGCACTGTTTAGTAGGTAACCAGCATATGTAAATAGATGTGCTTTTGTGAACATGTTTGAATTGTGTTAAAAGCATCTGTGAGCGATATATATGTGGACACGGCCTTTTGGACAAGATGCTGTGTGATTTTAAATATTTTACCGATGACAAACGTTTATAGCGTGCTGACTTTTTTATCCATCTGAGATCTTATGCAAGAGGTCAGCGTAAATGTAAAATGCTTTACTAAAATAAAAAAAAATAAAAATGAGACCTGACGATAACAGCTAAGACTGTTGAAACCGGCTGTCTTTAATAATAACATTATTTTGTGCGACCCCCTCTTTAGTTTTGAATGCTGCTTTTGAGTTTTTTAGGGTCTTACAGTATCTTCATGCATTCTTGGTCTCCCACTGAGGCAAGAAATTCGACCAAAATTATGCCTTTTCTGTCCAAAAACACTGTCGCCATAATTTTTTTTTTTTTGCCCGAAACTGTAGTTTTAAACTTATTGGCAGATGAGGATTTGGTGTGACGCCATTGTAACGAGTATCCTTTTGGCTCAGGCGTGTGATGGGCCACCCACATTTCACTTTGTCACAGCAGAAAATCCTCGTTCCAGTTCGAGGCGGTAACGGTCTCGTATAAGAGGGTTCTGGAGAGCTGTGGAGACATCGCAGAAATTTCGTCCGGCCTTCACGAACAGTTTCCTCGATTTTTTGCACCAACTCATCAGTCAACAAGGAAGGCCTTCCAGTCCTGTGTTTCGTCATAAACATTTGTTCTGCCTCCACTAAACTTTCTCCACCACTTAAGAACACTGGTTATGTTCAAAACGTCTTAACCGTAAACCGTTTTGATTCTCGCAAAAACTTCGATACGTGTTATTACTTTCGCGAGTGGGAAGCGGATCACTGCACGTGGCTCGCTCTTGGCGGGATTTCTTAACCGGGATCTATCACGCCACCCTCCTCTCACACTCTCTCTCTCTCTCTCTCTCTCTCTCTCTCTCTCTCCATCTGCCACTCAGTGTCGCCAACCCTCAAAAAACAAAAAAAACAAAAACCATAGCCCGTTACAGCCACGGAACACTTACTTTCTGAACATGCCTTGTAACTGGACCCAGGCAGGAAAAGCTTGACACGTCGCTTTCGAATGTTCTTATTCGTGTCTTAAATAATAACCCGCGACACAGATAGTTGTTAACGCGGGGTTTTATGATCGTGTGTACTGCGAGTCTGCGACAGCTTGACCGCGGGCCAAATACTACAGCACGGAGTCTCGAAGATTACCGGCCGGTGTGGGCGTGCGGTTCTAGGCGCTTCAGTCTGGAACCGCGTGACCGCTACGATCGCAGGTTCGAATCCTGCCTCGGGCATGGATGTGTGTGATGTCCTCAGGTTAGTTAGGTTTAAGTAGTTCTACGTTCTAGGACTGATGACCACAGATGTTAAGTCCCATAGTGCTCAGAGCCATTTGAACCATTTTTGGAGTCTGGAAGATTGGTTGCAATACATAAAACTGCAAGTAGTCCAAAAAAACAAATCAATGTGTTTACATTAAATAAATTGTTTGCGCTGTTAAAGAATTTCCACAAGTCATTAATTCTCCTATTTATCAGCCTAATGCGTTACCTGTCACACATACACACATTTCTAAGAGAACACACTGAACACAGACTTAAGAGATTTTACTCTCGAAAAAGGAAAGAAGATTCGGAGATGAAGTCGCGTCCACGACGCGACTTTATTAGTGAGGAAAAGCACGGATTGAGAGGTGAAGATGGGAAGAGATATCGTCCGTGTCTTTTTTGGAAGAAGTAATCCCGGCATTATACGATGTATGGAAAGTTAAATCTGTGTTGACAGAGAGGAATTTCAGAAGCGCGTCGCAATGAACCACCGCCTGATTGAAATACAACAACAGCTTCTGTCGACACCATCTCCATAGAGTTCACGTGTTACCATCACCACACCATGGAATAGAGTGAATACAGAAGGGAAACTCAGCTGAAATCCATAAGCCAAAATTTAGTGCGCTAGCGCGAAGTCTGCCACATTTAAGCCGAGTAAATAGCTGTGTTTGAAGATAAAGACGAATGGATACGTTTTATTATGTGCATCTAAGCCGCTGGGCTTAGCTAAAGTAAATAGCTGTTTGATTTACTGTTAAAATTGGAAATTTATAATGAGCATTAGTAAGAGAAAAGACCATATAGGAAAGTAACGAGTGGTTCCCACAAAGCGGCTGCCAGCATTACATGAGAAAAATTAGTTTTCAGATTTTCTTTCTGTAAACAATAAAAGCTCATGCGTTAGATTCCGGTTGAAAACGTGATAATTTCAGCACTGATACAAACAGTGAAATCCCAGCAGTGTCCTAGCAGCTGTTTTTTGTTGGAAGTGAAGTTGATTTATCAGCTCACATTCCCAGAAAAGGAAAATTAAGGGGTAAAATAAAATTGCTGCAACGAGAAAAAACGATGTTTACAAAATAAAGTAGGTCATTGGCATCTGAAGCTAAAAGCAATGCCAATTCACAGCTTGCACACGTGAAGAGCAATTGAGCAAGCTCATGTGATAAGTTTTTAACTGAAGATTTATCAAACGTTGTTTCATTATAGTTTCATTTCGTAAAAGTTTTGGATTACGCTGTTAGACTAGTTCCGTTTCGAGAGAATGTTCGTTTCGAGCCGTAGTAGTAAGCAGCCATCGTTTCGCGTTTATTCTGTTTCAATATGGCGTCGAGCGCAACGCATGACTTCATACTTCCCGTACGACCATTGCACTAGTGTACCGTGAATATCAGGGATCCGGTAAAACATCAAATCTTCGACATCGCTGCGGCCGCGGAAAGATCCTGCAAGAACGGCGGGACCAACGACGACTGAAGAGAATCGTTGAACGCGACAGAAGTGCAACTCTTCCGCAGATTGCTGCAGATTTCAATGCTCGGTCATCAACAAGTGTCAGCGTGCGAACCATTCAACGAAACATTATCGATATGGGCTTTCGGAGCCGAAGGCTCACTCGTGTACCCTTGATGACTGCACGACACAAAGCGTTACACCTCGCCTGGGCCCGTCAACACCGACATTGGACTGTTGATGACTGGAAACATGTTCCCTGGTCGGACGAGTCCCGTTTCAAGTTTTATCGAGCTGATATACGTGTACGAGTGTGGAGAAAATCTCATGAATCCATGGCTCCAGAATGTCAGCAGGAGACTGTTCAAGCTGGTGGAGACTCTGTAATGGTGTGGGGTGTGTGCAGTTGGAGAGATATGACACTGAAAGGTGACACGTACATAGGCATCCGGTCTGATCACCTGCATGCATTATGTCCATTGTGCATTCCAATGGACTTGGGCAATTCCAGCAGGACAATGCGACACTCCACGCGTGCTGAATTACTACAGAAGGGCTCCAGTAACACTCTTCTGGGTTTAAACACTTCCACTGGCCACCAAACTCCCCAGATGTCTGGGATGCCTTGCAACGTGTTGTTCAAGAAGAGATCTCCACCCCTCCCCCCCCCCCCTCCCCCTCGTACTCTTGCGGATTTATGGACATCCGTGCAGGATTCATGGCGTCAATTCCCTCCAGCACTAAGTCAGACATTATGCGAGCCCGTGCCCTGGCGTATCGCGGCATTTCTGCGTGCTCGCGGGGAGCTAACACGATATTATGCAGGTGTACCAGTTTCTTTGGCTCTTCTGTGTAAAATATACCAGGTATAGT
Organism: Schistocerca serialis cubense; assembly: GCF_023864345.2. Lineage (NCBI taxonomy): Eukaryota > Metazoa > Arthropoda > Insecta > Orthoptera > Acrididae > Schistocerca > Schistocerca serialis. Next base: position 308,344,186 of record NC_064646.1, on the reverse strand, counting down.
AAAGTCGTTGTTCATAAATCAAGTTATGAACTGTCTGCACAGTTCTGTTCGAAGACGTGCAAAGGCCAGGCTTCTGAACCTCTAATGGGACCACGCGCTGTTAAACACTTCGGAATTGAAACTGAATACGCAATGACAGTTGACTTACTTATTGACTTACACTTCCAACGCTCGAAAAACGTTTCTACTGTGCGGTCTGATACCGTGTGTGAAAATACGCCTTTAGTAGTACAGACCATATTTTTCTCTTCACTCCGTAAACAGAAACAAAAGTGGAGAAAATTAACGATGCACAATGTCTGTGTAGTTGGAGATTTTGATGTTCCGTATGAGATTTAGATGTTCCGTATATCACGTTTCGCAGATGTCAAGATGACTCTTGGACGACAGAAACACTCTCATCTCTGTCCATCCTAGTTAATGTTCAGTCTCTAAGCCTGAAGTGCGCGACGATTAAGCAATAAAGGGCTCTTCGATCCCAAGTCGCGTCATGTACCTGGGAAGTAAGGTAGCCAATTAGCTCATCATTCTCCTGCCTGTGAGTGCTTATTGATCGTGTCACACACGAGGTACAGTTTTGTGCAGCACCGCTGCGTGATCTTTCATTATGTATGTTTAACGTAGAACGTGCGTCTAAACATGCACGGTCAAAACTACAACGACTCAGACGAATGTCGTAGAAACTCTCCATTTCAAGTTACAAACCTTCGACACATACATTTCTTCATAGTTAAATACCGTAAATGAGGCGAGTGAGAAATTAGGTTGTGCTGCTACAGGTTCGTTCTGTGGAAAGCGAGGTCAGTCCTGACGTAAATGCAGCTGCCCGAACTCGGCTCTGCATTCGTGGAAGCGACTACGAGAACGTTCGTCTGTACGGCTAATGGTGGCCGGTCCGTAGGTCACGTCATATGTTGCCTGTCCTCATACTGCGATAAAATTTTTGTTATTACCGTTCACGAAGTGCGAGTATAAATATTTCAGGCAAATTATGGCGAAAAGCGCGTGGTTTTGATGTACACTTGTCAAGAGCTAAAGTGGTGTTAGCTGTAGTTCCATTACGTATCACCAGTGGCGCTACTTCAGTGAAGGTGGCCGTTAGCATAGGTTTAATCTTTTGGATAAAAATAAACATAATTTCTCTTCTGGGGTGGCGGCACGGCCGCACTTGCCCCCGAGAAGGAGGTAATATCAGCGTATGCCCCAGTACACTCCAGTGACGCGCTGTCACATGCTACCCACCACTGCTCGCGGCTGAATGAAGTAGAACAAGTAATGTCATATGAGGAGCGTCCGCAGCTACTGAACGGCATGATGAATGAAAAATACCACTGACAGCTGGTAAAACTTGGTTGCAAGTGACCACACTACGGATTTCAGGCTAACAGCCGCATCTTCAGCTACAACAAAAATTATTAAATAAATCCATCATAGGTGAACACAACGTTCTTAGTCTAGGTATTGCCATTCTAAGAATAATGTCAATATTTGTGAAAACGTCATCTTCCACCATGAAACACTGACAGCCAAACGGTAGTGTAGTTTTACCAGCAGAGGTGTTTTCGTTCATCAAGTAGAACGAGAGTAGCAACAAACAATACAACAGCTGTGTCTGTCGATTCGTCGTCTGCTGTTTCAGTCGCGAATGATAATGCCGCTTGTTCGTTCGAATCTCTGCCGACTGATTTGATTATATCTTCAGTTCCCTCATCCGTCAAAGTATCTCTCCTCCAGTGGTCATTACAAACTTCCTTGCGTGACGTACGGCCTTTCTAGTTGCCTAATCACATACTAGTAAAAATTAATGTCATTGGAATAACAGCGAACTGACTGCGTGGCCTAGTGGTTAGCATTGCAGGATAGCAACGTCTAAATCCCTTATTCGATTCCTACTGACTTTTCTAGTGGTTTTTCTCTGGTTGAAAGGCCTGGGAGAAGGTCATGCTGTGAAAAGCCACTTGAATAGAAAAGCAACGAAATTGACACTCAAGTCGCCCACGTAGCATTATGTCGAAGGCTAGCATCAGGCTAGATGACACATGACGATTAATTACTAACAGCACAAGCATCAGCCGTATCTTTTCGTTGTTTTAATGAGGCGATGATTTACAGCTCTAGAGAAATGTTGAAAACTGAAGATGTACATTGTGTTTTTCGTCACAGCTATAACACTTAATGCAGTACAAGAAACTTTGGTATTTATCATCACGAGACTTATCACCACGTGATCTGCATTGACAATAGCATTCTCATTTATATATAAGGAGGTTAATACAAATTATTGCATTTATTTCATATGTTGTCTTACTCTAAATTCAGGACTAAGCGTTTCAGTTTCTTGGGATTATTCCCTCGTGCAATAGTGAATAATATAATTCGTATCGGCTCTGTGTCTTGATAAAACGTTTTGTACTTTGTGCGCATGGATTGTTGTTTCATTATTTCCGTAGATTTTGGTATTTTAATTATTTGTTTGTTATGTACACTTATGAGCATTCTGAAAGGGGTTGAAGGTTTTGTGCACAAACAAATAATGAGAATGGTATGTTAAATAACGTGGCATCTTTAAAAATAGTTTTACTTGTTTTGCATATGGTTTAGTTAACATTTGTTGGTTTGTCATGATGTGTTGTTCCAATTTTCAAAGTGTTTCCGTTCTTTCAGCGTTGTACCATGTTCATGACAAAATGGTCGTGAGGCAAATTATTTGTTAATATTTTTTGGCCAGTTGGGTTGTTAAAGACTTCCGTAGACAATTATGTGATGTTTCCACTTGTTCTTTTGTATGTATTGTATGATGATGTAAAATAACCTACTTCATTGTATACAATTTTTAGTAAGTTATGACGTGAGTCAAATTCAAAATGTTCGTCTTCATGCTTATTCTCTATACTTTGTCATTCTATCAATAATGTTGAGGTACCATATCTATATACCGTTGATTATGTGAACTTTGACAAGATGTGAACTCTCTTTGGGGTGGTGTAGAATTTCTTCCCGCCTGCCAGCATCTTTCCCTACGTGTTGTGTAAAGAAGAGCGCGTATTAGTTCAATTCTGCGAAGTTTTTCGTCACGAGAATTATAAGACGTTAAATTTTTGATTTATATTTCAATTTTGACAGGAGGATTTATAACGATTACCTTGTATCACAGGTGATTACGATGTAAAAATGTTAAGTTCCAAATACGTTACCTGCTTTGTTTACTTTTTTCACGATTATTTCGGTGACGACACATCGTGCCGTATTTTCGTTTTTCACTATGTCCACACACCAAATAATGATCTGCGAACAACTGAAACCGGTTTTGTAATAAATTTTGGAGTGATGCAGCTGAGTATTCAACGCTTTTTTCGGGATAGCGAAATGCTAGACATATTACGACTACGAATCTTATTCGTTGCAAGATTTCGGACCATGTCTATATCAGATCTACTTAGAACGGCAGCAGCGGAAATAGAACAATATTCTTACGTAATTGTATCAGTGAAATAGAGAGACGGTTGCTGCTCCTTAATTAACGTTAAGAGTTCGGCTTTCGCTGTCCCAACATGATTTCAAATTTGTAAGTTCATTTATAGACGATAGTCCGAAGTTTTCATTGCGGTTATAGAGAAGCGATCACGACACAAGATTCTACATTTGCAACAATTAAACGTTGCCTAGCATTGTTGTGTGACAGTTACAGCGCAGTGTGCATGAATCCACGGTTTGTGTAAATAACTAGCCGGCCGCTTTAAAACGAATGCTTGGTTTTGCGAGTCCTCACATAATAACTTTTTCCTTGTGGCACCATTTAAAATGTAATCCCCCGCGAGCAGCTTTTCTCAGAGATTCTTTGCTAGTTTGCGAGCGCAGATATGTAGGACAAAAGCTTTGAAATTTTTACGTAGATGATATTGTCTTACATTGTTCTCAACGTCTCAGAAATTATTTGATATCATATTTATGTATACCATCAGTGGAATACTTGTTGCGTGGGTTTTATATATTCTGCTCCATGTGGCATCGTGCCCCTCCTTTCGTAAATTGCACTCCATTGACTTAAATTTTGCTCGTCAACATCTGCTTGTGCATTCCATCCCCTCTTATGTGGACACTATTAAATCGTTCTGGTTCTGTTAGTAGAATCAATGACTCAAGAAAGTTATCACTGCTTCCCTACTCGCAGTGCGGGGTAACAACGTGCTCTGCTTTGGACTGGAACATGACTGTACCTATATAATCGAATGACCTAGTTGGTTGCCGCTGCGCCTGAGTTACCAGTTCGCCTTGCCAAGAAGGCGGGTAATATGTATAGTTCTAATTAGTCGTGTGCAAACAGCATCTGGTGCGGATTAGTTGCTGACGAAACAAAAATATATCCCATTTGTGTACCAATGCTATTTTCTAGATACCCGCTGTGATAGTAACGGCGGACGACGGCAGTTAACAACGGCCAATTGCGCTCGCGCATTCAAAACGTGACGTCACGCCACTGCGCGGAAGCGGAATTTTGCTGTAATCAGTAGCGAGCCAGGGTGTGAATCGGACGTTGAAAGAAGCCAAGACCCCCCCTTGAAAATGTCTTCCGCAGATGGGGACGGAACGTTGGATTTTATGATGAAATCCTTTCGACCACGGCACAATAGACCAGAACATTTTATTAATTGTTATTTCGTCTTGTCTAAATTGGATTATTTTCTGTTGTACAAATTCCTCCTTTACTGCAGTTTTCTTAATTAGTCCAGTGTTTTTCAATTTCACGCTTTTCATGTGATATGAAGGACAGCACATACCGTTCAGCGTTGAGGGAAAATTTACTGTGTTCGTGTCGGAGAAGAGGGGAATTCTCATAGTAATGGTGAAAACTCAAATTCGGGCTGGGTATGCTGCTCTAGCACATAATCTGAAAATTGACGTGTAGCTTCGTGGTCTGGTTGAATGGACATAGTATCGTTTACGGAACAACCGTCTACCTCGCCAGGAGAGAGAAAAGGAAGCCCAAAAATGTCTTAAGGGAGTATGAAGTGTCACCCTGGCCAATATATTTCTTTACATGACCAGAAGATTGTATTTTGTGAAATAATGTCTGGCCTTTCAGATATGTGTAAGTACACTGGTGTCCAAAATTAAAGCAACAACCGAGCGAGGTGGCGCAGTGGTTAGACACTGGACTCGCATTCTGGAGGACGACGGTTCAGTCCTGCGTCCGGCCATCCTGATTTAGGTTTTCCGTGATTTCCCTAAATCGCTCCAGGCAAATGCCGGGATGGTTCCTTTCAAAGGGCACAACCGACTTCCTTCCCCGTCCTTCCCTAATCCGCTGAAACCGATGACCTCGCTGTCTGGTCTCCTTCCCCAAAACAACCAACCAACCAACCAAAGCAACAAACTGAAATTTTGCAATGTTGCGCTTATTTTGCCACAGAACGATATAAATAGATGACAGTACAGTAGAAACAATGTAAAGAATACAGAACGTAAACAACTCTACATATGTAGCGATAGACAAAAATGTTCTTCGTTTTTTCCTCCCTAACGGATTTGCACACACATTCCGGCAACTGGTTAATGTGCTCAGCATGGGGGTGAACACCTCTGGCAGCAATACAGGCCTGACAACGTCCGGGCATGCTATGAATGATGTCAGTCTCACGTTGAGACGATAACGCACAGTCTTCCAGCGGCGCTGCTCGCAAGTCTTGGAGAGTGGTTGGTGGCTGCTGACATGATGCAACCCGTCTCACTAGGGCATCCCAGACATGCTCTATGGCACTGAAATCAGGTGAGCGAACAGGCCACCCCCTGCGAGCAACATCCATCTTTTTCAGCCGGCCGTGGTGGTCGAGCGGTTCTAGGCGCTACAGTCTGGAACCGCGCGACCGCTACAGTCGCAGGTTCGAATCCTGCCTCGGGCATGGATGTGTGTGCTGTCCTTAGGTTAGTTAGGTTTAAGTAGTTCTAAGCTCTAGGGGAATGGTGACCTCAGAAGTTAAGTCCCATAGTGCTCAGAGCCATTTGAACCATTTTTTTTTAAGAATTTTGCTTGGTCATTCGCACAACTATTCAACCGCCTTATGTTTCAGAGACTTGCTTACCTTCTGCCTGAGGAGAGACTGGACACTGTCAGTTTCATATTTGTGAGAAGTATGGTCTTCACGACTCGTACCTGTTACATCAGTCTTCAGATGTGCTTTGCAAGTCATTTTAAAGCATGGCCATTGTTAAATTCGCCACTAGTTCGATGGAAACGAAACAAATGGTTCAAATGGCTCGAAGCACTATGGTACTTAACATCTGAGGTCATCAGTCCCCTAGACTTAGAACTACTTATACCTAACTAACCTAAGGACATCACACACATCCATACCCGAGGCAGGATTCGAACCTGCGACCGCAGCAGCAGCGCGGTTCCGGACTGAAGCGTCTAGAACCGGTCAGTCGCAGCTGCCGGAGGAAACGAAACTTCTACCCCTCTATCACATTGCTTTCCCTTTTCACTGGACATCGGTGAAGGCCCAGTCCACACTCCACTGAGCTAACCAAGGCCGTGCACGCGACTAATATGTTTACGGTTAGCCGTGTATCCGCTGCTCGGATGTTTATCACGAGTACCTCCAGTGGCTCCATCCGCAACTGCCCTGTAACCACGAAATCCAGGAAGTCCTTACCATCTCCAAGAGAACGTGGGTATTCTCTATACGAGCAACTCACTATTCGTAAACAGTTTACGGAAACCAGAGTTATAAAGCAACTCAAAGACTGATGTAGCGCTCGGTACTGCTAGAGTAGCTGGTCTGAGACATTGTGTACTGAGAAACTGAATTGCCGACTTCGTGCAGCTGCTTAGACAGGCGTTACATGGAGCACCAAGTAGATGTACGACGTAGACGCAGTGATGTAATTCGAGCCAAAGCAAACGGGCTGTGAGTTGCTGTTTGCGGTATGGAAGCCTGTCGCTGCATCGGGCGTTCCCCGTAGCAACACGATTAGCCGCTGGACTATGAACTCGGGAGACAAAAAAGAAAGCAGCTGGTATCTCCGAGATAGAACGCTAGCCAGCATCCGAGGACCAGCGTATTGTCTGACAGGCTACAGCGTCCTCTGCGATTTAATCTCAATTGCAGCGCAGCAAATACTGTTCGCTACGCACGCTGCCACAATCAAGCTGCTGTGGGTATGTGTGTGTTTTAAGGAATGGTTACTCTTTAATTAACTTAAATGATTGTTAAATTTTGTATGTTGACGGAAAGGAAATATTATGACCATGAAGCACCAGCCGCTAATTAGGATGCTGTGTGAAGGTATTCATCACGTAATGAGGTTTAAATGATAGAACGTTCATTCCACGCGGAGCGGCTACCTGTCATGAACATCATTATATGACCAACACGGACGCGAAAACACTCTTGGATTTGTTGTGGCATTGAAATTAACAGCCTTCGAACAGAAGCGAGAGTCCTCGCCGTACACCACAGAAACTCACTCACAACGGAAGGGGCTGACGTGTGTTACCGATTTTGATCAAGCTTTACAAGGACGTCTTAAACTGAAAATAAAGAGATAACTGTTCGGGCTTTTTGTTAGACATTCCCCAGCTTTTGGAAAAAATCGAGATCAGAGTTGAAGGAAAATCATATTTACAATACTGTACATCGAAAGATCGTCTAAAAACAGTTTTTTTTAGCATAATATGGTGTCCAAATTTAATAATGTTCGAGTCAATGTTTCTATGTTTTAATGCGGTAGCTTGGGTACCTGTCATTCTACGTTGCACGTGCATAGCACGGCGAGGTTCGGCTGGCCAGTCACGGCATTAGACTACCAATCTGCGGGTCCGCGTTCGTTCTTAGTCGTGGCGTTTTTTTTCATTAAGTATTTTTGGGTGTAACTGATATTACAGTGATAATAGGCAAACATTCTTTTCCTTTTTTGAGTGAAATTTCGGACAATATCATTAATAAATAAATATTTGGCACAGTATCCCTCAGAAGGACAGTAAACAACTCTGTCAACAAATGTCAAGCCAAATAATTGGTTGCGTAAGGATCAGAGCTGGACCAACAAGTTACTGCCTTGCTGAGTGTGTGAAGTTCTTTCTCTTGAATAAATCATCTAATTTTTCAGCAATCGTATCCATTTTGTTTGTCTGTACAATTACATCTTATCTACCGATTTCCGTCCCATCCGGATAATTCCTTCGTGTTTTTTGTCTTCAAGTGTATAAACAAAAGAAAACATCATTAGTAGCGGAAAAAGTTGCTTCATAAACAAAGCCATGTATTTAACTTAATATTTACTTCTGAACGTTAGGTACGTATTTTAACCTGCTTACTATAGGATTCTCTGCCATCTGTTTCGTTTTTGCTCTGTAAGGGTGAGACATCTTGAATAAAGGGGAGTACATAGAAAAAGAACTATCACCTAATACAGAACACATATCTAGAATTTACTACATATTAAACAGATGCCATTTAGGGCGTTTTGTGTGCCTTAGGTTGCTGCACATGATAAAAGAAGGAAGACAGATTAGATACCCTGAAAACGGGTCAGGGCGTTGGTACAAAGACGAACAGTTGGCTTTCATCTGCTGCGTTATCTTCCGCAGAAAGATTACACTCGCAAAGGCGCGTAGAATATTTTTACAGCTGATGACGTTATCACAGAGGTCCGCTGAATATGAAGATGCAGCTTGAAATACCTACGTACATCACCTGTCGTTTATCTTGTAGACATATCTATGGTTCTCATTTTAATAAAGCTTTACTTGAATTATCTATGCATGGGCAGAACATCGGGGCATTTTCAGTATCAGGTCATACATTTATCTACGTATTTGATGTGAGTTGCTTTATTTCAGCAAAAATGTGTACGAATACATGTTACTTTTGTTCTTTTGTTGTACTGTTAGCCTATCTAATATTTAGTCTGTTTCTAATACCCAATATGTGCAGTGTACGTGGGTTTTAAATGTTTTGTTAGATTTTGCGAAGAAAATCCAGCCAGACGAAATACGAGTGGAACGTGCAGTGTGCAAATATAAGGGGCATTCAAACAGAAACGAGCCGGAGGCATAATTACAGAAACCAGTCTCTGTATGTTAGAAGTATTGACCCTGGCTGTTGAGACACTTGTCCCGCTGTGACACAAGGCGGTGAATGGCAGTCTCATAAAATTCCCGGGGCTGCGATGTTAACCATACAGCTGGATGTCGTCGTGCGAGGTGAATCGTTTGCCCCTCAGAGCCTTTTTAAGGGAACCAAGATAGCCCCTTTCTGATGGCGTAATCCTGCAGCACGGGACAACAGTGAATGCCCAGCGTTACTCGCAAACATTGACCACCCTTCGCCAAGCGATCAAATCAAAACAACCAGGCAGTCTCACTCGTGGGGTCATTCTGCTCCACGACAATACAAAGCCTCATACGTCCAACACAGTCGCGGCACTCCTGAAGAAATTCAAATAGGAGGTTCTCGGCCACCCTCCGTACAGTCCGGACCTCTCTCGCTGTGATTACGCCATTTTTGGACCCCTTAAAAAGGCTCTGAGGGGCAAACGATTCACCACGGACGACGACGTCCAGCTGTACGTGCGGAACTGGTTAACACCGCAGCCCCGGGGTATTTTACGAGACAGTCATTCACCGCCTTGTGTCACAGTGGGACAAGTGTCTCTACAGCCAGGGTCAATACTTCTAACGTACCGATGCTGGTTTCTGTAATTATGCCTCCTGCTCGTTTCTTTTTGCCTTATAAAAATACTTCCCGCTTCCAACTTAGCGAACATTCAGAAGATGTATCAGTGTAATCCCATCTTTTTCCAAGATTATGCAACTATCATTTAATTTTGCGCGTCCACATTACAAGACATTCATTGAGAATTTGGCTTGGGTACTAGCATTACCATTTGCTCATGTACAGGGTTTTTCTGTTTTTATACATGTAAGATGAATTTATTCTCTTATCATACATGGAATATTTTCCATCCTCTAGATTAACTTTCATTTGGCGACTAAAGTCCGAATCCGGTTATCAGAGGTTGTAACTTGGCGGTAGTTCTTCGTTTGGCACAGCAGTGGACGCTGATTCTTGTCCTGGAGTCTTTTAGTTCTCTTTGAGAAGTAGTGTCGTTATTAAGAAATTTGCTGTGAATGGAGACTGTATCCAGATGATTTAGGGTTTGGTTGCTTCTGGTACTGCACAAAAATTGCTAGAGTGTCCGTTGTCGGTGAAAGAGTATAGCTAATGGGCTAGAGCAGTGAATACTCTTTCGTGACAGTTAATTTTTGGATGAGTTTGTTTCCGGTATACACTTTGCTTCTTGTTAAGGCGCGTACACACCAGTCCAACGAACAACGGAGACTGGATTCAATCGACTGTTGGTCGCCAATGCATTGGCTCTCGGCTGTCATCCACGCCAAACGCTTAGCGCCAAGGGATTCGGTCATGTGGAATCGCAGTTGGCTCTGATGACTTGACGACGGTGGTCCGGTTTTGTTATTGTTATAAATTAGCGTTTAATTACAGTTTATTACAATTTTACCGATCGATATTATGAGAAAATAAGAGGATTTAGCGGTTCTCGCATGTGCATCATTTTTTTTACTGCAAGAAGCTGATCATAAAAAAGAAGAAGGAACGATGCAGATGGACGAAGTTTCTTTTAAAAAGTAGGAATCGATGTGGCGGGACATTAACTTTTACTGTGTCTTAGCTGCAACAAAAGTATTTTATTACTGTGTCTTAGTTGCAACAGGAGTATTTTATCCCAGTGCAAACCTGAGGTACATATCTGTGAATATTCAATGTTTCATCATGAGCAAATGCTGCCAACTGTGGGGCGTCACTGAAAATATCAGGAAGCGTGTGCAGCAGTGCGCATCAACTTCTGACCACCGGAGTATACCGGTGTCGTTGGTTCGCTATACTCCACTGTATAACTGAATATTGTTATTTTGCGTGATAATTATTTAATGATATTTTACTATTTACTAAAATAGAGAATATTTCGTAACTAGTTATTTTAGTCCATAAAATGAAGCCAAGTGTACAAAGTATGTTGCGAAAACGGGTACATATTTTTGTATATATTTTGCATCTATAATCATTGTTAAAATATAAGCTAAGAACATTACCTCAATAAGAAAAATTTTCCCTCCCTCATACAAAATTCAGGTCTGAAAGGGTTAAAGCTGAATTGGAATATGGGCTTTTTCATAATTTTTTTCCTAATGAAACCTACATATTTCAAATTGTTATTGAATTGTGTCGACCCTAAAACTTCCGAAGATAACACCTCTTTTAGGAGAGCTGCAGCTGCAATAGGAAGTTAATAGTCACTCCAGGTCTGTTTGTTTCTCTTTGTCGTACACGGCAAAAAGATGTCAATAAAGACTGCAGTTATTTCACATCGGGCGTATCAGTTTCTAATAGCTGAGTTATTTCCCTCCTGTCTAATCTTTTCGATTTGTTTTTATAAGCCGGCCGGGGTGGTCGAGCAGTTCTAGGCGCTGCAGTCTGGAACCCGGTCGCAAGTTCGAATCCTGCCTCGGGCATGGATGAGTGTGATGTCCTTAGGTTAGTTAGGTTTAAGAAGTTCTAAGTTCTAGGGGACTCATAAGTTAAGTCCCATAGTGCTCAGAGCCATTTGAACCATTTTTTGTTTTTACAATCGCCGTTCGTAAGGCCCCCATAACATTCGCGTTCACGCTACAACTCGTGTCACATTTCATGCTTTCCATTTACACTCCATACTCCAGCATTTTTAGACACAATAAGTACGCACCCTTAGCGAGGGCATGCATTGCTCCAGGGAAAACAGCGACTGTTGAAATTTTTCAGGTCAGCCATTAAGTCGTACTCGGTACGTTTGTTGACCGGCTTCGCTCCTTAACAGCCAATTACTGTACTTTAAATTGTAAACGCCAGAGTTCCTTACGATACTCTTGTCAAAGAGCGAAACCGGTCAATAAAACATACTAAGTGCGACTTGTAGCTGTCCTGAAAAACTTACGGACGCCGTTCAACAGATGCTGCAAATCGCTACTGAACCAACGAACATTCGACCCGATTCCCAAGGCCAACCGAACACCAGTGATTTGACGTCACAGCCAGCGGGCAGAACCGCAACCAAGGCCAACCGCTTCGTTGGCTCCGATTTGCCGGCCGAAAACACTACGCAAATCTCGACCAATGGAGCGATTGGCTGCCGCCCGTTCGCCTTCGTTGGCCCATTGTGCACGCGCGTTAGAGCTTATATACGGTTCGATGTATTCGGCGGCCTGGTGGTTTCGTGATAATGCACTTGCGAAGAGAGAAGGGGGGGGGGGGGGCTAGGTATTAACTACTCCTCAGTGACGGGAGAAATTAAAGTCAGATCACAAACTGGATAAGAATGGGAAAGAAAATCTGCCGTATTCTTTTCAAAGAAAACATCCCCACATTCGCAGCAAAAGTTTATGGAAGCTACAAAAAACTCTTAACTCAGATTGGCCAGAAGGGGATTTGAACCTAGCTCCTCCAGAACGCACGTCCGGCGTCGTTTTAGTAGCTCAACGCCTCATTAACACTGAAGCGCCAATGAAACTGGTATAGGCATGCGTATTCAAATATAGAGATATGTAAACAGGCAGAATACGGCGCTGCGGTCGGCAACGCCTATATAAGAAAACAACTGTCTGGTGCAGTTATTAGATCGGTTATTACTGCTACAATGGCAGGTTATCAAGACTTAAGTGAGTTTCAACGTGGCTTTACAGTCGGTGTACGAGCGATGGGACACAACATCTCTTAGGTAGCGACGAAGTGGGGATTTTCCGGTACGCCCATTTCACGAGTGTACCGTGAATATCAGGAGTCCGGTAAAACATCAAATCTACTGACCCGGAAAAAAGATCTTGCAAGAACGGGACCGACGACGACTGAACAGAATCGTTCAACGTGACAGAATTGTAACCTTTCTGAAAATTGCTGCAGATTTCAAAGCTGGGCGATCAGCAAGTATCAGCGTGCGAACGTTTCAACGAAACATCATCGATATGGGCTTTCGGAGCCGAAGGCCCATTCGTGTACCCTTGACAACGGCACGACACATAGCTTCCCCTGGCCTCGTCTGGGCCCGTCAGCACCGACATTGGACTGTTGATGGCTGAAAGAGGTTGCCTGGTCGGACGAGTCTCGTTTAAAATTATATCGAACGGATGGACGTGTACGGGTATGAAGACAACCTCATGAATCCATGGACGCTGCCTGTCAGCAGGGGACTGTTCAAGCTGGTGTGGGGTGTGTGCAGTTGGAGTCATGTGGGACTCCTGATACATTTAGATACGACTCTGACAGGTGACACGTACGTAAGCATCCTGTCTGATCACCTACATCCATTCATGTCCATCTACATCTACATCTACATCCATACTCCGCAAGCCACCTGACGGTGTGTGGCGGAGGGTACCTTGGGTACCTCTACCGGTTCTCCCTTCTATTCCAGTCTCGTATTGTTCGCGGAAAGAAGGATTGTCGGTATGCCTCTGTGTGGGCTCTAAACTCTCTGATTTTATCCTCATGGTCTCTACGCGAGATATACGTAGGAGGGAGCAATATACTGCTTGACTCTTTGGTGAAGGTATGTTCTAAACTTCAACAAAAGCCCGTACCGAGCTACTGAGCGTCTCTCCTGCAGAGTCTTTCACTCGAGTTTATCTATCATCTCCGTAACGCTTTCGCGATTACTAAATGATCCTGTAACGAAGCGCCCTGCTATCCGTTGAATCTTCTCTCTCTCTTCTATCAAGCCTATCTGGTACAGATCCCACACTGCTTAGCAGTATTCAAGCAGTGGGCGAACAAGCGTACTGTAACCTACTTCATTTGTTTTCGGATTGCATTTCCTTAGGATTCTTCCAATGAATCTCAGTCTGACATCTGCTTTACCGACGATCAGTTTTAGATGATCATTCCATTTTAAATCACTCCTAATGCGTACTCCCAGATAATTTATGGAATTAACTGCTTCCAGTTGCTGACCTGCTATATTGTAGCTAAATGATAAGGGATCTTTCTTTCTATGTATTCGCAGCACATTACACTTGTCTACATTGAGATTCAGTTGCCATTCCCTGCACCATGCGTCAATTCGCTGTATATCCCCCTGCACAATTTTCCATTGTTACAACCTCTCGATATACCACAGCATCATGCGCAAAAAGCCTCAGTGAACTTCCGATGTCATCCACAAGGTCATTTATGTATATTGTGAATAGCAACGGTCCTACGACACTCCCCTGCGGCACAGCTGAAATCACTCTTACTTCGGAAGACTTCTCTCCATTGAGAATGACATGCTGTGTTCTGTTATCTAGGAACTCTTCAATCCAACCACACAATTTGTCCGATAGTCCATATGCTCTTACTTTGTTCATTAAAGCCGGCCGAAGTGGCCGTGCGGTTAAAGGCGCTGCAGTTTGGAACCGTAAGACCGCTACGGTCGCAGGTTCGAATCCTGCCTCGGGCATGGATGTTTGTGGTGTCCTTAGGTTAGTTAGGTTTAACTAGTTCTAAGTTCTAGGGGACTAATGACCTCAGCAGTTGAGTCCCATAGTGCTCAGAGCCATTTGAACCATTTTGTTCATTAAACGACTTTGGGGAACTGTATCTAACGCCTTGCGGAAGTCAAGAAACACGGCATCTACCTAGGAACCCGTGTCTATGGCACTCTGAGTCTCATTGCGCATTCCGATGGACTTGGGCAATTCCAGCAGGACAATGCGAAAACCCCTCACGTCCGGAATTGCTATAGAGTGGCTCCAGTAATACTCTTCAAAGTTTAAACACTTCCGCTGGCCACCAAACTCTCCAGACATGAACATTATTGAGCATTTCTGGGATTCCTTGCAACTTGCTGTTCATAAGAGATTTCCACCCCCTCGGACTCTTACTGATTTATGGACAGCCCTGCAGGATTAATGGTGTCAGTTCCTTCCGACACTACTTCAGACATTAATCCAGTCCATGCCATGTCGTGTTGCGGCACTTCTGCGTGCTACACGATATTAAGCAGGTGTACCAGTTTCTTTGGCTCTTTAGTGTAAATCAGCCGTATTAAACACTTCGCTCCTCGTAGAGAAATCAAGGATATGCCGGATGTGCGGCAGTAGGATCTGCGGGCTGGAACGAGGAAGCTGCCGGGCCAGTTGTTGGCTTGTACAGTTCCTGGTGCCGCAGGAAGCTCCCGCAGCGAGCCCCAGCAGAAGAGACGCTGTTTTTCCGCAGTTCGCACACATCGCTGCGCCGTCTTCTATACCGAAGGCGCATCAGTTCCGTACGCAGATGACGTCATTCACAGTGACGTTCACTGGCTACGGGGCCAGTAGCCCCGCGCGAGCAGCGGCCGTTCCGGGTCGCTAGTTTGCAATATTTCCAGTAACAATTCATCTTCCTCACCTTGTGAACGCAATCTGGAAAATGGATATGTTGCATTACAATCACATCGGTGGTGTACCGGACTTCGAGTCTGCTGCGGTTTTCTGCTGATACTTTCGTGCTGTCAAGTGTACATTAGAGCTGGCAAAAAAGAAGTGATAGAAATAACCGGTTCTGAGAAGTAGCAATGTAATAATCTCTTATCTGTTACTGTCTGCTATTGTCCGCCCCCCGGTAGCTGAGTGGTGCCGGCATGGTAGCTCAGCGTGTTCGGTCAGAGGGTTAGCAGGCCTCTGTAATAAAAAACTGAGTTAAACCGATCAACAACGAACTTAAACGGATGCCTTACGACGTCCGCCCCGAGCAGATGCAACGAACGAAAGCGAGCAAAATGAGATAAAAAAAAGTGGTCAGCGCGACAGACTGTCAATCCTAAGGGCCCGGTTTCGATTCCCGGTTGGGTCGGAGATTTTCTCCGCTCAGGGACTGGGTGATGTGTTGTCCTAAATCATCATCATTTCATCCCCATCGACGCGCAAGTCGCCGAAGTGGCGTCAAATCGAAAGACTTGCAGCAGGCGAGCGGTCTACCCGACGGGAGGCCCTAGTCACACGCCATTATTATTACTGTCTGCTATTTTAATAACTGCCAATAGTGTGTGGCTCCTTCTGTTTATCGAAGTGCATACTAGGCTTTCGAACCATCAGATATCTGACCACTGATAAATGAACAGAGCTGAGGGGCGGACCGTCTGTAAGGTATTCTATGGCACTCCGTCTTCAGGCCACAAGTGGCTCATCGGTACCATCCGACCGCCGTATCATCCTCAGCTGAGGATGCGGATAGGAGGGGCGTGTGGTCAGCACACCGCTCTCCCGGTCGTTATGATGGTTTTCTTTGACCGGAGCCGCTACTATTCGGTCGAGTAGCTCCTCAATTGGCATCACGAGGCTGAATGCACCCCGAAAAATGGCAACAAGGCATGGCGGCTGGATGGTCACCCATCCAAGTGCCGGCCACGCCCGACAGCGCTTAAGTTCGGTGATCTCACGGGAACCGGTGTATCCACTGTGGCAAAAGGCCGTTGCCCTAAGGTATTCTATAGCTCATGTAAATAACTTGTCAGATGGCACGCCATCTGTTTACCGAAGTGTGTACCTTGCTTTCGTGCTATCTAACTGCGTTGAGTGATCATAAGGAATTTATGCAACTATCGAAATAGCTGTCAGTATATGAGAGTAAGTTATTTTTCTGTAGCAGGTATAAGGGCCAGACTGCTCGCTATCAATGGAAATAACAGTCAGCAGATGAGATAGCCTGTAAATTGTTTTTGTGTGGCAGATACTTTTCGCTCACAGTTTCTTTTCTCTGGGAGGTAACTTTGATATTGATAACTATGTATGGTCTCGAGTAGGTAGTAGCAGACGATCATGTTTCCAGAGAATATAGATATTGGCGGGAAAAAAGCATTTTCGTACTTCTACGGAAATAACCACCAGCCGTCAGGGCTTTCCACAGAGTTAATTTCAAATTAACTTCCCAGTGAACTAGAAGCTTGAAACTTTCAACATAGCTCAGAAGCGGATGATTGTGCAGTACGTATTAAGTCTCTTACGTGTCTCATGTGTGGCGGAGGGTAGTTTGTTTTTCTGTCTGTTATTTCGCACAAATTGATTTACAGACTCGAAACTTTCAATACCGCTCATAACCGGATGACAGTGCAGTATGAACTCGCTTTCTTGTCTGGTGTGTGGCGGAGGATAATTTTTGTTGGTTGGTTGGTTGGTTGATGAGGGGGAGGGGACCAAACAGCGAGGTCATCGGTCGCAGAGTAACTTTTGTACCTCTGCTATTTCCCCTTTTTTCTGCTCCAGTAGAATGTTTCGCGATTTAATGTAATAGGAAGCAATATATTGACTTAGATGAGGAGATACTGAAGTTTACCAGATGTCTCTATCGCAACTCATTAAAACGTATGAAATTGATTGAAAAATTCCACAAACACACAGGACTAAAAAGCAGAAAATCCTTATTTAAATAGAAACTTTTTAATGTAGCATGTTTTTAAAACGGACTAAAAAGTGTAAAATAATTTCTCACAGCCCCATACAGATAGCCTTCAGAATTTGTGCTTGTGAATTTTATTAGCCGTGCGGGGTAGCCGCGCGGTCTTGGGCGTCTTGTCAGGGTCCGTGCGGCTCCCACGTCGGAGGTTCGAGTCCTCCCTCGGTCATGGGTGTGTGTGTTGTCCATAGCGTAAGTTAGTTTAAGTTTGATTAAGTAGTGTGTAAGCTTAGGGACCGTAGACCTCAGCAGTTTGGTCCCATAAGACCTTACCACAAATTTCCAATTTTATTAGCTATGACAATACGAAAAATATGGGGCGCATGCAGAAGATAATACTAAGGAGCGTACAGAGTAGCTGTCGATCACAAAAATCACACATTTAATATCATTCGCAATGGAATAAAATTATTGGTGACTTTGTTGAAATATTTATGCATCCGTCATCTATCACTTGAGCCCCACGTTTTTCTTTTTATTTTTACAAGTATTGTTATGGCTAGTAAAAATTCACAAGAACAAATTTAGAGGACTATGTGTAAGGGGTTAGGAATCTGTATGGGGCTAGGAGAAATTATTTTATACTTTTTAGTTCGTTTTAAAAACGTGTTGTAAATAATTCTAAACGTAAGAGATGAAGTCACGGAAGACTTGGAGAAATGTAATTAGTTATTCTCACAGTAAAAAATTAAGACTGCCGGTAGCTAAAGAAATTTTGCAGAAATCTAGCAGTTTTTCAAACTTCCCATAAAGCTTTATTCTCAGTTTTATCAAATAAAATATCATGTGCTAGAGTAAGCGAATATATCAAATTACGTTTATTTTTGTGTTGTATTTCGTGGCCCTTCAGTTATTGCAATAAGTGAGCAGCTTCGTTGCCTGCAGTATTCAACTTGTATATTAGTACAGACTTGCAAAAGCACGTCTTTAACATTTCACTTGAAATAGTGCTGTGGCAAAATTGCGTAAACTTTCTGCACCAGCTTCGATAATTTCTGATAGCGACTGATTACTTATGTACATCTAACATGAAACTCCGATAACTCATCAAACATCAACTGAAATGTAGTGGACAGTTACTCAGCTAAGGTTATGAAGCGATTCAGCTGAGATTCCTGCCAGGTCGCAATACCCGCAGTTTTAATTATACTCATCAACTAAACTGTTGGATTTCACCTACCTAGTTACTTAACTGTTCTCCCGCGTGGCGAATTCTGTAGTAAAAATAACTGCCAAAAGTAACTAGCATAAGAAAATAACTTTAACGGTGATACGTATACTCCTAATAACTGTTTGGCCCACCTGTTGTGTACATGTCACTCGGTTTGGGTCACTCACTAGCGTTAGTGAGTGACCGGGTCCGGTGTCACGTCCCTTTCAGTTCGTCCATGGATAACTATTATTAGCCGGCCGAAGTAGCCGTGTGGTTAAAGGCGCTGCAGTCTGGAACCGCAAGACCGCTACGGTCGCAGGTTCGAATCCTGCCTCGGGCATGGATGTTTGTGATGTCCTTAGGTTAGTTAGGTTTAACTAGTTCTAAGTTCTAGGGGACTAATGACCTCAGCAGTTGAGTCCCATAGTGCTCAGAGCCATTTGAACCATTTGAACTATTATTAGAAATGACTCCATTAACCCTGTGTAATAAATTTTATGGGTACATGAAACTGTTCCTTCGTTGACGGAATCTGCCTGGACGGTGGCAGTGAACGCGTGCATGTGATGTGGCACTCACGTGCTGCGATATTCACGGGAGAGACAGTACAGCAACGCACCAGCTGAACACAGCTGCAAGGGAAGGCGTGACCCCAACATAACGAGTACAGTTGCCTGCAGCGGCTCAGGCTTCCATTTTCCCGAGGCGGCCTTGCCGGCCGTCTGCTTCACGGCAGCTGCGGTGTTACGTAACTTAATGCGCACGCCGTGGATAAACGGCATCACTTCTGCTACTCCAGAGACAATTTGGTTTTAACATCCCGTCAACATCGAGACAGAGTTCAAGCCCGGATAGGGAAGGATGGGGGCAGAAAGTTGCTACGTTTTTTTCACAAGAACCATTCTAACATCCACCGTAATCGATTTATGGAAAGCACCGAAAATCTACAGGGTGATTCAAAAAGAATACCACAACTTTAGGAATTTAAAACTCTGCAACGACAAAAGGCAGAGCTAAGCACTATCTGTCGGCGAATTAAGGGAGCTATAAAGTTTCATTTAGTTGTACATTTGTTCGCTTGAGGCGCTGTTGACTAGGCGTCAGCGTCAGTTGATGCTAAGATGGCGACCGCTCAACAGAAAGCTTTTTGTGTTATTGAGTACGGCAGAAGTGAATCGACGACAGTTGTTCAGCGTGCATTTCGAACGAAGTATGGTGTTAAACCTCCTGATAGGTGGTGTATTAAACGTTGGTATAAACAGTTTACAGAGAATGGGTGTTTGTGCAAAGGGAAAAGTTCTGGACGGCCGAGAACGAGTGATGAAAATGTAGCACGCATCCAGCAAGCATTTGTTCGCAGCCCAGGAAAATCGACTCGCAGAGCTAGCAGAGAGCTCGAACAAGAAGCACATCAATTCATATTTCAGCAGGATGGAGCGCCACCACATTGGCACTTATCTGTCCGTAACTACCCGAGGCGATGGATCGGCCGCCAGACAGAGCACTTCATCACTGGCCTCCAAGAAGCTCTGATCTTACCCCCTGCGATTTTTTCTTATGGGGGTATGTTAAGGATATGATGTTTTGGCCACCTCTCCCAGCCACCATTGATGATTTGAAACGAGAAATAACAGCAGCTATCCAAACTGTTACGCCTGATATGCTACAGAGAGTATGGAACGAGTTGGAGTATCGGGTTGATATTGCTCGAGTGTCTGGAGGGGGCCATATTGAACATCTCTGAACTTGTTTTTGAGTGAAAAAAAAACTTTTTAAATACTCTTTGTAATGATGTATAACAGAAGGTTATATTATGTTTCTTTCATTAAATACACATTTTTAAAGTTGTGGTATTCTTTTTGAATCACCCTGTAAATCGCGAGAGCCGAATGGGATCTCGTACACCAGTGCTCACGAATGCCAGACCTTTTGTGCCAGCCACTGCTGTATCTCGCGTGGTTTTTTATTTCTCTTGTATTGTTAATCCACAAAACTTTTGAGGCATATGGCAGCTATTGTTTTACTCTTGCAAGGTTTTCAGGTAGAAGAATTCCTTTTGTAATTCAACAAAACAGTGGTCAAAACAAGGGCAGATTAAAAGGGTTGATGACGATGAGGTCCCATACTCAGAGGATCGTAGGGAACGATGCGCGAGACCCGCCCCAAAACTCAGTTAAAATCAAACGGTAATTTTTGTAATCTGTGCCGAAGTTAAGTCTTGTTCAGTGGATTTAGTCATTTAATTCAGTATTCCAGGATTCCCAAATCCTGCGCAGTAAAAGTAGGGCTACAGATCTCCTCCCAAACGACAGAGTTCTTCTGCACGAAATTCAACATACTGAATTTAAACACAAAATATGGCAAAATAAACAGAGTAACACATTTTAAACACCTAGGGTAAGTGAGTCTAACCGACAGGAAAGGAGAAAATCACGCAAAACACCACGTTACTGAAGTTGAAGAGAGCCTTCTACAAAACACAGGGTATTTACAACAAAAAACGTCTGTCCACCTCCATCAATATTCGTCACTACAATACTGTAATCAAACCTGAGGTGGTATACGGTTGCGAAACACTGACTCTACACACCAAGGGCGACCTAGAGAAAATCCTCACAGAGGAAAGAAAAATTATCAGGAAAATTATTGGACCAAAACTCACAGACGAAGGATACAGGCTTCACTCCAGAGACACCACAGAGAAGAAATTGTCCAATCTCGCAGCGGTCATTAGAAAATGCGACTAAAATTTTACGGCTACATTGGCAGACTTGCACAGACCAGACTCAACAAGAGAATACTCACATACATACAGAGGCTCAAAACCACTACACCTTGGATGGCACAAGTCCAAATTGATCTGGAAAAGGCACAGGTAGATTCAACGGACATCATGGACAAAAGCGTCTATGGACAGGAAAGACACAAATGGGACGTAATGTCAGAGAAGACAGCACTTAAGGCCCAAAGACCCAAGAGGACCGAAGAAAGGAAGAGGGCCTTTAGCGAACGAATAAAAGAGTACTGGAAGAACAGAAAGACCAAACAGTAATACATGGTTTGCATGTTCTGATAACGGCCTGTAATATACAGGGTAGTCCATTGACAGTGACCGGGCCAAATATCTCACGAAATAAGCATCAAACGAAAAAATTACAAAGAACGAAACACGTCTAGCTTGAAGGGGGAAACCAGATGGCGCTATGGTTGGCCCGCTAGATGGCGCTGCCATAGGTCAATTGCATTTTTTTAAATACGGAAGGCGAACTACTCGCTGTTGAGAGGAATGTCGTTACACATATTTCCAAATGCATTGAGGTTGGCGGATATCATTGTGAGCATTTATTGCATTAATGTGGTATTTACAGGTAATCACGCTATAACAGCATACGTTCTCAGAACTGATAAGTTCACAGAGGTACATGTATCACATTGGAACAACCGAAATAAAATGTTCAAATGCACCTACGTTCTGTATTTTATTTTAAAAAACCTACCTGTTACCAACTGTTCGTCTAAAATTGTGAGCCATATGTTTGTGACTATTACAACGCCATCTATCGCAAGCGAAAAAAGAGGTCCAACTAAAACATTCATATTTCTTCATGTACCGCACGAATATGTAATAAAAAAATGGGGTTCCTATTTTTAAAAAAACGCAGTTGATATCCGTTTGACCTTTGGCAGCGCCATCTAGCAGGCCAACCATAGCGCCATCTGGTTTCCCCCTTCGAGATAGACAAGTTTCGTTCTTTGTAGTTTTTTCGTTTTACGCTTATTTCGTGAGAGATTTGGCCTGGTCACGATCAATGGACCACCCTGTATATACGTTTTCCTCAGGAACTGTTCAAGAGATTTCTACAACATTTTCTTTGTTTAATCTCTTTGCAACTTGAATTTATCGAATAGGACAATTTTCATCATTTTGAAATTGTGATTCTGTAAATATAATATAAAATTGTCTCAATCTCAGCTTACACTCACAGTTTTAAAATTTACTCTTGCGGCAGCATTTATTGGGTTTATAGAAATAAGTAAACAAATTTCATAATTCTAGCTTCTATAGATTCTGAGAAAATCACGGTTTTTCAGGAACTGCAATTTAAAGTTCAACCCAACGTTTTTTCGTATGGCATCTTTTCAGAGGGCCCCAGATTTGTGCTCAGGGTCCTCTTTCCCTTTAAGGCTTCTCTTCTAGTTTCCTGTTTTCTGCCTTCTTTCCTTTACCGGATCTTCAACTCACTTTTCAACTGTAGAGATTTCCCATCTCAAAGCGCATTCTCTCTAATACCTCCATCCTGCCTACATTCCCATATATAAATACAAAAGCTGCATCGCAAGTTGGAATTCTGACAACTGTAACAGATGAAAATGTAGTTTTGGGGCATCGTTTCCGTGTGAGTGAATTTAGAGGCCCATTTCGATTCTTGGTTGTGCCATGAACACACATTTTTAGAAGTTCAGTATTCACAGCCTTTTAGATGTGCAATAATTATCGAACTATTAAAATAGCACTAATAGTCTTGCCTACTACGAGTAAGCAAATGAAACGTTCCACCCTTTACTGTATTAAACTTTTGATAGGGTAGAATTCACCCACAGTAAAGCGAATTCTTTATTTACCTCGGTTTTAGATAGCAATGAGATGCGTACAGCCGATATTGCAACTTTTTTGTGCCGTTAACGTTTCTTTAATTTTTCACGTATCAGTATCATTCTTAGCTTGTCGCTATTTAGTCCATTCTGGACGTTCCATCGCAGCTGTTCCACGCTGCAAACGTACTAGTCCCCGAGCTTGGAACATACTCTTTCCTTCGTTAACGGTTCAAATTATACAAACGTGACACGCTGTAGAGAAGTGAAAAATTCAAAATTTAGATTCAGTTTTGTGTATAGTTCCATGTGTTATTCAACAATAAATGAAAGACTGAAATCTAGTTATTTTTGTGTGGTATTGTTCTGGAAGAGACGAAAGTGACAAAATTGCACAGCGCAATACTTGTGGTCAAACAGTTTCACAACTACTGTGAGTAACCGGAGAAAAACATCCGGAGCTAAGGCATCGAACAATAAGTTAGTCAACTCACATACAAAGTGCTGTCGTAAAGCGAACTGTTTCGCTGACTTCACTGGCACGGCCTATGTGGCACCAATTAAAAAGCTAAAAGGTTTGCGGAACGTATTACCTGATTGGAAATGGAATTTTGTAATATATTATTCGTAATTAATAGTTTAACTCATCCCTCCCGATCAGAGACTCCAGACTGGGTTTTTTCGCAGTTTTGGGGAAATTTATTTGGAAGAACTTTTGGAGAAATGGAAATCTTGAGGAAATTTTTTTGGAGCAAAATCTCGGTACAGTGAAAATTGGAAAGTATTTTATTTTCCTAGCGTCACTACTAATTCCATCTCTGATATTTTAGTTCGAACGACACAGTTTCTTAGATATCCACTAGACGTCACTCTCTCTTCAAATCAGTCGATATATCTTTTCTTTTGTGGAAGACGTATACAGGTTCACCAGGCTGATACCTCTCCGTGACATCACATCTCCAGTTTCGGCCGTTTAGGATGTCTATCGACTTTCGTGTTCGTATCGACTTCTGAGAACAAGCCATAATGGATTTCGTCGTTTTAGTTGAAGCTTGTATTTGATGGGTTTTATGTTGTAACGTATGTCCTATGAATGCATGGTGATCTCTCGAAAACGCGTCGTCCTTGATATAATTTGTTGTCATTAAACGTAAGGTAATGACAGATCGGCGGTTTAGAGGCTTCAGGAAGTGTAAGTAAGAAACACAGGCACAGATTTTATACGTTTACTGCAGGGTAATGCACAGAGGCGTCCAGTTGCGAAGTTCGATAATGGAAAATCAATAAAACTATGAAAAAAGTGCGAAGCAAGCAAATGTGGCAGTTTTTTCATGTTTGCGGTCATGCTATTCTTTTTATTTACAATTTAAAAATTTTGGTTTGTAATACAAAATTCAATCTCTCAAAGCTGCCAACACCGATGGCAAATAATAGTTTAAAGGACTGGATAGGTTTAACATATTTGGGGGGAAAGTTGCCGAAATGGGAATTATTTTGCCTGCTATGGAGGAATTTCGGAAACTCAATCTGGAAACGCTGTTGCTAAGGTTCCCTTTGTGCTCACCGGAAAAACTTACAACAGGTGTCTCTCCCATAAGGGCCCAGGAACTGCTCGCGACCAATGTGTACATTTCCGAGCAACGTGGTTGCGGGCGTCATATGAGCCGCTAGGCTCCAGATTGCAAGCGCACTCTTTACAAACGCGACACTCATTTTGTCCAAAGCTTTCTCTCAATTAAGTCTTACTATAAAACACATCGAACTCTTTCTCCCTAGTTCTCCACGCTACTCTATCCCGTACAAGCCGCTTCATCTCCGAATAACTAATTCAAACGTCTTCTAATGTCAGTTGTTCACTGTCCGGATGTTTCCATATGTGGCACCAGTTTTGGGAGCTCATTATTTTTATCAACTTGTAAATCAGTTCGGACACGTCTTATACTTTCTGATCCTTATTGTACAGTTGAAAATGGGCTGACTCCTTTTACACGTAAATTAATTTTCAATCAAATGGCATTAAACTGCTCAAAATAAGAGAACGGCACGGCATTGTATTTTAGACGTTTGAACGAAACATTTACTGTACATTACCTGTTGTTCGAAAAGCTCAGTGAACAAAATTATGCCCCATACTAAGTTGACTTAGGTTTTCATCAACATTTACCAACATATCATAAACTAGATTTAATTCATATCAACGTCACCTGTGTTTCAGATCGAGAAGTGTTCATCTTGCCCTTGCAAACTTCCTCGTGAGGCAAGGCTCAGCCGCATTCCACTGCACATTGGTGAGTTCTGTTATTTACAGCAGAAGTGTAGCAAATAATGATAAAAATGTCTTCGACTGATGTGTCGCCTGCGGTGTGGCCGAGCGGTTCTAGGCACTTCAGTATGGAACCGCGCGACCGCTACGGCCGCAAGTTCGAATCCTGCCTCGGGCATGGATGTGTGTGGTGTCCTTAGGTTAGTTAGGTTTAAGTAGTTCTAAGTTCTAGGGTACTGATGACTTCAGATGTTAAGTCCCATAGTGCTCAGAGCCATTTGAACCATTTTTTGATGTGTCAGCAGCTGTAGGCAGCGGATACAAGGTAGGACTTTATACTAGATATACAAAGACATACAGCTGCACGTGTAAAATTTACACACTTTACGGTATTCACACGCAGCCTCAAGTTGTCAGCGGCAACGGTAATCCACCTGTAGCATTTACAAGTGTTCGTGTAACTGCTTACTGCCCTTGGTTCGGCTTATTAGTCGCTTCTAGTAACTGATGATGGTGGCGCCAGCAACGATGGTAATCTTCCAGTATTTGTAACGTCTTCCGCCGAATCGTTGCTTGCGCCGATTTAATGAAGGGGCGCGGAAGGATACTATTTTCCCCCTTGAGGGCGGGGCCATTAGTGGCTACCTCTCCAGCGTCACCGGTCTGTTTTGCGCCGAGTGACTTAGATTTCGGACACGATTCCAGCTTCGTGTGCGGTCGGCGTAAACACTGCCGATACTGCAGTTGTACTCATATCTTTTCTCCCGATTGATCCGAGATTGCAGAAAAACAGTGCGAGCTCACCTTGATGAAAACATTTTGTTTTTGTTGTTTTTTTTTAATTCCCGAATTATTTTAATGAGCAACAGTTACCTATCAGAAACTTTTCTTAATTTTAAATACCTGAACTCTAGACAGACTGTCAGTCTGCAAAAGAGTTTGTGCACAAAACACTTGTACCGCGTATACCTGAATACTGCTCAAATATGTAGGACATATCATGCTGCTCAGAAAACTCCACAACCGGCATTCAGGCCAGAAACTATGCTTGTTCTTGAGCCTCTAAGTATCGATTCCACATGATGGTGTGGATAAAATTAGGCAAATGACGGATCATACAGACGCGTACAGCAGCTGCTTTTCCCATGGTCCATCCATGTATGGAACAGGAAGTAACCTGAATATATGACACAACAGCAAACATCGTCTACCACAGAATTCACAATGATTTTCAGAGTATATATGTAAATGTAGAAAAATATGTTCGACTGCAAAAATGTGTTTTGCAACGTGGCAATAGGTAAGGATACAAGTGGAAACAGCTGAACAGAACTTAAGAAAATGAGATTTTAGGGAAAAAACTAAGCAGTAGGGCTAATGGTTTGTTTAAATGAGATGTCGATTCGCGCCCTGTTTGGTGAATCAGAGCTGGCAAAGTAATAGTGTGTAATTGTACTGCAATTAACCAGGACTTGTGAAACAGTAACTTTCCCATTTTATTCTGAGTATACGATGCTCAACAGTTTTATATAAAAATATGTGAAAAGCTGCAACAGCTGCCCCAGACTTTGAACGAAAGCGGTAGATCGCAGTAAAGGACGTGGATGATTACATATTTCAAGTTACAGCTGATGAAGATCGCGATATCGTCATAGATAATACTTGCAAAGATGTGCCAATGAAACTTCGTGACCCGTACACAAACATGTAATTTCTATTTCAGTAGCACGCAATACAGTTCTACTATGAAATATACCCAAGTTTACCTGGTTTCTGTATCCCCTTCGAGTTAATCATGATTGTACCGCCACTTTGCCCGGAATTGCTGTCGCCCTTGTCGGGTTATATGTTGCTGTGGCGTGCGTACTGTAAGACCTTCGGTACACACACCATCAGATTATTTGACTTGTCGCTCTAACGAAGTAGGCGAGTGTCAGCAATATGTCTCGTGGTCTTATCGTGGCGTGTTTATTTTCTGCCGTTAGGCCAGACGATAGAAATGCCACTGGCACGCTTAGAGTAGCAGATTGACGGCGACCAACTTTAAACAGAACTTGATTAATTTTCACACACATTTATTAAAATAATAACAAGCATAAAAATTACTTAACTTGTTTCTAGATGCTATTTACAATTGACTCTCTGAAGTTCCTTTGGTATTGGTACGTTAATCTTATTCTCACATATAGCTCTGATACTTGACAAAAGCGTCTATACATTTATCTTCATGGCTATGTACAGAATATGGTAATCTTATTAGGCGCAGACTGGAACTTGACTATAGACTGGTACAGACAAATGCAGTCTAAGGCAGACTAATGCAGACTGACTAATCGGAGGTCTGTACACTCGTTATAATACCTCGCGCGTTCATGTATCACTGCGCGAGTGTGATCCGCGAGGAGAAAAGGTTCTACGTTAGCAGCAATCTCATTGGCTGCGTTACATATTAATACGCGGATCGGCGGAAGCAGAATTTGGTCGGTCTCTATGACAGCGCCATCTCGTAGTGCGGAGACGGACGAGCGCTGCGCCAGCGCTGCTGCCTAGCGGGGCGCGCTCTAGTGGGAAAGTTGTGTACGCGCTGACTACGCGGAACTATATACACAACAGTTGTCAATGTCGATCACAACATGTTGTGCGATACATTACAGAGCACACCGGAATATACAGGGTGATTCAAAAAGAATACCACAACTTTAAAAATGTGTATTTAATGAAAGAAACATAATATAACCTTCTATTATACATCATTACAAAGAGTATTTAAAAAGGTTTTTTTCACTCAAAAACAAGTTCAGAGATGTTCAATATGGCCCCCTCCAGACACTCGAGCAATATCAATCCGATACTCCAACTCGTTCCACACTCTCTGTAGCATATCAGGCGTAACAGTTTGGATAGCTGCTGTTATTTCTCGTTTCAAATCATCAATGGTGGCTGGGAGAGGTGGCCGAAACACCATATCCTTAACATACCCCCATAAGAAAAAATCGCAGGGGGTAAGATCAGAGCTTCTTGGAGGCCAGTGATGAAGTGCTCTGTCACGGGCTGCCTGGCGGCTGATCCATCGCCTCGGGTAGTTGACGTTCAGGTAGTTACGGACAGATAAGTGCCAATGTGGTGGTGCTCCATCCTGCTGAAATATGAATTGTTGTGCTTCTTGTTCGAGCTGAGGGAACAGCCAATTCTCTAACATCTCCAGATACTGTAGTCCAGTTACAGTAGCACCTTCGAAGAAAAAGGGACCAAAAACTTTTGGCTGAAATGGCACAGAAAACTGTTTATACCAACGTTTAATACACCACCTATCAGGAGGTTTAACACCATACTTCGTTCGAAATGCACGCTGAACAACTGTCGTCGATTCACTTCTGCCGTACTCAATAACACAAAAAGCTTTCTGTTGAGCGGTCGCCATCTTAGCATCAACTGACGCTGACGCCTAGTCAACAGCGCCTCAAGCGAACAAATGTACAACTAAATGAAACTTTATAGCTCTCTTAATTCGCCGACAGATAGTGCTTAGCTCTGCCTTTTGTCGTTGCAGAGTTTTAAATTCCTAAAGTTGTGGTAATCTTTTTGAATCACCCTGTATTTCCAGCAGCCCACTTTTTTCCTTTGGGAAAAAAGTAGTGAGGTGTCAGATGTGAGCTTCGGACAAGTCATCTGAATGGCCCACTTTGGTAAATCAAGTGGAAAACAGAAATTGCCGCCAGTAGCTACCATAATTTGCGAAATTCGTCTTGCTGCATGAACGAAAGTTGCGCAGATTGGTTCCACTGAGAAATTACTAGCCGCCCAAAATGTTAAACACTTCCAGACATCCGTCGTCCATCACCGCTATGCGAGAAAATGACGGACGAGCGATGGAAGTCAATGTCATGAGGCGCCAAACTGTTGTTCCAGGTCTTTATTGTTTTTTTTTCCAAATGTGCTTAAGCCTTTTCATTCAACAAGGACAGCTAGGCCGCGGAACATTACTTTAACTTGTCCACGAAAGTTTTCAGATGAAATGCCATTTGAAAAGCGTATCTGCAAAATTCGATCCAGAAATCACAGTTTTAGTCTTATTACTGTGAAAACAATGTGGCTTTGAATTAGAGGTTTTGTTACCGAAAGTATGTGGGGTTTAAGGCCACTTTCAACATATCGTTGAAGAAGACTTTTAGATCTGTGAAGATGTCAGTAAGGGTACACCCAGCCACGGCGAGCGACGGACAGCTATTACCGGACCTCTGTATTGATATTGGCCTTCCGTGGCCGCTGTGGGAAACATATACACGCCTTGCCACGGTTTGCGCGGCTCCCCCCGTCGGTGGTTCGAGTCCTCCCTCGGGCATGGGTGTGTGTATTTGTCCTTAGGATAATTTAGGTTAAGTAGTGTGTAAGCCTAGGGACCGATAACCTCAGCCGTTTGGTCCCATAGGAACTTACCACAAATTTCCAAAACATACAGTGACGTTACAGTAAACAAGTACAATGGTGATTACGGAAAACGCATCGCACTGTGAATGCTTCCAGGATATTTCGCATATACAGTCATGCGGTTCAGCGTACCTTCATGAAATATCACGATAAAAACTTAACAATAAGCCGACCGAAGTTTGGTTGGTTTGGGGCAGGAGACCAAACAGCGAGGTCATCGGTCCCTAGGCTTACACACTGCTTAATATAACTTGAACAAACTTACGCTAAGGACAACACACACACACACACACACACACACATGCCCGAGGGAGGACTCAAACCTCCGACGGGAAGAGTCGCACGAACCGTGGCAAGGCGCCCTAGACCGCATGGCTAATGAAAAACATTTGTAATTTGTAATCGTGCATTTCATTGTTTGTCGTTCGTTAATTTCACAGATTGTAAAAGTAGAAGATAGGAAATGAGTCTCCAGAGTTGCTCACTAATACTTACAAAATGTCAATAACAAAACCAATCCTGAATATAATAAGAAACATTCGTTCGTGTTCGTGACTTATTCTTGTTTAAGAAGTGGGGTGATTCTGGTGTGTAGTTCTGGTTCTTGAAAGAGCCACTTTCCTCAGTTCTAGTAGGGCTTTCTTCGATAGAAAGAAACGTTAAATGGTAATCAGCTTATCTTAATGTTGCTTTCCAGGTATCTCACAAGAGCCTGGCAAACGTCTGGTATAGTGTTAGACAGCGATGCAGTAGGTACCTTAAACTGGACATGAATCTAGAGTAATTGTTACCAGTAGCATGAAATCGATCAGATCTAATCTTTTTGCCACTGGTATAGTGTCCCTGTATTTTATACACTACTGGCCATTAAAATTGCTACAACAAGAAGAAATGCAGATGATAAACGGATATTCATTGGAGAAATATATTGTACTAGAACTGACATGTGATTACATTTTGGCCGCGTAGGATTAGCCGAGCGGTCTCAGGCGCTGCAGTCGTGGACTGTGCGGCTGATCCCGGCGGAGATTCGAGTCCTCCCTCGAGCATGGGTGTGTGTATTTGTCCTTAGGATAATTTAGGTTAAGTAGTGTGTAAGCTCAGGGACTGATGACCATAGCAGTTAAGTCCCATAAGATTTCACACATATTTGATTTGATTACATTTTCACCCAATTTGGGTGCGCAGATCCTGAGAAATCAGTACCCATAACAACCACCTCGGGCCGTAGTAACGGCCTTGATACGCTTGGGCATTGAGTCAAACAGAGCTTGGATGGCATGTACACGTAACTAAACGATACCACAGTTCATTAAGAGTAGTGACTGGCGTACTGTAACGAGCCAGTTGCACGGCCACCATTGACCAGACGTTTTCAATTGCTAAGACATCTGGAGAATGTGCTGGCCGGGGCAGCAGTCGAACATTTTCTGTATCCAAAAAGACTTGTTCAGGAATGCAACATGCGGTCGTGCATTATCCTTCTGAAATGTAGGGTGGCGCAGGGATCGAATTAAGGGTAGAGCCACGGGTCGTAATACATCTGAAATGTAACGTCCACTGTTCAAAGTGCTGTCAAAGTGAACAAGAGGTGACCGAGACGTGTAACCAATGGCACCGCATACCATCACGCTGGGTGATACGCCAGTATGGCGATGACGAATACACGCTTCCAATGTGCGTTCACCGCGATTTCGGCAAACACGGATGCGACCATCATGATGCTGTAAACAGAACCTGGATTCATCCGAAAAAATGACGTTTTGCCATTCGTGCACCGAGGCTCGTCGTTGAGTACACCATCGCAGGCGCTCCTATCTGTGATGCAGCGTCAAGGGTAACCGCAGCCACGGTCTCCGAGCTGATAGTCCATGCTGCTGCAAACGTCGTCGAACTGTTCGTGCAGATGGTTGTTGTCTTGCAAACGTCCCCATCTGTTGACTCAGGGATCGAGACGTGGCTGCACGATCCGTTACAGCTATGCGGATAAGATGCCTGTCATCTCGACTGCTAGTGATACGAGGACGTTGGGATCCAGCACGGCGTTCCGTATTACCCTCCTGAACCCACCGATTCCATATTCTGCTAACAGTCATTGGATCTCGACCAACGCGCGCAGTAATGTCGCGATACGACAAACCGCAATCGCAATAGGCTGCAATCCGACCTTTATCAAAGTCGGAAACACGATGGTACGCATTTCTCCTCCTTACACGAGGCACCACATCAACGTTTCACCAGGCAACGCCGGTCAACTGCTGTTTGTATAAAAGAAATTGGTTGGAAACTTTCCTCATGTTAGCATGTTGTAGGTGTCGCCACCGGCGCCAGCCTAGTGTGAATGCTCTGAAAAGCTAATCATTTGCATATCACAGCATCTTCTTCCTGTCGGTTAAATTTCGCGTCTGTAGCACACCGTCTTCGTAGTGTAGCAATTTTAATGGCCAGTAGTGTATTTTCCTTTGCATTCTGAGGTCCAACGAGGTAAAGTATGATTTTAGAAATCATTGTCAGACATACGAGTAAAGTGTTTAAACAGCATCATATTACTTGCCACACTACGAAAGAAGGAAAACAGACTAGAGTTTAACGGTCCACGGACAGCGTGGTCTTTAGAGGCGAACCACAAACTCAAATTGCAGAGAGATGCGGATTGAAATCGGCTGTGCCCTTTTGAGAGAAACCATCGTGGTATTTGCGTGGAGCGATTTAGGGAAATCACGGAAAACCTAAATATGGATGCCCGGGCGGGGATTTGAACCACCGTCCTTCCGAGTGCTAGGCCAATGTGCTAACCAGTGCGCCACCTCGCTCGCTCGTATATTTTCCCGCAAGAGGCGTTTATTTACTGAGCACTAGCGCCTCCTTCTGCGTTTTCGTCTTCGTCAAAAACGAATACTAGCTGCGGCAGCAGCAGCTGCAGCTAGCAACGTGGATGCTGTGAACAATGGAGTAGTGCGCAAATCTTCTGTATAGGCACACACACACACACACGCTTGCCTTTTGTTTGTGTGTGAGGCTACTGCAGGCGCACGTCGAATAGGTGAAAGACGCACAAGATAAATAAAGCTGAAGGCGATCCAGGTTTGAACAGTTCTGCTCATTCCCCTTCACCAAGCGCCGGCAACCAATGAGATGCCCAATTTCAGACCTCTATGAATAAAAGTGGACAGCGGCCAACGACCTTGCCGCAGTGGAAACACCGGTTCCCGTCAGATCACCGAAGTTAAGCGCTGAAGGGCTGGGCCAGCACTTGGATGGGTGACCATCCCGTCTGCCGAGCACTGTTGGCAAGCGGGGTGCACTCGGCCCTTGTGAGGTAAACTGAGGACTACTTGATTGAGAAGTAGTGGGTCCGGTCTCGTAAACTGACATACGGCCGGGAGAACGGTGTGCTGACCATGTGTCCCTCCACATCCGCATCCGGTGACGCCTGTGGGTGAGAGTGACGCGGCGGTCGGTCGGTACTGTTGGGCCTTCATGGCCTGTTCTCGCGGAGTAAAGTTATTTATTTATTTATTTATTTTGCGATAAATGCTCTTCTCCAGAGTTCGCCCTGTCCAGCTTTCAGTTGGCTTACCCTTTCATTCTTTATTGCCCTCGGAAGCACTTTCTACGAATTGGCGGCGTGGAGAGCGTCTCCCTTCTCTGTGATCGCGAACAAGCTGACCACCTCCCCTCCGTGGTATCCTAATTATCTCTCTCTCTCTCTCTCTCTCTCTCTCTCTCTCTCCCCCCCCCCTCTCTCTCTCTCTCCCTCTCTCTCTCTCTCTCTCTCTCCCTCTCTCTCCCCCCCCTCCCCCCCCACCCTCTCACTGCGCGAGAACCAGTATAATGCGTACCTCCTTGTCTCTTAACGTGCGATCATATTGGGTGTCAGATGAAATTTATGATTCAACTGATAATTTCCTGCTTGAGAGGACGAATCTTTTTATCTTTATATGAAGAGTCACTGACCGATGTAGAAGTAACTTCAGGCGTGCCACAGGAAAGTGTGATGGGACCTTTGCCGTCCGTGTAGTATATTAATGACCTCGCAGAAAATATTAGCAGTAAACTCAGACTTTTCTCATGTCATGCATTTGTCCGTAATGAAGTACAGTCAGGAAAAAAAGCTGCCGAGACATTTAGACATCTTGAGAAGACTCCAAAGTGGTGGAAAGATCGGCAACTTGCTTTAAATGTCAAGAAATGCCACAACAACCAGTGATTCAGAATTGGAATCAGTCAACTCGTACAAATACCTGGAAGTAGCAATTTATGGGGGTTATGAAACGGAATTATGACAGAGGTTCGGTCGTAGGTAAAGCGGGTGACATATTTGAAAATTGAATCAGCCTACATAACACTCCCATCAACTATTCTAGGACATTGCTCAAGTGTCTGGATACTATTGGGGTGCTGTTGATCACACACAAAGAAGGGCAGCAAGAATGGCCACATTCTTGTTCGTCTTATGGCACAGAGAGAGTCACGTAGATGCTGATGAAGCTGAATTGACAGACGCAGCTATACCACGAAAGCCTCTTTACCTCAATTTTCAAGGACAAGCATTAAGTGAGGAATCTAGGAATATACTACGATACCCTTCGTACGGACCGTGAAGACAAGCAGTCTGGCATTTAAGCAATAATTCCTCGCGAGTATGGAACTAGACGAATAATTTTAGACATCACGTCTACAGATGTTGCTCTTTATTGATTATTAAAAAAAACGCATCTTCAGCAGTGCTTGTTTACTGGAAGAAGCTCTAATAACTGGTACAGTAATAAGCACTCTCTGACACGCACTTCACAGTGGTTCACTGAGTATGGATGTGAATGTAGATGAAGATGACTAATATTTAAAGTTATGCTCCAACATCCTGTATACGTGAACAGGAGTGTTGGGTGTCTAGTGGGCAAGACATTGATAGCTTTTGGAGGTGGTTCTAGCTAGTTGTGGTTTTTCAGAGTTCGAGCTGTCCGACACAATAACGTCTGCGGTTAGCAGATCCTGGTTCTCCTGTATCCGACGGGTTTAACAGAGAGATCTCAAGCATCCATTGCCATTTTTCATTCTTTTTACTTCGGTCATTGTGAATACAAGTTACATTAAAACGGTAGGATATCACATTCAGTTCGAGAAATATCAAAATTCATCACAGCGGGTGAAATAGCCGAAACAGAAATTTTATGTAATTGTCGATTCCTGTTCTTACGTAAATCTCGCGATGCTGTATGGTCCGCTTTCTTATTTTATTTATCAGGATTAAGCTTTTTTTGAATTATGTTTCTCGTATCGAATACTTGCCCTGTACGCTGTGGTAATTGGTTACGATAGGAGCCAGTCATGTACACTGTCTGTCGGTGAAACTTTTAAATCCGTTTTATTGTGATTTATCGTTATTGTTTGTGTTTCTGAGTGGCATGTGGCGACCAACCCGAAGTACCTAGACTTCCAAATGTATTTCGATAAGGACAAAAGTCATGGCACAGCGATATCCACATATACAGAAGCCGTTTGTATCGCGTACACAAGGTATAAAAGGGCAGTGCATTGGCGGAGCAGTCATTTGCACTCAGGTGATTCACGTGAAAAGGCTTCCGACATGATTTTGACCGTACGACCGGAGTTAATAGACTTTGAACGCGGACACAGCAGTGGCCTACGGCCTTCACTTAACGACCGAGAGCAGCGGCGTTTGCGTAGACTTGTCAGTGCTAACAGAGAATCAGCACTGCGTGAAGTAAACGTAGAAATCAGTGTGGGACGTTAGGACAGTGCGGCGAAATTTGGCATTAATGGGCTGTGGCAGCAGACGACCGACGCGAGTGCCTTTGCTAACTGCACGACATCACGCTCCCGCAACCATATCGGTTGGGCGCTAGAGGACAGGGAAACAGTGGCCCGGTCAGTTGAGTCCCGATTTCAGTTGGTAAGAGCTGATGGTAGGATTCGAGTGTGGCGCAGACACCACGAAGCCATGCTTCCAAGTTGTCGACAACGCTCTGTGCAAGCTGGTGGTGGCTCCATAATGGTGTGGGCTGTGTTTACATGGAATGGACTGGGTCCTCTGGTCCAACTGAACCGATCATTGACTGGAAATTATGTACGGCTATTTGGAGACCATCTGCAGCCATTCAAGAACCTCATGAAATTCACTACTGTACAGCTACACTACTGGTGACAAACAGCTGGAGACAGCGTCTAACGTAAAATACACTCCTGGAAATGGAAAAAAGAACACATTGACACCGGTGTGTCAGACCCACCATACTTGCTCCGGACACTGCGAGAGGGCTGTACAAGCAATGATCACACGCACGGCACAGCGGACACACCAGGAACCGCGGTGTTGGCCGTCGAATGGCGCTAGCTGCGCAGCATTTGTGCACCGCCGCCGTCAGTGTCAGCCAGTTTGCCGTGGCATACGGAGCTCCATCGCAGTCTTTAACACTGGTAGCATGCCGCGACAGCGTGGACGTGAACCGTATGTGCAGTTGACGGACTTTGAGCGAGGGCGTATAGTGGGCATGCGGGAGGCCGGGTGGACGTACCGCCGAATTGCTCAACACGTGGGGCGTGAGGTCTCCACAGTACATCGATGTTGTCGCCAGTGGTCGGCGGAAGGTGCACGTGCCCGTCGACCTGGGACCGGACCGCAGCGACGCACGGATGCACGCCAAGACCGTAGGATCCTACGCAGTGCCGTAGGGGACCGCACCGCCACTTCCCAGCAAATTAGGGACACTGTTGCTCCTGGGGTATCGGCGAGGACCATACGCAGCCGTCTCCATGAAGCTGGGCTACGGTCCCGCACACCGTTAGGCCGTCTTCCGCTCACGCCCCAGCATCGTGCAGCCCGCCTCCAGTGGTGTCGCGACAGGCGTGAATGGAGGGACGAATGGAGACGTGTCGTCTTCAGCGATGAGAGTCGCTTCTGCCTTGGTGCCACTGATGGTCGTATGCGTGTTTGGCGCCGTGCAGGTGAGCGCCACAATCAGGACTGCATACGACCGAGGCACACAGGGCCAACACCCGGCATCATGGTGTGGGGAGCGATCTCCTACACTGGCCGTACACCACTGGTGATCGTCGAGGGGACACTGAATAGTGCACGGTACATCCAAACCGTCATCGAACCCATCGTTCTACCATTCCTAGACCGGCAAGGGAACTTGCTGTTCCAACAGGACAATGCACGTCCGCGTGCTCTAGAAGGTGTAAGTCAACTACCCTGGCCAGCAAGATCTCCGGATCTGTCCCCCATTGAGCATGTTTGGGACTGGATGAAGCGTCGTCTCACGCGGTCTGCACGTCCAGCACGAACGCTGGTCCAACTGAGGCGCCAGGTGGAAATGGCATGGCAAGCCGTTCCACAGGACTACATCCAGCATCTCTACGATCGTCTCCATGGGAGAATAGCAGCCTGCATTGCTGCGAAAGGTGGATATACACTGTACTAGTGCCGACATTGTGCATGCTCTGTTGCCTGTGTCTATGTGCCTGTGGTTCTGTCAGTGTGATCATGTGATGTATCTGACCCCAGGAATGTGTCAATAAAGTTTCCCCTTCCTGGGACAATGAATTCACGGTGTTCTTATTTCAATTTCCAGGAGTGTATATAGGCGTAACTATCCAGAGCGACCTTAAGTGAAATGACCACATGAAACAGATAGTGGGAAAAGCAGACAGCATCCTCAGATTCATCGGAAGAATCTTAAGAAAATGTAACTCAGCCACGAGAGAAGTGGCTTATAAGGCGCTTGTTCGATTCTTGAGTATTGTTTATCTATCTGGGATCCTTATCAGGTAGAACGGATAGAGGAGACAGAGAAGATCCAACGAAGAGCGGTGCGTTTCGTCAAGAGATCGTTTAGCTGGCGACTGAGCATTACAGAGATGCTAAACTCCACTGACAAACGTTACAAGAGAGGCGCTGTACATCAAGGAGAGATTTACTATTAAATTTTCGGGACAGCGCTTTTCAGGAGGAGTCGGACAACATATTACTCCCCCCCCCCCCCGCACATTTATCTCGCGTATTGACCACGAGGAGAAAATTCGAGAAATAAGAGCCAATACAGAGGCATACCGACAATCATTCTTCCCACGCACTATTCGCGAGTGGAACAGGGCTGAGGGATAATAGTGGTACCGAAAGTACCCTTCGCCACACACGGTAAGGTGGCTTGCGGAGTATGATGTAGATGTACTTGGTGATGAAAAAGTCAGTATAAATTCGAAAACTTAATAAACCACGGAATAATGTAGATAGAGAGGCAAAAATTGACACGCATACTTGGAATGACATGGGGTTTTATTAGAACCACCCCATATTGCTAGACACGTGAAAGATCTCTTGCGCGCGTCGTTTGGTGGTGATCGTGTGCTCAGCCGCCACTTTCGTCATGCTTGACCTCCCAGGTCCCCAGACCTCAGTCCGTGCGATTATTGGCTTTGGGGTTACCTGAAGTCTCAAGTGTATCGTGATCGACCGACATCTCTGAAAGATAACATCCGACGCCAATGCCTCACCATAACTCCGGACATGCTTTATAGTGCTGTTCACAACATTATTCCTCGACTACAGCTATTGTTGAGGAATGATGGTGGACATATTGAGCACTTCCTGTAAAGAACATCATCTTTGCTTTGTCTTACTTTGTTGTACTAATTATTGCTATTGTGATCAGATGAAGCGCCATCTGTCAGACATTTTTTTAACTTTTGTATTGTTTTGGTTCTAATAAAACCCCACGTCATTCCAAGCATGTGTGTCAATTTGTACCTCTCTATCTACATTATTCCGTGATTTATTCAGTTTTCAAATTTATACCGACTTTTTGATCACTCGGTAGCTGAAACAACGATGGAATTTTTATAGATGACAATGCCCCATGTCACCGGGCCGCAGTTCTTCGTGATTGGTTTGAAGAACATTCTGGACAGTTCGAGCGAATCATTTGGCCACCCGGATCGCCCGACATGAATTGCATCGAACATTTATGGGACATAATCGAGAGGTCAGTTCGTGCACAAAATCGTGCAGCGGCAACACGTTCGCAATTATGGCCGCCAGTAAAGGCAACATGGCTCAATATTTCTGCAGGGGACTTCCAACGACTTGTTGAGTCCATGACACGTCAGCCTGCTGCACTACGCTGAGCAAATGGAGGTCCGAAACTGTAGTAGGAGATACCCCCATTAGGACTTCAGTGTATTTCACAACCATGTCTCGCAAGAAATCGGTTGGTTTATTTTGAAATTTCTCCAAAAACTTCTGATGTTCATTTCATATTTGATCCAGTCAGAATGTGGCACGCATCGTACACAAGGCTTTCACTCGGCATTATATGCATCTTACGCTCTCGTCTGATGTGCTTAAACTGTCAGCTGTTTCTGATATCTTCAGTGGTTACTGTGAAACAGCTGCAAACATAAATCTTTGTTGCTATCAGCGCCTTATGTATGCCGTATGGTGAATGACCTCTCTGTCGATGGGAGGTTAAACACTGACCTTCCTAACTCTTGCTTGCCGAATTCGATAGGGAGTTTCTTTTCTTTCTCTGCTACAAGAGGAGCAAAATACAGAAAAATCGTCCACGACAGAGGGAACACCGAACCGCGGTAATTCTGCCATTAGTTGCTATAGCAAATACACTTACAAATTTTGAAAGTTCTTATTTGTTAGCCTTTGTTGCATCACCTCCTAACATATGCACGTAGAAGAAAATGACATTGCCAATGGAGATTGTATCATTGACTATTTTCTTCCATCAGTAATCACGAA
Organism: Schistocerca serialis cubense; assembly: GCF_023864345.2. Taxonomy (NCBI): domain Eukaryota; kingdom Metazoa; phylum Arthropoda; class Insecta; order Orthoptera; family Acrididae; genus Schistocerca; species Schistocerca serialis. The sequence continues at coordinate 308,304,512 of NC_064646.1, read as the reverse complement.
AGCATTTCAAAATGCAGCTGTCTGTTTCGACCGGTGGATGATTGTCAACAGACTGTTTATGGATAAAAAACAGGAGACAACAATACTCATAAAATACACAAATTCTGCCAAGTAACTTTTCTATGTAATGATAAAAACGAATAAAATCATATAACTAAGCGCACATGCTGAAAGTGGTCGTTGCGTTGTCAACGTAAGAATTGGCAACAGTAGGCAAAGGGCTGGATTTCCAGACTGAGTGCAGTCCTCTTTCTATTCATTCATATATATACTAAATCTGAGCAAAAATTTCCGGGCTCACAACCATTACAGCTGACCTGTACGAGCAAAGTCAAGACAGAAAAAAATCCGTTTCGGCGCTAACAGCGAATTGTAAAATCTCGCTCTTGCTATGCGAGCTGACGGATACCGTCAGACGAGCAGTCCTTAATGGAACTATTCACAGATAATAGGCGACACGGGCAGAATCGGAAAGAAAAATGGATGTTAGGAGGAAAAATAAGGGCAAATAAAAAAATCAATGCCATGTTGAAAATTATGACACAAAAGATTAAAAATGAAAGAAATTACATCAAAACCAGTTAACTGAAAACAATTATAATCAAGAGGCATTTTAATAAATATTTAAAAATGAAAAAAAAAATTATAATCCGACAAGATTCGCACCCACGATCTTTTGCATCTGAAACTGTAAATTTACCACTACGCTACTCAGAAGACTTTTACGTTATAATGTTATATTTATATATCTATAGCCAGTTGCAACGATCATTTGCTGCTTTAGGTTTCACACCATGTCGTATGAAGTTTACCTATTGTAAACCGGTCTCTGTAATGATAATGCCGAATATGTGAAGTCGAATCGCCTCTTGTACGAAGGAATCCAGCAGTGGTGTGCGCGAGATGTGCGTTATTTCGTTGCCATCGTTTTGTGCGTATTATTTTGGTTGTCAATTGAAGACATGAAGTCTGTGTTTATCATGCGTGAAGTAAAGGGACCAGATCCAGGATTGAGGGTGCCGGCACAACAAGAAATAATGCCAGACAAGGAATTGGAAGTGAACTGACCGTTTGTTGAGGCCGTTTGGCAACAGCGAACACTTCGTGCGCGACGTTGAGCGCTCTGATTGGAGGAAGACACCTCCAGTACGTGAAGTGCCTATTATCAAGTAATTTTAATCAGACTATAGTCCACGTTCGAAGTCACTGAGCTCCAGTGCTTGACCCCCGTCCCTTGTCGTATTACATACTTTTCCTCAGGCAGTGTATATTAGTAAGAAGCAGCACTTCGGCAGATTTTTTAGATAAATTTGTTAGAGTAATGATGACCACTGTTGGTTGAAATCGGTAACTGCATTTTGAAATGCATTTATGATCGTTGTCGCAAGAAAATGAAATTACATATGCACGTAGTACTGTACTCTGTTGTTAGTAACTGAACATACTTTTACTCAAGTTTACCCACTCACTTCAAAGCTTCTGAGGCCGCTAACACCAATTCTGAAACTCTTCAAGGCGGCATGTTGCTCGCTGTTTAACAGTTCGCGGCTGTCTGAGACGGCTTAAGCGCTAAGCCACCTTTGCTAGATATATCTTTACATTCGTCTTTCGAGTATGTAGACTATAAAGCCTTGACGAATCCTTTTTTGCCCGCCTATGAAACCAATATAGATATGTACTTCCGAAGCGATGCTTCTGTGGTCGCGGATCGGGGTTGACTTACGCCCCTTATCTTATCACGGTCTGTGTGTCGCAGTGTGGCGTCGGGTGTCAGGAGGTTCGATAATTGCCACAGCTGCAACCGAGGCTGCGAGGGGTTGGGCAGTCTTGTTTCTTCTTGCAAGTGTATTTTAATTGTTCAAAAAAGAGGTTCAAATGGCTCTAAGCACTATGGGACTTAACATCTGAGGTCATCAGTCCCCTAGACTTAGAACTACTTAAACCTAACTAACCTAAGGACATCACACACATCCATGCTCGAGGCAGGATTCGAACCTGCGACCGTAGCAGCAACGCGGTTCCGGACTGAAGAGCCTAGAACCGCTCGGTCACAGCGGCCGGCTTTTAATTTTTCACCTTTGGGTTTTATAACTTACCTGCCTGTGAAGCAGTACACATACGTATTCTATTGTGTAATGGTCACTTGAAACTCTCCAAAACCTCTGGTTTCTTTAAGTTACTGATTTCCCATCTCTTTAATTTTCTACCCTTCTGCAATTTCTTCATTTTAATCTGCACTTAACAACCAACAAATTGCAGAGTCAGTATCTGTAGCTGGAAATGATTTACAGTTTAAAATCTTGTTTCGGTATTTCTGTCTTACCATTATGTAATCTGTTTACAGCGTTCCTGTTTGTTCTATTATTATCTTAAAAGAAATATTAGCGATGATTAAATTGTGCTATGTGCTATGTGCAAAGCTCTACCAGGCGTCTTCTTTCATTCCTTTCCCCTAGTCTATGCGATCCTATTGTTTTCGCCTCTCATCATTTTTCCACTCTCCAATTCCACTCCTTCATCAAAATCAAATTTTCATCTCCTGTACGTATCTGAAAAATTATTTTGTTTCCGAATACATTCTTTCAATCACTTCATCGTCTGCGGTGCTAGTTGGCATATAACCTTGAACAACGGTGCTGGGCGTTGGCTACGATTATGCATTCACTAAGCTGTTCATAGAATCTTATTCGCGTTCCTACACTCCTGGAAATGGAAAAAAGAACACATTGACACCGGTGTGTCAGACCCACCATACTTGCTCCTGACACTGCGAGAGGGCTGTACAAGCAATGATCACACGCACGGCACAGCGGACACACCAGGAACCGCGGTGTTGGCCGTCGAATGGCGCTAGCTGCGCAGCATTTGTGCACCGCCGCCGTCAGTGTCAGCCAGTTTGCCGTGGCATACGGAACTCCATCGCAGTCTTTAACACTGGTAGCATGCCGCGACAGCGTGGACGTGAACCGTATGTGCAGTTGACGGACTTTGAGCGAGGGCGTATAGTGGGCATGCGGGAGGCCGGGTGGATGTACCGCCGAATTGCTCAACACGTGGGGCGTGAGGTCTTCACAGTACATCGATGTTGTCGCCAGTGGTCGGCGGAAGGTGCACGTGCCCGTCGACCTGGGACCGGACCGCAGCGACGCACGGATGCACGCCAAACCCGTAGGATCCTACGCAGTGCCATAGGGGACCGCACCGCCACTTCCCAGCAAATTAGGGACACTGTTGCTCCTGGGGTATCGGCGAGGACCATTCGCAACCGTCTCCATGAAGCTGGGCTACGGTCCCGCACACCGTTAGGCCATCTTCCGCTCACGCCCCAACATCGTGCAGCCCGCCTCCAGTGGTGTCGCTACAGGCGTGAATGGAGGGACGAATGGAGACGTGTCGTCTTCAGCGATGAGAGTCGCTTCTGCCTTGGTGCCAATGATGGTCGTATGCGTGTTTGGCGCCGTGCAGGTGAGCGCCACAATCAGGACTGCATACGACCGAGGCACACAGGGCCAACACCCGGCATCATGGTGTGGGGAGCGATCTCCTACACTGGCCGTACACCACTGGTGATCGTCGAGGGGACACTGAATAGTGCACGGTACATCCAAACCGTCATCGAACCCATCGTTCTACCATTCCTAGACCGGCAAGGGAACTTGCTGTTCCAACAGGACAATGCACGTCCGCATGTATCCCGTGCCACCCAACGTGCTCTAGAAGGTGTAAGTCAACTACCCTGGCCAGCAAGATCTCCGGACCTGGCCCCCATTGAGCATGTTTGGGACTGGATGAAGCGTCGTCTCACGCGGTCTGCACGTCCAGCACGAACGCTGGTCCAACTGAGGCGCCAGGTGGAAATGGCATGGCAAGCCGTTCCACAGGACTACATCCAGCATCTCTACGATCGTCTCCATGGGAGAATAGCAGCCTGCATTGCTGCGAAAGGTGGATATACACTGTACTAGTGCCGACATTGTGCATGCTCTGTTGACTGTGTCTATGTGCCAGTGGTTCTGTCAGTGTGATCATGTGATGTATCTGACCCCAGGAATGTGTCAATAAAGTTTCCCCTTCCTGGGACAATGAATTCACGGTGTTCTTATTTCAATTTCCAGGAGTGTATTTTCTTATTCATTACTAGACTTATTCCTGCATTACCGCTATTTGATTTTGTAACTGTAACCCTTTATTCACCGTAAGTCCTATTCTTACCGCGATCGCACTTCACTGATTCCCACTATATCTAACTTCAACTTCACTAATTCCCATTATATGTAACTTCAACTTACCATTTCCCTTTTTAAATTCTCTAGGCTGCCTACCCAGTTAATGGATACAACCTTCCACGCTCCGACCTGTAGTATGCCTGTTCTGTTTTTCCGCATGACAATATCCTCCGGAATATTTTACCCAAGAGGATGCTGTCATCATTTAACCATGCTGCATGCCCTCGTGATATAACGACTGTAGTTAGATTTGCTTTCAGCCGTTCGCAGTACCATTATAGCAAGGCCATATTGGCTAATGTTAATAGGCCAGATCGGTCAGTCATCCAGACCGTTTCGTTACGGCTATGTGTATCGTTGAGGCACGCAAGCCACCCTACTTCGATAACGTCCATGTTTCATGAAGGGTTTGAAAAGATGTAACTTCGTAATCACACTGTTTTAGAAACGGCAAAATATTCTTTTGATAGGAGAAACGAGATACGTCAATCCGAAAACAAACAATTGTCAGCACGGTCGCATATTCAAATAGCTAGTTTACGTGACTTAAATTTTGAATATTTCCTTAAATAAGAGATTCCACACGAACTACATATTCTGGACAGCAGTTGGTGAAGTATACGCAGAATTTTCGCCCTTCCCCGTGATTCCAAATGGATGACCCTACGTGGCAATCTCTTCTCAGGCCTTTTCGTATTGTTCGTACACCGTAAGTTGCTTTTCCTCCACAAAATCAGTAGTCGAACTTGTGAAATTTGATTTCTTTCCTTTCCCGCCAGAGTATCCCTGCAGAGACGGTCTCCAAAGTCCATCCCAGTTGTTGTCAATCTGTTCATTTATTGGGACTTAACTGTCCGTACTTCTGATCATTGTCATAATGCTTCTACTAACTATTTTGAAGGATTTTTGCTTTTGTTTCCTTTCTGATCTGTTGTTCCCGTAAAATATCATTTAATTCTCCAGCAGTGAACTTTTCAACATTTATTCTTGACTTAATTCCATCTGGTTTATCATCTTTTGTGACTTTTACTCATAGTTTTTTGTACTCTTCAGCATAGCATATGTATCACATAAAGAGCGCAGAGAAAAAAATAGTGTTTATGTTTGAGGTGGTATTATAGCAATTGTGTCCGCAGCTCGTGGTCTTGCGCTAGCGTTCTCGCTTCCAGCGCACGGGGTCCGGGGTTCGATTCCCGGCGAGGTTCGGGGATTTTCCCTGCCTCGAAACGGCTGGGTTGTTGCATCATGATCATCATCATTCATCACCATCCCGCATCGCCGCTACACTCCTCGGAGTATGGGACCTCATCATAATATGGCATTGTATTGCACCTTGCTACGTTTCAAATCTACAATCTGATACTCTGCTAGAACGTTTGGGATTTTACCCTCGTCACTGAGGCGCAAATTAGGCAGGAACTGTACGTCACTACCACCTCAACCACCAACTCTCTTTCTCTTGCAAGCCAAATACTGTGCTTGAAAATCCCATCACCAGGATTCGAACCGGCTGCTTCCGAGTCGAGCGCCAACACAGAGGCAGATATCCAGACTCCCTACTGTAACGCAGTGGGATTTTTGAGGGATTGAAGGAAAGGTCGTGGCTGTTATCTGCCCTCTACTACTAAATGTTTGTGTGCAGATGTCCACTCTTATATTACATCGAGTAGGTGGAGTCGCTCACACACCAGCGGTTGCACCCGTACGTAGCAAAAGGAGTACGCATTCTCCTTTCACTCCGCGAGCGACTGAAACAATGAACTTGCGGTTTTTGTCTAGAGGGCGAGAGAGCGTCACGTGAGTCCCCGGTCACGTGTCCGTGTGTACAGCTGGTGGAACTGTTTCTCGTGGGCCCCGGTGGAACGGCGTGTGACGCAGGCACTCCCCACCAAGACCGCTCACACCTTATCGCGTGGCGCAGTTGGATCGCTTCGCTACACTGACTCAACCTCGTCAGTGGCGAACGGTTGGCAGTATTGCCCAGTTATCAGGTGTTACAGCGCTGCGTCGTGTCTGACCTGGAAATCCTACGGCCGCCGGAAAACAATATCTGTACGTTAATAGGAGAATCCTGCTAGCTGTTACAGTTTTAATCAACCTAGGTGAGTAGTAGATAAAACGACATACTAGTCGTGGCGTAAAGTTTTCTTCAATCCGAAAACTGGCTTGGTGCAGTTTTCACGTCGGTCTGTCTTGTGCAAATCTTGTCACCATTACATAACTGTTGCAGCCTACAAGCATTTGCATCTGCTTGCCGTATAATTGACGCCATGTCTTAAGAACTACGACATTTTTGTTATAATAAATAAACAACACCCTCTGAATCACAACTTAATATTTACCAACAACCTGTTTCAATTTGTACTGCAGATGATCTTCACGTCTAGGTTGCAACAAAAAGGCAATAACAGTAACGATTTTAGTGAAGTGTAGTATTATGAACACTTGTGTCATGTTTAGTAGAAATGACAACAAAATGTTACGAACTCACACATACCTGTTGGGGCAAAGCGCAGATTATCAACGCCGTGTGAAACTAACCTATAAAAACAAGGATGTGGTGGGAGAAAAATTGTCGGATAGGCTCGTGACATGTGCGTAAGCCCTAAATGAGTTCATTAAAACAGTGTAAAACTGTTTCTCTGCATATAATTAAGTAGAAGACCGATAAAAATTCAGACTTAAAAGACACCTTAATGTAGTACATTTCAGCAGGAGTGGTGCGTTACACAGCAGTATATTAAAAAGCAAATGTTATAAACATACTGACAGGACACTGTTCATCGTAAATTTTCGTTGTTGTTTACGTAGTTTTTTAGAAAAAAATTTACAAAGCCAATGCAAAATAACCGAACATAACGTGTGGCTTTTAAAGAATTTACCTTCATTTTAGTGAATAAGAAGTTCCTGTTAAGAAGAAGCAATAAATTGGGGACTAGTTACGAAATAATCATAGAAAAGCCGAAGGAAAAGGAGCCTAGTTACGAAATGCGACTTTTAGCAAATAGCTGATATAAATTAACGAAGGTGTTAAGCGGCAATAGTTTGAGCAGGGAGTGGCCGCTGGAGTGCGCCACCTACCAAAGCAGGCTGCGTGACGGCCGGTGCGGCAGTGTATTTACGCGTGTCACGTGCTGCTGCCCGCGCCGACCGCTGTCCGTCACGGACAGCTAACATGATGGAACACATTCACGTTCGCGGAACGAGGAAGGACATCGAGCATTATATACCAACTGGGGGACATTAAGGTTAACGTTACAGCGAAATTCATTCTGTTTGTTAATATTCTTGTCAGGTGCTTTGGCATGTAGCGCACCCTAGTGGCCACACTCTTCTGAAATTATCTTGGTTAATTTACATCACTTGTTTTCTAAAAACAGCTTCTTTTATTTCGTAGCTTGGCACCATTTTCTTCGGTTTTTCCGCGATTATTTCGCAATTAGTCCCGTTTCTTTCCCCTTCTTAACTGACAGTAAGAGTCCTCTGTGTTTCTATCCCAGATAGCATAGCTTTAAGCCGGTTTCGAACTTGTTTCCAGATGTAAATTTCAAGTATATAAGCTTGATCAAAGCTGGAATATTCAGGCCTGTTAGTTGGATTCAAGCTTGAAACAAACATCAAAGTTGGCAGAGTTCAAGCTGTATTTCAAGCTTGACTTATCAAGTTTGGCTCCAGCTGTATCTACACACGTGGAATACAGCCTGGTATTTACAGCTTGTTTTAAGCTATATAATTATTAATCTGAATTTATTGAACCTAATTAATTAAATAAATATCAGAATGGAAATGGTGTGAAAAAAATTATCAAGACATGTATGTTTAAAAATTTTTATTTTCAAGGTGTTTAAAATTGTTTTATTTTAAAATTTAATTATTCTGAAGCCCCTCCGGCCCCAGCACACAGACCAGAGCAAATATCGCTGACTTCTGCCGGAATAATGATCCTGTAACTGGTAAAAGAAAATGTTACCCGTACCTAAACATAAAAAATGTAAAAAGTTGAAACTGATCAACCTAAATATGATTTATGCCCCAGATTAGCAAAATAACTTCAAACTCACTGTTGAACAACTTGTAATATGTATTCTTAGCTGGTAATCCATTTCACTTTCATCCAGGCTCAATTTTTCTATGTAAAAGAATATGCTATTTCTTTACGTTTCGTAATAATATTTAACATTTGTAATATTAACGTACCACTAGAGAAAAATGCACCAACGTACCTGTAATACACTATATATATCCTCTTCAGACCTGGTGTAGCAGTAAGGCAGGAGACGCCATACACTTACCAAACTATTTTCCAGTATAAAACAAACTTCACAACAGTCAACAATCATTAACGCGCGTCACAAAGGTGAAATGGCCGTAAACCTAGCAGAGTCAGTGCAAGGCTTATAAACGCTTGTGGCGCTTCCCGTGGACGTCTATGGAAGCTATGCTGCGTGCGCATCTGCTGTACAGCCTTCCAGGGAAATTACAGTTTATTTCAAGCTGGGGAAAATTATTTTAATTCAAGCTAAATTTGTACAGCTTGATGTAAACTGTGTAACAGGTTGATTTTTCAATCTTGAATTTTCAACTGAACCTAAACTCAATATCCACCTTGAAATAAGCTTGAGTGCTATCTGGGATTCTAATTCAACAAAATGAAGGCAAATTCGTAGTTTTAAGTATGTTCCGTGATTTTACAGTGCATTTTAAAATATGTAAACAAGAACAAAAATGTACGATACACGTTGTGCTGTCAGTGTGCTTGTAACATTGCTTTTTTATTTTATTGTGTAACCCATCATTCATCCTGAACTTTACTTCATTAACGTGTCCTTTAAGTCTGATTTTTTTAATTTCCTATTTAAATATATGTAGAGAAGTAGTTTTACACTGTTTTAATGTCTCCATCTAGGGCTAACGAACGTGTCTCGTGACTATCCGAAAATTTTCTCCCTACCACGGGCTTGTTTTTTATGTTAATTTCACATAATGTTGACAAACTGCACTTCGCGGCGCCAGGTAATGAGTGAACTCATAAAATTTTGTTGTGGTTTCTACTATCCGTGAGACAAGTGTTCGTAATATCACACTTGTGTACAATGATTATAGTTATTGCCTTTATTGTACCAAACTAGACCTGAAGACTATACGCAACGCAGATTGAACCCAGTTTTTGGCAAATAAAAAGTTGTGATCCGGACAATGTTTGTTTTTTATCTGCTTACTTTATTCATCTCTTGGTCATCCTCTACAATTTTCAACCTTCACATACATTTTCTTCCATTATCAAATGGATAATTATTCCTGCAGAAGACAATCTGTCATTTCGTATGAATACCTGGAAGCAGCAGTGAAAGGTGGTTGCGGGGTCTGGATGTGAACTGAAACGATGTGCTCAGTTGTAAAGTGAAACACACAGATTCTTTGCTAGCAAAAACTTCAGTTTAACTGCTTAAGGAACTGCTCACACAACATTTGTATGTTCCAAGATGGAAAAGTGTTGACACACACACACACACACACACACACACACACACATATGTGTGTATGTATATATATATATATATATATATATATATATATATATATATATATATATATGCGCACGCGCACGTGCAAACGTTTGAATAAAGGTACCTTACAAGGTTGCTACATAGAGGGTACCTTATAAATAACTCCGTCCGAACAGGTTTCGGAAGGCGTCATTGGATGCGGATGTGGAGGGGCGTGTGGTCAGCTCACCGCTCTCCCTGGCGTTGGTGGGTTTTCGTACTTCTCAATCAAGTAGCTTCTCAGTTTGCATCACAACAGCGCTCAGCAGACGGGAAAGGATGCTATATCTAGCGAAAATCTACTTATAAAATACGAAAAATCAGTTTTTAGGACACAGTCTATAAATATCCTTCAGCCTCATGCAAAACCTACGAATATGAAGGTAGGCCATTAACAGCTCACTTATGGACAGTCGCGTATACACTTTCCATGTGTCGTCCATAAATGACACCGTCAGGAAGAAACGTTTGAACGATAAAAAGCACCCTTTACTAACGATGGAGTTGCTAGTCTCCCATCGGGCGCCTCCCCAGGTGGCGGATAGGGGAATGCCCACCAGATATGGAGGGTACTGGGGAAATAAAATACCCGGGGTGGACCAAAACTAGCAACTACTGCCTTGTAGTTTAGGTTTTGGATTACCAAAGGCTAAAGGAAGAAAACCTTGAGCAAAAATTACCTGGTCCTCCAGGTTGGGGGTTAATGCGATGGGCCAACTCCCCATTCATTGGAAAAACCTCACTGGTTAAAAAGCCTATAAGATTACAGCAGGACGGATATAATAGGAGACGAAAAAGGCTAAGAAAACGGACTGTCCTAATTGGTGTATGGAATATACAAGGTTTACAAAATAAAGTAGGAGAAGTGATTAAAGAAATGGAGGCTAGAAATCAAGATATTATTATACTCCCAGAAACTAAGAAAAAAGGACGAGGTATTGAACGAATAGGATCATATACACATTTCTATAGTGGTGTCCCAAAAACTCATATAGCAAAACGGGGGATATCGATATTGATGAAAAACAAATTCCAAAGAATGGTCACAAACTGGGAACCTATTGATGAAAATCTGATTAAAATTAATATTGATATTCATGGACACAAAATTGCTATTATAGGAGTATATGGAATAAGCGAAGATGAACCAATTTGTAAAAAGGATGATTTCTATAATAATTTAAATGGAATCATAGAGGATATCGGGAAAACCAGGGAGATTATTATTGCAGGGGATTTTAACAGTAGAACTGGAAGTAAAATTGGAAATAAAATTATAGGACCATTTGGAGAAAATGTTATAAATGATAATGGTAATAGACTTATTGATATCTGTGAACAAAATTCATTGAAAATATTAAATGGCTTTTATCAACATAAAGAAATACATAAATGCACATGGCATAAAGATACATTGAATCAAAAATCAATAATAGACTATATTATAATGAAACAGCAAACGAGGATAAAAATACATGACATAAGAGTATATAGAGGGGTAACTCTTAGCGATCATTATTTGGTAAATTCCAAATTTTTATTCCCCTTCAGAGGAAAAAGCACTGAAGAAAATCGAAATTGTCCTATAGAAAATATACAAACAGAAATCAAAATTCCTAAATATAATTTGAATAGTTTTGAAAATGAAAGCACGATATTTTTATATCAAAAGAGATTAGATGAAAAACTGGTAGAAACAGAGTTTGATAATACAGAAGATCAATATCATTATATTGTAAATAAACTACATGAAGCCGCCAAGGAAGCTTTAGGAGAAACAGAAGAAACACGTACAAACCATCCATTATACTACTGGAATGAAGAAATTAAAAAGGAAGTGAAATTAAAGAAAGAAAAATATTTAAAATGGTTAAATACCAGAAATCTTCAAGATAAAATAGAGCTTAATGCACAACAAGCGAAAATCCGGAAAAAGGTTGCAGAAGCAAAAAACAAAGTTTGGGAACAGTCATGTCAAAAAATTGAATCCTATATTGGTGGTAAAAGAAACACAGAAGCATGGAAAACTATAAAAAATTTAAGAAGGAATTCCAAAGAAACAACACATATTAAATATATTACTCATGACTCTTGGGAAAAATATTTTAAAAGTTTATTAACAGAAAACAGGGAAGAATACTTGGGAAACCCTGAATATAATGAAATGATAGATCTACAAGCAGAGAATTACATCCGTTTGGAAATAGAGACAGTTAAAACTGCAATACAATCTTTAAAGAATGGAAGGGCTACAGGCATTGGAGGTATTCCTGCAGAATTATTAAAATTAGGAACAAAGAAATTAATGGAATTGTTAAGAAACCTTTTCGAAAGATGTTTAAATGGGGAAGATGTCCCAAATGATTTGAAATTAGGATATATTTCAGTGATACATAAAAAAGGAGCGAAAGATGAGTGTAAAAATTATAGGGGAATAACAGTGACCAATACCTTCAGTAGATTATATGGAAGAATTATTAAATACTTGTTAGAACAAGAATACAAAGAAAAGGAGGCTGAAGAACAAGCAGGTTTTGGAGCTGGAAGATCAACAATTGATCATATCTTTTGCCGACAACAAATTATTGAAAAAAAAAAATGGTTCGGGCACAACCTATACATTTAGTATTCATAGATATAGAAAAAGCCTATGATAGTGTGCCTTTATCCAGCTTTTGGAAAGCTTTAATATCAATAGGAATAAATCCAAGAATAATTAAAGCAATTCAAAATTTATATAAAAATTCTATTTCAAAAATAAAAATTGGTAAATATCTATCACATGGATTCCAAGTCACAAAAGGATTACGTCAAGGATGTAGCATCTCACCTACATTGTATAAAATATATACAGAAGTAACTTTACAGAATTGGAAGAAAAAATGTCACGCTATGGGAATACCAATAAATGATAGAACAATATACTCGTTACAATTTGCAGATGACCAACTGATTATAGCCCAAGACTATGAGGACATATAGTATATGACCAGAAAATTGATTCAAGAATATAAAAAATCAGGTCTAAATGTAAACATGAATAAAACAAAGTACATGGTTCCAGAATGAGATTTTCACTCTGCAGCGGAGTGTGCGCTGATATGAAACTTCCTGGCAGATTAAAACTGTGTGCCCGACCGAGACTCGAACTCGGGACCTTTGCCTTTCGCGGGCAAGTGCTCTACCAACTGAGCTACCGAAGCACGACTCACGTCCGGTACTTCCTTAATCTGCCAGGAAGTTTCATATCAGCGCACACTCCGCTGCAGAGTGAAAATCTCATTCTGGAAACATCCCCCAGGCTGTGGCTAAGCCATGTCTCCGCAATATCCTTTCTTTCAGGAGTGCTAGTTCTGCAAGGTTCGCAGGAGAGCTTCTGTAAAGTTTGGAAGGTAGGAGACGAGGTACTGGCAGAAGTAAAGCTGTGAGTACTGGACGTGAGTCGTGCTTCGGTAGCTCAGTTGGTAGAGCACTTGCCCGCGAAAGGCAAAGGTCCCGAGTTCGAGTCTTGGTCGGGCACACAGTTTTAATCTGCCAGGAAGTTTCAAAGTACATGGTAATTGGTGGAGTGAATGGAGACTTAATATTAGAAGAAGGGATGGGAACAATAACAGCTACTGAGGAATATAAATATTTAGGTGTAAAAATTACAAATGATGGGAAACAGGACAAAGAAATTAGATCAAGAATAAATTCTGGAAAGACGACAATCTCTTTATTGAATGGAATTCTCTGGGACAAACACATAACAACTGATAACAAAATAAGGATTTTTAAAACAATAGTTAGGAGCATTATTACATATGGTTCAGAAGTGTGGACAACAAAATGGCAACTGAAATCAAAATTATTAGCCACAGAAATGGATTTCTGGAGACGTTCAGCAAGAATATCAAGACGAGAAAAAATAAGAAATGAATTAATCAGAGACAAGATGAAATGTAAAAATTCAATTATTGATTTCATCAAGCACAAACAACTTAAATGGTATGGACACATCAGATGAATGGAACAGAAAGGCTACCAAAATGCATAATCGACTGGGTACCAATTGGAAGAAGAAAAAGGGGACGACCACCTGATACATGGATACGGGGAGTTCGGTCAGCAATGAGGAAGAACAACATTCCTGAAGATTTATGGACAAATAGAGAAGAGTGGAGAACAATAATTAGTGACTTACTGTAATCTAGAATAGGTGCTGGAAAAATGTACTCACATTGTAAATCCAGAATAATAATAATACTAACGATTTGCAGATTATGCAAAAACATGCAGAAAGAGCTACATAGTGTTGATTGATTCGCAGTACGTAATATAGCCGAGTCCAAGACACTGGTGAGTCACACAACTCTCACGGTCTCCTGTAAATTCGCTACCGCAGCGCCGCCAAGCGGCTGACACAGTAAAACAGCTGCGAAACGTCTGTGTATACGAAGTGGAGAAGCACATTCAAAATACAAGAGGGGTCGTATTTCGGAGTTTATTCTAGCGCTATAAATTGTAACTGCTGTACTTGGATTTGCCATGTGTGAAGCGCTGTTATTATTTATTAAGAACGAAAATTGGCACAATACGATTAATTGATGATGCATATCCGTATATTTTGCTTATTTTTTTCGTAGTTCCACACAACTTCTTGCTGTTTTCTCGATTGATCTGTGTTCAGTTTTTCAAGGCCTATCCACTGTGCCAACTTATAACTAAATCTGAGGGGGCTGTGATGGGGATGTTCCCTTGTAAGTAATTCCGAGTTGCGAGTAATCTTTTTCTCTTTTTCTTAATATACCGTACGTATAAATCAGATGCAACTGTAGTTCCTCCGTTTTAAAATATCGGAGCCAGGAAGGGAAGCCCGTGCTAATTTGTTGACATGCTGTGAGAGCATGGCGGGTGCTATCGGCGCAGCCATTGGCTCATTTGCAGGCGGGCTCTCCCCACCCGTCGCTTCGGGTTTTCCACTGGCGCGTCACGTCTCACGGTGGCAGAACGTCGTTTATCAGCAGACGTACGTCACTGGTGATCAGTGTCGTTTTCCTTGCTTTAAAAAAACACGAGCAGGAAAATGTGGCTATCTTCAGATGGTCTCAGGATCTACGCTGCGTCCGGAGCGTGTAGAAACTTCCGCGCTGTGCTGAGGATGTTTCGATCGACTTCTTGATACTTCCCGATAAACGTACTCTTCCCGTGGAAATTCACAGTACGCTGTAGAAGCCGTGTCACCTGCCCCACAATAATCGAATTACGTGGCAATCGTAAGCTACAAAAGAAAAATTCGAACTGCAAATATTAAAGTCCCAAAAGTTATATGAGCTTCAACGAACATTTCCGTGGTGGTTGCCGCCGAGAGGCTGAGAATTTGAACGCATATCTTGAGTTCAGCAAACGGAGACATCGCCAGCGGTCTCGACTTTGATCCCAGGTTGATAAGTAACCAAAAATAAAAAAAATAGTAAAAAAAATGTTTGAAATGGCTCTGAGCACTATGGGACTTAACATCTGTGGTCATCAGTCCCCTAGAACTTAGAACTACTTAAACCTAACTAACCTAAGGACGTCACACACATCCATACCCGAGGAAGGATTCGAACCTGCGACCGTAGCAGTCGCGCAGTTCCGGACTGAGCGCATAGAACCGCTCGGCCACACCGGCCGGCTATACTAACAGGCGTAGTCCACTATGTGAAGCAGTTACGACCGTGCAGAAAACATTAGGTAGTGAATTACGTGACATATTTGCGGAAAGACTGATAGAGAGAAAAGAAACTAACACACTGAAGAGTGTACGTATTAAGGTATATATGATAGATTCTTGTTTCTTGTGTGTGTCAAAGGGACAAGACACACCTTGGTTTAGATTCCGGTTTGAAATATAATCTCTCAACAACTGACTAGGTGAGCATGTTCTTAAATCGGAGGACATACCAGTTTGAATATGGCCTTGCCTAGTAAAGCACTGCAGTTCGATTCCCTGTCAGTCCTACGACTTTCAACTGTCACTTATCATTTGTTTCATCTCTTGAAATGCTTATTGGTGTGAGAAATGTCGACGTAAACCATCGTTAGGAGTCCATTCTGAAATGTACTTTCGCCAGTAACTGGCTTGGCAAGTTAGTTTGAAGGTCGGAGGAAGGCGAGGGCATACCACATCTAGTAGGACGCTGGCTTGTGAAACAGTGTGGTGTTCTAAACAACTTTTAGATGGGTGACAGCTTTACGTTTACCATATTCTGTAATTTCACACATTATCATGAACTTGTTCAATGATAAAGCCTATTTCATAGCAAAGCTTAATAAAGATTCTTGTTTCTTGTGTGTGTCAAAGGGACAAGACACACCTTGGTTTAGATTCCGGTTTGAAATATAATCTCTCGACAACTGACTAGGTGAGCATGTTCTTAAATCGGAGGACATACCAGTTTGAATATGGCCTTGCCTAGTAAAGCACTCTTCTGCTCAGATTAACCTTCTTGGTGATATAAGGGACGATCAAAAAAGTTCCCACGTGAGGACGTTGCTGCAGCGTAATGTGCAACGTAGCGTGACTACGATGCAAGTATAGAAGCACCGACTTGTAATCAAAGGACTGGTGTGGCATTCGTATCTTTCCAACGTGCATACGGTAAATGCGGAAACATGAACGATGTCGAGATTACTACCAAAAGCGTCCAAACAGGAACAACACGCTGTCATTCTTTTCTTAGCTACCAGTAGACATCCATTGGAGAATGAAAAATGTGCGTGCGGTAGCTTGTCTGTCGAAAACCAACTGCGACAAGAGGTGCTACTGTTTCATCGTAACGCGCGTTCCGATATCGCAAGTGCCGTTACGCAGGAGTTACGCCAAGCCAAGTTGGAGACACTTGAGCACCTATGGTCCCGATCTCTCCCTATGCGATTATCACGCCTTCTATCCCTTAAAAAAGGTTTGAGGAGTCGGCGATACCCGTTAGACGAGGGTGCGGACTTCTCACACAGCACAAGACGATGTGCATCGGTGGGATGATGGCCTCACTGCTCAGTGCAACTTTGCCAGACTGACGTACCAATTCTGGACACTACGGCCTTCGAACGGAAACTTTTTGGTCGCCCCTTGTACTTTACTTTTCGATATAATCAAATGGCTCTAAGCACTATGGGACTTAACTTCTTTGGTCATCAGTCCCCTAGAACATAGAACTACTTAGACCTAACTAACCTAAGGACATCACACACATCCATGCCCGAAGCAGGATTCGAACCTGCGACCGTAGCGGTTGCGCGGTTCCAGACTGTAGCGCCTAGAACCGCATGGCCACTGCGGCCGGCTCGATATAATCCTCTGGCGATTATGCATCGTGAAGATTCTGTTTGTTAAATTTAGTTGTTGTGAGAACTCTTCCTTTACTAATTAAGCGTCGTACACTTCAGGAAAATGTTATTTTTTAAAAATATCTAACCTCAGTGCAGAAGAATTAAGAACACAAGTATGTAGGTAATGATTTTTGAAGTGCCTGGTCATTCTCACGTTCAGACCTAGAACAACTTGCGCCAGTAACTTGAGGAAAAAGCTATTGTTCTTTCAAGTAAGGTTACTTAAAGAAAACGTTCCAGCCCCATGTTGTATGTTGTATTTTAAATGGGGACGTAGAAACGACGGATGGGCTCCGTCCCCGCCGCAGCCGCAGTGGTCCACAACCCCACGACGACTGCTGCGGTCCACTTCACCCCTCCGCCGCCCCACACCGAACCCAGGGTTATTGTGCGGTTCGGCCCCCAGTGGATCCCCCCAGGGAACGTCTCGCACAAGACGAGTGTAACCCCTATGTTTGCGTGGTAGAGTAATGGTGGTGTACGCGTACGTGGAGAACTTGTTTGGGCAGCAATCGCTGACATAATGTAGCTGAGGCAGAATAAGGGGAACCAGCCCGCTTTCGCCGAGGCAGATGGAAAACCTCCTAAAAACCATCCACAGACAGGCCGGATCGCCGGGCGGATTCGTGCCGGGGACCAGGCGCTCCTTCCCACTCCGGTAAGCCGTGCGTTAGACCGCTAGGCTAACCGGGCGGGCTTTCGAGCCCCATACTAAAATAGTAACTAGAGCTCAGCCCTTTCTCTGCGCCTCTTTTATGTTCCACAACTTCTAATAACATACATTGATTCACCTCAAGATTATCACCTAGCTCTGTGGATTGTGTAAAAAACGTTTCCTGTCGTATTTACTGTTTCTGACCTGACAGTTAAAAGTTGTAAGATGTGCATAATGTACTGCCAGGAAATCATTCGGGTACCATCTGCTGTTTCTATCGCTTGTACAGTTGATATGACTTCAGTGTACAAAGAGGGGTCTCACGCATATGATTCTGGCAAGTGCAAGAATTATTAGTCTGTAGGCTAGCAACGCAAGCATGTTCAGCTGTTATCTCACAGTTGACACTCGTAAATGCCGCTCCTTAAGTAAAAAGCGTTGTCACGACTGATATAATCATCGTGCGGCATCTTTAATGACCGAATTCCTGAAAAATGGGAGCCGCGGCTTCACCTTTTACAGAAATGGTACAGAATCGATTGTGTTACAGCTTTATCAATCGCGGCAGAACAAAGATTTCAGTTACATAAGGCGAGAAACACAAATTTTGTTACTCATCCAGAAATTTTAAAAACTGTTCTAAGATCAGAAATGCTTATCTGAAACTCTCCCTTTTCCCTTCTTTTTATGCGAGAGATGAAAAAAAAAACGAACATCGTTCGGCTGTGAGTATTGCGTATCGTTAATAGCGCTTTTTTGACAAGCGATGCCTGATGCTTATATTGCAATTATTACATTAATTATGTCCCATGGAGGTGCATTTCAGGGATGTAGAAATTAGTGAAATACATACATATAACTGAAGTGCAATAGAACAGAAGGGAAATTTTGTAATATTACGGTATTACAGCGCTAACACGAATTATTTTATGAGGGAAAACATTTGTTTGGACAATCAACCCTTGAGAGACTACTGCTCCCTCCGTCTTATATCCCTCAAAGAGATCGTAAGACAGGGAGGGATATGTAGGATATAATAGTATGACACTATTGTCAGGAGTCTCCTGGTGGGGTTTTTCGGTAGCCTAATGCAAGTATTTTTATTTGACGCCTCTTAGGCGACTTGCGCGCCAGTGACAATGAAATGATGATGAGAGCAACACAACACATGGATAAAAATTTCCAAACCGGCCGGGAATGGAACCAGGATCACCAGCTTTAGAGGCAGAAAAGCTAAGTCCCCTCCGCCCCCAAGTATCATGAGTTTTGACCACGGTAAGGAGGATTAGGGCGCGTACACAAGGATACAAAGAGTCATTTTTCTTCTCATTCAATAAGTGAACGTCGTAAGACAGAAAAACTCTAATACTGGTACGAGATACCCGCCTCCGTACATAGAACAGTGGCTTGCAGAGTACAGTAGTAACATTAATTCTGGCCACTTTGTTTAGATTCATTGAATATTGAATTCGTGTGTTAGTTTAGTTGAAATATGCAACGTAATTCTCTACAGATTTACAGAAAATTATTAGAGAATTAAAGTTCAAATATAAAAAATTTAAACTCAAACAAAATACTCATCACCCAAAAATTTCAGAAAGTTACAAATTACTTGACACAGAAGTTATGCCTATATTTCTTCGTATTTTGCGGGATATCCTTTTAATTTAATCACTGCCTCGACTCTACACGGCGTCGAGTCCACCAATCTGAAAGGTTTGCTGATGGTTGTTACGGATAGAGGGCAGCCATTTCAGCACTAAGATTTCGTCTTGGTACTTATTTTGCGGTAGTGTTGCCCTGTAACAATGCCAGATATCCAATGCCATGACCTTGCCGTGCAGTCCCACACCGTGACACTGATGGGATGCTTCATAGTGGCTGTGGTGTACTGAAGCAATAAGTCTTCGCCTGATCGACGACGAACGAACAATAACTCCATCACTTCCAAAGAGCTTTTAGTCTCGTCACACCAAATGATTTTAGCTCTGTCTGCTTGCGTCCATTCCTTGTGTGCTAGTGCCCATTGCATACATTTCCCTCTGCATTTTGTTCAGATTAGGCTTCTTCCTTGGAGTCCACCCTCGCAAATCATTTTCGTATAGTTTCTGTCTGACGGTTTGACGAGAGACTTCAGTTCTGAAGTCTTCAGTGTGGCATTTATCTCTTTTGCGGTACGCAGACGATTTTGCAGAGAAAGACGGCAGATACCACGATAGTCTTGGTTAGTCAATATCGGTTTTAGGTCGGGTCTTGGAGCAATCTTGATTGACACAGTTTCTTTATACCAATTGCAAATTTTCCTCAACCCGGCCCTAAAGCGCCTCCACGAAACCATTTTCCTGTTTTTGTATACCTATAACTTCTTCGCGGAGTGTTACTGCCTTGCCGCCCGTGGTGGCCACGCGGTTCTAGGCGCTGCAGTCCGGAACCGCGCGACTGCTACGGTCGCAGGTTCGAATCCTGCCTCGGGCATGGATGTGTGTGATGTCCTTAGGTTAGTTAGGTTTAAGTAGTTCTAAGTTCTAGGGGACTGATGACCTCAGATGTTGAGTCCCATAGTGCTCAGAGCCATTTGAACCATTTGTTACTGCCTTAGTCCATTTGCTTGGTGACCAAACATTACGTTTCGGTACAGGAGACATCGTTTTGAATCCGTCATCCGTCTCAGCTCACACTAAAGAAGGCTTACACATCAACAACTGTGTATTGCTACTACTGGAGTTACAACAATGATCAGAACGCTTTTTCTCTCTGGATGAAGCAATAATACTGTCATACGTTTCCATTGATTTGTTGGAACACAACAAATTATAAACAGGTATACAAGCAGGTAAAACAGTGAAGTTTTTTAATCGTTGTCAGTTAAGTCTATTTATTTTTTTAATAAGATACATAACGTCACATTCTCTAAAAGTGATATATATTCAGTAGGACATACCGTAAACAAAAAAAAGCATAATTTAATATACCGAAACTTACTAACATCTCGTGATGCGAAAACGAAAACTTCTACGAAGTGTCCAGAATTAATGCCACTACTGTATATGGATGAAAGTAGACGTAAAAGAGATGATGATAAAGTACTAAATTTTAAAAAATGCGGAAGAATAAAATTCGCAGTAATGTTGATTTCATAAACAGAAGCGGTTACGGCACTAGTCGGCAGATAAATGGGTCTCAAGCGGATCTTCCCTGCTGCGAAAAGGCCTCGAGTTATGAAGCAAACAAGCGTGGAGAGCTCGAGAGGGCCCGGAAGGTCGCATATTTCATGGTCTGTGGAGAGTCTGTATCGGTCGCAACTGGGCGTGGCTTACGACGACCACGCCCTAATTTAGATAATGCTTCTCCCTCTCAGAGTATGTATGTGTTGTAATGGCAGGCACTACCGTGTTATACATTGATATTAGCTTCAGTTGGGCGAGGAAGTGCGCGTAAAGTTTCTTCAGGTATGTTATACACTATTCGCCATTAAAATTGCTATACCAAGAAGAAATGCAGATGATGAACGGGTATTCATTGGACAAATATATTATACTAGATCTGACATGTGCTTACATTTTCACGCAATTTGGGTGCATAGATCCTGAGAAATCTGTACCCAGAACAACCACCTCTGGCCGTAATAACAGCCTTGATACGCCTGGGCATTGAGGCAAACAGAGCTTGGATGGCGTGTACAGGTACAGCTGCACATGCTGCTTCAACGCGATACTACAGTTCATCAAGAGTAGCCTAGCGTATTGTGACGAACCAGTTGCTCGGCCACCATTGATCAGACGTTTTCAATTGTTGAGAGATCTGGAGAATGTGCTGGCCAGGGCAGCAGTCGAACATTTTCTGTATCCAGAAAGGCCCGTACAGGACGTGCAACATGCGGTCGTCCATTATCCTGCTGAAATGTAGGGTTTCGCAGGGATCGAATGAAGGGTCGTAACACATCTGAAATGTAACGTCCACTGTTCAAAGTGCCGTCAATGCGAACAAGAGGTGACCGAGACGTGTAACCAATTCCATCGCGCCGGGTGATACGCCAGTATGGCGATGACGAATACACGCTTCCAATGTGCGTTCACCGCGATGTCACCAAACACGAATGCGACCATCATGATGCTATAAACAGAACCTGGATTCATCCGAAAAAATGACGTTTTGCCATTCGTGCACCAAGGTTCGTCGTTGAGTACACCATCGCAGGCGCTCCTGTCTGCGATGCAGCGTCAAGGGTAACCGCAGCCATGGTCTCCGAGCTGATAGTCCATGCTGCTGCAAACGTCGTCGAACTGTTCGTACAGATGGTTGTTGTGTTGCAAACGTCCCCATCTGCTGACTCAGGGATCGAGACGTGGCTGCACGATCCGTTACAGCCATGAGGATAAGATGCCTTTCATCTCGACTGCTAGTGATACGAGCCCGTTGGGATCCAGCACGGCGTTCCGTATTACCCTCCTGAACCTACCGATTCCATATTCTACTAACAGTCATTTGACCTCGTCCAACGCGAGCAGCAATCGTTTGGAAACTTTCCTCATGTCAGCACGTTGTAGGTGTCGCCACCGTCGCCAACCTTGTATGAATGCTCTGAAAAGCTAATCATTTGCATATCGCAACATCTTCTTCCGGTCGGTTAAATTTCGCGTCTGTAGCACGTCATCGTGGTGTAGCAATTTTAATGGCCAGTAGTGTATTAGAACGAAGACAATGAAAATTTGTGCCGAACTGGGGCTCAAACCTGAATTTACGTCCTTCATGAACGGGAATATACGTAATGTACAAGTGTAGGAATGTGACCCAAGGAAGACGACAAAGGAATTTTGGGTCTGGCCGTGATTTGTGCACGGATAGCCGAACCGGTTAAATGGCTGATTCAAATGGCTCTGAGCACTATGGGACTCAACTTCTGAGGTCATTAGTCCCCTAGAACTTAGGACTAGTTAAACCTAACTAACCTAAGGACAGCACACACATCCATGCCCGAGGCAGGATTCGAACCTGCGACCGTAGCGGTCTCGCGGTTCCAGACTGCAGCGCCTAGAACCGCACGGCCACTTCGGCCGGCCCGAACCAGTTAAGGCGACCGCTCGCGTAAAGAGCGAAATTCGGGTACGAGTCTCGGTTCGGCACAGATTTTCACTGTCGTCGTTCTGATATACAGCCGAAGGTGGTTCAGACTCGCAACTGCGAATAAATTTCCCTATGTCATTTATAAGTCGTGATACTCCTCTTGTTCCTCGTCGGTTAGAATTATTTAACGACTACTGCTCTTAAGCCTTGGTACAGAGCAGCAGGAGGTACCGCATTCCTCATGGGATATGTTGAACAGTCGCGCATTGCTACACCAACACATCGAGTAACTGCATTAACGGAGAAATAATAGGAACGTCCAAGCACGACAGCTAATTTCTGACGTTCTCAGACGTCTGCGTGTCGGCCCATTTCGCTACGCTGATTGCACACAATTGACTGGTACATGGTTGCGGTGTCATACAAGTATGACCGCATGGTACCAATTCCGCGCCATCTGGGGTGCTCCAAAGCTACCAGTATTTCCTTATAAGGAGGTCCGCTGAGCTTATGTTGCGATCTGTTGCCAAATATGTGAGTCTTCAGTTTCCTTCGGTGAATTTGTTGATTGAACAGTGCATGAGCGTATGCCAGTTCATTGTGTCCAAAGGGCACAAATTTCGGCAGTGAAACATGTTCCCATGTCAGGTGCGCTAATGAGCGGACCGACTTACGGCCCCTCCCCCTCCCTCCCGCCACAGCGACCATTCTGTCCACGGTCCGCGCCCGTGGGGCTCTGTGGCGATAGGGCGCCCTAGTTGCGGTAGCTTGGGTGTAGTTAGTGCATTCGCTGCCCGGACACATCACTCTTTAGCAATACAATAACTTTTGTGTATATTCTGTAATAGTCAGGGCTTGAGGTGCGTTTTCAAATTCTCCGAACCAGCTATATCAATAATGGCAAATATTAGAATCTTGCACCGTTTATGCTGACCCCCATGCCACTGAGATACGAGGGGCGTTTGAAAAATCCGTGCAAAAATAAAAACTACTTACGTGTTTGGGGTAAACCTTTTTTATTTTTCGACGTAGTCTCCTTTTAGACTTATACACTTCGTCCAACCCTGTTCTAATTTGTTGATACCTTCCGAATAATAGGAATTGTCAAAGTCTGCAAAATAGCTATTAGTTGCTGCGATCACCTCCTCGTTTGAATAAAATCTTTGTCCCGCCAGCCATTTCTTCAAATTGGGGAACAAATAGTAGTCCGAGGGAGCCAAGTCTGGAGAATATGGGGGGGGGGGGGGGGGGGGGGGGACGTGAAACGAGTTGGAATCCTATATACATTAATTTTGCGACCACAACTGCTGAGGTGTGTGCTGGTGCATTGTCATGATGGAAAAGGACTTTTTTGCGGTCCAATCGCCGGCGTTTTTCTTGCAGCTCGGTTTTCAAACGTTCCAATAACGATGAATAATATGCTCCTGTAATAGTTTTACCCTTTTCCAGATTAATTGAGGATTAACCCTTGCGACTCCCAAAAGACAGCCGCCATAACCTCTCCGGCCGAAGGAATGGTCTTCGCCCTTTTTGGTGCAGATTCTCTCTTGGTAACCCATTGTTAAGATTGTTCTTTGGTCTCAGGAATATAGTAATGTATCTATGTTTCATCCGCAGTGACGCAACGACGCTTAAAGTTCTGCGGATTCTTCCTGAACAGCTGCAAACCAGCCTTGCAATACATCTCACGATCCCGTTTGTGGTCAAGCGTGAGCAATCGCGGAACCCATCTTGCGGATAGCTTTCTCGTATCCAAATGTTTATGCAAAATATTATGTACCCGTTCATTCGAGATGCCCACAGCACTAGCAATCAAATGGTTCAAATGGCTCTGAGCACTATGGGATTTAACATCTGAGGTCATCAGTCCCCTAGAGCTTAGAACTACTTAAACTTAACCAACCTAAGGACATCACACACATCCATGCCCGAGGAAGGATACGAACCTGCGACCGTAGCGGTCGCGCGGTTCCAGACTGAAGCGCCTAGAATCGCTCGGCCACACCGGCCAACCACTAGCAATCTTACACACCTTAGCTCTTCTGTCATCTATCATCATATCATGGATTTTATCAATAATTTCTGGAGTCGTAACCTCCACAGGGCGTCCAGAACGTTCTGCATCACTTGTGCCAATATGGCCACTCCGAAAATTTTGAAACCACTTATAAACTGTTCTAATAGAAGATGCAGAGTCACCGTAATGTATATCAAGCTTCTCTTTAGTCTCCTGAGGCATTTTGCTTTTCATAAAGTAATGTTTAATCACCACACTAAATTCTTTTTCGTCCATTTTTTGACAATCACTCGACTTCCTTGATTCACACGAATGCCAAACACAAAGAAATATACCAATGTGGCTGAAACTTGATGTTCGTTCTCTCCAAAGATGCTACTAACTAAACGTGACCTTGATACGCGCCGGTGGTGCCATCTCTCGGACTTTGCACGGACTTTTCAAACGCCCCTCGTAGGTACTGTACAAATAAAAGAACTTACCGTTGACAAACCTCTTGCGAACTGGATAAATATAAAGAACACGTTTCATTGACGCAAGTAGCATAAAACCCGGATTACCTACCAAGGCTCGGCGAGTCTACTTGTAGTCCATTCGCTAAAACGGTAAGTATGTGTGTGACAATAATAGAAAACGTAACAGTCTGGATTATCTTAACGCAGTCGTCAGCCATTGTGGATGATCTGTAATGAATCATGTGGCAATATCGTGGTTGTTAGTGTGGTGTTTTGGTAACACGACAAAGAACGCTACAGTGTTAAAGTGTCTGAAACCAGTTTAGGTGGCCATGTTGACTTAGTGGTGAAGGCACTAATGGGCAGGGGAAGCCATCCTTTGAGGTGATGTTAATACGACTAGTTTCACAACTGAAAATGTCCAAAGATGACCATGAAATAACAGCCCTTCAAAAACACATGATCTGAGTAGTAACAAACATATGTAGACTGTATTTGACAATCAAGGGCCCTTTATGATCCGATACCTCTCAGGTAATTGGGAGCAATTCTTTGCGACGGCTGTTGTAAACACCTGCTGACCAGATTCTGGATTAATACGCGGTGATCATCAGCCACACGTCTCGGGAAAATAGGTTCTGGCAGCCACATCAGATCATACAGTGAATAAGATACGCTGTGCACCAGGACCACGAAAACATACAAACATACGCTCGCACTGGGAGCCAGAGAGAGCTCGGTTTTGCTTTCCGTTGCTTTCTCACTGGACGATTGTGGTCAGTAGCGTGGGGGGGGGGGGGGGGGGGCGCAGAGAAAGTGAAGCACTGCAGCTTTGTTTACTGTCGATGGGAGTATTTCTGGCCTTGCTGCCTCCTAGCTGCAGCCACAAAAATTGGCAATGACCGTGTCTGTGCAAAGTTTGGAATACTGAACCAAGTTGTTCGACAGCGTATTCATTTGAGAGGCGTCTCCGAATACAAAAGAAGTGCAAAGACAAACAGAACGCCGTACAACATTATGTTGAAGCGAGCGCTGTGGCACATGTTAAAATAAAAAGAAACAAATCTGAGAATTTATCACAGAGTCGTCATAGTGAAGTAATAGTATACAGCACTCCGTCGTCAGGCCACGAGTGGACTACCAGGACCATCCGACCGCCGTGTCACCCTCCGAGGAGGATGCGGATAGGAGGGGCGTGGGGTCAGCGCACCGCTCTCCCGGTCGTTATGATTGGTATTCTTGACCGAAGACGCTACTACTCGTTCCAGTAGCTCCTCAATTGGCATCACGAGAAATGAAAACAACAAATAAACGGGCGTGAACTATGTTACAACAAAGGAATTCGAGAGTCAAAACTTCCAAAACGGAACCAAGAGTCATTACATGCCGTAACTGTGTACGACAAATACGAGGCCCCTTCCTTACACCTCACTGTTGCATAAGGACATTACACCGCGACACAGACACAAATGTGAATACAGAGAACAGACACGTCAATGACCAGTTAGACAGTTCATAGTTTTGTGAAAAAATAAATAAAAATAGGGGGCATGACGGAGATTTGAACATGGATCTCCACCATCACAGTCCAACACCGCGACTACATAACCACTTCGCCGTACCTATTCAAATTCGCTCGATGTTGCACATCTTGAGCGTGGACCGTTCCCTCTTTCTATTTTACATCCTTTTTCAAAGTTCAGTACACTTTTTCACAGTTCAATACACGGTATTCCTGTTTTCATGCTTGATCTGTGTTAAGTTTTTGACGGAATAGCCACTGGGCTAAAAGAAGATGCTTATCAACCAAATATAGGAAGACATTGGCTGCATGAAATATCAAATGACAAAGGCATTAGGGTAGTAGATTTTGCTATAAGTAAAAACATGACTGTCAGCAGTACATGGTTTCTACACAAAAATATACACAACGAAACATGGATGTCACAAGATGTACAAACTAGAAATCAGATAGACCATATATTGATTGACAGGAGGCACGGATCAGACATAATGGATGTTAGGAACCGACGTGGAGCTGACTGCAATTCAGACCATTATCTAGTGAGAATTAATTACAGGCAAAGGATCTTACTATTGAGTAAACAAAAAGGCCACAAACAGAAAAGTTTTGACATTAAGAAACTAAAGTCAGAAGAAATGAGAGCATATCAGGCGAAAATAGAAGAGGGGATTAAGAACGATACCGATACATCAAATGAACATACCGAAATAATGTGGAAACAATATAAGACTACAATCTAGGAGGCAGGTGGGGATGCATTGGGACATGTACGGGCTCAAAGGAAGGCAGATTGGTTTGATGAAGAATGTGTGAGAAGAGTTGAGGAGTGTAACTTAACACGAATAAAATTATTTCAGAGAAGAACTAGAGCAAATATGAATGAATATAATGAAAAGCTCCTGTGAAGCTAAGAGGATTTGTAGAAAGAAGGTAAGAAATTGGAAGAAATTCAACATATAGAAGAAGAGAAGCAAGTACGTGAAATGTACCAAAAGATTAAAGAAGGAAAGGCTGGGTTTCAAGCCAGAACAAATACATGTAGATATAAAGAAGGGGATTTGATAGGGGAGAGTAAGAAAATACTCGATAGATAGGCAGAATACTTCCAAGAGTTACTGAACCCTGATGTAGAAGGATTAAAACAAGAAGAAATGGTGGAAATAACTTATTATGGACCAGAAGTCTTTACACCAGAACCCACACTGGAGGAAGAATACAAACCATTGAGACCTTAAAAAATAATAGGGCACCTAGAGAAGATCAGATCCAGGCGGAACTACTCAAATATGGTGGAGAAGCATTGTGAAAAGCAATACATCAAGTAATACTGAACATTTGGCAGGAGGATAGCATGCCAATGGAGTGGAAAACGGCTATTATGTGCCCCATACATAAAAAAGGAGATAAATTAAACTGCCAGAATTACCGAGGAATATCCCTGCTAAATACTACATGTAAAGTGTTCTCCAAGATACTAAATGGGAGGCTTACTCCCTATGTGGAAAAGAGAATTGGAGACTATCAGAGTGGCTTTAGAAGAAATAGGTCAACAACTAACCAAATATTCACATTACGCATACTAGTTGAAAAATGTTATGAACATCAAATAAACTTACATCAGCTTCATATCGATTTTAAACAAGCCTATGATAGCATCTCAAGAGTGACATTGCGCAATGTGATGGAAGAGGCAGGAATACCTAAGAAGCTCGTTAAACTTACTATGATGACCCTCAGTGAAACCAACTGTAAAGTAAAAATACAGGTCGAAATCTCCAGAGAAGTGGAAGTGAAGAAGGGACTGAGGCAAAATGTTCAAATGGCTCTGAGAACTATGGGACTTAACATCTGAGGTCATCAGTCCCCTAGAACTTAGAACTACTTAAACCTAACTAACCTAAGGACATCACACACATCCATGCCCGAGGCAGGATTCGAACCTGCGACAGTAGCGGTCGCGCGGTTCCAGACTGAAGCGCCTAGAACCGCTCGGCCACACCGGCCGGCGGACTGAGGCAGGGTGACAATATCTCCTCACTGCTATTCAACCTCTGCCTAGAAAAAGTCGTAAGTCAGTTAGAGATAAATAGACGAGAAACCATTTTTAATCGGTCACTGCAGTACCTGGCCTATGCAGATAATGTGGCATTACTCGCACTGTGCTGGCTGCTGCCTATCAACAACTGGAGAGAGGTGCAAGGGAACTTGGTCTGGTAGTCAGTGTCGAAAAGACCAAATATATGGCAATGGCCAACCAGCGAAACCTACCAAATCTCAGGATAGCCGACAAGGAGTTTGAAAGGGAGAGAGAGTTCAAGTACCTCGGATCGACTATCACAGAGACTAATGACATCAGCAGCGAGGTGAAAGCTAGAATAGCAGCAGGTAACAGATGCTACTTTGCCACACTACCCATGCTTAGGAGCTCACTTCTATCACGAAAATCTTAAATCCTCATTTACACAAAACAATTATAAGACCAGTTGTTATGTATGGTACCGAAACATGGACCATGAATGCAAATGAGGAAAGGATCCTTAGCATTTGGGAGAGAAAGGTTCTGCGTAAAATATACGGCCCAATATACGATCAAGAAGGTTGGTGCATCCGTACGAAAGCACAATTAGAACAACTTTTTGAAGAACCTGACATTGTCACAACCATTAAAATAAGAAGACTGCGATGGCCAGAATGGAGGAAGACAAAACATGTAAGAAGATTTTTGATGGCAAGGCTGGAGGATGGAGACGGAAAGCCATGGGCTGGATAGAATGGCAGGATATTGTGATGCTGGCCTAGGCCCTCCAAGGGTTGTAGAGCCGAGCGTTAGTAGTAGTAGTAGTAGTAGCAGTAGCCACTGGGCTATCTTACCATTAAATTTGAGGGGACTGCGATGTGGGGTTTCTCTTGTCAGAAAATAAAATCCGCACCGTGGATGTGCGTAAACAGCGTGTGACCATGTGTAGTGATACTCCGTGCTGCAAAGGAATCAAAACAAAGCATTCTGGGGGGGGGGGGGGGGGGCCGAGAAAAGTGTCTGGCAGCGGGAAATAATGGGCGGCCGCTCGGAAAACATGCCGCTCGTCCCGTCATTAGCGTGTTGTGCACGGCGACATAGGCCGTCAGCACTGGGGGAGTCTAGTCCCAGCCAGCGACAAAGTACCTCTTTGTGAATGCGTCGTCTCCCTGCTGAATGGCGTTGTGGAGAATACACTTCCTGACCAAAGATATCCAGAACGCCCTATGTAATGCAGAATTGACCACTAGCTGTCACGAGAGGCTGAGCCGCCTGTGTAAAAGGGGGTATGTGGTTATTGTGTTGTCGGTAGTGAAGTTACAACAGCACAATAGGTCGGTATAAGGAGAGCTAAGTAATGTTGAACGTGTTCATCGGGTGTCACATGAGTAACAGAACTGGTCCCTGTTGACGAAGCTCTTTCTTACATACCTGATATGTTTCCTACTGATATAATAGCTTTGTTCCGACATGGTCTATCCTCGACTTATTTTCAATATAACAACGAGATTTATAAAGAAATTGATGGGGTGGCAATGGGTAGCCCTCTAAACCCTGCTATTGCTAATCTATTTATGGAATTTTTCGAACAACAGGCGCTGCAGTCGGCCAAAAAAAGCCCTTTGAAATTGTATCGATACGTGGATGACACCTTTGTGATATGGAATCATGCTGAAGAGGAACTGAGCGATGTTTTTGGTGCACATAAACAGTTTCAGTCCAAAGATACAATTCACCATGGAGAAAGAGAGTAATGGACAACTAAATTTTTTTCGATGTGTTGGATTATTAAACGGGCAGATGGGACTTTAGGACACAAGGTATATAGGAAAGACACGCACACGCACACACACACGCACACACACACACACACACACACACACACACACACACACACACATCATCCTAGGCAGAAGAGATGAGTCATAAAAACTTTAGTGGACAGAGCTAATAACATCTGTGAGCCAATTTACTTGCAAGATGAATTAAGCCATTTGCGAACAGCTTTCGAGAGAAATGGGTACACTGACAAGGAAATAGATCGAGCACTCCAACCTAGAAGAAAAGTGTCCGAAAATACGTGACAACAACAATCGTCGGCTGGAAAAATTTTTCTTCCATTTATTCATAACATCACGGACCGTATTGGTAAAGTTTTGGCCAAGTTTCGAGTGGAGACAATCTTTCGACCTACCAAGAAAATGAGTGAAAGTTTAAGATCGGTGAAAGACGCACGACACCCCTTAGCTACCCCAGGTGTGTATAAAATTCCGTGTAGCTGTGGCATGATTTATATTGGAACAACTAAAAGGAGTGTTAATACCCGCCTAACGGAACACAAAAGGAACTGTAGATTGAGACAGATTGACAAATCAGCTGTAGCGGAACACGTTTTCAAAGACGGTGATCACGAAATAAAATTTAGTGAGACAAATGTGATAGCTAGGACCTCACATTATTATACTCGCATGTATAGAGAAGCTATAGAGATGTACAACCACGGAAATAATTTTAACAGAAAAGCAGAAGGATTAAAACTAGACAAGATATGGCGGTCGACTTTGTACCAACGAAGTGACAATCGATTACCTGTAATCGAGAGAGATGGCACTAGCCAGAGATAGTTTTAAAGTCAAAAGCACGTGATGAGTGATGGCGCCATCTAAGCGCTCTATATAAGCGGGACCACCAGCGCCTAGCAGCCAGTCGCCGACTCACCTCAGATGATGTTGCCGGCAGTAGGCAACGAAACGTCAGGAAGGAGAAGTTTTATATATGGACCACGGCAATTCAGCCCGGAAGTTTTAATTAATGAAGACGCCGGCCGTGAAAGCTTACATGTTATGATTAGAACTGTTAGGGATATTTCAGCCCGTCTAAAGCTGACCAGGTCGACTGCTGGTGATGAGACCGTGAAGTGGAAACGCGAAGGAACAAACACAGCTAGGCTAAAACCAGTCAGACGTCATGTTATGATGTGGACCGTCGAACATTGCGGAAGGTGACTATACAAAAGTCGCATAAAATCAGCGGAAGGATTCACTCTTGTGTTCAAAAGTGCTACCAGTAGTCCAGCTAGCACAATGACTTTGCCTAGAGAATTAAAAAGTATGGGGTACAGGGGCTTTTCATAAACTACACATTTATGATGGCAGTCCTGAGAAACTCTTGAGGTGGTGTAAATATCGACGCCACTGGACAGTGGATGACTGGAAACGAGACATTTGTAGTGATGACTCACCCTATATCCTGTGGCAATCCGACGGAAGGATTTGGATTTGGCGAATGTCTAGAGGACGTTACTTGCCATCAGTACAATGAATGAGTTGTTTTCCGTGCTTAGGCTGTGGTCCCCATATTGCACTTAAGAAAAGGCTAAATGTCGAAGGATATGAACACATTTTGTAGTATTGTGTGCTGCTGGGTACATTGGAGGAACAGTTCGGAAAAGATGCTCATTTGTATCGGCAAGACAACGCAACCTGCCATAAAGCAGCATCTGAAAGGCAATGGTTTGTCGACAAAAACATTCCTCAAGTGGACTGGCCTGTCCAGGGTCCCGATCTGAACACAGTGAACACCTTTGGGAAGACTTCGTGCTCAATATCATTACCTTCTCTCGTTTCGGCTCTGCAGTAAGAATAGGCTGCGATTCCTCCACAGACATTCAGACATCACATTGAAAGTGTCCCCAGCAGAGCTCAAACCTTCAGTAAGGTGAAGCGTGGCGACACCTGTATTAACGTCCACTATGTGTCCGAACACTAATGACCAGATAAGGTATGAGCCACCTGAGTATACGCTCTATGTACCCTACCCTTTTTGAGCGACAGGATAGTAACGCTTCGATGGGTGCTTCTCTCAAATTTGCTTCAGACGTCTCCTTGTGGCATCACACTGTAATTAAGACACGGCGGACCATTATATTTACAGGGAGGAAAACGTGGCAAAAAAATGTGACCCCCAGAATTGATATTGCCAGAAAACTGGCAGGATGAGTTGTAAATGCAGTACTCTTCGTACTGATTCTTTGGCATTACTTTACTGCACGGCAGAACACTGTGCTCCAGGGTGGAAGAATAATGCACATGGACGCGTACTTGACGTCAAATTGCATCAAGCAATGAGAATAATCAGTGGTAATACTAAATCTACACCACTTCCATGGTTGCCTGTATAATACAATATTGCACCTCCATCAATAAAACGAGAAGCAGCAGCAATAAGGGAGTCCCAAAAGTGTTTCGCTTACCAGAACGCAATTGTTTATAATCAACTAAAGAATGCACATGCCAGCAAACTCAAATCTATAAAATCAACCTGGCCAACGCAAGATGCACGTCTTGTATCTGATATTTGTCAAGAATGGAAAGAGGTATGGGAGAAGTTTCTTCCGGCTAATTCTCATCGTATAACTGACCACAGCGAACGTGTACATGGATTTCGTCTGCCCAAAAAACTAGGGACACACATGAGTCGATTCCGTACAGGGTATATAAGATGTGGTGCCTGTTTGTATGAATGGGGGTTAAAAGATGCCATGACGTGTTTCTGTGGTGATCCTGTGCAAACTACACACATAAAAAAAAGTTTTGCATCACACCTGTTCCCAGAACTACTGAAGATAGGCTGTGGATATTGTATCACAGACACAGTCCCGTTGACTGTTCAGAGAAATAAACAACCATGCATGAGCAGCACCTTTTAGACGGAGGGAGTCCGAGAGGCGATCAGTTCCAGCCATTCCACCAGGAAGGAGACACGGCTCGTGTATTCCTAGGCGGCCAATACCGCGGTTCCAAAGCGTCTGCATTGTTCCTTTAGCCAGGAATGGCTCTCAACAGGGGAAGTGTCCAGGCGTCTCAGAGTGAACCAAAGCGATGTTGTTCGGACATGGAGGACGTACAGAGAGACAGGAACTGTCAGTGACATGCCTCGCTCAGGCCGCCCAAGGGTTACTACTGCAGTGTATGACCGCTGCCTGCGGATTATGGCTCGGAGGAACCCTGACAGCAACGCCACCATGTTGTATAATGCTTTTCGTGCAGCCACAGGATGTCGTGTTACGACACTGTGTGCAATTGGCAATGGACCGCTCTCTTCACCGATGAGTGTCGCATATGCCTTCAAGCAGAGAATCGTCGGAGAACTGTTTGGAGGCAACCTGGTCAGACTGAATGCCTTAGACACACTGTCCAGCGAGTGTAGCAAGATGGAGGTTCCCTGCTGTTTTGGGGCGGCATTGGGGCCGACGTACGCCGCTGGTAGTCATGAAAGGCGCCGTAACGGCTGCACGATACGTGAATGCCATCCTCCAATCGATAGTGCAACCATATCGTCAGGATATTGGCGAGGCATTCGTCTTCATGGACGATAATTCGCGCCCCAATCGTGCACATCTTGTGAATGACTTCCTTCATTATAACGACATCGCTCGACTAGAGTGGCCAGCATGTTCTCCAGACATGAACCCTATCGACCATGCCTGGGATAGATTGAAAAGGGCTGTTTATGAACGACGTGACACACCAACCACTCTGAGGGATCTACGCCGAATAGCCGTTGAGGAGTGGGACAATCTGGACTAACAGTTCCTTGATGAACTTGTGGATAGTATGCCACGACGAATACAGGCATGCATCAATGCAAGAGGACGTGCTACTGCCTATTAGAGGTACCGGTGTGTACAGCAATCTGGACCACCACCTCTGAATGTTTCGCTGTATGGTGGTGACAACATGCAATGTGTGGTTTTCATGAGCAATAAAAAGGGCGGAAATGATGTTTATGTTGATCTCTATTGCAATTTTCTGCACAGGTTCCGGAACTCTCAGAACCGAGGTGATGCAAAACTTTTTTTGATATGTGTATGTAGCACCTGAACGAAGAGAGTATACTAAGAAAATTTCCTGGTAGACACAGAGAGCAGTGTTTGGTGACACTCAGACTTAGATATACAGTTATAATATTTTCTCTATATTGTTTGTTTCCTTATTCATATTGCGTATATTTTTGGGTATATTAACCTTTCATATATTAAGTCCTTAAATAAGACTAAAATGACCATGTAAGCCGTGCGAATAAATAAATAAACCAGGGAGGGCAGCAAATAAAACAAATTAATTATTGTGCTTACGCAGTATAGTAGGAATAACACAGGATTTAATTTCTAGGCGATTTGGGGGTGTACAAGGTTCGAAATTGAGCACACAGAGCTACATCCTCAGACGGCAACAACGACTCTCTCCCGCCGATCACTGTAACGCATAAGTTAGGTAGCTGTGAGGTCCTATTGGGCTAAACATAGGGCCAGGATTAAATCCTGAGACCAGTGTTTTTCCCGCATTTTATCTCGGAGAGCGGTTCGCCAACGGGAATAACGGCAAGTTGTAAATTCGTTTGGAGTCCACGTTAAACTGGTTGGGCAAGGTAAAGGCGTACCACCTCCAGTGGGAGTATAAGACCGTGCCCAGTGAATGTACAGCGGTCACGGATAACACTTTATTAATAATTGTAGTACAAAGTAATTCTCCAGTTACAGTTACATTTTCTGCAAGTGCACCAAGTCCTTTCATCCATACATGTCTTTCTTCATCATTACTAACTTTTCTACAAGAGCGTGTATACAATGTAAACGGCATATTACTATACACATAACAGCTTTACGAGTTGATGACAACTATACATTATTTAGATACATCCCAAAAAAACAACACGATAGGTTGTGTAGTGAACACAACAGCGTTGTGTGTTATTTTGCGGCCTCTTTCTCCCTGTCCATCCACATGTTATCGTCCTGTGACTTACAAGGAGGTAATGGGAAGCATGGAATGAAGTAACACGACGTTCAATGAGCGACAACGAGTCGTCTTTCATCGTGCGAAGGGTCGCACCACAGACATATTGCTAATTACTTTAACATCCCAGGAGTTACATTTGGGTATACATAAGCCGATTTGAGGAGGAATATCGCAAAGAATCGGTCCCTCACAAGGGGCACCGAAGGAAGCTACATGAAAGGTTAAGCGTATTTATCGATGGAATGCACCGAAAACTGCAATCCAGTTGCTGCAGGAATGTTGTAAGCAAGAAAGTGACCCAACGGTCGTGAGGTTATCGGAGAACAAGGGTACGATGGAAGACTGGCAAGAAAGAAAGCCATGTGCGAACAAACAGAACCGACGCAATAGCCTCCTGTTAAGGTAAAGTTCAGATGTTAAAACGCGTTGAGGCGCGCTGTTGCGCGATCGAATTTCAAGGAAGTTCAGACGACGAGCGGTAGGCCTCGTTAGTAGCTGCAGTCTGTTTCGTTTTCAGATATTCTGCATGCGGTTATTCAGATATTCAAATAAAACTGGGATAACTCGTCAAGTATGCAGAGTTACCTGGATGGATTTGAAATTGTGATACTAACACCAGATGTTTAAATGCGCGGTTCGAAAACGCGTGTCAGATTTCCGTCATGTCTTCTTCTTCTTGTGGTCTTCAGTCCTGAGACTGGTTTGATGCAGCTCTCCATGCTACCCTATCCTGTGCAAGCTTCTTCATCTCCCAGTACTTACTGCAACCCGCATCCTTCTGAATCTGCTTAGTGTATTCATCTCTTGGTCTCCCTCTACGATTTTTACCCTCCACGCTGCCCTCCAATGCTAAATTTGTGATCCCTTGATGCCTCAGGACATGTCCTACCAACCGATCCCTTCTTCTTGTCAAGTTGTGCCACATACTCCTCTTCTCCCCAATTCTATTCAATACTTCATCATTAGTTATGTGATCTACCCATCTAATCTTCAGCATTCTTCTGTAGCACCACATTTCGAAAGCTTCAGTTCTCTTCTTGTCCAAACTATTTATCGTTCATGTTTCACTTCCATACATGGCTACACTCCATACAAATACTTTCAGAAACGACTTCCTCACACTTAAATCTATACTCGATGTTAACAAATTTCTCTTCTTCAGAAACGCTTTCCTTGCCATTGCCAATCTACATTTTATATCTTCTCTACTTCGACCATCATCAGTTATTTTGCTCCGCAAATAGCAAAACTCCTTTACTACTTTAAGTGTCTCATTTCCTAATCTAATTCCCTCAGCATCACCCAACTTAATTCGACTACATTCCATTATCCTCGTTTTGCTTTTGTTGATGTTCATCTTATACCCTCCTTTCAAGACACTGTCCATTCCGTTCAACTGCTCTTGCAAGCCCTTTGCTGTCTCTGATAGAATTACAATGTCATCGGCGAACCTCAAAGTTTTTATTTCTTCTCCATGGATTTTAATACCTACTCCGAATTTTTCTTTTGTTTCCTTTACTGCTTGCTCAATATACATGTAGCCATGCCTTAAAATTGACCACGCTACCAAATGGCGTGAGTGGTGGAATGATGCATTTGCTGATGAGAGAAAATTCGTCGTTTTTCCAGCAGAGAGAATAACTGGGGTGGTATGAAAGCCGGATGATCAGCTGCCAGCTAAGCGTTTGCAACGTACTGCAAAACAGGGATATTTTGGTGTAATGCTGTATTTCATCATTTACAGCGGGAGAGATTACTTTTTCACCAACACGTGAAAGCAGTCTGATGCCAAATTTTCACAAGAGTACTGAGAAGTTGGAGGTTAGATGTACATTCAAATGTTTACAAGATAACGACCCGAAGCACGCACCCTATATTGTAAGAGAACGACTTCTTTATGACTCTCCTGAAGCCATTCAGACACCAGCTTAGATGCCCGGCCTTAATCTCATAGAAATTTCTGGCACGAACGCAGTTGAAGGGTCAGGAGAAATACATCCAGCTCGAATAAGACCTGAAAAAGAAGGTGAAAGCAGCATGGGAAACAGTTGGGTCTGAGAACAGCGCAAAAATGGTTGGTAACATGTAAGAGCGTTTGAAACTGGTTACAAAGCACAAGTGATATTGAAATCCAGCATTATACACGTATTCGAAAACGATTATGTCGTGACCCAATACTGAAGGCATTACAGTGAAAAATGGCTCTGAGCATTATGGGACTTAACTTCTTAGGTCATCAGTCCCCTAGAACTTAGAACTACTTAAACCTAACTAACCTAAGGACATCACACACATCCATGCCCGAGGCAGGATTCGAACCTGCGACCGTAGCGGGTGCGCGGTTCCAAACTGTAGCGCCTAGAACCGCTCGGCCACTCCGGCCGGCCATTACAGTGATATATTGTCAAATATTATTTAACTAAATGTGGTCTTAATACATTACTTGATAATTTACATATATGAAGTTATGAATTTTTCATTTATTGAAAATTCGTTCGGTTTTATACATATCTGTGAAAACAAACACATACTACTAGAAATATCGAGGTGACAAAACGTTAATGTCAGTCTCTGCAGTAAAGTCGGCTACAGGAGAACCCTGACAGCTGGCTGTGTTGTTGGCAGTTCTCATCTGCGAAGCGTACAAGGCTGCATCCGAAAACATTATTCTTCTACACAGCTGGGACAGCACTGAGACGTTGCCATAACGACGTATACAAAATACAGTTATGCAATTTTAGATGCGCAAAGTAGAGCCACTATATAACAGGCTGAATCACCCGCCATGTTTTCCCCATCTCTGATGATTCAGCAGTGTTTACCTTGTGGGTGGTTAACCATTCACGAAATTTTTTACTGTATTGCTTATAAGATATTTCATAGTGAATGTATAAAGTGAACCAAACCGTAATTAATGTTTATAGAAATATTTAGAATGCCCTTTTCATGTAATAGAAACATTGAAATGTAATATTGCACAGCTATAGGAATGTATGCTCGGAACTTAGGTGATAATTTGTAAATATTAAATGTGATGAGTTAAGAACTCGGTACCAATGTCTTCAAAAATGTGTGTTATGGACAACCTGCGGCTATGTATTAGTTTTGCCTGTATTCAGCCGCTTGTAAAAGAGGTGTTTATTTTTCATTCAAAAGGAGGTACTTTAAGAAATGCCGCATTTTCACTGTACAGAGGCGGGGGAAAGCATAGTTTCATCTTACAGTGAAATAAATTTTTATTATTAGTTTCATCTATTATTTAACCAGTGTTCATTCTCGGTTCTTCATGATAGGTTTGTTGCTCTTCGAGTTGTGGTAAAAACTTTATACTTTGTAGGTTATGTTACTTGTGCAGGTTCCCTCAGAATGACCAATCCGCTATAAAAATATCTGAATTATCCCTCGTTCTACTGTGGTATAAGAAATGGCGTAAAGTATTATCCAGTTTTGTGTGTGTATAGTTATGATAAGTTGTATAAATACATCAAAAATATGCTTCCCATTTTTCCAGTTGCTAAAATATCACGGGAATGGAAAAAAAAATTTGAGACGAACTGCTTCAGTACAGTTTTCGACCGGGAAGAAACGCAATTGCATGCAACTGGTTTCGTGATTATAAGTACTTCTATTAGCGTATATTTATAAAACACAACTGAGCATCGGTTGGTTGCCGATTGTTTTTCCGACAGTCTATGGCTCATCTTTTTCTTCATTCAGGGTCATTAAGTAGGTATTGTATTGTACTATATGTTAACCAGGGACCTAGAAACGACGGAGAAGCTCCGTCCCCGCCGCAGCCGCAGTGGTCCACAACCCCACGACGACTACCGCAGTCCACTTCACCCCTCCGCCGCCCCACACCGAAGCCAGGGTTATTGTACGGTTCGGCCCCTGGTGGCCCCCCCAGGGAACGTCTCACACCAGACTAGTGTAACCCCTATGTTTGCGTGGTAAATGGTGGTGTACGCGTACGTGGAGAACTTGTTTGCGCAGCAATCGCCGAAATAGTGTAATTGAGGCGGAATAAGGGGAACCAGCCCGTAGCCGCCGAGGCAGATGGAAAACCGCCTAAAAACCATCCACAGACTGGCCGGTTCACCGGACCTCGACACAGATCCGCCGGGCTCCTTCCCCCCCCCCCCCCCCCCCCCCCCCGGAAAGCCGAGCGTTAGACCGCACGGCCACTAGGTAGGTACTCTAACATGCAAAAACCATTTTTGCAATAGTTAGTGCAGTTCACAGCTGAGCAACCGCCCACATTTACGACGAATTCTTCAATACACTTAATTAGAAATCTCCACTCGCATTGTGACTCATATGTTTACGAGTATGAATATCCTATACTTCGGGGAAAATATGGTGAACAGTTCAGCTCAGGTTACAGGAGTCTTAGCATAAAGCAGCCATGAGAAGCTCACCGCAACTGACATAATTTTCTTTTGCCGACTCTGCAACACACAATAATAAGCCAAAACATTGTGACCACTCCCCACCGCGCCGTTGGATGTCGTCACGTGGTAATGCGGGCAAGCGACATGGTAACAAAAATATGTAAGCGGAACAGACACGGACGGGGTTCACTCTAGCGAAGATATGGGCTGCGAATGGGGAAATCCAATGAGATAAGCGACTTTGACAAAGGGCGGATTACTGGTAAGCTCATAGAACTTGGGGTTCGGAGGCTTGTCTGCTGTGTACAGCAGGATAGATGGTCATCTGTGGCTTCTCCTCCGAAGGAGCACAATGCTGGTGCACTCACAAGTATTTCGGAGCACACCATTCATCGTACGTTAGGAACATGGAGCTTCGCAGCAGACCACCCTTACGTGTTCACATGCTGACCCAACGGGATTGTCAGTTACCATTCCAGTGGGCGTGAGACCATCCGGATTCGACTGTCGATCAATGGAAACGTCTCGGCTCTTCGGATGTATCACGTTTTTGCTACACTAGGTCGATAGTCACCACGAACGCCGCCATCGATGCGAACGGCGATGCCACGGAAGCAGGCTGGTGCGAGCAGTATTATGCTATGGGAGACATTCTCCTGCGCTTGCGCCGAACCTGGGATAGTAGTCGACACGCTGACAGCTACGAACCACCGCATCCCTTGATGCTTGATGTCTTCCCCGACGGCGATGTCATCTTTCAGCAGGATAATGGTCCGTGTATTGGAGGCAGAACCGTGCTATGCTACAATGGTTTAAGGAACATTATAGTGAAGTCACGTTGATGTCCCGGTGACCAAATTCGCCTCATGTAAACCCTATAGAACCCATCTTGGTCGCTATCGGGCGCTGTCACCACGTACGCAAATCACTGTCCCGTTATTTACGCGAATTACGTGACCTGTGCGTAGACATCTAATGCCACAAACCTACCAACAAAGTATTTTATCCCTTTATATGCAAAATTAGTGATGTATTCCGTTCCAAAGACGGACAAACAAGTTATTAAGCAGGTGGTCCTAAAGTTTTGCTCGTAAGTGTACATGGGAATATTCTGTGTATAAAAAAAAAAAAAAAAAAAAAAAAAAAAAAAAGTATGAATTCCTAAGGGACCAAACTGCTGAGGTCATCGGTACCTAGACTTATACACTAGTTAAACTAACTTATGCTAAGAACAACACACACACATACGCAAGGCCGAGGGAGGACTCAAACCTCCGGCGGGAGGGGCCGCGCAATCCGTGACACGGCGCCTCGAACCGCGCGGCCACTACGCGCGGCTATTGTGTGTATCATTTGTAGTTTACCAGAAACAGCAGATGATGAACACAGTAATTTTCGTAGCTTAAAAATATTTGTACGTGCATACGCAGAAGCGAGACAGTCTCAAAAGCCGACTTACATGGTTGACATTGGCGCAACACCGTTAAGTCATCGATGCGCATCTCTATCACATCGCCCAGCGCGATATGGAATGCTGGTCGCACCTCGCAACCTGTACCGTACGATACACATATTGTGAAGGAAATTTCAAGTCATCTGTGCTTAAAAATGTTTTATATACACTACTGGCCATTAAAATTGCTACACCAAGAAGAAATACAGATGATAAACGGGTATTCATTGGGAAAACATATTATACTAGATCTGACATGTGCTTACATTTTCACGCAATTTGGGTGCATAGATCCTGAGAAATCAGTACCCAGAACAACCACCTCTGGTCGTAATAACGGCCTTGCTACGCCTGGGCATTGAGTCCAACAGAGCTTGGATGGCGTGTACAGTTACATCTGCCCGTGCTGCTTCAACACGATACCACAGTTCATCAAGAGTAGTGACTGGCGTATTGTGACGAGCCAGTTGCTCAGCCACCATTGACCAGACGTTTTCAGTTGGTGAGAGATCTGGAGAATGTGCTGGTCAGGGCAGCAGTCGAACATTTTCTGTATCCAGAAAGGCCCGTACAGGACCTGAAACATCTGGTCGTACATTATCCTGCTGAAATGTAGGGTCTCGCAGGGATCGAATGAAGGGTAGAGCCACGGGTCGTAACACATCTGAAATGTAACGTCCACTGTTCAAAGTGCCGTCAGTGCGAACAAGAGGTGACCGAGACGTGTAACCAATGGCACCCCATACCATCACGCCGGGTGATACGCCAGTATGGCGATGACGAATACACGCTTCCAATGTGCGTCCACCGCGATTTCGCCAAACACGGATGCGACTATCATGATACTGTAAACAGAACCAGGTTTAATCCGAAAAAATGACGTTTCACCATTCGTGCACGCAGGTTCGTCGTTGAGTACACCATCACAGGCGCTCCTGTCTGTGATGCAGCGTCAAGGGTAACGCAAACGTCGTCGAACCGTTCGTGCAGATGGTTGTTGTCTTGCAAACGTTCCCATCTGTTGACTCAGGGATCGAGACGTGGCTGCACGATCCGTTACAGCTATGCGGATAAGATGCCTGTCATCTCGACTGCTAGTGATACGAGGCCGTTGGGATCCAGCACGGTGTTTCGTGTTACCCTCCTGAACCCACCGATTCCATATTCTACTAACAGTCATTGGATCTCGACCAACGCGAGCAGCACTGTCGCGATACGATAACCGCAATCGCGATAGGCTACAATCCGACCTTTATCAAAGTCGGAAACGTGATGGTACGCATTTCTCCTCCTTACACGAGGCGTCACAACAACGATTCACCAGGCAACGCCGGTCAACTGCTGTTTGTGCATGAGAAATCGGTTGGAAGCTTTCCTCATGTCAGCACGTTGTAGGTGTCGTCACCGGCGCCAACCTTGTGTGAATGCTCTGAAAAGCTAATCATTTGCATATCGCAGCATCTTCTTCCTGTCGGTTAAATTTCACGTCTG
The DNA here is from genome assembly GCF_023864345.2 of Schistocerca serialis cubense. Lineage (NCBI taxonomy): Eukaryota > Metazoa > Arthropoda > Insecta > Orthoptera > Acrididae > Schistocerca > Schistocerca serialis. Next base: position 308,261,519 of record NC_064646.1, on the reverse strand, counting down.
TAGCACGTCATCTTCGTGTTGTAGCACTTTTAATGGCCAGTAGTGTGTATGAACTTTCTTCCTTTAGTTTTCTTGTGCGTTGTCCTGCATCAACATGCCAACTAACCGATTCGGAATGTTTACTTTAGAGGGCGGCCAGAAGTTCTTCTGTCACCATCACCACATTGTTACATTCCCCCCCCCCCCCCCCCCGTCCCTCCCGCTCCCCACTGTCTGCTGTAGCGTAATTCGTATGGAAATGGGAAATGTTTCCAAACTGTCTGACGGACGCGGGACTTGGGTACCAGCCTTAGAAGGATGGGGAAACCACCTAAATACCACATCCAGGCTGCCCGGCACACGGGCCCCCATCATTAATCCTCTTAAAAGACTGTGAGGGTCAAACGATTCACCTCGGATGACGACGTCCAGCTGTACATGCGGAACTGGTTAACATCGCAGACTCGGGAATTTTATGAGACAACCATTAGCCGCCTTGTGTCACAGTGGGACAAGTGTCTCAACATCCAGGGTCAATACTTCTAACATGCACGTTCTGGTTTCTGTAATTATGCCTCCGGCTCGTTTCTTTTAGAACACCCCTTACAGATGATCTTACAAAAAAATTAATAAACTTTTGATGGTAGCATTCTTAACGTCATTCACACACTTTCAACAAGTTACTGTAATGAGTAACCCCTTAGCAGAGAAATAGCAACTCGATAATTTGTGTCCAGCTTTGCCGGAGTAGCTGATACTCTAAAACTGGAAACTGCCTGGGCTCATACCGTGGAATTCTTGGAATTTTTCGAGTTGAGGCCACAATAACGTCCTCTTAAGAAGAGCTCAGGATTGCAGCTGAAAGTGAAACAGTCCGCTGCTCGTGGTCGTGCGGTAGCGTTCTCGCTTCCCGCGCCGGGGTTCCCGGATTCGATTCCCGGCGGAGTCAGGGATTTTCTCTGCCTCGTGATGACTGGGTGTTGTGTGATGTCCTTAGGTTAGTTAGGTTTAAGTAGTTCTAAGTTCTAGGGGACTGATGACCATAGATGTTAAGTCCCATAGTGCTCAGAGCCATTTGAACCATTTGAAAGTGAAACAAAAACGTGATTCGTGCTGTCTTGTCGCTTGTCGTATGGCGAGGCGCATCGCGTACCGTATCGTCCCAGTGGGAACACGAGTGTTGCACTGAAAAGCGTCCGCGTCTCGCGACATTTATTCCAACAAGTCGTATCGTCTCAGTGAGAACCGCGCCACATGTGTGTGTGTGTTGTGAAAGTTGGCAGGTGGGTGGACCACTGGAGGCTGTTGGGTCGCTCTGGAATATCTGGTTACCGCATTTTCACAAGCTACACACACTCAGTCTGCAAGTATTCAGAGCCTCATTAAGGCAGTGCGATATTCTGGATAGGGAGCAGGGTTGCCAAGTGTCCCGAACTAACTAGTACTACCCTCATGTTTCTGTTGAAAACCCGACTCCTGACTACACTTCGTCGCAAAATGTAAAAATACTAATTACACCTAAACGGATATTATTTCACATAACGGTTTAAACTCGTACGGCTGAAAATCCACGATGCAAGAAGCAAAAAAGTCTAGTAAACAGGGGCTCTGAAATGTATACCTTAAGAGCTGTGAGCACTTCTTTATCTTCGATACTGTGAAACAAGGCTTTTCTATTTCAAGCTCTTTGCTTCCCATATTTTGGGAGGAGGTAGTGCCGACATAAACAAAAAAAATATCTAGTAAGCGGGAGCTCCAAAATACATACCTTAAGACCTACGAGCACTTGTTCAGTACAACAGATGTTTCACAGTCGCCAAGATAGCTCTTAGCCCTCTAGTGCATGATAAATGGTTCAAATGACTCCGAGCACTATGGGACTTAACATCTTAGGTCATCAATCCCCTAGAACTTAGAACTACTTAAACCTAACTAACCTAAGGACATCACACACATCCATGCCCGAGGCAGGATTCGAACCTGCGACCGTAGCAGTCCCGCAGTTCCGGACTGCAGCGCCTAGAACCGCACGGCCACCGCGGCCGGCAGTGCATGATATTTTCTTTATTAAAAAAAAGTTCTTACAAGTGGGGGACATACAATTTAAGTAATGGCAAAATGTTTAAAAAATTCTGCTGTTCAGTTTGATGATTTTTAAGAGATTTTATTGGCTTGATTCATAAATGAGTCATTGTGTATTGGGACATCTAATGCATATATGAATCCCCCTTAATATTTTGTGTCATAGAAGTTTTTCACTTATCTTGGAAAAATCATGTCATAGAAATTTCAAAAAACCCATTTATATTTTATGATTACGCATGTAATGATGTACGAGACAGGCGAAATACCCTCAGACTTCAAGAAGAATATAATAATTCCAATCCCAAAGAAAGCAGGTGTTGACAGATGTGAAAATTACCGAACTATCGGTTTAATAAGTCACAGCTGCAAAATACTAACGCGAATTATTTACAAACGAATGGAAAAACTGGTAGAAGCCGACCTCGGGGAAGATCAGTTTGGATTCCGTAGAAATGTTGGAACACGTGAGGCAATACTGACCTTACGACTTATCTTAGAAGAAAGATTAAGGAAAGGCAAACCTACGTTTCTAGCATTTGTAGACTTAGAGAAGGCTTTTGACAATGTTGACTGGAATACTCTCTTTCAAATTATAAAGGTGGCAGGGGTAAAATACAGGGAGCGAAAGGATATTTACAATTTGTACAGAAACCAGATGGCAGTTATAAGAGTCGAGGTGCATGAAAGGGAAGCAGTGGTTCGGAAGGGAGTGAGACAGGGTTGTAGCCTCTCCCCGATGTTATTCAATCTGTATATTGAGCAAGCAGTGAAGGAAACAAAAGAAAAGTTCGGAGTAAGAATTAAAATCATGGAGAAGAAATAAAAACTTTGAGGTTCGCCGATGACATTGTAATTCTGTCAGAGACAGCAACGGACTCGGAAGAGCAGTTGAACGGAATGGACAGTGTCTTGAAAGGAGGATATAAGGTGAACATCAACAAAAGCAAAACGAGGATAATGGAATGTAGTCGAATTAAGTAAGGTGATGCTGAGGGAATTAGATTAGGAAATGAGACACTTAAAGTAGTAAAGGAGTTTTGCTATTTGGGGAGCAAAATAACTGATGATGGTCGAAGTAGAGAGGATATAAAATGTAGACTGGCAATGGCAAGGAAAGCGTTTCTGAAGAAGAGAAATTTGTTAACATCGAGTATAGACGTGTCAGGAAGTCGTTTCTGAAAGTATTTGTATGGAGTGTAGCCATGTATGGAAGTGAAACATGGACAATAAATAGTTTGAACAAGAAGCGAATAGAAGCTTTCGAAATGTGGTGCAACAGAAGAGTGTTGAAGATCAGGTGGGTAGATCACGGAACTAATGAGGAGGTATTGAATAGGATTGGGGAGAAGAGAAGTTTGTGGCACAACTTGACTAGAAGAAGGGATCGGTTGGTAGGACATGTTCTGAGACATCGAGGGATTACCAGTTTAGTATTGGAGGGCAGCGTGGAGGGTAAAAATCGTAGAGGGAGACCAAGAGATGAATACACTAAGCAGATTCAGAAGGATGTAGGTTGCAGTAGGTGCTGGGAGATGAAGGAGCTTGCACAGGATAGATTAGCATGGAGAGCTGCATGAAACCAGTCTCAGGACTGAAGACCACAACAACAACAACAAACGCAGGAACCAGGCATTCAATTTTTAAACCTAATTAATTCTGAAAGAATATTAACTTCAGGACTTAATACCGTTACAGTAATTTTTTTGCTGTAACTCGCGTGGAGTGAAACTGTAAAAAACAATTTGCGCCTTTATTGCGACACACTACATTTACTGCATACCACAAAGGTTTCTTTGCACGTGTTGAAATTTGCGCCGTGCTCTTGTGGGATTCCATTTTGGGAATCACACGGTCACATCGCGTATCTGGCGGGGGAAGTGGTGCTGTTGGACCTTTACATTTCTTCGCTGCGTAATTATACTGTACTTCAGAAGGAGGTCTCCCTCGTTTCGGCGCTGCAGAATGTCCACTAACGCACAGAACAGTTGAAAGTTCAATCCGAACGCTGACGCCGGCCGCGGTGGTCTAGTGGTTCTAGGCGCGCAGTCTGGAACCGCGGGACTGCTACGGTCGCAGGTTCGAATCCTGCCTCGGGCATGGATGTGTGTGGTGTCCTTAGATTAGTTAGGTTTAAGTAGTTCTAAGGTCTAGGGGACTGATGACCACAGAAGTTAAGTCCCATAGTGCTCTGAGCCATTTCGAACGCTGACTGTTTCATCGAGCCTTTGGGAACATGCAGCTTTCTATGCAGCAACTAGGAATTGACTCGTTATGTCAACAATATGATAAAGCAGTCGCATGTACCATTTCCTAATCCACACAGAAATACAGTGACGTCTAAAAAGCTGTCAAGTAAATCAAAAAATTCCATATGGGCCTCTGGTTGAGTTCCAGCGAACGTAGATCGTAAACATACACTTCTATTGTCTTTCCACAAAGCTGCTGATATCGGTGTTTTTGTATGTCGTGCAGTGGTCGACAGAAAATTCTCGTTTTTCTTTTTTCACAATATGATAATTTGGAAGTTTACACTAAGGGCTTCTGTTCCTTCTGACAGTGCCCAAATCATGGCTGCCTTGTTCATCCAAGTATGAAATCAGTGGAAGGCTGGTACGGTAACTATCAAAGTGGACTTTGTGAAACACTCCTTATAAGATCTGACAACTATAGTTCCACTATTTCCCAATTCTGGTTCGTGATGAAGTCGGTTTTCAGCTCAGTTTCAGCTCCTGTATATATTTAGAATATATAGGCAAATCCAGACACAAGAAAGAGAAAAAATAACACATAACACCATTTTTGAGGTTTCTGAGGCATATACTTCCTGGCTTCTTGCTGAACCTGTGCTCTGGCAGCTGGAACTTCAGATTGTATATGTTGGTCATCTGATAGGCTATCAACCAGGGAGTCCACAGATTTAGTTTCAGCAAGAATGCTATGAACACAATATTCCTCTTCAGAGAAACCTTTAGTCTGATGAGAGCAGAGTTGGTAAACCTGTATGAAACAGCCATTACATCAAGTTACCCGCATTCAGTAGCGATCAGGACAATTATACCTGTTGTTACTGTGCTTTTTAAACTTCGTTAACACCGGAGTAGGCTGACCAGACGTCTCGATTTTGCCGGGACAATCCCCGTTTTCAAATAAATGTCCTGGTGTCCCGAGAAAATTCATCGGGACAAATAACTGTCCCGGTTTTTTATCGAGATTTTAAATGCGTTCAATAATATTTTTCATTTAATAAAGTGTTTGTGAAAAACAAGCTTCCTAAATGTAGAACGTTATACAAATTAGTATTTTCACAGTATGTAGGACTACTGCATTTGGTTTAACCAGTCCTGTGCCCTAAGAAAGAGTAAGAAATATGTTTACAAGAAAAGGGTATTACCTACCATCTGCTGTAACTTACCGAGCTTCCGCTTTACGGCCCTCGAAAGTGAAACCAAAATCAAAGGAGGTATAAAGGAGCGTCACTTAAACCACTTCTCCCAACGGGACTGCAGCTTCACTGAAGCGCCAAACTGTTATAGGCATGCTTATTCACATACTGAGATATGTAAACAGGCAGAAGATGGCACTGCGGCCAGCAACGCCTATATAAGACAACAAGTGTCTGGCGCATTTGTTAGATCGGTTACTGCTGCTACAAGGGCAGGTTGTCAAGATGTGAGTGAGTTTGAACGTGGTGTTATAGTCCGCGCACGAGCGATGGGACACAGCAACTCCGAGGTAGCGATGAAATTGGGATTTTCCCGTACGAACATTCCACGAGTGTACCATGAACATCAAGAGTCCGGTAAAACATCAAATCTGCATTGCCGGAAAAAGATCCTGCAAGAACGGCGGGATCAACGACGACTGAACAGAATCGTTCAACGTGATGGAAGTGCAAGCTTTCCGCAAATTGTTGTAGATTTCAGTGCTGGTTGATCAACAAGTGTCAGCGTACGAGCCATTCAACGAAACATCATCGTTGTGGGATACCCTTGATGACTGCAAGACACAAAGTTTTACCCCTCACCTGTCGCCGTCAACACTGACATTGCATTGTTGATGACTGGAAGCATGCTGCCTGATCGAACGAGTCTCGTATCAAATTGTATCGAGCGGATGGACGTGTGCGGGTATGGAGACACCTCATGAATCCATATCAGCAGGGGACTGTCCAAGCTGGTGGAGGCTCTGTAATGATGTGGGGGTGTGCAAATGGCTCTGAGCACTATGGGACTTAACATCTTAGGTCATCAGTGCCCTGGAACTTGTTGTTGTTGTGGTCTTCAGTCCTGAGATTGGTTTGATGCAGCTCTCCATGCTAATCTATCCTGTGCAAGCTCCTTCATCTCCCAGTACCTACTGCAACCTACGTCCTTCAGAATCTGCTTAGTGTACTCATCTCTTGGTCTCCCTCTACGATTTTTAACCTTCACGCTGCCCTCCAAAGCAAAATGTGTGATCCCTTGATGCCTCAGGACATGTCCTACCAACCGATCCCTTCTTCTAGTCAAGTTGTGCCACAAACTTGTCTTCTCCCCAATCCTATTCAATACCTCCTAATTAGTTACGTGATCTACCCATCTAATCTTCAACACTCTTCTGTTGCACCACATTTCGAAAGCTTCTATTCGCTTCTTGTCCAAACTATTTATTGTCCATGTTTCACTTCCATACATGGCTACACTCCATACAAATACTTTCAGAAACGACTTCCTGAAACATCTATACTCGATGTTAACAAATTTCTCTTCTTCAGAAACGCTTTCCTTGCCATTGTTAATCTTCATTTTATATCCTCTCTACTTCGTCCATTATCAGTTATTTTGCTCCCCAAATAGCAAAACTCCTTTACTACTTTAAGTGTCTCATTTCCTAATCTAATTCCCTCAGCATCACCCGACTTAATTCGACTACATTCCATTATCCTCGTTTTGCTTTTGTTGATGTTCACCTTATATCCTCCTTTCAAGACACTGTCCATTCCGTTCAACTGCTCTTCCAAGTCCTGTCTCTGACAGAATTACAATGTCATCGGCGAACATCAAAGTTTTTATTTCTTCTCCCTGGATTTTAATAGCAACTCCAAATTTTTCTTTTGTTTCCTTTACTGCTTGCTCAATATACAGATTGAATAACCCTAGAACTTAGAACTACTTAAACCTAACTAACCTAAGGACATCACACACATGCATGCCCGAGGCAGAATTCGAGCGTGCGACCGTAGCAGTCCCGCGGTTCCGGACTGCAGCGCCTAGAACCGCACGGCCACCGCGGCCGGCTTTCGGGGGGGGGGGGGGGGGGTGCAGTTGAAGCGATATGGGACCCCTGATACGTCTAGATACGACTTGATAGGTGACACGTACGTAACCATCCTGTCTGATAACCTGCATCCATTCATGTCCATTGTGCACTCCGACGGACTTCGGGCAATTCCAGCAGGACAATGCGACACACCACACGTCCAGAATTGCTACAGAGTGGCTCCAGAAACACTCTTAGAAGTTTAAACACTTCCGCTAGCCACCAAACTCCCCAGTAAAAATGGTTCAAATGGCTCTGAGCACTATGGGACTTAACATCTATGGTCATCAGTCCCCTAGAACTTAGAACTACTTAAACCTAACTAACCTAAGGACAGCACACAACACCCAGCCATCACGAGGCAGAGAATATCCCTGACCCCGCCGGGAATCGAACCCGGGAACCCGGGCGTGGGAAGCGAGAACGCTACCGCACGGCCACGAGATGCGGGCAAACTCCCCAGTAATGAACGTTATTGAGCATATCTGCAATGCCTTGCGACGTGCTATTCAGAAGAGATCTCCACCCTCTCGCCCTCTTACAGATTTATGGACGGCGCTGCAAGACTCAGGGTGTCAGTTCCACCTCACCCCCCCTATCCTCGTCCCCCCAGCCCCCCAAGCACTACTTCAGACGCTAGTCGAGTCTATGCCACGTCGTGTTGCGGCACTTCTGCGTGCTCATGGGGCCCTACACGGTATTAAGCAGTTGAACCAGTGTCTTTGGCTCTTCAGTGTATATGGAAGCAAATTTTGTGAAGAATGTGAGCAATGCGGCATGTGCACATGTCACTCTTGACCTAACAATTTGCAGTACATCGAAATGTTAAATTTTAGTATGAAATGTGTAATTTGTATTTGATTACTGATTAGTAATTTTACCTAATTTTCAGGCTTTACAAATTGTACTAAGTAACCAGTAAGCGACTAAACACTGCGGAGAATATATCCAAGCTATTACAATAAAGAAGTAGGTATGTATGAGTCTATTTTATTTCTGAAGGAAAGAGTTTTATTGTGTATCAAGTAGCTACATTTCCCATTCCATTTCACAAAATGAAGATACATTTTTGCAATGGGTTTTTCAGGTGCTGCATCGCCATAGACCTATTATCATTTTCAGAATACTCTGTGACTGTAAGGAAAGTTTGTACTTGATGGGCTATCTGCGCATGCGGAACAAATTGCGGGAAAAAAGGGGGGGGGGGTACGGTCGTCGCTTGCTTGGCCTTTAGGAATTCAGTCGCTATGGAGCGCTTGCCGGGAGCGGACCTCGCGTTCTGTGTGTAAGAATTTTAAGAAAACGGTGATTCGTCGACTGTAGCACGGAGGAAGATTTGCAGTGATCGTGGATTGCATAATGTAAATGATGCTCCAATTCTTCCCCTTATCTGGAAATGCATCAAAACGTTTGAGGAGACCGATTCAATGTTGACCAAACCGAAATCTGGTTGACCAAGGTCATCAAGAACGGACGAATCTGTGGAGAGTGTAAATCGGTCTGTTCGTGACGATCCTCTCCTTGGTATGCGTGCAAGTTCTTTGAACGTGCATGGGTCACCACTGCACCGAATCCTGCAAAAGACCTTACACTGCTTCCTTACAAAATCCAATTGGTGCCAGAATTACAGCCTCGGGATGCCACACATTGGCTGCAGTTCGTTGCAAGGATGTGACTGAGTGCCTTCATTTAACATCATGTTTTCTGGCGACGTTCATTTTCACTTGAACGGTCACGCCAATAAGCAGACCCGCCGGCACTGGAGGTCAAAGAATCCTGAACAGAAACGTGAGAAACCCTTTTATTCGCCAAAAGTTGCTGTAAGGGCTGCAATGTCGGCTGGAAGAGTAATTGGCCTGTACGTTTTCGAGGACGAGAGCGGCCACGCAATGACAGTGAATGCGGAACGTTACGTGACGGTGTTAAATGACTTTTTGGTGCGTGAACTGCAAAACTTCCATTATAACCAAAGAACATGGTTACAGCAAGACGGAGCCACAGCACACACGTGCAATGCATCTACACACCAGGTTTCGTGAAATTTTCGTTGGCAAATTGATCCCCAAGAAGGATGACATAAATCGGCACCCTTGTAGTCCAAATTTGAGCTCCGTGGATTTTTTCCTTATGGGGATATGTCTAATCTAAAGTGTATGTCAAAGAACCGACTTCTCTGGAGCAACTGAAACAAAATATCCGTAGCGAAGTGGCAGCCAACCCATTGTTTGCATGGCGAGCCGTCAAACAAAATGTTATGCAAGGTTCGCAGGAGAGCTTCTGTAAAGTTTGGACGAGGTACTGGCAGAAGTAAAGCTGCTCGGGTAGCTCAGTTGGTAGAGCACTTGCCGGCGAAAGGTAAAGGTCCCGAGTTCGAGTCTCGGTCCGGCACACAGTTTTAATCTGCCAGGAAGTTTCATATCAGCGCACACTCCGCTGCAGAGTGAAAATCTCATTCTGGAAACAAAATGTTGTTAATCGTTTAAATGAGTGTCCTGGTCGTGCTGGATTGCATTGAAATGACATTACTTTTAAGAAGTAAATTCCTATATTGTATATTTGAGTAATAAATAAAGATTTTGTCGATAGATTTCAACTTCCATTTTATTTTGAACATCATGTATAATCTTTCTTTTATCTCCTCACTGGTGACAAAATGATGTCCTATCATGGTTCTCTGCAGCCTCGGCAGTAGAAAGAAGTCGCTGGGGGCCATGTACGGCTTATACGGCAGCTGAGGCAACATAACGGTTTTGTTTTTTACAAAAAAATCACGAACAAGCGCTGAGGTGTAAGCGGGAGCATTATCGTGATGCAACTTCCACGAGTGTTTTTGCTAAAATTCTGGTCGCTTTCTTCGGATTACTTCACGCAAACGGCGCATAACTTCAGGTAGTACTCCCTATAGAACGTAGACCGTAATGAGGAACTCATGATTCACTGTCTAGTTGCAATCGAAGAAAACTGTGAGAAGAACATTCATAGTGATAGAACTTGTCGAAATTTTTTTCGGTCTTTGCACTTTAGGCAGTTTCCAATCGGACGATTAGGCCCACCTTTTAAAATCTTATTCAGAAGTTCTGGATCGTTTTCGAATTCATTCAGCAATTCCTAAGCGATGTCTGCGGGCTTCGTTTTTCGTCGAAATTCAACAATTACTGGACTTAGCGGACAATGTTTGCAGCCACACGTTTCATGTCCAAAACATCCGAAAAAATTGCTTGCCAAAGAACATGCGAGCCAAAGAACATGCCGGTATCATCAGCAACCTCTCTGATGCTGATTCGGCGATTTTCCTGAACATTTTCTTCTTCCGTGTTAGGGAATCCAGGGGGATCGTCGTCTCGTCTTCTCCACCCTCTTTGAAACTTTTATACCACTCGTAAACTCTTGTTTTACCCACAGTAGATTCGCCAAAATCCACAGTCAACATGTTGAATGCGATGCTGCATTTTGTTCCATTTTTCTAGCAAAACGTAATGCAAATTCTTTGATTCATCTTTTTCAAAAGTTAAATTTCGCTGAGAACTTGAAAACACTTGTAACATTTCTCTTGCTCTTTGATCAGACCCCGTATATTCCCTGACAATTTTCGCTGGCTTTTCACTACAGCTGAGAAGAAAATTTAAAAGCAGAACGCTAATTACCGACGAGCAACATAGCTTGAAGAAAGGCTAGATTTTCACACAGGTTACTAGCAGTTGGAAAGATTTATTACATCATTCCAACGGAAGGAGGTACATGGCTCGTGTTGTCTGTAGTTCAACCATGCCTAGACGGTCAACACCGCGGATCGATCGCGTCCTCAGCCAGGACGGGCTCTCAACAAGGCAAGTGTCCAGGCGTCTCGGAGTGAACCAAAGCGATGTTGTTCGTACATGGAGGAGATACGGAGAGACAGGAACTGTCGATGACATGCCTCGCCCAGGCCAGCCAAGGGCTTCTACTGCAGTTGATGACCGCTACCTACGGATTATGGCTCGGAGAAACCCTGACAGCAACACCACCATGTTGAATAATGCTTTTCGTGCAGCCCACATGACGTCGTGTTACGACTCAAACTGTGCGCAGTAGGCTGCATGATGTGCGACTTCACTCCCGACGTCCATGGCAACCACGACACCATGCAGCACGATAGAGATGGGCCCACCAACATGCCGAATGGACCGCTCAAGACTGGCATCACGTTCTCTTCACCGATGAGTGTCGCATATACCTTCAACCAGACAATCGTCGGAGACGTGTTTGGAGGCAACCCGGTCAGGCTGAATGCTTTAGACACACTGTCCAGCTTGTGCAGCAAAGTGGAGGCTCCCTGATGTTTTGGAAAGGCATTATGGGGGGGGGGGGGGGGGGGCGACGTACGCCGCTGGTGGGTGGTCATGGAAGACGCCGTAACGGCTGTACGATACGTGAGTACCATTGTCCGACCAATAATGCAACCACATCGTCAGGATATTGGCGAGGCATTCGTCTTGATGGACGACAATTTGCGCCTCCATCGTGTATATCTTGTGAATAACTTCCTTCAGGATAACGACATCGTTCGGCTAGAGTGGCCAACATGTTCTCCTGACATGAATCCTATCGACCATGCCTGGGATAGATTGAAAAGGGCTGTTTGTGAACGACGTGATACACTAACCACTCTGAGGGATCTACGCCGAATCGCCGTTGAGGGGTGGGACAATCTGAACCAATAGTGCCTTGATGAACTTGTGGATAGTATGCCACGACTAATACAGGCATGCATCAATGCAAGAGGACGTGCTACTGGGTATTAGAGGTACTGGCGTGTATAGCAATCTAGACTACCACCTCTGAAGGTCTCGCTTTATGGTGGTACAACATGTAGTGTGTGGTTTTCATGAGCAATAAAAAGGACGGAAATGATGTTTATGTTGATCTCTCTTCCAATTTTCTGTACCGGTCCGGAACTCTCGGAACCGAGGTGATGCAAACCTTTTTTTTTGATGTGTGTAATTTGTTTGAGGGGAGATGTCGATCGCGGGAATACGATTTTTATTTATTCACTTTTGACTTGAAAAACCTTAAAATAATGGAGATACATCAGTCATATAATTACAACTACATGTTATGAACGTAAACAACAATAATGATCAGGTCTTTCATATTTTCAATTTAACCAGCATTATAGCTTTATATTCGTGCGTTTACTTTCAAAGAAATTTATTGTGCTGGTTCTTTTCATTAAAAAGTAATGCAAAGCCTGTGTTTATTTTGTCCGTTCCCACCTCCTGGTGAAAGCATCTAATGTTTATATCCTCTATCCGGCGTTTGCAGGTGGACGTTTGAGTCTTTCGGCAGTTTGCTGTCAACTCCATTTCTTTTCCTGTGGCATTTATGCTGTGGACCTCTTGGAACTACGAGGTGTATGAAGACATTAATGAGACCGACAAAACTGCGAGCGCTTTGACAACTCTGTGTTGTTCTGCTTGTGTACACCGATGTATTCATCCCTTCTAGATGCTCAGCCCGATTGTCATCCGTAATCTGCTACGTTCGGGCGATGAGCTGGGCTACAATGTGACCGCGCATATACTGGCGTACTAATTTGAAAAATTCGGCCGTCTTCAGCCGATTTGAAAAACTCTGCCACCTGACAGCCGTTGTTGGTGGTCCCCAGAATCCACTGATATCTGTGCCACTGCGATCGCAGCGTTAGCCAAAGAACTTACAGTGGCGTTGACGAAGAAAAAAACAGAATAACAAATGTTGGGTATGGAAATGGGCCTCTCGTGCACGACGCCATGGGGCGCGTGGGTGGAAAATTGCATGACATTTCCTCACCCACAAACAGAAAGAATAGTAGATGAATGCAGGAGAAACAATAAAATCACAAACTTTATTACTCATTGTATAGTTAGAACCTCAGATATATTCATTTTCTTACAACTCTATTCTATTTACTCGAGCTCTTTCCCATTGTTTAAAAAACCATTCAACAGCCACGATCGCATAAAATATTTCTTTTTTTAAGACAACCTATTTCAACTGACTTTGCTGCCATCTTCAGGTCATAGAAATCTTTCTGTTGTAAAACGTGTTCATTTTACACTGAACCTTGGGCGCAAGATGTCAAAGTTGTCTGGTATTTAGGTTTCGGTGCTCAGTAAATTTTTTTTGCAGTTTATTATGTATCATTGCTTATAATTTTTTAATTGCTTACTTTTGTTTATTTATGTTGAAACCACTACACTAATCTCAGAAAATTCCACTTTTATTTATATCAATCTCTCAGCAAGTTCATGCACAGATACAACAGTCACACACTTCTCTTATTTTATTACCAAACTGCGAAATTCTTTGTTCAAACAGAGTGCTTAGAGAGACCTATGTAGGTCCTCTAAAAAGTACAGGATAACTAAAGAACCAATTGTAGTGACCAACCCCTGAAAGTTGTATCTAAATAAATCTAAAGACTTCTCAAATGAACCAAAGTTGATATCGATATAGCGGTTAGCTGTGTAGGAAGATGAATGAATAAATGTGTTGGGCTGAAAAAGAAAAGTAGTATAGCTCCTAAGTAGTTCTGAGCTTTCAAGTTAATGTCACGTTCATAACTGTAATGTATCCGTTATGCTATTTATTTTAATAAGTAGCTCTCAACTTGGCCGTTCCAGACTTTTCTTCAACAGAGAAATTTAAAGAGTTTATTGGAAATCAGAAATCAGGCATGGAAGATCCACATCAGAAGCCAGGTGACCACTAGACCTTGGTTACCATCTAAAGTTTCAGTTCAGCCACGTGTGTGTGTTTCACCTATTCCAAGAACAAAATGCAGACGGCATATTCAGACATATCTTAGTAGTGAGTGGATGTGTGACGGTTGTGTTGACAGGTGGAATTCCATCATCGAGATGGGTGTCATGCGGGACAATGGCCCGACCAAACCACGGCCACCGATGGCAGCACCGTCACCGAGGGTGGCATCGAGGACAGCACCTACTGTCTCTGCGAAGGCTACAGTTGCCTCATCAGCACCAACACCGAGGGCAGCACCACGGACAACACCTGCTGTCACTGTGAAGACTTCCCCAGCGCCACCTGCCTGCAGAAAGGAGGAGGAGAAACTCCGTGAAACCTCTGCACAAAGGTGAAGTTCTTCACTCGTCTACTCTTAAGCTTTCCCTTTGCAACATCTGGTATTTGAGGTTCAGGCTATGGTCTAATGCCTACTTCTCTGAAAAACGTTTCATCTCCTACAGTGGAAAATAACTTCAGCCAATTGCCAAACCAATAGATTTGCCTTGCTGCCAAAGTTAAGTAAGTAAGAGGCTCCAGTAGTGGCAGTTAGCATGCAACAGAATCTCACTAGGAAACCAACGGGATCAGGGCTGCAGTATGGAGTGTGACCTGGTGAAAATAGCCTCTGCAATGACCTATACCAATGTTGGGCTGGTGCCTGCTTTCAAGCAGCATGATCAACCCCAGTTGAACCACTCTGACAGGAGGGTAAATATGGAGATGGATCAGCTGCGTAGGGGGGCCACTCTGTCAGACATTGGATTGGTTCCTGTTGAGGCTATTGATAGGGGGGTTTCACAAGCCATGGCCTACACCTCAATAGGAAAGGGAAGGGTTTATTGGCAGGGTTATTAGCGAAATCCATAAGGGGGGACACTAGTACTCATGGATGTATCTCTTTTTTAGACTAATATCAGTGTCCAATGAGAAGTTCAGGGAGGCAGGTGCTCAAGAGGTCCAAAACTCACAAGATTATCACAACAGTAAAGTAAATAATAATGTTACCATATTTAACCAAAATATTGGTGGATTAAAGAAAAAGCAGATTCTCACAAAAGTAAAGTAAAAAACAATGTTACCATTTTCCACCAAAATATCCCGGGATGAAGAATAAAGTAAATAAGCTCCTGGTTTGTTTAGATAACATTGAATCGGATAATGTAATAGATATACTATGGCTGTCTGAGCATCACATTGTGTCTGATATGGAAAAGGTAAATATCAGTGGTTATAAACTAGCTGCACATATATGTAGAGAGAATAAGGTGAGAGGAGGAGTTGCCATATATGTCAAAATTTATCACTGTGTAAAAAGCTTAGATACAAAAAAGTTTTGTCTAGAGCAACATATAGAAGCATGTGCCTGTCAATTTACACTGAAGGAGGGCTCTTTTATAATTGTAACAGTATACAGTATATAGGTCCCCTTCAGGAAACTTTCATTTATTGCTGGAAAACTTGGATGCCTTGTTGTGCTATCTGCCAGATAGGGGAAAGCAAATTATTATTTGTGGGGACTTCAGTGTTGATTCACTTAAAGAGTGTAATAGGAAGAATGACCTGGAAGTCTTGCTCGGTTCTTTCAGTTTGACATCTGTCATTAATTTTCCTACTTGGGTAGTAAAGGACAGCAGCACATTGATAGATAACACTTTTATAGACCAAGATAAGTTTAAAAACATACATCCTTGTCCTGTTGAGAATGGCCTTTCTGATGATGGTGCTCAGCCAGTTACAGTATATGACATAGCTCCATTCAGTAATTCAAAGCTACCCTCCAAAGCTGTGCGTTCAATGAATGACTCAACAATTAGAAATTTCAGGGAAAATCTTCAGCAGTTAGTCTGGGATGAGGTGTACAAGGAACCTGGATGCTAATTTAAAATATAACTTATTTCATGATACACTTGTAAGAGAATTTGAAAACTGTTTTCCCATGAAAGTAGTTAAATCTAATTACCGAGCGAGGTTGCGCAGTGGTTAGCACACTGGACTCGCATTCGGGAGGACGACGGTTCAATCCCGTCTCCAGCCATTCTGATTTAGGTTTTCCGTGATTTCCCTAAATCGTTTCAGGCAAATGCCGGAATGATTCCTTTGAAAGGGCACGGCCGATTTCCTTCCCCATCCTTCCTTAACCCGAGCTTGTGCTCTGTCTCTAATGACCTCATTGTCGATGGGACGTTAAAAAAAAAGAAAGAAGTAGTTAAATCTAATTATAAGAAACCATGCAAAAAACATTGGCTTACTAAAGGAGTCAAAATATCTCGTAACCACAAAAGGGAACTGTATCTAACAACAAGAAACAGCCAAATATTATAAAAACTACTGTGTTACATTAAGAAAAGTTATTAAAAAGTCCAGAAGCATGTGCATCACGTCTGAGATTGATACCTCTGATAACAAAATCAAAACAATTTGGAATATTATTACAAGGGAGACAGGGCAACCAAGAGTACAGGATGACGGCGTTACCATCAAAGTGAATGGAAACTTGACAAACAACAAGCCGGAAGTTGAAAACATTTTGAATAATCATATTTTAAATGTTGTAGAGAAAATAGGATCTAAATGTTCATTAGAAGAAGCAAGGCAGTTAATGGAAGAGGCCTTACCCACACAATTTGATAGAATTGAAATTCCACCCACCTCTCTTTCTGAAATTAGGAAGATAATAAACTCTCTCAACAATAAAAGTTCACATGGAATTGATGGCATTTCCAGCTGGATAATAAAAGCTTGTTCCCAAGAGATAAGTGGGATTCTTAGCCACATATGTAATAGCCCTCTGAAGCAGTGTATTTTCTCAGATAGACTGAAGTATGCCATTGTTAAACCACTGCATAAAAAAGGGGATACATCTGATGTCAACAACTACTGCCCAATCTCTATTCTGACTGCCTTATTCAAAATTCTTGAAAAGGTAATGTATTGTACAGTAGCTTCACACCTTTGTAAAAATAAAGTTTTAACAAAATGTCAGTTTGGTTTTCAGAAAAGTTTTTCAACAGAAAATGCTATTTATACTTTCACTAATGAAATTAATACTCTGAGTAACCAGAAGTCTCCTGTTGGGATATTTTGTGATCTCTCAAAGGCTTTTGATTGTGTAAATCATGGAATACTGCTAGATAAGCTCAAGTACTGTGGTATAAATGGGACAGTGCTCAAATGGTTTAAATCATGCCTAACTGGAAGAGTGCAGAAAGTTGAAATAAGCAGTTGACATAATATGCAAAAAACTGGTGATTTCTCAAACTGGGGAACAATCAAGAATGGGGTGCCACAAGGTTCAGTCTTGGGTCCTCTGCTGTTCTTAATATATATTAATGACTTGCCATTCTGTATCCACAAAGATGCAAAGCTGGTACTTTTTGCCGATGATACAAGTAAAGCTATCACACCCAACAGACAAGAATTAACTGATGAAATTGTAACTGATGTTTTTCAGAATATCATTAAGTGGTCCTCTGCAAATGGGTTCTTATTAAACTTTGACAAAACACATTATATACAGTTCCACACAGTAAATGGAATGACACCATTAATAAATATAGACTTCGATCAGAAATTGGTAGCCAAGATAGAATATTCAAAATTTCTAGGTGTATGCATTGATGAGGGGTTGAACTGGAAAAAACACACTGAAGATCTGCTGAAACGTTTTGAGTTCAGCTACTTATGCTATTAGGGTCATTGCAAATTTTGGTGATGTACATCTCAGTAAATGAGCTTACTACGCCTATTTTCATTCTCTGCTTTTGTATGGCATCATATTCTGGGGTAACTCATCACTGAGTAAAAGAGTGTTCATTGCACAAAAGCATGTTATCAGAATAATTGCTGGAGTTCATCCAAGATCATCCTGCAGACACTTATTTAAAAAGCTAGGGATCCTCACTGTAGCCTCACAATGTATATATATTCACTTATGAAATTTGTTAATAACAATCTGAACAAATTCAAAAGTAATAGCAGTATAAATGGCTACAACACTAGGAGAAAGGATGATCTACACTACTCAAGGTTAAATCTAACTTTGGCTCAGAAAGGGGTAAATTATGCTGCCACAAAACTATTTGGTCACTTACCGAATAACCTAATAGCATCAAAAGTTTGACAGATAGCCATATAGCATTTAAAAGGAAATTAAAGGATTTCTGAACGGCAAATCCTTCTACTGATTAGATGAATTTTTGGATATAGTAAGTGGGTAATTTCCCCACACCCCACTATATATATATATATATATATATATATATATATATATATATATATATATATATATAAAAATTATAGAGGGAAACATTCCACGTGGGAAAAATTTATCAAAAAACAAAGATGATGTGACTTACCAAACGAAAGTGCTGGCAGGTCGAAAGACACACAAACAAACCCAAATATACACACAAAATTCAAGCTTTCGCAACAAACTGTTGCCTCATAAGGAAAGAGGGAAGGAGAGGGAAAGACAAAAGGATGTGGGTTTTAAGGGAGAGGGTAAGGAGTCATTCCAATCCCGGTAGCGGAAAGACTTACCTTAGGGGGAAAAAGGATGGGTATACACTCGCGCACACACACACATATCCATCCACACATATACAGACACAAGTAGACATATTTAAAGACAAAGAGTTTGGGCAGAGATGTCAGTCGAGGCGGAAGTGCAGAGGCAAAGATGTTGTTGAATGACAGGTGAGGTATGAGTGGCGGCAACTTGAAATTAGCGGAGATTGAGGCCTGGTGGGTAACGGGAAGAGAGGATATATTGAAGAGCAAGTTCCCATCTCCGGAGTTCGGATAGGTTGGTGTTGGTGGGAAGTATCCAGATAACCCGGACGGTGTAACACTGTGCCAAGATGTGCTGGCCGTGCACCAAGGCATGTTTAGCCACAGGGTGATCCTCATTACCAACAAACACTGTCTGCCTGTGTCCATTTATGCGAATGGACAGTTTGTTGTCATTCCCACATAGAATGCATCACAGTGTAGGCAGGTCAGTTGGTAAATCACGTGGGTGCTTTCACACGTGGCTCTGCCTTTGATCGTGTACACCTTCCGGGTTACAGGACTGGAGTAGTTGGTGGTGGGAGGGTGCATGGGACAAGTTTTACACTGGGGCGGTTACAAGGATAGGAGCCAGAAGGTAGGGGAAGGTGGTTTGAGGATTTCATAGGGATGAACTAACAGGTTACGAAGGTTAGGTGGACGGCGGAAAGACACTCTTGGTGGAGTGGGGAGGATTTCATGAAGGATGGATCTCATTTCAGGGCAGGATTTGAGGAAGTCATATCCCTGCTGGAGAGCCACATTCAGAGTCTGGTCCAGTCCCGGAAAGTATCCTGTCACAAGTGGGGCACTTTTGTGGTTCTTCTGTGGGAGGTTCTGGGTTTGAGGGGATGAGGAAGTGGCTCTGGTTATTTGCTTCTGTACCAGGTCGGGAGGGTAGTTATGGGATGCGAAAGCTGTTGTCAGGTTGTTGGTGTAATGGTTCAGGGATTCCGGACTGGAGCAGATTCGTTTGCCACAAAGACCTAGGCTGTAGGGAAGGGACCGTTTGATGTGGAATGGGTGGCAGCTGTCATAATGCAGGTACTGTTGCTTGTTGGTGGGTTTGATGTGGACTGACGTGTGAAGCTGGCCATTGGACATATGGAGGTCAGCGTCAAGGAAAGTGGCGTGGGATTTGGAGTAGGACCAGGTGAATCTGATGGAACCAAAGGAGTTGAGGTTGGAGAGGAAATTCTGGAGTTCTTCTTCACTGTGAGTCCAGATCATGAAGATGTCATCAATAAATCTGTACCAAACTTTGGGTTGGCAGGCCTGGGTAACCAAGAAGGTTTCCTCTAGGCGACCCATGAATAGGTTGGCGTACGAGGGGGCCATCCTGGTACCCATGGCTGTTCCCTTTAATTGTTGGTATGTCTGGCCTTCAAAAGTGAAGAAGTTGTGGGTCAGGATGAAGCTGGCTAAGGTAATGAGGAAAGAGGTTTTAGGTAGGGTGGCAGGTGATTGGCATGAAAGGAAATGCTCCATCGCAGTGAGGCCCTGGACGTGCGGAATATTCGTGTATAAGGAAGTGGCATCGATGGTTACAAGGATGGTTTCCGGGGGTAACAGATTGGGTAAGGATTCCAGGCGTTCGAGAAAGTGGTTGGTGTCTTTGATGAAGGATGGGAGACTGCATGTAATGGGTTGAAGGTGTTGATCTACATAGGCAGAGATACGTTCTGTGGGGGCTTGGTAACCAGCTACAATGGGGCGGCTGGGATGATTGGGTTTGTGAATTTTAGGAACAAAGTAGAAGGTAGGGGTGCGGGGTGTTGGTGGGGTCAGGAGGTTGATGGAGTCAGGTGAAAGGTTTTGCAGAGGGCCTAAGGTTCTGAGGACTCCTTGAAGCTCCGCCTGGACATCGGGAATGGGATTACCTTGGCAAACTTTGTATGTGGTGTTGTCTGAAAGCTGACGCAGTCCCTCAGCCACATACTCCCGACGATCAAGTACCACGGTCGTCGAACCCTTGTCCGCCGGAAGAATGACGATGGATCGGTCAGCCTTCAGATCACGGATAGCCTGGGCTTCAGCAGTGGTGATGTTGGGAGTAGGATTAAGGTTTTTTAAGAAGGATCGAGATGCAAGGCTGGAAGTCAGAAATTCCTGGAAGATTTGGAGAGGGTGATTTTGAGGAAGAAGAGGTGGGTCCCGCTGCAACGGAGGATGGAACTGTTCCAGGCAGGGTTCAACTTGGATAGTGTCCTGAGGAGTTGGATCATTGGGAGTAGGATTAGGATCATTTTTCTTCATGGCAAAGTGATATTTCCAGCAGAGAGTACGAGTGTAGGACAGTAAATCTTTGACGAGGGCTGTTTGGTTGAATCTGGGAGTGGGGCTGAAGGTGAGGCCTTTGGATAGGACAGAGGTTTCGGATTGGGAGAGAGGTTTGGAGGAAAGGTTAACTACTGAATTAGGGTGTTGTGGTTCCAGATTGTGTTGATTGGAATTTTGAGGTTTTGGAGGGAGTGGAGCTGGAAGTGGGAGGTTGAGTAGATGGGAGAGACTGGGTTTGTGTGCAATGAGAGGAGGTTGAGGTTTGCTGGAAAGGTTGTGAAGGGTGAGTGAGTTGCCTTTCCAGAGGTGGGAAACCAGGGGATTGGATAGTTTTTTGAGGTGGAGGGTGGCATGCTGTTCTAATTTGCGGTTGGCCTGTAGGAGGATGCTCTGAACAGCCGGTGTGGATGTGGGAAAGATTAAGGACTTTTATTAAGGATAGGAGTTGACAGGTGTGTTCATTGGCTAAGTTGATGTGTAGGTGAAGGATTAGGTGGGTGAGGGCAATGGATTGTTCAGTTTGGAACTGGTATAGGGACTGATGGAAGGAAGGGTTGCAGCCAGAGATGGGAACTTTAAGTGTGAGGCCTTTGGGGGTGATGCCAAATGTTAGACAAGCCTGAGAAAATAGAATATGGGAGCGTAATCTGGCTAGGGCGAAGGCATGTTTCCGGAGGGAATGTAAATAAAACTTAATGGGGTCGTTGTGGGGGTGTTGTGAGGGTGACATGGTATTAGAAGGTGGAAAGTGTGCCATGAGGCTGAAATGAAAATGAAAATAAAAATATATGGGGCGAGATAAAGGTGAACTGGAAAGTAACTGGAGATCTGGTGTGAAAAAGGCGAAAAGGTATTGGTTACAGCTGGGCTATGTTGGACTTGGGTTGGTAGACAATGATGTGCACAAAGGTTAGGTGGTTGTGTTGCCGCCAAAACACGTTAAAGGACGGAGAAATTCGGGAAAATTTCGAAAAAACTGCGTGTAATGTATTAAAAGGAGTGGTTTTGTGGTGGTAGATTATGAAAATGAGGCTAACAATTGTCTTACGAAGAAATAATGACGTTAAAACCTGTGGGAAGCAGCTAAAAATTATCAGTGATACGTGTACACCTTCTGGGTTACAGGACTGGAGTAGGTGGTGGTGGGAGGGTGCATGGGACAAGTTTTACACTGGAGTGGTTACAAGGATAGGAGCCAGAGGGTAGGGAAGGTGGTTTGAGGATTTCATAGGGATGAACTAACAGGTTACGAAGGTTAGGTGGATGGCGGAAAGACACTCTTGGTGGAGTGGGGAGGATTTCATGAAGGATGGATCTCATTTCAGGGCAGGATTTGAGGAAGTCGTATCCCTGCTGGAGAGCCACATTCAGAGTCTGGTCCAGTCCCGGAAAGTATCCTGTCACAAGTGGGGCACTTTTGTGGTTCTTCTGTGGAAGGTTCTGGGTTTGAGGGGATGAGGAAGTGGCTCTGGTTATTTGCTTCTGTACCAGGTCTGGAGGGTAGTTACGGGATGCGAAAGCTGTTATCAGGTTGTTGGTGTAATGGTTCAGGGATTCCGGACTGGAGCAGATTCGTTTGCCACGAAGGGGGAAAAAAGGATGGGTACACACTCGCGCACACACACACACACACACACATCCATCCGCACGTACACAGACACAAGCAGGGAAAATGTGTGTGTTTGTGTTTGTTATTGTCTCTATCAACGTACCAATGCTTTCGTTTGGTAAGTTACAGAAAAAAAAAAATATATATATATAGAGGGAAACATTCCACGTGGGAAAAATTTATCAAAAAACAAAGATGATGTGACTTACCAAACGAAAGCGCTGGCAGGTCGAAAGACACACAAACAAACACAAACATCCACACAAAATTCAAGCTTTCGCAACAAACTGTTGCCTCATCAGGAAAGAGGGAAGGAGAGGGAAAGACAAAAGGATGTGGGTTTTAAGGGAGAGGGTAAGGAGTCATTCCAATCCCGGGAGCGGAAAGACTTACCTTAGGGGGAAAAAAGGACGGGTATACACTCGCACACACACACATATCCATCCACACATATACAGACACAAGCAGATATATATATATATATATATATAATGTCATATAATATTTTGTGTAATGTAATATCTTGTATTGACACCTTTTATTAACCTGACACGTTCCACATCATTACAAAGTGTCGTATTCATGATCTATGAAACAAGTACTAATCTGATCTAATCTAATCTAATCTGACTACAAAGGTAGATAGTTAGTTTTCCTTGCATTGACTGCTACAAAACATTTATGTTCTGAATGTTTTACTGGTAGCCAACAGATAACAAAATTGTTTATTTGTATCTGATATGATATCTGACTTTATAATCATGCCATTTTTACATCTGAAAATTGTCAAAGAATGCCAGGCTGATGTGAAATCGCTTTTGGAATCTGACTCGGTTACTTTGCAAAATTTGGAACAATGATGAGATGCAACTGTCATTGCTTTGTTTAGTACTATGAAAATACCCCACCTCCAACAGAGCAGAAAGCTATATAAGTCTTCATTTGTTTTTTTATGAAAACTGAAACTGTAAAAACAGTATAGTAGACCTGCTGAAATATTTATGTTCATTTACCTTTGCCATTAGAATAGTTATTAACCATGTGGCCTAGAAAAACAATAACTTAACATTGTTTGCATATTTTCATTCATTGATTAATGAGACTTTGAAGAAAGAAGTAATTGTTAGACCCCAGAAAGCAGTTATTATTGTGTGTGGGTTTCACACACATACATTTCTTATGCATCTGTTTAAACTAGAACCTGACACATTTATTCGCAAATGAAATTTGTCTTCAACAATTCATTTGCCTTTATAACAACAGTCATTCACAAATAAATTATCTACGTTAGTAGACCACAGAGTGGGAGGGGCAGTCCGATATCCCCCCCCTCGCCCCCCGAACCCTGCTTCCGACCACCCTCCTGTAGGCCATAGAGAGTAATAGAATGGGAACTGGCTTTCAATGAAATATTTGTATTTCATGTTGTTGTTGCGGTCCACAGTCCAGAGACTGGTTTTATGCAGCTCTCCCTGCTACTCTATCCTGTGCAAGCTTCTTCATCTCTGAATAACTACTGCAACCTACATCCTTTTGAATTTGCTTAGTGTATTCACCTCTTGGTCTCCCTCTACAATTTTTACCTTCCTCACTTCCCTCTAATACTAAATAGGTGAATCCTTGATGACTCAGAACATGTCCTACCAACCGATCCCTTCTTGTAGTCAAATTGTGCCACAAATTCCTCTTCTCTCCACTTCTGTTCAGTACCTCCTCATTAGCTATGTGATCTACTCATCTAATCTTCAGCATTCTTCTGTAGCACCAAATTTTGAAAGAATCTATTCTCTTCTTGTCTAAACTATTTATCATCCATCTTTCACTTCCATACATGACTACACCCCATACAAATACTTTCAGGAAAGACTTCCAGACAATGTTAATGAATTTCTCTTCTTCAGAAATGCTTTCCTTGCCATTAACACTCTACATTTTATATTCTGTCCACTTTGACTATCATCAATTATTTTGCTCCCAAAAACTCATCTAGCAAAACTCATCTACTACTTTAAGTATCTCATTTCCTAATCTAATTCCCTTAGCATCACTTGAATTGATTCAGCTACATTCAATTTGCTTTTGATGATGTTAATCTTATATACTCCTTTCAAGACACTGTCCATTCCATTCAATTGCTCTTCCAGGTCCTTTGCTGCCTCTAACAGAATTACAATGTCATCAGCAAACCTCGAAGTTTTTATTTCTTCTCCATGGATTTTCATTCCTACTCCAAATTTTGCTTTTGTTTCCTTTACTGTCTACTCTGTATACAGATTGAGTAAGATTGGGGATAGGCTACAACCCTGTCTCACTCCCTTCTCAACTACTGCTTCCCTTTCATGCCCCTCGACTCTTATAACTGCCATCTGATTTCTGTACAAATTTTAAATAGCCTTTCGCTTCCTGTAATTGACCCCTGGCACATTCAGAATTTGAAAGAGAGTATTCCAGTCGACATTGTCAAAATCTTTCTCTAAGCCTACAAAAGAAACATAGGTTTGCCTTTCCTTAACCTGTCTTCTAAGAGAAGTTGTAGAGTCAGTATTGCTTAGAGCGTTCCAAAATTTCTCTGTAATCCAAACTGATCTTTCACTGAGGTTGGCTTCTATCAGTTTTTCCATTCTTATGTAAAGAATTCGTGTTAATATTTTGCAACAATGACTTATTAAACTGATAGTCTGGTAATATTTACACCTATCAGCACCTGCTTTCTTTGAAATTGAAATTATTGTATTTTTCTTGAAATCTAAGGTTATTTTGCATGTCTCATACATCTAGCTCACCAGATGGAAGGGTTTTGTCATGACTAATTCACCCAAGTCTATCAGTAGGTCTAACAAAATATTGTCTACTCCCAGGGCCTTGTTTCAACTTAGATCTTTCAGTGCTCTGTCAAATTCTTCTTGCAGTATCATATGTCCTTTCTCATCTTCATCTATGTCCTCTTTCATTTCTGTATTATTGCCCCCTAATACATCTTCCTTGTATAGGTGCTCTGTGCAGTCCTTCCTCATTTCAGTTTTCCCTTCTTTGCTTAGAACTAGCTTTTCATCTGAGCTCTTAATATTCATACCGGTGGTTCATTTTTCTCCAAAGATCTCTCCAGCTCTCTTAGGTGGTATCTGCCTTTCCCCCACTGATAGATGCTTCTAAATCCTTAAAACATTTGTCTTCTAACCATTGCTGCCTAGCTGTTTTACACTTCCTGTCAATCTCAGTTTTTAGACATTTGTTTTGCTTTCTACCTTGTTCATATACTACATTTTCATATTGTCTCCTTTCATCAGTTAAATTCAATGACTCTTGTGTTATTCAACAATTTCTACTAGGCCTTGTCTTTTTGCCCTTTTGGTTCTCTACTGCCTTCATTATTTCATCTCTCAAAACTACACATTCATTTTCTACTGTATCCCTTGTCCCTGTTGTTGTCAAACATTCCTTAATGCTCACTCTGAAAATCACAACAATCTCTGGTTCTTTCAATTTTTCCAGGTCCTAACTCCTTAATTTTCTAACTTTTTTTGCAATTTCTTCACTTTTATTCTGTAGTTCATAACCAATAAATTGTGGCCAGAGTTCACATCTGTCCCTGAAAATATTGTACAATTTAAAATCTGGTTTCAAAATCTCTGTCTTACCATTACATAATCAATTTGGAACTTTCTGGTGTCTCCAGATCTCTTCCACATATATTTAATCTTCTGTCGTGATTCTTAAACCGAGTGTTAGCAATGATTTAATTATACTCTGTGCTAAATTCTGTCAGATGGCTTCCACTTTCATTTTGTTCCCCCAGCCCATATTGACCTACTATTTTTGATCCTATTCTTTTTCCTACTATCGAATTCCAGTTCCGCATGACTATTAAATTTTCACTCTTTTAACTATCAGAATTAATTCTTGTGTCTCACACACATTGCTTCAATCTCTTCATCATTTGCAGAGCTAGTGGGCATATAAACTTTTACTACTGTGGTGGGTGTGGGCTTTCTGTCTGCCTTGGCTTCGATAATGCATTTTCTGTGCTGCTCATAATAGCTTAACTGCATTCCTGCTTTGTTATTCATTATTAAACCTACTTCCGAATTACCCCTATTTGATTTTATATTTATAATTCTGTGTTCACCTGACCAGAAGTCCTGCTCCTTCTGCCACTGAACTTCGCTAATTTTCGCTACATCTAACTTCAGCCTATCCAATTCTCTTTTTAAATTTTCTAACCAACTTACATGATTAAGGGATCTAACATTCTACACTGTGATCTGTAGAACATCAGTTTTGTTTCTCCAGATAGCTGCAGCCTCCTGAGTAGCCCCACCTGGAATGGGGGACTACTTTGCCTCTGGAATATTTTACCCAAGAGGATTCATCACACAGCTGGCCTCGGAAACAATTATAGCTGTAGTTTCCTCTTGCTTTCAGCCATTCACAGGACCAACACAGCAAGGCCATTTTGGTTAATGATACAAGGCCATAGTTAATTATCCAGACAGTTGCCCCTGAAACTACTGAAAAGGCTGCTGTGACCCTTCAGATACCACACATTTGTCTGGCCTCTCAGCAGATACTCTTTCTGTGGTTGCACCTACAGCATGGCTATCTCTATTGCTGAGGCACACAAGCCTCCCCACCAACAGCAGGATACATCATTTGTGGGGGGAACTTCTGTTGTTGATATACAGGGTGGTCCATCTGAAGTTTTGGATGAGATTATCTTGAAAACTATACATCGGGTAAAAATAGTGGGTAAGACAAGTTCATAAGCTCAAAGGGGGACATAAAATGATACTATAAGTGACCTCCAGCCCCCGCCCCCTTGGGTGAGGCAGGGGGCAACTTTTAAATCTTAAATGTAAACCCCCATTTTTTAATTCAGATTCGGATTCTCCATAAAAAAAGTAATCAAGTTTTGTCTGAAACATTTTTTTAAACAATTGACTGATGGCACTGAAATGAGAAAAAAGAAAAATTGGGGAAGAACTCTGATTTATTTAGGATCATCCAAGAAAGACGCATTAAATCAATAAAAAATGTGCACCAATTCTTTTGTTACACCGAATTAAACTATTTTTGCACAAAATGTACTGTATCCTACTTTTAGCGTTACCCAGGAACGACGACTTGGACATAGTAGAAAGATGTTCCCATGGGGATCTTCATTGGTGTGAGTCCCCCCTTGCCTCTCACATGTTGGGGTGTTTCATTACTGTGAGTCCCCTTGCCTCTCGCATGTCGGGGTGCTTCATTAGTGTGAGTTCCTTTGCCTCTCACAATTTGGGGTGTTTAATTATTGAAATTAGTCATGACGAAATTGTTCAAAATTATCCACATTTGCTTCAATGCATAAAGTCAATCATCTGCAAAAATTGTCCACAGTTTTGAGCAGCACATCTCATGGTATGGCTGCACACGCTCTTTGAATGCATTTCTCCATATCGTTTTGGGTTGTGGACTGTCTTTCATAAACAATATTTTTTAAATAACCCCACAAGAAAAAATCAGGATGTGTTAGGTCTGGAGATTGTGGAGGCCATGGAATTGGTCTTCCGTGTCCTATCCCCTGACCAGCGTACCGTAAATTTAAAACGTTCCGCACATTTTTAGCATAATGGGGAGCCGCTCCGTCCTGTTGGAACCACATTCGTTGCGTAGTTTCTAAATCAACATCTTCCATTAGCTCCAACAAACCATCGTGGAGGAGTTGTAAATAAGATTCCCCGTAACATTTTGGTCAAAAAAAAAAAAAAAAAAAAATAAAATGGTCCTATCAAGTAACCATTTAAAATTCCACACCAGACCATTAACGACCATTTGTGTTGATTGTCAATGGGTCTGTGCCAGTGTGGATTGACAGGGGACCAATAATGACAATCATGACAATTTAATTCACCATTGTTTTTGAATGTGGCTTCATCGGTGAACATAGCATATCTAAAATAATCATTGTCACCTCTTATCATTTTCAAGGCCCACTGGCAGAAATGCATGCGTATTTGCATATCTTTCAGTGTTAATGCCTGTGTCAGTGTGATATAATACGCATGATATTTATGTGCCTTCAAAATCCTGAAAACAGTTGATTTCGGTGTTCCACTTTTCTCTGAATCACATGACTACTGGTTTCGGGGTCCAGTTGAACACAGGTGAGAACGGTAAGAGTATGAGTGTCATTTTCATAGTATTCACGATGACGAGATGGATGGTGCATGTATCCATTTTGAACTTGTTGAATGTAATTTTGAATAATGTTTTTGCTTGGTTATCTGTTTGGGAAACGATCCGCCTACAGTTGCGCAGCTGCAGCGTAATTGTTATGACATTCATCTAAAATTAACATTATATCTTTGTTGGAGGAAAATGGTTCAAATGGCTCTGAGCACTATGGGACTTAATTTCTGAGGTCATCAGTCCTCTAGAACTTAGAACTACTTAAACCTAACTAACCTAAGGACATGACACACAACCATGCCCGAGGCAGGATTCAAACTGTAGCACCTAGAACCGCTCGGCCACTGTTGGAGGATAGTGAGTCATGTTTCTCTAAAGAGTAATTTACTTTTGTCAGTTGATGTTTACAGTTCACGATCTGAAAGTGAAGTGATGTCTAATCGTATTGCACCGACCTTTATACTGAGCCATAGTTCACAGTTTGGCCACAGTAGCACCACAGTCGGGTGAGTAATGCAATTGTGAAGAGTTACCTAATGAGATATTAATACCATTCCACCTCCCTCCATCAAAAACTGTGGTGAAGAGTTCCCTAATGAGATATTAATACCATTCCACCTCCCTCCATCAAAAACTGTGCCAGGTAGGATACATTTGGTAAAAAAAAAAAAAAAAAAAAAAAAAGCTTAATTTGGCATAATGGAAGAATTGATCCACATTTTGACATTTTGTATCAATTTGATGTGTCCTTCTTGGATCATTCTAAATAAATTGGAGTTCTTCCCCAATTTTAATTGCTCTTGATTTCAGTGTCACCTGTCAATGGTTTACAAAAATGTTTCAGACAAAACTTGATTACTTTTTTATGGAGCATCCGAATCTGAATTAAAAGTGGGGGTTTCCATTTAAGATTTGAAAGCTACCCCCGCTGCACCCAAGGGGGTGGGGTTGGGGTCACGTGTAGTATCATTTGATGTCCCCCTTTGAGCTTACAAACTTGTCTTACCCACTATTTTTACCCGATGTATAGTTTTCGAGGTAATCTCATCTGAAACTTCAGATGGACCACCCTGTATATACATAATGCAGGACTCTAGATGCAAGCAAACAGAAAATAATATAAATTTATCAGCTTCCACTTTAGGTTTTATATTCACATTTGTTTTGTTTGCAAATTCACAGCCACATTGTCACCTTCCAATTTTCCTTAGAGCTCAGGCTTCGCTACAGATTAGTCCATCACCACTACCTGAATTTGATAAAAGTATTCGTTAGCTTCACCAACTCCCGATCAAATTATTTTTTCCAGCTTAACATGGACTTTGGGATATGATGCCAATCACTCAGTCTCCAAATTGTAAATTCCACTTTGAGTCAAAATTATTAATAATATTTCAGTACAGATTGTGCAAAAGTTGTGTATGTCAATAAAAGAAATGACTGTGACTGATAAAAGCAGAAAATGAAGAAAGGGCATCCACATAACATAAGTAATGCATTTCTTGTCACCACAACCAAGATTCGCATATCAGACATAATCTTTAATAACATTTCAACATTAAGGTGCGAATGTATATACAGGGAGTCCCATAAGGAATGGTCAATATTCAGGGATATGACAAGAATGATCATTCAGAGCAAAAAAGTCTAGTAAAACTGAGCTCTAAAGTGCATATCTTAAGAGCTATGAGCACTTTTCTTCATCTTTGCATCTGTGAAACAAATTTCTTCTGCTTAACAAGTGCTCAGAGTTCTTAGGGTATGGATTTTAGGGCCTATGTTTAAAAGACAATTTTTTTTGTTTTGGTCCATACTACATCCTCTAAAATATTGAAAGCAAAGAGCTAGCAGGGTTTCATAGAATCAGAGAGGAAGAGATGCTCATAGCACTTAAGATATGCATCATAGAGACCATTTTTATTATAGTTGAGTCAGCGTAAGCTGATCCCTGACAGTTACAGTGGGCTAGACACAGCAGCTTCTCGGGCATGCCTCAACAAGTAACATAATGCGGTATGGTAAACATCTCTAAGGCAATGGCTCACAATGACTCAGAGTTGTCAAAACTCATAGACGGCTACTATTTTCCTGCAGCCATTAGCATCTCACAACTGAAAGCTGGCAGCAGTGCTGTGAACTGTCAGGGATCTTCTTCCTACATCTCAAGTATAAACTTTTTTTGCTTCAAATGATCGTTCCTATTGTATCTCTAAATATAGACCATCCCTCATGGAATGCCCTGTATATCCTCAATAACAGAAGTGCCAGTCTGCTGCACAAGCAGAATACAAAGGAAAGGCTGCCATTGACTAGCACATGTTGTCCTGCCATTGTGAACATATACTCTACACCACAAATTGGTGTAGCGTGTGGAGAGCCCTTTGTAAATTTCATACAGGAAACATTCGAATAGAAATAAACAATTGGTTAAAAACCAATAAATGACCAGCATCCAGCCATTAACAATCTTTTGTCCATTGTAATGAAGTCGTGGTCCCACACAGCATTGATGTGTGACCGGTCAGCCATATTTCTGGAGATATTGCTATTTTGTAACTAGTTTATGATGGCATTGTCTGCTTGAACATTTCCATTCAGAGCTGTTGAATCAATGTGGTCTTAGTATGGGGGTTGGTTTGATGCAGTGCTCTACACTAGTCTTTGTCCGCATAGCTACAGCAACCTACCTCCTCTTGAACATACATACTGCAGCCAAGTCTTGGTCTCCCTCTACTGTCTGTACCACTCATACATTCCTCCATTTAACCATTAACTATTCCTTGGTGCCTATATATGAATTTTTGGCAAAAGTTGGCTGAATCATGACCTGTTACTGAAAAAGATTATGACTTCATATGCACAATAAAAACACATTTTTCTGTGCTACAATACCTGGATTCATATAAATTGGTGTGAAATTCTCCTTAAAGCTCAGGAAAAAAATATGACTTTTCATTAAAATTTGGACTCTACTCATGACATATTATTCCTCTCATTTGTAAGAATACAATGAATGGTGCTAACAAACAATGTCTGAGTATCATAGCTTCAGGTTTTTGCTGTTATGGTCTTGTTCTCTTCCTAAGAGTAGTCTTCATCAAATTAATTTCTGTCATGTAACACTGTGCAACAAAGTTAAACTTTTCCATCCATGACAATTTAAAACTAATGTTCTAGACTAGCTTTTGACACTTGCTGGTCATTTGCAAGTATCAGCCAGTAGAGTACTTGGAGACCTATTCCATATTTTTCTCTTTTGAGAAAAACTGATATTAAATTGAAATACTATATTTAATTGCAGATGAAGAATTAAACATTATTTTTTACAGTTAAAAATTAGACATAAAGCTAATCTGGAATACAGTGTACAGAGACATTTTCATTACTATAAAAGCTTTTTTTTTTACAGTTTCTATTCAATTTACTGGATGTTGTTCACTAGTGCACTGAAAAATTTTCCTTTCTAACTTGAAATATAATTAAACCTGTGTCTCTGTTCCTTTCCATATTTTAATTTGCTCTGTTAAATTAATTTTCTTATAACTGATTGTCCAAACTGTAAACCTACAAGCAAGCTCATTTAACATTGCTGCTTCTTCTTCTTCTTCTTCTTTTCCTTCTTCTCCTTCATACAAATACCATTTTATCCTCACTTACTGAATCATAGTGTTCTTGACCCCCCCATGAACCATGGACCTTGCCGTTGGTGGGGAGGCTTGCGTGCCTCAGCGATACAGATAGCCGTACCGTAGGTGCAACCACAATGGAGGGGTATCTGTTGAGAGGCCAGACAAACGTGTGGTTCCTGAAGAGGGGCAGCAGCCTTTTCAGTAGTTGCAAGGGCAACAGTCTGGATGATTGACTGATCTGGCCTTGTAACAATAACCAAAACGGCCTTGCTGTGCTGTTACTGCGAACGGCTGAAAGCAAGGGGAAACTACAGCCGTAATTTTTCCCGAGGGCATGCAGCTTTACTGTATGATTAAATGATGATGGCGTCCTCTTGGGTAAAATATTCCGGAGGTAAAATAGTCCCCCATTCGGATCTCCGGGCGGGGACTACTCAAGAGGATGTCGTTATCAGGAGAAAGAAAACTGGCGTTCTACGGATCGGAGCGTGGAATGTCAGATCCCTTAATCGGGCAGGTAGGTTAGAAAATTTAAAAAGGGAAATGGATAGGTTGAAGTTAGATATAGTGGGAATTAGTGAAGTTCGGTGGCAGGAGGAACAAGACTTCTGGTCAGGTAACTACAGGGTTATAAACACAAAATCAAATAGGGGTAATGCAGGAGTAGGTTTAATAATGAATAGGAAAATAGGAATGCGGGTAAGCTACCACAAACAGCATAGCGAACGCATTATTGTGGCCAAGATAGATACGAAGCCCACACCTACTACAGTAGTACAAGTTTATATGCCAACTAGCTCTGCAGATGACGAAGAAATTGAAGAAATGTATGATGAAATAAAAGAAATTATTTAGATTGTGAAGGGAGACGAAAATTTAATAGTCATGGGTGACTGGAATTCGAGTGTAGGAAAAGGGAGAAAAGGGAACATAGTATGTGAATATGGATTGGGGCTAAGAAATGAAAGAGGAAGCCGCCTGGTAGAATTTTGCACAGAGCACAACATAATCATAGCTAACACTTGGTTTAAGAATCATGAAAGAAGGTTGTATACATGGAAGAACCCTGGAGATACTAAAAGATATCAGATAGATTATATAATGGTAAGACAGAGATTTAGGAACCAGGTTTTAAATTGTAAGACATTTCCAGGGGCAGATGTGGACTCTGACCACAATCTATTGGTTATGACCTGTAGATTAAAACTGAAGAAACTGCAAAAAGATGGGAATTTAAGGAGATGGGACCTGGATAAACTGAAAGAACCAGCGGTTGTACAGAGTTTCAGGGAGAGTATAAGGGAACAATGGACAGGAATGGGGGAAAGAAATACAGTAGAAGAAGAATGGATGGCTTTGAGGGATGAAGTAGCGAAGGCAGCAGAGGATCAAGTAGGTAAAAAGACGGGGGCTAGTAGAAATCCTTGGGTAACAGAAGAAATATTGAATTTAATTGATGAAAGGAGAAAATATAAAAATGCAGTAAATGAAGCAGGTAAAAAGGAATACAAACGTCTCAAAAATGAGATCGACAAGAAGTGCAAAATGGCTAAGCAGGGATGGCTAGAGGACAAATGTAAGAATGTAGAGGCCTATCTCACTAGGGGTAAGATAGATACTGCCTACAGGAAAATTAAAGACACCTTTGGAGATAAGAGAACGACTTGTATGAATATCAAGAGCTCAGATGGAAACCCAGTTCTAAGCAAAGAAGGGAAAGCAGAAAGGTGGAAGGAGTATATAGATGGTCTATACAAGGGCGATGTACTTGAGGACAATATTATGGAAATGGAAGAGGAGGTAGATGAAGATGAAATGGGATATATAATACTGCGTGAAGAGTTTGACAGAGCACTGAAAGACCTGAGTCGAAACAAGGCCCCCGGAGTAGACAACATTCCATTGGAACTACTGACGGCCTTGGGAGAGCCAGTCCTGACAAAACTCTACCATCTAGTGAGCAAGATGTATGAAACAGGCGAAATACCCTCAGACTTCAAGAAGAATATAATAATTCCAATCCCAAAGAAAGCAGGTGTTGACAGATGTGAAGATTACCGAACTATCAGTTTAATAAGTCACAGCTGCAAAATACTAACACAAATTCTTTACAAACGACTGGAAAAACTAGTAGAAGCCAACCTCAGGGAAGATCAGTTTGGATTCCATAGAAACACTGGAACACGTGACGCAATACTGACCTTACGACTTATCTTAGAAGAAAGATTAAGGAAAGGCAAACCTACATTTCTAGCATTTGTAGACTTAGAGAAAGCTTTTGACAATGTTGACTGGAATACTCTCTTTGAAATTCTAAAGGTGGCAGGGGTAAAATACAGGGAGCGAAAAGCTATTTACAATTTGTACAGAAACCAGATGGCAGTTATAAGAGTCGAGGGACATGAAAGGGAAGCAGTGGTTGGGAAGGGATTAAGACAGGGTTGTAGCCTCTCCCTGATGTTGTTCAATCTGTATATTGAGCAAGCAGTAAAGGAAACAAAAGAAAAATTCGGAGTAGGTATTAAAATTCATGGAGAAGAAATAAAAACTTTGAGGTTCGCCGATGACATTGTAATTCTGTCAGAGACAGCAACGGACTTGGAAGAGCAGTTGAATGGAATGGACAGTGTCTTGAAAGGAGGATATAAGATGAACATCAACAAAAGCAAAACAAGGATAATGGAATGTAGTCGAATTAAGTAAGGTGATGCTGAGGGAATTAGATTAGGAAATGAGACACTTAAAGTAGTAAAGGAGTTTTGCTATTTGGGGAGCAAAATAACTGATGATGGTCGAAGTAGAGAGGACATAAAATGTAGACTGGCAATGGCAAGGAAAGCGTTTCTGAAGAAGAGAAATTTGTTAACATCGAGTATAGATGTGTGAGGAAGTCGTTTCTGAAAGTATTTGTATGGAGTGTAGCCATGTATGGAAGTGAAACATGGACAATAAATAGTTTGGACAAGAAGAGAATAGAAGCTTTCGAAATGTGGTGCTACAGAAGAATGCTGAAGATTAGATGGGTAGATCACATAACTAATGAGGAAGTATTGAATAGGATTGTGGAGAAGAGAAGTTTGTGGCACAACTTGACCAGAAGAAGGGATCGGTTGGTAGGACATGTTCTGAGGCATCAAGGGATCACCAATTTAGTATTGGAGGGCAGCGTGGAGGGTAAAAATCGTAGAGGGAGACCAAGAGATGAATACACTAAGCAGATTCAGAAGGATGTAGGTTGCCGTAGGTACTGGGAGATGAAGCATCTTGCACAGGATAGAGTAGCATGGAGAGCTGCATTAAACCAGTCTCAGGACTGAAGACCACAACAACAACAACAGTGTTCTTGAAAATCTTGCTGGTCGTTTTGTGATCTTCCTCTTGTAGAAATCTCTGCAGATGGAAGATTCTTGTAGTGTGCATTGTAATGGACCTGTGAATCTTTTAAAGCTGTAATCTGTTCCTAATGGACACTAGCTACTGAATTTAGTTTATTTCCACTTTTCTTCAGTCATAAAATTTACCTCCATGAGTAACCAAATCACTTAGCCTCCCTTTAAATATCATTGTAGAAGGCATGCCTCTTTCATACTTCATCCATAAAATTTTTAACTAGTTTATCTCATAGCCATCTATATCTTTTTTCTGTTTTTAATTGCCTGTTCTAATGATTTTGTAAAATGTTCTCCTTTCATTACATTGACTTCAAATTGTGGTGTTTTGTGTTTTGCAGATTTTACAATATTGCAGCAATACTCTGTGCCATAGATATATTGGATCTTACTTGCAGCTTTCTCTATTAAACCAAAGTCAGCATCATTCGGTAAAAATGAATAGCCCGATACCAAAAATTTGTTGTCAGTTGTTTCCACCTGCATTTTGTATCATTGACTAGTTTTTACTGCGATGAGAGCCACCTTACTGTTTTGATTCTGTCCAGAACTTGTATTATAATAAAGAGAATGTTTGTGGCTTGATGAATACATTTTAAATACATTCTTATACAGTTTGCTATTTGTGGTGATCCTCTACCTTCTATCCTACATATACATGATGGCTGTGGGTTGATTGAAAGATAGTGCCAAAATTGTGTTCACACTGTTATAACCTTGCATGAGTTGTGTGGCTGGTAGTGAATGAATTCAAACCTTGCAATAATAGCTCTTTGTTTATTAATCATGTGTTAACTCAGTACAGCTTCAGAGGACAAAATTCCACACTTGACTAAAAGTGTAAAGTCCATCTTGATGATGTGTAGTGGGTGCCCAACATGACGAAGTCCATTATTGTCAGAAGTGGTGATAAAGTGGGAAATACCATGGATGATCAGCGGCAGTGAACCATAAAGCTGTAAGCTCGTGGGCCATTGAGATATAGGTCCAGGTGTGTGAGCAACTGACATGTCCAGTGTCTCATCCTGGTGAAGGGATGAGATGAGATGGCAACGTCTGATGGGTAGTGGCAGTGGCAGACATTGTCGTCCAAAGCGCAGACTCTAGGCAGCTGATGTTCGGTCTGGAGCTCTGACTGCAGTGCCGTATATTGCAACCTGTACGCCATGTATTAGCGTGGCTTGCTCCCCCAGACACTATGGCTGCTGCAGGAGGCTTGTTGTACTCAGCCTAATGAATCATCTGGCTTACAAATATCCTCCCAAGGTAAAGCAAGGGCCATGCCTGGCCTGTAAAGCACACCCATGAACATTGTGGCCGAAATGTGGGGATCCAGTCATGCATATACTACATGTATGGTTTTCTTATATCATATGATGTAGACATAGATAGTTTAAGGAAAGACAAAGCCTCCTGCAAATCAAATCTGGCCACATAAATTTCATTGTGTGCATGTTTTCCCTCCAGGTTTTCTGTAATTCGCTTTGCAGCATGAAGTGGTTCACCATAGCCAGAAGGTGCTATTGTCTCAGAGCCTCAAGTAACCACTGCATCTTGCACACTGAATATTAAACTGTGGACTTGGTCCACCATTACTCTGAAAGATGGCACTGTTGTCTCGGAGCATCAAGGAATTACTACAGCCTACAGACAGAATATTGATCTATCTAATTTGTTCACCATTGCTCTGAAGAATTATTGATATTTTGCATCCAACTGTCTTATACCTAGAATTTTCAATTTTTTGCGCTTGGTCCGCTTTTGCTCTAGTCCCCTCATGCCTGAAAACATGCCACATACTGATGCAAATGTTCAGTCTTTCTCGTTCTTCCAAGAGCACTTGCCAAATTTGAAGATTCAATACAACACAGAATTTCAACCTCTCACAATCATCCAAATCTGATACATGGTGAAGAGATTCCATCAGTGGTCAATCAATTCATACAAAAGATAAAGGAGTAACTTTTTTGACTTTAAGCTGCTACTGATTCGAAATTTAAATGAGGACATCACTGCTAGGGATAACAGGAATGCAGACACTCAATAATAGGTGTGTTGATACCCAAAGCAGCTAAAATGCTTACAGAGTGTGAAGTGCTTTCAATGGTACAATTTCTGATTGCACAGAATCTACCAGTACTGGTACTCACTGCCAAATTTGTAAAATGTGTAATGAATAAATCATGAGTGTCTCAGAGATATGGAGATGAATGATACATATTTACTATGACAACTTCATCAGTGCATGTCCCACAAATTAATGATCTTATGGACAATATTAATAGTAATCTCAAATTGTTGCAGATGATGCAGTTATCTATAATGAAGTACTGCTTGAAAGAAGCTGCATAAATATTCAGTCAGATCTCATAAAATTTCAAAGTTGTGCAAAGATTGGCAACTTACTTTACATGTTCAGAAATGTAAAACTGTGACTTAATGAAATGAAAAAAAAAAAAAAAAACCAAAACATAGTAACCCATGCTGAAATTGTCCAACTCTCATACAAATATTGGGAGGTAACACTTTGTTGTAGGGATGTGTGTTACATGAGACTCCAGAAGTGAACTGGAAATCCAGGGAGTACTTCTTTGACACAAAAAGTGAACATCAGAGTAGCTATAACTAGACAGGAGCTTTTGGAATATAATAGGTCTATCGGTGGTTGAGTTATAACAACACAGGAATTCCTGTGCACTGTATTTTGAGATATGTGAGGTCAAATGGTGGTTGAGTTTCCTGTATGTGCAGTCCAGCGACTCTTTACAGACTAGGCCTGAAACACATTTGCTCATCCCTCTACTGCTTAACCTCACCCCAGTTGATTTTCATCCTGTTTTGCATCTAAAAGCGTTATATGCTGGCACATGATACTGTGATGGTAATGCTTTCAAACAGGCAGTCACAATATAGTTGCCGTGACTGACAGCATAATTTGACATACGGATTCAAAACGTGGTATATCACTATGACAAGTGAGTTAAAGAAGATGTCAATTATGGTGAAAGAGAGCCTGAAGCAAAAATAACACTTTTCAGGTTACCTTAGTTCATTTTGTGTTCTACTGATTGATCATGTTTCAACAAGCCAAACTTACTGCCTGGACTTGCTTGTATTTTTCGTCAGTCAATCTTCTTAATGATGCTACTGATAGTTGCTTCTCCTGAATGTTGCAAACAAGTAGGCAAAAACATAAAGTAGTTCATATGCTGAAGCAGTTAAAATGGACACATGTGGGTTACTCATCATGCCAGTCACACATGAAAGAGAGAGAATTAATGGGAAATACCAAAAGACACTGAGATCGGCATATATTTTCTGATTTGGCCTTTCACATCACTGCCTTTTAAGAGATGGAACTGGCAAGCAGTTTTATTGTACATCTTTGGCAGCCGTCAATTAACAGTCAATAAATTCCTTAAGTAAAATACTAAAGAATAGAATTATAATGTAGTATTTATTTCTAAATGGCACTATGTGACAGTATTGAATGGTGTTGTCATCAAGAGTTTTGTGCCTAATGGATGTAGGTAGGAATTATTAAAATGTATCAATAGGAGTAAAAATTGGGGTCACAGCAACTTCAATAGAAAATGAAAGTTTATCTCTGTTTAAATTCTTCTCTAATGTAAAATGTGTAAAAATAATCTTTATGCAGTGTTCCTGGAGGTATTCAATGACGCACTGTGTGATTGCATTGGAAGAATGTCAAATAATTGTATCCCAATATACATGTAATTTTTTGTTTCTTAAATATTTGATCAAGATGTTAATCATTTACCTGTGAAATGTGCCATGGTTATATATAGTCTGTTGCTATTTGTGCTTCTGCAGGTTTTCCTTTGTATGCAACAGACAACTAAGCACATAAAGGGACATATAGATAGTACTTTGTGCTTTCTCACTCCAGAGATGAACCTAACAACCTTTATTTACCAAGGAAATTTTTTAAGCTTCCAACCCATATGTTAGGAGGCACTGAAAAAAAAGACAATAACATAAGCAATAGCTTGTCCCTTACAAAAGTTTTAAGTTTGGTTAGTGAATAATTAAAAAATGTGGAAAGAAGAGAGAGATAACAAAAAGAAGATCATAGGCTAAGTCAGATGGAGGTAGCTCTGGAAAATTTATGTAGATGAGGAAATAGAAAAATTTTCTTCAGTTAATTTAGGGAGGCTGGAGAGACTTGGGAAGTTGCAGTAGCCCTCTGTGGAGTAACATTGCAACAGTAATAATATTACAGCTTCTCAGCCAGATGTAAAATACATAGTGACAATCAGGAGAACAGTCTATCTAATGTCAGCATGCCTGTTTGTTTCCATTGCAGTTCTGTGAAGTCCACAGTCACCCGCAACAATATCACCACCAACAACGTCAGCAGAACCAAAGCATCGGAAGCAAAGAATGACAAGAACAGTGAGGAGAAGAATGAAAAAAATGAGACAGAAAACAATCTTGTTTTAGCATTATGTAATATTTCTCTAAATGAAGATAATGATCTAAACAATCAGATCAAAAACCTGTCCATAAAAGACGACCAGAAAGAGGATGAGGAGAATGAAGAATCAGATCTTCTATCACGTGGACCAGATAGAGTCTGTACAACAGCAAACAGCAGGACTGTACCATACTTTTATGAACAGGTACTACCTATGGTTTGTTTCTGTCTTTAGTTCACCAGTGAATGCCTTATGGAAATATGAATGATTGTTTTGGTCAAAATATGATTTCAGGTTCTTTCATTCAGTTTCTGTTATCAACAGTGTATTGATTTAAAGAGCCCTTTTTAAGTTCACTGATGTTCCCCAAGATGGCTACATAAAGAGAAATATTCTTGCTGTGCCATGAAGTGACAACACACAGTTGATTACACATTCATTATTTTTTTTATAAATGTGTATATGAAATAATTCTGCATTAGCTTTAAAATTAATAAAATAAAACATTTAATTTGAATTCTTCTTGGGTGTTATGCAAGGTTGAATCATTTGTTCTGCATTAATTTTCTGGAAAGAGACTTAATTCCCATTTTCAGGTGACTACACATGTTTATCAGAAAAATGCCTAATTGTATAAAATATAACCTCATCCTGCAGGTAATAACTCTTCAGGAAATCAGTCAAGTGTTTAGGTGGGCAGCAGTGCCATATTGATAATATAAGCTGTGAAACAGTATTGACAACACATCTTTGAAAAAGTAATGACTGAAACGAGTACTCATACAGACACTCAGTGCATTATGTTTCAGAATAAATCAAGTATTGCACAGGCATCAAGTGCTGAAAAGAATTAGTTACAGAATAATAATTTATGTTCATATGGTATTCATGGGGAACTTAAATTCGGTAATTTTACTCCTGTATGTAATACATGCTACTCTGGCATACATTATGTCTTGATACAAACCTTTACTCCATCATCAACTCTTTCTTTTCCAAACCCATAGTAGGTTGTCTTGTAAAGAATAACAGATAAAGTGTATGGGAAAGGTTGAATTTTGATGAGAAGGTGGTAGTCATGAACCATTAATTATAAGGGTTAAAGTTCAGGGTTTGAGTGTTATTGAGTTGTACAATGTAGGAGTGTTGTCACGGGAGTTCAGTGAACTACATTGGTGTGCAGATGATAAGATAAACATACAAGTAACTGCTGAACTGTCTGTAGTCAAATACAGTGACAGCCTCCTCTGGAAAGAAAGTGCTGCACTTGTGTGAAATCTTCTCTGTTTTCAAGTCACAGCTCTTCAAAAAAAATGCCCAAGCCATCATCAGCAGGAGTAAAAATCCACTGAATGCCAGACTCGCAGAGTGCTGTACTTCAATAGGTGTGATAGCAGCACCTGGAACCTTCCAAAGAGAGCTGTAGTGGTGAGTGAACAGGCATCTCATCACTGCAGCTACAGCCCACCACTGGACTGAGTGACGTCAGGTGGCATGAGAGTCTGGTGCCACATTTGAAACTAACACTCCCACCTTTTAGTGTCAAGCATCCAACTTTGCTTTCATTCAGTATTCAGAGCCTGCCCCCATGCCCTGCTTAGTGTGTACTTCT
Organism: Schistocerca serialis cubense; assembly: GCF_023864345.2. Taxonomy (NCBI): domain Eukaryota; kingdom Metazoa; phylum Arthropoda; class Insecta; order Orthoptera; family Acrididae; genus Schistocerca; species Schistocerca serialis. Next base: position 308,219,718 of record NC_064646.1, on the reverse strand, counting down.
GGTCTCAGCTGAAATAGTTGTGGTTCATTCTAACCAAAATTAGACATGTTCATTATTATGGATTGTCTGTGAACTTTATTTGTACAAAAATGTCCAATTTCAGTCTGCAGATTGCTTTCCTTTATTTTCAAATACCCAGTTTTGGGGCCAGCTGTCCATCTTCGGATAATTTGTTACAGTTACAGTGTAATTTGTCGATAGAGAACTGCAAGTTCACTGTCATAATTCAATATTCTAAACTTGGCCACTTCTTCATAGAAGAATCCCAGTGTGACATTGGGTGGGAAAAAAACTCTCATCTTTTCAAATTGTATTTTGAGACCTTTGTCGAGGCTGTTTGTCCTCGAGGCTGTTTAGCCCTGGCCAGCTTCTCGAGCTCCCGATGTTTAATGTGTGGCGTGTACTCAGCACAGAGCTCAGCAGCAGTATGAGTGGTCTGAGCTGTACAGATGCTGACACATTCACAGTCTTGGGATATTAAGTGAAAGCAAATGCAAGTGCTCAATGATGGTAGGGGGGCAGGAGCATCAGTTTCAAACATGGTGCTTGCTCCTCATACCACCTGATGTCACTTGATTCCATGGCAGGTCAGAGCTGCTGTGAGCAACCCAATCCTGCTTCCTGCAGATGCATCGCTGTGGCTCTCCCATGGAGGTTCCAGACTCTGCTATTACGTAGTGGAATACTGTGCCATATGCAGAAGGCAGAGGGTTTTTATTCTTGATGATGATAGTGTAGACAGCTGTCAAAAGCTCAAGCGTTTTTTACAAAGTAGCAGTACATGAAAATCGAAAAGATTTTATTTAGGTATGGCACCATGAATGACTCAAGGACAAAAGTGATAAACTTACTAGACAATGAACTTGAATCAGTTCTGCTCTTAGTTATTGGGAGAGAGGGGGAGGTATTCTGCAAAAATCACTTTGTCTCAAGTTAACAGCAGTTCCGCTTGTCAATTTCAAAGAAATGGAAGCAAGCTTCTCCCTTTTTCATTTTCATCATCTACTTATTCTTTTGTGTAAAATCTATCTTCTTGTTGCTGGGTGCAGGCAGCCATTAATGAAGTTAAGCAGCAAAGTGAATGTGCTGCTTGATCTTTCCGAGTCAGCTAGAGATAATATTCATGAAGAAAAGCTTTTGTTTTTCAAAGCGAAACTGCTCCCTCAGTCCACTGATGATAAAATGTTATCTGTTTTGTCTTACAACTGTGGGCTGTTGTTCCACTCATTACCTGCCATCCAGTCAGTGTAAATGTCAGTCCGAACACAAAACAAATTGTCCACAGAAGAAAATGTTTTAACAAAATAATTTCAAAACAATAATATATTTTCAAAAGGCTAAGTTTTTGGATAGTATGTAAGTATTCAACAGAAGGGATGTTGCTGATGGAGCATCACCTAGAACAACAGAAGATAAAAATGAAATAAAGTGATTTTATGCCATTAATGGCCAAGAGATCCCATCTGTGGTTAGTCAGCCAGCCTGATGCAAGTCTTGTTATTTGAAACCAGTTTTTTGATCTGTGTGCCAAGGAAGGTGAAAGGAAAAGATGAAGGCAACATAAACACCCAGTCGCTGAGTGTAGAAAATCTGTGATGGGACCAGGATTCAAACCCAGGGTCCCTTGATCTAGAGGCAGAAATGCCATCCACTATATCATGAGCTGTTGATTACAGAAGGTAAAACTGTAGGATATCTAAAACAATGTACCAGAAGTGCTGATTAAGATTCCACGCAGGCCTAACAATATTATGTAACCATAAAAGCACAGTATTATACCAAGCCCAATCACAGGAAGTGCAATCGGAGAAACTGATAACATAAAATCAAGTGTCAGTATGCCTCATCAATGGCAAATGGCAATATCAGGACATGAATGGGTTCAGGACAGAATGATCAGTCTCTGGGAAATGTGTCTGTTATACCATGACATTTCCATTCACACCGGATGTGCTACAGTGACAATGATCTCTGGAACAGGGACATATATAGAGAGCTGAAGGGAAATTCAAGCTCATGATGAGATTACCACCTTGTGTGTACAGCCATAATGCTTGGCACAGCTTCTACTACCATCTTAAAACAGTGCTGGAGCACTACAGTAGATTGGAATAGTTTGTATCAACTGTTTGATACCACCTGCTGTAGGGCTGGGTATACATGTCATTGCCTTGACTTCCATTGTTAATGAACCACAAATATTTCATAAATAAATGAGCACATGAAGTGCTGCTGTCCAGGGTTGCAAAGTGAAATATTTTTATGAGTTATCCCACATATACATCCACGTTAGATGCTACTGCAATGGCCACAATATGACAGCTGCATCATTGAATGGTGCAGCCAAAAAATGCTAAGTGAGATGTGCCATTTGCAAGTTGTAAATAAAATTATAAGACAGAACAATGAGTATGAATTACAATTTGTTTGGGACTAACAGATTTAACTTAATCACAAAAAAACCATATAATAACAGCCATTGAGAAATAAGATATTTATTTAACCCTTGTTCGTGTTCTGAAAAAGCTATACATCATTGTTAGAGCTTCCATTTGATTTCATCAGGATAGTGGAAACTTCATATTTGAAAGAAGAGTCAAGCCTCACTGCCAAGATTAAAGACAAAGAGAAAATCTGGAAATCACTTAACTGGGAAAAAAAGAGAGATGAATACATGTTAATGGAACATACTTGAACCATTTTGTTTTGATGATGACATTGGTCTGTTTGCCACTAGCACAGATAAGCTTCAGTAATGAACAGTAAAAATTAGTAGAGTAGTTTGACACTAGGCCTCAAAATCAGTTATAGTCAGAATAAAAGACTGAGAAAAAACATCTACAAACGAACAAACAAATTATAGAACCAATCGAAGAGTCTTTGTGTTTACTGCAGCTGAAGATAAAGGTGTATCAACAGGAAAAGAAATAAACACAAAAGTAAAAATGTTCTAGAGTATTGTTGGTAAACTAAATAGTTTACCTTGTGCCTCCGATGGACATTTTACAATAATTGTATGTTATTAATTTTGACTTATGGCTTTGAGGTATGGACAAATGCAAAAACCATTCAAAATTTGAAGGTTGCTTGGTGAGAAATAGAAATTTGCACATTGTGGAGTACTGGGAGAGTCAGGAAAACAAACAAATGGATTAGGGAATAGACAGAAGTGAAAGTTGTCATTTTGACTATAATGAAAATTAAATAGAGGTAAGCACGAGATGTAGCCAGACAAATGGATAATGGATAGACCTAGAAAGTTCAATGCCAAATTCCAAAATAAGGAAAGACTGAGATTATGACCTAGTGTATGGTGAGTGTAAACCTGTAGGCATTGTGCTGTAACAGCATCAATATGTGTGGCTGAAGATCATAATAATTGGAATAAGAGGGCTTTATTCAGCAGTGGGTGTTAAATCACTGCTAATGGAGACTTTTCAGTCAGTTAAGTGAGCAGTTCTTCTTCAAATAATTTTTCACATCCATTTAGTACATAAATATACAAGTTTTGTCTTTCATTGGCCACAACAGGATAAGAACTCCAGAATGAATCTTTCGCTCTGCAGTCAAGTGTGCAATGTTTTGAAACTTCATGACAAGCTGTGGAGTGTGCAGTGTTTGGAAACTTCATGACAGATTTAAACTATGGCACACTGGTACTCGTACCTAAGACAATACATTTTGGGCCGTTGATGGATTATTCATGATTCATCTACATAGCTTCATTTCTGACACTGCCTATCTCTCTCTTGCATTCCAAACTTCACAGAAATTTTCCTGTTTAATGTGCTGAATAGGTACTCCTACAATCACATAGAAAGAGCATCAATTATGATTTCATCATATTTGATTAACAGATATGATTTATTTGTTGAATGAACATGTCTTCATATTTACAAAGTGTTATTCATATTACATGTTCATGTGCATGTGTGTTTCCTAATTAGAAGACTAACAGTGCTTTTGATCCATTCTTTTATAATTCTAGCGCATTGTATCATCTGACAATCATGGAGGAGGAACAGTTCTCTGTCCAGACGTTTCATCATCACAACAGGTATGACATGGAATAGAAACATTTCCATAATTTTGTGTCTCTGTACTGGAAAATATACACCAAAAGATCTGAAATTAGTAATGTTGTGATAAAGCTAAAAGTTACAAGAAATCATCTCTGTCATTTCCTCTGCTGTATATTTTCTGACAAGATGTGGGAACTTCAAACCCGAATAGCAACCAATTGTATGCAGCTATCTCTGAGTGACTAGTATCTTTGAACTGTGTTGTATCTTTGTAGTGTAACAAGCTTTCGGTTGATTCTTGGTATCCTATTTGTGTGAATACTTTGCACATCTGCTCGGTAATGCTGTAGTTGCTCTACACGATCACACAAGTGTTAATCCAAATAGCAATCCACCTGGAATCCCTGCAGTTTGACCCAAAACAAGTGAATGAACCACTTTCAGGGACATCTGAGATATAAAAGAGAGTGCTTCACAGAGACAGTTGCTCGTAGCAATGAACACTGAGTCCATTCTACTGGCATGGTGATATTGTTAGTGGTGTGTTTTGAATGATGCCAGAGAGACAATGTATGCAGTGAAATCAGAAAGTAAAGAGCTTTCACTACCAGCACATAGTGATGGTCATGCAGAACAATTATAAAGATAATGTATGGCTCAGTCCATTGCAGTTCCTGTTGACTTTACAAATGGTTCAGATAAAGTTCTCCAAGTACAGGACAGTATTTATCTGAATGATTCTCTATTTTCTGCTGAGTCACATCTGCACAGCAATGTCCCACATCATTTTCTTTGTCATTATGAGCCAAAAACGATGCAATAAAGTCTGTTTCTTCAACCATGAGTGTGAATATTTCTGAATTTCCTTCTGTGCCGCATTTGATTAATGGGATTTCATTCATTGCAGTCCTCTGATCAACTGAACTAATGCCATATGGACATGTTTTCCATGAAATTCTTGTTAGACAGTGATCTCCATGTTAACTACCTCCTTTTCAACCAGATCATCCAAGAATGTAGTTTGCTATTGTGGAAATATTCCTATCCAGCCACAGCATAATGCATGACACTCAAAAGTTGTTCATCCTAATAAGCAGTGTTGGGGAATATTGTTACCTTATAATTGATGTGATTTGATCATCTCCTGCCACCTCTAAAAATCTGGTACAGCAAAAGCCACCTTTCTCCGAAGATTAATCAAAACACCAAAACAACAAATACAGCAACTAGTGCACACAGAAAAATTGGACAGCAGAATGCCATCACAATTTTGTAGGCATTTACATGAATTAATTGTTCCAGCATACATGCTGGACGACATGCTCTGGACCCTTCGGTTAAGTAAGTTTCCCTGCAAATATAGGCTGCAGTGATTTTATCAATACAATCATGTGAGGGTCATAATTGTAGGAATTCCAGGTGGACTGATATTTCAATAACACTTGTGTGGTTGTAGAGTAAAATTACAATGTTTTATTGAATAAATTACAGAGCACACATACACAGTGCAACACAAGTAATATACCAAGAACCAACTGGACGCATCCTATATGAAAAAGATAAAACACATTTCAAAGAAACTAGTCACTTAGAGATAGTTGCACACTATTGATCACTATTTGGGTGCTCAGTCCTCACAGCTTCTCATGAGTGTTAAAGAAAACATTTTATTCCAGTTACAGTGCTGACTTATCACAAGGCCATGTTCATGTCTCAGAGGTACACTAAATTATGGAAACTAAAGGTTTATTTGTGAATTATGCTGATAAATTTCTTGTGATAGTCATTGCAATATTCTACCACCACAAAAAAGTTAACAGTAAAAAGCAAACAAACAACAGCATAGTTGGTGTTCACCAAACCTGTGGCTATTTTGGCTCCATGCTCTTTTAGCACACATTCTACAGTTCAGTTATCTGCACCTCTCTCATTTGCTGTAGTGAGGGCAGAAATTCATGAGTGAGCTTGTTGTGCATTTGGATGAATACATAATGTGTGTAATTCACAGATGACATACATTTAAAAAAATGGGTTTGTAAGAATGAGATAATTTTATTTCAGTGTCATAAGAAGAAGCTCCTGGGATTTTTCCCCCCGGGTCCAGAGATGTAATATTTTCTTTCTATCCATTCAGTTTCTGGCCTACCACAGTATGTTATCATGGACAATTTTTTCTAAATAATTTTGTATCAGCAGACCAGAAAATATAAAGTGTGTAGTTTGCAAACAGTATGTGAGCCACGAATTATGGGAAACCAGTGTCATGTCAGAATTTTAAATGACAGGAGGAGAGACTGTCTGTCTGAACACTTGCACAATGAAGTAGGGCAGCTATAGACTATGACTATGGCTCAATTGAATCTCAAGGAAATATTTTACATTTGAGAATGTCTCCAAAGAATCTGTCCAGGTTGACCTCGATCCCAGTTTTAACAGGAGTTGGAAACCCATATTAACTTGTAAAAGGAAATAATGGTTCAAGTTATTGTTGTCCCTTAAATTTATACAAAAGTAATAAAAAGAACAGGAAAAAAAGATGTTTTGTATGTGTAAATCTCCTACAAATATTTTGTTTGTGTAAAGTAGGAGTCAGCTGGTACTAACACAAGCTAACATTTTTTATATCACAAGCAGGGCTTTGTATGTCTGCTCTTAATCTAACATTAAACTACATGTTTCAAGAGACAGATGTTGTTGGAGATGTAGATTTATAAACATGTCCTGGGAACAATGTATGATAGAAATCTATGAATAAAATAGTATTGTTGAATACAACTCCTTTAGAAATAAGTGTTTACAGAGGAAAAGACAGCCTGCGATGTGTTACACTTTAGATGTTTATCTTTGTAATGGACTAGAAACTAAATCACTCAATTAATTTCCATGGAATGTAGAATTTCTGTCAAAGTCGGGGGATGCTAATATTTACAAAACTAACTCTTTTTATTATTTGCAGTCACACTGTTTTTTAGATCAAATTTACTTTGGCCAACATGGGGCGCCATACATAATGAACAGGGAAAGAGAGAAGAGAATGTGATGATGCTTTTAAATTATTACTTAATCTACTGCTCTTTAAAATACTTGTAATTATTACTTAATCTATCACTCTTGAAAATGTTGCATCATTGAATTACATCAACAATTTATGAAAACATAAGATATGTACAAAAATGTTGCTCTGTATACCTGACCATTCAGTTTCAAATAATCACTGTGAGATTTCTTTCTCTTTATATTTAGGTCACAAACTACGCCCAGGGCCTTTATCAAGATCGCTATGTAGCTAACCTGCAGAATTCCAGCCAAGACACAATTTTCACAACTGGGAACTCCTCCAGTTGCTTGAATAGTGTACTGGAGGATGCTTTGTCAGAGTTACCTGCAGTGTAAGATTTCTACTGAAATTTAACCTAATTGTCATTGCAGATTTGTGCACCTTTGGCATAAGAATCAGAGCATCAATATTTTTAAATACTGTAAAGAATTTTTGTGAGAAAAGTCATTGTTTATCTCAAATGAGTTATCTGCAATATTGTAGATGTATACATGAAAATAATATTAAAATGATCGTAATATACAACTTGGAAATATTGTGACCTTAGTACTGGTCATTGCACTGTCTGCCTTGTACAGTAAAAAATCATATCAATACCCAGTGTTTATGCAGCAAATAATTATATCAAATCCAAAAAGCAATGATCTCAACTGTAAGTACTGTGCTAATAATAGTGAGTATAATTTATTGATGAATATATTGCTCTCATATTTATTTTAAATGTACCCTCAAATATCTATCTAGTGTTTTGTATGTACAGGATTACAGCCACTGTGAATTTCTTGAAGGGTGTCATTTTCTGTGTGGGTTGTTATTTAATTTAGGAATAAACATTTTATTTCATAATTTTACATATAGCTGATTTCATCTCTTTGGGCATTAGCATGCCACATCACAGGAAAAAAAAAAAAATGTGCTGTAGTCTTATGTCAAAGAGGACGAAATTAGGTAATTCCTAAATTATGAAATAAAGTGTTTATTTTAAAAAAATTTGCAGAAAAATTATTTCCTTTAAGAAATTTCTTGATTGTTCAAGGGTTACTGTAGCAGCCTCTGAATATTAATAAATTGCTGTCATCAGAATCTGCATGATGCCATCATATGTATTCCTCATTCTTCAATTTATTATGCATAAGCTAAGATCCATGATCTTCTATAAAGGCAGAATGTAATAAAATTACTAATCATTAGTTTTGTGTAGTCATAATGGTGATTACCTCGAAAAGTATAATTTTTTCCTCACACTATGTGATACAAAATCTGTAGATTCAAATATTTTGTTCTTTTTCATTTTAGGCTTCCACCTTTGACTGAAGAAGACTTAAAAATTCTTCAATCAGTAGCAGAGGAAATGCATCGTGACTGCAGTTTAACCAACTTGGTAATTAATGATATTGATAAAATAATCGAAAGCAAGACAGATGATAAGGATATTCAACCCATTAAACGAGAGCTTTGGGAGGTGATTATGTCCTTTTAAATATAAATCCACTTCTGTAATGCGATAACATTTAATAACAGTTAAAATAATTTTTTGCTTGCTTGTTGAAATGTGATACATTTATACCAAGAGCATTGACAGTGTCGAGAGTGTTCTCAACAATGAGTGTATATTTGTTTACAGCACAATGATCAGTCAGTTCTGTGCTGTGAGTGCATTCACATTGTAAAGATTGATGTATTTTATGGTAGCATTTCACGGTTTATAAGAAAAAAAATGGAAAGAAAGAAAGATTATTATTCAGAAAAATGGTGCTCTTCTGTTAACTAAAAAGAAGATTGTTCTTCAGCAAGTGCTGTTTGTGGAATTGAACATGGCTGACATTAAGATAGTGGTGTCTGATGGAGAAGACTGCAGGAATTGAAAATAGTGAAGGCAAATGAAGAAATGCTGTACAGTGGCTTCAAGAGCGAAAATGAGAATGGGCAATGAGGATACCTTGAATGAATAAAATCTGACTGCAATGGACTAGATGTGTGGAGAAATTTTAAATACGCAACTGGAATTTGTAACAATATTATGAAAAGGCTAGTTGCTACTCATCACATAGTGGAGATGCTGAGTCACAGATAGGCACAAGAAAAAGACTGCCAAACAAACTTTTTGACCAAACAGGCCTTCATCAGAACAGAACACATGCACACACACACACACAAACACATACGACTGCACTCGTTGGCTGTCTTAAGGAAACTGTGTTTGAAGAAAATGAAAAAGTTTGGTGAGTCTTACTGCAAGGAATCAACAGCACTGCAAATTGTTTGCAGAAACAAACTGGAAAAACTGAGTTTAAAAGACCATAGTGACATGGGGATGTTCCCCATTTTTCATTGTGGGGGGCTGTGTATTAATTAAAATTAGGAGGTGTGAAAGTGATGGAAAAAAAGAAGCTGAACTACATATTGAGAATGGAAGTGAAGATGTAAAAGCCAGTGCATATAATGCTGAAAAGGAAAAAACATGAGCTGCCAGGAGCTGCTGTGTTGTAGGTGTGTCAAACCAGGACATTTCAAGAGGGACTGCTGCCAGTCAGGGACAAGACAGGTTCATGTCCACATATCAGACGTCATTGAGCAGGGCAAAATCATCAGCATAGTGAGGGCCAGGGTGAGCAGCATGATTCAAGAGCCGTTTGTCATTGAGGAAGCAGAGGCTATAAACAGAGTGGAAACGGTTTTAGCAGCTTTGTAGGAAAGGTACAAAACCAATGGCATGTAATAATGTTCAGTTAGGTAACAAGGTATAGAGTTATTGGTTATTGGATAGTGGTTGCGTAGATCCTATTGTTAATAATAAAATTATTTTTCTGATTACATAATTTTAAATGAGCTTGTGAATGTAAAAATTGTGGATGACAGAGTTTTGGAAGATATAAAAATGGAAAATACTATAGTCTTCCAGTTTAATATTATGAAAGGGATAGATTGCTACTCACCATATAGTGGAAACATTGAGTTGCAGATGTTGTTGTAGTCTTCAGTGCCGGCCGGGGTGGCCAAGCGGTTCTAGGTGCTACAGTCTGGAACCGCGCGACCACTATGGTTGCAGGTTTGAATCCTGCCTCGAGCATGGATGTGTGTGATGTCCTTAGGTTAGTTAGGTTTAAGTAGTTCTAAGTTCTAGGGAACTGATGACCTCAGAAGTTAAGTCCTGTAGTGCTCAGAGCCATTTGAACCATTTTGTAGTCTTCAGTTCAAAGACTTGTTTGATGCAGCGTCCATGTTAGTTTATCCTGTGCAAGCCTCTTCACCTCTGAATAGCTACTGCAAACTACATCTTTCTAATCTGCTTACTGCATTCATCTCTTGGTGTCCTTCTACGATTTTTGCACCTCCCCCTCAGTGCTCTGTCAAAGCATTCACACAGTATCATACCTTGTATCTCATCATCATCTATGTTCTCTTCCATTTCCATAATATTGCTCTCTAGTACATCTCCCTTGTATAAACCCTCTGTAATTCTTTCCACCTTTCAGTTTTCCCTTCTTTACTTAAGACTGGTTTTCCATCTGAGCTCTTGATGTTCATACAGTTGATTCTCTTCTCCCGTAAGGTCTCTTAAATTTTCCTGTAGGCGGCATCTATCTTTTCCCAAGTGATATATGCTTCTAAATCCTTACATTTGTCCTCTAGCTTTTTCTGCTTAGCCATTTAACACTTCGTATCAGTCTCATTTTTTAGACATTTATGTTCCCTTTCACCTGTTTTATTTAGAGCATTTTTATATTTTCTCATTTCCTCAGTTAAATCCAGTATCTCTTGTATTACCCAAGGATTTCAACTAGCCCTTGTCTTTTTACCTACTTGATCCTCTGCTGTCTTCACTATTCCATTTCTCAAAGGTATCCATTCTTTTTCTACTGTATTACTTTCCCCTGTTCTTGTCAATTGTTCCCTAATGCTCTCTCTGAAATGCTTTACAGCTCCTGGTTCTTTCAGTTTGTCCAGGTCCAAACTCCTTAAATTCTTATCTTTTTGTAGTTTCTTCAGTTTTAATCTACAGTTCATAACTAATAAATTGTGGTCAGAGTCCACATCTGCCCCTGGAATCTGGTTCTGAAATCTCTGTCTTTGCCATTATATAATCAGTCTGAAACCTTCCTGTATCTTCAGGTCTCTTCCACATAGACAAGCAAATAATGGAAAATCCAGGATGGAATGTAACAATATTGTGAAAGTAATTGCCACTCGCTATGTAGTGGAGATGATGAGTTGCAGATAGGCACAACCAAAAGACTCCACAGTTAAAGCTTTCAGCCTTTAAGGCCTTCATCAACAATAGACCACACACACACACACACACACACACACACACACACACACACACACACACAACTTGCACACACAACTGCAGTCTCAGGCAACTGAAACCACACTGCGAGCAGCAGCACCAGTACATGATGGGAGTGGCAACTGGGTTGGAGTGGGGAGGGGGGGGGGATAGTATGGTGGGAGGGGGATGGACAGTGAAGTGCTGCAGGTTAGACAGAGGGCAGTGGAGAGGTAGAGACAGAGGGGGGAAGCAGTGGAAAAGGAGAGAAATAAAAAGACTGGATGTTATGGTGGGATGATGGCTGTGTAGTGCTGGAATGGGAACAGGAAACGGGGTGAGGACAGTCACTAACAGAGGCTGAGGCCAGGAGGGTTAAAGGAATGTAGGATGTATTGCAGGGAAAGTTCCGACCTGCCCAATTCAGAAAATCTGGTGTTGGTGGGAAGAATCCATATGGCACAGGTTGTGAAGCAGTCATTAAAATGAAGGATATCATGTTTGGCAGCATGTTCAGCAACAGGGTGGTCCACTTGTTTCTTGGCTACAGTTTGTCAGTGGCCATTCATGTGGACAGACAGCTTGCTGGCTCTCATGCCTACATAGAATGCAGCACAGTGGTTGCAGCTTAGCTTGTAGGTTACATGACTGGTTTCACAGGTAGCCCTGCCTTTGGTGGGGTATGTGATGTTAGTGACTGGACTGGAGTAGGTCGTGGAGGGAGGATGTATGGGACAGGTCACGTATCAAGGTCTATTACAGGGGTATGAGCCATGAGGTAAAGGCTTGGGAGCAGGGGTTGTGTAGGGATGGACGAGTATATTGTGTAGGTTCAGTGGATGGCAGAATACCACTGTGGGAGGGGTGGGAAGGATAGTGGACAGGGCATTTCTCATTTCAGGGCATGATGAAGGGTACCAGTACTGGATGGTACAGAGTTACAAGGGGAATACTCTTCTGTGGCCAGACGGTGGGACTTTGGGAGGTGGTGGGAAACTGGAAGTATAAGGCATGGGAGATTTGTTTTTGTGCAAGGTTGGGAGGATAATTACAGTCAGTGAAGGTTTCAGTGAGACCCTCAGCATATTTTGAGAGGGACTGCTCATCACTGCAGATGCGATGACCACAGGTGGCTAGGCTGTATGGAAGGGACTTCCTCATATGGAACAGATAGCAGCTGTCGAAGTAAAGATATTTCTGGTAGTTAGTATGTTCGATATGGCTGATGCAGCCATCTTTGAGATGGAGGTCAACATCTAGGAAGGCTCCCAGTGTATGTAACCTATCCATTTCTCTTTTTGTATTTTCTAACCTTCCTTCTTGATTAAGGGATCAGACATTCCATGCTCCAATCCATAGAACACGTTTTGTTTCTCATCATAACAACATTTTGCTGACTACTCTCTGCTTGGAGATCCACATGGGGGACTATCTTACCTCTGGAATATTGTACCCAAGAGCATGCTATCATCATTTAACTATACAGCAGAGCTGCATGGCCTCGGGAACAATTACGGCTGGTTTCCCTTTGCTTTCAGCCATTCACAGTACCAGCACAGCAAGGCCATTTTGGTTGATGTTGCAAGGCCAGATCAGTTGATCAGACAAGCATAACAAAAAGACCATCAAACAAGTAAACTTTCAGCCAAGTCTGGCCTTGTCAGCCGGAGAAAGTGTTCATGTGTGTGTAAGTTTCATTTGCATGAATGTGTGTGTGTGTGTGTGTGTGTGTGTGTGTGTGTGTGTGTGTTTTGTCTAATTCTGAAGAAGGCCGTTTGGCTGAAAAGATTACTTGTTTTGCAGTTTGTTTGTTGTGTGTATATGCGATTTAACATCCTCGGTATATGGTGATTGCAATCTGTCCTTTTCACAATACTGTCATTGTTCCAGCCTGGAATTTCCATTGTTTTATTTTCCAATTTGTGATGACACAATTCCATTTGAAATGAAAGATGTATTTTATGTCAAATTGTGAATATACATTTGATCACTTGCACTAAAATAACAGGAAAACATACAATTTTATCCATGGTAATATCTCAAATGTTTTTTCTAAAGCCAATAACTTACATGTGATTACTTTAAAAGAAAAAAAGGCTTCTAAAATGACAAGTACATTTGATGAGAAAGAGATTAATGTAAATGTTGTCAGTAGTGAGAGTCGTGGAGATGAAATGACAACCTACTCTGGGACATGTAAATTTTAACGATTTGAATGCATTGTGTGAACAGCAGTTAGAAGATGGACTGCCAACAAATTTAGAATCAGAATTTATTAGCTGTAAAGTTTATATTGAAAATATAGTGCACAATTTGCTTTTGAAAATAATAGAAACAAAACAAAAGAAACATTAGACATTATTCATACTGATTTGAAGTGGGCTCTCAGCTCACGGTTTACATGGGCATACACAGCCCTTTTTCAGAAAAAGAGAGGTTCCTGTACTTTGATCATCTGTGGGATGTTTAAGATTTCTTTAAGCATTATTTCAGTGCTCACTTTCACATTTTAAAAGTGTGAATACAACATTTATACTGGTAAAAAATAAAATTCTATTGATTCAGATCTCAAAATCTGTGGTTCAGATTTTTTTTCGTCAGAGGTATTGGTATGGAGTGCCAGTGCATACTATCAGAAAGCAAACACTGGAGGCATTATATTTTCTCACTTTTATTGATTATTATTCCAACAAAGATGGAGTGTACACTGACAAATCTAAAAATCAAGTTTGATTGTTTTATGAATACGATAACTGAACTTAATATCTAACTGGCAAAGCTATTAAGAAATTGATATGTAACAATGGGAAAGAATATTTAAATTCAGATGTCTTTCCTTTCTGTAAGACAGAAATGGATCTTTTTAAATCCATGTGGTCCCTATGTACATGAATTAAATGATACAACAGTTATGGATATGTTTTGATGCCTGTTAGCTGAAGCAAGAGTAGATAGGAAATTTTGGCTCAAAGTCACTGGTGCAGCTGTGTGCCTTAAAAACAGAATTTGAGCTATTACCACTGAAAGGAAAACCCCTCATGAAATATTATGTAGAAAGAAACCTAATGTTAAACATTTGCAGTTGTATTTTGTACATGCACCATAATAATTAAGAAAGTCAAAGTGGGACTGTAAAGCAGACTTAGGAATTTTTTATGCACCTGTGGAGTTATAGACAAAGTACTAATTAACTGTAAAATTATCAAATGGAACAACATGGTTCCAGAGACCTTTTCAAATTTCAAGCATCTGTGATGTATGTATGTATGTATGTATACAGACTGAAGCAATGAAGAAAATTTGTACGGGATCTGAATCCCGTCCTAGGTACAAATTTTCATTCATCGATTTAGTCTGCAAATATAAAAAAAAATCATCATTGCCAGACAGGATGATGTTGTGGAAGAGGATGTCAGGTATATAGATCTAAAAGTGTGGACATTTTAGTGATTCTGAGTATAAAAGCAAAGAATGTAAACCTATAAATGAGCAAATGGAAGAAAAGGGTATCATAGAGGGTTCAAGCAATCGTAAGAAGTCAAGAACATGAGTTGAGAAAGTCATCTAGAGAACGTAAAGTGCCTGATAGATTTAATGATTATGTAATGAGTAACTTTATTTATGTGAATTTCTGTAGTGCTCGTAGTTCACAAAATTTTGAGGAAGTGATGAATAGTAATGAACCAAAAGTTAGGAAACAAGTTGTGGATAAGGAAATTGAGTGTTTAAATAAGAATAAAACTTGGAAACTAATAATTAATCAAATAATGTAAGTGTTCTTGATGTGAAGTGGGTTTTTACAAGAAAGTCGGATAACACTTCAGACTGCATTTCAAAATGGTAAAGTTTCCTCAGAAATTTATGTAAAGAAACTTCCAGGATACGTGGATGAAGCCGGCTCAGTTTTTAAGCTGTATAACATTTTGTATAGCTTGAGGAAAAGGTCCCCACATGTGCTATGTGTTTAAATGAGTTTTCAGAAAGCCTAAATACACTAGGAAAGTTCTGGCAAAATGTAAATTTTGGGACTAAAGAAGGCCACTTACTGAATAGAAGAAGTATTCAGTTGTCAGCAGAAAGAAAGAATACATATTAGCTTTTGGAATCAATCCATGCACACACACACACACACACACACACATGTGCACATACGCACATGCACGGGCATGTACCGCACCTGCACGGGGGGGGGGGGGGGGGGGGGGGGGGCACGTCCATTTCCTACACAGTGCCAGCTGTACACATAATGCTGTTATTGCAGTTTGGTACTTGGATGGGATTTGTGGCGGTTGAGGTGGATAAAGGATGAGAATAGGGGGAGGCAGGAAGAGGGATTGGGATTGGGTAGCTGGTGGCTTGGAGGGAGGTAGCTGGTTTGCTGCCTATGAATGTGGGACAGATGGGTGGCAGGTGCAAGGGCTAAACACATGGTGCATGGGAGCTGGAGGTGATGGGGAGTGGCACATGATGGAGGATAACATGGAGACTTGTATTTCGAGGGGATGATAACATTTTTTTTTTTCTTTTTTTCTTCAGTAGCTCTACAGCCCTTGGTGAGCCTTGGCTTCTTCAACAATCTTCCTCCACGCGTCTCGGTTATTTGCTGCTCTTTTCCAACCCCGGACTCCCATATTGGTGATATCCATTATTACCTCATCGATCCATCTTCTTCTAGGTCTCCCTTTTCGCCTAACTGAATGGATCATACCTTTCATCATTTTCTTTGGAATTCTATCCTCTGCCATCCTCTCCAAGTGTCCTAGCCATCGTATTCGCTGTGATTTCACAAATTTTACTATGTCCCTGCCTTGTATTAACTCTTGTAATTCGGCATTGTAGCGTATTCTCCAGCCTTCTTCCTCCCTTATTGGCCCATAGATTTTGCGTAGTATTTTCCGCTCAATGCTTCTTAGAGCATTTTTATCGTGTTCTGTCAACGTCCATACCTCTGAGCCGTATGTGATAACTGGGCGGACTAGGGAATTATATATTAGCAGTTTAGTTTTTCTTGTAACAAGGCTATTTTTGAAAAGCCGCATATTTGCAAAGTAAGCTCTGTTTCCTGCTTGTATTCTTTCTCTTATAGCCTTTCCAATACTGTTATCATTTGTTATTAGGGCTCCCAAGTAATTAAAAGAGGACACTCCATTGAAGCATTTCCCATTGATGCTTAGGTTTTTAGGGGTTCTCCTGGCCTCAGACTGTGACATTACCATATATTTTGTTTTGTTTTCATTTACTATGAGGCCAATTTTTAAGGCTTCTGTTTCCATTGCCCGGTATGTTTCTAGGAGTGTATTGGTATTTCTTCCTACTATAGCAATGTCACAGCGTATGCACATATCTGGCTAGTTTTCATAAATATGGTGCCTCTTTTGTTGATTTTATTTACTGCACTATGCAGGGCTATGTTGAATAGGACAGTGGAGAGACTATCCCTTTGCTTCACACCTTTATTAAAGTCAAAGCTATCACTTGTTCTGCTAAGAACCTTTACTTTTGCTCTTGTCTCTGTCATTGTCATTCTGATTAGTCTTATTAATTTAGCACATATTCCAACTTCTTTCAGTACTCTGTATAGTTCTTGCCGATTTATGCTGTCAAAGGCTTGTTTGAAATCGATGAATAAGAAATGCAGATTTATATCATATTCATAGAACTTTTCCATCATTTGCCTTATCACAAATATTTGATCAGTTGTTCCTCTGCCTGGTCGAAAGCCACATTGATATTCCCCTAGTATGCCTTCTGCACACTTCTGTATCCTTTCGTTTAATATACTTGTGAAGATCTTATAAGCTGTACTTAGGAGTGTTACACCTCTATAGTTTTCACACGCTGTTCTGTCCCCTTTCTTATAAATGGGGACTATTATTCCAATTTTCCAATTATCTGGCATGGTTTCTGTTTCCCATATATCTGATATTAGTGTGTGCAGTTCCTTTATTACAGCCTCACCACCAGTTTTTATTAATTCAGCAATTATGCTGTCTTCCCCAGGGGCTCGATTGTTTTTTGACTTGTGCACAGCCTGGGAGACCTCTTGTAGTGTTGGCTTTCTTGCCTCATTGGTTTCATTGTCTACTTCCAGCTCCACTCTTCCCTCCTGTGCAGAGGTCTCTTCATCTTCTAGGCTGGTGCTTAGTGTATCTTTGAAATACTCTGCCCATCTTCCCACTATCTGTTCTTCCTCCCTTATCATTTTCCCATCTTTACTGGAGCAGGCCGTTGTTTTTGGTTGGAATCTATTCTTCATTTTGCCTATGGCATGATAGAACTTTCTTATTTCACTCTGTTCCTTTAGTTCTTCTAGTTCTTGAAATTTCTTCTTATTCCACTCTCTTTTCTTTCTCTTGCACAGTCTGTTAGCTCTTCTCCTTAATTCTCTATATTGTTCCACATTATTTCTCGTTTCTCTCTGTAGCACTTTTGTTCTTGCCCTGTTCTTTTCCTCTATTGCTGACCTGCAATCTTCATCAAACCACTCCTGGGTTCTTCTGTTCCTTCTTATGCCTATTATTTCCTCTGCAGCATCCTTAATGGCTTTTTCAAACCTGTTCCACCTTTCATCTACTCCTACTGTGGTCTCTTCATTGCTCAACTTTCTGCATAGTGTTACTTGGTATTTTTTTACTTCATCAGGGATGTTCAGTTTGTCTGTATTCCATTTCATCATCTTTCCCATTCTGTTGCCCTTTGTTAGTGACAGTTTTGTCTCTCAAGACTGATTTTATCAAAAAGTGGTCTGAATCACAGTTTGGTCCTCTGCAGCTCCGTACATCCGTAACTGACGTGGAGTGGCGTGCAATCACTAAAATATGGTCAATCTGATTGACTACTCCATTGGCTGCAGACTTCCAAGTACCCAGATGGATCCTTTTATGTGGAAAGCAGGTACTTTTAATAATCATATTATTCCTTGCTGCGAATTGGCATAGTAAGTCTCCATTCTCATTGTTTTCTTCATGTAGTGAATATTTTCCAGAAACTCCATACGGATGTTCATTCCTCCCTATTTTTCCATTAAAATCTCCTATTACTAGCATCAGGTCATATTTAGGTACTGCACAGCATACTTTTTCCAAGTCTTTGTAGAACTGTTCTTTAATTATATCCTCTTTTTCCTCTGTTGGTGCATGTGCATTAACTATTGATATATTCCTAAATTTACCTTTTAGTCTGAGTCTGCACATCCTTTCATTTATAGGTTCAAATTCTAGAAGGCTTTTCCTAACTTCCCTAGTTATTATAAACCCTGTTCCAAGTTGGCCTGTTCTTTCTTCTGGTCCACTATATACCAATGAGTACTCAGGTTTATCTATCTGCCCATTCCCCTGCCATCTTATTTCCTGTAGCCCTACAATATCATATTTGAATTTTAAAATTTCATTGGCTATTTCTTTCATTTTTCCAGGCTGAAGCATTGTCCTCACATTCCACGATGCTACTGTTAGATCCTTTATCCGTTTCCTTTGCCGGGGTCGTGATACATGCTTTTCATCCAGTTTCCGAGGCTTTTGTTGAATTTCCGTAATATTCTTTTTTTTACAGTATGGGGTTATTAGCCCCATGCTCAACCCCCAACCTGGAGGACCAGGATTTGTATGAGGTTTACTCCTCTAGGGAAGCTGGCTTCACTACGCCTCTAGAGCCCTCCCTGCCCTATGTTGTGGGACACACTTTGTCTGGCTCCTCTGTCGAGACCAGTCCGGCTTGGGAGACCCTGCCAATAGCTATGCTACCACCGGCATAGCTCTCGACTTCACCGAAGCACGCAAACCCTCCCGCCCAGCACTGAAGGTGCCTACTATAAGGCGGTGTTCCCTGGGAGGGGGGATGATAACATAGAGGAAGGAAAAACTGTTGGTTGAGAATGCAGGGTCAGTAGGTTAAATGGAGATTGAGACCAGGAATTGGAACAAAGGATTTGTTGCTAAGGTAACTCGTATCAGTGTAGTTCAGAAGAGCTGGTGGTGAAAGGAAGGATTCAGATGATCTGGGTCATGAAGTATCCATTAAAACTGATGATGTTTTGCTCAACTGCATGTTGTGCCACTGGGTGGTCAACTTTTTTGTGGCCACAATTTGGTGATGGCCATTTTTTCTGGTTGACAGCTGGCTGGTTGTCATACCAACATAAAAAGTTGTGCAGTGATTGCAGCAGATTTGGTATATGACAAGCTGCATTCACAGTTGGGACACAGTAAGCCTGGGAACAGGAGTAACAATTGACAAGGGGTGAATAGAGCACCTGGGTCTTGCAAAGGAATATGACACTGTGGCAAGGGGTAGGAAGTGGGAGTGGCATAGGGATGGACCAGGACATTGTGTAGGTTGGGTGTGCAGTGGAATAACATCTCAAGAAGGGTGATAAGGATCTCAAGTAGGACATCCCTCATTCCTGAACCTGATGGTAGATAAACAAAGCCCTTGTGAAGAGTATGGTATAGTTGTTCCAGTCCAGGATGATATTGGGTGATTAGGGGTCTCTGGTTTGTAGCTGCTTCTTTGAGGTGGGGGGCAAGAATTACAGGTATGTGAGGTGTTTACAGACTAGGTTTGGGGAGGGAGGGGGTACTGCCTGTCTGTGAAGGCCTTCAGAAGACCTTCACCATACTGGTCAAGGGAGTTCTCATGATTGCAGGTACACCATTCATGGGTGGCCAGACTGTATAGGCATGTTTTTTTTTTTTTTTTTTTTTTTTTGTATGGAAGAGGTGACAGCTTTCAAAAGACTGCTACTGTTCGTTGTTTATGGCTCAAATGTGGACATAGATGTGACTGGAGCCATCAGAGAGGTGTAGGTCAACATTCATAAAGGTGGTGCATTTGGTAGAGGAGGATCATGTGAAGTAGATGGGAGAGAAGGTGTTGAGATTGTGAAGGAATGATGATAGGGTGGAGTGGCTATGAAGATATTGTCAGTGAACCAAAATTAGGCAAGGCGTTTGGGGTTTTGAGAGGCTATGGAGGCTTCCTCTAGATGGGCCACAAAAAAGTCAGATTAGGAGGGTGCCACATAGCTGCTGATAGGTATGCTGTTGTTGTTCTTGTTGTTGTGGTCTTCAGTCCTGAGACTGGTTTGATGCAGCTCTCCATGCTACTCTATCCTGTGCAAGCTTCTTTATCTCCCAGTAACTACTGCAACCTACATCCTTCTGAATCTGCTTAGTGTATTCATCTCTTGGTTTCCCTCTACGATTTTTACCCCCCACGCTGCCCTCCAATATTAAATTGGTGATCCCTTGATGCCTCAGAACATGTCCTACCAACCGATCCCTTCTCCTAGTCAAGTTGTGCCACAAATTTCTCTTCTCCCCAATCCTATTCAATACCTCCTCATTAGTTATGTGATCTACTCATCTAATCTTCAACATTCTTCTGTAGCACCACATTTCGAAAGCTTCTATTCTCTTCTTGTCCAAACTATTTATCGTCCATGTTTCGCTTCCATACATGGCTACACTCCATACAAATACTTTCAGAAACAACTTCCTGACACTTAAATCTATACTCGATGTTAACAAATTTCTCTTCTTCAGAAACGCTTTCCTTGCCATTGCCAGTCTACATTTGATATCCTCTCTACTTCGACCATCATCAGTTATTTTGCTCCCCAAATAGCAAAACTCCTTTACTACTTTAAGTGCCTCATTTCCTAATCTAATTCCCTCAGCATCACCCGACTTAATTAGACTACATTCCATTATCCTTGTTTTGCTTTTGTTGATGTTCATCTTATATCCTCCTTTCAAGACACTGTCCATTCCATTCAACTGCTCTTCCAAGTCCTTTGCTGTCTCTGACAGAATTACAATGTCATCGGCGAACCTCAAAGTTTTTATTTCTTCTCCATGAATTTTAATACCTACTCCGAATTTTTCTTTTGTTTCCTTTACTGCTTGCTCAATATACAGATTGAATAACATCGGGGAGAGGCTACAACCCTGTCTTAATCCCTTCCCAACCACTGCTTCCCTTTCATGTCCCTCGACTCTTATAACTGCCATCTGGTTTCTGTACAAATTGTAAATAGCTTTTCGCTCCCTGTATTTTACCCCTGCCACCTTTAGAATTTCAAAGAGAGTATTCCAGTCAACATTGTCAAAAGCTTTCTCTAAGTCTACAAATGCTAGAAATGTAGGTTTGCCTTTCCTTAATCTTTCTTCTAAGATAAGTCGTAAGGTCATTATTGCCTCATGTGTTCCAATATTTCTACGGAATCCAAACTAATCTTCCCCGGGGTTGGCTTCTACTAGTTTTTCCATACGTCTGTAAAGAATTTGCGTTAGTATTTTGCAGCCGTGACTTATTAAACTGATAGTTCGGTAATTTTTACATCTGTCAACACCTGCTTTCTTTGGGATTGGAATTATTATATTCTTCTTGAAGTCTGAGAGTATTTCGCCTCTCTCATATATCTTGCTCACCAGATGGTAGAGTTTTGTCAGGACTGGCTCTCCCAAGGCTGTCAGTAGTTCCAATGGAATGTTGTCTACTCCTGGGGCCTTGTTTCGACTCAGGTCTTTCAGTGCTCTGTCAAACTCTTCACGCAGTATCGTATCTCCCATTCCATCTTCATCTACCTCCTCTTCCATTTCCATAATATTGTCCTCAAGTATGTCGCCCTTGTATAGACCCTCTATATATTCCTTCCACCTTTCTGCTTTCCCTTCTTTGCTCAGAACTGGGTTTCCATCTGAGCTCTTGATATTCATACAAGTGGTTCTCTTTTCTCCAAAGGTCTCTTTAATTTTCTTGTATGCAGTATCTATCTTACCCTGGTGAGACAAGCCTCTACATCCTTACATTTGTCCTCTAGCCATCGCTGCTTAGCCATTTTGCACTTCCTATCGATCTCATTTTTGAGACGTTTTTATTCCTTTTTGCCTGCTTCATCTACTGCATTTTTATATTTTCTCCTTTCATCAATTAAGTTCAATATTTCTTCTGTTACCCAAGGATTTCTAGCAGCCCTCGTCTTTTTACCTACTTGATCCTCTGCTGCCTTCACTACTTCATCCCTCAAAGCTACCCATTCTTCTTCTACTGTATTTCTTTCCCCCATTCCTGTCAATTGTTCCCTTATGCTCTCCTTGAAACTCTGTACAACCTCTGGTTTAGTCAGTTTATCCAGGTCCCATGTCCATAAATTCCCACCTTTTTGCAGTTTCTTCAGTTTTAATCTACAGTTCATAACCAATAGATTGTGGTCAGAGTCCACATCTGCCCCTGGAAATGTCTTACAATTTAAAACCTGGTTCCTAAATCTCTGTCTTACCATTATATAATCTATCTGATACCTTCTAGTATCTCCAGGATTCTTCCATGTATACAGCCTTCTTTTATGATTCTTGAACCAAGTGTTAGCTATGATTAAGTTATACTCTGTGCAAAATTCTACCAGGCGGCTTCCTCTTTCATTTCTTCCCCCCAATCCATATTCACCTACTATGTTCCCTTCTCTCCCTTTTCCTACTACCGAATTCCAGTCACCCATGACTATTAAATTTTTGTCTCCCTTCACTTTCTGAATAATTTCTTTTATTTCATCATACATTTCTTCAATTTCTTCATCATCTGCAGAGCTAGTTGGCATATAAACTTGTACTACCGTGGTAGTCATGGGCTTCGTGTGTATCTTGGCTACAATAATGCTTTCACTATGCTGTTTGTAGTAGCTTACCCGCACTCCTATTTTTTTATTCATTGTTAAACCTACTCCTGCATTACCCCTATTTGATTTTGTATTTATAACCCTGTATTCGCCTGACCGAAAGTCTTGTTCCTCCTGCCACAGAACTTCACTAATTCCCACTATATCTAACTTTAACCTATCCATTTCCGTTTTTAGATTTTCTAACCTACCTGCCCAATTAAGGGATCTGACATTCCACGCTCCAATCCGTAGAATGCCAGTTTTCTTTCTCCTGATAGGTATGCTATGGATCTGTTTACACCTTCCCCTAAAGGACATGTACTTATTTGTGACGATGCAGTGTATGCAGAATGAGATAGTGGGTTTGAAATCTGTAGGAGGGTGGGAAAGGTAGTGTTCGATAGTAGCAAGGCCATGGGCATGAGGGATGTTGGTGTATAGGTAGGTGCATCAATAGTGATGACCAAGAATTCAGGAGGAAAATGAGCGGGGGTGGTGGAGAGTTGGTGAAGTAAGTGATTAGTATCTTTGATTTGAAAGGCTAGGTTTTGGGCAGTTGGTTGGAGGTGTTGGTCGACCAGAGCAGATATTCTTTCAGTAGGAGTGCATAGGAGTGCAATAACAAGTTCCAGGATTGTAGGGGTTTGTGGAGCATGGAGAAGGTGGGTGTGTGGGGTGTTATTGGATAAGGATGGAGGTGAACTAAGGGGAAAGGTTATGGGATGTGCCTAAGGATTTCAATTGGGATTTAGAGGTTACGTTGGGCTACAGGTATGGGATCACAATGGCAAAGCTTATAGATGGGGGAATCAGACAGTTGGCAGAATCCTTATGTCAGGTTCTTACTCGAATTCATCACAACAGGGGAGTCATTGTCTGCAAGGAGGATGATAAGCTCAGGACTCCCATGCTCACTGTGCTGAAGGTCTCACGAGGGACATCACAGACACACTTTACCCCCAAAACCTTGTCTGCAAATACATTTCCTGTGCCATATCTTCACAAATCTCTAATCCTCCCATCACCTACAAGGATCAGCTGCATGGGAGCACTCTCCTCATCACCCATATCAGCCTGGGATGGAACAGTTGAACTATATCCTTTGCCAGGGATTTGATTCTTTTATCGTCATGCCCAGATATTAGACTCATCCTACCAAAGATGTTTCCCACCCCTCCTGCCTACTCAACCTACACAACATCCTAGCTCATCCCTATGCCACTCCCATTCTCGACTTCTTGCTTCATGCCTCTTGTGGAAGGTGTAGGTAGAAGGTATTCCCAGTCCACCCACCCATCACTTCTTACTCCTGTCAAAGGTTTATCCTACCCCATCAGAGGCAGGGCCACCTGTGAAAGCAGCCAAGTCATATGGCAGATCTGTCGCAATCACAGTACAGCTTTTTATGTCCGAATCACAACCAACCAGCTGTCCACCAGAATGAATGGCCACTGCCAAACTGGCCAAATACAACATCTGGATCCTTCCTCCACCACCATCCTTTCTTAACTATGCAGATGGGAGCTATCCTTGCAATACAGCCTTCACTCCCACAACCCTCCTCATCCCAATCTCCATTAACCCACTGTCCCCACAGCCTCCACCCAACTGTTTTTTCTTCCTCTGTCCCTGTTGGAGAGCAAGACATGCTGAACACATTGTATATATTCCTTGTCAGATAATCTCAGAATATTTCACCAAGGAAAAAATAATTTATTGAAAATGTGGTGCAAATTCTATAATAAAATTATGATACTGAACATTAGATATTTATGTGAAGCTTGCAGTGAACAAAGATAATTAAAGACAAAAAATATTAAGACTACTCATTTTAATTTATACTTATTACAAATTTACCTTCAACAGGAAATAATTTCTTCTTACATCCACACTTGTTTTGAGACATGTCTGTAAAAATATAATTTGTGTGTGATTATCCTGAAAATAAAACAATGGAAAATCCAATACGGAATGTAGCAGTGTTATGAATAGGATAGTTGCTGCTCACCATATAGTAGAGGTGCTGAGTCGTTGAAAATATTTTGTTGATAAACTGAAGACACTTGTACTTATCTGCACAAGTTTCACCACAGAATGGTAGAGAGATAAACCTATAGGTAAATCGCAACCAGTGTCCACTGCAGAGTGTCCAGAGCAAATCCGACCCACACAGTAAACAAAACATAGACCAGATGGCCCTGAGAGTCAGAACATGCTAGGCAAGACATCGGCCACCTGCTGATCACTGACCTACCACACCTGGTGGGGCAGGGGCACAGCATGTATTAAATTCATGTTTCCACGTCAACTCTGACTTCAGCATCTATTCATCATATGTCTAGCCCATATAAGTGTCACCCTCCCTTCCATACTCCTAACCAGCAATTCGCCTGCCTCCCTCTGAGCCACTAGCTAGCCACCCCAACCCCTCTTCTTGACCCTTGTGTGTGTGTGTGTGTGTGTGTGTGTGTGTACACTAGCTTGAGAAAGGATTGATTCTGAAAGCTAGCAAGTTTCCTTTCTCCTTTGCGTGTGTCTGTCATCACCATAACACTTCTGCTATTTGGTGAGTGGTTTCCTTTACTCCTAATACTTACTTTTTAAAAATTCCGGGTTTTTAAAGAAGTAAATTTGATTACTACATACATGTATTTATGAGTGCAAATTATGTGTTCTGTATAATTGTGTTTGTTGATGGTATGCTATTTTGTTGTACAAGTAAAGAGAAATTACAAGAAACCAAGAAGTTGTTATCCAAGTGATCTCAAATGAAAGACTTCAATGAAGTAAAGAAATGTCTGGGGATAAATATTGAATATAATTGTGCAAAGTGCGTAATGACTCTTAGTCAGGAAAGCTTATTGAATGTCTAGTTAAGAAATATCAGATGGAATATTCAAAGTTGTACAGTACACCAACAGAAGTTAATTTGAAACTAGAACCAGCTCAAGGTGCAAGTCATGATATTATGTCCAGAAACTTGATAGGTGCTCTCGTGTGCATTAGCTCAGGAACATGGCTATATGTAAATTGCAGTGTAAACTATGGAAGTAGGTTTCAGTAATGTTATAGTGATACTTTTAAGTATACTTTCCTTGAAGTTAATCTATGAAAGAACTGAAAATATTGATTTCTTGGATTGTTTTATAGATGCAGATTGGGCAAGTGATAGTGTAGTTTGTAAGTCCGTGTCATGTTACGTAATTACACAATTTGGAAATCTAAGAAACAAGAAAGGATTATGAAATCCTCTACTTTTGCTGAGTTTGTAGCATTGTCAGAAGTAGTCATTGAGGTTAAATTAATTCTAGATATTTTGAATAGCTTTGATGCAAAATCTGATGAGCCCATGAAAGTATATGAAGAGAACTCAGGGCCAATCAGTATTGTTAGATATGGTAACTTTACTAAAAATACAAAGTACATTGAAACACTCCACCATTTCATGAATGACTGCTACATGAATGGAATTATAGATATTTGTAAAGTAAATTTGGAAAACAATGTAGCAGATATTTTACCAAGTCATTGAGCAAGGTTAATTTGTAAAATTTTGAGAAATATAATTTGATTGTGTTATAAATGCAAGGAGTAGAAGCCATTGTAAGGAGTAAAAGACATTTCAAAAATTTCTATTTCTGTGTTTCACTATTCTGTTTGGTTTGGCTTTCTTTCAATAATTTCTGTGTATGGAAAAATGTAACCTGACATGCATCACTAACATAGATGTCTATTTGAATAAAAATTAAACTGAAAAGGTGACCACTTTCTCATTTCCCTTTGTATTTGTAACATATGTCCTACAGTTAATGTTTCTGTAACTTGGTTTTGGAAGTTATATGATTAACTGACCAGCAAGACCTATACAAATTTCTTTAAAAAAAGTAGAGGAACACAGTTTACAGTTTGTGTTATTGGTCTTGAGTCCAAAGGCTGTTTGATGCAGTCTCAACACTAGTCTGACCTGTGCAAGCCTCTTCATCTCTGCTGAATTACCTACATTTGAAACTATTTACTGTGTTCAACAAGGCTTGGTCTCCCTCTGCATTGTTTACTCTCCCTCTTCCACTATCAATGAATCTTTTACTTTAGTTAAGTTGTGGTAAAATTTCTCTTCTCCCTAATTCAATTCAGTACTATATTATTAGTAATTCAGTCTAACCATTTAGTTTTTATAATTCTTTCATAGCATGACATTTCAAAAGCTTAAATTCTTTTATGAGCATGTTATTGCACACATTTCACTTCCATACAAGATACACTCCAAATAAATACCTTCAGAAGAATACTTCATAACACTTAACTTTATATTAAGTGTTAACAAAAATTTCTCTTTTTTAAAAAATCTTATGTTGCTATTGCCTGTTTGCATTTAAAATCCTTTCTACTTTTGCCATCATCATTTATGTTGTTGCCCAAATAGCACAAATTTTAGTGCCTCATTTCCTGACCTCATCCTCTGAGCACTAGCTGATTTGATTTGACTACTTTCCATTACTAATTTTTTCACTTTTTTGTTGATTTTCATCTTTAAACTTTTTTTAAAGACACTATTCCTTACATTTAACTGACTGTCCAAATCCTTTGTCATCCACGGCAGAATTATATCATTGACATAATCAAAGTTTTTATTACTTTGTTGTGGATTTTAATTCCCTTTCCACATTTCTCTTGGATTTCTTTACTGATTGCTCAATGTCACATGGACATTGATAGGCTAAAACCTTATCTCATTCCCTTCTCAACTACTGCTCCCCATTCATTTCTTCTGAAGCCATATGCTTCTGGTAAGGATATATTAAAATAAGTATGTAGTAAATTGCTATGGGTGTTTATTTCTGTAACTAGCACAACTAAAATTTAATGTAGTTGCACATAATACGAACTTTCATGAATTGTGCATTGTTGACAACAGTAAGTTGAAAAAAAGGCTGTGTTAAGGAGAAGTTATCCCACTTTGGCATCCTAATGAGAAATACTTCCTTGCAGAAGAAAGTAATGTGAGAAGTGGGGATGCCAATATAACATATGATAGACTAGAATCACATTGGTATGTAGCTACAAAGGAAATATTGACACCATACTGGCAGGATTAGAATAGAGGTAAATATATATTAATGGTCTATTGAATGATAGGCTGAATTACATCCACAAGCATGAAAGTTACATTTTATGTTACTTTTAACTACTACAAATGAGAAAAGAGCTGTGTTTTATTATTAGAGATAAAAGATTTTAACATTTACCTGCATATTCATTGTTAAATATCTTTGTTAATAATTTTATATGAAGTTGCAGACAGACTGAATGATGTATACCTAAAGGTTTTTTGTTGTTGTTTGTTTAGGGGGCAATGGATGGACAACAACTACCACCGTCTCCTGATAGTGGTTGCAGTGATTGCAGTGACTATTCCAGTGATTTCTCAGTTGGCTCCCCTTCATCTGTAATGTCAGGTGTGATTAGAACCGACACAGAGAAAGTGGTGACAATGAGTGCTCAAGTAGTTGCACAGCCCACAACTCTACATACGCAGATAGGTATGTTGACAATTGGAATACATTTTACTGTACCAAAGATGAGAGTATCAAGAGACAGCTGCTGTATAATAACCCGTCTCTGTCTTCTTGAACATGGCAATAATAACAGAAAGTGGAAATGTTAAGCACCGATACACTTCTAACATAAATAATTCTAAATTTCCTATCAGGATATCACCTAACACCATGTACTGCTGTCTTTGTTTGTACAAAGAATTGCACTGATAACAAATACATACACAGCTGGGCATTAAAATTGTTATCCCATGAAGACAGAATGCAACAAATGTCAAATTGGCCTGTGTGTACTGCATACTTGCATATTCAAGTTATCAGCAACCTCACAAAATAGGTAGGAGTAATACCATTTTAAAAACATCCATCAGCACGTGTTTTTATTTGACAGTAGCAATAGCGTGGCTTACTAAGACCGTGGTTTGTCATTTCATGATACTGCTGCTCATGTTGGTCAGGATCTCACAAATGGTATGTAAATATGATACAGAATGAATGGGTGCAGTAGGGTCATACTCAACACCATGCATGGTCTCAGGACACCTGTGTGATGACTACCAATCGAGAAGATGGACTTTTTGTTTGCTCTTCTGTGCAGTATCTAACTACATCAAATGACTTGAGTCAGGAAATTGACTTGTTTGATCAAGATGGGGATAGTGCAGTGACATCTGGTGAAGCACTGATAACAAATACATACACAGCTGGGCATTAAAATTGTTATACCATGAAGACAGAATGCAACAAATGTCAAATTGGCCTGTGTGTACTGCATACATGCATATTCAAGTTATCAGCAAGCTCACAAAATAGTTAGGAGTAATACCATTCTAAAAACATCCACCAGCACGTGTTTTTATTTTTCAACATGGCCAACATTGTTGCAGCTTTTGTGGATAATGCAATAGACAGTGGTGTGCCAAACAACATCACTGGGCGTTGGAGTGGCACTGAGCCATCTTTTTAGCTGTGTCCTGGTTCTGCATGCAGCATCATGGTTGACATATACATGTGTGGTGGTTCCAAGATGGACCTTGTCTGATTGTATTCATCACATCATACAGCCCCAGCACCTTGTGTGATGGTACGTTGTGTCGTATGGTCAGTGGCGGATACTTACAGGGGGCGCATGGGGCATGCGCTGCCCATAGCTGGGCTGCCCAAATTGCCACCCGCGCCACTCCTGCTAATCAACCCACACACTATTTGTTTGTTTTATCCATCAGTTGACTCAACTGAATTGAATTACTGAGTATCTGTACTTTCCTATGTAGCACACGCGTTTCTGTGTGGCACATAGACAGCTAACACATACGAACTATAAAAGTTGCAGCAATTTTTATTACGGTAAAAGTAAAGGTAGCTCAAGATATCTTTAGTGCCCCTCCTTGAGGTTTTTCTGTATCCACCACTGCATATAGTACACAATGCAATCATCTTTGTTTTACATAGCCAGTAATGTGGACAGCAGGCATTACATTTTGAGGTATCCATGACATATTTTAACAAGATAGTCCAAGACCACATGTTGCCCATACTGTCCTGATCTGCTGCAATGCAGAGGGTGTTTGACTATTGCCCTGGCCTGCATGCCACCCAAATCTCCCACCTGATGACAACATCTAGTCAGGGGTTGCCTAGAGGCTGGCTCATCATAACTCACCAGCCATGACCAATGATGAACTCTGGCACAGAGTTGAAGCAGCATGAAGTGATGTAGCTTGTATCTGTCATCAAAGCTCAGATTGATTTGGTGCCCAGCTGTGTTAGGTGGCAGTTCTTTGTACTTAATTTCACTTTCTGTATATGCTTGTACTGTCTACAAATTAAATAATGTATTCTTTCTACTGTAATCCATATGCACAATAGATGAAATTTTGTTATTTGCTGACTTTCCTGTAGTCTGATTAAAATTGCTTGAAAGTTGACACTTAATGCATTGGAGCTGGTTTCCCCCAATCGGAGCGCTCTGCGTCACGCCCAAACCATTCACCATTGCTGAGCTGCCACAACAATTGATCAGTTCACTTCCAATTCCTTGTCCAGAATTATTTCTTGAAGTGTTTGGATCCTGAAACACACACACACACACACACACACACACACACACACACACACACACACACACACACACGATGCTAAGGAAACACACACGTTTCATACACAGCATTAACCAAACAGTACTGTATACTTCCACACAAAATGTGATTCAGTGTCACATATACACTTATAATAATCACAGAGATTGGCTTAGATTAAATAAGCTTCGCATGATGATGTGTGAAGCTCAATTTTTGAATGCTGCAATTCATTGTTGTGACCAGAATGCTACAGTCATAAGCAAAACTTCTTAACCCAGTGTTTTGCTGTAGCTCAATCATTAGCATGTGAGCTGAATGATTAGCATGTAAGCCTGGCATGTAGAAGGTTGTAGATTCGAATCTCGGTAGTGACATTTTTTAATTTCTCTATTTTTTTGTGTATAGTTTTCTACTCATCATTTTCATCATCATATTGACTTTTTTATTTGCTCTTATTTTTCTCCCTGTCATTCTTTTTTTGTTGGAATCTACCTGTGTTGCCTGTAATTTGCAACCAAGTGTCAACAAGGACTGCTCATCAGTTGGCTCATGTAGCCAGTGTGAGGATAACATCAGGTAACCAGTGGTAGTGAGAAATTACAGTTTGTTTGTAGTACTGAAACATAATTTTTTCTGTCTTGAGTTTTCTCATACAGATTAACTTCAATCACTGGTAACAAAATTATCATGATTTTAGTTCTACAACAGATTGTTAACTGCCATTTTCTGGGATATATTGTATGTCGTGAGGCCGTAGTTAGCTTAGGGCATGAGTTTAAATTCAGGGTACGGAATGTGCTGTCTGCCACATTTCATTCATTGGTTACATAGAATCAGCTGTCATCAGAGCATCTTGCATTTCCAACATACTTCATGGCAGTGTATTCCAACATACTCTGCTTTACATATTAACAGCATTTGTGATGTGATCCACTATGCTTGTGTGTCCCATATAATTGAGTGGCACCAGTGACAGACATCAACTGTCTAGTAATTTTAATCAAGACTGTAATGCTGCAATTTTAATGGTCGGCATTTAAATTTAGATGTTATACGTGTCATGTTTCAGCAGTTTTAAATGTTCACATTTTCAGGTATTGCACCTGCCTCCATTTCACCAGTCGGCCAGACATTACAGCTTGTGGTGTTGCAGCAACGGCCAAAAACAGTAATGCCTCCACCACTACCACCACCTATGCTGCTACAGCCACAGCAACAGACACAGCCACTGGCACCCCCACCTACACCTCCACTCTCACCTCAGGTCCCACGCCCTATTTTGCCAGGTGTGAACATTCCTGATGCAATGGATGGATGCAGTGAGCCAGCCATCAACAGGATCAGGATGCCTGGTCGCATGGTAGAACAAATGAAGGACAGAGCATGGGCCATAATCTTTGCATATCCAGAAACAAAACTCACAGACAAAGATGAATATGGCAACATGTAAGCATTTATTACCTCTTTTGATGAATTTGTTTCATGATGTCAAATTATATATAAACAGGTGCATTCAAAGGATTGAGTAAATGTATCACACACTAATAGTGACTGCACCATACAATAGCCAGACAGACAAAATATAATACGGAAATAGTTACTCAACTTACAAATTATGCGATATCATAAACTATATTCAGTTGATTTTTATAACTTGTTCACTGCTCCCTGCTTCCCTTATGAGTGGCTAGCTTTCCTCATTCCATTGTTTCTATTTCACACTAGAATTATAAGTATTTTCCTACATATGTACATTTCCCTTGGACAGAAATCTGCAAGAATACACTGTAATTATGCAAAAAGAAAACATAATTGAGAAAAAGCAACTACATTCATCTAGCTGATTGACCTTGGTACACAGAAACACATAGCAACATTGAGACTTTACTAGCTTTCAAACTGCTGCTATTTCTCTACTATAACTACACACAGCCACACAGTTTGGTATCTGTGTGCACATGTGTGTGAGAATTTATAGTTAAGACAGAAAAAGAGCCTGAAAGGTAGCAAGGTGTTTGTGGTATTACATGTCTCTATATACCACAAATTTCTGTTTGAGGTGAGTGGTTGCCTTTCTCATTTTTGTTTCTTGCTTCCATTCTGTGTGTGTGTGTGTGTGTGTGTGTGTGTGTGAGAGAGAGAGAGAGAGAGAGAGAGAGAGAGAGAGAGCAACTGACATAATTGTGAAAACCTGTCTTTCTAACACCCTCACACATACAATTGGAAAATGTACATTGTATTAAATGTTTACATTTTATTCCACTATGTCAGGAATAGCTTATATTTTTCATGCATATTCATAGAGAACTCATTAACATTAAGTAGTATTAAGTCACCCATATTCTTCCTAGAACATATAGCTGAAGAGCCAAAGAAACTGGTACACCTGCCTAATATCATGCAGGGCTCTCCGTGAGTAAGCAGAAGTGCCACAGCATGACATGGCATGGACTTGACTAATGTCTGAAGTAGTACTGGAGGGAATTGACACCATGACTCCTGCATCTGTAAATTCTCACACACATGTCCACACAGATACCTAACTGTGTAGCTGTAAGAGTATGAGGGGGTTTTATCAGATTCCTGGTATTCACAGCACACTTCTGAAATGGTTGTGTGGGAAAATCTCAACTTCATTGCTACCTCGAAGATAACGTGTCCCATTGTAAATGTGTCGCCTATAACACCACGTTCAAATTCACTTAAATCTTGATAACCTGCAATTGTAGCAGCAGTAACTGATCTAACAACTGTACCAGACACTTATTGTCTTATATAGGCACTGCCGACCACAGCACCATATTCTGCCTGTTCACATACCTCTGTACTTGAATACACAGGCCTAAACCAGTTTCTTTGGCACTTCAATGTAATAATTTTTGTTTTGCATATTTATTTTTGTAGTTTGTAATTAAATTTCCTTATTTGTTGTTCTGTGTGGCCTGACAGCTTACTTGGTGGCTTACTTGATGTGACTACAGACATTTGGTGATCTAAATGATTAATGGAAAATCTCATATAAAGATGTGAAACAAATACTAACATAGAGATAGAGGGGCTGGCCAGTACTTACCTCAGCTCAGTATAGCTGATAGATACACAAAAAATAGAACCGAAAATTTACATTCCTAGCTTTCGGAACAAATGTTCCTTCATCATTAAAGTTAAAATAGTAATCATAAGAAGGAACTCCAACACATCCTTTCATCCCGCCATCCCCCTGGACTGAACCTACGTTAAACAACCTCACTCCCATTTACTCTTCAGTCTTCTCCTCTTTCCCTTTCCTCTTTAGCCATTCACACATCTTTTCATCCTACATAGTTGTGTTTATCTTCATATTATATACTTCTTTACTTCTGTATGCATCCTCTTTGGTTTGAAGCTGGCACAGTACTTACAGTAGAATATCTTTGGTTTCCCTCTGACAACCATGCCTCCATCCTTGCTACCCTCCCTGTTTTCCTTTCCTTGTTGCTTCATAACCTGGGTTGTGAGTAACTGAATCCAATTTCCCTTCTTCCCTTTGTTTCCCCTCTCTCCTCCCTGATGAAGGAACATTTGTTCTGAAAGCTAGGAATGTAAATTTTCGGTTCTGTTTTTTGTGTATCTATCAGCTGTACTGAGCTAAGTACTGGCCAGCCCCTCTATCTTTTTTAGTATTTGACTACAGACATTGTAATACCATTTTCAACATTATGTAGAAATGTAACTAAAATGTTTACTTTTTCTGCCTTTTACATTTTATCAAGGAAAAGGAACCTCTGTTCTCACAAGTTTTATAAATGGCTTTTCATCTGCTGTAATTTTTTGACCCATAAACCTAAGCTGAACTGTGACTTGAATCTGAAACTTTACCTTATGGCCCAACTCAAGAGTTTGTTTGGCAGTACCTCTTTCTTATTCTTGCAAACTCTACTGGAGCATTCACAAAGTGCTTCTGAAAAGCAGTAGGGCTTGCACAAATTAAAGGCAAGAAATGTAATATACTGTAGCTGACAACCGTAAACATCTACAAGGATGGGGAAGGGGGAGACAAGAGGGGATCTTTACCACCCCCACCCTTGAATCTCAAGCACATAGTTTTTATTTGATACAGAATTCTGGTACACTGCTGGAAGTTATTTTCTGTTATTCCGCTAAACTCTCCTTTAGCCAGCTGTAGCATTACATGGCTTATCACAATGAGACAGTACTCATTTATCTAAAAAATAGTAATTGTAGAGATATACCACGTGGATAAATTTCTATGGACACCCATGATGATACCACTAAAATATTAAAAAGAAACTTCAATACGTAACAAAAGGACAGCATTATTAGAATTGAAGGTGTCAATTTTAGTACATGTCAAGTCTGTTTGGGCAGGAGTATCTATCACAATTGAGCTAAAATCTGTAGCTGTGGTCCTCCACCTACTAACAAAGGTATATGCAGAAGTATTAGAAAAATTAACTTAAAAGAAAATCTCAGTTTTATGTGAGAGATTATTTTTTTAATGTATTTTAAGTCAGTTGCAAGAAATTATAACCACCCAACAATGAAAGTAAAATATTTGCAGTATTTGACATTCGTGTTGATATAGGATCAGTTGTGGTAACGGTTGTCACAAGTAACTTTAAAAAAAAGTAATGAAGTGTATGAGTGCAGTCAACAGTATAAGTAGACAGTTGATTTCATGTGGCTCAATGGCCAGGTGCAAGTCTTTCAATTGGACTCATTTTTGGCAACTTTTGTGTCCTTATCTGGACATTTCCTGTAGGACAGTCTCTTCTGAAACTTTACGAAATCGTATTCAGATGCTAGGCTTTTTGTTGCCACTGTACTGGGGCCAACCACAAAGATTTAAATTGAACTTACAGGTAATTCTGGCTCAAAAAACTACCTCAGATGTATCTATTTTCATTCTTTCAGACTTAAGTTAAAGATATTGTGTCCTGTGACACTCCTCTTATGACACTCCAATTATATAAATGAATCTTGTATATTCTACAACTTTAAATTTCCAACTTACTATCTCTTAGTATTTTAAACATAAATCATAAAAATAAATTAACTACTTTTGAAACGAAAGGTGAAGGCCTATATATCATCTATTGAAGAAATGCTGACATATACACAAATTAGAAATTTGTTGCTAACAGAAAATTTGAAAAAGAGAAAGGAATCTCAAAAGAAGACGACCAGACACTATTTTCTGCATGTGTAAAAACTATGAGAACCAATGGGAAACTAATTAATATTGTATGATTGATGGCCAAATACCTGCTAACATAGTGTGTTGTGTGCTGAGGTGTAAATGGTTGAGACAGTGATGCTTACCGATGTAGTAAGTATACAGATAGATAGACCAAATAAATCCATACTAGATACAGCCAGCAGAACAGTGGAAGAGGACTGCAACTGGTTCATTGTAAATAGTTTAACTCTAATCTTACAAAAACTGATAGCAATTAATTCAAGACAAATAAAAATGGCAGATACCAGAAACAGCGACCCATGTTAATATATTAAAAACACTTTATTTATGAAATTCTTAAGTATCAAGATGGATAACTAACTGAGATGGTGCCACCATTTGAATAATGTAACCCAAGAGCTCAGTTATGTCTGCTTGCTTTTAGTAATCCCTCTCATTATGCTGACCTGCATATGAGATTCTCAGTATATTTTGCATAATTTCGCTCAGTACTATGGCATAATCATATAGAGAAATGCAGCTACAGCCAAAGAATATTTCTTTTACAGAAGAATATAGTATGAAGTTGAAACTTCCTGGCAGATTAAAACAGTATTCTGGATGGGGACTCGAACCTGGGACTTAACCTTTCTTGGGCAAGTGCTCCACCAACTGAGCTACACAACCACAACTCACGACCCAATCTCACAACACGACTTTCACCAATAGCCCATCCTGTACATTCCAAATTTTGTGGAAATTCTCGCGAATACTTTGCAGGACAAGCACTGCTGGAAGAAAGGATATTGCAGACACACAGAAAATAGGATATGAAGTATTGGT
The DNA here is from genome assembly GCF_023864345.2 of Schistocerca serialis cubense. Classification (NCBI taxonomy): domain Eukaryota; kingdom Metazoa; phylum Arthropoda; class Insecta; order Orthoptera; family Acrididae; genus Schistocerca; species Schistocerca serialis. Next base: position 308,183,051 of record NC_064646.1, on the reverse strand, counting down.
GGAAGTAGAGCTGTGAGAACAGCTTGTGAATCATTCTCAGATAGCTCAGTTGCTAAAGTACTTACCAGCCATAGGCAAAGGCCCCAAGTTCAAGTCCCAGTGTGGTACTCAATTTTAATTTGCTGGGAAGTTCAAATCACTGCACACTGCTACAGAGTGAAAATTTATTCTGGAAACTACCCTTCCAGGCAGTCAATAAGTCATGAGTTGTGCTTGGATAGTTGTTGATAGAGCACTTGCCTGCGAAAGGCAAAGGTCCCAGGTTCAAGTCCCAGTTTGGCACACAGTTTAATCTGCCATGAAGTTTCAAATCAGTGCACACTCCACTTCAGAGTGAAAATTCATTCTTGTATAACATTTATAACAGAATTCTTACAGAAGCTTCTTCTGGAACTGTTTGATTCTTACACTAGCATGTCAGTACACTTATGTTCAGATGGTATTTGTGAGTAACATTAGCAGTGAGTTTAGGATGAACTATGAAATTTTCTACTGGAATACTAAAAGTAAAAATTATTTCTATAGAGTCTTTGCATCCCTGTATGGGTGTCAGAATGGAGGTTTATATTCTGATCCTGAAGTTTCTAAAATGCTGCCAGTGGAAATCAGGTGGGAAATCCCCAAAATTTCAAAAATAAAGTAAATGAGTATTGGTCACACCTAAAATTTATCATAATATTTGGACATATCACATAACTATAATGCCGATCTTAACAGGTATTGACATTGCCAGTTCAGTCAATTGACAGTTTTCTCTGAAATCAGTAAAGTTACATAAATGCTTAGTATGAGGTAGTGGATAAAAACAGCAGCTAGTAAGTTGAAGAGGAAGAGCAATAGTTTTTTCAAAAACGATGGTTTTGTATGTTGTAATTTGAGTACCCTCAGTTATAATTAGTTGATATGAAGTATCTCCATGAGCCATGAGCCTTGCTGAGTTCAGGTGGCTTGTGTCTCGATACGGATAGTCATGCCGTAGCTGCAACGACAACGGAGGGTCATGTATGCAAAGGCCAGACAAACAGGTGAGGCAGCAGCCTCTTCAGTAGCTGCGAGGACAACAGTCTGGGTGAGTGGCTTATCTGGCCTTGTAACATCAGCCAACACTTCCTTGCTGTGTTGGTACTGCAAACTGCTGAAAGCAAGGGGGGAAACTTCAGCTGTCATTTTTCCGAATGTATATAGCTCTACTGTGTGATGGCATCCTCCTGCACAAGATATTGTGGGGATAAAATGACCCCCATTTGAATTACTGGTTGGGGACTACTCAGGAGGATGTCATCACAAGGAAAAGTAAAACTGGCAGTTTATGAGCCAGGATGTGGATTGTTAGATCCCTTAATAGGGCAGGTACATTAGAAAATTTATAAAGGGAACTCAGTAGGTTGATATTATCTTGTTGAGAATGCTGTGGAACAATATGGCAAGAAACAGGATATTTGTTCAGCTTCTCTCAGATCTCCCTCCCCCTTTGCAGCGGTTCCACCTGGTTTTATTTATTTCATTGATTTTCATCAGTGTCGACGTACTGCATTGCTACACTGGCTGAAAAATGGGGTTTGTAATTTAGACACTGATTATGGTAAATAATGTAGCCAACATATGCTCAGTTGTGTTTCACTGTCTTTTTCTTTCACTTTACACAACCCCCCATATACACATTTATATGGCCAGTGCACTATTGTTTAACTTTCGATAATAGTTTAATAGTTTGCAGGCAAACCTCTGCATACTGCTACAATAGTTTCCTGTTGGACATCTATCAGCAGTAAAACCCAACCACAAAGTCCACGGTTCTTGAACAATAAACAAGTACATATGGAGCAGACATTGTCATTGTTTTTACACATGGCCTAATTGTTTAACACTTATTCCACAGTTAAGTTGAAGCATTGTTGATGTTCTAACCAATACAGGTTTCTTGTCTGAAACTTGGCCATGGACTGACTGTCTCGTGACCAAAAATCAGGCCCTTATATATCATCACAATAATAGTTACTGAAACTACACATTGTTTAAAGTTAAATTTACAGAAATTGCAGTTGGAACTTTCTTCATTCAATTAACTGAATACATCGAAAAATTGGTTATTTTAACAGTTTCTTCTACTACAAGAGATAGGCCAAATTATTTGTTAAAATCACGAAATTAACAAATATTGTTACACTAACAATACTTTTGACAAAACTGTTAATTACTTTGGAATTAATTCAGGGCTGGTTTTGCTAACATGTTTTCAAATAGAGCTAAATAGATACTTTAAGGTTACTAGTATTTCATCTTCCAAATGTTTATAATTAGTACAGAATTTATATTTGTTTATACATCAACAATAGAATTTAAGTTACAAAGCAGTTACTGATTTCACCCTGTAATGAAAGATACTCAATAGGAATAGTCAAAATCAGTTAGAAAATCAGTTACAAACCTAAAACTAAGCACAAAATTAGATCTGGTGTTATATTCTTTGAAACTGAGTGCCAACCTTTCTGTTTTATGGAAATGCAGATAATATTCACGTATGTTAATGGTAATTAGTTAAAATTGAAAAAATGAATTCTGAGGAGGCATATTCCAAAACAAGAGGGGAATTAAAATTATCCCAGCTTGCTTTGTCACACCTTATACCCCATGCAAGTAGTTCAAACAGTTTGAAGAAGACAATGAAAGAATGCATGATGAGGTAAAGAAAATTATATAGCTAGTTAAGGGCGACAAAAATTTAATTGTAATGGGCGACTGAAATTCAGTAGTAGGAAAAGAAATAAAAGGGAAAATAGTAGAAGAATTTGGACATTTGGAAAGAAAAGAAAGAGGAAACCATGTGATATGATTTTGCATAGAGAGTAATTTAATCATCACTAAGTCTTGGTTTAAGAATCAAGAATGAAGATTGTATACATGGAAGTTACCTGGGTACACTAGACACTTTCAGGTTAACTATGTAATGGTAAGATTGAGATTTGGAAACAAGATTTTCCAATGTAAGCCATTTCCAGTGGCAGATGTGGCCTCCAGTCATAATTAACTGCAAATAAAAACCGAAAGAATTACATAAAGGTAGGAAATTAAGTATATGGGACCTAGGTAAACCAAAATAAAAAGAGGGTGTTGAGAGCTTCAGATGGGAGTATAGGTGGGGAAAGGAAAGCAGTAGAAGATGAATGGGTAACTTTGAGAGATGAAATAATGAAGGCAGTAGAGGATCACATAGGTAAAAAGCCAAGGCCTAGTAGAAATCCCTGGATAACACAGGAGATATTGAATTTAATTGATAAAAGAAGAAAATATAAAAATATAGCAAATGGAGCAGGTGAAAAGGTATACAGTTGCCAAGAAAATGAGATTGTCAGAAATGTAAAATTGCTAAGCTGGAATGGCTAGAGGAGAAGTGCAAAGCTGTCGAAATATATATGAACAGGGGAAAGATGGATGCCACGTATAGGAGAATTAAAGAGACCTTCAGAGGAAAGAGAAGCAGCTGTATGAATAGCAAGAGCTCAGATGATGAGCGAATATTGAGCAAAGTTGGAAGGAGTACATAGAAGGGCTATACGAGGTAAATGAATCTGAAGCAAATAGTGGGTAAAGAGAAGAGAAAGTAAATAAAGGTAATTTGGGAAATATGAAACTGGAAAAGGAATTTGAGAGATTGCTGAAAGGCCTAAGTCAAAACAAGGCCCCTTAAGTAAACAACATTCCCTCACATTTTGCACACTGTGTGGAATGAATTTATTGTACGTTTTTAGCATTTGTAGATTTAAAAAAGCATTTGACAGTGTTGGTTGAACTACACTCTTTGAAATTTTTAGATAGCAGGTATAAAACACAGGAGTTGCAACTGTTTTTACAACTTGTACAGAAACCACACTGCAATTATGAGGTTTAACAGACACTTAGGGAAGCAATAGATGGAAACTGAAATAAACAGGACTGTGCCTATTTGTGATGTTATTGAGTCTGTATTTTGAGCAGATAGTATAGGAGACCAAGGAGAAATTCTGAAAGGAAATTGCAGTTCAGGGAGAAGCAATAAAAATGTAAGGGGCTTGTCAGTGCCATTCTAGTTCTGTCGGAGATGGTAGAGGACTTTGAAGAGCAGTTGAATGGAATACATAGTGTCTTAAAAAGAAATTATGAGATGAACATCAACTAAAATACAATGTGGGTAAATGATTGTAGTTGAATGAAATCAGGGAATTAGTTTGGTAAACGAGCCACCAAAAGTGGTAAATGAGTCTAGCTATTGTAACAGAGTCTAGCTATTGTAACAGAGTGTAGGCATATATGAGAGTGAAACATGGACTACAAGCAGTTCAGACAAGAAGAGAAGGGACGCTTTTGAAATGTGGTGCTACGGAAGAATGCTGAAGATTATATGAGTAGATTGAGTAACTAATGAAGTACTGAATCAAACTGGAGAGAAAAGAAATTTAAGGGGCAAATTGACTAAAAGAAGATGTTGGTTGATAGGACACATGCTGAGCCATCAAAGAATTGTCATTTTGGTAATGGAGGGAAGTGTGGGATGTAAAAGTTATAGAGGGAGACCTAGGCATAAATACCGTAAAAGGGTTCATATGGATGTAAGTTGCTGTAGCTGTGCAGAGATGATGAAGTTTGAGCAGGATAAGCTAGTGTGGAGAGTTGCATCAAATTAGTCTTTGCACTGAAGACCACAACAATAACATATAATTTTTTATGAATTTTTGTGCAATTTTTTTCTCTGGCTTGTATTTGTACTCTTCAATATTTCTAAGTCTGTTGTTCACATGTAATTATTGTTCCCTTCATATTATTGAAGAAATTTAAAAAAATCCATGGGGTATAGATTAAGCTGAGTCTTTAAATTTGTGTATCTGCTCTGTTGGAGTTGATGCTTCATTGTAGTTGGTAAAGAGAACTCCTGTCTCATACAGTACTGTAATTAATTTGGAATTGATAGAATAAATTATAAAAAGTGAAACATCATCTCCAACATTATATGCTCATTGCAAGTATATAGGACATCACTCTTCAGAAATTAAGTACCATAAATTGTGTTAACTTTCTTAAAGATCTGTTCCAAGATGGCCGCCGAGTAAGTGACGCCAGAAACCATTTCCAGAAAGTTAAGTGATTTAGACAGGAATATAATTTAGTTTAACGCTGACAACAAATTAAATACGTGCATTAGTGTATCGTTTAGTCTTGCCGTTAAAGGTTTGACTTTTATTTGCGTATTTTTTCAGAAAACACGAAAAGATCGTAACTTCGCGAAGTCGTGCTTAGGCTTAAATTTTGTAAACGTGTTTGTTTCTTGTTTCAAGTTAATTTAACTAGTTTCTCGGTAACAAATAAGTAAACTACCGTAAATAGCGTATAACTTCATTGTTTTAATACAGATTTCAGAAAAACAGCGTAACTTTATATCAGAAACTTGCCTATATACATTTGTTTATAGGCCTATTCTCGTAACGTTTTTGGAGAATCAAAGTTAAAGTATCTCGTTTAATTGCCCTTTTTTCATTCCATCGAGTGAAATATATAATAAATAGCGTATACCTTCATTGTTTTAAAACAGATCTCAGAAAACCAGCAGAATTTTAAATCAGAAACTTGCTTATATACATTTGTGAATAGGCTTAATTCTTGTAACGTCTTTTTTGATTTTCGGTAATTTAATTGATTTATTCTAGCTAAAGTATTATTTTTGCCATGAGTGAGAAGTGCCTGACTTGCCGTAGAATTGTTAGTTCCGGCGTTTGGTGTGATGGATGCAGTAGTTTTTTTCACTGGGGGGATTGCAGTGGCGTGGGTGTTGGGAAAGTGGATCAGGCTCATCAGTGGTTATGTAGGATTTGCAGCAGATATAGGAAGATAGTGGAACAGGAGGGGAAAATTGCTGCCCTTCAGGCTGAGCTAGATCAGGCTAGGGAAGATCTGGACAGGTTAAGGAGGGAGAAGGGCAAAGAGAGGTGGGAAGTGGCAACAGGTAGCAGAAGGAACAGGCCTAGAACTAAGTCTGACAGTTTTGTGGTGAATGTCAAAAATAAGTTTGACCTGTTGCTTCAGTTAGAAACTGATGAGCCTCAAGCAGAGGTAGGTGTAGACAGGACACAACAAACTTTCAATAGGAAATTGAAAAAGAATGTAGGAAAGTCATCGAAAAGGAAGAAAGTTTTGTTGTTAGGCAGTTCTCATGCCAGAGGTGTAGGCCAACTTCTACAGGAGGAATTAGGACCAGAATACCAGGTCACATGTTTTTTCAAACCAAGTGCTAGTCTGGATCAGGTGACAGAGGATTTAGGTTCACTCTGTAAAGGATTTACCAGGGAAGACACCGTGGTTATTGTGGGAGGGCCAGGGAACAGCATCGACAGAGATCCTGGGTACAGTATAGAGTGTGACCTGGTAAAGATTGCGTCAGCATCGAGACACACCAATGTTGAATTTGTATCTGTCCTGAGACGCCATGACCGGCCTCATTTGAACTCTTCTGTTGGGAGAGTTAATTTGGAGTTGGAACGGCTGCTTGTGTCGGGTGCGGGGGCTCATATTGGTGTGGTTCCTGTTGATTATCTCAGTAGGTGGGACTATACCAGGTACGGCCTACATCTCAACAGGAAAGGGAAGGGGAAACTGGCTGGGGTAATAGCAGGAAATTTAAGGGGGGGAGGCACTGCCATGAATGGTAAAATACCAGTGGTTACAGGCGTTGGAGCAGCACCTTTTTTAGGATAGGTAAGACAGAAAGATGTCAAGTTCTACGAGAGGTCAGGATTGAAACAAATCTTCAGTTTAGGAAAGATATTCAACAGCACAATTCTAGCACATTGGATCACCAATCACAGCTATCAATTATAAATTTTCACCAATCACCAGAAATTTTATCTCCACCAAGTTGTATCTCAGTCCTAGGTAATTGCATTGATGAACTAAAGTCACCCAACCCAATTGACATAATCTGCCTCTCTGAACACCATGTGACCACTGGTATAGGAACTAGGCCTAAGCACAATGAGAAACTCAGACAGGAGAGTACTGCAAATGTTAGAATAAGGAAAGGTTCTCATAAAAGTATAATTAAAAATAATGTAAGTATATTTCATCAAAATATTGGGAGTTTAAAGAATAAAGTAGATGAGCTTCTGGTTTGTTTGGAAGATTTAGAAGCTGAGAATGAAATAGATATACTATGCCTGTCTGAGCATCACATTGTTACTGATATGGATAAGGTAAATTTAAGTGGTTATAAGCTCTCTGCACATGTAATGAGAGAAAATATGGAGAAAGGAGGAGTTGCCATATATGTCAAAAGTTATCATTGTGCAAAAAATATAGAAACAACTAAGTTTTGTGTAGAGAAACATATAGAAGCATGTGCCTGTGAGCTTAAATTAAATAAAGGCACATTTATAATTGTAACTGTATATAGGTCCCCATCAGGAAATATTCATCTATTTCTGAAAAATTTGGACTCCTTGTTGTGCTATCTGTCAGACAGGGGGAAGCAAATTATTATTTGTGGGGACTTCAATGTAGATTCTCTGAAAGAGGGTAATAGGAAAAATGACCTTGAAGTATTACTCGGTTCTTTCAATTTGACACCCGTTATTGATTTTCCTACTCGGGTGGTAAAGGATAGCAGCTCACTGATAGATAACTTCTTTATAGACCAAGATACGTTTAACCAGATAAATGCTCAGCCTGTTGAGAATGGTCTTTCTGATCATGGTGCACAGCTAGTTACAATATATGACATAGCTCCATTCAGCAATACTAAACAGTCCTCCAAAGTAGTACGTTCAGTCAACAATTTAACAATTGCAAATTTCAGGGAAAGCCTACAGCAGTTAGACTGGGATGAGGTGTACCGTGAACCTGATGCCAATTTAAAATATAATTTATTTCATGACATTTTTGTAAATGCATTTGAAAACTGCTTCCCCAAGAAAATAGTTAAACATATTCGTAAGAAACCTTGTAACAAACCATGGCTTACTAAGGGTATAAAAATATCTTGTAACCGGAAAAGGGAAATGTATCTGACAGCAAGAAAGAGTAGTGACCCAGAAACTATCAAAAATTATAAAAACTACTGTGTTACATTAAGAAAAGTTATTAAAAAATCAGGAGTATGTGTATCATTTCTGAAATCAGCAACTCTGATAATAAAATTAAAACAATTTGGAATATTATTAAAAGAGAAACAGGTCAACCAAGAGCAGAGGAAGACAGTATTACCATCAAATTGAATGAAAACTTTACGAACAAAAAGTCAGAAGTTGAAAATATTTTTAATAATCATTTTCTAAATGTTGTGGATATAGTAGGATCCAGGTGTTCATTAGAAGATGCTAGGCTGTTAATAGAAGAGGCCATACCTATGCAATTTGATACAATTGAAATCTCACCCACTTCTCCCTCTGAAATTAGGAAAATAATAAACTTGCTTAAAAGCAAAAACTCACATGGAATTGATGGCATTTCCAGCAAAATACTAAAAGCTTGTTCTCAACAGATAAGTAAGATTCTCAGCCACCTGTGTAATAGCTCTCTGGAACAGGGCATTTTCCCTGATAGACTGAAATATGCTATTGTTATACCTTTGCATAAAAAGGGGGATAGATCTGATGTCAACAATTACCGTCCAATCTCCCTTCTAACAGCTTTCTCCAAAATTTTTGAGAAAGTAATGTATTCAAGAGTAGCTTCACATATCTGTAAAAATGAAGCACTAACAAAATGTCAGTTTGGTTTCCAGAAAGGTTTTTCAACAGAAAATGCCATATATGCTTTCACCAGTCAAATTTTGAATGATCTGAATAACCGAACACCACCCATTGGGATTTTTTGTGATCTCTCAAAGGCTTTTGATTGTGTAAATCATGAAATTCTGCTAGACAAGCTCAAGTATTGTGGCATGAGTGGGACAGTGCACAAATGGTTTAATTCGTACCTAACTGGAAGAGTGCAGAAAGTTGAAATAAATAGTTCTCGTAACAGGCAAAGATCAGCACATTCCTCAAACTGGGGAACTATCAAGAATGGGGTTCCACAAGGGTCAGTCTTGGGTCCTTTGTTGTTCTTATTATATATTAATGACTTGCCATTCTATATTCATGAAGAGGCAAAGTTAGTTCTCTTCGCTGATGATACAAGTATAGTAATCACACCTGAGAAACAAGAATTAACTGATGAAATTGTCAATACTGTCTTTCAGAAAATTACTAAGTGGTTCCTTGTAAACGGACTCTCACTGAATTTTGATAAGACACAGTACATACAGTTCCGTACAGTGAATGGTATGACGCCATTAATAAATATAGACCTTAATCAGAAGCATATAGCTAAGGTAGAATATTCCAAATTTTTAGGTATGTCCATTGATGAGAGATTAAATTGGAAGAAACACATTGATGATCTGCTGAAATGTTTGAGTTCAGCTACTTATGCAATAAGGGTCATTGCAAATATTGGTGATAAACATCTTAGTAAATTAGCTTACTACGCCTATTTTCACTCATTGCTTTCATATGGCATCATATTTTGGGGTAATTCATCACTGAAGAATAAAGTATTTATTGCACAAAAGCGTGTAATCAGAATAATAGCAGGAGTCCACCCAAGATCATCCTGCAGACATTTATTTAAGGATCTAGGGATATTCACAGTAGCTTCTCAGTATATGTACTCTCTTATGAAATTTGTTATTAACAACCAAACCCAATTCAAAACTAATAGCAGTGTGCATAACTACAATACTAGGAGAAAGGACGATCTTCACTATTCAAGATTAAATCTAACTTTGGCACAGAAAGGGGTGAATTATACTGGCACTAAAGTCTTTGGTCACTTACCAAATAGTATCAAAAGTCTGACAGATAACCAACAAGTATTTAAGAAGAAATTAAAAGAATTTCTGAATGACAACTCCTTCTACTCCATAGAGGAATTTTTAGATATAAATTAAGAAAAAAAAGAAAAAAAACAAAAATATTAAAAAAAGTAAAAAAAAAATAAAAATAAAAAATAAAGAAAAACAAAAAAACACAAAAAAATAAAGTTGTTATATTAACTTAAGTATGTTGTTAAATTAACCTAATTATGTCATGTATTGGAAAATTCAACTCGTTCCACATCATTACGAAATATCGTATTCATGATCCATGGAACTAGTATTAATCTAATCTAATCTAATCTAAAACTAAGTGTTTCCAATTTGTTCCAGTTGTGTATTAATGATGTGCTCCTTGGAAGTTATTCATAATGATTTGTTTGATATTATGATTGTTATTATTATTGTTATCATTATTATTACTACTACTCCTCAACTATATGAAGATAATATTTGCTTTGTGGAAGTAATATGTGGCTTATGTTAGATTATATGTAAAGAATATATTTTTACTGTCAAAGGGTAAATGATTGCCACAAACCAGCTAATTACAGGACATTATACTCTGATTTTTCATGTAGTATACCTCTAATTTGTATCCGCTTTTTCTTAACAGGCTTCTTTCTCGTGTGCTGTCAAATTGGAAAAGCATCACATACTTCATGGAAGTTTTCCATGCTCTTATTCAACGACTGAAAGAAATAATAAACCACAACACGCATATAGCGTATAAATTACTGGCCACTCCAAACAAATCTGGTCACACACCACTTGACATAGCGTGCCGTTTTCTGCAATCTAGTCGCCAGAATGCCGTAGCAGTTCGTTATTTGGCAGATACAATGGTAGAGGAAGGTCTTGCAATTGGTAAGGTAAGAAACCATCTCTTTATAATACCCTGCACATCAGAAGTCAAACAAAACTTAAATTCATCAATATCAAAAGTTGTTAGTAAATTATACTATTTCAGTATTGTCACTTGTTGGTGTATGGTGATCATCATCATCATCATTTTCTTGAGGTCTTATTCCCACAACAATGTGGGGTTGGCCTGATTACTATTGATTTGGCAGTGTTAGTTGCAGAGGGTGGCTGGATGCCCTTCCTCCCACCACTCCAAACCCCCCGGGATGTAATTAGTGTTCCACATCTGTCTGCTTCTAGTGTAAGCCATGGAATAGTGCAAACATGTTGCAAATGTCTGCGAGTCATGTAACTGACGTGGAACATGGGGACCAGCATGGTATTCACCTAGGGAGATGTGGAAAACCATGTAAAAAACCACATCTAGGCTGGCCGGCGTACCGGCCCACATCGTTAATCTGCTGGCGGATTCATTCCAGGGCTGGCGTGCCTACTCGAGTCCAGGAAGCAGTTCATTAATGCTCTCGGCTACCCTGGTGGGTTGTTAGTGTACAGTGATCACTGTTGTTATTTTCCTCCAGATCTGATATGGATATTGATTTAGGTGCACACTGAGTCTAAAAGCTGTAACTTTTAATTAATGTTTTCTTTTCTGAATTTTTGCCACTGAGAATATGAGTGAAATAGACAATAGTATCACTGGCATTGAGAAACAGTAGAAATCATTAAAAATGAACAAAGCCCCAGGGCCCATTGGAATCCCTGTCAGATTATATGTGCAATTTTCAGCTGAGTTAGTCCCTCTGTTAACTATAATCTGTCATATATCCTTTGAACAAAAATCTGTGCCAGTAGTTGAAAGAAAGTGCAGTCCATACCTGTCCCTGGAAATTTAGCAGAAGTGATCCACAAAACTATTGTCCAATATCCTTGACATCCATTTGTTGTAGAATCTTAGAACATATTCTGAGTTAAAACTTAATGAGATATCTTGAACAGAATGACCTCCTCCATGCCAACCAACAAGCATTTCAAAAACATAGATTGTATCAGACCCAACTTACACTTTACTCACATGTCACCATGAAAGCCATGTATCAAAGCAGTAAGGGAGATGCAGTTTTTCTCAATTTCCAAAAAACATTTGATTTAGTACCACGCCTACACTTATTATCAAAAGTATGGTCATATGGGGTATCAGATTGAAATAAGTGACTGGATTGAGGGTGTTTTGGTAGGGAGGATGCAGCATGTTATCTTGGATGGAGAGTCATTCACAGATGTAGAAGTAACTTCAGAAGTATCCCAGGGAAGCATGTTGAGTCCCTTGCTGTTCATGTTGTATATTAATGATGTTGCAGACAATATTGATAGTAATGTCAGACTTTCTGCAGATGACGCCATCATCTACAACAAAATACAGTCTGAACGAAGCTGTACAAATATTCAGTCAGACCTCGATAAGATTTCAGAGTGGTGCAGTTATTGGCAGCTTGCTCTAAGTGTTCAAAAATGTAAAATCGTGCAAAAAAAAACCTATGAATATTACATTAGTGAGTCACAGTTGGAATCTGTGAACTCTTACAAATACCTGGGTCTAATACTTAGTATAAATATGAAATGGAGTGATCACATATGGTCAGTTGTGGGTAAAGTTGGTAGCAATAGCCTTTGGTTTGTTCGTAGAATACTAGGGAAATGCAATTAGTATACAAAGTAGATTGCTTACAAATCAGTTGTGTGACCCATCCTCATATACTGCTAAAGTGTGTGGGACACATACCAAACATGACTGGCAAGGGATATTGAACGTATACAGAGAGGGGCAGCAAGCATGGTCACAGGTTTGTTTGACCTGTGGGAGAGTGTCATTGAGATGTTGAAATCACTGAACTGGCAGCCTCTTGAAGATAGATGGAAACCATCCTGAGAAAATCTACTAATTAAGTTTCAAGAACTGGCTTCAAATCATGACTGCAGGAATATACTACAACCCCTTCATATTGCTCCCTTGTGGATCATGAGGATAAGATTAGATTAATTACAGCAAGCAGAGAGGCATTTATACAATCATTTTTCCCTTGGTTCATACATGAATGGAACAGGAAAAAGCCCTAATAACCAATATAGTGGGATGTACCTTCACCATGCACTTCACAGTAGTTCACAGAGTGTTGTTATAGAGGTGGATGTAGGAGCACAATTTCTTTATGTATGTAGGCTATTCAATATAATACCCTGTTTTTCAAAGTTCATGAAATATTTACTGGAGTTTTTATCTCAACAGAAATGAAAATGTGATAAGTGATATGGGCTTCAAACTGTTGTCATCAGGATGCAAGTCTTTTTGGGATAGTTTCCAATGATGATGTCCTTCTGGTTTTGTGTTGTGTATCTTCAAATAGTTATCTGATGAGCTTGAAGAGGACTTTTGTGGCAGACAAGGACACAAATACAAGAAAGGCATTGCATAGAAAAAGGTTTCCTTGTATCATTTTACATTCCTTCTTACCCTACACACAGAACTCAGAAAAAATATCCTCTGTCAATCGTATTCACTGACATGTCATACATACCAGCACCAGTTTTCAGTACTGGTGGTATAGTTGCAAAGTTCTTATACTTCATCACCATGTGAGGCTGGTGATAATCTGAGACCATCCACACTTCTCATTCGGTACTCCATCTTGAAACATGAAAATTCTCAGAACTTTTCAGCAAATAATTTGTGATTTATTTCATGGTTACAGCAAAAATGTTTGCTCTATTGTACAACAATAATAACAGCTGTGCATACAGACACAAGTTCTTAATGAATATTCTGTGACCTTGCTCGAGATATATACACAAAGATAGGCCACAATGTCTAGAGATTCATCCAATCTATGTAGTTCACAACAGATTTTGCTGTCACTTCTGTATACACAATAAAATCCAGAATGTAACCAGTTTCATTGTGACTCTTGAAAAGCAGTAAGCCCTTATCAAATATATAGTATGACTGTTATCTATATACAACTTTTCATTGAGAATAAAAGTCTTACAAACATAGGTTCTGAATTGATGTGACTAGGTGGTGTTTTGTTGGATTTTCTCATTGTTGGAAAAGTGTGCAAACAAAATGTAAGCTGATATTTATAGTGTGGCCTTGGAACTTCTTGACTTTCAGAAAACACTAGGCTTTCCTTGGGGTAGACAATCTGGAAGCTTTGTTCTTGCACATCTGTATCTGTTGGAGTACTTGAAAATATTGTGAAAGCTATATCTTATTGGTCCCTGTGTGACAAAAGGTCAGTAAATGTTTGTTTCTGTGCTTGTTTACTCCCAAACATCTTATCAAAAGAGATCAAAAATATAATTTTCAAAATAACTATTTTCTTGTTTGTGTTTAGGAAAACTGATTTTTCTCCCTGGCCAGTTTTATTATGATATTGACATAAGAATACTTCTTCTTCCTGTTTAGACTTCAGCGCTCTTGGTTTCTGTGTCTTCTGGATGCTCTCTTCAAATGTATGTGAAGCTGAACAGAAGTCCTAAAAATAAAAGCTCCTAAACAAAAGCCCCTTGTTCAACCAAGTGATAAAACTACTTGCAAACAACCTATTAAGAGTCTCATTAAGAAGTCTCATAAGTAAAGGATTCACCTTAGTGAAAAAAATTAAGAGTAAATGTAATAGCTAAAAAAAATTGAAGTATGAAGTATGCATTCAAGAAAAAAGAAGTACAAAAAGGCAGGAGTCAGAAAGCTTTTGCTTTTGTTATCATTTACAAATTTAACATGAGTTAATGTTGATACTGTCTCTGATAAATAATTTGGAACTCACTGATTTCTGTATTTAATAAAAATAAGCCACAATTGTGTTCTTTTGCTCCCTAGAAATTTGTGCCTGTGTTAATGCTTCTGAAATACACATTACATATAAACTTCATTCTCATTTGAGATAGTGATCTATTTACTGGAAAACTTTTGTTACAGGAAGTGGATGCCAATGGCAACTCACTCATACACAAACTTTGTGCATCTGGTGATGATGCACGCTACATCATGGCAGAGTTGCTCAACATGAAGGACCAACAGGGCAAGAGAGTGTTTGATGTAAACCAGAAAAATAATGAAGGCATGTAATTGCAGTTAGCATTGCCATAAATAAAATATTTAAATTTAAAGAATTTATAGCAGTAGATTGATTTGCAAGAAATTCACAGAAATCAGCGTGAACTACATTTAAACATTGGAAAACCCAGGATGGAGTAGCAAGAAATAGGGAAAGAATAGATTGCTACTCACCACATAGAGGAAAAGTGGAATCAGAGACAGGCACAATGAAAGAGAAGCATTGCCCCTGCAACACATCCTTCACCTCTGCAACCCTCCTGGCTTCCATTTCTATTAATTCACAGTTCCCACATCTTCCACCAACAGTTTCCCCTTCCTCTGACCTGTCACATCCTCGCAGTCTGTGTCCTCGTGCCAACTGCATTGTATACATCACCCACCAGCTCCAGTCCCAATGCATTACATGCCTAGCCCATCCACCTGCCACCCCTCCCTTGCTAGCAGCAAACCTGTTGCCACCCTCTGAGCTGCTAGCTGCTCACTCCTAACCTCTCTCCCTGCCTCCTGCCCTCCTCTCTTTCTATCCACTCCAACAGACACAACCCACATCCCATGCAGTCAACCAGCTGAAATGCAATCCTGGCATTGTGTGTCCACCCTGCACAAGTAGGGGTGCAAGTGTGTGTGTGTGTGTGTGTGTGTGTGTGTGTGTGTGTGTGTGTGTGTGTGCATGTGCGAGCATGCGCACACATGCGTGTGTGCATACGTCCATTGTGCATGTGCATCAATGACAAAGGATTGATTCTGAAAGCTAGTAATGTGCTTCTGCTATTCAGTGAGTGGTCTGTTTTACTCCTAAATTATGCTCATTCTACCAGACCCCTACTATTTATATGAGTGTTAATTACTTAGAAATGAAGTGTTTGACATAGGAACTGTTATAACATTTTTCTTTTCTCATCTTACTACAAATAAGTGTCAGGTGTAGGCTGCACTTGTGGTAGAAGTGAGGGAAAATGGGTACCTGGAAGCTGAACATTACCAAATTGACCTTGATACCGATGTGACCTTATCAGTGTAGTGGCAGAATTCAAAATGAGAGTTCTAGATTTAAGTTGAAAAGTTTTTACAAATGAAAGTATGAGGACAGAAATAAGAAAATCAGTTATAGATTTCATTTGAAAATTGTTATAAATGAAATCAAAGCAACAGAATCTCCCCCCCCCCCCCCAAAAAAAAGTAAATAATCATACTTTCACCAATGATATTGTCATAATATTTTTAAAAACTTTCTTAAAAATACATCATGATATTTTCTAGTACTATTTTTGTTGTATGTTTTAAAGAACACATTGTCTTAAGAAACTTAATAAACATTTTATCATTTTAGGGAAAACACCTTTGCATATAGCTGCACAAACACACAGCGATCGAACTTCCTGCACAGTTCTAGCACAGCTTTTGATGCGTAGCGGTGCTGATATTTCTGTGAAGGTAAAATTATTTTATATTTAATCTGTTCTCAAACTGAGGGCTGCAAACTCTCCATTCCACTTCAGTTTGCAATTTTCTTTTTAAAGTTAGTAGTACTGTTTATCACTGATATCCCTCATTTTATGTGTTCTTTAATAGGCTTGGTATATTATGAAGTGTGTTTTGTAAATTATTTTCCTTCCCTCCTGCTTATATTAAGTCTTTTTACCTTTATAATTTCTTTTGAGCAGTTCCCATTTGTGCCTTTGCATGCACCAATATGCACCAGAGTAATACAATATTTCATAACTGTTGTCCCATCCATCCTTCCAACATGCCTTTGCTCTGCTCAGTGCTTCTTCTATAGTAGTTTGTCCTCATTTACACACTACATTCAATTTTAGATGTTCTGTTGTGTTACTCATCATTCATCAAGATAACTAATGATGCAGCCAACCAGATGATAAATATTTTTATTTTTTTATAATGTGCTTGTCTGGTCATGGTACATCTGTTATGTCATGATATGACTATTCTGGGCTGCATATAATATGTACCTTGTGTCACAAATCGTATGCAACAGCATTACTACAAAACCAATGTCGTAGAAAATTTAATTCTGCCATCACATAACTAAAATTTAATCCTGCCATCACATAACCATGATTTGATACACTGCTAGTATCATATGCAAAATTTTTTCACAATCAAACCTACAGTTCTGCATACCTGTTAGCTATATGGAGGGTTCAAACATCAATAACATCAACAACAGAGATACATAAGGTTTCAGACCTGTTAGTTGTGAAATGCCTAGACACCTATTGATGAAATATTATTTACTTTATAAGGTAAAGAAAGCAAAGAAATGTCCTCCGTCTGCATTAATAGTTTTGTATATTCATTTTAATTCATTCAATTGTAGATTGTTGGTGAAACATTCTATTTTATGTTAATTAAATGAAACATTTCCATTACCCTGTTTCGCAACACCTAAGCTTCGGGTCATAAGACCATTTTCCAGTACATAACTGTTTCCAAAGATGGCAACCATAAACATGTCAAATTCTTAATCTATAGCTTCATGTATACCCAATGTTGTTGTTACCAATGAAGTGAAATATTCATGATAGATAATTGATATGGATTTCAAGAAATCCAACACATCATCCTCCTCGTGGATGCTAACTAGCATCATGTTACCATAAAACAGAGGCTGCACCACTACCAAGATTTCCTTTGACTACCTCTTTGCTTTTGGTTTTCAATCAGTTTCAGAGAATTTCATACATAGAGTGGACTTTTAGAATACAGAATATTATTTTGAGCTTTCAAAGCAGATGTATCGGTACCAACTGTAATGCCATTTTTTTAAATTTCTCTTTCTTAGAGTGATAGTAGTTTTGATTTCTTCTGGTGATCTAAAATTATCTTCCACCCTTTCATAGGCAACAAATGCATTTCATGTTGGAAATTATTTCACTGTAATGTGCGAGTGGGATGGTACACATGGAACACTGGTAAATGGCAGATTTTGAAAATATTAAATCAACCTTAAAAAGTAATTATACATCAGTGAAAATAGAAAATAGCTACCATTTGTGTCAATAATTTATCACAGAAAATCATTTCATCAAACAACTGAAAATTCAGGATGAAATGTAACAATATTATGAAAAAGATAGTTGCTACTCACCATGTAGCGGAGATGCTGAGTTGCAGATAGGCACAACAAAAAGACTGTCAGAAAGTGAGCTTTCAGCCAACAAAGCCTTCATTGGAAATAGACAACATACTTACACACTCACACTCCTGCAAATGCAACTCACACACATGATCACAGTCTCTGACTGCTGAAGCCAGACTGTGAACAGCATTGCGTGATGGGAGGGGCAACTGGTTGGTGGGGATGAGGAAGAGGCCGGGATGGGGAGGGGAAGGGGTAGCAGGGTAGGGGTGGGGGACAGTAAAATGCTGCTTGTGGGACCATACAGGGACAATGTGGAGGGAGGGTAGGGTAGCTACGTGCAGTCGGGAGGTTAGACAGAGGGCAGGACAGCAATGGGGTGGGGGGTAACGGAGGAGAGAAGTAAAAAGACTGATGGTATATTGGTGTGATAGAGAGTTGTGTAATGCTGGAGTGGGAACAGGGATGGGGTTAGTTGAGTAAGGACAATATTAACAAAAGCTGAAGCCAGGAGGGTTACGGGAATGTAAGGGATATATTGCAGGGAGATTTCCCACCTCCACATTTCAGAAAACCAAGTGTTGGTGGGAGGAGTCCAAATGGAACAGGCTGGAATGAAGAACATCTTGTCTCATAATGCAGCTTAGAACCCACCTGTGGGACCTAACATCTTAGAACAAAGAAAGATGTATATTTTACTGCTAGCTCAAGTTCAAAAGTTGGTACAATGCAGAAAGCTTAACATCAGCAGTTTTAGGTGGTGAGAGTTTTGTACTGTGGTTGTGTCAAATACCATTAGAGGTCAGGCCTCAACTACCTTGTTTACAACACCGCCAACTTCAACGAGCAGTTGCATGATAGATGTTACCGCATCATTTATGTTGTGTGCTGCTTATTGTTGTTTTCCTTTCTTATTTTGAAATTAGTGAAGAGACTAATCCTGGTCCTTCATGGATTTCAACTATGACCCTCACAGCACTAGAAGGGATCAGGATCCCTATGACCATGTGTCAGTTCTGCCTTTGTTAAATACAGAGCACCTCTGCAGGCTTGTTTCCCTGCCCCACTCCTCTCCCCTCTGGCTGTCGTAATTCTAGTCTGCACATGCTCAAGGCTATCTGCCAGTTTATAGTGCCCAGTCCCTGAAAAATAATGAGCAGAAATCAAAACCTGTCAATGTACTCTGATCATGCTGAAAGTCTTCCCCTAATATACAAATAGTGTTACATTTGGTTCTACTACTGTGCTAAGTCCCTTTTTGGTTCCATCTGTAGTGTTGTCAGGTATGAGATGAATGGCTATGAATGCCCGTGAAAGGTCAAAGTCAATATTGGGCCAATTTTGTAATTATCAAATTTACTCATACTCTGCATTCCGCATACTGATTTATTTTTCCCGTTCTACATAGTGTTTCATCAGTGTCTTACCTCACCTTTTGTGAAATGTGATGCTATTTTTACTGAATCCAGTCAGTATTTAAATGACCTGGTGAAAAGGGTCAGTAAAAGTCAGTTTCAATACTATTGGAATCTGTTGTTTTAATGTCATTATTTAACAACAATGGTAGAGTTTACTGCTTTGGAGCTACTGGTCATTTTCCAGTTTAAACAAACATGCTCACACATGAACCACAGATGTATCCAAACATCCACATGTAGCTATAGTGACACTAACTGTTTGAGTGGTTGCTCAGGCTGATAGGAGTGAAGTGAGGGGAAAAGGAGATATAAGCAGAGTGAGAGGAAAAGGATGTAGAGGCTGAGAAGGGGTAATAATAATAATAATAATAATAATAATAATACTTTATTCCACATTGAATGATTTATTGCATATGTATGAAAACAAGTTACAATTCTTGGTACATAGCACAATAATACATCCTTCTGAATATGTCATTGATTAACAAAATGATTAAATTACAAATAAGATGGTGCTTAACACCATTTACATATTTTTTGAAACACTTCTTCTGCATGTAAGTGTGGATTCTTCTAATGTGTAAAATGGATTTTGTAACAGGGATTTCCTTAGCTGGAATCTAAGCTTCATTGTGGGTAGGGTCATAACTTTACTAGGCAGTGCATTGCCTAACTTAAAACTTATATATTGTGGCCGCTCTTCATAGAGTGCTGTTCTGTGGCTGCTGATGTAAAATTTTTCTTTATTTCTACTATTGTACTGATAGGATCCGAACAAATATTAGGCTGCAGTCAAGTAATATGGATTTTAGAATGT
Source organism: Schistocerca serialis cubense (assembly GCF_023864345.2). NCBI lineage: Eukaryota > Metazoa > Arthropoda > Insecta > Orthoptera > Acrididae > Schistocerca > Schistocerca serialis. The sequence continues at coordinate 308,162,855 of NC_064646.1, read as the reverse complement.
AAATGTTTACTACGGTTAGTACACCAGTTTTTGGAAACAAGCCATGACATGATTCCTTGTATTTTGCTCCACATATTATTCTTATAGCCCTTTTTTGAAGTAGCAATAGCTTATTTAGGTTCGCTATGGTTGTTCCCCAAATTTATATTCTGCAGTTACGGTGAGAGGAAAATAGAGCATGGTATGCAGTCTTTAGGTCAACAGTGTCTTTGCAGAACTTACTAATCAAATTAATTGCAAATATATTTTTAGACAACTTACATGCTAGAGTGTCAACACGTGTGTCCCATTTTAGATTGCTTTGAATTGTTATACTGAGGAATTTTACATTAAACTTCGTTTTTACTAATTAATTGCCTATGTATTGTTTAATTTCATCATTAAAACTACTGTTGTTAAACTCCATGGGACATGTTTTACTACCGATTACATTTAAGTGGTTCTCATTAAAGTACTGAACCCTTTGTCACATTATTACAGTGGATCTCTAGTTTGTTAATTGATTTCTTTTTATGCACAATGTATGTATCATCCACATAAAGCACTATTTTGGAACTATGAGTGCAATATCTTAAGTAATTTACATAAATCAAGAACAGAAGAGGACCTAGTACTGAGCCCAGGGGCACTCCTTATTTTGTATTAGTGATTTTGGATGTGTGAACACCACTTTCAGTTTTAAGCAGTACAAACTGTTTTTGGTTACTCATTTAAGATTTTATTAGGTCACGAGCAATGCCTCTGATGCCAATGATCCATAAGATTATGGTGTTCACACAGTCAAAAGCTTTATGAAGGTTGAGGTATATACAAGCAACATGTTGCTTGTTCTCAATGCCACTTATTATCTCTTCAATTAATTGAGCAGCTGCTATGTTTGTTGATTTACATTTTAAGAACCATTTTGATTTTCAAACATTAGATTGTGCATCTGGAGAAAATTCATAATTCTGCAGTATATTATTTTTTAAATAATTTTGGAAAAGACAGGAAGTATTGAAATTGGTCTGTAGTTTTGAATTTTGAGTTTGTACTCTTTTTTTTTAAAGATTGGTGTTACTTGAGCCATTTTTAGTCTGTCTGGGAAGGTATCTGATCCTATTACATTGTTTACTGCTGTAGGTACAGAGACATTTTGTCGGCACACTTTTAATACATTAATACTGAGGTCATCATGCCCTGTGGAACTGGAAGATTTTAGAGAGCTAATGATGTTAACTATTTCTTTGCAAATTTGTGAGGACTAGATATATAGTACGCTCAGGTGGATTGCCTTTAAATTTATACTGCAGGATATTATGTTTGTTATTGATAGCTTCCCCTAGTGAAGAAAAATATTCATTGAATATATTAGCAATTTCAAGTTGTTGTTTTACTACCATCCCATTGTGGTCAATAATAAAGTCCATACAGGATTTTCTCTGCCTGTTCTAAAACTGTTTATCACTTCCCAGATACCAGTAGTAACACAGTGTGAAGCCTGAAGTGTGTTTGCAATGTAGTTGCTCCTGGTCTGTATTAATAAATCTTTATAGTATTCTTGATAAGTTTTGAGGGTCTCCTTTAGCTTGAGATTTTGTGTATTATTCAACATTGCACTATGGAATAATTTTAATTTTTCCCTTGCTTCAGTGGCATCATTATTTATCCAGATACTTTTGTTTATGTTTTTGGTTTGTTTGACTTTTGTGGCTACAACTGGGCATGTGGCATCAAAACAGTAGTAGAAGTCAGCAACAGAGCTATGATAGGAAATGCTATCTTTCTCAAACCATGGATTGTGTGCTAACACACAGTTCACTCTATTGATGTTATCATTATACATAATTCTTTTGCTTACATATAGTTCCTTTTTAGTGACAAAGGACATCTCATTTGCCTCCAATTGAAGCAGCACAACATGGTGATCAGAGATGGCTAGTTTTAGAACAGATGTACTGTAGGAAAGATGGGTCATGTTTGTTGTTATATTATCCAGACATATTTTGCTGTTGCCATTCTCTCTAGCTGGCTCATGGATAAGTGGCATCAGACTGAATTCATTGCGTAAGAGGTGTAGCTTTTTGGTGTTGGCATTGTTGATTAATAAGTCTATATTTATATCCCTTGTTATTATATTATTTACCTGGCCATTTAACCCAGAAAATGTACTTTCTACAAATATGAGTAAATCAGATAGATTTTAGAAAAATGAATCCATACATGTGCCAGGTTGCATATACAAGCTGACAATTGCCATATTTTCTCTACCCCATTTTAGATTTATTGCAGCAAATCCTGTGATTCCTTCTATGCAGAATGCACTTATGTCAATAAGACTGAAATTGGTTGCTTTAACAGTAAAGACTGCTATGCCACCCCAGACTTGTTTTTCCTACAAAATTTCATGGAGAGTGGTTGACTGATGCTAATTAGATCTTCAGTGTACCAGTGTTCAGTTATGACTAAAATATCAGGTTTATCAAGACGTGTAAAAATATCTATATCATTGTACTTATTTTTAAGACTACCAAAATGTAAAATGTATGACATTAAGTCTGAATTTCTCCTGCTGGACTATACGGAGTGATGTAGGGCTACCAAACTGTCCAGCAGGCTTTACAAGCTTCCCAGGCTTGCCTGCAGTGGCTGATTGTGTGGCAGATTCTGATTTGATGGGTTGTGCCATTCCATGGCAATGCACTTATTTACACCACTTTGTGGAGAATTTCATCTAATTTCCTTAGCAATTAATTTGCTGACAGTCTTTTTGCATCTTTTATTCATGTGAATACCATGAGTTGTGTGAAGGGCTCTGCCTAGACTGCTGACATTTACCAGGGACACATTGCGGACTTTATTACATATTGTTTAAGTCCATCAATTGTCTTGTACACTTTCAGGTTCACTATAGACTGTTCCATTAGATCTGGTCTCTGTGGAATATTAACAATAATTACTTTAGTGTTAATAAACTTGCTGAGTGCCACTTTCATGTTCCTGATAGTGTCACTTGTTTGATTTTCTGCTACATTATTTGTACCTACCATGATTATGACACAATCATTTGATGAAAAACACTCACTATTTTGTACAGGAAATTTTCATCTATTTCTGAAAAATTTGGACTCCTTGTTGTGCTATCTGTCAGACAGGGGGAAGCAAATTATTATTTGTGGGGACTTCAATGTAGATTCTCTGAAAGAGGATAATAGGAAAAATGACCTTGAAGTATTACTTGACACCCATTATTGATTTTCCTACTCGGGTGGTAAAGGATAGCAGCTCACTGATAGATAACTTCTTTATAGACCAAGATAAGTTTAACCAGATAAATGCTCAGCCTGTTGAGAATGGTCTTTCTGATCATGGTGCACAGCTAGTTACAATATATGACATAGCTCCATTCAGCAATACTAAACAGTCCTCCAAAGTAGTACGTTCAGTCAACGATTTAACAATTGCAAATTTCAGGGAAAGCCTACAGCAGTTAGACTGGGATGAGGTGTACCGTGAACCTGATGCCAATTTAAAATATAATTTATTTCATGACATTTTTGTAAATGCATTTGAAAACTGCTTCCGCAAGAAAATAGTTAAATATACTCGTAAGAAACCTTGTAACAAAGCATGGCTTACTAAGGGTATAAAAATATCTTGTAACCGGAAAGGGGAAATGTATCTGACAGCAAGAAAGAGTAGTGACCCAGAAACTATCAAACATTATAAAAACTACTGTGTTATATTAAGAAAAGTTATCAAAAAATCCAGAAGTATGTGTATCATGTCTGAAATCAGCAACTCTGATAATAAAATTAAAACAATTTGGAATATTATTAAAAGAGAGACAATTCAACCATGAGCACAGGAAGACAGTATTACCATCAAATTGAATGAAAACTTTACGAACAAAAAGTCAGAAGTTGAAAATATTTTTAATAATCATTTTCTAAATGTTGTGAATATAGTAGGATCCAGGTGTTCATTAGAAGATGCAAGGCTGTTAATGGAAGAGGCCATACCTATGCAATTTGACACAATTGAAATCTCACCCACTTCTCCCTCTGAAATTAGGAAAATAATAAACTTGCTTAAAAGCAAAAACTCACAGGGAATTGATGGTATTTCCAGCAAAATACTAAAAGCTTGTTCTCAACAGATAAGTAAGATTCTCAGCCACCTGTGTAATAGCTCTCTGTAACAGGGCATTTTCCCTGATAGACTGAAATATGCTATTGTTATACCTTTGCATAAAAAGGGGGATAGATCTGATGTCAACAATTACCGTCCAATCTCCCTTCTAACAGCTTTATCCAAAATTCTTGAGAAAGTAATGTATTCAAGAGTAGCTTCACATGTCTGTAAAAATGAAGTACTAACAAAATGTCGGTTTGGTTTCCAGAAAGGTTTTTCAACAGAAAATGCCATATATGCTTTCACCAATCAAATTTTGAATGATCTGAATAACCGAACACCACCCATTGGGATTTTTTGTGATCTCTCAAAGGCTTTTGATTGTGTAAATCATGAAATTCTGCTAGACAAGCTCAAGTATTGTGGCATGAGTGGGACAGTGCACATATGGTTTAATTCGTACCTAACTGGAAGAGTGCAGAAAGTTGAAGTAAGCAGTTCTCATAATATGCAAAGATCAGCACATTCCTCAAACTGGGGAACTATCAAGAATGGGGTTCCACAAGGGTCAGTCTTGGGTCCTTTGTTGTTCTTAATATATATTAATGACTTGCCATTCTATATTCATGAAGAGGCAAAGTTAGTTCTCTTTGCTGATGATACAAGTATAGTAATCACACCTGACAAACAAGAATTAACTGATGAAATTGTCAATATTGTCTTTCAGAAAATTACTAAGTGGTTCCTTGTAAACGGACTCTCACTGAATTTTGATAAGACACAGTACATACAGTTCCGTACAGTGAATGGTATGATGCCATTAATAAATATAGACCTTAATCAGAAGCATATAGGTAAGGTAGAATATTCCAAATTTTTAGGTTTGTCCATTGATGAGGGATTAAATTGGAAGAAACACATTGATGATCTGCTGAAACGTTTGAGTTCAGCTACTTATGCAATAAGGGTCACTGCAAATTTTGGTGATAAACATCTTAGTAAATTAGCTTACTATGCCTGTTTTCACTCATTGCTTTCATATGACATCATATTTTGGGGTAATTCATCACTGAGGAATAAAGTATTTATTGCACAAAAGTGTGTAATCAGAATAATAGCAGGAGTCCACCCAAGATCATCCTGCAGACATTTATTTAAGGATCTAGGGATATTCACAGTAGCTTCTCAGTATATATACTCTCTTATGAAATTTGTTATTAACAACCAAACCCAATTCAAAAGTAATAGCAGTGTGCATAACTACAATACTAGGAGAAAGGATGATCTTCACTATTCAAGATTAAATCTAACTTTGGCACAGAAAGGGGTGAATTATATTGCCACTAATGTCTTTGGTCACTTACCAAATAGTATCAAAAGTCTGACAGATAACCAATAAGTATTTAAGAAGATATTAAAAGAATTTCTGAATGACAACTCCTTCTACTCCATAGAGGAATTTTTAGATATAAATTAAGGGGAAGAAAACAAACAAAAAAATTATAAAAAAATAAAAAAAAATTAAAAAAACACAAAAAATAAAAAAGTTATTATATTAACTTAAGTATGTTGTTAAATTAACTTAATTAGGTCATGTATTGGAAAATTTGACTCGTTCCACATCATTACGAAATATCGTATTCATGATCCATGGAACTAGTATTAATCTAATCTAATCTAATCTAACATGCAGCTTCACCACAGCTGAAAGAGGTGCTCTAAATTGAATGTGAGCCAAAGCTATAAAGTTGTCTGGGATACTTGCGATGTTTCATGCTATTCCACGACCATGACTGTGTCCATATATTAGAATCCGTCCCTTCTTGTTTTCACATATTTCACTGTTGTTGTCTTTGACAGTTTGTTTATGTTCACTTAGGTTAGCATATAAGATTAGCGTTTTTTTTTTTTTTTTTTTTTTTTTTTTTGCACATATTTAAATGCTACATCTTCCACTATGTATCACGAATCTGACAACTTTTTTGGTAATACCAGTTGGAGAGCTGTCTTTTGTTTTTTTATTTAGGCCTGCAATTGTTGAGTAGGCACTACTGATCAGTTTTGCTCAAATTTTTATTTAGTACAGAAGCCTCAGCCTTTATACACAGAATTTCACTTATATGTGTGGAGCTTGAGCAATTGAGGAGGTAATAGAAGGAATGATACAGGGGGAGTTAGATGGCTTTCAGTGGCAGTAGCAAAGTGAGAATATTGACCAGATAGTCTTTGAGTTTCTTTAGAAAGTTAGTATCACGTAAATTATCATGCCAGTTTTTAGGCAGACTTATTAGTATCTTGAAACCCAAGTACTAAGTTCCTTTTTCAAGGATTGTCTGTCAGTTAGATATGCTTCACATCTCATTCTCCCTCCTTGTGTTGTGGATGTGCACACTGTCATTTGTAATCCATTCTCAATTGTCTTTTATGATGTGTATTATTGTTTTGCGTATGTCAAAGAAGCAAAAGTTAAGATGTCTAGCTTTTTAAAGCATTTCTGCATGTTTTAGAAGTCCTTTTTCCTAAAATGACTCCGACTGCCTTTCTTTAATTACCTTTTTTGTTTCTGTCATGCTTGAGCACCCCTACACTGTCACTCCACACTGCAGGTACACTTCAAAGACTCCATGATATACTGTGCACAGAAGCTATGTTGTTTCCATTTCAACTCATTATCCACAGTATCGTCTGAGATTTATTGTCTTGTACTTCTTGGAGCTTTGTTTCATCCACCTCTAAATCCATATGTTCAGGCATCTCTACATTTATGAACAATGCATGCATAGTCTTTTTTCCAGTTTATAACCAGTATATTTTCCAAGAGCCATTGGGCTGCAATGTTTGCAGAAATATGTGCTCTTCTTTCAAGCTGCTGTGCATTGTTTCTCTGTTCAGTATTTTATGTCACATGCATAGAACACAGGGTGTATGAAGAGGAATCAACTGATTTAAAAATCATTTGAGATATTTGCATGAACAACATATTGTTGGAAAGAGCAAACTCCTGAGTTTTACATGGTTCCTGCTAGGTGGCAGCAGTGTTCATCCACTTCAGTTGTAGTAAAAATGGGGTTGGGTCAACAGAAAGCGTTTTGTGTTCTGCATTTTGTGCAGTGTAGGTCAGTACTAACTGTTCAGCATGACTTTCATACTAGGTATGGTGTGGATCCTCCTGCAGAGCAGAGTATTAGATGATTGCATGAATAATTCTGTGAAACAGGTTGTTTGTGTAAAGGCAAATCCCCAGACCGTCCCCGAGTGTCTGACAAAGACGTTGATCACATGTGTCATAGTTTCACAAGGAGTCCACAGGAATCCATTCGCCGTGCATCTCAACAGCATAATGTACTCCTGATGTCCATGTGGCATGTGTTGTGTCAATGTTTACACATGAAACCATATAAAATTCAGCTACTGCAAGCGCTTCATGAAGGTGACAAACAACAGTGTGTGGAGTTCTGTAATTTCGTTCTTGGCAAGATGAAGGATGACACTTTGCTTCCACACTTAGTGTTTAGTGGTGAGGCAACATTCCATTTAAATGGAAAGGTGAACCATCATAATGTGAGAATATGGGGTACGGAAAAACCACATGAAGTTGAACAATATGAGATGGACTCTCCAAAATTTAATGTGTTTTGTGCAGTGTCACAGCAAAAGGTGTGTGGTCCATTTTCCTTTGCTGAGAACACTGTTACCAGAAGGACATATCTTCATATACTTGAGAACTTCCTCTTCCTACAGTTGGAGACTGATTCAAATGACTTCGTTTACCAACAGGATAGGCCCCTGCCACACTGGCATCTGGAAGTGTGGAAATTTTTAAACCAAAGAATTACTGATCAATGTATTGGTCGGACTGGACCAAATGATTCAGTCATACATTACTGCCCTCCAAGGTCACCAGATCTGACTGTATGTGATTATTTCTTGTGTGGGTTTATAAAAGACTGTTTATGTGCCTCCGTTACTGACAACAATGAATGAACCGAGACATGCATACAGCAGCTGTGGAAGCTGCAACTCAAGACATGCTTGCTGCAGTGTGGGAACAATTTGAATGCAACATTGACATATGCCATGCACTCAAGTGGGGCGTATTGAACACCTATAAAAAGGTATGAAAAAACCTTTGAGAGTTTCTCGTTCATCAAAAAACAAAATTCATTGTAGATATTTATTAGTTTCAGAAACAATATTATGAAAAGAAACGTTGCTACTCACGATATAGTGGAGATGCTGAGTTGCAGATAGGCACAACAAAAAGACTGTCGCAGATATAGCTATTGACCAGTAAGACGTTCATCAACAATAGGTGACTCACACTCACACACACACACACACACACACACACACACACACACGCACGACTTGTGTGCGTGAGATGCATTTGCTTGAGTGTGTGTGTGTGTATATGTCTGTCATGTATTGTTGACAAAGGCCTTACTGGCCGAAAGTTTTATTTGTGAGAGTCTTTGTGTTGTGCCTATCTGCGACTCGGCATCTCCCCTATATGGTGAGTAGCAACTTTCAAAAAAATGGTTCAAATGGTTCTGAGCACTATGGGACTTAACTGCTGTGGTCATCAGTCCCCTAGAACTTAGAACTACTTCAAACTAACTAACCTAAGGACATCACACACATCCATGCCCGAGGCAGGATTCGAACCTGCCACTGTAGCGGTCATGCTGTTCCAGACTGCAGCGCCTAGAACCGCATGGCCAGCAACTTTCCATTTCATAATATTGTTAGTTTCAGAAATATAGACAAGCCAAATCAGATGATTCTGTTTGATACATCCTGTATCTTCTTCTCTGTCTCATCAATATCTGTATCATTTACAAACAAATTAAACAGCTATGGCTTGATTACGAAACCCTGTGGCACTCTATATTTGATGCTCCTGGTTTCTTACTGGTATGAGTTTCTTATTGATACATGCTGTTGCCTGTTTCATAGGTACAATTGTACCCACTCTCTTTGCTTGACCATAAATGCCATATATTTCAGTTTTTGTATCAGTGTTTCATGGACAAATGTGTCAAATGCTTTGGAGAGTTCCAGAAATATCGCAGAAACAACTTTTTTCCTCATGTCATTATTGTAAAATATACTCTGTCACACTGACAGTTGCTGATTCTGGAATCATGTTGTGTTTGTCCAGAAAAATAAATAAATAAGAAATTCCACAATTTCTGGAAAACCCGATATCAGTGAAATTGATAAGGTACTACTACAGTCATCCATAATGCCTTTTCTTGTATATTAACACTGCAGAGAGCCGGCGGGAAAACTGATTAGTGTCTCAGTTGTAGGAAAGGAGACTGTGGACAACTGATTGAAAGTGTTTGTAATGGAGGCAAATGATCTTTTTTTGAGATCATTATAACCAGTTACAATGTGGAAAGTAGTTGTGGGACCAGTGGAATTAAGTTTCGGAACACTAGGAGCATGTGTTGCCTGTGAAAGGAAGGGGAGAGATTCAGGTGACAGATTTTGGGATGGACCTAATGTTTTGGGGAGCTTCTAGATGTCATGTGAACGTCTAGGTTGATTCTGCAGAGGTAAGTTTTGTAGGCAATGGTGTCAGAAATTTGGTAAGACACTCAGCCACAGAGTCACTATGATTCTTGACCATAGTGGTGGAATTGTTACTTATAGTAAGAGTGATAATGCTGGAACAGGTTTTAACGTCATGAATAGCTTTTAATTTAACAATTGTGATGATGAGCTTATTGAGATTGTATGAGGACAATCCAAAGTGCAAACAACCATTTATTTTCTATAATAGTTACATAATTTTAAGGGTTGAAGAATATTTTTGTACATAATTGCCATTTCGGTTGATGCATTGTTGTAGATGCTGTGTCAGTTTTATAACATCCATACCAGCTCACCAGCATATTCTTCAGAAAGCGTTGCACCTCACCTTTCACCTCATAGTTGGATCAGAGCTGCTGTCCAGACAAATGGTCCTTCAACTTAGGAAACAAGTAGTAGTCACTCAGTGCTAAGTCCAAACGGTATAGTGGATGGGTATTTGGCCAAAGTTTTGCAGGAGATTGATGGTTTGATGGGTGACATATGGATGGGTGTTGTCATGGAGAATACTTTTTTCCTTGCTTAATATTCCTCTCCTCCTGTTCTGAAGTGATATTTTGATTTTTTTCAGTGTTCCAGAGTACCTGTCAGTGTTTACTGTTGTCCCAACAGGCAGAAAGTTGATCAATAGTACCCCCTTCCAGTCTCAAAACTCAGCTGCCATAACTTTACCGCCAGACTTTGTTTGTTTGAATTTTTGGAGCTTGGGCAAAGAGGGTTACCACCATCTGTGTGACTGTTGTTTTGTCTCATATGTTACGTGGAATTCCCAGGTTTTGCCCCCCATCATGATCAAGTCCAAGAAATTGTCCTTTTCATCTACATACCGGCAAAGAAATTTTCAAGAATAATCAACTCATTACCATTTGTGTCTTCTGTCAATAAACATGGTACCCATCTTGCACAAACCTTCTGATATTCCAAGTTTTCCATTAAAGTCCTGTGGATGGTGCTTCAGAAAATCATGGGAACCAAACTCCAAAGAGCATCCAGAGTGATCCTCCAATCTTTATGTGTGATTTCCTCAACTTTCATGACTATCTCACTGGAAATTGTTTTCTTCATTGTGACTTTCAGTACTACTGGCTGTAAATTCTCTTCAGTACTTGAAACTTAAACTCCTTCTTCCCCTCCCCCCCCCCTCCCCTCTCCTTTTTCCAGTGTTTTGTGATTGTCATCTCTTTGTCTTCATTTTAGTTCTGTTATCTATTTACCTATCCATCATACCTCCCATTACCTCCACACTCCTTCCTTCCACTGTAAATCTTACTCCTTCTAGATTCCACACAACTTTTCTCTCCCTCCACTTGTGTCTATCTGAGCAAACCATCAGTATCACCACAGGTGGTTGTAAAATATCAAATCAAAAACACCTTCCGCCATCTATAGTTCCAATTTTATTTTATTTTTGCTACCTGTTTCAGCATTACACTACATTACATTTAGGTCCCCTGCCCAATGTTTAGGAAGAATCCTACTTCTTGTACAATCAAAATAGATGCCAAAACACAGTCACTAGTACCTGTAGATTTCTTTTTAACAATGTGATTCCTTTGTTCCTCAGTTCCAGGCAAGTCTATGGAAACCCGTGACTATATGCTGGCCCCTGTTTTGACTGTACAAGAGGTAATTCTTCTTACACATTGGTCAAGGGGGCTGAAGATGGCGTGATGTAACACTGAAACTTGTAGCAAAAATAAAACAAATTGGAAATACAGACAGCTGAAGGTGTTTTTGATTTGACATTTTATATTGAACAGCTGAGGTCCTGCAACCAACGTGTATAAAGATGAACTTACAGAGACAGGTGCTTATGTTTTGGTGTCTGTATATTTTTGCATGTGAGAGTGCATACTTAAACTATATGCAGAGTTGTTGCTCAAAAACAGGTGGAATGTCTGTGTTGTTAAGATGCATACACATTTGCAGGATGAGCAGTTCATAAGCATATTGGTCAGAAAAGTATATGTGGCTCACAATGACTTGTTAGCTGATCAATTTGAGGATATGCTGTTGGTTTTACCTGGTAAGCACAAAGTAGTCACTCAAGCTTCAGGGGGGACAGGAATGTTGCATATTCAGAAGCATATATGTGCTCACAAGCAATGTGGCTCACAGAATGTGTGTATGTCTGTTTTTTCCTGAAACAGCTCATGATTGAGTTACTTGCAAGTGTACACACACCTTTACTTGTCTACTTATGATTCATTCATGAGCTTAAGGGCTGTGGTTGCCTTTTATAATGTTTGTTTACTGCAAATATTTCCTATATTTAAGCTACAATATTCATTTGTGGAATAAACTGCATGTTCCTTGCTACTAAGTATATTTTTATTTTACATGAATTTTAAATATTTGCTGTATGTATTGAATTATCTTTACAGTTTCAAATAGGCCTTTTATCGCTGGTATAAAACAATAAAATGCAGATGATAGGTAAGGAGCAGGTAAATGGTAAGGTGCTAGGAATAATTTTGACCACGGTATTAGCACAAGGATTTATTTTCTTAGCCTTCAACACAAGATAACAAACGTACAACATCTTGAAAAACATATTTACACTTTGGATTATAAAATAACATGTACTTCATTCCAGCTAAACAATATCTGTAATAGTAATAAACAATAAAAAAGCTTTTATTATCTGTTTAATTGAACAACTTTTAATCAACAAAATTAATGAGCTACTTCCTGTTCACTGCTGTTTACATAATCAGTCCACTGGAGCCTTGGAATAGTAATAATAATGAACAGAAAGAAAGAAAGAAACACCATTAAAAATTAGTACTTAAAATGTGAAAATGACATTACCAATAAGTGATAAAATCTTGCTACCAAAACACATATGGTGCCAATTATATACCATGAAACATTTATATGCAAAAGAGTTATGATTAAGTGCTGGAGACACTATGTTCTGCATCGGCACTCCCAAAATTATCATCTAGTTTAAGGCAAACAAAATGACTGTAAAAGGTTGCAAATGAGGTTATAAATTAAAAATACGGGAAAGCTATTCCTATGAGGTTTTGTGATTGCAGCTGGATCATGTTGACTTCTTGCCACAATATTTTGGCTGAAGACTCTTCAGCCATCTTATGGTATCTGCCACTGGATACTGCTAGTTCACAGTTTCGGCTTTATAGCAAAAACTGGCGCTGAGATGCATGTGCATTGGTGGCCATCACAGGCGCATCCTCTCTCTGTCAAAGTCCTAGCCGTCTGCAAATACTATTCCATCTGTGGCATAAAGGTGAAACTAAATGTCCGCACTCTGCTGGAATGCATGCTCGCAGTGCTAAAAACAAACATCATATGTTGCCAGACATGTCATTATGAATAAAATGTTTTCTGTCAGAAGAAATTAAAGAGATCAACAAGTTCCAAGCCTTGTCCAGTTGAAAGCCACTGTCATAATTTATAAGATCTTTTGATAGATGTATTTCCATACATTTTTTAATTACTGAATCCCAAAAGGACCTCGCCAGTGTCAAGATTTTTGTGGCGGAATGGTCCATAGTGTTCTGCGGTAATTCATTGCTCACACCCAAAGCTTCAGATGCCAAGACACTCAGATTTGTACCAAACTTTGCATGTTGATAGAGTATCAACCAAAAATCTGATCGGGTTTGTACTATGTGCTGTGATTCAGCAGAATGTGTGTAAAAGTGAAGTAAAAGTTACACCAGAACTACCAGAGGAAAGCAAAAGCACAACTGTGAACCACTAACACACATATCTGTGTTGGTAGAGCATTAGGTCATCAGATGAAGGGTCATAGGTTCAAATCGCAAATATTGTAATTTTTTTACTGTATTATGCTTGAAAGTGTTATATGGGGCAACATATTTATAAAATGTAAAAGGGCTGTTTGGAGTTTACACCAGTGCCCTCTTGGCAGTGTGCTTTCGCTTCATTTCTTTTAAAGTTATAAATCTATAGAGTACATTTGTAATTTCACAGAATAAACATATGGACTCGGATAATAGAATAAAGAAACAATTGCATCACATACTGTGGAAGTATTATTGGTAATAATAATAATCATATCAATAATAATAATAATAACAATAACAATAACAATAACAATAATAATAACTGACTGCAGACGGCAGTGCTGCATACATTAGATGTGCATATTGTGGCTAGATTCTCGTGTTTGTGTACACATAGTGCTGCTGTGTGATATGAATCCATGGAACGTTATTGACATTCGTGTCAAACAATAGCATATAACACTTTCACGCATAATACAGTAAAAGCAAATTAAAGGAAATATGTCAAAGGGTTTGAACCTGGGACCCTTCATGTGACAACTTAATGCTCTACCTATTTTTTTATTTATTTATTTTTTTCTCCTGTCCTTCAGGTTCTGTGCCAGCAATATGCTTTTGCTTTGCTCTGGTAGTTCTGGTGTAGCTTTTAATTAATGTTATACCTGTTCTGCTGGATGACAGCACATAGCACAAACCAGATTGTAGTTTGGGTGGATACTCTATCGACAAGCAACAATTGGTACAAATCTGATTGTCTGATATCTGAAGGTTCGGGTGTCAGCTACAGTTGACTTACTGGGCTGCAAAAGGCGAGTGTGGCACTGATTTTCAATGTATATTTCATGTACTGTGTGTATCATCTGACCTACATAAGCTTTGCCACACTGGCTAGGAATTTTGTAAATCATGGCTTTCTGTAGACCCAGATTGTCCTTTGACAAGCTGACTAGAGCAGTGATCATCACCAGTGGCCAGCAGATTACTTTAACTTGATGTTTCCTTAGGACCCAGCCAACTTCAGATGAAAGGTTGTCGATGTATGGAAGGAACACCCTGGACTTGAACAGCTTCTTATCCTCTTGATGTTGTGGATGGTTATATTCTTTCCTCCTTAGTGCTGTACTGATCTGATGTGGAGAGTAACCATTAACTTTCGCCACTCACAGTAGATGTTTCATCAGAAACAATTTGTGCCCGGTGCACCAACGTTCTAAGGATGCCGATAGTTTGTGAAGGGTGATGGCAACTTGACCCTTGCAGATAGAGGTCCATATATGTGGGCTTAATGGTAGACGGAATGCCCTACTTCAAGAATCACATTAGATACAGGACAATCATTAACATTCAGCCCAGAGAAAGATAAGGAAAATGCCATCATTCAAAACAAATAAAATTGATAAACATAAACATGGAATATTAACCATTACGAGAGACAATAAGTGAATGTTCAGTGCACATAAAGCTCTCACGATATAATCTTTTGCTCAGTGATTATCATGGAGTAAATATACTGATACTGTGTGCCCATAATTACTCCACTTAGGCTAACTTCCTTCTTAAGGTGCTTCTCAAAGTTCACCGTCAGGGCTGGACTACAGGAACCACCACCAGAAGTAAAAGGCGCTCAGTATAAATTACTTTCCCACTTAGCTATGGTGTGGAATCATATGGCAGCATAGTGCCTCCAGTCCATCACCAGCATAATGTCTGGACTAATTCTGACACACGACTGACCCATGAGTGCGACTGACCCATTTAAGTTGGCAAAGCATCGATTGCCACCAGCAGGTGTGGAAGGTAAATATGCTCCTGGAAATTAGGCAAGGACAGAGTAAGAAACTAGCAATCCCATTCCTTGCACTGCGCAGTAAACTACTTTTCTTTGATTTGTAATGTATTGCACAATTTTGCATACTGAAAACATACTTCTTAGACATTTGGATATGTTTTACAGGATGGATGTGCTGGGAACACCGTTTTCCACTTAGTTGCACGAGAATCATGTGATCCCAACTTACTTGTGATGCTGCTTGCAAAAACCAGCTATGGCAGTAACATCATAAATGAGAAAAATTTCAATGAAGACACCCCTCTACACATGGTTGCAGCAAATCATTCCATTTCTCCAACACGTCAGCGGCTTGCTGTTCAGCATCTGATTGAATCTGGAGCTGACCCAAAAATTAAAAACAAGAGCCAAAAGGCACCTCTTAGTCTTGTACCAACTGAAAGGAAGCAGGTATTGTCTAATATAATAACCACCATATATGTAACATCTAACAACCCTACCACAACAAAGGTGAAAATTTAATAATGATTGTGGTGTTGGTCATGCTGCTAAATACTGCATTTTTGGGCAACAACAAAGTTATTATGAGGCAGGTGTCATTACAGCACAGTTAATAAAGTCATTTCATCATGTAATAATGAATAAACTAGGCACTCATCTTTTCGTGTTTCCCACGCTGGTCTCGTTGTAAAATCATGGCTCAATCGTCGAAAATCTAGGTGGTGATGATTCCAAGCTCGGATGCAAAGAGGCCTAGGTTTTATTCTGCTATATTCAAAAGTTTTATAGATGTGTTTCACAAACCATTCTTGAAGATTACACTTTTGCGGGACAATGGTGATGTAAAAAAGTAATCAGCACTCCGAATTTAAGTTACACTTCTTTTTTATTGCTTTTGTTGCAATATCACGTAACATACAAACCATCACTTCACAATACAAAACATACTTGAAAACATCTTCCTCACTGTTAAAGTTCACATATTATAAGCTGACTACAATACGTGTCTTTCCAACATGACGTCCAAGACTCGACCTTCTCAAGGTCCGACTCTCTAACTCTCTAATAACTGCTTACGTGCTCAAAAATCAGAGTTACAAGTACATCAAAGATCATAGTGACAAAAGAAAGAATACACATAAGAATAATATCATTGCAATATAAACATATTGATGTATCAAAGTACCTCTACATTAATGAAATCAAATCTGAATGTTGCCTCAGAAATATGTCAATTACTTTACAGAAACACAGTAGAATACTGCTGGTATCGAGAGGTTGAGTTGAGGTGCTGTAATGGTTATATAATTCAAGTACCATTACAAACACCAGAGTACTACTAAATAAATTTTCACTTTATGGAAGGACTTCTCTGGCTAAAGTGCTGTTTCTTCTTCTTCTTGTTATTCTTCCTAAATTTCACATAAAAATCTAAATACACTTGCCTACAAAACTTAATGATAAGTTAGTTAAAGTAATATAACATGTTAACAACTCAGTAGAAATGGTGAAACCACTCACTCACCAAAGATTTGTACCAAAAGACTGGAAAGTTGCACAGGTCACATCAGTATTGAAGAAAGGAAATAGGAGTACTTACAGACCCATATCTCTAATTAGATTTGCAATAGTATTTTGGAACATATACTGTGGTCAAATATTATTAATTACCTCAAAGGTAATGAGCGTTGACACACAGTTAGCACGGATTCAGAAAATATAGTTCTTGTGCAACACAACTAGTTCTTTATTCGCACAAAGAAGTGAGTGCTGTCAGCAGAGGATCTCAAGTTGTTTCCATATGTTTAGATTTCCAGAAGGCTTTTGACACCATTTCTCTCAAGAGACTTCTAATCAAATTGCATGCCTATGTGGTGTCGCTTCAGTTGTGCAATTGGATTCATGATTTCCTGTAAGAATGGTCACTCTACATAGTAGCTGATGAAAAATCATCAAGTAAAACAGAACTGATACCTGGACATGATATTTATATGGTGAAAAAAGTGGCAATTATCTCTGAATGAGGAAACGTGTAGCTGCTCCAGCAGGTGCATAACATTTCTTTTGTGAATGCACGCAAGTCTTTGTATGGGGAGTTACCACTTTGTTTGGGCTCAACCATTCCTTTCTTTTCCTAATATTAGTGCACAAATACAATTTCTCATGAGCAGTAATGATACAGAATAGAAATGGTAGGTGTTGTCCACTAGCCAATTTATGGCAAACAAGCAAAGATACATATATCGCCCCTTGCTGATTTAGTGATTTTGGCATACCTGTGCACCTGATTTTTGAAGCTTTCCTATTGCCTGCAAATATCACACGACGGTGGTATGATCACAGTTCATCACATTTGCCAGTTTTTGAGTACACTGACATGGATCATTGTGGATTAATGCAATTAAATGATTTTCATCAAACACTGAGGTGTTTTTGAACATGGAGAGTCACTAATGTCAAAATTCCCTCCTTAAAATGAGAAAACAATTTTGTTGCCATGCTCTTCCCAGTGATATTGCCCCATACATGGTGCAAGTGTTTCTGGCTGCCTCCACTGCTGTCAACCCTCTACTGCAATCAAACAGAAGAATATCTTTGAAGTATTTCTCCACTTGGCACTCCATTTTCTAGTGGCCACACCTCCACTCACTATGTCCAAATGACAAAATGACAATATGTGAACTCAAACAGCAAAAGTGAATTACAAATAGAAAATGACAATTGATAAATAAGCCCATAGCCACTGGAATACCGATGTGGAAAACAAAATTGCTATGAACTTATGTATCAACCTAATATACATTACAAGCTACGTATAACACATGATACTTTTCAGTTGCTTTGATATGCTTAGAACCTCAATGGTAACAATCTTGTCAGATGCTTATCTGAATGAGCATATAACTAGACTGATTGTACCTGCTATCAAGAACAACTCTGACATGATTCACAACTCCGTTGGTGGAACCGAACCACAGGAGTAAGGGTCGCGAGAAAGGCGGAGATCTTCAGCAAAGAAAACACAGACCAACCAACTTTCTGGGAAGTGACTGAAAGAAACAGCATTTCCCTCATGTACATGCTTACGTAGCCATATTCCTCATACCTGTATTCTCAGTTGTAGTGCTAAATTAAATACTGATGATGGTGAGTGCAAAATCCAACCACTGTTATGTAAATCATAACACTGTCAG
This sequence comes from Schistocerca serialis cubense, assembly GCF_023864345.2. NCBI lineage: Eukaryota > Metazoa > Arthropoda > Insecta > Orthoptera > Acrididae > Schistocerca > Schistocerca serialis. Next base: position 308,144,385 of record NC_064646.1, on the reverse strand, counting down.
AGCTATGATAGTTTGTTACTAGTATACATCTTAACTTTAACTGCATGACACATGTTCTTCTCAATTTTTTCGACAAATGTTCTTAAAGTGCTATATTCATCCGAACTGCAATTTCTTGCATGTTATGTTGATCTGCTTTACTAAGTACTGATGCAAACAAATTATTGTTATATTAAAATATTTTATATATTTTATTGTTATTTTAATTAAAAATAAAGGCATCTGTGTAATGTTTCAAGATATTGGTGGTAGGGTGATAACAGAGAGAGAGACAGTAATACATTATGACTCTCCTCTTCCTCCCCCTCTCCCCCCTCTTTTAACTAGTTGTAATATTGCATGGGTGATCACAGTCAGATGTCACAAAATTGAACAATTCATTAATCCCTGCCACCCTCCTTCCCACCCTCACTGGATGAAAACCAGGTGGTTATAATTAAAGTGATGGTGTTCTGAATGATGCAGTGCAGGCTGCGTACATCATAGGATTCTGAAACATGGTAGATGTGTTCACAAATCACTGTGTTCATGGAGTATGCTGAGAAAATAATAGTTCCACTTTCTGCCACCAGGTGAAAATATAGTGCTGTAAGTAGTCAGAATGTGAAATATTTCCTGTTTTGATGTCAGTATGCTGTTTGTCGCTTGGCGGTGTGTGTTGATTTCTTTTGTGATGTGAATGTTGGTATAAAGGGTTAAAAAGGTTGAAGTTTTCTGTGTGAAACACCATGGCTATTGAGAAGAAAGATCATGCACTGGTAAAGTTGTTTTATCAGAACAACCACAATCAGAACAACTGCATTGTGGGAATATCATTGACAGAAACAGCTGCAAAGGAGGCCCCATGTCAATAAATGGGCTAAAGAATATGATCAAGAAATTTGAAGAAACGGGTGAATTAGGTGTGCAGCAGGGGAAGGGAGTTGGCCCATTCCCATGGCAGTTGTTGATGAGGTTGCTTTAGCTATAGCTGACTGCAGGCAGCGCTCTGTCTGTGTCGTGGAAATTGTCTCTCCTTGTAAACAGTTCAAAAGATTTTGTAATGATTTTTACACTTGTATTCCTACAACATTCAGAATGTGAACCAAATGAAGCTCCAAGATAGGCATATTCTTTGGATGGACAAGGCACTTTTTACTCTGCACTGTGCTTTGAATGCACAGAACTGTTACGTGTGGGGTTCTGCTCCACCACATGTTGTGCAGAAACATCAACTGCTTATAGCTTGTGTAACTTTTTGGTATGGTTTCTCAAGCACCTTCATTCTCAGTCTTTTTTCCCCTCTGAGGAGAAGAGATGGCACCTTGTAGACCTGTTAGGTGTACAGTGACATCTGCACATCATAAGGGCCTCATTGTGGAACAGATTATTCCATCTTTTCAAGAACACTACTGTGTCCACACCACTATTTTCATGCAAGATGGTGTGTCAGCACATGTCACTTGCCAGGTGAAATATTTGCTTTGAGAAATCTTTGGTAATGACTCCAACACATCTAGACAATTTCGAGGTGTGTGGTCTTCCACATCCTCTGACCCAAATCCATGTGACTTCTGGTTGTGGAGGTATCTCAAAGATCATGTCAATCAGGGTTGTATTCAGATTGTTACTGATCTGAAGGATGGCATACGGCCGCGCAGGATTAGCCGACGGTCTATAAGGCGCTGCAGTCGTGGACTGTGCGGCTGGTCCCGGGAGAGGTTCGAGTCCTCCCTCGGGCACGGGTGTGTGTGTTTGTGCTTAGGATAATTTAGGTTAAGTAGTGTGTAAGCTTAGGGACTGATGACCTTAGCAGTTAAGTCCCATAAGATTTCACACACATTTGAACATTTTTTTTTTTTTTTTTTTTTTTTTTATGGCATATTGCTCTAATTACACAGGCTGTGTTGTGAGCATTGACCATGCTATGTTTATGTTGCTGATCAGGAGACTGTATTGAATACGTGTCATAACTTGTGACCATATCCTAATAAATGCACCCATGGCACATTCTGACTGCTTACAGTGCGATATTTTCACCTGTTGGCAGAAAGTGGAACTATTATTTCTTTCACTAAATTCCATGAGTGCACTGATTGATGAACATGCCCATTTCAACATCCTACGATGTATGCAGCACTCTGGACACTGTCAGCTTAATTATAACTATCCAGTATGTGCAGGCACCTGTGGAAATGGATATCGTGTAGGTAGAGTGTGCCACATCCGGTGAATATGGGGTTTGTTCCAGTAATTGACACTTCCACAAGGCCTGAGTAGTATTCATGAGTTATTATTGCACCCTTTGAAAGGCAACTAATAAGAAGATTTTAAATCTCAGAAAAGACTGCATATAATCCTACATGCAGATGAAATTGATGTCATCTCTCTTGGTGCTTATACCTATGTTTTGTAAAATAACACAAACTGACTTTTCTATACAGCTAAATTGTTTCCTTTTGTGTTTAGACCATGTGTGTATTGTATTAATTTTTTGTGCTATCATTTGCAGGACATTAAGAATGTGTTATATCATAGGAGACAAGTTATATCCCAGTAGTGGAATATGGAAAGTACAGCAAGGACAATTTCTTTACACAGTAATGTGGGAAGAAGACTAGTGTATTATGAAAAAGCTTCCTTAGACCATTATAGTGTGAGAATAATTTCATTTACTGCCACTGAGTGCTTTTCTCTGGATTTATGCTTGTTGGTTATTGCACACTATTTCTGTGGAACGCTACATGTATATTTTTTAAATGTTAAAACTGTTACACAGTTGATTCACTTGAGCTTGTGTGTGTGTGTGTGTGTGTGTGTGTGTGTGTGTGTGTGTGTGTGTGTGTGTGTGTGTTTGTGTTTGTTGGATATGTTTTTTTTTATATGTACGAGCAAGAGAGGGAGTGAAAAATCTTCATTCTTGTATTTGTAGTAGTATCAAAAATGTTTTATTACTTTAAGTAGAAATTGTAGGTGAAGCATTTTCACATATAGTTATTTTATACTGAAAATACATAATGTTCTGTGATGCTTCAGATTAACAATCATTCTTGTTTTATATTCTGATGTAAGTGTGCATATCAAAACTGAACTGAGAACCTTGTAACTTAAAACATTATTTGAATAAAGTGAAAAAATTTGTAAATAGTAAAATATCTTTGTCTGCAAGCAGCATGCTACAAGGGTATTTGAATTCTGAACTGACTTAAATGAGTAATAGGGATCCTTGGCATAGAAAGCAACTTGAAGAGTTGAAAACAAGTAAGTCATTTGGTCTGAATTAAATCCCAGTTCAGTTTCCCCTTACTTACCTTGCATTTATTGTGAATCTCTTGCACAGTGCAAAGTACCAAGTGACTGGAAAAAAGCAAAGGGGACCCCTGTATATAAGAATAGTAAAATAACAGACCTGCAAAATTACAGTCCAATATCCTTAACATCCATTTGCAGCAGAATTCTTGGATATATTCTCAATTAGAATATAATAAATTTCCTTGAGACAGAAAAGCTTCTGTCCACAAATCAGCACGGATTTAAAAAAAAAAAAAAACATCATTCGTGTAAAACCCAGCTTGCTCTGCTCTCACATGATATCATAAAAACCATGGATGGAAGGCAGTAGGTAGATTCCCTATACCTAGATTTTTGGAAAGTGTCTGACATGGTACCCCACTGAAGATTGTTAATGAAGCTACAAGCAATTTGGATAGGTTCCCAGATATGTGAGTGGCTGAAATACTTCTTAAGTAATAGAACCCAGTACATTGTTGTTGATGGTGAGTATTCTTCTGGGACAAGGGTATTGTCAGAAGTGCCCAAGGAAAGTGTGATGGGACTGCTCTTATTCTCTACTAGCTGAGAAACCCAGCATTGCCTGTGTATTTATCGTTATTGCACCAAAGACTTCATATATGTGAAATATATTTTTTACTTACAAAGGTTCTTCATATGTAAGTTCAAAGTTGTATGATTGGGGATATGAAGAAGAGATTGCTGGCTTCTCAAAAACAGGAGAGCTGCCCATGTGAAAAGCAACTTACAGTAAGTTTCACAACAAGCAGCGTCCGATCTTATGCTTTTGTTCACAGACGTGGCATAACATAAGCGCATCAGGAACTGTAAATGTGGAAAGCAAAATGCTAAAATGTTACTTATAAGTGGGATTCTGGGTATAAAATCTCACTTCCCATCAAAATTTCTACTTCTATGGTGTTTACATTAGAGAGAAGTAAGGGAGAGAAGTAACTATAAGCCTCTGTGAGTGAAAGATTCTGAGGAGTGACATAATTCGTGATACCCTTGATCAGAGTTACATTGTGCCTCACTTTTTTGGAAGAAGGTTTTAAGGGTGAGTTAAAACCTGATGTTCTCAAGCCACAGCAAGTCTCACTCCAAGATCTGATTCTTGAGACTGCATAGTCCTCAGTTTTTCAGCTGTTCTTATGTGTTCAAAAAGACTTGGCTGTTTCCTATGCATGTTTGTTCTTAAACAAAAGAAAATTGAAATGAAATGAATAGGTACCCAGATCACAAAGCAAACTTAATAAATTCATTTTTCCTAGCAAAGAGTATAAAAAAACTATTGAAAGAAGCAAAGAAATGTTGTCAAGTTTTTAACACGCAAAATGAAGTCAGTAAATCCATATATCATAGCCAATTAAACGCCCAAACTACTAAGCTGAGGAGATGCTTTTAGCTAGAACTTTCACCCGCTGACTACAATTGTGTACATTAATTCTGCAACAGAAATATTTCTTCTCAATGGAAACCTCATGTACAAATCTGTGGATGTTCAATCTTTATCTCATTCGCAAGTGCCCCCCGCTTGTTGGGCATCACTGTAAAAATATTGACAAGTGAATGCATTGGTGTGCAGCAGCTTGCAATTGCCAGATATCATAATAGTTGTTGGTCAGTTATACTCCACAGTATAATCAAATATTGTCGCAGAAGAAGCAGGGTAGTACAGTCACCGTGGTGTAGTGGTTATGATACTAGACTGTTGCATGGAGGGTTGTGAGTTCAGAACTCACCTGAACTGTAAAATTTTAATTTCTATATTTGGTTCGAGTACAATCTAGAAGTATCCAGAAATGTCAAGAATCATTGTACTGGAATGTTCTGTAACTGTATATATATACCATATGTGTTCTGGTCGGAGGCAGTTCACTCTGTGCTCTTGTATGTGCAAATGCTGAGTAAACCTTCGTTAAGTGAAGTTAGTGTTCATCATTCAGCTAATTACACCTTCTTCTACATTACATTATTCTGGTGGAGATTCTGGGTATTGGAACTTGTGATAGCGCACATTATTGACGACGCATCAGGCTACGACAGAGCTGCGATTTACGTGTTGAGAAACCTGAGTTCAAGCCATATTCAACAGATCCCAATCTATTGGCACCAGAAGCAGAAGAAGAAGAGGATGTTATCATGACAACAACAGTGTGCCACCATATGAGACATCTGTCCGCGTTCTCTGGTGACAATGGCCAAGACTGAAACAAGTGGCTGAAGGTATATGAACGTATAGCCAAATTTAACAAATGGGATGACACCATGAGTTTGGCTAACGTATTTTTCTATTTGGAGGGCACTGCCAAGCAATGGTATGAGAACAACAAGGAGAAGTTCACAAGCTGGGAAGTATTCCAGGTGGAACTGCACAAGTATTTTGGCGACACACAAAGGCAGAACTGCAAGGCTGAAGATAAATTAAAGTGCAGGTCACAGTGTCCAGGAGAAACTATACCATCCTACGTTCAAAAATTCTTGGAGCTGTGTAAAATAGTGGATCCTAGAATGGAGGAGGAAGATAAGGTTGCACTTCTCATGAAGGGTGTTGCTGAGGACATGTATCAAGCCTTACTCCTGAAGAAGGTTTCGACAGCAGACGACTTCATAAAATGGTGCCAGTATATCGAGGCAATGCATCAAAAAAGAATTACATGCAAGAAGTTTGAATGTCTTCCAAATGTCGTATCGATGTCTGTGATGGAGGAAGGAACTGATTTCACAAGTGTTCTACGTCAGATAGTTAGAGAGGAAGTTCTGGAGGCACTTGGATTGCATGGCGAGCAAAAAACTGAGACACTTAAAGGGGTCATAAGGGAGGAAGTGGAACAGACATTGAACCCAATCTCTCTTCCTTCATTTCCCTTAAAAACAGTGAAAACGTTGAGACCCAGGCAAAGTTACATTCCTACAATGCCACATGAGGAACCTGTTTGGGCAACAAGGAAGACTGATGTCTGGAGGACCCAGGATAACCAACCAATATGTTTCCATTGCGGATGACTGGACATGTGGTGCACTATTGTCAAGAAAGGTGGTGGATATTTGATGACACCCATGCCAGAAGACAGCAGACCGATCTTAGCCGACACCAACTCTGGGACGACGAAAATCAACAAGAAGATGGAGGTGCAGGACGACATAGGTCACCATTGCCACAAGCTAGCCGCTGGAGAGGACACTCCTAAACACATTGATCAAGATCTTTATTGCTGTTTAGAAGCTCCAGCTGATCACCTAGCCGCCACAACCTGGAAAACTAAGGGATGTGACCTTCCTTGGAGGTGACGCCGCTGAAGAGAAAAATTCTCTGCTGTCGATCACTACAAAAATGATAGGAAACTACGTTGATATCCTCATGGATGGCCAATCAGCCCAAGCTCTTATGGACTCTGGAGCATCACATTCAGTCATTTCAGTGAAGTACCATCACCAGTTGCCGAAACTGTATTTGTTGACAACAAAAAATATCTGCTGAAGGTGGCTAATGGGAAATATGTAAAACCTACAAGAAGATGTGTCATACATGTGGGTCTAAGTGGCCATACACAGCCCTTCTAGAATTCATCATCTTACAAGAGTGTAGTCATGATGTCATTCTCGGATGGGACTTTTTGAAAGCTTCTCAGGCAATTATAGATTGTGGTCGCTCGAAGATTATGCTGGACGAGATGAGATACTGTGGACAGGAAGATGCGCATCCAAGTGTGTGGAGACTATGTGTGTTGGATGAAGTGATCATTCCTGTAGTCAGTGCTAGAAAGGTAACTGTCATGTGTCATGCCATGCATTAACCCTTTGATCTTGTAGTGGAATGTAAGAAAAGCATACCATTGAAGAATGACTTGGTAATTTCAGCCTCTGTCATCTTGTTTAAGAATGGATCTGGTGAATTGTGGATAGTTAACTGTCACCGAAAACCACAGATCCTTCCAAGATGCATGTGCGTAGCAAATGCTGAGCCGTTAATTGCCGAATAGCTGAGCATCATAGGAACCTCCCATGCCGAATCTGTGGGTGAAATTGACACTACCACTATGAGACAAGATCTTTTAGCTTGGTTATCACCAGATCTCACTAAGGAACAACAGAAGAAACTACTTGCCATTCTTCAAGAGTTCTCTGAAAGCTTCAATCCACAGACGAAGAGCAAATCAAACAAATTAACAGTGAAGGATCGGATTAGCACTGGAGACCATCAACCAATAAGTCAGTGAGCATACCATGTGTCAGCAATGGAACATCAAATAATTCATGATGAGGTAGAGAAAATGATGAAGAATGACATCATTCAACCTTCACAGAGCCCATGGTCATCACCAGTGGTTCTCATCAGGAAGAAGGATGGCAGTTGGCGCTTTCATGCTGATTACAGGAAGCTTAATAAGATATGTAAAAAGGACGTTTATCCCCTTTCACGAATTGATGATACACTAGATTAACTGAAGGGGCTAAGTTTTTCTCAAACATGTACATGTACTAGGGATGCTGGCAAATCGAAGTAGACGAAGCTGATTGTGAGAAAAAGGCATTCATTTCCCCTGAGGGCCTGTATGAGTTTAAGGCAATGCCATTTGGTTTGTGTAAGGCACCAGCAACTTTTGAACGGATGATGGATAATCTTCCAAGTCACCTGAAGTGGACGGTGTGTCTTTGTTATTTAGATGTTCTCAGAGACATTTGATGAACATGTAAAAAGATTGAGGGCCATTCTTAAGTGCCTCCAACAAGGCAGACTGAAACTTAAGCCAAGAAAGTGTCTCTTTGGAGCAAAAGAAATCAAAATACTTGGAAATCATTGTGTCAACAAAGGTGTGTGGCCAGACCCAGAAAAGGTGAGATCTATAACAGAATTTCCTATTTCTAAATATATTAGAGATGTGAGAAGATTCCTTGGATTATGTTCTTATTACCATTGTTTTATCAAAGACTTTCATATCAAAGACAGGCCACTCCAAGAGTTGTTAAAAGCCGATGCTAAATTTATCTGGGGTGGTGCTCAACAAGATTCTTTCAATGTGCTGTGAAAAGCTCTGATGACTGACCCTGTACTTGGTCTGTATGATGAGAGAGCACCTACAGAACTACACACAGATGCCAGTGGGTATGGCATTGGTGCTGTTCTGGTGCTAATTTCGGATGGAAAAGAGAGGGTTTTAGCCTATACTTCTAGGACACTTACAAAAACCAAGAGAAAACTACAGAAAGACAATGTCTTGCTGTGACCTGGACCATGTGCAGATTTCAACAGTATCTGTATGGAAGGCCATTCACAGATGTTACAGACCATCATTCACTTTGTTGATTGACAAGTCTTAAGGATCCAACAGGATGACTTGCCAGGTGGGCACTACATCTTCAGGAGTAATACATTACCATAGCATACAAAAGTGGAAGAAAACACCAAGATGTCGACTGTCTCTCAAGAAACCCTGTGCAAGAGCATCAAGACTTTGATGAAGATAGTGACTGTCTCTGCACTCCACGATCTCTCTGCTGAGCAGAAGAAGGACGCCAAGATATCTCAAATTATACTTGCCTTAAATCGGTCAGAGGATGTGAGAGGACATCTTAAGGTAGTTAATGGATTACTTTGCAAGAAAAACTTTGATCTGTTTGGATAGAGGTGGCTACCAGTGATTCCTAAACATATGTGCCTAGATGTTCTATAGAAATTCCATGACACAGCTGAGGCTGGACACTTAGGATTTATTAAGACATGCAATAGGATCCGCAAGAGATTATTCTGGCTAGGTTTATTTAGGAGTGTCCGTCACTATGTGTTGCACTGTCAAGAGCGCCAGAAGTGAAAGACAGTTCCTCAGAAACCACCTGGCTGACTCATACCTATTCCATCAGCCAAAACACCTTTCCAGCATGTTGGGATTGACCTCCTCATATGATTTCCATCTGCTAGAGGCAATAGATGGATTATTGTTTGCACTGATTATCTGACACACTATGCCATTACAAAAGCCATAAAAACAGCCAAAGCATTCGAGGTAGCCAAATTCATCGTGGAAGACATTGTATTAAAACACGGTGCCCCAAGGTAATTAATTTCAGGTCGAGGGAAAGTTTTTCAATCGAATCTTGTGACAGAGATAAACCGTCGGTGCAACATTACTCATCACATGACAACTGACTTCCATCTGCAAACTAACGGCCTTACTGAATGCCTTAATAAGACCTTGGCTGACATGCTATCAATGTTCATCAATGTTGAACAGAGCAACTGGGATGAGGTGCTACTTTTCGTGACGTTTGCCTATAGCACCACCAAACAAGACACCACAGGTGTGACTCTTCAAGCTTTCCTGGTGGATGGGTTTTAAATAGTCTTCACGGGTTTGTCGCCGGCAAACATCCTGATGACATGGATGATGACTACATTGGCCAGGTGTTAACCAGAGCTGAGGAAGCTCGGCAGTTGGCTCGACTTTGCAAGCTGTAGGCTCAAGAAAACGTTCGCCGAAAGTATGACGCGAGCCACCGCCCTGTTGTCTACTAGCCTGGTGACCTCGTCTGGATGTTCACTCCTGTTCGGAAGGTTGGTCTCTCTGAGAAGCTCCTCAGGCATTACTTTGGACCTTATAAGGTTGTAAAACAGTTGTCTGATGTTACTTATGAAGTTAAAGATTTCGACCTCAGCACAAGATGATGAAAGATCAGAGATACGGTCCATGTCCTTCGAATGGAGCCCTATAAGGATCCTGCAACCCAGGGTAAATTTGAAGCTCTAGTGACAGGCAACAAGTGGAAAGGTTATGAAGAGTGTAGCGGCAAAGGAAGTTCTAAGAAGATCACCGCCAGGGTGAACATCAGTCATTGGGAGTCAAAGTATACAGGACTGATGATTCATTCCAAGACTAGGAGGATGTAATACCGAGATGCTGTTCTCTTAAGGAGGGAGCAATGTTACAGAAGAAGCTGAGTAGCCCAGTCACCATGGTGTAGTAGTTATGATACTGGACTGTTGCATGGAGGGTTGTGAATTCAAAACTCACCTGAATCGTAAAATTTTAATTTCTATATTCAATTCGAGTACATTTTAGAAAGATCCACAAATGTCAAGGATCATTGCACTGGAATATTCTGTAACTGTATATACACCATATGTGTTGTGACTGAAAGCAGTTCACTCCACGCTCTTGTATGTGCAAGTGCTGAATAAGCCTTCATTAAGTGAAGTTAGTGTTCATCATTCATCTAATTACACCTTCTTCTTCATGACAATATTATTATTATTGTTATTTTGCATGGTGATTATTGAATTATCATGGTATTTATTACAACAGTAAATACTTAAAATGACTGTTTTAGTCCACAAAAAGAAGCCAAGGGAATGAATTATATATTGAAAGTGGGTACATATGTTTGTATAAATCTTGCTGCATCTGAAATCATTAAAAAATCGTCTAAGAGCATTAGAGCATAAGGAAAAATTTTCCTTCCTCCAGAAAAAATTCATGTCTGAACAGATTAAATTGTGATATATTTCTTTTCTGTGCACAATGTTGATGAAATGAAACCTATATGTTGACGCAAGCTATGTTCACGTTACCTTTGAAAACCCCATGAAAATTTGTCCATTAATGTTTTCATCAGGTGAGAATCAATAGGCTAAGGCTGTATGGGAGGGAATGTTTGACATGTAAAGGATGGCAACTGTCGAAATGTGAGTACTATTGTTCGTTAGTAGGTTTAATGTGGACAGAAGCGTGTAGCTGGCTTTCAGTGAGGATGAGATCAACAACAAGGAAAGTGGCACAGGATTCGGAATAGTACCTTGCGAAATTTAATTGGGAGAAGCTGTTCAGAGATTCCAGGAATTTTTACACATCAGCCTCACTATGAATCCATATGGTAGAGATGTCATCAATGTATCTAAACCAAATCAAGGGCTGAAAAGTTATGGATCCCAGGAAAGGTCCCTTTGAGCGACCCATGAAAATGTTGGCATAGGAAGGAGCTGTCCTGGTTCCCATGCCCATATCCATGATCTGTTTGTATGTCTGACATTCTTCTCTCCATGTCAAATTTTCCCTCCCATACAGCCTTGGCATTTGAGGCAAACGTATTTGTTCAGATTCAGACTATTTACAGCAATACACCATCATTCTCACCTTGTATGTCTGACATTCTTCTCTCCATGACAAATTTTCCCTCCCATACAGCCTTGGCATTTGAGGCAAACGTATTTGTTCAGATTCAGACTATTTACAGCAATACACCATCATTCTCACCTCAGACTTCACTGGACGTAATTACCGCACCAGCCTATTTCAGAAGCAGATTTCCTGGGCCTTCACACCCAATTCTAGTACTGCTGATTTCTCCAAAAAGCAACTTCAGAGCACGCCACTGGTCTCTCAGTATTATCCTGATCTGGAATGTATTAATCAGCTACTTTGACAAGGCCATGACTTGTTAAAATCATGCCCTGAAATGAGACCCATTCTGTCTGAGATTTTGTCCACCACACCTAGTATGGTTTTTTGTTGCCCTCCCAATCTCCAGAATCTGATTCTTCTCCAGACACCAGTTTCTCAGAACTCCACAGGTGAGCACTACAGCATGTCCTTCATTCTCACCACCCACCTGGCCTCAATTTCTTCTGTCTCAGCATTTTGTCACAGTAACTACTCCTTTTTACACTCCACTTTAGTTTTCTAGATCTTTCATTTTCTTACCTGTCTATTTTTCACTGTCCCCTTCCTACCTCTGTTACATACATGCACTTTGCTTTTCACTCCTATTAACTTGTACATGATTTTTTAGCAGTAATATCTGTCCTGCATATTACCCTGTTTTCCACCTTAAAGCTCTCAGGGTTTCAAACCTTGTCCAGTGCAGTCCCCAACAATCAGTGTTTCCTTCTCACCCCATCTGGTAAGTCTCCCCTGATGTGCCGTTCTGGATGACTTTTCTGAAATCTACCCCTTTTCCTAGATCTCTCCAGTCCTTTCCCTTCACTCCTCTTCCTTCCCCTTCAACCCTTCTGCCTGAAGAAGAGCCACTGCCTCTGAAAGCTTGCCTAGTTATAACTTTTTTATGCATGTGTTTTCCTGCCACTTGGTATGTTTTTTTATATGTCCAGTTACATTATATTAACTAATACCTAACATGAATTCTTAAATTATGTCTGTGCCCTACATAAATCCTTGCAAACATGATATTGCTTATGTATATTGTTGACATTTTCATACTGTCAACAGTCAAATGATGGACAGAGGACAGCCGTGCTTGATGGACTAATAAATCATGGGACAGTATTTCTGGCTAGTACTTACTTTCAGGAGGTGAATTGTGTAATACTGGCAATAAACATATATAAAAGTAAAAGTGTCTGTTTACTGTACCACACAATTCCTTACAGAAGTTAAGTGCTCTCCAGCAGTTATGCCCCATTATTTAAGAGTTTTATGGACCTAATTTTCTTGTGACACAACTACTTGATGGGGTTGAATAAGTGCTGCACGAAGTTCTTGCTGCATCATATTTGTCAGTCTCAAGTTTTTGAAGACTTTTTCCATTGTCATCATCAGGACATATTTCAGTAAGCTGTTACATAATTCAGTTGGACGAGTTATGTCATAAAAACATCATGGAGTCATGGTGTGATGAAGCAATCTGGGATATTTTTACTTTCCCTCTTGTTTTGCCATCTGACTCCTTAAATTCATTTTCTCAGTTTTAACTAATAACAACTAATCTATTAATGAGGCTTATCAAAAGTTAAACAATAGTGCACTGGCCATATATAACTGTGTATTATTGGGGGGGGGGGGGGGGGTTGTAAACGGTGAAAGTAAACTACTGTGAAATGCAACTGTGCACCTGTCGGCTACATCATTTACCATAGACAGTAGACACCCCCTACTTTATCTGCCAGTAAGTTGACACCAAGAACAAAAAACGGAGAAACAAAGGAGGCAATCATTATCGCAATGGCACTCCTATGCTACCAGAGATAATGTCAATATCTTTTACTGAAGAACATTGGTAGCAATGCTGATCTTGTTAAATGATGAAAGATTAAATTGATTTCTCTGCTATCTGTCAGCTTAAGTGTCTGTCCCCATGCACCACAATGGTCTTAGCCATTGTCTCAGTTAAAGTTGCTGTTACAAATTCTGATTTCGACAGTATCTTTGTTGACAAAGTCACAGTAGGTAGATGCATGGGATAATATTCCTGTTTCATCAAACATAACATTTGTCTATTCAAGACATTGTGTTTGGCAACAATGTTTTGAAATCATTTTTACTGACAGACCAGTATAACTACTACCACTTTCATAACACATTTTATAAATTTCAGTAACACCAAAACCAAGGCAAGGAAGGACTCCATGCTTTGTGGAAGGATGAAGATCTAATTGTGCTTCCCAATGACAAGGGAAGTGCCACCATTGTTCTTAATGTGACAGAGTATCATGATAAAAAAATAATGTTATTGTCTTTGCAATATTGTGTGTCAAAACTATTAAACATAATCCTACTTTACCACTTAATATGAAAACGGTGATGCTACTGAAGAATTCTGGTCTACTAGATCAGATGATAGATATTCAGCAAAAGTAATCTTCTAGGCTGGCAGTGGCAAATTTCTTTATGGAGCATTACAAAGAACTAGTGTTAAATTCAGCTTCTCTTTGTCCATCTAATTTTTTTCATTATGTTACCATTATGATCTGGGCATGTGGAATCGAAGCTCTTCACTGGTTCATTAATCATATGAATAGAATGGACCCTGATATAAAAATCACCACAGAAATGGAGTGAGAAGGAAAATTACTATTTCGGATGTTACACTTGAAAGAAAAGCAGGTGGGCAACTATGGCACTCTGTTTACTGGAAACCCACACATACTGACCTACAAGTCATGCTCAGAAAGCAAGTCTACTAGATGTTTATATAGTTTTTAGAAAAAGTGTATTTGATAAAAATTACAGAATAATGTGGATATGCTACTTAAATATTTTTCCATATAATTGCAGCCCCATTCATGCATGTGGAAAGCTGTGGCACAAGCTTATTCATGTCCTGCTCGAACAATTTTCCCGCCAGCTCCTTCCCCTTCTTCAGAACCTCTTTCTGTACCTGCTTGTCAGTTGAAAATTTCATTTCACCCATGTGCACCTTCTGGGAGGTGAAAAGATGATACTCTTAAGTCCAGATGACTGTCTTTTTGTCTCAGGTGTGTAATGATCCACCCACGCTCCATCTCCAGCCACAATTGGACTCAGAAAAACTTCACCTTCCAGTTCATGTCAGTCAAGAAAGTCATGGGCACTATTGACCTGAATTTTCTTGTGCTAGTCTGTCGGCTGCTTTGGGGCCCCATCTTGTCTGCAGTTTCCACTAGCCCAACGTTTCTGTGAGTGATCTGTATAAAAGTATTCTGAAGAATTGTGGAAACATGGCAGAATTTTCAGCCACTGTCAATCAGCGGTCTTCATGAACAGTTTGCTTGATTTTTTGTACCAAAATGGAATGTCTTTAACTCCTCTGCATGCTATGGACATTTCCTCTGCCTCCACCAAACACATTCATTCTGTCCATAACACCTTTGCCATAAACCATTGTGATTCATGATACAATTTTGGTAAGAGTTACTCCTTTCGTAAGTAGGAAGCGGTTCACAGTATGGGAACGAGATACGATTATTGGTTGAATGCAATAACTATCCCCATTAAATTCCACATAGAGATATATATTTCACAGTAACTCATATATGTGTACACAGCTTGCAATACAGAACAGAACTAAAAACTACCATGGAGGCTCGGCAGAGCAATTGGAGTCCAAAGATGGTGTTAATTGTGGTCTATATGACCTATCGACGGCACACAGCTGCCCCCCCCCCCCCCCCGCCCCCCCCACTGTACCGAGTACCACAGGTGAGACTTGAGGGAGGTCAGTGGGTGTTGGCGTCTGTATTAGTCGTGCGAGTCGGCAGGCGCATGACCGAGGTTTCCATCTCGGTTGAGGCGGAGGTGGAGTGACTGGCGGCAGGTCCACCTCATAGTCAGTTAACCAGTGGGGGCGGATGATGCATCGACCGGCTCAAGAGAAGGTGTGTGAAACAGCCTGTGGCGTGGTGCAGGCGTGTCCGTCCCATATGCAGATTGAGCCGTCTGACAAGATGAATTCACGGATTTCTGAAGGGGCGCACTCATGGGGGAGGGACAGGCTATGCACCACACTGGCATTTAACTGCCCGTTGGATGGCGAGGCTGTGGTGTCTGTTAGGAGCACGAGCACATGGTCATCGAAGGTGATGATCGACACATTGTCCACGCAGTGTGGTGGCATGTTGCAGAACATGTTGAATGTGGGAGAGTGAGTTTCCTTAGATAGTGAAGTGGCGGCAAAAACCGCACATGGGGTGGATCATGACGTGCCTGGAAAACCTGTGAATGGCGACGATGAATCATGGGTTGTAGAAAACAGCACCATGGGATGAGAAAAAGCATTTTCAGGCTCTGTGGCAGAAAAGTCGTCAGGAGGGTCCGACTGAGATGGCAGAGGGGCATTGGAGTCCACGAAAGCAGGTTTGAGCCTGTGCAATGAAACAGTTTGAGGACGATCTTTAACCATAATGTCGAACATCATCTCGCCCCACCAGAGTACCTTAAAGAGGCTGAGGTAGGGTGATTGCAGGGGCTGTCTAACGGAATCATCCCTGAGCATAACGTGGGAGCAAATGTTGAGTGCGGTTGGCACGTAAGTGTCTGGTGGGGAATGGCTGATAGGCGGGTGTAGCCGTGCGTGTTTGAAGTGAGTGCACATGCGACTAATGAAATCTGGAGAGGGGGTAAAATCCTCGGGTGCTTGAGGCATGATAAGTTCCCCTCGTAGGACTGGGTTCTCCGTGAAAATGAATTCAGAGATAGTTCCCGGTAAGTCTGGTTTAAAGGTCGAACGGAGACCAAGTAACACCCATGAAAGCGCCTCAGACCAGAGGCAGTCATGGCACCTGAGGGCAGTTTTGAGGGTGCGGTGCCAACATTCAACTAACCCATTGCTTTGTGGGTGGTAGGCTGTTGTATGAATTTTTTTAAATTCCACATGTGGTATCGATAGCTACGATGCCACAACGTAAGTGCGCTCTGCTGTGTTGGCACTATGACAGACAGCGATGACAGTGCTCTGCTCCAGATTCTGCCCTTTTGATCAAGATCAGATGGCCGAGACACTTTGCTTCAGCTATTGAGACTATGTACTACCTACGATGGATCTAAGGCTTTGCACCTCAATGCAAAGTTATGTATTCTTCTTGCTAGAGTAAAGGTGATTTAAATTCATACTGCAGTATCGATGTGTTTTACCTCACCTGCTCCTACTCGATTTCTTCATTTGGCCAACCTTTCAGTTTTCAGGAGCAGACCCATGCGCCGCCTTCCGGGCGGGATACAAAACTGCAGGTGTCATATAAATTGGTGAACAGGACAGACTCAAACTGCCGATGGTCGGTGGTGATGGTGGTTGGGCAACTGAACCTGGCAATCCGTGAGGAGACGAAACCCGGGGCCACGGTTTCAGTGGTGATATTGGGTAAAGGAACAGCTTGCACCCAGCGAGACATGCGGTCAATTGTGGAGAGAATATATCTGTGGCCCTTTGACGGTGATAGAGGACCGATAAGGTTGATATGTACATGACAAAATCTCCTTGTAGAATGTCAAACTTGCCTAGTGGAGAGGTCGTGTGGTGGCTGATTTTGTTACGTTGACAGGGGACAAAGCTGTAGGCCCAGGTCTGACAGTACCGTTTAATATTTTTCCAAGAAACGCTGAGATACGAGCCATGTAGTGGTGCGGACGCCAGGGTGAGTGAGGTTATGCAAGGTATTGAAGGCTTGCCAGCGCAATGTGGATGGCAGTAACAGCCGCAGGGTGCTGGTAGATGAATTGCACCACACCTCATCCGAAACACTGGGGAACTTGGCTTTGGTAAACACAAGGGATGTTTGAGGATCCATGAGGAGAGCTTGAGATTCCTTGTCGGAGAGGCCTGGAGAGTGGCCAGGTTGGATAAGTTGATGATGCGTGAGACAGCATTGATCCACAATAAAAAAATCAGTGGGGATGTTTTCTGTGCCTTTGATGCAGCAAACGTCTGTTGTGAATTGAGAGACTAAATCAAAGTGGTGGAAACGCTGAGGGGATGGGTCCTCGGGAGGGTTGCAGAAAGCATCTGCTAGTGGTTTGTGATCAGTGAGGATGAAGAAAGAGCAGCCCTCGACGTCGGGGCGAAAGTGTTTGACGGCTTCATAGACCGCCAGAAGTTCCCTATCAAAAGTGGAACATTTCTTGTGAGCTCTAGACGGTTTTTAGAGAATAAATGAAGGGGAGAAACCATGTTGCCCTGGTGTTGCTTTAGTACTGCCCCCACCACGTTGTTGCTGGCGGCTGGAGTGATGAACAACTCGGCCGACGGGTCGGGATGGGCGAGTGTCATGCCGTGAGCTAAGGAAGTTTTTAGAGCCTCGAAGGCCTCCAGCATAGGTTCAGTCCAGCGAACTGGTATAAGGCCTCAAGTCTGTTTGCCCGACAGCAAGCCCGTCAGTGGGGCCTGCATGGTGGCAACAGAAGGCAGATGCCGACATTAGTAATTTATTGTACCCAAGAAACGTCAGAGTTCTTTGTAAGTAACCGGAGGCAGCACTGATGTGATGGCCTGCACGCAGGGTTTGGGAGGCTGTATTCCGTCTGTGGAGACAGTGTAACCCAAAAATGTGACAGAGGACTGGCGCAATTGGAATTTGTCCTTGTTGACCTCAACGCCCTTGGAGTTCAAGTTCTGGAGGACCTTGTATAAATGATTTTCATGTTATGAATATAATAGGGAAACATTAGAAACATTCCACGCGGGAAAAATATATTTAAAAACAAAGCTGATGTGACTTACCATACAAAAGCGCTGTCAGGTCGATAGAAACACAAACAGACACATACATACACACAAAATTCTAGCTTTCGCAACCAATGGTTGCTTCGTCAGGAAAGAGGGAAGGAGAGGGAAAGACGAAAGGATGTGGGTTTTAAGGGAGAGGGTAAGGAGTCATTCCAATCCCGGGAGCGGAAAGACTTACCTTAGGGGGAAAAAAGGACAGTTATACACTCGCACACACACACACACACACACACACACACACACACACACACACACACATCCATCTGCAATTACACAGACACAAGCAGACATTTGTAAAGGCAAAGAGTTTGGGCAGAGATGTCAGTCGAGGCGGAAGTAAAGAGGCAAAGATGTTGTTGAAAGACAGGTGAGGTATGAGCGAAGGCAACTTGAAATTAGCGGAGGTTGAGGCCTGGCGGATAACGAGAAGAGAGGATATACTGAAGGGCAAGTTCCCATCTCCGGAGTTCTGACAGGTTGGTGTTAGTGGGAAGTATCCAGATAACCCGGATGGTGTAACACTGTGCCAAGATGTGCTGGCCGTGCACCAAGACATGTTTAGCCACAGGGTGATCCTCATTACCAACAAACACTGTCTGCCTGTGTCCATTCATGTGAATGGACAGTTTGTTGCTGGTCATTCCCACATAGAAAGCTTCACAGTGTAGGCAGGTCAGTTGGTAAATCACATGGGTGCTTTCACATTGATTGCCTTTGATCGTGTACACCTTCCGGGTTAGAGGGCTGGAGTAGGTGGTGGTGGGAGGGTGCATTGGACAGGTTTTACACCAGGGGCAGTTACAAGGGTAGGAGCCAGAGGGTAAGGAAGGTGGTTTGGGGATTTCATAGGGATGAACTAAGAGGTTACGAAGGTTAGGTGGACGGCGGAAAGACGCTCTTGGTGGAGTGGGGAGGATTTCATGAAGGATGGATCTCATTTCAGGGCAGGATTTGAGGAAGTTGTATCCCTGCTGGAGAGCCACATTCAGAGTCTGATCCAGTCCCGGAAAGTATCCTGTCACAAGTGGGGCACTTTTGTGGTTCTTCTGTGGGAGGTTCTGGGTTTGAGGGGATGAGGAAGTGGCTCTGGTTATTTGCTTCTGTACCAGATCGGGAGGGTAGTTGTGGGATGTGAAAACTGTTTTCAGGTTGTTGGTGTAATGGTTCAGGGATTCCGGACTGGAGCAGATTCGTTTGCCATGAAGACCTAGGCTGTAGGGAAGGGACTGTTTGATGTGGAATGGGTGGCAGCTGTCATAATGGAGGTACTGTTGCTTGTTGGTGGGTTTGATGTGGACGGACGTGTGAAGCTGGTCATTGGACAGATGGAGGTCAACGTCCTCCACTAACACCAACCTGTCAGAACTCCGGAGATGGGAACTTGCCCTTCAGTATATCCTCTCTTCTCGTTATCCGCCAGGCCTCAACCTCCGCTAATTTCAAGTTGTCGCCGCTCATACCTCACCTGTCCTTCAACAACATCTTTGCCTCTTTACTTCCACCTCGACTGACATCTCTGCCCAAACTCTTTGCCTTTACAAATGTCTGCTTGTGTCTGTGTATGTGCGGATGGATATGTGTGTGTGTGTGTGTGTGTGTGTGTGTGTGTGTGTGTGTGCGCGCGCGAGTGTATACCTGTCCTTTTTTCCCCCTAAGGTAAGTCTTTCCGCTCCCGGGATTGGAGTGACTCCTTACCCTCTCCCTTAAAACCCACATCCTTTCATCTTTCCCTCTCCTTCCCTCTTTCCTGACGAAGCAACCATTGGTTGCGAAAGCTAGAATTTTGTGTGTATGTGTGTGTCTGTTTGTGTTTCTATCGACCTGCCAGCGCTTTCGTATGGTAAGTCACATCAGCTTTGTTTTTAAATATATGATTTTCATGTTACTTAGCCGAGTTGCTGACAATGAGTATGTCATACAGATATGCAAAGCAAAACTCGAACTGTTGTAAGATTGAGTCGATGAAACGTTGCCATGTTTGTGCCGCGTTTTTCAGGCCGAATGGCGTGAAGTTGTATTGGAACAAACCGAGCGGCGTGATTATAGCTGTCTTTGGAATATCTTCCAGCGCTACGGGAATCTGGTGATAGGCACGTTTACAGTCAATCACACTGAAGACTGTGGCACCCAATAACATATGAGTGAAATCATTTATGTTCGGCATGGAGTAATTGTCCATGAGGGTGCAAGTGTTTAAGTGTGTGCAATCACCGCACATTCGAAAAGAACTGTCGTCCTACAGCCTTGAAAGCAAAAATAGAATATAGCAGTGTAATGATAGTTAACAATAGTTAGTATGCTGTATAGAAATAGGTCCACACATATACGGTTAACATTCCACAACTTTTTAGTTCTTTTTTAGGATATCTACACATTATCATTACTGACTTAATGAATGGCAGAACAGGATGAGAACAATACGCACAGTAATAAAAATTTCAAGCAGTCAACAGTTCATCATGTAATAATGTTAATACAATAGCAAATATTATCTTGGCTAATTTATTTATTTATTTAGATCCCATAAATCCAATAGAGTGAGATATTCGCATGGATGTAGAATGTGTCAGATTATTACACAAAAGGAACACACAAAATACCCCTTGCAACAGGAGATATAGGCATAAAACAAAAAATACATTAATAGGTACAGACAAAATTAGAGTTAAAAAAGTTAAAATAAAGGTAGAACTTAATAGCTACATAAAACACATAGTAATGTTGATAATGATTCCATCTATCTTAATGTGTAAGAGTACATAATACTTCATTAAAGGAAAAAATCAAGTGGAGTTAACACAATTGAAATATTCTTCAACTGAATTAGATAGCATTTGAGATGTTGTTTAAATTTGGGAAGCTAATGGACAGTTAATTTCAGTGATGGTGGGAGAGCACTGAACACCTTGCGGCTCATGTAATGGACACCTTTTTGTACAATACTGAGGGTTTTTAATTCATAATGGAGGTCCATCTTCCTCCAGGTATTTTGGGTATGATATGAATCATTAGTTTTGTATAGTTGCTCATTTTTACCAATGAAACATAACAGGGAGTAGATATATTGACATGCAGTTGTCAGTATGCCTAATTTTCTAAAAAGGTTTGTACAAGAATATCTAGGTTGGACTCTGCTCATTATCTTAATAACTCTCTTCTGGGCAATGAATATTATTCTGGAAAGTGACTGATTACCCCAGACAACTATTTCATGCAACAATAGTGCATGGAAGTAACTAAAATAAGCAGATTTTGTGGTGTCTCAGTCACAGACAGTGGAAGTGATATGCGTAGTGAATGTTGCTGAGCTGAGTTTTTTGAGAAGTTGTAAAATACATTCAGACTATTTTAGATTGCTGTCATTGTGTACACCCAGGAATGTTTTATGGATGACTCAACTTGTAGGAGCTCACTACCATTACCTTTAATACTTGATTGAACCTCCACTTTTAAAATGGGGTGTATAGGGACAGAATTTTAGGTTTTAAATAATAAATCCAGAAATACAATCTGAATATGAGTTTTTAAACATTAAAGTGGAAGATGGTATAGTCATACAACCTTGAAACTAGGTATATTTGGCATTGCTTATAATAAAGTGTAGTAATTAGCAATTATGCTCAAGGCATGAATGAAAAATATAACACTTTTGCTAATAAAGTGCTTACCTTATTCGAACACTGTTTTCCCCCAAAACTAACCAAGGTTAGAGCTAAGTCTACAAAGAATCCATGGATTACTCAAGGAATAGAGGTAATCTTGTGAAACAAAAAGAAAACTGTATCTATCAATCCGAAACAGTTCTGATGTTGATGCTATAGCACATTACAAGAAATAATGCAAAATATTAAAGACTGTAATGCGGACATCAAGGCAAATATGTTACAAGGAAAAGATAGTCACATCAGATAACAAAATAAAGACAATATGGGATATAGTGAAGGAGGAGACTGGTAGAACCAGACATGAAGAGGAACAAATAGCATTAAAAGGAAATGATGCATTGGTGACAGATGTGTATAGTGTTGCAGAATTTTTTAACAAACATTTTATAACTGTTACTGAAAAAATGGCGTTGTCAGGTTCTGTAGATGCTGCTATGGAATACCTCAGACGAGACATTTCAAGTAACTTCCATAATATAAATTTGACCCTCACTACCCCAACAGAAATAATTTCCATCATAAAATCTTTAAAATCAAAAACATCTAGTGGGTATGATGAAACTTCAACAAAGTTAATTAAAGAATGTGATTCTGAGTTAAGCAACATATTAAGCTATCTGTGTAACCAGTCATTTATCAGTGAAATATTTCCTGAATTATTGAATTATGCTGAAGTTAAACCACTGTTTAAGAAGGGAGATAAAGAAATAGCATCAAATTTCCATCCAATTTCACTTTTGCCAGCATTATCAAAAATTTTATAAAAATGTAATGTACAATTGGCTTTATAACCATCTTATCTCGAATAACATACTGTCAAAGTCGCAGTTTGGATTTCTAGAGGGTTCTGATATTGAAAAGGCTATCTACACTTACAGTGAAAATGTGCTTAATTCTTTAGACAAAAAACTGCAGGCAACTAGTATATTTTGTGATCTGTCAAAGGCATTTGACTGTGTAAATCACAATATCCTTTTAAGTAAATTAGAATGTTATGGTGTGACAGTAAATGCTGCAAAATGGTTCAAATCTTATATCTCTGGCAGGAAACAAAGGGTATTATTAGGAAAGAGACATGTATTAAGCTATCAGGCATCATCCTACAGGGAACTGGTTCCACTTTAGGGCCCTTACTTTTTCTTGTGTACATCAGTGACCTTTCATCGGTAATATTACCAGATGCCAAGTTTGTTTTGTTTGCTGATGATACAAACATTGCAATAAATAGCAAATCAAGTGTATTCTTAGAAAGATTGGCTAATAAAATATTTGTGGACATTAATCACTGGCTCCTAGCCAATTCTTTGTCACTAAACTTTGTAAAAACAAACTACATGCAGTTCAGAACTTATAAGGGGTGTCCCACGAGTATATGCCTAGCATACAATGACAAGCAGATAGAAGAAGTGGACATTGTTAAATTATTGGGATTACAGCTTGATAATAAATTCAACTGGGAGGAGCACACTACAGAACTGCTGAAGTGTCTTCACAAATCTCTATTTGCAATTCGAATTATGTCAGACATAGGGGATATAAAAATGAAAAAGCTGGCACACTATGCTTTCTTTCATTCCATAATGTCATATGGGATTATTTTTTGGGGTAATTCATCAAGCCAAGCTAAAGTTTTCCAGGCACAAAAACATGCAGTAAGAGTTATATGTGCTGTGAACTCAAGAATATCCTTCAGAAGCCTGTTTAGGGAACTAGGGATACTAACTACTGCTTCCCAATATATTTATTCTTTAATGAAATTTGTCATTAAAAATATATCACTTTTTCAAACCAACAAGCTCAATTCATGGAATCTATACTAGAAATAAGAATAACCTTCACAAGGATTTAATGTCACTTAGTCTTGTACAAAAAGGTGTGCATTATTCAGGAACACATATTTTCAATAACTTGCCACCAGCCATAAAAAGCTTAACAACCAATGAAATTCAGTTTAAGAGAAGCGGGCCCGCAAACTTCGGCGTTCACGCTGAGCAAACGCTCTCGGGTGCATTCGTTCTGCGTGTTTTGGGTGGGAGACACGCTGCGGCAGAGTCCGGAACCTCAGCCCTTCCTCCGACGCTTACCGACAATGTTGTTGTTGTGATCTTTAGTCCTGAGACTGGTTTGATGCAGCTCTCTATGCTACCCTATCTTGTGCAAGTTTCTTCATCTCCCAGTACCTACTGCAACCTACATCCTTCTGAATCTGCTTAGTGTATTCATCTCTTGGTTTCCCTCTACGATTTTTACCCTCCACGCTGCCCTCCAATGCTAAATTTGAGATCCCTTGATGCCTCAGAACATGTCCTACCAACCGGTCCCTTCTTCTCGTCAAGTTGTGCCACAAACTCCTCTTCTCCCCACTTCTATTCAATACCTCCTCATTAGTTATGTGATCTACCCATCTAATCTTCAGCATTCTTCTGTAGCACCACATTTCGAAAGCTTCTAATCTCTTCCAGTCCAAGCTATTTATCGTCCATGTTTCACATCCATACATGGCTACACTCCATACAAATACTTTCAGAAACGACTTCCTGACACTTAAATCTATACTTGATGTTAACAAATTTTTCTTCTTCAGAAACGCTTTCCTTGCCGTTGCCAGTCTACATTTTATATCTTCTCTACTTCGACCATCATCAGTTATTTTGCCCCCAAATAGTAAAACTCCTTTACTACTTTAAGTGTCTCATTTCCTAATCTAATTCCCTCAGCATCATCCGACTTAATTCGACTACATTCCATTATCCTCGTTTTGCTTTTGTTGATGTTCATCTTATATCCGCCTTTCAAGACACTGTCCATTCCGTTCAACTGCTCTTCCAAGTCCTTTGCTGTCTCTGACAGAATTACAATGTCATCGGCAAATCTCAAAGTTTTTGTTTCTTCTCCATGGATTTTAATACCTACTCCGAATTTTTCTTTTGTTTCCTTTACTGCTTGCTCAATATACAGATTGAACAACATCGGGGAGAGGCTACAACCCTGTCTCACTCCGTTCCCAACCACTGCTTCCCTTTCATGCCCCTCGACTCTTATAACTGCCGTCTGGTTTCTGTACAAATTGTAAATAGCCTTTCGCTCTCTGTATTTTGCCCCTGCCACCTTCAGAATTTGAAAGAGAGTATTCCAGTCAACATTGTCAAAAGCTTTCTCTAAGTATACAAATGCTAGAAACGTAGGTTTGCCTTTCCTTAATCTTTCTTCTAAGATAAGTCGTAAGGTCAGTATTGCCACATGTGTTCCAACATTTCTGCGGAATCTTCCCCGAGGTCGGCTTCTATCAGTTTTTCCATTCGTCTGTAAAGAATTCGGGTTAGTATTTTGCAGCGGTGACTTATTAAACTGATAGTTCGGTAATTTTCACATCTGTCAACACCTGCTTTCTTTGGGATTGGAATTATTATATTCTTCTTGAAGTCTGAGGGTACTTCGCCTGTCTCATATATCTTGCTCACCAGATGGTAGAGTTTTGTCAGGACTGGCTCCCCCAAGGCCATCAGTAGTTCTAATGGAATGTTGTCTACTCCCGGGGCCTTGTTTCGACTCAGGTCTTTCAGTGCTCTGTCAAACTCTTCTCGCAGTATTGTATCTCCCATTTCATCTTCATCTACATTCTCTTCCATTTCTATAATATTGTCCTCAAGTACATGGCCCTTGTATAGAGCCTCTATATACTCCTTCCACCTTTCTGCTTTCCCTTCTTTGGTTAGGACTGGGTTTCCATCTGAGCTCTTGATATTCATACAAGTGGTTCTCTTTTCTCCAAAGGTCTCTTTAATTTTCCTGTAGGCAGTATCTATCTTACCCCTAGTGAGATAGGCCTCTACATCCTTACATTTGTCCTCTAGCCATCCCTGCTTAGCCATTTTGCACTTGCTGTCGATCTCATTTTTGAGACGTTTGTATTCCTTTTTGCCTGCTTCATCTACTGCATTTTTATATTTCCTCTGTTACCCAAGGATTTCTACTAGCCCTCATGTTTTTACCTACTTGATCCTCTGCTGCCTTCACTACTTCATCCCTCAGAGCTACCCATTCTTCTTCTACTGTACTTCCTTCCCCCACTGCTGTCAATTGTTCCCTTATGCTCTCCTTGAAACTCTGTAGAACCTCTGGCTCTTTCAGTTTATCCAGGTCCCATCTCCTTAAATTCCCACCTTTTTGCAGTTTCTTCAGTTTTGATCTGCAGTTCATAACCAATAGATTGTGGTCAGAGTCCACATCTTCCCCTGGAAATGTCTTACAATTTAAAACCTGGTTCCTAAATCTCTGTCTTACCATTATATAATCTATCTGATACCTTTTAGTATCTCCGGGATTCTTCCAGGTATACAACCTTCTTTTATGGTTCTTGAACCAAGTGTTAGCTATGATTAAGTTGTGCTCTGTGCAAAATTCTAACAGACGGCTTCCTCTTTCATTTCTTCCCCTCAATCCATATTCACCTACTATGTTTCCTTCTCTCCCTTTTCCTACTGACGAATTCCAGTCACCCATGACTATTAAATTTTCGTCTCCCTTCACTATCTGAATAATTTCTTTTATCTCATCATACATTTCATCAATTTCTTCATCATCTGCGGAGCTAGTTGGCATATAAACTTGTACTACTGTAGTAGGCGTGGGCTTCGTGTCTATCTTGGCCACAATAATGCGTTCACTATGCTGTTTGTAGTAGCTTACCCGAACTCCTATTTTTTTTATTCATTATTAAACCTACTCCTGCATTACCCCTATTTGATTTTGTATTTATAACCCTCTATTCACCTGACCAAAAGTCTTGTTCCTCCTGCCACCGAACTTCACTAATTCCCACTATATCTAACTTTAACCTATCCATTTCCCTTTTTAAATTTTATAACCTACCTGCTTGATTAATGGATCTGACATTCCACGCTCCGATCCGTAGAACGCCAGTTTTCTTTCTCCTGATAACAACGTCCTCTTGAGTAGTCCCCGCCCGGAGATCCGAATGGGGGACTATTTTACCTCCGGAATATTTTACCCAAGAGGACGCCATCATCATTTAACCATACAGTAAAGCTGCATGCCCTCGGGAAAAATTACGGCTGTAGTTTCCCCTTGCTTTCAGCCGTTCGCAGTACCAGCACAGCAAGCCGGTTTGGTTAACGTTACAAGGCCAGATCAGTCAATCATCCAGACTGTTGCCCCTGCAACTACTGAAAATGCGGTTGCCCCTCTTCAGGAACCACACGTTTGTCTGGCCTCTCAACAGATACCCCTCCGTTGTGGTTGCACCTACGGTACGGCTATCTGTATCGCTGAGGCACGCAAGCCTCCCCACCAGCGGCAAGGTCCATGGTTCATAGGGGGTACCGACAATTACCGAACTGAAATCGTAGCGATGCCAACATATGCAACAATGCGTGGAGCGGTATTATTTCAATAGGTATTTCATAATAAAGAATATATGCAGTCTAACAATGCGTGGTGCGATATTATAAAAAGTAGGTAGGTATGTCTTATTTTTGGTTTTATAACATGTCAAATGCATGACATGTACGTGGTTTGAAAGCCAAAGTACGAGATTTTAGTTGTTCATGTACGAGGAAAGAAGTTCTATGGTTGGCAACCCCGCTCGGCAGCTCGCTTTTCAGTTTACGGACAGACTTTGCCGTCCTCGCTTCATTGTCATTGTAGCAGTCTTCTTGTATTTTATAAAGTGCCAGAATGGAGCGCCTGGACAGTGAAATCAGTATTATGGAAGTACAGAAACATCCATGGCTGTACAATACAAGGGATCCGGAATACAAAATTAGAGAAAGAAAAAGAGAATCGTGGCGAGCAGTTACAGCGGCCGTTCTGGGAGAAAAATGGGATGGAATGGATAACAAGCAAAAATCAGTAAATATTTTATTAATTGCTATAAACAGTGTACAATGAAATTTATACATGAATAAAATGTTAGCAAGCCAATACAAAAATTAGTCTTCATCCGAAGAAGTTTGTATAATGATCTTGCCATGGTACAGATGCTTGTGGGGAACAGAAGTAATCAGCAAAATGATCTCTGATACCTTTGCCACTGACCGTTCCTTTTGTCCCATGTGCCGGAATACTTTCCATTATGCAAGTCAGTGTGTCTTCAAAATTGTAACCATCATGTTGTCTCACAAAATTGTGAAGTACACAACATGCTTGAACAATCGTATCCGCCACATCCACGTTAACATCGATTGGACGATGGAAAATTCTCCATTTATTGGGTAAAATGCCAAATGCACATTCCACATAACGTCGTGCTCGTGACAGTCTGTTGTTAAACACTTTTTGTTTATTCGTAAGGTTTTTTTGCGGGATATGGTCTCATTGAATGGTCACTCATCGCAAAGGCCTCATCAGCCACAAACACATAAGGAATTTTCAGTCCACAAGGATCATTCGGAAGTGGCGCAGCTTCTGGCAAATTCAAGGCTTGTTGGTAAAGTTTTTTTACCCAATTCAGTTGCTTTGAATATATTGGAGTCTCCTTGATGACCAAATGCCCCTACATCTATGAATCTGAAACAATATTTGCTGTCTACTAAAGCCATCAATACAATAGAAAAATACTTTTTGTAGCTATTAAATTCGCTGCCTGATGTCCATGGTTTAACGATTCTAACGTGTTTTCCATCTATGGATCCCACACAATGAGGAAAGTATGCTGTGTTCTCATACTGGTCGCTGATATTCTTCCACTCTTCTGTAGTCGGGGGTTTCATATACTCCACTTTCAGCATCTCCCATATGGAAGTGCAAGTATCTCTAATAATATCAGCAGTTGTGGATCGGCCGAGAAGAAAGTCGAAATACAGAGAACGCATCGAATTTCCATTCCCCAGATGCCTGTAAAATTTGATTTGATCAGTTAGAAATGGTTGGGGAAAGCCAATGGATTTTCTCTTTATTTATATTTCAGGAAATGGTTCTCACTGCCAAACGTATTTTTGTGTGCTATGCTACTTTATCGTGATTTTTTCCATGTGTAAGGTGCTCCGTTGTCCTGTTGTCTTCATTGTAATATATAAAACCAAGAGGAATATTGAAATAATTGTCTGTCTTTATATATAGTTAATGCGGAAAGTCTGCAAAAACGTCGACCATTAGTGAAAAACTGCACATGGATTTATACATTATACTAAAGACAACACAAGATTGCAGTACCGGACAGCACGCAGAAATTCACTTGAAAATGGGAACCATTTCATAAAACACGTTGTGGAAAATATAAATGGAAAAAATCGTTCTTGGTAGTAGAAAAATTGTTTCATACACAAACCTGTTAAATGATTTCATTTTAAGTAGGAGAAATTAAATGAGCTCTAGGTAATTACATAAATCTACAATACTTTTATTCGTTATCTTTTAGGGATAGAAGTTCAGAAACGGTGGAAAAGTATGAGAGATTCCTATACAAAATATATGAAAAGCAAAGTAAGAAGTGGTGATGCTGCTACGTCCAGCAAACCACATGTATTTTATAAGCAAATGACGTTCCTTGAAGGAGTGCTGCAACAAAGGACGTAAGTGACAATTACCCCTTACTGTCTGTGGATTATAAGGTCACTTGTTGAACATAGTAGCTGTTTCAGTAGGTTTAATATGAAAGGATACTGTTTTAAATTATAAAAAAAGGTTATTTTTTCAGAACTGCTGGGAATATGAACGTCATTGAGAATGACGACAGAACAGAGAGCGTACTAGCACCAGAACCTCGAAGTGCAGAAAATATTTCAAGGCCAAAACCAAAAAAGCGGAAACAATATACGTTCGAGGACGTAACTGTGAAGGTCTTAAAAAGGCATTTGGAACAACCTGCACGTCATGTGCCTGATGCGGATGAGATGTTCTTCATGTCGCAACTTACTGTTATTAGGAAGCTTAAAACGGAGGACAAATTAGATTTGCAAATAAAATTCCTTCAACTTTTAAGGTCTTACACAATTCCGATGTCTTCACCTTCACCATCTTCACCAAGTGGCAGCGCAATTTAATCAGTCTTTTGTACATCACTACGAAAACTATTCGTCACAGTCCACAGAAGAAAGAGAGTCCACAGAAGAAAGAGAAGATGCTTTTGTGACACTTTTTGACTTGTAATTAAAAACTATGTCAGGTCTTTCAGATCTAGATTTTTTTCCTTGGCATAAACATTTTAAATTAATATTCATGTCTAAACAGAGAAAGAATTAAAAGATAAAACGTACCTTAAGGTTACTGCGAGTTTTTCTTCTGCACTGGTACATTCTCTCATGTTCGTGTTCCTTTTAGAAATTTTCTCTCCAATCGTATTCAGGAGCGTTTCAAATGAGTTAACCGACATCCTGTAGTATTCAAAGAACTTGTCTGGATTTGCCTTCAGTTTGTTGTGCAGAAGCACGAACTTTCCTTTAGTTGATCTGTCGCTTAATATGGGATGAATCCAGTATTTTTTTTCCTGCCGTCGCTTCCGACGCCTATGTACAATTAACGCAGCACATACTGCAAGAACCGCGTTCTTGTTTAATGTATTTCCGCTCATAGTTGATACTAAACTGCGCACAGTAGATGATGTCACAGCTTGCACCAAAGCACTACTGGCGTTTTGCTTCACGCCGCGTGAGAGAGGCGGCCATGTGGCCGTGCGTGTTGCGTGAATTCTGGCAGAAACGCGCGTGGAAAAAACGCTCGTGTGGCCGTAGCCTAAAGTCGGCGTGAACGCCGGCAGAAACGCGCGTGAAAAAAAAAAAAAAAAAACGCTCGTGTGGCCGTAGCCTAAAACCCACATCCTTTCGTCTTTCTCTCTCCTTCCCTCTTTCCTGATGAAGCAACCGTGGGTTGCGAAAGCTTGATATTTGTGTGTTTGTGTGTTTTTATTGTGTCTATCTACCAGCGCTTTCCCGTTTGGTAAGTCACAGCATCTTTTTTTAATATATATATAGCGCAGTAATGTGTTCATTGTAAATAGGTATTATAGTAGCTCTATTACATGTTTATTATGTTATAAATAAAAACTTTTTTATTTTAAATTCAGTGCATTAGTGTTTGTAAAATGATTCTTTCATATAGTGTTCATTAAAAAAAAAAATGAGATGACGGTCATTCCTCTTGGGACCTGTGGAAGGTACAATAGCTTATTTGTTTCAGTTGTAAAAATTTTTCATGTACTATTGTTTTTCTGACATGTTCTACATCCTGGAGGACCTCCTCACTACGGATCAATTGGAATGAAAGTAAATATAATCGAATCTATAAAGTGTCCCTGTTCACCCATTGCTAGGGGTCAATAGGGACAGTGATAAATATAACTCACAGAACCCTATTGCAACTGGCACAGGGGTCAAAAGGGAAACAAAAAGGTTTTTAAAAATACAAATTAACCTTTAATACATTAAAACATCATTTAAACATATGTCTGCTTCGTCTTATTAATGGTTCTTTCATGACTTGAATAACTTGCATAGAATCAAATTCAGATACATCTCCTACAACTGGGAAAACATAAACACTATTGTCTTTGGAGTTTTGTCTAAAAATGATGCCACATATGTTTTTCCTTCTAGCACAACTTCGGTAATTATACCAATAAAAATTTTTGGAGCCCCCTTTACGCTCTGAAATTTCATTTTCACCCAATCCACAACGTGTAACACGCTATCAGTAGACAGGTCTTCTGGTTCCTGAGTAGGTGTGGAGTCTTCTCTCTCTTCATAACTATGATCACTGTTGCCACCATCACTATCTTCTTCTGATCTATTCACTGAATTCGATAAGTCATGGGGATGAGCACTCCTGCCAGGTGGTACAATCAGTTTCCTTTTTCTACGTGGTTTTGGCAAATTATCATCAGGCCACCTTTGACGCTTTAAGAATTCAACCAGGCTGTCATTAACAGTGCCAGTGCTGCCTTCTCCACTTTCTTCAGATGGCAACATTCCAAGAACTTGGACTTCCTTGAAAGGATAAATACCAGTCTTCTTGAAACCTGAACAAATGTTTCTTTTTATGGTTGGTGATAACATGTCAAGGGTTTCTTTCAAAAGTCGAGGAAAGTACTTCTTATCAATTCCTGAACACTTGTTGTTAGTTTGCTTTTCCAATTCTCCAGATCCTTTCGCCAAGCCTGTTTCAAGGGCCTAAACATCAAGAGGTTGTGTAAGATGAGTTGAGTTCTGTGGTAAGAACACACACTCAATGTCATGTTTTTCCCATAAACCAATGACAGCTGGAGACAGATGAGGGCCCAAGTTGTCACCAATAATGACTTTTCTTCCTTCAAAACAACGAAAATAAGGTATCACTATAGACTTAAACCAATCTAAGAAACAGCTGTCAGCCATAGCCTGATTTACTGCTGTTAAACCTTGCCCCAGCAGGACCACCTTCACTCCACAGATCATATAGTTATTTAGCTTTATATATCACGTAAGGTGGCAATAGTATACCATCGCCTGTTGCAGCAAACATCACACTTACATTGGATTTTGTTTGATACATAACTCTGTCAGGATATTTGCAGCCTCTTTTGTACAGAAGTTTTTTTCTTCCAGGTTCGTCCACCAGGTTTGTCTCATCATAATTTAATATTTTCTCTGGGGGAACACCATTAAGAGTTATTTTCAACTCTTCAAAATAACGAACACCATCCTGTGAGGTAACTTTAGCCCTGCTTTGGGATATATTTTGCCATATTCGTGGAGAAATAACTTTGTGTCTCTCGATGAAAGATTGTGCCCAATCTGGACCTGGAAGATTGTTTTTAAATTGCTGTATTATTCGTCCTTCACCGTCTAAATAGTCCTTCACGAAACATCGTACGTCAAACATGCTTAGTGGATATCCCCATCTTCCACAAGTAACAACACTTTCCACAATCTTCACTTCAGTTGGTACACCAAGACTTGTTTGCCCTCCCTTCTTATTTCTATTTTCAATTTCCTGTTTATAAATTTTGCTGTACCTTTGCAACGCAGATTTCGCGATTTTAAAATTTTCTGTAGGTTTTCGGAGTGACATACCTTTTGTAATGGGTTCTATAGCCCTTTCCAGGACCTCTTGTGTAACATGTTTGTGGCGATGACCTCTAGGATCACGCTGATATTTGCTAACCATGCTGTCCCTATTCAACCCTGAAAGTTAAAAAAAGTTACAGCATAAGAGAAAATACACTACAGTTTCTACAAAAACATGATTGTATCATAAATCTCTGACCATGTCTCTTGTGTATAGTGATAATATTTAACCGGAAATTTTTGAAAAGATTCCTCAAAAGTATGTAGCACATACAC
Organism: Schistocerca serialis cubense; assembly: GCF_023864345.2. Classification (NCBI taxonomy): domain Eukaryota; kingdom Metazoa; phylum Arthropoda; class Insecta; order Orthoptera; family Acrididae; genus Schistocerca; species Schistocerca serialis. Next base: position 308,111,246 of record NC_064646.1, on the reverse strand, counting down.
CTGAAGTTTTACCGCCAAAACAAAAACAGCACAAACAGATGACGAGTTTGAACAAGGCTGCCAACTTCTGAAATAAGTCAAAGATGATAGTAACCAAGTATTTCAGAGAAACAAAATCATTAGGTGTTTTGGACATCAGATCTCACTACAGACAAATGATTTTTCGTTGCGTTAGTAACACATAAAACTTTTTCCTGAACTGCTGTCCCTATTCACACCTGAGTCCCTATTCACCCCAGTTTACAGTGCTGTCAATGTGTACACCCAAGGAACCTGGATGACTCAACTTGTAGGAGCTCACTACCATTAAATTTAATACTTGGTTGATCCTCCACTTTTTGACTTATTTGGGAATGAATAAACTGGGTCTTTTTAACATTTAGTGATAAACCCTTATTTTCAAACCAATTAAGTACTTCATTAAAGACAACATTGGCCAATTTCTCAATATAAAAATGCCTGCCTTTTTTAGGCCACTCTAACATGTTGTTTATGAAATTATTGAATATAACACTACCTGATCATGTTGTTTATGAAATTATTGAATATAACACTACCTGATCATATTTCATGCATATAATATTTGTAACTATATTTGTAATATTCATAACATAATATTCGTAACTATACCATCATGGGTTGTGGCTGCTTGTACATAATTTGTTTCAGATGGGAAGTGCTGTCATAATAAAAACATTAAAATGCCAGAAAAGGTAATAATAAAAAGACTGTAAGAAATAATATGAACAGCTGAACAGAAAAAGCGTACATGTCAGCTTATTTATTTCCTTTCTGTGTCACTGACAGTATGCTACAAACATTTTGAATGGGTCTAATCCAGTGATTTTGTGTGTCAAATATTGCATGTTGTGTAAGAAGTATAGTGTGGAGTAATTAGAATTCATGAAGTGAGATTCTGTATTTATGTTTGTTGGGACAGCACCCCAAAGACTATCACTGACCACCGATTGCAGCACAGAGTGAAGTGCCTGCGCCCAAAATAGTTAGTCTGAGACCGAGCGACTGCAATTGTGAGATTTTATTGTATTGCGCTTTGTAAAATACATGGTATATGTTGCGATTCTACATCTTTGTGTATCATTGGGTCATTTCTAGTCCACATCACAGAGGAAATTACCCACATTGGTGACCCTGGCTGCGAAACTGCTGTGATTACAGTGCTATTCCATGTTCAAGTTTTTTTGTATGCCTACAATGCAGCAGTATTTGCAACAACAAATGGCGTGCACAGGACCTGAGTGCTGACATTGCTGCACAGAACACAGTGAGTGCAGCACAACAATGGGCAACATTAACAGTGAACAGTTGCTCTGAACTTAATATAGCGAGTTTTGGTGATTCCTCGTGACCTATGTGTGTACAAACTAATTTTACACCCCATTCACAGACTTTCAGTACGACCAGTCCATACTCACAATCACTGTGCAACACTGATGCCATGTGCGGCAAAACTAAAAATTTAAGGTATGTGAGGACAAGTGAAATTTCGTATGTGCATCATATACCTACTGTGACGGTGACACCTACAGCATCTATTACACTATGATTACGAACTTACTACATTACTGTTCTGCAGCAACAACCCAGGGATATAGTACCGCTATGTTTGCTTGAACAACTACACCATGAATACTGACAGATACAATGGTATTGCCTTACTATCCATCCCTCACACCATATCAACTAGTGGACTACATTGCACATCAAGAAGCAGCTGTGCAACCTAAAATCACTACATTCAGGCCTGTCCAAATGAATTTCTGGTTCAAAATGACATAGTACGTTTTTACAATGTTAGGAATTGTGGATGATAATTCGAAATTTGTCTTGTTAATATGCAGTCTCCCTGAGAGTGCAGAGTTAATGAGTGACCTAGTACTTGCCCCACCAGCCAAATACAAATGCAACATATCAAAGGCAGCATTCTGGCAACATGTTCCTTGCTTACTGGAGCAACAGGTGTGCAAGTGATACTGGAGGAACATTTATTATGGACAGCATATGCTTTCAAGTGTGGCACCACCTATGGTCATTAATGGATCTAATCCTCGTGCCAGACATAGCTCTCTGGACACTATGGATTACGAGCTCCCTGAGCAATTGCAACTGACAGTGATCACCCACAAAAATGATTCATGGGGCAGAAAACTGCAACATAGGCAGTATATCAGCTTGAGTGAGCCTACCCCCTCTTCCCATCTGACAGACCAGCACATCAAATGAAGCTGATGCCATTTGATGACGAGCTGGTGTTTGGGGTGCATACGGCACAACACTGCCAACTGACAACACCAGGCCAGCTGAATCTACCATCCTGCTGTCTCCCCGCTGCTGGTACACGCGCATTTCAATCGTGCTGGTCTCAACTGTTGGCAGCCCTGCTCGCACCCAGACATCAAGCACGAGCTGATATAGGTGCACTGGCCCACCTAGCATTGACACAACCAGGATGCAATGTCAAATACATAGTTCCTGGTGGACACAGGCTTGGAAGTGTGTACAGTACCACAACACATACTCGAATCTCGCTATGAGGCTCTGAGTTTACAATTCTGTGTGGCAAACCAGGGCAATATCCAAGTGTATGGCAAAGCAGAATGCACCATACAACTCAATATCCTCAGAGAGTTCCATCTCTCCAAACACTGTCGACTTACAGCCACTACTACTCAAATGTATTGAGACAACATATGCTATCTTCATCTCGCAGGTAAGTCTCTTCATGGCCTGGGATGACTCATGTACCCATCATTATGACAATGAGAGATTACTCCAGCAAATATGCGAGAAGTTGCTCACCCTAGCACACACAAGCAAGCAGCCACAACACTTAACATTGTGGCAGCTGTGGACGATGTAGCCACACATTAGATGGCCAACCATGGCCCTCCAAGAAATAATGAAGATCCCGTGCAACACGACCTGTTACGACGACAACAAACACATGCAGTGGCAGCTGCAAATGATGCAGCCATGTCTCCGATTGCCAACGATGCCCCTCTGAGATACACCAAGGAGACTGTGCAGCCTGACCTGCTACAGCACCAATGAACATACGCCACAGTGCCTGAAAATGATGCAGCCATGCCTCAAATGGATATCCACACCCTTCCGCCAAATGTAGGGCTAGGCATGCTGCCTGAACCACTACATAAACAACTCTCTCATGACAGTAAAGTGCACCTCACGTCACCTCCTGGGTCTTCCCAAAAACTTCCTGTTCCCTCCGGTGACGCATCGTGTGTTCTGCTTTATCAGTGCACGGTTAAAAATGGTATGATGTACTGCTTAAATACACCAATGGGCCCTCTATTCAGCACAAAGCACGCCACCTCGCCCCAGCTTCCTGCAGGCAGTGAAAGTCATGTTGCATGCAGCCATTAACAGTGCATGGGCACCTCCCACTAAATCAGTAGCTAAGAAAGACGGTTCTATTTGACTATATGGAGACTACAGTTCACTTAACTTGGGTACAATTTATGACAATTACGCTGTACCAGACACACAGGACTTTACCCATACACTCATGGTGACAAGTGTTTTTTTTCATGATTTACTGCATCCAGATGATGTTGCTAAATGGTCATCATCACACCATTCAGCTTATCCGATTTTCTGGTGGTGCTGTATGGCCTCAAAAATGCGACACAGATGTGGCCATGGTTCATCCATGGGTGTTGTTTCAACTGCACTGTTGTGATGCATATTTAGATGACATTCTAATTTTTTCCCATGATCAGCAGAGCCACAAAGTTCACCTTGAATACGTTCTCACTACCCTCAGTAATCCAGGAATAAACGAAGACAAGTCACAGTTACGTAAAAACGAAGTTAGGTTTCTGTGACATACATTCAATGCAGAGGGGATTAAGCCCTCACCAAGCTGCACTCAATCGGTTTGACAACTGCTGCCTCCTCATGCACACCAAAAACTTCAACGATTCTTGGGAATCCTTAGTTTTTATTGCAGACATCTCCCACATGCTGCACAGATTCAAGCACCACTTGCAGGACTTCACACGCAAGGCAAGCAAGCATAAACTGTTATGGACATCAGTAATGCAAGCAGCATTTGCTCATGTGAAGCAGATGGATGGCAGGTCTGGTATCTCCGGCATGCCTGGTACCAGATGCACAGCTCACAATTACGACGAATACAAGCTTTTAAGACACTGTTCTCGAGCAGGAAGTAGCAGACGATACACAGCCTCTATGTTTTTTCTCCAGACAGCTAACAATGTCAGAGTCAAAATGGCCGGCTTTTGACTGCTTACAACTCGTGGTTAACGAGGAAATATGCTTTTTTTGCCAGAATATCGAGGATTGTAGCGTGTTTATCTATAAAGATCATAAACCTCTTGCAGACGCCATTTGACACCCATCATCTACCGTCAACCCAAGACCTTGTTCTGATTGCACAGTATTCTACAGCTGTTCTCCACCTCTGCAGGACAGATAATATCGTCATGGATCACTTGTCACGAGTCAGCACCATCTCTCTCACCCACGACATCAACAAAGGTATGGAACGACAGGAACGCAAGCAGATGATTGGTACATTGGTCAAGAATACATTATCTAACATCAAGATTGAATGGAGACCAATCCCGAGAATGGATGGAACTGTCCTCTGTGATGTGTCACAACAATGTGTCCATTCTACTTCACCTTCATTGATGTGATGTACGATTTTCGACACACTACATAATCTCAGCCACCTAGGCATATGACTGACGAGCTGGATCATTACTGAACCTTTTGTTTCACCAGGTGTTAAGTACAACTGGCAGGAATGGACAAAGGTGTGCCTAGACTGTCTACACAGCAAAATGGGCCGCATGTGCAGACTCACCTTGGCAAGTGGTTCCAACAGGTACATCTCGATCTAGTGGTATCCGTTGACTGATGACCATAGCTGATAAGTCCCATAGCGCTCAGAGCGATTTGAACCATTTTTTTGGAAACTGTACCAGAAGTGGAAGGATAAGAGTTCACACTGTTGACGATCTACCATGTAACCTGGTGGGTGGAGACCATACGATTGCTGCTGCCCTGCTACAATTACGACAGATGAGGGCTGTCAATTCGACTCTTCATTTTTTAACACCTTATGCAACTTGTGTGGAATCACTCGCCACCATTCTACAGTTTATCACCTGCAAAGCGTCACACTGATGGAAAGATGGCACTGAGCAATGAAAACTGCACTCCTAAGCCATGGAATGACGAGATGAAGGTCCTCTCGTGGTTGCTCCTCGGACCTGCTCAGCAGACAAGGATGATTTAAAAGCATCAAATGAGGAGACTCTGACACAGCCAGCAGAATTTTTGCTGCTTACACCTAGCTCCCAGCTCATCTGACTTACTGGAAATGGTACAGAGGATCAAAAGACATGTACAGAATACAAGTATACCTCCTCCATAAGCACATAGAGTATGAACGCTGTTCATTCATAAAGGACTCACAGATTGTGAGTATGTAATGATTTGCTATAATAATGTACAGCCAGCAATATTGCTGCATTATCGCAGAGTATTTCAAGTGTTGCAACAGCATAACCAAATGTTTGATATAGACTTAAATGGAAAGATTGCAACAATGTCTATCAATAAACTAAACACCACATAGAGTAGGCTGTTCCAACCGAGCTCCAGGGAGCCGGAGCGCTCCGGAGCGCTCACTGCGGCAGCTCGGAGCCCGCGTGGAGGGGGAAAGCGAACTCACTCAGTTTTCAGCCGCAACTGACGCAATAATCCGTGTTCAATGACAGCTATGACTAGCCGCGGGAGCCCTGTACCTCTATTGGAGGATACCTTTCTATTCGTTGAGAGGGATGCTCGTCCGCAGTGTTTTCTATGTCATAAAGTATTTAATTCTGCGAAAAGGTACAATATACAAAGACATTATACACGTCTTCACGCAGTGCACTACGATCAGGTAGAAGGCGTTGCACGCAGAGAACTGGTAGCCAGGCTTAAGAACGACATACCAGGAGAGGTAAGTTTAAAAACGGTTTCGTAATACTGAGGGTATCAAAACATGCAATATAGTTCGTCTTCTGTAATGCTTTTATAATTTTCAGGTGAATGAGAGCGGAGAAAATACTTCTGAATCTGCAATTCGAGCAAGCTACAGGGTCGCTCACATCATTGCGACGAGTGGTAAGCCGTTTTCGGTGGGACCACTCGTAAAATCGTGCATGGTAGCAGTTGCAGAATGTTTGTTTCCAAGGGAGGTGCAGGCAATTGAAGGGGTTTGCCTGTCGAAGCAAACAATGTCTCGTCGAATCCTGGACATGGCAGCGAATTTCGAGACACAGCTCAGGAAAAAGGCGAAGAGCTTTGTTGCATTTTCGCTAGCGCTTGACGAAAGCACCGACAGATCGGACTGTGCTCGGCTTGCAGTCTTTGTGCGTGGTGTCGACATGGAGCTGCAAGTAACTGAAGAACTCTTGGATGTGGTGCCGCTCGATTGCACCGCAACAGGACGTGACATTTTTGAAGCTGTTTGTGCATCAGTGGACAATATGAATTTACGGTGAGATAAGCTCCATTCTGTAGCGACAGACGGTTCACCACAAATGATCGGGCGTCACCAAGGTTTTGCTTCTCGTTCGAAAAATAAACTCAGGGACGAATTCGGGAAAGATATTTTGACTTTCCATTGTTTTATTCACCAAGAGGCACTGTTTGCTGAAACAGTAGAGCTAGGTGGCGTAATGAAAGATGTCGTGAAGTGTGTGAATTTTGTGCGGCGTCACGGTATGAATCATCGCCAGTTCAAAGGATTCCTGAAAGATACGGAAGCGGAGTATGGGAACATACCTTACCACCGTACAGTTCGTTGGCTGTGTCAGGGAAAAGTTCTTGATGTTTTCTTTGCCATTCGTGAGGAAATATCCCTTTTTCTCGAAATGAAAGGGGAAGAAATGCGTTGTCTGAAAGATATAAAATGGATGTAAGACCTGGCGTTCCTAGCTGACATAACTATTCATCTGAATAATTTAAATCTGTCATTGTAGGGCAAAGGGCAGCTAGTCGTTGGCATGCACGACCAGATCAAAGCGTTCATGGAAAAGTTTCGTTTATTTGAGAGGCAGATGAGTAGTGGACATGTTAACGTTCTTCAATCGTCTTGCTTCTTTTAAACTACCTGAAGCTACTACTTTCGGCGATTATCAAGCAAAGTTAAAGCAGCTCATCACGTCGTTTGAAACACGATTCCGAGACCTCACTAATTTGGAAATGGAACTTAAGGTGTTCAGCACTCCTTTTTCAGTTTCCCCCGATAACTTGTCATCGTCACTCCAATTGAAGATTACTGATTTGAAAAATTCAGTTTTGTTGAAAGAGAGGTACTACAACACGTTGGATTTGTCACGATGGTATCGTTCATTACAGCAAAAAACATTTCCCAAACTTCACAACAATTCCGCTCAGATCACGTGCATGTTTGAATATATGTATTGTTGTGAGCAGCTTTTCTCAGCAATGAAAAGAGTAAAAAGTAAGGAACGATAGTTTCTTCAGGATGCAACAATGAAGGCCATTAACGCTGCGAACACTTTGACGCCTGGTATTTCCGAAAAGAAAATGTCAAGCCACAGAGGCCCAATAAATTTAGTATGCAATTTCTTGTAAAACAGTTGTTTCTTATTTATTTCCTGAACATCGTATTTCCTGGTGTAGCATGTCACCACGCCTTAGCAGCTAAGAGTATGAGGTTGTCGATCTTGTAAGACGCAGCGGTCACATCAAAACGATTGTCTTGCTGCCTGCCTCAGCAGGGAGCGCTCCGCGGCTCACAACGAAGCCGACGAGCTCTAACATAGACCCTTCACTTCTCGAACTACATGAGAGATCTCCAACAAGATAAAACCTCTGGTATGCACCTGTTACTAGCCCTTTGCTGGCACAACCAGCAGATATCACCATAGATATCAGAGATTTCCAGCTGAAAGAAGTATCAGTAAAATTGATTTATGATCACCTCTCTACAGAAGCCACGCACATCGCGTTGGATTCTGTGACTTCTCATAAATAAATACAAATGTTTTATTCCCCACTGAGCATATTTACATGCAATTGATGTCGTCAGTGTTTACATAATAATAATAACAATAATAATAATAATATAAACTTCGACATGACAAATGTTATTAACTACAATAAAATAATCCAGGATGGATACAATACATATTTGTGCAAATGTCAATAACAACAAGAAGTTTCCTGTCAATCAATTACAAGACAAATGAACTACATAGTTCAGTGAATGACAAATAAATAATCAAACAGATAATTAACAATAAGTCCATGATACAGTAATAAAATAGTTGTACAGAGTGGTATATATATATATATATATATATATATATATATATATATATAGTTTGCAGTTAATTTATAGTTCATTCTCATAAGGAAATCAGGTCATTTGTCACATACTCAAGGAACTCTTGAGCAGAGTAAATTACTTTACTTTTGATCCATCTCGAAAGACTAGTTTTAAATTTATTCACTGGCACAGTATAGACATTTTCAGGTAATTTGTTGAAGTAGACAGGACCAAGATGTTTGTAGCTGTTACGTGTCTTTGCAAGCCTAACATATGGCATATTAATTGTATATCCATTTCTTAAGTCAAATTTACTCATATTCCCTTTAACGAAGACAAGGCAGTTGTAAACATACAGGCCAGGCACTGTCATTATATTTAGTTTCTTAAAATAATCTCCACATGATTCATATGGGCTAAGTTCTGCTATGCACCTTATTGCTTTCTTTTGCCATTTAAACACTAATTTTGAGCCTATGGAATTGACCCATAATAGTATTCCATAACTCAGGTGCGAATGGAAAAATGCAAAATATGCATACAACAGAAGTTCTTTACTGATACTGCTACTGAGCTTGTACAGCAGATATGTGGCATGTGCAAATTTGTCACATATCTTCTCTGTATGGGTATCCCAGCTGAGCTTTTGATCTCTTTGAAATCCTAACAATTTTACTGTTTTGTTATCATGACTGAGAGCATTCAGATTGAATACAATAACTTCAGTTTTACTATCATTCTCCTGCAGTACATTTGCCTCAAACCAAGTAGTGCACCTCTCAACTGCCAGGCTGTGTTGCACATTTTCAAGATTGGTATCACATGTGATGAGTGTTATGTCATCAACATATAGCACCGCATCACATGGTACAACTGCAGGTAAATCATTTATATAACTAATGAAAGGAAAGGTCTGAGAACAGATCCTTGAGGTACACCCTTTGCAACTGGGAGGCATTCTGACATTTGATTATTTACCTCAACTAACTGTTTTCTATTGTCGAAGTATGACTACATTAGGCATACAGCATTCTCTCTCACTCCATAGTGGTAGAGATTTTTTATGAGAATATTGTGGGAGACCATATCAAAAGCTTTCCTGAGGTCCAACAGTGTTGCACAGATAATATATTTATTTTCAAAACAATTGTATGTTTTTGCTACCATACTCTCAACTGCTTTGACTGTAGAAAGGCTTCCACTGCAGGTTGCACCCTATCAGCCTTATGCTGCCTCCAATCAACAACCGTCAACGAAGTTGATCAATGCTATCCTACCGACAGCATCTGCAGTACTCCAAGTAATAATAATAGTGACAAGAAACGATCCAGTCATGTCTCACAGAAGCGTTGGCCACGGCCAGTCATGCGAACTCACACAGGACCAGCAGCTATAAGCGCCGCGCATCAGTTTCCGACAAACATTCCTCGCTCTTTCAGGGTTTAGTTGTGAGGGGGGGGGGGGGGGGCGGTGGCGAAAGGGGCATCTGTGGGGACAGCACCCCAAAGACTATCGCTAACCAGGGACGGCAGCGCTGAGTGAAGTGTCTGCGCACAAAACAGTTACTTCTGACCGCGCGAGGAGGGACTGCGACAACAGGATGTTAGTGTATCGTGTTGTGTAAAATAAAAGATGTATGTTGAGACGCTACGTTTCTGTGTATCTGTGCTGAGGAGGAAACTACCCAGATGTTGTTATGAATGAGTGCAAGATGGAAGAAAGGAGGAAGAGACATTCTTTAATGAAAAGTACAGAGTGATGCCCAAGTGACAATTGTATCACCATCAGCAGTGTTGCGTCCTCACTCTAGAAGATAGTGTGATGATGTTCCCAAAACATAAGCACATAATCTTCCGGTTAAATAATACATAACGCCACTTATTCCTCTCCTCTCGCTGAACAAATACTGCCAGCTAAAATTTTGTCTGCCTTCGGCATAACGACTAATTATTTCCCGAGCGTATTTAGGCGTTGTTTACTGACGCATTTGAAAAAGGTGGAGAAAATCTATCGAGTTAAAGCATACCGTATAGGCCCTACGTAACTCTGGATTCAACTGTTCAGAAAGAATACTGCAAATGTGAAAGTGATAAACAAGTCTTCAACCTTTATTAACTAGAGATGTGATAAGCATTTGTCAAGCTTAAGCATTTCTTTATAATTCCGTTCCTGCACACGAATTATCGTAAATAAGTTACTTCTGCTCATCACATATCATTGCACAAAAATTTCTCTTGTGTTGTTGGTCACCCTGTAAAAACGAAACGAAAATGTGATTTCAGGGTTTCTATTTCCCGTATTCTTGAATTCGTGGCATCTGTATTTGTAAAAATGTAACATAAAGCAATATATCAGCTTGCATATTTCAATCTTTTGCTGTGTACTTTGTTTTATGAGGTAAAATTACAGGAATAATTGATCAAAAACTTCAATACAAGTAAACGGCACGAAGTAGGCCTGTTTGTGAGTGTCGATGTATTCTGCCTTCTTCAAGAACTCATCGTTTAGCATTTCATCTAAACTGTAACCAATATTTTTTTCACAATATTTCTTCAGTATTAATGGGCTTTATCTGTGAAGTAGAAATTTTAATTTGTCACAGTTATTGAGAATGGACATCATTCACGCCGCACCTGTACGTATAAACGTTGGCTGTGGTCCACATTTCAAAGGAAATCGCATTATTCATTGTTGCCCGATCTTCACTTGTACACGATACATTCTTTGGAAGAGGAGCAATAGGACGGACATGTTTTGGCGAACTGAAAAGTGAAATTTTCTAGTTTTTTATTATTCAGATGTAGAATTTTGAATATGCTAAGAATCATATTTTCCCGAAGATCTGGCGTTCATCCCGAATGGTGCGTACCGTTATTGTCACAGTAATGAGGGAATGAAAGATCATGTAAAGACAGATACACGTAGCAGGGCAGCACGATAAAGGCCTTACTGTATTACGTATAAGTCAGAAGTGATGTGGAAGTTAAAGTGACTCGTAAAGCAGTCGTTGAAACTGTTTCGTTATCTGTCAAGTAGAGAATGGTACCGGTAATAGTGTTTGGTGCCTGTAATACGCGTTTCAATGCTTTAGAAATATTTCGGAGTGCTTTGTTCGTAAATTGTATATATTAGATTACGGAAACTAATCTTTTTCTCAATAGTGGATTTCAGATTTCTGTTTTTTATTTCAGCTGGTCAAAAAACTTCGTTGCGAAGAAATAGTAGAGGCTACTCTTCTCTTAACACTACTGAACCTCATAGTAGACTGGTAAGTTGCACATTACATCAGACTGATAAATTCCTTTTATGCGAACTTAGTAAGCAGGCGTGTACAAAAAGTAAAGGCTCCGCAATGTATTAAATAGTTCCTATCTTTTCTTGTTTCGAGTACATTACTATTGCGACCAGTCAATCGTTCTCTGGAGTGCATCCTTGGCTACATACAAAGTAAGATTTGATGTTGTTTATGATATAAATAGTTCGTTCTCGCGTTTCAAGGTATCTGAAAGGAAAGAGAAATCTTGTTAAAGAATAAAATTGTCTGTTCCTCGATGGCAAAAACGAAACGAATACGATTTTATGTAGTAAGAAGCTCATCTCGTTAGTACCTACATCTACATTCGTATATACTCAGCAAACCGCTGTGAGGTGCATGGCAGAGTGTACGGTTTATTGTACCAGTTATTAGGATTTCTTCCTGTTCCATTCACAGATGGAGCGCGTGAGGAATGATAACGCCTCTGTGCGTGCAGTAATTATTCTGGTCTTATCTTCACGATCCCTATGTGAGCGATACGTGCAGGATTGTAGTATATTCCTAGAGTCATCATTTAAAGCCGGTTCTAGAAACTTTGTTAACAGACTTCTCGGTATAATTTACGCCTGTCTTCAAGAGTCTGCCAGTTCAGTTCCTTAAGCATCTCTGTGACAGTCTCCCACGGATTAAACAAACCTGTGCCCTTCTCTGTATATGTTCGATATCCTCTGCTAGTCCTATTTGATAAGAGTCCCACACACTTAAGCAATATTCTATGATGTGTCGCATGAATGATTTTTAAGCAATCACCTGTGTTGATTGCATTCCTCAGTATTCTAACAATAATACGAAGTGTACCACTTGCTTTACCCACTATGTGTGATAGTAGCATCATTGGCTGTGTATTAAATTCATGAGCTGGATTGCCAATGTGTTGCTAAATGTGTAAGCACTCCTCATCGTTCGCTTTCCGTTTAGCAGCAAGACATACAACATTCATGCTGTTCTAATAAACTTTTTTAGTGACTGTCGCTTTTTTTTGAACGTACGATTATCAAGCAGTCGACTTGTTTCCCAGAAATCAGTCATCAGAAATTGTTACATTACACGGTTTTGTTATTTCAACTGTTTTTAAAGCAAATCATTATCCACGCAGGGATATGTTTATTCTGATTGATAGGTTTGGCGGTTCATATGCGGAAAAGACTAATTTTCAAAATCCGGCGGGTGGTTAAAACTATATTTAGATTTACTTTGAGTGGGTCTAGACGTAATTTACGATAGTACTGTAAGCATTGGCTTTGACCAGTGCCGTAACGGTAACTGCTGCTGTTATTTCACTAGATTATGCGCATTTTGAATTGCATTTCTTTTTGTCATTATTGCTGCTTTGATTTACGGATTGTATTTTTATTCTCTATCGTGTATTACGAGAAACAAAATAATATCTCGTCTGTTTCGGGTGGAGCTATATTATTTAATCGATTCATCAATTTTTTTTCTTTATGATAAATATATAATTTGTACTTCGTACTGTTTATCGTTGTTCCCGCTACAACTGCAGCACTTTTTTACGATACTCAGTTTGTATCTTTCCCATAAATTGTTAAAGTTCTTTTTCTGAAATTTAGGATTTGCTCATGATACGTGCCACTTGTGTGGATGTGTATTTTACTTTTAGTTCATACTTGTATCAAAATCTTCACTACAGCTGTAGAATTTTTTTATCACGCTCTCTACTCGTCTCCTTGCCGGTAAATAAAGTTTTTGTTGTATCCATTCCTATCTACTATTGATGAGTATATATATTCGGAACTGTGAAACAGTCCCCCCTTGAGCTATAAACGTAAAGAGTGTTTCTCGATACTAGCTTTGGTTTATTTAGGATGACCTTTTTTTTGTTAGTACTCTGTGTCTGGATCACCACTACAACTATAGAACTCTTTTTCGATACTCGATTCAGTATCTTTTTGACAAATTGTTAAAAGTTGCTGTTCTCAAATCCTTTACAATTTACTCCTAATATATACACATATCCGTAACTGCATATGCAATACACACTTGAACTATACAGTTTTAGTGTATGTACATCGCAATACACACTTGAGGTGTATAGGTTAAGTGCATAGACTCCCTGAACAAAAAGTGAAGCCCACAGAGAGAGGAGGAAACGAAATGATATCTTACTGGCTGAGAGAATATGTGATGTTATTTCAGTGATTAGCTGACAAATTCGAGCCAAATTTACAAAGAACTTGGGAGTAAGAGCCCACTTATCAGTATGACGTTGCACTCTGTCTTGAGCCTGGACATCCATGCACGAACTTGGTTAGACAGGGGGCAAGGCAGCCCACAACAGTTGGTCCTTTGTATCCTGGATACTGGCGGTGAGACAAGAATTCACATGTGAGCTGATCCCACACACACTCCATTGGGAACAGAGCTGGGGTTCTTGCTGGCCACGAGATTAATTTATCATCACACAGACAGTTCGTAGAGACGTGAGCCATGTGTGGACGAGCATTGTCCTCATGAAAAATTGGCACCACGATACTGTTGCATGAGAGGTAATACGTGAGCACGCAGGATATCTTTGATGTGCCCCTTGTGCGATCAGAGTATCTCACCACTACTAGCTGATGGCTTCTCACACCACGCTGCCAGGAGCAACACCACTGTGCCTCTCAAAACATTGGAAAATGGGACCTTGCCGCAGATCGCGCCGCCATATTTGCACATGATGGTAATCATAGGTACCATAGAACTGCGATTCAACACTTAGTGCAACACCAATCGTGAACAGTCCATGCTTCCCATCACAGTACCAGTCCGAACATAGTCATTTGTGCTGTGGTGTTAATGACAGCCTACACATGTGATGTTAATTCTCTGTCCAGTTGGTGCTAGTTTCTGACCAGTGGTGATGAGTGACAGAACGTTGAAGGGAGTCTGTGGGAGGCACAGATGTGAATAGGTTGCGATATGTTAGCTGCACAGTATGGCTACCCACTCTTGTGGAGGTCCATTGGAACCCTAACGATTAGTTTGGCTGCCCTCACGTTCCCACACAGTCCAACAATGGGCCACTGTCAGATCCGAAGCCCCCATTAATCTGGACATTACACGATTCGATTGCCCGACCAAATGGAGGCCCACAACGAGGTTCCTTTCAAACTCTTATTGGGTGCTGGGCTGCTGATAACGCTATCTCAAACCAGTAAGTGGTGTCTGTGGATCCATGTATCCATCACAAAGGTAACTCAATGTCTTACGCTGTTGACGCCCCTGTGCGCCCTATCAGGCCTAATAACAAAATTAATGCACACTGGAGGCTGTTCCACCTGTCTTAATCATTTACATGCCCACTGATGGTGTGTACATGTACTAAGTTATATTGACATTTGAGGATGTCTTCTGGGTCTTCACATATTCTTCAAGTAGTGTATGACAATTGGTTAATCTGCTTGCTCGTTAGCATATTGAAAACTTTGTATGGTGTCTGTCATCTGCCCTGTTTGAGCCCAGGCAGAATACGGTGACCAGTAGATGCACAGATTGTAGGGCATGAGTGCAGAGAGCAATAGTGGTGGGAGCTGCGGGAAGGTGTTGTAGGGGAAATGCCGAGCGCTGGAGGGGAAGTGCCTACACTCAGATCTTTTTTAAATATTAAGTGGGCTTCCTCCGCACCTACGCTTACATGGTGATCACTCTAAAACATCTGTCACCTCTACTTTCATTTGTATCTAAATAGGATACTACCAAAAACTCAGCGATTTATCGTCACATGGCTTGTTAACAATTTGTAGCTTTCAGAGAAGCGTCGTAAGTGGCGAATTTCGGCATGTTAGAATTTGCTTCTTTTGCCAAAACACAGCAGAGTTTATACAGTCTCGCCTCTCTTACATGTTGTAAATTTGCAATTCCGAGAGTATTCTGAAACAGTGATTTATTAAGTGAGGAAAAGTAAGGTGACTATTTTATGGAAAGGCACATCATCCATGCAAAATAAACGTGTAATTTATCCACTTATATTGTTTCAAAACCCATAATATTTCTTGCTTGACCAGCTATCGATAGACCTTAAAAATTAGGTAATAATAATAATAATAGCTTTATGCAACATCGAATGGTACACTGCACATGTACAAAGAAACCGCAATGATTAAAGTTATTTGTACAATACACAAGACACACTGTTCTGAACACGTCATTAATTTACAACAAAATTACAATAAGATGTTTACAGATTTCTATTCACATAATTTCACAAAGCATTTGTTGTTCTTCATATAGGTATAGTACTCTTCTAATGTGTAGAAAGGGTGTTTTACTAAAAATTTCTTAAGCTGATGCTTCAGTTTAATTGTAGGAAGAGCCATGACTGCACTAGGCAGTGCATTAGCTAATTTTATACCTGCATACTGGGGCCCCTTTTCGTAAAGAGCTGTTCTGTGGCTGCCGATGTAAAATCTTTCTATATTTCTTGTATTGTACTGGTGGAAATCTGAATAAGTGTTTGGGTGCCGTCTTTTCACAAGCAATATGGCTTTTAGAATGTATGTGTTTATAACAGTTAACACCCCTGTTTTTGGAAACAAGTTGCGACTAGATTCCCTATATTTTGCTCCACAGATTATTCTCACACCCCTTTTTTGAAGAATGGGTAGCTTATCTAGATTAGCTTTGGTTGTTGCCCCCCAAATTTCAATACTGTAGTTCAAGTGAGAAGAGAAAAGAGCATGGTATGTAGTGTTTAGGACTACAGTGTGTTTACAGAACTTGCTAATAGTACAGATTGCAAATATATTTTTTGACAACTTTGTTGCTGAGTCAATATGTGTGTCCCATTTCAGGTTGCTTTGGATTGCCAAGGAATTTTACACTAGACTCTTTCTTTACCAATTCGTTGCCAATGTATAATTTAACTTCATTATTAAAACTGCTTTTGTTTAACTCCACCAAACCTGTTTTACTGGTGCTTACATTTAATTGGCTTTTATTAAAAAACTGACCAATTTCTTTTGTCACATTATTACACTCGGCCTCTAGTTCATTACATGATTCCTTTTTTCACACAATGGACGTGTCATCGGCATTCAGAACAATTTTGGAATTAATAGTACAGTATTTAATATCATTTACATAGATCAAGAACAGAAGGGGGCCCAACACCGAGCGCTGGGGCACGCCATATTTTATGTAAGTGATCTCTGATTTGTAGACGCCACTTTCCGTTTTAAGTAGAACAAACTGTTTTCTATTGCTCATATAACACTTTATTAGGTCATAAGCCGCGCCTCTAATGCCCATGTTCCATAGCTTGTCTAATAGGATGTCAACATTCACACAATAAAATGCTTTTTCCAGGTCTAGGTATACACCTGCCACATTTTTCTTGCTTTCGATACCCTCTAACACCTCTTCCATCGAGAAAGTCTGTTGTTAGTGGAATAACACGGTAGATAACCATACGGGAAAATACTCTCTTTTTTTGCATGCTACCATTTGCCAAAATCTCATTCGATATCTCAAACCGTTTATAAAATCTGAGAAATGCTGTGGATGCTTCACTCTTGCTTTATCGCTGGGGAGGCGCGATCGCAAATGAGTATGCTATGTCAACTCAATTTTCTGGAGATTGGTGACAGCAGTCGAAAGAAAAATTAAATGTGTTAGCAAAATTTCATATGCAGCAACATATTAAGTAATATGCCCCAAACGCAAAATCACAATGAACCCCATTTTTCATTGCAAGCTTTTTAGAATTTTGCACAGTGCCTTATTTACATGCAAATATCTCAGTAACAGTGTCCTTTAACGAAATGATGGGCACATCATCACGAAGCTGACGTATAAAGCTACAATTAAAGCAAAAACAATTTTTTTTACCGAATAGTTCCCGTAAAATCTGAGAAAGACTGCTGAGCGTCCGCCTCGTTCTGTCATCGCCTCCCCTTCGGAACAAACGAATGAACTTGCTTAGAGCTTTGGACGAAAATTGCTCACTGCGTATCTTCTACCTTATACTGTGCAGACTCTACAGCAGTAATACCTGTGGGGTGCATAAATTTCTCTTTGCTTTTGTCTACTTGTGATTTACAAAGACACTTCTGCAGAAGTCTTCGCTTACTAAGTCATCGATATATGGTATACATGGTGTATGAAAACTATACCGTGAGACTTCGAAGGGTTGTAGATGGTATCAAATGACCAGGGCTGTCTTTATAAGAAGCCGCCAAGTTGCGCTTCTGTGCAACGTACCGACCTGACACATGATGCTGCGATACTGGAAAGGGAAGTGACTCCTTTGTTGTCGAGCGGCGCCGCTGTGATTTTCCTATGCTACAGCGTCGTCGCCGTGCGTCGGTTCCGTTATGGAGTCTGATGAGCAGGATGTCGTTTGCTTCTCTTATTTAGTAAGAAAATCATAAACAGGCAGTTTAAAAATAGTAAACCCTGTGTGCCACCATTTATGGAAGGAAGAATAGTTATAATTGAAAAAAAAGGCAGGCGGTTATAAACGCTAAACATACATGTGTCTCCAACAGCAATTGAGAGATTCATACCTTATAAATTGGTAAGAGATGGAACTGATCCCCCATGGTACACAAAACAGGTCCGAACGCTGTTGCAGAGGCAACGGAAAAAGCATGCGAAGTTCAGAAGAACGCGAAATCCCGAAGATTGGCTAAAATTTACAGACGCGTGAAATTTGGCACGGACTTCAATGCGAGATGCCTTTAATAGGTTCCACAACGAAACATTGTCTCGAAATTTGGTAGAAAATCCGAAGAAATTCTGGTCGTATGTAAAGTACACAAGCGGCAAGACGCAGTCAATACCTTCGCTGCGCAGTGCCGATGGTACTGTTACCGACGACTCTGCCGCCAAAGCGGAGTTATTGAACGCAGTTTTCCGAAATTCCTTCACCAGGGAAGACGAATGGAATATTCCAGAATTTGAAACACGAACAGCTGCTAGCGTGAGTTTCTTAGAAGCAGATACCTTAGGGGTTGCGAAGCAACTCAAATCGCTTGATACGGGCAAGTCTTCAGGTCCAGATTGTATACCGATTAGGTTCCTTTCAGATTGCGCTGATACAATAGCTCCCTACTTAGCAATCATATACAACCTTTCGCTCGCCGATAGATCTGTACCTACAGATTGGAAAATTGCGCAGGTCGCACCAGTGTTTAAGAAGGGTAGTAGGAGTAATCCATCGAACTACAGACCTATATCATTGACGTCGGTTTGCAGTAGGGTTTTGGAGCATATACTGTATTCAAACATTATGAATCACCTCGAAGGGAACGATCTATTGATACGTAATCAGCAGGGTTTCAGAAAACATCGTTCTTGTGCAACGCAGCTAGCTCTTTATTCGCACGAAGTAATGGCCGCTATCGACAGGAGATCTCAAGTTGGTTCCGTATTTCTAGATTTCCGGAAAACTTTTGACACCGTTCCTCACTAGCGACTTCTAATAAAGCTCCGGGCCTATGGGGTATCGTCTCAGTTGTGCGACTGGATTCGTGATTTCCTGTCAGGAAGGTCGCAGTTCGTAGTAATGGACGGCAAATCATCGAGTAAAACTGAAGTGGTATCAGGTGTTCCCCAGGGAAGCGCCCTGGGAACTCTGCTGTTCCTGATCTATATAAATGACCTGGATGACAATCTAAGCAGTTCTCTTAGGTTGTTCGCAGATGATGCTGTAATTTACCGTCTAGTAAGGTCATCCGAAGACCAGTATCAGTTACAAAGCGATTTAGAAAAGATTGCTGTATGGTGTGCCAGGTGGCAGTTGACGCTAAATAACGAAAAGTGTGAGGTGATCCACATGAGTTCCAAAAGAAATTCGTTGCAATTCGATTACTTGATAAATAGTACAATTCTCAAGGCTGTCAATTCAACTAAGTACCTGGGTGTTAAAATTACGAACAACTTCAGTTGGAAAGATCACATAGATAATATTGTGGGGAAGGCGAGCCAAAGGTTGCGTTTCATTGGCAGGACACTTAGAAGATGCAACAAGTCCACTAAAGAGACAGCTTACACTACACTCGTTCGTCCTCTGTTAGAATATTGCTGCGCAGTGTGGGATCCTTACCAGGTGGGATTGACGGAGGACATCGAAAGGGTGCAAAAAAGGGCAGCTCGTTTTGTATTATCACGTAATAGAGGAGAGAGTGTGGCAGATATGATAGCAAGTTGGGATGGAAGTCATTAAAGCAAAGATGTTTTTCGTCGCGGCGAGATCTATTTACGAAATTTCAGTCACCAACTTTCTCTTCCGAATGCGAAAATATTTTGTTGAGCACAACCTACATAGGTAGGAATGATCATCAAAATAAAATAAGAGAAATCAGAGCTCGAACAGAAAGGTTTAGGTGTTCGTTTTTCCCGCGCGCTGTTCGGGAGTGGAATGGTAGAGAGAGAGTATGATTGTAGTTCGATGAACCCTCTGCCAAGCACTTAAATGTGAATTGCAGAGTAATCATGTAGATGTAGATGTAGTAGAAGTCAGCTGACCTTGGATCGCTTTATTACTACAACTAAAACTTTTTCTCCGTGTTGTTGCTGGCTATCAATTCCATGTTAATTGACGTTGGTGCAAGTGTGAAACAGATGGATTCATCTGCGTTCAAGAATTCATTACTGCACGTAAAGTTAATTGGGAATGACATTTAATTTCCTCGGTGCAGGCAGTTGTCTGAAAATTCTGATTACTTTCCTTTGTAATCGTTGTCGATTAAGGTTTAGATATGTCATCTTTCTTACTGACTTCATACGGAGTCAATTTCTTATCAGTTAAAAAATAGTTTCAGCTAAAGTTTCTATAGGGCTAGAAGATATACTGAAATGTAGTTTCAACATCTTGCTAAAGAGAGCAGAATTTTTGATCAACCTTTGAATGTATCTCTGGAACTTAAAAATATTAAAGATGTGTTGCGTGTTGCACAATTTTCTACGTGGTCGAGGCAGATACATATTTAAAAACATTTTAACTGCTTGTGGTTTATACCGTTGGAAAGTTAAATTTCGGCCAACAATGCCTTTGTCTAATTTTGACAGAGACCTTGTTGGCCGAAAGCTAACATTCTGACAGTCTTTTTGTTATGCCTTTCTGCAACGCAGCATCTCCGCTACACGGTGAGCAGCAACTGTCCTTTGCATTAAATTTTTACAGACATTAGACTGCTATTTAGCGGCTATTTTTCTTGTTTCATCTGCTATAACTGCAAAATAATATGCACTTTTGATATCATTCTATAATTTTCTTAGAAATGTATGACTCAGAACAGCCGAAATTTCATTTTGTAGATAATGGGATACCCATTTATAAGTTTCACTCTGAAGCCACATTGAAAGTCGCTGTTTATCTTCACATCGATGGCAAAATAAATTGTCAAAGTTACTTGTTTCATCAGTAGGCTACTGTATTGCAAGCCTCTGCGGAAGGAAGATATGATTTTTAGTAAACAATCATAGTTTTCTTTAATTTTCTTTTGAAATCTATCTTAATACATTGACATCCGATTTTAAGGATTTCAATTTCTGTACAGCCCCTCTGTGGCAGCCTGATGTTTCCACTTTCAACTCTTCTATCCCTTTATTCCAGTTCCAAAAATGAGTGTCCCTGAAAGTTTTCCGGTTTTGTGAGAAAACTGAGAACGATATTCTTCAAATATTTGAAAAAAATAATATATTTTATCGCATTGTATTCAATCCATGCAAACTGCTGTCTCCAAGAGGGGTGA
Organism: Schistocerca serialis cubense; assembly: GCF_023864345.2. Lineage (NCBI taxonomy): Eukaryota > Metazoa > Arthropoda > Insecta > Orthoptera > Acrididae > Schistocerca > Schistocerca serialis. The sequence goes on along the minus strand of NC_064646.1, from coordinate 308,089,873 downwards.
TAACTACGATGCTTTTCCTGGAACAGGATTTTTGGTAACGTCACACTTTGGCCACTTCCTTAGTTTTCGTTTTCACACATTACACCACTGACGCTACATCTAAGTTTACCATCACTAGCACTTGGTGCATTAGCACGTATCTTCGTATTTACACCCTTGCCCATTTTAAAATGGCCAATAAGAGATGGGAGACTGATTAATTATTCGACCGTGTCGTCACAGGAAGACTTGAGTGGCCATTGACAATATCCACCGTGTGCGGTATTAGTGCAGTACCTTATTTGTGATCGAAACTCAAACGATAAGAGGCTTGGACTGAAGCATCAGAAATCCCTTCAAGACAGCTCGTCACGTGCAGAGGTTAGAGCAGTAGCAGAGATGAACTAGCAGTAGCTCGCGACATCGGCAATTTTCTATATGCTCTATTGCAACAATGTACATGCAAGTTTAACAGATTTACTGTTAAAGGGGGAGGGCTCAGAAATGTGTGTTTGAACATTGGGGGAGTGGGGGAGGGGGGGGGGGGGGTTAGACCAGTATTACACTATCAAATTTCTTTGTCAAATACCTTGGTCCAATATCTTTGTCAAAAATATTTGATGGTGTAATAGGGAACTTTGTCAAATGTCGTCCAATATTTGATCAAATCTAGGGCCTCACTGTAGATTTGATCAAAGAAGTCTCTTGTCTTCTGTTCACTGCAATGGGACATGCTACCACATGGAGCGCTAGCACCGCTGCATTCTGTCGTCTGTAGTGTTTTTATAAACATTGTGGGTAAATACAATTGGTGTGTGCCGACAACTACAAAATTAATAGAGATGTATGAAGCTGATGAGGTGCTTTACGACGTGAGACACGCTGAATACAAAAATAGATTACGAAGATTGGAGACCTGCCCTAACCTAACCAAACCTAACCCAACCCAACTCTCTCCTGTAGCAAGGAATCGGAGTGTTATAGTGAGCCTGTCTTCTGCAGATGTAGCAGTTCTTAAGTGAATACTGTGCTTTGTGATATGAGGATACACTTCATTGAGCACATACAGAAATGTATGCTTATCCATTCTTAAGTAATTGATGTATGACTTGACGTCCTTCACTATAAGCTCACGTAACAAGTTTTGTTGAATGCTTTTATCGTGTCGTCGTAAAACCCACAGATTCACGCAGCTATGTTTCCTTTTTTTTCTCCCCCCTTTCTCTTCCGCATATGCACACAGTGCAATTGTGGTACACGCAACTGCTGTGGTTAATAACAAGTGTTTTTGTCAGCCATCTTGAACTTTGACGAAAAATATGATGACAGTGTAATACCCCTTATAGCGCTATGTCAAAGATCTTTGTCAAATATATGGTTCAAATGGCTCTGAGCACTATGGGACTCAACTGCTGTGGTCATAAGTCCCCTAGAACTTAGAACTACTTAAACCTAAGGACATCACTCACATCCATGCCCGAGGCAGGATTCGAACCTGCGACCGTAGCGGTCGTGCTGTTCCAGACTGTAGCGCCTTTAACCGCTCGGCCACTCCGGCCGGCTGTCAAATATATTTGACGGAATATTTGATCACATCTTTGATCAAATCTTTGACAAAGAAATTTGATCGTGTAATACCGGCCGTAGGGAATGGCGAGATCCTGCTTCTAAATATTTGGGGAGGCACAAAGTACCTTGTCCCCCCCACCGGGGGGCCACACCAAGTCGGTGCCCCTGCCTACACGACCATATACTACCAAACACTGAGCAGCGACGATCCCTGCAAGCCATGAGTCAACTGCTGAGGCCCACAAGAAATACAGGCTGTGATGGGTATATCACAGCATGCGACACTGCAAGACTTCAGCCTAGATTACAGGACGACATTGAGTTGCGCCACTCGTTGCGTGGAATGAGTTGCGTGCAAATGGTTTCATATTTGACTGTAGACATGGCGAAACCAGTACATACTTCAGTTTCGTCGTTTTGTGGGTTCCTGAGTCGTGTCTGAAATGAAAGTTTTGGCAGCTGCACGTCGCATGAGTTGCAATGGAGTTAAAGCTCATAAAAAAAAACTTGTTTCGATTCGTGACTGGATGAAGAAAAGACGTCAGCTCGGTTGCTCAGCATCCTTGCTGAAATAATTTGTAATGGAAGACCCAAGAATTTCTTTTAATTATCTTAGAATGTCACCAGAACTGTTAACATTTCTTCTAAATAGAGTTAATTATGCGATAATGAATATAGATATTGTACTGCATGAAGCATTATCGCCAAAACTGAAATTACATATCACATTGCACACATCACAATCGAGAACACTTGGCATGCTATAATATGCGGTTACAGTTGGCGATGACGTTTTTTCATTAACACCAATAATTATTAACAGTAATAATTATTAACATTAACAGCAGTAATTATTCGAAGCAGGTCGCATTAAGAAGAGAACGGTTTGAAAACTACTCTCTTGAAGATAGATTTGTACTGTGGCAATATTTCAAAATTCAAACATATGTCCTGCGACGTTTTAAATAGATGAATATTGAATAAAGAATGTAGCTTCTTGATTTGCATAGCCTTCCCTCCTGTCAACAATATTCCTTAAAAGAAGAGTGGGCCAACTCAAACGATGGGATTTTAGTCTTGTAAACAAGAGCATTTCTATAGCTAGAATTATATTTTGCTTGTATTTTCCTTAATTCAGTTGTATATGTGCTCCTAATTCAATAAATTTTGCCCTGCAGCTCAGATATTGTCGAACTATCTATGTTCTGATCGCACATGAAGGTCTCAGGAGCATCAATATGTTGCTTATTTTTGTAATCAGCATCACTGAAATCCCACAAACACCTGTGCAAAGCATATTTATTCAAAAAGCGAACATTATTCTCCGTTCCCCACTTCACATTTCAGTTTGTCTACATTCTACGAACTACATAACCTCAAAACTCACGCAAGTAGTGTCGCCAAACACGCGCCGCGCATGCGCATTGGCCGGTAGCGCAGTTGCCTGCAACTAAGTGTCGTATAAACTAGCCTTTATTGTTCGCACAGGATACAGTGGACGATGCGCAGTGACCAGTTGTCGTCCAACGTGCTGGGCGAGTTCATTCGTTTGTTCGGAAGGGGAGGCCGATAGTGTTTACCTCCTTTCGGGCCGGTCGGTGAAAACAGAATCGAGGCGCAAGCCCTGCAGCCTTTCTCAGACTATTTTGCATTACTTATAGCTTTACATACGAGCTTCGTGACGATGTGCCTATAATTTCGTTAATGGTCATAGTTAATGAGATGTTTGCATTGAAGTAAGACACTGTGCAAAATTCTAAAAAGCTAGCAATGAAAAATAGGGGTCATTATGATTTTACATTTGGTGCATATTATATAATATGTTGCTACATATGAAATTTAGCTAACGTATTGGATTTTTTTTTTTGGACTTTGTTTGAGGTCTCTATCTACAACCAATCTTGAGAAAATTGAACTGACGTAGCACATTCATTTGCTATCACGCGCGCCAGCGATAAAGCCAGAGTGAAATATCTGCAACATTTCTTATATTTCGAAAATCGCTTGACATATCAGAAAGAAATTTTGGCAAATTATAGCACACAAAGAGGAGAGTAATTTGCCGTTTAGTTATTACGCAAAACTTCTTTATCTGCCTTCTTATTCAACTAACTACAGACTTTATTCTAGCAGGTCGAAGTGGCCGAGCGGTTCTAGGCGCTTCAGTCTGGAACCGCGTGACCTCAACGGTCGCAGGTTCGAATACTGCCTCGGGCATGGATGTGTATGATGTCGTTAGGTTAGTTAGGTTTAAGTAGTTCTAGGTTCTAGGGGACTGACAACCGCAGCAGTTAAGTCCCATATTGCTCAGAGCCATTTGAACCATTTGAACAGACTTTTTCTATAAATAATGTTATTTTTAAGGGGCGTCGTAGAGAAATGCTGTGGGGCTTGGAACAACGTAAGTGAAGGCATCGCACTTTATTTTTGTGGCGAGGGTGTGCTCTGATCGTAATTTGCCTCATTTCCTCACTTAATAAACTACTGTTTCACAATTCTCTCGCAGTTACATCTGCACAACATGTTAGAGAGGTGAGACTGTGTAAACTCCGCTGTGTTTTGGCAAAAGAAGCATATTTTAACATTGCAACAAAAGGAATTTGTAGGTTTTACTCAAAATTCGCCACTCATGACGCTTCTCTGAAAGTTACAAATAGTAAACAAACCATCCGAAAATAAATCGTTGGTTTCGTTGAATTTTCAGCGGAATTTCTTGTAGATATTAACCAAAGCGGGAATGTCAGATGCCACGCAGAGTGGCCGCGTGGTTCAAGGCGTTACGTCACGGATTGTGCGGCCCCTCCCGCCGGAGCTTCGAGTCCTCCCTTGGGCATGAGTGTGTGTGTTTTTCTTAGCACAAGTTAGTTTAAGTAGTGTGTAAGTCTAGGGACCGATGACCTCAGCGGTTTGGTCCCTCAGGAATTTACACACATTTGAACATTTAGGTGTCAGATCTTTTTCAGTGGTGACCATTCAAGTGTGGGTGTGGATTTACAAAGAATATGAGCCCAGGCTTGAGTTTAGAATGGCACTTCTCCTCCAGCTCTCGACATTTGCCCTACGGCGCCTGCCCTTGACCTCCACCACTACCACTCTCTCCACGCGTGCGCTGCTAATTGCGAATTTCCCGCCCACGTTAATCTGCGTGCGCTCTACAGACCCTATTACACGATGCGCGTAAACCGTACGTCTATGCACCAGCGTCCCAAGCGTACATATCTGTAACTTCAAGCTGGTTTAGTTGATCTATTACACCATCCATGAGGGACATACCTGGCGCACATGTGCAGTAGTAACGCGCAAAACGCAAATAGAACCGTCTTATCTCTTGTAAAGTCGTTTGTTCTACTGTGCGAAACACAAGGGGGACCGTATGACATATTGGAATGTCACTCGTTCAAATTCTTTATGTGATCTCAAGGTTCCTATTCAATAAGAAATTGTTTTTATCATTATTTATGAAGTAATTGATATTTTATTATGTAGGTTAATACTGTTCTGAATTTCAGGTATATTTGTCAGTCACTTCCTGGTTTGCTATGCGTGGTTTGCAGAGTATACAGGGTGTTACAAAAAGGTACGGCCAAACTTTCAGGAAACATTCCTCACACACAAATAAAGAAAAGATGTAATGTGGACATGTGTCCGGAAACGCTTAATTTCCATTTTAGAGCTCATTTTAGTTTCGTCAGTATGTACTGTACTTCTCGATTCACCGCCAGTTGGCCCAATTGAAGGAAGGTAATGTTGACTTCGGTGCTTGTGTTGACATGCGACTCATTGCTCTACAGTACGTAACATCAACAGGTTAGTGTGTATCACGAACGTGGTTTTGCAGTCAGTGCAATGTTTACAAATGCGGAGTTGGCAGATGCCCATTTGATGTATGGATTAGCATGGGGCAATAGCCGCGGCGCGGTACGTTTGTATCGAGACAGATTTCCAGAACGACGGTGTCCCGACAGGAAGGCGTTCGAAGCAATTGATCGGCGTCTTAGGGAGCACGGAACATTCCAGCCTATGACTCGCGACTGGGGAAGACCTAGAACGACGAGGACACCTGCAGTGGACGAGGCAATTCTTTGTGCAGTTGACGATAACCCCAATGTCAGCGTCAGAGAAGTTGTTGCTGTACGAGGTAACGTTGACCACGTCACTGTACGGAGAGTGCTACGGGGAACCGGTTGTTTCCGTACCATGTACAGCGTGTGCAGGCTCTATCAGCAGCTGATTGGCCTCCACCGGTACACTTCTACGAATGGTTCATCCAACAATATGTCAATCCTCATTTCAGTGCAAATGTTCTCTTTACGGATGAGGCTTCATTTCAACGTGATCAAATTGTAAATTTTCACAATCAACATGTGTGGGCTGACGAGAATCCGCACACAATTGTGCAATCACGTCATCAACACAGATTTTCTGTGAACGTTTGGGCAGGCATTGTTGATGTCTTGATTGGGCCTCATGTTCTTCCACCTACGCTCAATGGAGCACGTTATCATGATTTCGTACGGGATACTCTACCTGTGCTGCTAAAACATGTGCCTTTATAAGTGCGACACAACATGTGGTTCATGCACGATGGAGCTCCTGCACATTTCAGTCGAAGTGTTCGTACGCTTCTCAACAACAGATTCGGTGACCGATGGATTGGTAGAGGCGGACCAATTCCATGGTCTCCACGCTCTCCTGACCTCAAACCTCTTGACTTTCATTTATGGGGGCATTTGAAAGCTCTTGTGTACGCAACACCGGTACCAAATGTAGAGACCCTTCGTGCTCGTATTGTGGACGGCTGTGATACAATACGCCATTCTCCAGGGCTGCATCAGCGCATCAGGGATTCCATGCGACGGAGGGTGGATGCATGTATCCTCGCTAACGGAGGACATTTTGAACATTTCCTGTAACAAAGTGTTTGAAGTCACGCTGGTACGTTCTGTTGCTGTGTGTTTCCATTCCATGATTAATGTGATTTGAAGAGAAGTAATAAAATGAGCTCTAACATGGAAAGTAAGCGTTTCCGGACGCATGTCCACATAACATATTTTCTTTCTTTGTGTGTGAGGAATGTTTCCTCAAAGTTTGGCCGTACCTTTTTGTAACGCCTATATAACACAAGTGTCCGGCGCAGTTGCTAGGTCGGTTACTGCTGCTAAAGTGGCAGGTTGTCAAGATATAAGTGAGTTTGAACCTGGTGTTATAGCCAGCGCACGAGGTATGGGACATAGAATCTCCGAGGTAGTGATGTAGCGATGAAGTTGGAATTTTTCCGTACGACCATTTCACAAGTGTACCGTGACTATCAGGAATCCGGTAAAACATTAAATCTCCGACATCGCTGCTGCCGGAAAAGGATCCTGCAAGGACGGGACCAACTACGACTGAAGAGAATCATTCAACGTGGCAGAAGTGCAACACTTCCGCAAATTATTGCAGATTTTGATGCTGGGCCACCAACCAGAGTCAGCGCGCGAACCATTCAACGAAACGTCGTCGATATGGGCTTTCGGAGCCGAAGGCCCACTCGTGTATCCTTGATGACTGCACGACGCAAAGCTTTCCACCTTACCTGGTCCCGTCAACACCGACATTGGACTGTTGATGAGTGGAAATATGTTGCCTGGTCGGGAGTCTCGTTTCGAAGTGTATCGAGCGGATGGACGTGTACGGGTAAGGAGACATCATCATGAATCCATGGATCCTGCATGTCAGCATGGGACTGTTCAAGCTGGTGGAGTCTCTGTAGTGGTGTGGGGCGTGTGCAGTTGGAGTGATATGGGACCGCTTGTACGTTTAGATAAGAGTCTGACAGGTGACACGTTCGTAAGTACCCACTCTGTTCACCTGCACCCATTCATGCCCAGTGTGCATTCAGACGGACTTGGGCAAATCCAGCAGAACAAAGCGACACCTCACACGTCCTGAACTGTTACAGAGTGACTCCAGGAACATTCTTCTGAGTTTAAACACTTCCGCTGACCACCAAACTCATCAAACATGAACATTATTGAGCATACGTGGAATGCCTTGTAACTTGCTGTTCGGAAGAGATCCCCGCCCCCTCCTACTCTTAAGGATTTATGGACAGCCCTGCAGAATTCATGGTGTCAATTCCTTCAGACATTAGTCGAGTCCGTGCCACGTCGTGTAGTGGCACTTCTGCGTGCTCGCCGGGGCATTACACGATATTAGGCAGGTGAACCAGTTTCTTTGGCTCTTCAGTGTAATTCTCAGTATAGAAAAGCTAAAACCAGGAATTTTTGATGGGTCACAAATCCGTAATCTTATAAACAAGGATGTTTTCATAAACCACATGATTCAAGGTGAATTGGAAGCGTGGACAAGTTTTGTATCAGATGTCAAAAAATTTATGGAGAATCACAAAGCTGAAAGATACTCCAGAGTGGTAGACAAAATGCTCCAGAATTTCCAAAAACTAACAGCTAATGTGAGTGTCAAATTGTATTTTTTGCACAGCCATTTAGAGAAATTTCCTGACGAAATTTCCTTGGGCGATTACAGCGAAGAACAAGGGGAACGGTTGCAGCAGGACATCATGATTATGGAGGAAAGATATCAAGGACGTTGGGATCGCCATGTGTTGGGAGACTACTGCTAGAACTTGCAGAGAGGCTGTCTGGACCAAAAACTCCGAAGAAAATCCCATACAAAACGGTTTTCTTAATTCTTATTGAAATGTTTTTATTGTTATGATTAATTTTATTATTCCTTGTATCAATTATAGCACTTTTTTTGAAATCATCTGATATTTTTAAAGTAAACGTTTTAAAAAATATTCTTCTCTTTTTTATAATAAAATTTCCGGTATAAATGTATTGCCTTTATCTCAAAAGTAGAGTCATTTCAACAAAAATATTATTATTTCCGTATTTGGCAGATTAAAATTACCTGAATTGATTAATAAATCCCATGTCGCAGTATCAGTGTTACCCTGTGTTATATAACGAATGAACTGTTAAACCATACATCATCGGTCGTGCACCCTCTTGTCTCTTTAAACGGAAGATACTCATCTACCATATGATATTGGCAAAATCTAAGTTACTTTCATGTATTAACAATTGTACCTGTCTCGAAAGTAGAAATCTGTTTTAGTTTTCAAGAACTTGTAACTGGTTTTTGATGATACTTCCACTTAACATTCTTGGATATGAAAGTTAACGGCAACTGTGAGTAAGTTTCGATTATTAAAATAAAGAGCCAGTAGGTTGCCGGAAGTTCATTTAAACTGGACCTAGTTTTCGATACTATTATGAGTTCGACGTTTGTGTTTGTGTATTTTACCCTTGCAGTTTCAATGGACACTTAATTTTAATTACTATATATGACTTGAGTTGGTTAACTTGTGATTGATGTAAGATGTAACCAATGTAAGTAACATATGTACTTCTGAATGAATTACACTTAGCAGTATCGAAACCTAGGTCAGGTTTAAGTAAATAAGCTTCCGGCAGTTGATTGGTTGTTTACTTTACTAATAGAAACTTATTCTTAATTCGATCTTAGACACTAATTATTGTTGTGTAGTACAGTAATAATACATCAGATAAACTATTAAACATAGTATTGACAAAATTTTCTAGACTGCGACCAGTTTTCAATTTCAGTAGAATATTTGTTTCTAGGTACATGACCACCTTGAAACATTTTTCCACATTCCGAAAAACGTTACTTTTCTGGAGTATTTTTTTGACAACAACCAACATGAGTGCCACTTTTTTAACTTGAATAGAAAAATATACCAAACATCTGTTACAGAACTGGCTAGAGGTGCAAGTCTGAAGTTCCCAAAGTACAACACTCTCTCTTACGTATCACATTGTGTAATGTTTTCACTTCATTATGTGTATAAATCCCACACGTTCAGCTACTTAACGAAATCGAACAGATAACAAGTTCCATAAGTTTTGTACCGACATTTGGTTGTTTTTAACAATTTAGTAAACTGTACTCAAAATATTTTGCAACTGATCGATCTTTTGTGTTTTATTTTCTGACAGTTTCCATGATAATGTGCTAGGCCAGAAGTCAGTCGAACTATAATATTTTTAACACAGTTGAGAGACGCTCCTTGGAAATACACGTCGTCCCTGAAAAGCGGCAATGAATTACATTCATATATTTTCCTTAAAATTCTTTAGCATTGTAGAACTCTATATTCCTTTCAACAAAAATATCTGACGCGCTGATATACAACATTAAATTTGTCAATATTTTGTTGCAGATTTTACTGTCACCGAAGTGAACACGGCTTCCCTTCCTACTAAAGTGTGACAAGCGGTGATCATGATGCGATGCCCGGCGTATGTCACCGGTGCAAGCGGAATGTGTACGTTGCGGACGAGAAAGTTGCTTTGGGGAGAGTGTGGCACAATTTCTGCGTTTCATGCAGTTAGTTTATTCTTTACGATAAAATATTACATGCTACTGGTGTTCAACACTTTGAGCGCTCAACTAAGACGTGTTTCGAATTCCAGGAAAATGTCGGAAACTTTTAGACGAGTGTTCAGCAAAACTATACGAAGATGAAATATACTGCCGGAAATGTTACGGGGCGATCTGCGGTCGATCAGAAGACGAAGAAGAGGTATGTTTTAGCATCTTACGGATAACATAACTGTGTATAGTAAAGAAACAGTCACAAAATCCATTAACGCAGAGAAATTTGTAACTTCTCATCTTTGATTAACTCACAAAAGCTGAAATGAAGTATTTCTACTAAGGAAGATGCAGAAGTATTGCTTATGAATATCGGTACCATTGTGAAACAGCTAAAATTATAGAAGTCTCCAGGGCCAGATGGAATCCCTGTCAGATTCTGTACAGAATTTGCAACTGAATTAGCTCCCGTTTTAACCATAGTGTACCGTGGATACTTTGCAGAAAAAACTACACCCAGTAATTGGAAGAAAGCACAGGTCACACCTGTATACTAGAAGGACATCAATAGTGATTCACAAAACTAACGTCCAGTCTGACTGACGTATACGTGTTGTAGAATCCTAGGACGCATTCTGAACTGAAATATAATATTTTATCTCGAACAGAGGGAACTCTTCTATGCTACTGCGTACTTCGTTCTAGCCACACAGACGTGATGAAATACTTCTCACTCGACTTCGCATGGGACAAAGCCCTAGACGAAGGCTCCTTGCTCCAACGAGAGGACACTCCAATGTGTGATGCTTATTGCACACAGTTCACAGTGTGCCACATTTTCGTTGACTGTTTTATTTTCACCCGGCAGGGCAGCGTCTAATGTACGTACAGATTAATTTTAATTTTAATAATCAACAGCCTCAGTTGTACCGTTTACCTAGAATTTACCTAGGTTTCAGTCGGGATAACCCAACCTTCTTCAGAATAACAGTAACTACCGTTTGTCCATAGTGGACATAGTCAAGCTAAAATTACAAATCTATATATTATCGTCAGACTGTAAAAACTTATCTGAAACTGTCTCGGCTCCACTTAGCGAGCGTGATGCGGCAGCCACGAGTGCTGTACTGGAACTGACCGTAGCGTCATGAGGCCCGCCAATGCGGACACAAAACCTTGCGCTTGCGCATAAACTATATGGTAGTTACTTGTTGGAACAAGACGCGAACTTAACTCCTGACCTTGAATTTACTAGTAAAGTGAAATAAAAGGTATAGCTGAGGAAAAGGGCGTATATGTTATCCTGTGCAGAACGTACTTGATCTGAAGTATTCATTGGTCATGATATGAGGAAGACATGTGCTTACAAGGTATGGCCTATCTAGGAAAATTTTTGTGCTTAAGCACGAAGTTTAATCACCTAAAAAGAACTTAGGAGTGGGAAGGATAATATAAAGCCAACGTCGTCATTATTATGACTAGTTCTAGAAATTTTGAAGACGTATTGTTAAGCACTTGCTTAGCTATGGTTGCAGCGCATGAACATCCTATTGACTTATTACACAAATGGTCATGATTGAACTTATGAACAGGTCTGTATCTAATCTGTAACATCCGGCAATACGGGCCATGTAAAATAGATGGTCATTATTCAACGTTAGTATATTTGACCTGAAATGGTCTAGAATCAAGTCAAAAACTAATGCACGTGCCTGATTGAGCTTCTTGGCGAAGTTATGGTTATGAGCTGCAGAAAACACTATACTAGGGGATAATGTGGCGGCAATGGGGTATTCAATTTGCCTTCATGGAGGTGATCCACACACATTCTGTAAAAACTGTGTGTGGACCACTGCCATCATAATTCGTGCCTGGTATTGCCAGATGTTACAGATTAGGTATAGACTTGTTCATAAGTTCAATCATGACCATCTGTGTGCTAAGTCAATAGGATGTTCATGCGTTGTAACCATAGCTAGGCAAGTGTTTAACAATTACATCTTAAAAATTTCTGGACCTAGTCATAATAATGACGATGTTGGTTTTATATTATCCTTCCCACTCCTAAGTTTTTTTTTAGGTGATTAAACTTCGTGTTTAAGCACAAAAATTTTCCTAGAGAGGCCATACTTTGAAAGCACATGATGTCTTCCTAATATCATGACCAATGAATACTTCATAAATGTTAATACAGTCGATCGAAGTACGGTCTGCACAGGATGACATACACGCCCTTTTCCTCAGCTGTACCTTTTATTTCACTTTACTAGTAAATTCTAGGCCAGGAATTAAGTTCGCGTCTTGTCCCAACAAGTAACTATCATACAGTTTATGCGCAAGCGCAAGGTATTGTGTCCGCATTGGCGGGCCTCATGACACTACGGTCAGTTCCAGTACAGCACTCGTGGCTGGGGCATCGCGCTCGCGAAGTGGGTTCAAATGGTTCAAATGGCTCTGAGCACTACGGGACTTAACATCTGTGGTCATCAGTCCCCTAGAACTTAGAACTACTTAAACCTAACTAACCTAAGGACATCACACACATCCATGCCCGAGGCAGGATTCGAACCTGCGACCGTAGCGGTCACGCGGCTCCAGACTCAAGCGCCTTAAACCGCACGGCCACCACGGCCGGCCGCGAAGTGGGGCCGAGACAGTTTCAGATAAGGTTTTACAGTCTGACGATAATTTATGCATTTGCAGTTTTAGCTTGACGATGTCCACTATGGACAAAGGGTAGTTACTGTTATTCTGAAGAAGGTAAATTCTAGGTAAATGGTGCAACTGAGGCTGCTGATAATTAAAATTAATATTTATAGAGTTGCTGACAGGGTCGCGAAATGTTGAAGATATGTACGCACAGATTAGTCTTATATTTTTGCAGTAATGAGACGAACGTGTTACTACTAATTAAGACTCCTGAAATGTCCTCTCTAGCTTAGCCACGTTTCTTTTGTAAATGATCAGGCAACCAAAGATCCCTTTGTAATTTAGTCTCCTTCTCTTAACATCCGTGTTTTAATATAACATCTTAGAGCATATGGTATAAAAGAATCGCATTATTTTAAAGGATACATGATGGTATTGTGTTTGTAAACATAAGTGAGATTGCGAGAGAGTGAATTTAATTGTAAATAACATGGTTTTTTTCTCTTTCTAATGCTTTGGAATTTAGACATTTTAACTCCGTTCGATTGTGTTTACGATTGAATAACAAGTACACTGACAAACTGCCTATTGGCTCCTGTCTCGGCTTCTTCGGCCGACGTTCATCTAATGATTTTACTGACGTTTCGCCAGCACGAGTGGCTGCCGTTGTCAAAGGAGGTTTCTTTCTGCTGGGTGCCGGGGCACGTGGGTATTAAGGGAAACGAACTGGCGGATGTGGCTGCCGAAGATGCATGTTCCCTCCCTCACGTTGTTGAATGTGCCGTCCCCTTCCATGCTGTTACCTCCCTTTTGCGTTTTCGTGTTCTGCGTCAATGGGAAGAAGAGTGGCTGGCAGTCGGTGAAAATAAGCTGCATCTGGTCAAGGCCACCACGCGGCCATGGCGTACGTCCTACCAGTCATGCAGGCGGGATGAGGTTCTCCTCACTCGCCTCCGCATCGGGCACAGTCCCTTAACGCATGGTTTCTTACTCCGGCGGGAGGACCCCCCAATCTGCAGTGCTTGTGGCGTCCAGATTACTGTCCGCCACATTTTACTTGACTGTCTTTTATTCTCTGACCAGAGGGCGGTGGTTTCCTTGCCACCGGATTTGCCCTCTATTTTGCAAGACGACGCAACGACTGTGGTTAAGGTCTTACGGTTTTGTGTCCTGTCCAATTTGTTGCCTCGGATTTTAGGTAGAGGATTCTAATGTGCTGCTGAGTGACTGGCTCACCCAGGTTATAGGTAAGAGGTCCGCCAGTCACGATTACTTACTTGTTTCACTTCGATTTCTGTTCTCTTTTCCTTGTGTTTCCTTTCCTTTTTTAGTGCGTTTCCTCTCCTCTTGTTTTGCCTCTGTATGTGAGGATTTGGAACTGCGTCTGGTCTGTGTCTTTTAGTCGTTCTCCTTGTTCGCTGTCCGTCTTCGTCCCTTCACCGCATGTGTTCCTGTTTCTATGCGTTTGGGCGCTGATGAACATGCTGTTTAGCGCCCGAAAACCTCAAACCACACACACACACACACACACACACACACACACACACACACAAAGCTTCACCCTCAATTGCCGGTGGTGAACTGGAGCCGAGCTCGCGGCTGCAGACTATATGTACCTGGCGCGCCAACGTCCGAGGGCTTCTCCGCGGTCATTTCCGGCGCGGTTCTCCTCTTGCTGCCTGCGACGGTCGTTCGCTGCAGTACGGGAAGCCAGGATCCGTTTACCTTTAGGCTTTCCTCTTTCTTGTTGAAGCTGTTCGCGTGTTTTTGTATTTCTACAGCTTCTCTGAACAAGCGCGTGTGAAAGTGATTCTCTACAACCAGAACTTCCGTGTCGACGAATTTTATTACGTGGTCGGTCTCACTCAGTGCGTGCTCTGCCACGGCCGATTTCTCCACCTGCCCCAACCTGCAATGTCGCTTATGCTCTTTGATCTTGGTGTTATTTGATCGTCCAGTCATTCCGACATAAACTTTTCCGCATGTGCATGGTATACGGTATATTCCCGACATTGCAAGTGGGTCCCTTTTCTCCTTCGTCGATCTAAGACACTCTTTGATCTTCTTTGTCGGTTTGAAAATCGTCTTTACGCTTTATACGGCCGATTCTGTCAGTCACTCTGGGAATGTATGGCAGAAAGACCGTACCCAGCATTTCTTTTTCTGATTCCTTACTTCGCCGAGTGTTTGGCTCTGTTACACTTGTAATATAATTTGTGGAGTACCCATTGCTCCTCAGGACACTTTCCAGGTGTTGCATTTCCTGTCTGAGGTGCTGTGGCACACATATTCGTCCCGCTCTCAATACGAGCGTATTAATCATGCCTCTTTTCTGGCTCTGGTGGTGGTTTGATAGGTTGTGCAGATATCGGTCCGTATGTGTCGGTTTTCGATACACGCTGTGTCCCAGGTTTTCGCCGTCCCTTGTGACCAGCACATCTAGAAATGGCAGTTTCTTGTCCTCTTCTACTCCCATGGTAAATGTTATGTTGGCTTGGAGGCTGTTCAGGTGTGTTAGGAAGTCACCGAGCTGTTCTTCACCATGGCTCCATACAACGAAAGTATCATTGACGTATCTGTACCACACCGTAGGTTTACAAGTCGCAAAGTCCAGTGCCTGTGCTTCAAATTGTTCCATGAAGAAGTTGGCCACCACTGGACTAAGAGGATTACCCAGCTGTTCGTAGAAATCGCCATTCCACGTGAAATAGCTCGTGTTGAGACATGCATGGAAGAGCTCTTTGATGTCTTGCGGGAAAATGGAAACGAGAACTACACCTATGGAGGACATCATTGGCAACACCGAAGCAGCCATTCGGCCCCTTCCTGAAAGACATGGATCAAGATAATCAGGTGGATACCGTCTTTCTTGACTTCCGAAACTCATTTGACTCAGTAAGAAACAATTCTTATTATTAATAAGAGTACGATCATATAGGACATAACACAAAATTTATGACCTTATTAAGAATTTTCTTGTCAAGAGGACGCAAAATGTTATTTTGGATGGAGAGTCATAGACAAAAGTAGAAGTAACTTGAAGCGTTCCCCAGGCCATGTGCTGGGACCCTCCTTGTTCGTGGATGAGTTTGTAGACTATATGGTCCTCATACTTATCCCAGGCGATGAAGTTGTCTTTAATGAAATACTGTCTAAATATTCAGTCTGAACTTGATAAAGACTTTGTTGTGTAGCAAAGACTGAATTTAAATTCTCAGAAATGTCAAATTATGCACTTTACAAAAAGCAAACTTATGGCTACAATATCAAGGAGTCGCAGTTGGAATCAGTGTGCTCATACAAATACCTAGGTATGACAGTTTGTAGGGATATGACACGAAGTGGTTTAGGTCAAGCAGGTGGCAGAATTTGGCTCTTTGCAGCGTACTGAGAAGAATACTGCTTAAGTTGTGGGACCTGTACAAAATAGGACTAATAGGGCATACTGCTGGTTCGTTTGACGCACAGGGAAGAGTCACGAATTATGGACAAATTTGAATTGACAGACGCCTAAAGATAGAAGTCACTTACCCCGCGAAATCCTACTTACAAAATTTCAAAGACAAATATTAAGTGACTAGCTTAGCGTCCGCTGCTTCGCTCCTGTAGACTGTTTGTACTGCGGAAAAGGTTTCTTTTATCGAATTTTTATGTTGTTCACGAAGTGAAACACCTTCTAAGCTTTTCAAGCTACATAAGACCATGTAAGCATGATCTCTTCCGAACGTACTTCTGACCAAAATGCGATTCTGTTAGCTGGAGACCAAAGTTTTTGTTAATTCTTTTGGAAATTTGTGGCAAGTTCCTATGGGACCAAACTGCTACACACTACTTAATATAAATTAACTTACGCTAAGGACGACACACAAAGCCATGCCAGAGGGAGGACTCTAACCTCCGACAGGTGAAGGCGCGCGAACCGTGGCCTGAGACCAAGCGGCTACCCCGCGCCGCTTTTGTTAATCATGCATTTTGCGTTCTTGTGGAGATATTTACTCAGCAACTTTCATCCACTAGCAAATATTTCTTTATGTGTAACCTAGAAGTGAAATACCAAATTTCGGCGAATTTAGCTTCAAAATTTTTTTTAATTTAACAAAATATTTTCTTAAAGTTTTCATTCTCTATTACACTCCTTTATGGGTTGAATTTCCAGAAACGTTGAAACACTTTTTTTTTTAATTTCCAGCCGAGAAGTCAAAGATGTATCCTTAAAATTCATTTAGAAGATCTACAGTTAATATTTGTTTAAAAAGACTTTCAGGCACTATTTTACCTCTTTAGTGGTTGAATTTCCAAAAATTCTAAAACACGTATTTTTTATGTTCTGACTGAGGAAGCAGATACCAGCTTTCGTACATTTCATACTTTTAAAAAGCCTTTCATCCCCTGTTTCACTCCACGAGGAAGGGAATTTCGGATAATCCCATCTTAAACGATGCCTGCCGCATAAGATCCACACTCACTCCGAACTTTCAAGTTTCTATCCTTGGCGGTTTGGGCTGGGGGATGATGAGTGAGTGAATCAGTCTGACCGTATTTCACCACCTTAGGGGTTGAATTTCGAAAAGCTGTGAAACACGTATTTTCTATTTCTAACTGAGAAGCCAGATTTAAATTTTCATAGATTCAGCTTTCAAAATGGTTTCATAATGAAATATTTTCATAAAAAGTCTTATCTCCTGTTTCACCTCCGCAGGCTTAAATTTCCAAAAATGCTGAAACACGTGTTTCTTTTTTTCTGCTCGAGAAACCAAATACCAATTTTCCTAGGTCTACATTCAAAATAGCTTTAATAGCGACATTTTTCAAAAAAAACTCTTCATCCCCTATTCCTCCCTGCCCCTCCTTAGGGGTGGAATTTCGAAAAATTCCAACGTAAACAATGCCTACAGCGTAAGATCCACACCATCCACACCATCCACATTTCAAATCCCTATCGTTAGCGATTTGAGCGTAGCGATTTTGCGTTAGTCAGTCAGGACATTGCCTTTTATACTGAAGAGCCAAAGAATCTGTACACCTGCCTAAAATCGTGTAGGGTCCCGCGAGCACGCAGAAATGCCGCAGTACGACCTGGCATGGACTCTACTAATGTCTGAAGCACTGCTGGGGGGAACTGACACCATGACCTCTGCAGGGCTGTCCATAAATCCGTAAGAGTACGGGGGGTGGAGATCCCTACTGAACAGCACGTTACAAGGCATCCCAGGTAAGCTCAATAATGTTCATGTCTGGGGAGTTTGGTGGCCAGCAGAAGTGTTTGAACTCAGAAGAATGTTCCTGGAGCCACTCTGTAGCAATTCTGGACGTGTGGGGTGTCGCATTGACCTGCTGGAATTGCCCAACTCCGTCTGAATGGACAATGAACATGAATGGATGCAAGTGGTCAGACAGGATGCTTACGTACGTGTCACCTGTCAGAGTCGTGTCTAGACGTATCAAGGGTCCCATATCACTCCAACTGCACACGCCCCACACTATTACACAGCCTCCATAAGCTTGAACAGTCCCCTGCTGAATTCGTGAGGTTGTCTCCATACCCGTACACGTCCATCCGCTCGACACAATTTGAAACGGGACGCGACCGATCATGGAACATGCTTCCAGTCATCAAAATTCCAATGTCGATGTTGACGGACCCAGGCGAGGCGTTAAGCCTTGTGTCGTGCAGTCACCAAGGGCATACGAGTGGGCCTTCGGGACCGAAAGCCCATATCGACGATGTTTTGTTAAATGGTTCGCATGCTGACACTTGTTGATGGTCCAGCATTGAACCCTACAGCAATTTGCAGAAGCGCTGCACTTCTGTCACATTGAATGATTATCTTCAGTCGTCGTTGTCCCCGTTGCAGAACCTTTTGCCGGCCGCAGCGATGCCGAAGATGTAATGTTTTACCGAGTTCTTGACGTTCACGGGACACTCGTGAAATGGTCGTACGGAAAAATCCCCACTTCATCGCTACCTCGGAGATGCTGTGTCCCGTCGCTGGTGCATCGACTATAAGACCACGTTCAAACTCGCTTAAATCTTGATGACCTAACATTGTAGCAGCAGTAAACCCATCTAACAACTGCGCCAGACGCTTCTTGTCTTATATAGGCGTTTCCGACCGCAGCGCCGTGTTCTGCCTGTTTACATATTTCTGTATTTGGATCCGCATTCTTATACCAGTCTCTTTGGTTTCTTCCGTGTATAAGTATCCAGAGAAGAATATAGAGAAATTTTTGAGGCCCTATGTATTTCTCCAGTAAGGATCGTGCAGACAATATTAGACTAAATGCAACACGCACAGAGGCAGTCCTTATTCACACTCTCCATCCACGATTGGAACGGGAAACAACACTAAGCATGTTCTAACATTAAGCCTGTGGTGCACGTGTCCACTGTATTAGACAACTGTTAACGGTCGCTTCTCTGGCGTTTTCGATCAGTCCTAAGGCTGCAAATGCACTCAGGGTACATCACCAATAGGGAGTATCCACTGGGGTGTGATTCATCTACATCAACATCTACGTGATTACTTTGCTATACACAATAAAATGCTTGGCCGGCAGCTGGTGGCCGAGCGGTTCTGGCGCTACAGTCTGGAACCGCGCGACCGCTACGGTCGCAGGTTCGAATCCTGCCTCGGGCATGGATGTGTGTGTTGTCCTTAGGTTAGTTAGGTTTAAGTAGTTCTAAGTTCTAGGGGACTTATGACCTCAGCAGTTGAGTCCCATAGTGCTCAGAGCCAATAAAATGCTTGGCGGAGAGCTATCGTTCCACTCTCGAACGGCGCATGGGAAAAACGAGCACTTAAACTTTTCTGTGCTAGGCCTGATATCTCTTGTTTTATCGTGATGATCATTTCTCCCTATGTAAGCGGGTGCCAACAGAATCGGAGGAGAAAATTGGTGATTGATATTTCATGAAAAGATCCCGTCGCAACGAGAAACGCCTTTGTTTTAATGATTGCCACCCCAATTCACGTATCATGTCTGTAGCATTATCTCCCCTATTTTGCGATAGTACAAAACGAGCCGCACCTCTTTGAACTTTTTCGATGTCATCCGTCAGTCTCATATGACCCGGATCCCACACCGTACAGCAGTACTCCAGAATAGGGCGGACAAGAGGGGTGTAAACAGACTCTTTAGTAAACCTATTGCACCTTCTAAGTGTTCTGCCAATGAACCACAGTCTTTGGTTTGCTCTACCCACAACATTATCTATGTGATCGTTCCAATTTAGGTTATTTGTAATTGTAATCTTTTAAGTATTTAGTTGAATTTACAGCCTTTAGATTTGTGTGACTTGCCGCGTAATCGAAATATAGCTGATTTCTTTTAGTACTCATGTGAATAATTTCACACTATTCTTTATTGAAAGTCAACTGTCACCCCTCGCACCATACAGATATCCTATCTAAATAATTTTGCGACTCGTTTTGGTCATCCGACGACTTTACAAGACGGTAAATTACAGCATCATCTGCAAACAATCTAAGACGGCTACTCAGATTGTTTCCTATGTCGTTAATATATATCAGGAACGATAGAGGCCCTATAACACTTCCTTGGGGAACGCCGGATATTACTTCTGTTTTACTTGATTATTTTCCGTCTGTTACTACGAACTATGACCTTTCTGACAGGAAACCACAATTCCAGTCGCACGACTGAGGCGATATTCCGTAGGCACGCAGTTTTGTTAGAAGACGGTTGTGAGGAACGGTGACGAAAGCCTTCTGGAAATCTAAAAATATGGAATTAATTTGATGCCCCCTGTCGATAGCACTCATTACTTCATGAGTATAAAGAGCTAGTTGTGTTTCATAAGAACGATGTTTCTGAATCCGTACTTGACTGTGTGTCAATAAATCGTTTTCTTCGAGGTAATCCATAAAGTTCGAATACAGTGTATTTTCCAAAACCCTACTGCAAATCGACGTTAGTCATATGGGATTGTAATTCAGCTGATTACTCCTATTTCTCTTTTTGAGTAGTGGGGTGACTGAGCAATTTTCGTGCGGTAGCGTTCTCGCTTCCCGCGCCCGGGTTCTCGGGTTCGATTCCCGGCGGGGTCAGGGATTTTCTCTGCCTCGTGATGACTGGGTGTTGTGTGATGTCCTTAGGTTAGTTAGGTTTAAGTAGTTCTAAGTTCTAGGGGACTGATGACCATAGATGTTAAGTCCCATAGTGCTCAGAGCCATTTGAAACATTTGAGCAATTTTTCAATCTTTAGGTACGGAACTTTTTGTAAGCGATCGGTTGTATATAATTGCTAAATATCGAGCTATTGTATCAGCATACTCTGAAAGGAACCTGACTGGTAGACAATCTGGACCGGAGGCCTTGCCTTTATTAAGTGATTTAACCGTCTTTGCTACACCGAGGATATCTACTTCTACGTTTCTCATCTTGGCAGTTGTTCTTGATTGGAATTCAGGAATACTTACTTCGTATTTTTTGGTGAAGGACTTTCGAAAACCGTGTTTAATAACTTTGCTGTAGTGGCACTGTCATCAGTGACTTCACCGTAGTTATCGCACAGTGAAGGTATTGGTTGCGTCTTGCTACTGGTGTGTTTTATGTATGACCAGAATCTATTTTTGTTTTCTCCCATATTCCGAGTCAGAGTTTTGTTGTGGAAATTGTTAAAAGCATCTCACATTGAAGCACGCACTGTATTTCGAACTTTTGCAAAACTTTACCAGTCTTGGGGATTTTGCGTTCTTTAAAATTTTGCATGCTTTTTTCGTTCCTTCTGTAACAGCGATTTGACCCGTTTTGTGTAGCATGGGGGATCAGTACCATCACTTATTAATTTATGTGGTAAATATCTCTCAATTGCCGTCGATAATATCTTTTTTAAGTCATTCCACATCTTTTCTACGCTTACGTGATCAGATCGGATGGAGTGGAGACAGTCTCTTAAAAAGGCGTTAAGAGCATTTTTATCAGATTTTTTAAATAGATGTATTTTGCGTCTCTTTTGATGGTTGTGGGTGTTACGGTATTAAACCTAGCAGCAACTGCCTTGTGGTTGCTAATCCCTAAATTCGTCATGATACTCCCTATTTGTCCAGGATTATTTGTTGCTAAGAGGTCAGGTAGGCTTTCGCAACCAATTACGCTTCGATTGGGCTCATGAACTAATTGTTCAGAATAATTTTCTGAGAAAGCATTCACTACACTCTCGAATGACGTTTTATGCGTGCCGCCTGCTTTAAACGTATAATTTTTCCAGCATATCGAGGGTAGATTGAAGTCACCACCGACTATAATTGTATGAGTGGGGTACCTATTTGAAATGAGATTCAAGTTTCCTTTGAACGGTTCAGCAACTTTATCTTCTGAGTGGGGGAGGGGGGGTAAAAAGACCCAATTCATAGTTTAGTCCGATTGTCAAGTATAACCCCTACCCACACTATTTAGCAGGAACTATCTACTTAAATTTCACTACAAAGTAAAGTACTTCTGACAGCAATAAATACTCCAGCATCGACTGTATTTAATCTATCCTTTCTGAACACTGTTAGGCCGGTTGAAAAAAATTTCGGCTCAACTTATTTCCAGCTTTAGCCAGTTTTCCGTACTTATAACTATTTGAGCTCCAGTGGTTTCTGTTAGAGCTTGGAGCTCTGGTTCTTTTCCAACACAGCTACGGCAATTTAGAACTACAATACCGATCGTTTCTACAGCTATCTTACTGTGTCTTACGCGCCCTATTTTAGACAAACGCCCTTTCTGTGGTTTCCTGAGATCTTCTAAGCTAAAAAACCGTCCAGTCCCTTCCACACAGCCCCCGCTACCCGTGAAGCCGCTTCCTGTGTGTATTGGACTCCTGACCTATTACGCGGAAACCGGAAACCTACCACCCAATGGCGCACGTCAAGGAATCTGCAGCCCACACGGTCACAGAACCGCCTGAGCCTCTGATTCAGACCCTCCACTCGACTCTGCACCAAAGGGCCACAGTCGGTTCTGTCTACGGTGCTGCAGATGGTGAGCTGCGCCTTAATCTCGCAACAAGACTGGCAGCTTTACCATTTCCACTAGCCGCCCGAAACCAGACAGAATCTGCTCCGATCCAAAGCGACACACGTCATTGGCACCGACATGGGGCACCACCTGCTGGTGGCTGCACCCTGTACTCTTCATGGCATCCGGAAGCACCCTTTCCACACCTGGAATGACTCCCCCCGTTATGCAGACGGAGTGGATACTGGCTTCCTTCCCCTCCCTGACAGGCATGTTCCTAAGAGGCCCCATTACGCTCCTAACGTTGGAGCTCCCAACTACCAGCAAATAAACCCTCTGTAAATGCCCAGACTTGCGGACCGAGTAGCTTCCTCTGGAATGGGCTGGACGACTTATCTGGCTCAGAGACTTCGTCAGCCACAGATAATACCCGACACCTGTTCATCAAACGAACCAAGGAGGCCCTATAATTGGCCCCTAGGAAAGTCTTTTGCTGCCTGCCAGACTTGGAAATGATCTCCCACTCGACCATGGGTGAAAGATCAACCTCAGTGCAGGCAGTACCCAGGGTGGCCACATCAGTGAACCGATCAGGGGACACACATGTGGGCCGTGCTCGGCATTCCTCACATATCTGTGTCCAACCCACCACAGTGATGCCCCTCGGCAGCAGCTTCAAGCTGTGTGATGGAAGCCAACACAGCCTGGAGCTGTGAGCGAAGGGTCAACAACTCAGCTCGCATCTGTACACAGTACAGAGTATCCATTCCTAAAGTCGCTCCTGTTTGAAGCTCGTGAAATATGTAATAAACGAATTGTGTACTCGCCTTATTAGCGGAAGGAACTCGCGGTACTCTCTCACTGACAGTCTAACCAACACTGTGCTGTCCTAACCAAAACAAACAAAAGCCTGTACGATATTAGGGTCGATACAAGGCTCGATAACAACGGCAGTACTCTACGCTACACTGTTATTAAAATAAAATGTTGTGCCTAGTAAGCACTCAAATATGCAAGAAATTAATATATATATATATATATATATATATATATATATATATATATATATATATATATATATAACCTACACAGATAACTGAAAATAAGTCGCTCCTGTTTGAAGCTCATAAAAATATGCAATAAACTAACAGGTTACTCGTCTTATTATCAGTAGGAAATCGCGGTGCGCCAGTCAATGTGGCCGTGCGGTTCTAGGCGCTGCAGTCTGGAACCGCGAGAACGCTACGGTCGCAGGTTCGAATCCTGCCTCGGGTATGGACGTGTGTGATGTCCTTAGGTTAGTTAGGTTTAACTAGTTCTAAGTTATAGGGGACTAATGACCTCAGAAGTTGAGTCCCATAGTGCTCAGAGTCATTTTTGAACCAACTCGCAGTGCACTCCCACTGACAGTCTAACCGGATTGATTGAAAACACCAAAAAAGCGACGTTAATATCTGTCCACTGTAGTGGACAGGTGCACCATAAGGTGAATTCCACAGTGATAGTCATGGAGATGTAGATGGAACTGATGTCTGAGTGTATTCGATCATTGATACCATGAGTTAATAGCATTACACAAATCTCACAGGAAGACAAACGCTATTGCGAAATGAACTAAAAATTATTTTGTCATTTCAGGTTCATTTGCCTCACAGAAAAAAAATCTTACTTATCTCGATTATTATCTTCTGGGCGCTGGTAGAGTAACTGCAGCAGAAACGCAATTCAAGTATCATAAGGCTATAGTTTGGTTAATAATTCGAGTAAAAATGCACATTTTGTAACAAGTTTAGAATGAAATCTGACAGGAAGTTTTGTAACATATTGTTTTTACTCAGTTGAAGTTACTTCACAGTTTACAGTGTTACTATCAACGACTTCATGCAAATCAACCAGAGTGGTCGACTATTATGGTATTTGGTGGATCTAGGTAGATCGAGGGTCCACCACCGGGGCCGAGGCAGCAGCGGAGCAGTGGGTTTATGCCTGGTAGACGACCGACGAGACGTCATAGAAATAGCATTGTAAAACCATTCACTTGTTATTCAGTACTACAATAGCCTTTAGTCCCCAGGAAGCAGTACACGAGGAAGGTGCTGTTATCAGCACGCAACCCACAGACATGGGCAGGCATCGGCGTTGTGCAGACTCCAACTATACAGCAAGGCCGCTGACTCAGTGAGATGAGCACCCAGCGTCAGCCACACTTCATAGTTGCACCTAAACAGCATCGGACTGAGGCACGAGGTGGCGGACCCGTTGTATGAAGTGCGGCTTACAACAGCATAGTCTGACCACAGCAGAGGTAGACACCAAGGTGTTAACAGATACATGTGATGACCGTCTAATGGCTGCACATTCCAGGGCAACAACCAGAGGCCTCCAGGGTGGAAGGCCGACAACATTGAAGAAGGGCTCCTCTGTGGCCCGCACGTTAGAGAGTGCTAAGTCCGCAGCATTGGGGCACCAACCGCAAAGGCTGCAGCTCTCAGTGGCAAGTCTAGTCGAGCTATGTAGACTCGTGGATTGCCGTAGGTCCCTTTGCAGGATTGGTGGTCAGCAGACAGTGATACTGTTGACTAAAAATGGAGAGTATTTGTTTGGTATTAGCCCATTATCGTTTTGCTATGGTGTATGTGAAACCTGTTGATTCTATACGACCGGCGCGGAAGTCGCGGAAGACGTAGAGCTTTTTGTCCAGGGTCACCATTATGAGATTCTGGATACGGATCGTAATATAAAAAGTTCCCAAGATTCCTATATACACGTATATTTTACCATAAAGACTGATACACATGAACACTGCATGAAGTACAAAGGCAGACTGAATTAAACATGGTGGCTCATCAGAGCAGTTAATGTGACAAAGATTGTAATTTGTGTGGTCGATGTGACCTATCGACGCCACAAACTTAATGTTGTCGACATTCTGGAGGTCTTTGTCAGGTATCTGAATCTGAACAGTTTGCACAACTTTTTTCACATTATAGAAGTTTAGTGCCATTGTCTTACTTGCATTTATTACCAATTTGTTGTGACTGAACCAGTTTTCAATATTGTTCAGTATCTCTGTTGTAGACTTTGAAGCATTTCCACTTCTTCACTTCACTAGTACACTTGTATCATCAGCAAACTGGATGATGTTCTCGCAGAATTTGTTTAGGTTGTTCACATATAACTGAGGGCAATGGCCTTGCCGCAGTGGATACAGCGGTTCCCGTGAGATCACCAAAGTTAAGCGCTGTCGGGTGTGGTCGGCACTTGGATGGGTGACCTCCAGGCCGCCATGTGCTGTTGCCATTTTTCGGGGTGCACTCAGCCTTGTGATGCCAATTGAGTTGCTACTCGACCGAGTAGTAGCGGCTTCGGTCAAGAATACCATCATAACGACCGGGAGAGCGGTGTGCTGACCCCACGCTCCTGCTATCCGCATCCTTATCTGAGGATGACACGGCGGTCGGATGGTCCCGATAGGCCACTCGTGTCCTGTCGATGGAGTGCTTATCTGTTTTCATCGTGTAAACAACAATATGTTCATGGCTTGGGTGTAAAGAAACTAGACCATTCAGGCCTCGGTGTCTTTGCCTTTCTGCTGCACGATGTTATTTATGCTTCTGGCCTTTCTGCTTGGCAACAACTTGGACCATGGCACTTCACCAGCAGTACTTGCTGCATCAGAAGACAAGTCTGGCTTAACTCTGTTTAGCACTCTGACTTGACCTGCTTTCCTGGCTTCTTGCGTTAACTGAGGAAGGAGTCGTAATTTTTATCCAACCTGGTCAAATAAACGGCGAACACGTCTCCTTCCTTCAGAAAATCCGGCCTCCAGATTTATGACCAAGTTTCCTCTGCAAAGACATACCATCCATAAGTTGTTAGTTATCTACAGAATACTTGTTTTCCTCTTTACATTAGTTCAGCTTAAGCCACACGGTTCATTGGCTTATTCTTAATTCTGAATACAGTTTTCTAGGTTTAGTCTACTGGATTGCCTTGTCTTTCTACAGGACAAGATCCCACTGATTCATCACTTAGAGACTAGAACAGTAAGATTATTAAATTCTCCGATTTCTATAAATTCCTCAGCAAGCATTTCACAGTTAAAAAAAAAAAAACTATCTCAATTCTCCCGTACCTTCCTCACTTAGCCTCGTCTACGAAGGTCGTTTAGTGGACTAATACTTAGATGCTGCAGTTTACCCACTCAACTTCTGTTGTTTCCGCTCATAGGTAATAACTTATAGAGCCGTCAAGTAATACACTAGTAAAATAAAATTACCAAATCTCTTCCTTCTCAGCAAATTCCTTCATCAAATCATTTTAACAGCAAGCAGTTTCACCTGTTTTTTATGCTTGCCGTTTTGATACATCATATGGAACTTTGTCCTTGAAAGAAAAGGTACTGCTGCGTGTATCCAAGATACAAATTCTTAAAATTCTGCTTACACAAAAACTACATACTGTACGATCAATCTTAACCCTTTCGCGACCGAACTGATGCAAATTTCGGAAATTACTGTAAAAATTGGTTTCCTCCTATTGGAATGGATGCTGAGTAAGGACACGTTTCTAAATTTCGATTGTTGTGTATAGTTTTATAATGGTTCCCAACATGTATTCCTCCTCTAGTCCATTGGGACATGTGCGTCCCACCCAGAATAATATTTTTACTAGGGATTAGGATCTGTAAAAGGAAGAAAGTAAATACTGTTATTATGTCAAACAAATATATTTATTCGCAGCTTAACATTTTCATGAGATTTTGCAAAACATGGCTGAAAACAGAGGTACTTTGCTGTAGCTACATACGGAATTAGTCCGTATCTGCCGGCCGCGGTGGTCTAGTGGTTCTGGCGCTGCAGTCCGGAACCGCAGGACTGCTACGGTCGCAGGTTCGAATCCTGCCTCGGGCATGGGTGTGTGTGATGTCCTTAGGTTAGTTAGCTTTAAGTAGTTCTAAGTTCTAGGGGACTTATGACCTAAGATGTTGAGTCCCATAGTGCTCAGAGCCAGCCAGTCCGTATCTCTTACTTCCGTGTACTGCATCGCCTGCATTGTCTCAGTGTGCTCCTTGCCGGAAAAAGGTTTCCAGCTCGCAGCAAACTGGCAGGCTAATGAGCCAGTTACAGTTTTTTCAACTGCTCATCGCCCGGAAGACATAAGATTCGTCACAAGCAAAAATAGAGGTGGTGCATCTATAGCAGGTTACGCAGCTGTAATGGGAGCTGTAGACCAGTTCGAACAGCGGAGAGAAAAACATGCTATTGGAAGTAAGTCACTCAAATGGTGGGATTGTCACACTTATTTTCTTTTATACTTTTCAGTAGTAAACAGTTTCATCATGTGGAACTCTAATAATGAAGGAAAATGTGACCAACTTTCTTTCCTCCTTGCTATTGTAAGGCAGCTTTCAGTTGAGAGAGATATAAAGAGAAAGGAAGGCAAAAATCCATCACAAAAAAATGGGTGTTTGTGGACTTTTCCGTTCCATATCAAATCATGGAAAATAAAATAAGATTACAGCACCGAAAAAAGTACATTCTAAGACAACAAAACAACTCTTTATTGAGCACTCCATTTTGAGGCCACAACTGGCCTACCGGGACCATCCGACCGCCGTGTCATCCTCATTGGAGGATGCGGATAGGAGGGGCGCGGGGTCAGCACACCGCTCTCCCGGTCGTTATGGTGGTATTCTTGACCGAAGCCGCTACGATTCGGTCGAGTAACTCCTCAGTTGGCATCACAAGGCTGAGTGCACCCCGAGAAATGACAACGGCGCATGGCGGCCTGGCGGCCTGGATGGTCACCCATCCAAGTGCCGACCACGCCCGACAGCGCTTAACTTCGGTGATCTCACGGGAATCGGTGTATCCACTGTGGCAAGGCCGTTGCCATCAAAACAACAAACCACGAAGAAATTATCGGAGTGGGAAGGAAATTGCTAGATGTGATGTACATGTACAGACAAACAGATGATTACAATTTTCGAAACGTTAGATGAATTATTCAGAGGAAAGAGTTCACTGATTGAGCAAGTCAGTAACGTGTTGGTCCACTTCTGGCTCTTATGCAAGCAGTTATTCGGATTGACGTTGATTGATGTTGTATTGACGTTGTTGATGTCCACCTGAGGAATTCTATCTATCTGGCGTGTTAGATCGTCAAAATCCCGAACTGGTCGGAGGGCCTCGCCCATAATGCTAAAAACTTTCCCAATTGGGGAGAGATGTGGTGTCTTTGCCGGCCGAGGTAGGGTTTGGCAAGTACGGGGATAAGCAGTAGAAAGTCTCGCAGAGTGATGGCGGCCACTATCTTGCTGAAATACAAGCCCAGGATGGCTTGCCATGAAGGGCAACAAAACGGGGCATAGAATATCGTCGACATACTGCTTGCTGCAAGGATGCCGTGAATGAAAACCAAAAGGGTCCTGCTATGAAAAGAAATGACATCCCAGACTTTCACTCCTGGTCATCGTGCCGTATGGCGGGCGACAGTCAGGCTGGTATCCGAGCGCTGTCTGGGGCTTCTCTAGACACGTCCCCGCTGGTTATCGAAGCTCAGTTCGAAGCAGGACTCGTCACTAAAGGCAGTTCTAATCCAGTCAGTGAGATTTCGGACTGAATGTGCCCGATACCACAGCGAAGGGGTTTGTTGACGTACAGAGGTCAGTGGTAGTCGGCGCAAGGGGTACCGTGAGCTCAGCTCCCTTTCTGTGAGCCGCCTGTTAATGGTTCTTGTGATCACTGAAACGCTAGTTGCACGTCAGATCGATTATGGTAATGAATCCGGCCCTCTGAGTGCCTCTCTGATGATTGCTCGGTCCTCGCATTCTGTCGACCCTCTAGATTGACAGCTCCCTTCTTGATGCTGTGTTCGGCCATGAGTCATCCATACCTGCCAACATCGTCCAAGAGTGGCTCCACTATTATTCAAGTATCGAGCGATTCTCTGATTACTCCAGCTGGCCTCTTTGAGCCCAAGTATACGTTCTCTCACAAATGCAGACATCTGCGTATACTGGGTGTTACAAAAAGGTACGGCCGAACTTTCAGGAAACATTCCTCACACACAAAGAAAGAAAATATGTTATGTGGACATGTGTCCGGAAACGCGTACTTTCCATGTTATAGCTCATTTTATTACTTCTCTTCAAATCACATTAATCATGGAATGGAAACACACAGCAACAGAACGTACCAGCGTGACTTCAAACACTTTGTTACAGGAAAATGTTCAAAATGTCCTCCGTTAGCGAGGATACATGCCTCTACCGTCCGTCCCATGGAGTCCCTGATGCGCTGATGCAGCCATCGAGAATGGCGTTTTGTATCACAGCCGTCCACAATACGAGCGCAAAGAGTCTCTACATTTGGCACCGGGGTTGCACAGACAAGAGCTTTCAATTGCTCCCATAAATGAAAGTCAAGAGGGTTGAGGTCAGGAGAGCGTGGAGGCCATGGAATTGGTCCGCGTCTACCAATCCATCGGTCACCGAATCTGTTGTTGAGAAGCATACGAACACTTCGACTGAAATGTGCAGGAGCTCCATCGTGCATGAACCACATGTTGTGTCGTACTTGTAAAGGCACATGTTCTAGCAGCACAGGTAGAGTATACCGTATGAAATCATGATAACGTACTCCATTGAGCGTAGGTGGAAGAACGTGGGGCCCAATCAAGACATCATTAACAATGCCTGCCCAAACGTTCACAGAAAATCTGTGTTGATGACGTGATTGCACAATTGCGTGCGGATTCTAGTCAGCCCACACATGTTGATTGTGAAAATTTACAATTTGATCACGTTGGAATGAAGCCTCATCCGTAAAGAGAACATTTGCACTGAAATGAGGATTGACACATTGTTGGATGAACCATTCGCAGAAGTGTACCCGTGGAGGCCAATCAGCTGCTGATAGTGCCTGCACGCGCTGTACATGGTACGGAAACAACTGGTTCTCCCGTAGCACTCTCCATACAGTGACGTGGTCAACGTTACCTTGTACAGCAGCAACTTCTCTGACGCTGACATTAGGGTTATCGTCAACTGCACGAAGAATTGCCTTGTCCATTGCAGGTGTCCTCGTCGTTTTAGGTCTTCCCCAGTCGCGAGTCATAGGCTGGAATGTTCCGTGCTCCCTAAGACGCCGATCAATTGCTTCGAACGTCTTCCTGTCGGGACACCTTCTTTCTGGAAATCTGCCTCGATACAAACGTACCGCGCCACGGCTATTGCCCCGTGCTAATCCATACATCAAATGGGCATCTGCCAACTCCGCATTTGTAAACATTGCACTGACTGCAAAACCACGTTCGTGATGAACACTAACCCGTTGATGCTACGTACTGATGTGCTTGATGCTAGTACTGTAGAGCAATGAGTCGCATGTCAACGCAAGCACCGAAGTCAACATTACCTTCCTTCAATTGGGCCAACTGGCGGTGAATCGAGGAAGTACAGTACATACTGACGAAACTAAAATGAACTCTAAAATAGAAATTAAGCGTTTCAGGACACATGTCCACATAACATCTTTTCTTTATTTGTGTGTGAGGAATGTTTCCTGAAAGTTTGGCCGTACCTTTTTGTAACACCGTGTATTATTCACGCGCTTGTCTGCGAGGCAAAGTTGCTGTCCACATCTGCGGATATTGTTCACACGCCTGTCTGCGAGGCATAGTTACTATCCAACTGAGTACACGGAATTAAATTAGCAAAGACTTTATGACCGGTTATCGAAATGTCCGCTATTCATAATCCTAGTCAGCTGCGAAGTGCCGGCAACTGTGGCCGAGCGGTTCTAGGCGCTTCAGTCCGGAACCGCGCTGCTGCTACGGTCGCAGGTTCGAATCCTGCCTCGGGCATGGATGTATGTGATGTCCTCAGGTTAGTTAGGTTTAAGTAGTTCTAAGTCTAGGGGACTGATGACCTCTGATGTTAAGTTCCATTGTGCTCAGAGCCATTTGAACCATTTTGAGATGCGAAGTGAAACTGTGCTGCAGCGTCACACATTCCTCCATCGGCCGCCAAAGTTAACAATGTTGCATTTTCAGTCAATACCTGTTTGAAAACCAATTGGTGACCAATTTGCATCAACTCCTTCACGGTTCGTTGTTTTTTAAATCTGAGAGTGTATAAATATGTAAGATTTAGACGCAGATTTGAACAAAACGCACAAAATGAAATTATCTGCACTCACTAGCCGTAAAGCAAAGCCATTAAACGTATGTTTTATCATAAATATTTGCACAACTCTGTATATATCTAGCAAACAATGTGAAAGAGAGAATAAACACCTTTAGTAAGCTTTTCTATTCCAGGCAGGAAAAAAGTACTAAATCCGCCAAATACAAGGCACACAATGCACAATTGAAACAGTTAAGCGATATTTCGCTCATTCGGTGCCAAAAAAACGAGCCTCTTGGCTCCACACAGTTGTCACATTCAGCGCTAGATCGTAGCACCACACACATGTGGGACTTTCGCATCCCTATGAGCTCGGAGAAATAAATTTGTATGTTGGCCAATTGTTACACCACGAAGATGACGTGCTACAGACGCGAAACTTAACCATGCTGTGATACGCAAATGATTAGCTTTTCAGAGCATTCACAAAAGGTTGGCGCCGGTAGCGACACCTACGACGTGCTGACATGAGGAAAATTTCCAACCGATTTCTCATACACAAACAGCAGTTGACCGGCGTTGCCTGGTGAAACGTTGTTGCGATGCCTCGTGTAAGGAGGAGAACTGCGTACCATCACGTTTCCGACTTTGATAAAGGTCGGATTGTAGCCTATTGAGATTGCGGTTTATCGTACACGACATTGCTGCTCGCGTTGGTCGAGATCCAATGACTGTTAGCAGACGATGTAATCGGTGGATACAGGAGGGTAATACGGAACGCCGTGCTGGATCCCAACGGCCTCGTATCACTAGCAGTCGAGATGACAGGCATCTTATCCGCATAGCTGTAACGGATCGTGCAGCCACGTCTCGATCCCTGAGACAGCAGATGGGGACGTTTTCAAGACAACAACCATCTGCACGGACAGTTCGACGACGTTTGCAGTAGCATGGACTATCAGCTCGGAGACCATGGCTGCGGTTATCCTTGACGCTGCATCACAGACAAGAGCACCTGCGATGGTGTACTCAACGACGAACCTGGGTGCACGAATGGCAAAACGTCATTTTTTCGGATGAATCCAGGTTCTGTTTACAGCATCAGGATGGTCGCATCCGTGTTTGGCGACATCGCGGTGAACGCACATTGGATGCGTGTATTCGTCATCGCCGTACTGGCGTATTACCCGGCGTGATCGTATGGGGTGCCATTGGTTAAACGTCTCGGTCACCTCTTGTTCGCATTGACGGCACTTTGAACAGTGGACGTTACATTTCAGATGTGTTACGACCCGTGGCTCTACCCTTCATTCGATCCATTCGAAACCCTACACTTCAGCATGATCATGCACGACCGCATGTTGCAGGTCCTGTACGGGCCTTTCTGGATACAGAAAATGTTCGACCGCTGCCCTGGCCAGCACATTCTCCAGATCTCTCACCAATTGGAACGTCTGGTCAATGGTGGCCGAGCAACTGGCTCGTCACAATACGCCAGTCACTACTTTTGATGAACTGTGGTATCGTGTCGAAGCTAAATGGGCAGCTGTACCTGTACACGCCATCCAAGATCTGTTTGACTCAATGCCCAGGCGTATCAAGGCAATTATTACAGCCAGAGGTGGTTATTCTGGGTACTGATTTCTCAGGATCTATGCCCCCAAATTGCGTGAAAATGTAATAACATGTCAGTTGTAGTATAATATATTTGTCCAATGAATACCCGTTTATCATCTGCATTCTTTCTTGGTGTAGCAATCTTAATGGCCAGTAGTGTATGTTCCGCTGGTCACGAAAGGGTATAGTGGTCGGTAGCTTCGATTATTTCGCTTAATATAAAGCTAAATACAGATTGACGACGTCTTGTCATGCCATGTTTTCTTGTACCTTTCCTCACAAATACCAACTGTCGTTTATCGCGTATATTTCGTCGTAATGATGTCTTACGCCGTTTGGGTGGATCTGCCTTCGTGATAATAGAGCATTGCGACCATGTATCGCATGTAGATGTCTTCGTCGGCTGAAACAATGTCGCTCCAAGTTCGACTGTTCGCTGAACACCAACCTTGCGGGACACTTGTTGCTGTAACATGCAAGCGTCATTAACTTAATTTTGGTTGTCAGGCACACATTCCTAAGAAGATTCGGTCTTCTCAGCACGCCTTAAGGTGCGTATTGACGACAGGGTTACCGGTGTTGTCCGTCATGAGTGGAAAATATTTCGTATTCTATCTCTGTTCTTGTCTGTACATGTTTCTCTCTCCCTTTCACCTTTGTTTCCTACTTCTCTCACGAACAACGCTGCAGTCACATCGTCGGAGCAAAAACAATATAGTTCGAATGTTTTTTCATACAGCCATTTGTTTTTTAGTTGTTTGTTGTCGTGTTTGTGTTCTACACAGCGATGGAGAAGTCGACAAACGAGACAACTATGAATTTCATAAATGCGATTCATCTACGGACGGAGCCACGGGACATCGAAAGTAAAGTATACAAATATCGCAGTCTCAACAAAACAGTTGACAAACTGTTGCTGATGAGCTCAGAATCACGCATGACGAAGCAACAAAAAATTCCGAAGTCTTCGGACCGAAGTCAAAATCAAGATAAAAAAGTTTCATAGGAAGAGTGGTAGCACAGCGGTTTTGCATTTGATGGCATTAGTTTCATACTATCTCGAGACATATCTGAAGCAGAAATTGTTAGTGTAAACAGTGGGGTATGTGTTGGTGAACAAAAATAAAATAACAATTATATTCCTTTTTCAAACTTCCCATAATGCAATCTTTCAGTGATTCTACCAATGCATTGCGTACTTCTTGTTATGTGGCGTATTGATAAATATTGAAGTTTAAGGAAGCACGTTAAATTTCTGTATAAATCACAAGTAGCTAAAAGCCGAAGGGTGTTCGCCAACCGGGTGTAGACTCGCTCATACTTGTAAAGGTTTTAGCAATTCTCGGGCCAACTCCTTGTATGAGATATTCGAAATCGTGTTTCGACATTCTAAAAAAATTCTGGGACAGGTATGCATTTAGCATCAGTTCACGAGTTAAATTTTCTGGGGCATCCCGCTTACTGGAAAAAGACGCATCCTCAAAGCCCGATTTCTCAAGTTTTTTTCTGATTTGATTCCTTGTGTAACGTAAAACAAGTAGAGCTGCACTCACGCCAGATCGCGTTAGTGCACTTTCTGTTGCCGGACAACATTGTCGCTATATGTTGACGATAATAGTGAAAGAACCTTCGTAAGCAATCTTCCTCTTTCTTCTCTTCATCCCTTCTCCCTTCTGGGGAGGCGGCGCCATCGCTGATGATGATGAATCTTTTACTTCGGGAATAAGTGTGTCTGCACTACTTCATCAGCGAGATGCTGGAGTTGGCACTCATGTGTGCATAGGGTGTGATTGCTTGTGTGTATGAATGGTGTGTGTTTCCCTTTTGTTGGTGAAGGCTGCGGCCGAAAGCTCTCTGTAAGTGTCTTTTAATTGTTTCTGTCTGCAACTTAAGGTGTAGGCAGTAACCTGTCTTTCCGTACAGTGATGATATTCCAGCCTGCAGTTTCCATTGTTTAACATCATCAGTGGCTTCCTGTGCATCCATCGCAGGATCTACATTAAAATTACCGCGTGCAGTGGCTCTCAGCATGAGGCAAAAAAACAGTGGCACTTGAACTTCCCTGTACATCTGACCCCTACTCATGGCCGGTTCGAGAGGGCGGGGCTTAGGGGGGGGGGGGGGCTATACCCGGGCTTGCATATGGACTGGGGGCCTCAACGTAGATCGAGTTGGCTACTTAATAATAATCACTCAAGGTACAATCATCATCGTCATCATCATCATCTTAGGATAAAATGTGACCAACAATATGAAACAAATTTCTTTGTTAAGTCCACAGTCTTAATAAATTAGCATAAATCAGTTTTAAAAAAGAAGATCGAGTATAATGTATGATAATGGTGATTCATTCATATTTTCTCGGTCAACGGAAGTGTTCTGCAGTCTACTGTAATTATAGAATACCCGGTCCAAAAAAATGTTTGTCAATTCCTAAGGGACCAAACTACTGAGGCGCATCGGTCCCTAGTCTTACACACTACTTAAACTAACTTAAAATAGCGTATGCTAAGTACAGCACATACAACCCTGCCCAAGGGAGGACTCGAACCTCCGGCGGGAAGGGCCGCGCAGTCCGTGACACAACACCGCAAACCGCGCGGCCACTCCGGTGGCAATACACGATCCCAATCCACCGAAAAATTGAGTCACTGCGTAGTTGGGCAATAGATTATTTTCCTTTCATGTCAACATGTTCGGTGTGTTTATAAACTCCATATATGTGATCTCGGGTGGAACTTTTCGGTCACAACAGTAGGCGGGTTACTTCAAACAATTTTGTGCTCTGTTACAGTTACCCTTCGGCCCGTCTTCCTTTTGTTCGCTGCTCTTATCGCTTGCCTGTTGTAGAGCTGAACTGTTAATTCATGTGGCAGTATTGTTCAGACTAGAACGTTGTTGGTTGGTTGATTGGATTGGGGTATAAATGAACCAAACTACAGGGTCATCAGTCCCTTAGAGCGTTGTTTTGTATATTTGCAGATTGGTGGGGTGACATTGCTTATCCTAATGATTTAATGTGTAACTTATATTTGAGTTTCATTTCTTGTTTTCGGGACTCGAAATAGAATGTCATAGCACGGAAATGTTTTCCAGTGGTGCCAGAAAAAGAAAAGCACAGAAACAAGCAGCTCATTTTGTGAAAAAACTGCCAAAAGTGACTTCGTATTTTACGAAGAAAGATTACCCCGTTGGTAATGTTAGTGAAGTTTGTATTGAACCAGAACCGCCTGCACCTGTGCCTACTCGTACTTCTTATAAGGAGTGTGTGACAAGTTCCGGTGAATCTGAAATTTTTGTGGAGGTATTTTGTAAGTGAGGCATTGATGAATGCGAATGTTGAACTAGGCGATCATAAAATCGAAATCGGTGACAGTATTAATATCGAATTAGTAAAGTCCCCAACACTGGAGAAAGATCCGGCGAAATGGAAAAACGTGAGAAACGAATTCGTAGAACTGTGTTCAGTGAACGATGCACACTATTTTGAGAAGAGTTTAGAGATTTATATGATTTAATTTGAACGTGTCTACAAATGACAAATAGGTACGCATCCAAAAATTTGTTCTTTAGAAAACTGCTAAATTGAGAGAAAAATGAAAGAAAATGGCTGTTGTATTCCGAATCTACAGGAAATGTATTTTATATTTCTTGTAAATTATTCAGTGACAACATGAACGTAGGCAACAAGCGTGCTGCATTTTCAACCTATGGGTTTTCTGACTGGAAGAAGAGAACAGAAAGTGACATCTCATGAAAACAGCGCTTATCATCGCAAAAATTCAGTGACGTAGCTTCTGCAATAGATGAAGGAGCGACGTATCGATAGTGAACTGCTACATGTGATAACGACAGAGGAAAATTATTGACAAGAATTTCTTCGGCGCGATGCAGAAGTAGTTAAACATTTGGCAACAAGATGACCTGCTTTTCATGGTGATAACGAAATTTTTGGAGCCCCAAATAATGGTAACTATTTAGGTTCCCCTGAACTAATTGCAGATTTTGACCCATTTTTGAAATGACATATCCAAGAGCGAGGCTGTAAAAGTCGTGGGTATCTGTCATGTTTGTCCGAGACTGTTTGTGAAGAATTCATCGGCCGTTTGGAAAACAAGATATTGAGTAAAATAGGTGACGGGTTTCAAAGATTGTCGTTCACAATCCTATGACAATGTCAGTAACATGAGTGAGAAATATTCAGGTCTAAGGGCAAAAATAAAGGAACAATTCATTAGCTTTCTATGTGCCCTGTGTTGCGCACTAGTTAAACCTCGTGGTCCAAAACAGTGCAGGGGAATCCTTAGAATCGTTTTTTTTTTTTCAAATTTTGTAACGACTATATGCCACTCATCATTGGCATATCCTTGTGAAGAATAATGGGCGACATTGTCCGATAGGAGATAGTCGTGCCGTAAGCAAGCAATATCAGCTGTTCGACAGAATTTCGATGTCGTTTACGTGTCACTTGAAGAAAATTTTGAGAACAACGAAGGTAAGCCAAAGACAAGAAATGAGGCTGAATCGCATCGGAAAATACTAAAAAAGTTGGAGGCACCAATATTGCCTATTTTATGGGATGATGTGTTGTCTCGAATGAACAAAACTAACAAATATTTGCAAAAGCCTGGACTGGTCTTAATTAACAGGTTTCAGTCATTGCAACCATTGATTCCATTTTTCATCCGTGTTAGGGAAAATTTAGATGAATATGAAAGCCAAGTTACGAGCTTAAGTGAACAAGTATATCAAGAATACAGCGACGAAAGAGAACGCAAAATAAGATTCTCTGGTGGAGAAAAATCAGAAGAATTTAGTGGACTAATCAATTTTGTTTGGCACTTGTAGCAGTTGTTGATAAACTACAAGCAGAATTTAAAAAACGAGGAGAAAGGTATTGCGATGTAGTCGATCTTTTCATACCTTTAACAAACAATATAGTAAATTAAGAAGCTAAAGAATTCTTTACAGAAACGTCAAAACTTTGTGATAAATTCCGAGGTGATCTCGATGAAGGAAGTTTTCGTTGTGAAATTCTTCGTTTTAGTGAATATGTGAAGTGTTCCCTCAAAGAAAGGTTGCTAAACATTTCACCAGTCGAATTATATGAATTAATGGTTGAAAATGATCCTGGTGATGTTTTTCCAAATGTGATGATTGCTTATCGAATTTTCCTTCCAATATCAATTGCAAATTGTGAAACTGAGAGAGGATTCTCCAAACTAGCCCTTACCAAGAACAAATTACGAGCTACAATGCAAGAAGAATGCATTTCCACTCTCCTCCTGTTATCAACTGGACACGAGATAACTTGTTCTCTTGAGTTCCGGGATGCGATAGAGAACTTCAATAGTACGAAAGCGAGGAAAAGAAAGTTTTGAGGGACTCATTTTTTATGCATTACATTTATTTAACACGTTAACTTTGTGATTTTGAGTGTAATTGGAAAACCCGTTGGGTATAATATCATCTAATGCATGACATGGTTGATGTCATGTAAGTACGTGTATTCCCTTACCTTTCCTACTGTACTTCCATATAAATGTATTAGACCTACAAGAAGTAAGCAGGGGCCACACATTTTTTCTAGACCCGGGCCCCCAGGGGGGTTAATCCGACCCAGCACATGCTCCACGGCCTCAAAAATTAACCATTATCACCTATGTTACACCCATGTTGCTGCTCACACATTAATTTACTTCAGTGCGGCACACACTTCGTCTGGCGCTACACTCACTTGAGACTTGACATTTTGACAAGGTATTGTAGCAGCTAACTCTGCACCCTAACTTTCATATCAGTACGTTGTGCATCGATAAAACTCACGCCATCAACTTCTTTCTCCATACTCTCTTCTTCCGCGCAAGTACTGTTCGCCTGTAATTTCCTACATTTCTCATTCCAACGTGTCAAGAATTCGTCCCTTCAGACGTCCCGTTTTTCCTAATTTCTCAAAGTGTCGAGCAGTTTAACTGAGTCAACGCTAGTTAGACATATTGTGGAAGCATGTAAACTAGGCACAGGCATTTTCCCTTCCATAGCCTTCTTCCTGAGGTCTCTTTGCACTGTTCACTCCCACTCAAGCACAGATGTTTCTTAACCTCTCGTACTCACTCACAATCCTAGCATTACTCAAGTGTTCTCCACCCACCAAGCGTGATATTCCGGTCGCGTTTTGTCTATTTCCTCTTGAGTAGCTATAAACAAACCTCATTTGCTTTCATTCTCAACTTCTTCCTTGTTTACCAAAGCCACCTACTTTACTTCTAGAGCCACAGCTTGTTTAGATATAATCACAGAGATTGTCTGCAACCGAGTTACTCGAATTAGCAAAATGTGCAACGTTTCATCCAGAGTAGCCACCTGCAGTATTGAAAATGACATGGTTTCGATCCTCCAGTAATTATACAAAACGGTAGGAGATCAAAATAAAACGACTATGAGGACCCTTAAATATGCTATTAGCATGACAGTTACTATAAAATATGCTCCCACCTGAATGGCAACTCATGACTATAATTTTACATGCTTAAACACAGTGAGCAATTATCTTTTGTCGAAGGAAAACACATTTCCTGTTTCGACCAGCAAACCGAGCACACGTTTTTGCGATTCACACAACACTGCTTGAGTTCATCTTTCCCACACTCTACATACAAATGCAATTAATCACCTGACGAAAAACTCACGGACTTTGCACCACCGCTACTGTCAAATAAAATTACAAAAACAGCACTGCACCAACAACAGCACATGTTGACAAATCTGCTACCCTGTAGCAGTTGAGCCGCCTTCTCCAGAGATGGCGTCTTTTGAGGTTCATCTGTCACTGAAATATAAACCGGCTGGCACCAATTATAGCGACCAAGGAAGTCAGCTGCAATCGTGGGTAATGGAACTGGGTCCATCGAGGTCAGGATGTGGATGGTCCACCATCCTTGATGGGGTAGCAGTGGAGTGGTAATTTGGTGGCTGGTACACATGCAACGAGACATCATAGGAACAGTATGTAAGGCCATTCCCTTATTACTCAGTATTACAGTTAGTTGTGTCATTGCCCCAGGATGCCGGCATCTGCAGGACATCAGCAGTACATGCCAGTGAGGATTGTGCCATGGTTAGCATGTGGCCCAAAGCCAGGGGTGGTGGTGGTATCATGCAGACACTAATGGTACAGATGGCTGATGACCCAGTGAGCTGAGCACACAGCATCAGGCACACTGGCTGGAGGCACCAAAACTACCCTGGGATGAGCCATGGCATGGCATGATGGATACCATGGTGGGCAAGGTGAAGAAAAGCCAGCTGACGATTATGTAGTGTGGCCAGAAGAGAAACAGGCAGCAGGAGCTTCCCCACAAAAGTGATGGTGGTTAAATGGCTGCATGACCCTGCATGAGAGCCAGAGACATCTGGTGTGGAATGCCACTGGCAGCTGAAGTACACAGACAAGTGGCTTGCCAGTTAGAGGTTGTGAAGTCCACAGCATCGGACTTAGCACCAGCGGCAGGTAGCAGCCACAGCAGGGTCCAGTGTGGGTGACTGATATTCGCCCTAAAGCTAAAATACCAATTACCTTTTGGGGTTCGTTTTACTATTTAAAAGTGAAATTGGGCTCAAAACATGAATCGCAGTATTGGTCTCCCCACACACTCACCACCTTTCATCAAGATCTTTTATTGGCACTTGGGAATGTTGCCTTGTAGCCCATGTTGACTTGTAGACCTGTGGACCAGTGTAGGGCCCTTCTCAAACAGGTAACTGCCAGACTGTGATACCTTTGACTAAAAATTACAAGTTCTTATATGGTCTTGGGCTGACCTTGCCTCGCTACAGCATTTATTTTCATCACGTGAGCCACAAAAAGTCCATGGCTCCAGTGTGAAGTAAACAGGCTGTCCAGGCTGTATTGTCTGCATTTCTGCTATGTCAATGTTATATTTATTCTTCTATAACATGAGGTAACCACCTTGACACTTCAGCAGCAGTACTTGCTGCATCAGCAGGCAACCCTTGCATAGCTCTGCTCAGTCACCTGTTTTGACTTGCTTACCTGGCTTGTAGCACTTGCCGAGGTTAGGTGGCTTAACTTTTACCCAGCCGTGCAAAGTAAATTAATTGCAGTGTAGCAGTATCATAACCCCACATTGCTTTCTCGAAAAGTGCCTTGGCGAGATGGTAGCTGCGTTAATTCTCCTAACAAGTAAATTACAGGCAGCCAGGCACAGTTAATAATGCTACTGTCATTTATTAAAAACAAATGGCGTCGTTACTGGTTGCAGCCTACAGATTCATCATCAGAAGCCCTTCACATTTATTTTTTCCATTTAAATTATGTTGCACATAAGATCGTGGTTACTTTGGTTGCGAAAAAATTGTGTTTTTGAAAATCAATGTGCTTGAAATACTGAGGTTTGAGAGTCACAGTCTATAATGCATGTGTCTTCGAAGTTCATGAAAGTGCTAAAAGTTGCTTAATGGAACAATAAGCTCTTCAGAAATAGTCACAACCACCCCAAGATACTTTCACCACAACAGTTGACATCTTGTGTGCAGCATAATTTAATTGTAAAAGTAAATTATATGGTTATCTTCTGTACAAAACCCTCAACACCACTATTTGTTTTTAATGTAGAGCCACCATTATCTTTCAGTGTGTCCGCTCACAAGGGTGGACGCCATTGCTGAGGGCTGAGTGTTCTCCAAGCCTACTGGTGTATCCTACCCTCAGTTTTGAGGCCGTGCCAAGACAGTACATGTGCTGCCACAGACCCCACCTGTCAGCATTCTTAGGCAGCTGCTGAGTCAAGCTGGCTACTGGCCTTCCGTTGCATCAACATTGCTGAACTCGCTGCCTTCAGAAACTCCCTGGAGATTGGAGGGGGGGGGGGGGAGGGGAAGGGGGAGCCGTTCTCACCACAAAGGGTCTCTATGCTCGCTAATAAAACATACAGTGAGGTTACAAAAGCCGTGTTAAAGCAATATGTACTTATGTAGATGGCGGTAGTATCTTGTACACAGGGAATAAAAGGGCAGTGCTTTGGCAGATCTGTCATTTATTCTCAGGTGATTATCTGAAAATTACGACGGGAATTAACAGACTTTGAACGCAGAATGGTCGTTGCAGCGACACGCATGGGACATTCCTTTTCGGAAATCGTTAGGGAATTCAATATTCTGAGATCCACAGTGTCAAGAGTGCGCCGATAATACCAAATTTCAGGAATTACCTCACACCACGGACAAGTCAGCGGCCAACTGCCTTCACTTAACGACCGAGAGCAGCGGTGTTTGCTTAGAGTTGTCAGTGGTAACAGACGAGCAGCACTGCATGAAATACCCACAGAAATCAGTTTGGGACGTATGACGAATGTATACATTAGAACAGTGTGGCGAGATTTGGCATTAACTGGCTATAGCAGCAGACGATCGATGCCAGTGCTGTTGCTACTAGCACGACATCGGCTGCAGTACCTCTCCTGGGCTCATGACGGCGTCGGTTGGACCGTAGACGACTGAAAAACCGTGGTCTGGTCAGATGAGTCGCGATTTCCGTTCGAAGAAACTGATGGTAGGATTAGTGTGTGCCGGCCGGTGTGGTCAATCGCTTCTAGGCACTACAGTCTGGAACCGCGCGACCGCTACGGTCGCTGGTTCGAATCCTGCCTCGGGCATGGATGTGTGTGATGTCCTTGGGTTAGTTAAGTCTAAGTAGTTCTAAGTTCTAGGGGACTGATGACCTCAGAAGTTCAGTCCCATAGTGCTCAGAGCCATTTGAACCATTTTTGACTAGTGTGTGACGCAGACCGCACGAAGCCATCGATCCAAGTTGTGAACAAGGCACTGTGAAAGATGGTGGTGGCTCCATAATGCTGGGTGCTGTGATTACATGGAATGGACTGGGTTCTCTGGTCTACCTGAACCGATGATTGACTGGAAACGGTTACGTTCGGCTATTTGGAGACCATTTGCAACCGTTCATGGACTTTTTGTTCCCAAACAACAATGGTATCTTTATTGATGATAATGCGCCATGTCACTGGGTTACAATTATTCGCAATCACTTTGAAGAACGTTATAGACAGTTCGAGCGAATCATTTGGCCACACACATCAACGGACATGAATCCCATCGAAAATTTATGGGACATATTCGAGAGTTCGGTTCACACACAAAATCCTGCACTGGCAACACTTTCACAATTGTGGAAGGCTACAGAGGCAGTATGGTTCAGTATTTCTCCGTGGGACTCCAACGACTTGTTCAATCCATGCTGTGTTCTCCACTATGTACTATGATGGGCAGAAGGACGTCCGACACGATGTTAGGAGGTATTCCAACTTCTGTCACAGTGTAATTCTGATGTACTAATGGTGACTTTATAAGCAGTTCTATGCTTTGCACAAGCTGTTGCCCTTCAGTATCATTCTTGCTGAACTACAAGGCATTTCACGAATGATGCACATACACACTACTGGCCATTAAAATTGCTACACCAACAAGAAATGCAGATGACAAACGGGTATTCATTGGACAAATATATTATACTGGAGCTGACATGTGATTACATTTTCACGCAATTTGGGTGCATAGATCCTGAGAAATCAGTACCCAGAATAACCACCTGTGGCCGTAATAATGGCCTTGATATGCCTGGGCATTGAGTCAAACAGAGCTTGGATGACGTGTACAGGTACATTTGCCCATGCAGCTTCAACACGATACTACAGTTCATCAAGAGTAGTGACTGGCGTATTGTGACGAGCCAGTTGCTCGGCCACCATTGACCAGACGTTTCCAATTGGTGAGAGATCTGGAGAATGTGCTGGCTAGGGCAGCGGTCGAACATTTTCTGTACCCAGAAAGGCCCGTACAGGACCTGCAACATGCGGTCGTGCATTATCCTGCTGAAATGTAGGGTTTCGCAGGGATCGAATTATGGGTAGAGCCAAGGGTCGTAGCACACCTGAAATGTAACGTCCACTATTCAAAGTGCCGTCAGTGTGAACAAGAGGTGACCGAGACGTGTAACCAATGGCACCCCATACCATCACGCCGGGTGATACGCCAGTATGGCGATGACGAATACACGCTTCCATTGTGCGTTCACCGCGATGTCGCCAAACACGGATGCGACCATCATGATGCTGTAAACAGAACCTGGATTCATCCGAAAAAATAACGTTTTGCCATTCGTGCACCCAGGTTCGTCGTTGAGTACATCATCTCAGGCGCTCCTGTCTGTGATGTAGCGTCAAGGGTAACCGCAGCCATGGTCTCCGAGCTCATAGTCCATGCTGCTGCAAACGTCGTCGAACTGTTCGTGCAAATGGTTGTTGTCTT
The DNA here is from genome assembly GCF_023864345.2 of Schistocerca serialis cubense. NCBI lineage: Eukaryota > Metazoa > Arthropoda > Insecta > Orthoptera > Acrididae > Schistocerca > Schistocerca serialis. Next base: position 308,045,214 of record NC_064646.1, on the reverse strand, counting down.
GCAAACGTCCCCATCTGTTGACTCAGGTATCGAGACGTGGCTGCACGATCCATTACAGCCATGCGGATAAGATGCCTGCCATCTCGACTGCTAGTGATACGAGGCCGTTGGGATCCAGCACGGCGTTCCGTATTACACTCCTGAACCCACCGATTCCATATTCTACTAACAGTCATTGGATCTCGACCAACGCGAGCAGCAATGTCGCGATACGATAAACCGCAATCGCGATAGGCTACAATCTGATCTTTCTCAAAGTCGGAAACGAGATGTTACGCATTTCTCCTTACACGAGGCATCACAACAACATTTCACCAGGCAACGCCGGTCAACTGCTGTTCGTGTATGAGAAATCGGTTGGAAACTTTCCTCATGTCAGCACGTTGTAGGCGTCGCCACCGGCGCCAGCCTTGTGTGAATGTCCGAAAAGCTAATAATTTGCGAATCACAGCATCCTCTTCCCGTCGGTTAAATTTCGCGTGTGTAGCACGTCATCTTCGAGGTGTATCAATTTTAATGGCCAGTAGTGTATGACTGCAACTCACACAGGATTTGTGTTAGCTAGTTCCCTCGGCAGATGCTACGTGATGGCTTGGACAATCTTCCGTAAGTGAAGCGTAAACTAAGGCTCAATGTGACTGATTAAAGCTTACCTTTAGCTTGAACAGATGCTCAAAATGTCTCTCTGAGGAAGGAGCAGCCTGACTCCTTCTGAAGACATTGTCAAATACTCGTTGAATCTTGGATGCTGTAATTCTAGAAATAATTACCTTTTCGAATGTAAGAGGACTATTTGCTTGCTTCTTAATTTTTAATACTCACAAAACATAAAAATCTCGTGGATACAGATCTGAGGAACTGGGAGGCGAGTCAGCTGCTCTGTCATCAAAAACACCTCACAGTACTGCCATTGATGCAGTGACAGTACGTTCTGTCGCATGGTCCTGCACGACATAACCGTAGGTTTCTGTCTCGTTTGTTGTTTGTTTGAAGAAAGGTTGCAGTATGTTGCTCACATCCGTATGAGGAGTTATGTTTTGGGGTAGAATTCTTTCCAATAATACGTGTTCTAATAACACGTGTTCTATCGGTTGTGTATGACATTCTCTTTTCATATCATGCGCAGGATTTTCATAAAGCCAACGTTGATCATTCTGCGAGTTCATGTATCCCAATAGATGCAACCGTGCTTCATCAGACAAATACAGCAGTTCAGGCTCAGCATCTCCATAATGGACGTTCCGGAGTAACCAGTCGCAGTACTGACGTTAAGCACCGTTATCTAAATCAGTCAGTCGATGTTTTTCGGTTACTTTGAGTTTCTGTATACCTTTTATAGCAGGTGCTGCTACCAAAAGTGCTAAACTGCCTCTTTCCAAGGCTGCACCTAACTTGGATGAAACACTTGGTTTCCTAAGCTTTCTTTTATCTAACACGAATGCGGTCTCTTGAAGTGTCTTTACTAATCTGTGTCTCGTCAAATCACTGTGGACTCGCTCACCGGGAAATTTTCGTTTGAAGGCAAGCAAGGTACGCTTCTTGCGTGGTTCAATACAAGAAAGAATTGTTGAACCTGCGTGTATACCATCGCGAACGGAAACTAAACACAGTAACAAAGGAAAGAATAAAGTGTGCTCAGTCAGGCAGTAAACAAGGCGCAACACACACACACACACACACACACACACACACACACACACACACAACCGACGGTGTAAGGCGTCTTGCCACGGTTCGCGCGGCTCTGTCCGTCGGAGGTTCGAGTCCTCCCTCGGGCATGGATATGTGTGTTGCCCTTAGCATAAGTTAGTTTAAGTTAGATTAAGTAGTGTGCAAGCCTAGAGACTGATGACCTCAGCAGTTTGGTCCCATAGGAACATACCACAAATTTCCAAATTTACACACACACACACACACACACACACACACACACACACACACACACGCACACGCATACACACACATTGATTCATCACCTGTAACGCTATCGGAGCAGAGGACCAGAGTTACTATACGGTGATCGAAGCTTGCCTAAGAAGTTGTTGGTTCCCCGTGCAATGCCAGAGAGAGCGCTTGCATCATACATGAAATGCAGTGTACAAAGCATAATTGTTTCACAGAACAAAGGGAAAAACAGCCACACACAAGTACTGCGAATTATGATGACTGATCAAGCGGTGTCGCACATGGCAGAATTGCAAAATGGCTCTGAGCACTATGGGACTCAACATCTTAGGTCATAAGTCCCCTAGAACTTAGAACTACTTAAACCTAACTAACCTAAGGACATCACACACACCCATGCCCGAGGCAGGATTGGAACCTGCGACCGTAGCAGTCCCGCGGTTCCGGACTGCAGCGCCAGAACCGCACGGCCACCGCGGCCGGCGCAAATTGCAGGCCGATAGGCGACGTGGGGTGAGGCGGACTGAATGAAGAGGTGCGAATCTCGTCTCATCTACTTTTACACTTTAATTCGAAATTCCAGATGCTGCTTTTAGAGCAACGAGCCACAGCATCGTGACATGATAGGAACCTGACAATGGTGATAACAAATTCGCATGCAACGATGCAGACAGTGGTTGCATTGTATGTACCGTTCTAGAGATCAAAGAGATCAGCTACATGCTAGTAGTAAACTGTGTAGTCTGATCAACTGCTGTCATACTCGGTAACGTTAGAGGGCGACAGGCAATGCCCGGCCGGAGTGGCCGTGCGGTTCTAGGCGCTACAATCTGGAACCTAGCAACCGTTACGGTCGCAGGTTCGAATCCTGCCTCGGGCATGGATGTGTGTGATGTCCTTGGTTTAGTCAGGTTTAATTAGTTCAAAGTTCTAGGCGACTGATGACCTCAGAAGTTAAGTCGCATAGTGCTCAGAGCCATTTGAACAGGCAATGTAGAGTAGGGAGATGGAACATAGTGGTACGACATAGTCGTCTAGTCTCACACTGCCACTTGAAATGCTACCTGCCATTGTTCAAGCAACGAGCCAGAGTGGTGATTGGAGCATGCCTATGGGTTTACCGGTTCCTGCATAACACCAGAGAGAGCACTTGAGTAAAACCATTTTATGGAAAAAATTGAAAATCAGTCACATGCAAGAAGTGAATTGTGTTGACTGACCACTCTGTATCGTAAATGGCAACACTGCAGGGCGAGAGACAATGCGGGGGTGAGGTGGACGGTATTAATTTTTTTTTCAGTTACTCGCAAACGAAGGACCACCAGGGTGAATGGTTTCACAGTGTGATACGTAGGCTCTTATCATGCATAACCGCATAAATGGTTTAAAAAGTCGATCCCGTCACTGCTGACCCCTCCTTGCAAGAGTCGCGACCTTGAGTCATCTAGTTTCCCACTGTAATCCGAAATCCCAGTTGCCACTCTTCGAGCGAAGATATGGAGCATCGTGCGGTGATCATAGTCTGCCTAGAAGGTTGGTTGTCCCAGTGAAACAGAAAAGAAGGCGCTTTTGTCGTGAGTGTAGCGCCTAGTTTAAAGTAGAACCGATTCAATAAACAGCGAAATCAGCCACACGCAATTAGCGAAGTGTGTCGACTGATCTATCAGTACCGTAAAAGGCAACACCGTAAGGTCCAGGCACAGTGGGGAACGAGGCATAAGAGGCATATGGAACAAAGAGGTACTTACTCGAGCTGTGTAGTTTCACGATGGCCACTGTAATTAGGATGGATCGCCGGCCGGAGTGGCCGAGCGGTTCTAGGCGCTACAGTCTGGAACCGCGCGACCGCTACGGTCGCAGGTTCGAATCCTGCCTCTGGCATAGGTGTGTGTGATGTCCTTAGGTTCGTTAAGGTCCGTCCGCACGCAACGATCTGTCTGCGCAAATGTCTGTGCACATCACATCTGCGCAGACAGATCGTTGCGTGTGACAGGAGATATGCTCCGACATGAGGTGTGTGCAAACCTGGAAGTTGGAGTTCGGCTTTTGAGCGAATCGTCTCAAATCTGTGGGTTCAAACCACATCCGCGCAGACAAGCTGGAGCGTGTGGACAGGAGATCGCCGCAAATCTGGCGCGAAACAGCTGCTTGTTCAGTCTAGTATGCAGTCTTTCTGCGCACTGAGCATTAAAATGGCTGACGCTTGTTAGTGTTCTAGACAGTTTATCAATGATTTCATTGAACTTTATAGTTATGACCAATGTTTGTGGAAGATTAAAAAATGGCTCTGAGCACTATGGGACTTAACATCTATGGTCATCAGTCCCCTAGAACTTAGAACTACTTAAACCTAACTAACCTAAGGACATCACACAACACCCAGCCATCACGAGGAAGGGAAAATCCCTGACCACGCCGGGAATCGAACCCGGGAACCCGGGCGTGGGAAGCGAGAACGCTACCGCACGACCACGAGATGCGGGCAGGAAGATTAAAAGTAATGAGTACAGTGACAGGAACAAAAAGACAGCTGCATACAATGCATTAATTGAAAAATTACGAGAAGTTGACGCACCGGCGAACTGAGAAACGGTAATAATAAAAATCGTTGTGGACTGTTTAGTGTAAATAATTATCAAAAGTTCAAAAATCTCGAAGATCTGGTGTTGGAGTCGATGAAATATACCAGCCTAGTTTGTGGTATTTTGTGATTCAAACACATCTAAAACAGCAAAAAAATGTGTGACTCTTCATCAGCAAAAATATTATTTGTAACTTGACAGAATTAATGTACTTGACTTGCTTTCATGAACTCATACTTCAGGACAGTGTAAATAGCTTCACTTGTGCTGGGGTCCGCAGCTCATGGTCGTGCGGTGGCGTTCTCGCTTCCCACGCCCAGGTTCGATTCCCGGCGGGGTCAGGGATTTTCTCTGCCTCGTGATGACTGGGTGTTGTGTGATGTCGTTAGGTTTAAGTAGTTCTAAGTTCTAGGAGACTAATGACCTCAGATGCTAAGTCCCATAGTGCTCAGAGCCATTTGAACCAACCATTTTTTTTTTTGTGCTGGGTATAATTTCACTCAATGCTTGTTTAGAAATTGCAGTTGAAAATTTAAAGTCCTTATAGCTCCTTCCTGTTGCCAGGAATCTTAATGTCACCGTCAGCCGTTCATGGAGAGAAATTGCTCTTCTCATTCAAGTATTATTTCGTGTAATATGAGAGGTTACGAGCGTTAAGAGACAATTATAAGTTTCGACATCCATCTGTAAATAATTACGCCAGTCCTTAGGATGGCCCTGCAACTCTCGCAGTAAATGTACGTGCGAAAAATGCTTTCGCTTTAGCAGCCACTATGTATACCATTTTGACCGCTCTCTCTGTTTCCTGCGTTTTGTCTGAATGTTTTTTGCAACACAAGTTGCGAACACAGACCACAACAGAATTTCTTCAATTCCTAAATTTCAAAATAAATTAATTAAACTTCTGACGTTTTCGGCGAGCGTAGTCGCTTGCCACCGATATTTCTTTTCTACACCGACAGATGGCAGGCGAGTAGTGGATTGGAGCTTGTGTCGTGTGAACACAACACATTTGCAGCGATCTTTTGCATGTACAGACATCTGCGCAGACAGATCGTTGCCTGTGGACCGGCCTTTAGGCTTAAGTAGTTCTAAGTTCTAGGGGACTGATGACCTCAGACGTTAAGTCCCATAGCGCTCAGAGCCATTTGAACCATTTTTAGGATGGACTGATGCTCAGCTGTGTGTCCAGGAGCGGCGGTGCGGAGGGCGTCGTGGCGGCTGCTGCCGGCGCTGTCCGACACCTGCTCGCATCCCTGCGCGCGCCAAGCCCAGCCCCACGGCAGTCACCGCCTGGTACTCCCGCGGTCACAGCACGCAGCCCTGCAAAGGTGCACCGCCGCACTTAACTCCTCAGTGAGCGTCCATCAGCCACCTGCTGTTCTTGTCTGTCTGTGTCTCTCTCTCACTCTCTCTTTCCTCACAGAATTGGCGTTCTGCAGAGCTCGATCATGAGCAATTACTTTCCTTACTCTATCTTAATGATCTACCATTTTAAGATGTTACACTACTGGCCATTAAAATTGCTACACCAAGACGAAATGCAGATGATAAACGGGTATTCATTGGACAAATAAATTATACTAGAACTGACATGTGATTACTCGCAATAACGGCCTTGATACGCCTGGGCATTGAGTCAAACAGAGCTTGGATGGCTTGTACAGGTACAGCTGCCCATGCAGCTTCAACACGATACCACAGTTCATCAAGAGTAGTGACTGGCGTATTCTGACGAGCCAGTTGCTCGGCCATCATTGACCAGACGTTTTCAATTGGTGAGAGATCTGGAGAATGTGCTGGCCACGGCAGCATCGAACATTTTCTGTATCCAGAAAGGCCCGTGCAGGACCTCCAACATGTGGTCGTGCAGTATCCTGCTGAAATATAGGGTTTCACAGGGATCGAATGAAGGGTAGTGCCACGGGTCGTAACACATCTGAAATGTAACGTCCACTATTCAAAGTGCCGTCAGTGTGAACAAGAGGTGACCGAGACGTGTAACCAATGGCACCCCATACCATCACGCCGGGTGATACGCCAGTATCGCGATGACGAATACACGCTTCCAATGTGCGTTCACCGCGATGACGCCAAATACGGATGCGACCATCATGATGCTGTAAACAGAACCTGGATTTATCCGAAAAAATGACGTTTTGCCATTCGTGCACCCAGGTTCGTCGTTGAGTACACCATCGCAGGTGATGCAGCGCCAAGGATGACCGCAGCCGTGGTCTCCGAGCTGATAGTCCATACTGCTGCAAATGTCGTCGAACTGTTCGTGCAAATGGTTGTTTTCTTGCAAACGTCCCCATCTGTTGACTCAGGGATCGAGAAGTGGCTGCACGATCCATTACAGCCATGCGGATAAGATGCCTGTCATCTCAACAGCTAGTGATACGAGGCCGTTGGGATCCAGAACGGCGTTCCGTATTACCCTCCTGAACCCACCGATTCCACATTCTGCTAACAGTCATTGGATCTCGACCAACGCGAGCAGCAATGTCGCGATACGATAAACCGCAATCGCGATAGGCTACAATCCGACCTTTATCAAAGTCGAAAACGTGATGGTACGTCTTTCTCCTCCTTACACGAGGCATCACAACAACGTTTCACCAGGCAACGCGGGTCAACTGCTGTTTGTGTATGAGAAATCGGTTGGAAACTTTCCTCATGTCAGCACGTTGTAGGTGTCGCCACCGGCGCCAACCTTGTGTGAATGCTCTGAAAAGCTAATCATTTGCATATCACAGCATCTTCTTCCCGTCGGTTAAATTTCGCGTCTGTAGCACATCATCTTCGTGGTGTAGCAGTTTTAATGGCCAGTAGTGCATAAGCATTATTATCAAGACACGCAAAGAAGCATCAACGGCGAGAGTACTCTGCTTGCCATGAAAAGTGCAATACCAGGAAGGATACTAAACAACGAAATCCCACTTAATGTGCATATACAATACAGTAATAAAAATACATGGTAAAATTTGTAGGTGATTTGGGGGTATATAAGATGCAAAGTTTAGTACTCAACTCTGGCAGCAGCAATGGCTCTAACACGTCTAGGCATTGAATCGAACAGAACTTGGATCATGCTGGGTTGTTGTGATTAAACTGACCCTGGTCTGAGTGTTGCAGTACGGGCTGTCTACATTGCAGAAATCTGAAACATCTTAGGTATGTTCATTAATCGGTGTGCTCGTGCAGTATGCTGAAAAAGTAATAGTTCCTATTCTTGCCACCAGGTGAAATATGGCGCTGTAAGCAGTCAGACTGTGAAATGTTATCTTTTGTCACTTCACAATCCACGTCGGTTTCTTTTGTGGAGTGACTGTTGCCACGAAGGGATAATCAGGTTGAAGTATTTCCCACAAAACACAGTGGCTATTGAGGAGAAAGACTGTGCGCTACTGGTAAAGTTGTTTTATATGAACAAAAACAGCAGTTCTGCAGTGCAGGAATATTGCTGATAGAAACAGCTAGGAAGGATCCCCGTGCCAATAAATGGGCTAAAGAATAAATCCATGAAATTTGACGAAAAAGGTGAATTAAGTGATGTTGCAGGGAGGGGGAGGCGGCCCATTCCCGTGGCAGCTGTTGATGAAGTTGCTGTAGCTATAGCCAACTGTGTGGAAGTTACCTCAAATTCTGCAGCGAGTGCCCGAGCTCTGTCACAGGAATTGTCTGTAACCCCAGAATGAACACCAAATGAAGCTGCAAGGTAGGCTACAACGCCGTGACGTCACCATTAGTTTTTTGGCATGCATAAATATGAATGACCTGAGGCTGGGGAATATTCTTTGGATGGACGAGATACATTTTGCTCTGCACAGTTCCGTAAAGACACAGAACAGTCGCACATGGGGCTGTACTTGCCACATGTGCAGAAACATCCACTGCACTCAAGTTACGTCATTGTGTGGTGTGGTATCACAAGCTCACTTCATTTTCGGTCCGTTTTTCTTTGAGGAGATGACACTTCGCGGGTTCCTAGGGGTATTAGAAAGCAGTATATACCAGGATGGAGTGCAGCTAGTGAACGGCTGTATGAGGACTACGAGAAGAGCGGAAAATCTGAAGTCGCAGATGACCTCCTGCATAGCCTGGACGAAGCTAGGAGGGCCAAGTGGAGGAACACCATTGAAATATGGATTTTAGACGCTCTAGCAGAAAAGCATGGAGCCTTCTGAAGAAACTAGGAGCTAATTCACATGTACCACAAACTAAACCAAGTATTACACCAGACCAAACTGCAAACAATATAGTCAAAACGTCTAGAGCACCTGTCGATAAAGAACACTCACGTAAAATAAAGAAAGAACTAAACACATTAAAGAAAAAGAGTCGTGAACGACAAGACTTGTGAGAACCGTTCTGTCACAGAAACGCTACAGGCCCTACGAGGCATAAGAAACGGCAAGGCCCCTGGTTTCGACAGCATACACTCAGAGTTCCTAACACACTGTGGACCACAAACAAAAGAATGGCTGACGACATTTTACTCCCACATACTCCAGTCAAGTGTTTTGCCAAAAGAATTCAAGAGCGCAAAGATCATTGCCATCCTCAAACCAGGAAAGCCAGACGATAAAGGAGAAGCTATAGACCCATCGCTCTCTTAAGTGTAGCATATAAACTGCATGAGTGTCTCCTTTACAACAGATTAAATCCAATTATACTGGAATCTCTGCCTGTCGACCAAGTCGGCTTGAGACCGATTCAAAACTGTGGGGATCAGGTCCTCGAATTAACAACGTTCATTGAGCGGGGCTATGAACAACGCCTGAAAACTGGCGCGATTTTCGTTGATTTGACAGCAGCATATGATACTGTCTGGAGAGAGGGTCTAACATGTAAGTTCCTAAAAGCTACTAGATGTAAAACGATGATATCTCTTTTTGGAGAACATGTTGTCAAGTAGAGTCTTGCAAATCTCAATGGGTGGCTCTTTCAGCAAATCAAAACTCCTGAGTAATGGTCTCCCCCAAGGATCTGTGCTTGCGCCTACGCTGTTCAATCTCTATGTAGCCAACCTACCAATTACCACATCCAGAAAATTTATTTGCTAAGATGGCATCATTCCTGCATGCCAACATACTAATATGACTTCTCTTGAACAGGCTCTCATCCAAGATATGGAATTGATGGCTGAATACTCCAGGAAATGTCCACAAGCTAAATAAATAAACCGCTTGGGCCTTCTAGCTGTACAGTGACATTTGCACGTTATAAGGACCTCCTTGTGCAGCATGTGATTCCAGCTTTGCAAGAACGAAACTGTGTTCACACTACTGTTTTCATGCACGCTAGGGCGACACCACATGTCGCTTACAAGGTGGAAGATATGCTTCAAGAAACCATCGCTGATGAATGCATCATCTCTAGGCAATTTCAAGATGTATAGCCTTCTACATGCCTTTACCTAAAGCCATGTGGCTTCTGGTTGTGGGAACATCTGAAAGATCGTGATTATCAGCAATGTATGTGGACTCTTCCTGATCTGAAGGATAGCATACGTTGAAGTATCGCGCTGATTACACTGGATATGCTAGAAGTAACTGTCGACCAGCCATGTTATGGATGCAGCACGATGCTGAGTCGGGAGACCATACTGAATAGATTTTGTGCCTTGTGACATAGTCGTAATAAACTTGCTAAAACCACCGTTATCATGTGTTTGAGGGTTCCTCCCCTTTTCCTGCACCCACGCCTCTTTCTGACTGCTTACAGCGCCATATTTTTACCTGGTGGCAGAAAGTGTAATTATTATTTTTTCAGCTGCTCCGTGAGGACACCGATTAATGATCTTTCAGCGTCCTGCGATGAGTACAGCCTGCACTGCAGCACTCGGAGCACGGTCAGTTTAATTAAAACCATCCGATAGATATGGAAACGTCATTCTACTCACGCCAAGACTTCACCAATTATAGTGGTGGGCAGTTGTGGCGTGGCATGACCCGATGTATTCAATGGATGAGAGATTTGGAGAACAAGCTGGCCAGAGCAATAGTCGAACGTCCTCTGTATCAATATTGGTCAATGCAGCAAAAGGCAACAGGAAACTTGGGTTATCTTCTTGAAAGATAAGTCACGGAAATCTCAAAAGTAGGGAACAGCCACAGAATTTCGGAAAAGTAACGCTTGCTATCGGAATGACCTGCTATGTGAGTGAGAGGTGATCAGGTTGTGTGCCCCATACTATCACGCCTGGTGCCGGTCCCAAGTGACAATCACGAATCCAACCTTGCTTCGTTTTTTGTTCTCAAACCCACCGTACATGAATACATCTGAAAAGAGGCTGTGATGCTACTAGCGTGTACAGTGTTGCTGTGCCCCTCTTACTGCTGCTGCCTCAAGGGACAGCGTAACAGTGCTCGCTGTATCTCCAAATGTGTGGTGGGCTTACTGTAAGACCTTCGGTACACACACCATCAGATTATTTGACTTGTCGCTCTAACGAAGTAGGCGAGTGTCAGCAATATGTCTCGTGGTCTTATCGTGGCGTGTTTATCTTCTGCTGTTAGGTCAGACGATACAAATGCCACTTGCACGCTTAGAGTAGCATATTGGCGGTGACCAACTTTAAACACAACTTGATTAATTTTCACACACATTTATTAAAATAATAAAAAGCATAGAAATTACTTAACTTGATTCTGGATGCTGTTTACAATTGACAATCTGAAGTTCCTTTGGTCTTGACTATAGACTGGTACAGACAAATGCAGTCTAAGGCAGACTAATGCAGACTGACTAATCGGAGGTCTGTACACTCGTTATAATACCTCGAGCGTTCAGGTATCACTGCGCGAGTGTGATCCGTGGGGAGAAAAGGTTCTACGTTAGCAGCAATCTCATTGGCTGCGTTACATATTAATATGCGGATCGGCGGAAGCAGAATTTGGTCCGTCTCTAAGACAGCGCCATCTCGTAGTGTGGAGACGGACGAGCGCTGCGCCTGCGCTGTTGTGCTTAGCGGGGCGCGCTCTAGTGGGAAAGTTGTGTATGCGCTGACTATGCGGAACTATGTACACAACAAAATGTAATCACACTCTCAGTGTAGATACTTGTCTTTGCTACAAACAAGTCTGTTTCTTGGTTCAAGGTGTGTGAGATTCACAGGAAGAAACTTAATGAAATATGACCCGTCAGTGAAAAACGTGGCTTACAAAGGACTTGTTCGACTGGTTGTTGAGTATTGTTCATCGGTCTGGGACTCTTGCTAGGTAGAACATAGAAGAGATAGAGAAGATCTAATGAAGAGCAGCGCATTTCGTCATGTGATCGTTTAATTAGGGCGAGAGCGTTACAGAGATGCTCAACAAACTACAGAGGCAAACGCTACAAGGGAGGCGTATGCATCACGGAGAAGTTTAATATTGAAATATCAAGAGATTACTTCCAAGGAAGGGTGGGACAACATATTACTTTCTCCCACATACATCTTGCGAAATGACCACAAAGAAGAAATCGAGAAATTAATGCTAATGCAGAGGCTTACCGGTAATAATTCTTCCGACGCGCCATTCGCGACTGGAACAGGGAAAAGGGAGGGGGGGGGGGATCAGTGAGTCGTACCAGAAGTATCAAAAAAATGGTTCAAATGGCGCTTAGCACTTAGGGACTTAACATCTGAGTCATCAGTCACCTACAACTTAGAACTACTTAAACCTAACTAACCTAAGGACATCACACACATCCATGCCCTAGGCAGGATTCGAACCTGCGACCGTAGCGGTCGCGCGGTTCCCGACTGAAGCGCCTAGAACCGCTCGGCCACACCGACCGGCCCAGAAATATCCTCCGCCACATACCGTCAGGTGGCTTGCGGAGTATTGATGTAGATGTAGACATGACTGTACGTTCGTACATACCTGATTTAACAGTATCCTCTCAGGCGCTAGTTATGTGGTGCTACTAAAATAACCTGCATCACTGCCTGTTTTCATATTCACGTGACATGTGTAGGATTCCGTCAACGCCAGCAGCAATCTTGTAGAGTGATAAACCACAGTCTCGAAGAGGGCACAATCCCACTCACTTGTAAATTCCAACACATACTGATGAACGTTATGCTATGTTAACTGGGGACCTAGAAACGACGGAGATGCTCCGTCCCTGCCGCAGCCGCAGCCGCAGTGGTCCGCAACCCCACAACGACTGCTGCAGTCCACTTCACCCCTCCGCTGCCCCACACCGAACCCAGGATTATTGGTGGTTCAGCGCACTCGGTGGACCCCTCAGGGAACGTCTCACACCAGACGAGTGTAGCCCCTATGTTTTCATGGTAGAGTAATGGTGATGTACGCGTACGTGGAGAACTTGTTTGCGCAGCAATCGCCGACGTAGTGTAGCTGGGGCAGAATAAGGGGAACTAGCCTGCATTTGCGGAGGCAGATGGAAAACCGCCTAAAAACCATCCACAGACTGGCCGGCTCATCGGACCTGACACAAATCCGTCGGGCGGATTCGTGCCGGGGACCGGCGCTCCTTCCCAACCGGAAAGCCGTGCGTTAGACCTCACGGTCAACCAGGCGGGCCTGATAAACATTACTTCTCCTTTCAAGAGGGACAGAAGTATCTTGTCATAAACAATTAAAACTCAAATGACATTTTTGAATGAGAAACTCTTTTCATAATCTTACCTTGTTTACGAGATGTAGATGGCTCTACGCCTACCTGCTTTATGCAACTGCGCTGGAGAGCTGGTCACTTCGTCATCCAGATATGTAGTACACTTCTTACTAATTTGATGTGTGTTACATGCCGTCTTCATGGTATTGCTATTTTATTGGTCAGCAGAGTAGGAAATAATGTTTTTCTTAAAGCTATTAAATATTTGAAACTAATGTCCTTGCTTTAAACTTAAAAAAGAGCGAGAGAAACACATTTTATCCGATTTTACACTACCAAAATATACTTCATCTTCTATTAACGTAGAGTACCATCAACATATAATAAATAAGGTAAAAAGTTGTAAGTTCTTCGATGTAGTATCATGCGCAAAAGTAACCGAACGACCTGAATTGTGATCCGCCTGATTTGCATGCAACCAACATAACGTAGCTGTCTAGCGGGTCCTCTAAGCGCTTTGTGGTACAGTCGTTCGACTGTACAAAATGGATACCACGAGAGACCACTAGACAACACTGTTCTTTAAGGCAATCAGTGCGATGTAACATCACACCATGATACTGCAAAAACTAGAAAAACACGTAATTAGAGATGAATAGTCCCTAACCCTTGTACAGGTTGCAATGACTTTCAAAAGCATTACTATCTCATTACAATCTGAAACAACTAACTATGACACATAAATTATGTAGCAATCCTTAAACAAAGTAAATGTTTGCATGAACAAGATATTCTGAGACAATGTCTCGACTAATAAATGTCTATGGCAGTTCGAAGCATTTTTCCTCTGTATAAGCTTTCCCCGCACCTGCTAAATGTCCCAGTGACAATTGGTTTTTGCATAAACTGGTCGTTAAAGGAACTAGTTAAAGAAAACGCGATAAACAGCGGTAAACGCTCTATAGAAACCTTAATATTAATGGAGTATAATCAGTAACGTCACTGTACAAATTATTCATGAAGAATTATTTGCCCACATGTTTGAACTATAAATGACATAACGAAATATTCACGAAGAATTGTTTGCCCACATGTTTGAACTATAAATGACATAACGAAATTTTTTGTTCTGGATCTGGACAGAAACGCAGCAAACGTAGCCACTACTAATTAAAATACACTTTCGCACCTGCCCGGGACTTGATCAAGGCAACTATCATCAATGCTGACTAGCCGTTAACACACGTGAAATATAAAGGTTTTCACCAGTATTAGTTAACACATCTGAGCTTGAAACGAAATGACGAAATTGTTTCTACTAAATCAAAACCATTATCGTCCTGTTAACTAACTATGAAAGATGTTTAATATACTCTCCTTCACAAGTAACCAAGTGTAATAGGATGACCGGAGCAGGTGATGTGGTCGGGGTTGTAGAGCGTGGCTGAGTAGATTGGATTGAATCGTTTGGGGGAAGAGACCAAACAGCGAGGTCATCGGTCTCATCGGATTCCTTTCAAAGGAACCATCCCAGCATTTGCCTGGAGCGATTTAGGGAAATCACGGAAAACCTAAACCAGGATGGCCGGACGTGGGATTGAACCATCGTCCTCCCAAATGTGAGGCTAGCAATCTTCCTCTTTATTGTTGGCTCTTCCAATACATTTTCTGGTAGCTCAGCCCCCCCACTCGTGTCGTGGTGGAGACATGCTGACGCGCACGGACTGGGAAACGCGACGCCATGCTCAGTCAGCGGCTGCACAGGCGGTAGGAGGTTATCGGCATGAGGCCTGGACTAGCTCGCCTCCTGCAGACGCTGCGGCTCGTGACGACGCCGGGAGTCGCTGGTGCAACAGCGGGCAACGCCCTCTGCCTGACAGTCCTCGGGCACAGTGTCACTGATGACGATAACGTAACAGCGACCGAACGCCCAATCTGTCAAACCAATGCTGACGCCCACCTCTGATGCCCTCAACTAGTGCAGACTGCTGCTGAATCCGCTGGTTACGCGGCGTTGTGTCTATTAGAATGTTCTGGATGAGTTGGCTAACGCAACCGTGCCACACGCGGCCTGCGCCTGCGTAATTCTGCTAATGCTGCGTTCTGGCTGTTGATGGCTGCCGCGAACGTACACACATACCGACGCTCGTTGCAAAACTGTGTCACCTGCATAACGCGCTGGCCAGCCTTCGTCCACCGTCTGCCGTGAGGCTGGTGCATCGCGCACTGAAACACACTAAATCACAATTTCACACCATATTTCCTAAAAATAACCCCTTGTCCTCTACACAAGTATGCATGTGCTGAAAATTGGAATGCTATGATTTAATATGTTGTGACGGGATTTTCTACCCAGCACATTATCGGATTGTTAACTAAGTGAAATCAGAGGTTAGAAATCGAATTTATTTACCAGCAGCGAGCTGTATCATTATGAGATGAGGGTACAAATTGTTTTGCGTGCCCGGGAATCCAACCCGACGCGTTATATCGCTGTTTCCCATCCATAAATAGACGTTAAGTATCAACTGCTTGCTCACCAGTAGTGAGATGCTCGCATGTTTCACTAAAAATAACGGTACCTATCGTTATTGTTGACTATTCATGAACAGACATTAAATATGCAAATTATTTTTCGGTGGTAGGTCAGTGTGCACATGCTAGGGCATAAAATTAAATTATGAATATGTTTGTGGTGGACCAGGATTGCAACCCAGATACGTTCCATTCCTAGAGATCCGAATTCGAATTCCAATCGAGGACCAAAAATTGCAACGTTTAAGTTCAAATTAAATATGAAGACTGTGAACGAAATAAATATTCCTAAAGTAAATTAAATAAACTTTTTGGTGCTAGTTTACTGGCGATAGATTTTGTGCCTTCGGCGGCTGCCGCCTTTGTTATGGCGCCTTTTAAACAGGCTCTGACGCTGTTGATAGTGAAGAGATATTGTGTTTAATGCCGATTCTGAACCACTGTGCGACCTAACATTGTGGACTTGGCGTTACCACAGGTGAATTAGATCCTTTCGTGAATGTTAAAAATAGACGCCACGAGTGAGAATCGAACCTATACGCCGCAATTACCAAACTACGATCAACCCAGCGGACCAGCGCAACTCACAGTTCGCAAGGTCCTGATTGTGTTGTTGTGTCCGACGATGCGCCTAGAAGCTGTGAAAAAATCCGGCTGTCTCGGTTAACTGGTTAATTACCTGCTAGTTTCTAATACCAGTAATCGTCCTTCCCACGAAACATTCGTGCCTGGAGCAAACAATTGGAGAAGTGATAGTGATGTAGAAAGTGCCCTCTATCACACACCGTACACGGCTTGTGAGATATAGATGAAACAATGTGTTATTCACAGTTTATGAAATGTCTTTGTTGATGTTGCGTTTTGTATTCAGTGTCATGTTGTGGTTTCATCTGTTTCATTATCTACATCTACAAGGATACTCTGCAAATCGCATTTAAGTGCCTGGCAGAGGGTTCATCGAACCACCTTCACAATTCTCTATTATTCCAATTTCGTATGGCACGCGGAAAGAATGAACACCTATATCTTTCCGTACGATCTCTGATTTCCCTTGTTTTATGGTGGTGATCCTTTCTCCCTATGTAGGTCGGTGTCAACGAAATATTTTCGTATTCGGAGGAGAATGATGGTGATTGGAATTTCGTGAGAAGATTCCGTCGCAACGAAAAACGCCTTTCTCTTAATGACTTTACGCCCTAACATGTGCACATTGACCTACCACCTAAAAATAATTTGCATATTTAATGTCTGTTCATGAATAGTCAACAATAACGATAGGTTCCGTTATTTTTAGTGAACCATGCGAGCATCTCATTACTGGTGAGCAAGCAGTTGACACTTAACGTCTATTTATGGATGGGAAACAGCGACAGTACGTGCCGGATTCGATTCCCGGGCAAGCAAAACAAATTGCACCCTCATCTCATATTGATACAGCTCGCTGCTGGTAAATAAATTCGATTTCTAACATCTGATTTTACTTAGTTGACAATCCGATAACGTGCTGGGTAGAAAATCCCGTCACAATAAACTAAATCATAGCATTCCAATTTTCAGCACATGCATACTTGGTTGCTTGTGAAGGAAAGTACATTAAACGTCTTTCGTGGTTAGTTAACAGGGCGATAATAGTTTTGATGTAGTAGAAATACGAGGGCAGTTCAATAAGTAATGCAACACATTTTTTTCTGAAACAGGGGTTGTTTTGTTCAGCATTGAAATACACCAGGTTATTCCCCAATCTTTTAGCTACACAACACTATTTTTCAACGTAATCTCCATTCAATGCTACGGCCTTACGCCACCTTGAAATGAGGGCCTGTATGCCTGCACGGTACCATTCCACTGGTCGATGTCGGAGCCAACGTCGTACTGCATCAATAACTTCATCATCATCCGCGTAGTGCCTCCCACGTATTGCGTCCTTCATTGGGCCAAACATATGAAAATCCGACGGTGCGAGATCGGGGCTGTAGGGTGCATGAGGAAGAACAGTCCACTGAAGTTTTGTGAGCTCCTCTCGGGTGCGAAGACTTGTGTGAGGTCTTGCGTTGTCATGAAGAAGGAGAAGTTCGTTCAGATTTTTGTGCCTACGAACACGCTGAAGTCGTTTCTTCAATTTCTGAAGAGTAGCACAATACACTTCAGAGTTGATCGTTTGACCATGGGGAAGGACATCGAACAGAATAACCCCTTCAGCGTCCCAGAAGACTGTAACCATGACTTTACCGGCTGAGGGTATGGCTTTAAACTTTTTCTTGGTAGGGGAGTGTGTGTGGCGCCACTCCATTGATTGCCGTTTTGTTTCAGGTTCGAAGTGATGAACCCATGTTTCATCGCCTGTAACAATCTTTGACAAGAAATTGTCACCCTCAGCCACATGACGAGCAAACAATTCCGCACAGATGGTTCTCCTTTGCTCTTTACGGTGTTCGGTTAGACAACGAGGGACCCAGCGGGAACAAACCTTTGAATATCCCAACTGGTGAACAATTGTGACAGCACTACCAACAGAGATGTCAAGTTGAGCACTGAGTTGTTTGATGGTGATCCGTCGATCATCTCGAATGAGTGTGTTCGCACGCTCCGCCATTGCAGGAGTCACAGCTGTGCACGGCCGGCCCGCACGCGGGAGATCAGACAGTCTTGCTTGACATTGCGGCGATGATGACACACGCTTTGCCCAACGACTCACCGTGCTTTTGTCCACTGCCAGATCACCGTAGACATTCTGCAAGCGCCTATGAATATCTGAGATGCCCTGGTTTTCCGCCAAAAGAAACTCGATCACTGCCCGTTGTTTGCAACGCACATCCGTTACAGACGCCATTTTAACAGCTCCGTACAGCGCTGCCACCTGTCGGAAGTCAATGAAACTATACGAGACGAAGCGGGAATGTTTGAAAATTTTCCACAAGAAATTTCCGGTTTTTTCAACCAAAATTGGCCGAGAAAAAAAATGTGTTGCATTACTTATTGAACTGCCCTCGTAATTTCGTCATTTCGTTTCAAGTTCAGATGTGTTAACTAATACTGGTGAAAACCTTTATATTTCACATCTCTTAAAGGCTAGTCAGCATAGATGATCGTTGCCTTGATCAAGTCGCGGGCAGATGCGAAAGTGTATTTTAGTTAGTAGTGGCTACGTCTACTGGGTTTCCGCCCAGATCCAGGACAAAAAATTTCGTCATGTCACTTATAGTTCAAACATGTGGGCAAATAATTCTTCATGAATAATTAGTACAGTGACGTTACTGATTAATTAGTAAAGTGACGTTACCGATTATACTCCATTAATATTAAGATTTCTACAGAGCGTTTACCGCTGTTTACCGCGTTTCCTTTAACTGGTTCTTTTAACGACCAGTTTATGCAAAAATCAATCGTCACTGGGACATTTAGCAGGTGCGGGAACACCTTATACAGAGGAAAAATACTTCGAACTGTCATAGACCTTTATTAGTCGAGACATTGTCTAAGAATATCTTGTTCATGCAAACATTTACTTTGTTTAAGGATTGCTACATAGTTTATGTGCCATAGTTAGTTGTTTCAGATTATAATGAGATGGTAACACTTTTGAAAATCATTGTAACCTGTACAAGCGTTAGGGACTAACTCATCTCTAATTACGTGTTTTTCTAGTTTTTGCAGCATCATGGTGTGATGTTATCTCGCACTGATTGCCTTAAACAACAGTGTTGTCTCGTAGTCTCTCGTGGAATCCATTTTGTATAGTCGAACGACTGTACTGCAAAGCGCTTAGAGGACCCGCTAGACAGCTGCGTTATGTTGGTTGCATACAAATCAGGCGGATCACAAATCAGGTCGTTGGGATACTTTTGCGCATGATAGTACATAGTGATGTACCTAAACTAGGAAGATTATGTAGTAGAACTGCTAAATGTTTAGATATATTAATTTACCTAAGGTAATGATGGTAGAGCTCAGCAGCTGTGGATTATGTACTTGAAGAAATAGAGCTATCTGCCAAGCCATTTTCTATACAGTTTTGTTTATGTAATACATATTGTTGTTGTTGTTGTGGTCTTCAGTCCTGGGACTGGTTTGATGCAGCTCTCCATGCTACTCTATCCTGTGCAAGCTCCTTCATCTCCCAGTACCTACTGCAACCTACATCCTTCTGAATCTGCTTAGTGTATTCATCTCTTGGTTGCCCTCTACGATTTTTACCCTCCACGCTGCCCTCCAATGCTAAATTTATGATCCCTTGATGCCTCAAAACATGTCCTACCAACCGATCCCTTCTTCTAGGCAAGTTGTGCCACAAACTTCTCTTCTCCCCAATCCTATTCAATACCTCCTCATCAGTTACGTGATCTACCCACCTTATCTTCAGCATTCTTCTGTAGCACCACATTTCGAAAGCTTCTATTCTCTTCTTGTCCAAACTAGTTATCGTCCATGTTTCACTTCCATACATGGCTACACTCCATACAAATACTTTCAGAAACGACTTCCTGACACTTAAATCTATACTCGATGTTAACAAATTTCTCTTCTTCAGAAACGCTTTCCTTGCCATTGCCAGTCTACATTTTGTATCCTCTCTACTTCGACCATCATCAGTTATTTTGCTCCCCAAATAGCAAAACTCCTTTACTTTAAGTGTCTCATTTCCTAATCTAATTCCCTCAGCATCACCCGATTTAATTCGACTACATTCCATTATCCTCGTTTTGCTTTTGATGATGTTCATCTTATATCCTCCTTTCAAGACACTGTCCATTCCGTTCAACTGCTCTTCCAAGTCGTTTGCTGTCTCTGACAGAATTACAATCTCATCGGCGAACCTCAAAGTTTTTACTTCTTCTCCATGAATTTTAATACCTACTCCGAATTTTTCTTTAGTTTCCTTTACTGCTTGCTCAATATACAGATTGAATAACATCGGGGAGAGGCTACATATACATATAGTCGACAAAAATGTCTTCTTGATGATGATGTAAATATATTACACGACGCCGGCCGGGGTGACCGAGGGGTTCTAGGCGCTACAGTCCAGAACCGCGCGACCGCTAGGGTTCGAATCCTTCCTCGGGCATGGATGTGTGTGATGTCCTTAGGTTAGTTAGGTTTAAGTAGTTCTAAGTTCTAGGGGACTGATGACCTTAGAAGTTAAGTCCCTCAGTGCTCAGAGCCATTTGAACCATATTACGCGAATTCGAGTTGGGTGAAAATCCCTAAACCGCGTTTTGGCATAAATAAAGCTATATAAAGAAACGGGCTGGATGCTGTGCTTTTTTTGCTAGTAAATCGTTTAGGTTTCACTTACATTTGCCATAAGAATAGTTAGCAATTTTGGGCACATAAAAATGATTATTACAATGTCTGTGTTTAACCATTATAATCTCCTTCGGACATGTCTGAAGAAATAGACACTGTTTCACGATTCACAGCTGTTATAAACATTACGAAATGGATTCGCAAATTGTTTTGCATATCGATTTCAGCTATACATTTTTTTAGTGTCACAAGAAAATCTATGCCAGGTCGGGACCAATCCGGATATCCCACTTGTCGACTTCACCACATCGGCTATCCGTGCATGCCTCCCTTACCAAACCTTACCTCCATATTGATGGTGCTGAACTGAAACCTCGCGTGTCAAAAAATTCAGTTTTACAGGAGAGTGAAAAAAAATTACTATTATGTCGGTATGATAAAGATGTAAAATTATTGTCGTTGTAATACATATCATTATTAAAATATCAGATGATAAAAAGATTGAAAAATAAATTTCAGACCATACGTTAAATCAAACTTAACATACGACGTTGCTGTATGAACAAACTGAAATAGGAGGCTGCAGTTTAACACCAGCGATGTGTCACGTAGCCCATGTCCCCTATGCTCCCACTTTTGTGATTCCCGTTCAGGGAAAGACAAACTTTTACATTCATTTTAGCCCGTTGACGCATGTATACAAATGGAAAGTGGAAGGACATGTAACGTAACATACACTGTATAAACACAATGTGATGATCATAGGTATATACGTCCCTCGACAGGCAAGAATGACGAGAATAAAAATTTCTCTTTGCCTGTACAGGAATCACAAAAGTGCGCGCAAAGGTGATATTACATGCTTCAGAAATAAACATGTGCAGTTTATGGCAATATGCGAATCCATTTCGTAAAAATCATTAAGTTCAATGTCTCATTGGTCGGCGCAACAGAGTGCCTTGCTAAGGGTCCGGGGTGCGATTCCCGAGCTCGTGGTCGTGCGGTAGCGTTCTCGCTTCCCACGCCCGGGTTCCCGGGTTCGATTCCCGGCGGGGTCAGGGATTTTCTTTGCCTCGTGATGACTGGGTGTTGTGTGATGTCCTTAGTTTAGTTATGTTTAAGTAGTTCTAAGTTCTAGGGGACTGATGACCATAGATGTTAAGTCCCGTAGTGCTCAGAGCCATTTGAACCATTTTTTTTTGCGATTCCCTGCTGGGTCGGAGATTTTTCTCCGCTCAGGGACTGGCTGTTGTGTTGCCTTTATCATGATCATCGTCATCTCATCCCCATGGACGCGCAAGTCGCCGAAGTGGCGTCAATTAAAGACTTGCACAGGCGACCGGTCTACCCGACTGGAGGCCCTAGCCACACGACATTTCATTTCATTAAGTTTACAGATTTTCCACATTATCATTCACTGATAACCTACGGGATACGCAAAAAGTATTCATTGCACAAAGGAAAGTAACTGGAGTTTTGGAATTATGTACGGTTTTCGCATACGCACAGTCAGTGACAGAATTCGTGAAACCCCTCCCTTTTCCGTTTTGTTGAACTGCAAAGCTTTATTCTCTGCTACACAGCATAACAGTGCTATCAACATATTGTCACCTCACATTTGTCTCTAGTATACTTTATAGGAAACAAACAATGAAACGCCAACTGGACCGAAGATAGGACTTCCTAAAAAGAAGGTTTTAAACAAAACCGGTTTTGCTAAAGGGTTCGTTTTCTTCAACCATGATACGCGGAAGGAAATTGGTCATGTAGAGTACCACAGCCAATAGATGTCTACATTCTTCATGATGCGCACTTTTTTATATGTCATGATGTGGAGCTCTTAAACCATTTACTAGATGATCCACAATATAATTTTCCCACAGCGCTTCACTACTGACACATGCTTTTCTACATAACTGTCATCGTAGTTTCAGGTAACAGACAGCAGTACGACTAGAGATGGAGCATGTCAGATGCATTACTTGACTTTTCTGACAGATAGAAATAAAGCACTGCACACACAAATGAATATCGTGATTTAGATGACAGACACCAAACTATTGTCAGTTACTAGTACTTCAAGTTTTTCACCTTGATCACACCAGAGTGAGGAGATGGACTTTCACTGCCTCACTAAGTTCCAGTAATACAACTTCAGAGAAGAATGAGACAGAAACCGTAAGCATTTTTTATCGATATTAAAATGATTTTATAACTTTATGCAAACCAGGTTATGTCGAAAGGGAGTCCCCATTGTTATACTGAGATAAAGAAATTTCCCTGTTGTTCCTGATTGTCAAACGTTTAACCAAATCGATAACCGCTAACTATCTGGGCCAGAACCAACAACCTTTATTTGTAGGCGGGATAGACAAGAGAGATCATAATTTACACTTTCTGTGACTAATCAGTAGTCACAGAGCCCAACCATTTTCGGATTGGCCACGTGAAAAGTTCCGCCACCGGCCCTGGCAGATGCTAGAGTGGAGACAATAGATCGTAACAAGCAACTTTCACATAGTAACTCACGTCAGCGTTAGGCGCTAGGCTTAATTTAAGAGCGTTGCGCTCCTCCTGGAGGCACGCATACACCTTCCATCAGAGTCGAATGGCTCTGAGCACTATGGGACTTACCATCTGAGGTCACCAGTCCCCTAGAACTTAGAACTACTTAAACCTGACTAACCTAAGGACATCACATACATCAATGCCCGAGGCAGGATTCGAACCTGCGACCGTAGCAGTCGCGCGGTTCCAGACTGAAGCGCCTAGAACCGCTCGGCCACCCCGGTCGGCTTCGCGTAATATATTTACATCATCATCAAGAACACATTTTTGTCGACTATATGTATTACATAAACAAAGCTGTATAGAAAGTGGCTTGGCAGATAGCTATATTTCTTCAAGTACATAATCCACAGCTACTGAGCTCTACCATCATTACCTTAGGTAAATTAATATATCTAAACATTTAGCAATTCTACTACATGATCTTCCTAGTTTAAGTACATCACTACGTACTATCATGCGCACAAGTATCCCAACGACCTGATTTGTGATCCGCCTGATTTGTATGCAACCAACATAACGCAGCTGTCTAGCGGGTCCTCTAATCGCTTTGCGCTACAGTCGCTCGACTATACAAAATGGATTCCACGAGAGACTACGAGACAACACTGTTGTTTAAGGCAATCAGTGCGAGATAACATCACACCATGATGCTGCAAAAACTAGAAAAACACGTAATTAGAGATGAGATAGTCCCTAACGCTTGTACAGGTTACAATGATTTTCAAAAGTGTTACCATCTCATTACAATCTGAAACAACTAACTATGACACATAAACTATGTAGCAATCCGTAAACAAAGTAAATGTTTGCATGAACAAGATATTCTGAGACAATGTCTCGACTAATAAAGGTCTATAACAGTTCGAAGTATTTTTCCTCTGTATAAGGTTTACCCGCACCTGCTAAATGTCCCAGTGACGATTGATTTTTGCATAAGCTGGTCGTTAAAAGAACCAGTTAAGGAAATCGCGGTAAACAGCGGTAAACGCTCTGTAGAAACCTTAATATTAATGGTGTATAATCAGTAACGTCACTTTACTAATTAATCAGTAACGTCACTGTGCCAATTATTCATGAAGAATTATTTGCCCACGTGTTTGAACTATAAATGACATAACGAAATATTCATGAAGAATTATTTGCCCACATGTTTGAACTATAAATGACATGACGAAATTTTTTGTTCTGGATCTGGACGGAAACCCAGCAAACGTAGCCACTACTAACTAAAATACACTTTCGCATCTGCCCGCGACTTGATCAAGGCAACGATCATCAATGTTGACTAGCCGTTAAGAGATGTGAAATATAAAGGTTTTCATCAGTATTAGTGAACACATCTGAAATTGAACTTGAAAACATTGTAGCAGGTCTGCGGGGCAACATTTCAATTTCTCCTTGACGTCAGGGTAAAACAGATGCGGGGTTGACTCTTCATGACCTTTATTTGCAAACAGTTATGCCGTCCTGATTGGAATGTACCAAATTTATAGTTACCTGTCACCCTCTTCCTTTTGCTACCCTTCCCATCCTCTCTACCCCTGGATGGCTGGGGGTATCCAAGATCAACAAATTTTTTGTAATTTTTGGATTATTTTTTTCTTGTGGATGTTTTTAGAGGGTCTATACAAGGGCGATGTACTTGAGAGCAATATTATGGAAATGGAAGAGGATGAAGATGAAGATGAAATGGGAGATATAATACTGCGTGAAGAGTTTGACAGAGCACTGAATGACCTAAGTCGAAACAAGGCTCCAGGAGTAGACAACATTCCATTAGACCTACTGACAGCCTTGGGAGAGCCAGTCCTGAGAAAACTCTACCATCTGGTGAGCAAGATGTATGAGACAGGCGAAATACCTTCAGACTTCAAGAAGAATATAATAATTCCAATCCCAAAGAAAGCAGGTGTTGAAAGATGTGAAAATTACCGAACTGTCAGTTTAATAAGTCACGGCTGCAAAAAACTAACGCGAATTCTTTACAGACGAATGGAAAAACTGATAGAAGCCGACCTCGGGGAAGATCAGTTTGGATTCCGTAGAAATTTTGGAACACGTGAGATAATACTGACCGTACGATTTATCTTAGAGGAAAGATTAAGGAAAGGCAAACCTACGTTTCTAGCATTTGTAGACTTTGAGAAAGCTTTTGACAATGTTGATTGGAATAAGCTCTTTCAAATTCTGAAGGTAGCAGGGGTAAAATACAGGGAGCGAAAGGCTATTTACAATTTGTATAGAAACCAGATGGCAGTTATAAGAGTCGAGGGACATGAAAGGGAAGCAGTGGTTGGGAAGGGAGTGAGACAGGGTCGTAGCCTCTCCCCGATGTTATTCAATCTGTATATTGAGCAGGCAGTAAACGAAACAAAAGAATTATTCGGAGTAGGTATTAAAATCCATAGAGAAGAAATAAAAACTTTGAGGTTCGCTGATGACATTGAATTTCTGTCAGAGACAGCAAACGACTTGGAAGAGCAGTTGAACGGAATGGACAGTGTCTTGAAAGGAGGATATAAGATGAACATCAACAAAAGCAAAACGAGCATAATGGAATGTAGTCGAATTAAGTCGGGTGACGCTGAGGGAATTACACTCCTGGAAATGGAAAAAAGAACACATTGACACCGGTGTGTCAGACCCACCATACTTGCTCCGGACACTGCGAGAGGGCTGTACAAGCAATGATCACACGCACGGCACAGCGGACACTCCAGGAACCGCGGTGTTGGCCGTCGAATGGCGTTAGCTGCGCAGCATTTGTGCACCGCCGCCGTCAGTGTCAGCCAGTTTGCCGTGGCATACGGAGCTCCATCGCAGTCTTTAACACTGGTAGCATGCCGCGACAGCGTGGACGTGAACCGTATGTGCAGTTGACGGACTTTGAGCGAGGGCGTATAGTGGGCATGCGGGAGGCCGGGTGGACGTACCGCCGAATTGCTCAACACGTGGGGCGTGAGGTCTCCACAGTACATCGATGTTGTCGCCAGTGGTCGGCGGAAGGTGCACGTGCCAGTCGACCTGGGACCGGACCGCAGCGACGCACGGATGCACGCCAAGACCGTAGGATCCTACGCAGTGCCGTAGGGGACCGCACCGCCACTTCCCAGCAAATTAGGGACACTGTTGCTCCTGGGGTATCGGCGAGGACCATTCGCAACCGTCTCCATGAAGCTGGGCTACGGTCCCGCACACCGTTAGGCCGTCTTCCGCTCACGCCCCAACATCGTGCAGCCCGCCTCCAGTGGTGTCGCGACAGGCGTGAATGGAGGGACGAATGGAGACGTGTCGTCTTCAGCGATGAGAGTCGCTTCTGCCTTGGTGCCAATGATGGTCGTATGCGTGTTTGGCGCCGTGCAGGTGAGCGCCACAATCAGGACTGCATACGACCGAGGCACACAGGGCCAACACCCGGCATCATGGTGTGGGGAGCGATCTCCTACACTGGCCATACACCACTGGTGATCGTCGAGGGGACACTGAATAGTGCACGGTACATCCAAACCGTCATCGAACCCATCGTTCTACCATTCCTAGACCGGCAAGGGAACTTGCTGTTCCAACAGGACAATGCACGTCCGCATGTATCCCGTGCCACCCAACGTGCTCTAGAAGGTGTAAGTCAACTACCCTGGCCAGCAAGATCTCCGGATCTGTCCCCCATTGAGCATGTTTGGGACTGGATGAAGCGTCGTCTCAGGCGGTCTGCACGTCCAGCACGAACGCTGGTCCAACTGAGGCGCCAGGTGGAAATGGCATGGCAAGCCGTTCCACAGGACTACATCCAGCATCTCTACGATCGTCTCCATGGGAGAATAGCAGCCTGCATTGCTGCGAAAGGTGGATATACACTGTACTAGTGCCGACATTGTGCATGCTCTGTTGCCTGTGTCTATGTGCCTGTGGTTCTGTCAGTGTGATCATGTGATGTATCTGACCCCAGGAATGTGTCAATAAAGATTCCCCTTCCTGGGACAATGAGTTCACGGTGTTCTTATTTCAATTTCCAGGAGTGTAGATTAGGAAATGAGACACTGTAAAGGAGTTTTGCTATTTGAGGAGGAAAATAACTGATGATGGTCGAAGTAGAGAGGATACAAAATGTAGAGTGGCAATGGCAAGGAAAGCGTTTCTGAAGAAGAGAAATTTGTTAACATCGAGTATAGATTTAAGTGTCAGGAAGTCGTTTCTGAAAGTATTTGTATGGAGTGTAGCCATGTATGGAAGTAAAACATGGACAATAAATAGTTTGGACAAGAAGAGAATAGAAGCTTTCGAGATGTGGTGCTACAGAAGAATGCTGAAGATTAGGTGGGTAGATCACATAACTAATGAGGAAGTATTGAATAGGATTGGGGAGAAGTGGAGTTTGTGGCACAGTTTGACTAGAAGAAGGGATCGGTTGGTAGGACATGTTCTGAAGCATCAAGGGATCACCAATTTTGTATTGGAGGGCAGCGTGGAGGGTAAAAATCGTAGAGGGCAACCAAGAGATGAATACACTAAGCAGAATCAGAGGGATGTAGGTTGCAGTAGGTACTGGGAGATGAAGCTTGCGCAGGATACAGTAGCATGGAGAACTGCATGAAACCAGTCTCAGTACTGAAGGCCACCAAAACAACAACAACAAGTCATACGGCTACCAAACTTGGTGGGAATGCCAAAGAGCATTCTGGGTTTGTGCTTTAAATAACACCCCATCCTACCTCCCACTCTAACCATTTTTGGTTAAATGTGATCAGGATTGTCACCAATCAGCATAGAGGCCCCGGGAACTATGCAGTCGATACTAACATCGTTATTATTTTTACGCTGAAGCGCCAAAGAAACTGGTATAGGCATGCGTATTCAAATACAGAGATATGTAAACAGCCACAACACGGCGCCACGGTCGGCAATGCCTATATAAGGCAACAAGTGTCTGGCGCAGTTGTTGGATGGTTACTGCTACTACAATGGCAGGTTATCAACATTTAAGTGAGTTTGACCGTGGTGTTATAGTCGGCGCATGAGCGATGGGGTACAGCATCCCGAGGTAGCGATGAAGTGGGGATTTTCCCATACGACCTTTTCACGGGTGTACCGTGAATAACAGGAATCCTGTAAAAGTCAAATCTCCAACATCGTTTCAGCCGGAAAAAGATCCTGCAAGGACGGGACCAACGACGACTGAAGAGAATCGTTCAACGTCACGGAAGTGCAACCATTCCGCCAACTGCTTCAGATTTAAATGCTGGGCCAACAACAAGCGTCAGCGGGCCAACAGTTCAACGAAACATCATCGGTATGGGCTTTCAGCGTGAAGGCCCACACGGGTACCCTTGTTGATTTCACGACACAAAACTTTGTCTCGCCTGGCCCATCATACCGACACCGGACTGTTGATGACTGGAAACATGTTGCCTGGTCGGACAAGTCTAGTTTCAGATTGTATCGAGCGTATGGATGTGTACAGGTATGGGGACAACCTCATGAATCCATGGACCCTGCATGTCAGCAGGGAATGTTCAAGCTGGTGGAGGCTCAGTAATGGTGTGGGACGTGTGCAGTTGGAGTGGTATGGGACCTCTAATATGTCTAGATACGACTCTGACAGGTGACACGTACATAAGCATCCTGTCTGATCACCTGCATGTTTTCATGTCCCTTACGCATTCAGACGGACTTGCGCAATTCTAGCAGGACAACGCGACAGTTCTCAAGTCCAAAATTGCTACAGAGTGGCTCCATGAACACTCTTCTGAGTTTAAACACTTCCGCATGAACATTTCTGAACATATCTGGGATGCCTTGGAACGTACTTTTCAGAAGAGACCTCCACTCCTCTCGTACTCTTACCGATTTATGGGCAGACATTAGTCGAGTCCATGCCACGTCATGTTCCGGCACTTCTGCTTGCTCGCGGGGCCCTACACAATATAATACAGGTGTATCAGTTTCTTTGCTTCTTCAGTGTATATAGCACCTTTTCATATCATTACCTCTAAGTGTGTTGGGTGTGTCGTAATCCAGCGGAACTTTTTCCATTAGTAAAACACATATACGCTAAAATTGACTTAAATTCCTCCAGGCGTTCTAGAGTTCGGCTTACATATCTGTTTCATCCTTTTTCAGCCCTGCAAAGAGGGGTGCAAGATTTGTACTATACCCACACTGATTGTGTCCTGGTAGTAAGTTCTAGTGCGCCAAATTTAGATGAAATTGTTCCAGGTGTAAAGAGGTATCCCTGGAAACACACACACACACACACACACACAGACACACACACACACACACACACACACATCCACTAGTATGTATGTATATACAGCATACTAGTGCCCTACCCACCTAAATCATCCACACTAACTTCAGCTACCACGTTGTGCACGCCCTTGACCTGCTAACGCTCTCAGTGACTCCCATATCCATAACACCATCCTACAGAAGCTTTAATGATTCTATTTCCCCATCTCTCCCCGGCGATGATACCAACGTAACAGGCCCCACACATGAGTGAAGAATCGCTCCTGGTAGGCGTCAGCGATATCGCACGCAATCTGTCGCTCGCTATGACCCAGCCACACACGTGGAATTCATCAAACAATTCCATTCAGAATTTTGGACGATACTGTACCGTGAAATTCTACTGTGGAAAATAAACTGCATGTTTTGCAGCAGTTGGCAGTATTTCAACTAAGTCTCGTAAAAATGTAAATAAAGGAAACGGAAACTGAAATTTAGGCGTCAGTGATAGCGCACGCAATCTGTCGCTCGCTATGATCCAGCCGTACACGTGGAATTCATCAAACAATTTCATTCAGAATTTTGGACGACACTGTGCCGTGAAATTCTACTGCGGAAAATTAACTGCTATGTCCTGCAGCACTGGCAGTATTTCGACTAATACTTGTAAAAGTGCAAACAAAGGAAACGGAAACGGAAATTTAGTAAACATGTTTCCGGAATACTGTCATTGGGCTCATTAGGCTACAGAATACATCACAGTTTCCATTGTCGTCAAGTGTATGTGTATATTTTTCCAGTCTCTGTTGCACAAATACACTTCAAAGGCCTTAATTAATTTTCATATATTAGTTTTATACTTTAACTGCAATCATTTACACTATGCCTTAACAATTTTTATGCAGCCACAGAAATGTTATCAATAGCTGAAATGTTGAATTTCATAATTTCCTTTGTAAGTCGTGTGAGGCAAAGTTACAGGGTATGAAATGAAATTTGTTATTAATAACCCACCCCAATTCAAAAATAATAACAAAGTGCATAGCTACAACTCTAGAAGAAAAGATCATCTTCACTAGTCTTGTTAAGATCTGACTATGGCACAGAAAGGGGTGAATTATGCTGCCACAAAAATCTTTGGTTATCTACCAAACAGCGTTAAAAGTCTGAAAGATAGGCAACCAGCATTAATTTTAGATATGAAGTAGGGAAAATATCATATTGTGTAAAGGAAACGTATCTTAAGCTGACACGTATCACTCACTACGAAATATCGTATTCATGATCTACGCAACAAGTATCAATGTAATGGAACGAGATATATGTGTAGAATACGTGTGCTGAAAAGTTTGAAATTAAGATACCACTTGATACTACCGCTTCATTCTTCTTGCAACTTACCACTTTTAACGAAGTGTCAAGTTTCGTAAATAACTCAGACGCCAGCTGGACTTCAATATTTTGTACTGTATTCCTATGAACTAGAAAATATAAGGGTGCCGATGTATTAATATGTACGAGTATATGTCTTCTTGATAAAAGTGGAAAATCTGCCGCCAGATTCACTTTCGAGAATGCCTCGTGCTCCCTGAATAACTATAAATTCCAGCCTAATATATTACACCACATGGGGAAAGTGAAACAAATCGAAACTAAAAAACCGTAACAGATTATTAAAAATAGTGTATAAATGGTATAAAAGTAATTTTTGCTGTTAAATTAAATGGGTTAAGAACAATTATTAAATATGTGAACCACTTCAAAGTGCAGTAGAGACTTATTATGGGATAAATTGTGTTCTTGAGAGTGTAACAGGATTGGGAGAGGGGAGGGGTGGAGGGTAGAGGCGTGAGGAAGGGTAGGTCTCCAGATTGTGGTCATGGAATACCCCTTTATAGGTCTACAAACAGAAGAGCGAGCAGATGATTGCCCACCCCGCATCACAAGGCGCAACTACAGGGTGTTTCACGAAGTTAGCCAATGCTCTGCAGCCACCCTTATGAATCACCGTCAACGCAGTGCCCTGACAGGCCCAAGGGGTGTTTATTTTCTACAAAGTGCGTCCTCACTAAATAGCATACAGAAATGAGTCACTAATAATACCCAAGAAACGCATATGCTCTGAACTACGCAGATCTCTGCGGATTGTTCTACAATGCTACAGGGGACAGAGCTTCTTAATCATCCTGTGCGGTAACTGTAGCCACTTCCCCCACCACAAGGCGCTGCTCGCGCTACAGTTTACAGGCTATACTTCCCCAGCATTTTCTGTCCAGTTCTCTTTGTGAGAGTACACAAAATAACTTCATTGAGCTCGTGGTAAAATAGCGCAGATAGTTTCAGTTTACACTACTGGCCATTAAAATTGCTACACCACGAAGATGACGTGCTACAGACGCGAAATTTAACCGACAGGAAGAAGATGCTGTGATATGCAAATGATTAGCTTTTCAGAGCATTCACACAAGGTTGGCGCCGGTGGCGACACCTACAACGTGGTGACATGAGGAAAGCTTCCGACCGATTTCTCATACACAAACAGCAGTTTACCGGCGATGCATGGTGAAACGTTGTTGTGAAGCCTCGTGTAAAGAGGAGAAACGCGTACCATCACGTTTCCGACGATAAAGGTCGAATTGTAACCTATCGCGATTGTGGTTTATCGTATCGCGACATTGCTGCTCGCGTTGGTCGATATCCAATGACTGTTAGCAGAATATGGAATCGGTGGGTTCAGGAGGGTAATACGGATCCCAACGACCTCGTATCACTAGCTGTCGAGATGACAGGCATGTTATCCGCATGGCTGTAACGGATCGTGCAGCCACGTCTCGATACCTGAGTCAACAGATGGGGACGTTTGCAAGACAACAACCATTAGCACGTACAGTTCGACGACGTTTGCAGCAGCATGGACTATCAGCTCGGAGACCATGGCTGCGGTTACCCTTGACGCTGCATCACAGAGACGAGCGCCTGCAATGGTGTACTCAACGACGAACCTGGGTGCACGAATGGCAAAACGTCATTTTTTCGGATGAATCCAGGTTCTTTACAGCATTATGATGGTCGCATCCGTGTTTGGCGAAATCGCGATGAACGCACATTGGAAGCGTGTACTCGTCTTCGCCATACTGGCGTGTCACCCGGCGTGATGCTTTGGGATGCCATTGGTTACACGTCTCGGTCACCTATTGTTCGCATTGACGGCACTTTGAACAGTGGACGTTACATTTCAGATGTGTTACGACCCGTGGCTCTACCCTTCATTCGATCCCTGCGAAACCCTACATTTCAGCAGGATATTGCACGACCGCATGTTGTAGGTCTTGTACTGGCCTTTCTGGATACAGAAAATGTTCGACTGCTGCCCTGGCCAGCACATTCTCCAGATCTCTCACCAACTGAAAACGTCTGGTCAATGGTGGCCGAGCAACTGGCTCGTCACAATACGCCAGTCACTACTCTTGATGAACTGTGGGATCGTGTTGCAGCTGCATGGGCAGCTGTAGATGTACACGCCATCCAAGCTCTGTTTGACTCAATGCCCAGGCGTATCAAGGTCGTTATTACGGCCAGAGGTGGTTGTTCTGGGTACTGATTTCTCAGGATCTATGCACCCAAATTGCGTGAAAATGTAATCACATGTCAGTTCTAGTATAATAAATTTGTCCAATGAATACCCGTTTATCATCTGCATTTCTTCTTGGTGTAGCAATTTTAATGGCCAATAGTGTATAAAGTGTTAAGATCTGTCAATCATAGCCTGAGGGCCAACAAGTGCATCATTCAAGTCTCAGCTCTGATCTGAAGTAGGTCATTTACGAGTTTTGGAACTTCGGATATTGCAACATAAGTCAATCATTGCGTTACAGCAGATTACGTTTTCAGACTTAATCATGATCAGTGCCATCACATCAGGCATATTCACTGCCACCTTGCAAGATACTGTGGGTTGTGGTAACTGGCTCCGCTCATTACAGCCCACTCTACAAGTAACAGTAATTACTGAATGGAAGAGCATTATGCAGTCTGCCAGTAACACAGTTAATGGCGATGGAAGTGCAGTAACATTTTGTTCATTCAATATTTCACCACCAAATGACTGCAACATGGTTATACAGCTGTAGAATACGCTGTCAACGATACACAGCAGTAAGGTTCCAAATTTGCCAGACCAATTCCTTTCCCATCAACGCTACATAGGCCACTGACAAGGTCGCACTAGTTACACATTTCTCAGCTATTGTTTATACGAACGCGTTTTACACAAAAGCTTATATAACAACTTCAGTAAATACTCAAGTAACTGAGTGACGTTATTTTGTCTACTCACATAAGAGAAATGGAAAGGTAAAGCTGGGAAAGTATAGTCTGTAAACTGAAAAATGCATTAACACAGACAAGAGTGGTGGAGTGGTGGGGAAGTTGCCTTTCCCGGAAGAATGCAGTAGTTGCCGTGCAGAAAGACTAAGAATCAATTTCCGCTCTCGCAATATTGAACAGCGTGTATAGATTTACTTAGATCCAGATATGCGTTTCTTGCGATAGCATTATTAGTTACTCATATCTGTTTTCCACGTAGTGTAAATGGATTTTGTGGAAAGTAAACACGCCCCTGATCATGTTTGCACACTACTTCTCCAGTGGTACGCGAGGCACGCTGAGAAAGGGGTGGCATAAGTCTTTTAAATACCTTGTAGTTGTTTCTTGTGACTTATTGTGATGCAGTGGGGAACTGCCTGCTCACTCACTAGTTTACAGACCGGTGAAGGAGGGAAAAGTTATATGAAATGGAATGAGCCCATAAGGACAATAGTAGGGGACGTGAATGTTCGATTTCAGTGTAGTGCGAAAATTTTAGGAAAGAGGAACTCATCCATAAAGCACGGGAATCCAGGATCCGTTCCCTTGAGGCTTTCTTCTTTCTTGTTGCAGCAAACGACCGTTGCAGGTAGCAAGAGGAGAAGCACACCGAAAAAGACAACGGAGAAGTCCTTGGACGTTTGCGCGCCAGGTACATATAATCTGAGGCTTCGAGCTAGTCTCCAGCCCACAACCAGCAAAGGAGGCTGAAGTTTTGACAGTGCCAACCACTCGTGTTGGCGAAACGTCAGAAAAATTGTCAAATTCGGCCGAAGAACCTGAGTTTGTCAAGAAGTGGCCATGAAAGACTTGACAATTTTGTATTACAGTGATGCTTCACGAACTCGAAATGGGATTCATTGGAGGGAAGACGAAACTCTTTCCGCGAAGCAATATCGTGAACATTTAGAGAAGCGGGATTTGAAGCCTAGGGCAGGATGATTTCACTGCTGCCAACGTACATTTCACGTAATGATCACAAAGATAGGAGAAATTAGGGCTCACACAGAGGCATGAAGACAGCATTTTTCTCCCAGTCTGTTTGTAAGTGGAAAAAGAAAGAAAACGGCTAGTAGTGGTACAAGGTACCCTCTGCCATGCACCACACAGAGGCTTGCTGAGTATGTAGATATAGATGACTACAAGCCGGCGACATGCTTGCTGAGTATGCAGATACAGATGACTTCAACCCAGTGAGAGGCTTGCTGAGTATGTAGATGTAGATGACTACAACTCGTCGACAGGCCTGCTGAGTATGTAGAATAAATGTAAATGTCGTGTGACTAGGGCCTCCCATCGGGTAGACTGTTCACCAGGCGCAAGTCTTTCAATTTGACACTACTTTGGCGATTTGTGTGTCGATGGGGATGAAATGATGATGATTAGGACAACACAACACCCAGTCCCTGAGTGGAGAAAAAATCCGACCCAGCCGGGAATCGAACCCGTGCCCTTAGGATTGACATTCTGTTGTGCTGTGACCACTCAGCTACCAGGGGCAGACGGTATGTAGATATAGATAACTACAACCCGGCGATAGGCTTGCTGAGTATGTACGTGTAGATATAGATGACTACAACCCAGCGACAGGCTTGCTGAGTATCCAGATACAGATGATTACAATCTGGCGGCAGGCTTGCTGAGTATGTAGATATAGATGACTACAACCTGACGACTTGCTTTCTTTCTTGTGTCTACGTTAAGGCCCCCTTTCTCACCCTGTTATAGTATCCGAACACAATTTATCCCTTAATACTACTCCACTGCACTTAGCTGTGCTTCACACATTTAATATTTGTTCGTAACGCAATTTATTTTACATTGCAAGACTTGTTTTAGTAAACGGCGATTTTTCCATGGCGTCAACGCTGAAACTATTAGTCACAGAGAGAAGTGAATAGGGCCTTTTGTAGGAAATTAATGTAGTTTCAATTTGTACTGGGAGACATTTTCGATAGAAGCTTCAGTTTTCGAGTTACTCAAGAAAAACATAAAAGATGACTTTTAATGCTCCTCCCTAACTCATGATTTTGTTGTGTTGCTAATGGTACTCGCTCCTATCACTGCCCAAAAATTCTCGACTACGTGAATTTCTTTCCCCTATATGGTCTTTTTTCTTCTTGGTTGACCGGGTTTCCTACAAGCTGGAGCAAGGCCATGACAAGGAGAGAAGCAGGATGTGTGTTTATGCTTGCGCCTACATTCTCTCTCTCTCTCTCTCTCTCTCTCTCTCTCTCTCTCTCTCTCACACACACACACAGCATGTTATAAGATGCAAAAGTTCGCTTGCTGAACCGCTCCTCCATCATCTTGTTCTCGAAACTTTTCCCTGACCTCTGCTGTGCCATCTTGTTCTCCTAGTTGGATCAGTGATTGCTGCTCCACCATCTAGGTCTGCTAGTTCGTTCTACATACTCTAAAGCCACCACTTATTGAGAAAGTGTGGCTCTTAACGCCCTGTTCCACCACCTTGTTCTCATAGTTCCTTCTATGTACCCAATGTAAATTTCTAAGTATCTGTTGTCTAGCTTTCAAGGCTCATGTAGATTCCAGTCCCCACACTAAAGTGCTCACTTTATTGGGTTTTGTCAATAACGCCAATTTACATTGCTTTATAGTGGAAACTGTATGAAGCTTGAATTGAATTATATAAAGAGCGGTCAATTTATAAACATCATTTATTACCTAGCCTTGACTGCTATATGGTGCAACCATTGCCTCAGACTTATTTTTTTAGGTTACTTGTAACTCGTAGTAGTTCAGATAAAAGTGATATGCCACCTGCCAAAGTCCGATGGTCAGGGTGTAGTGTATGTGGCGATGGAGCCCTGTCTGCCCTGTAACGGAATGCATATAATGCCGCACACAGTGCTTGTGTTGTACATGAAATACCCTCTGCTATAATTCGTAAAGCTGAGACCATTCAGGAGTTTTAATTTTGCATTTTTCTCGTATGTGGTAATATTGTTGAGGCATTCCACTTCCTCTTGGGTTTATGGTTTGTACTCTTCCTTAAATGTGGTTATTCCATCAGTTTTAAAGTCAGTAAATGGCGTTTTTGTTTCTAGATGTACATTGTCTAAATCATATTTAGATACTGTGTAATCATTCTTTTTAAGCAGACCCTAATGGGAACTGAATTTTATAAATAGATTTTTCGTGTATCCTCTAATATAGTAAATGTCCTTGGATCAATTGTTTTCTGCAAATGCTCTAACACAAGGTCACCTGCCATTTATATTTATAGTAAATGCTGATATTTTCTGTTCCCCACTTGCATCAAATATTTTTTCCATATACTATATTTAAATTAATTTTTAACCCTTGCTTGCTTATCTGCAATGGATTGTTCGTTTTCCAGTAGGAGTTTATATTTTCCCTCCATGGCAATTGTTTTCACCATATTCTCCAGTTTTTATTTTTTGACTCCAGCCCCTTCTATTTCCAGTTGCCTTGAACATACACATAAGATACTAACTGCACTTAAAGAGGTAATTTCTGCTATAAGGAATGGGTTAAGTCTATTTGATAATTTGTCTTTTTCATACAACCTGCAGAATAATGGTATTCATTGTAACAAATCCTAATTCAACAATATTTGATGTTATTCTCAGGAACAACATCCTGGATAGAGAAATATGTTTTCCAGCTGAAATATGACACTTATATGTAATAGTTTGTCCTCTTTGTTGGAGTCTGTGTTAACAATTTTCACATAGTTTCCAAGTAAATAAATGAAAACTGTAGGCAGATAGAATATGGTTCATAATCTTCTCTTGGTCTTGGTTTTCTGGAAAGACTACTTTTACACCTGTCAACTTTTGTATATCATTGCCCCAGTAGACAAATTGCAGACCACTGTTAAACACAACACAGAGACTGTTCTATAAGCTGTCTGATAGCTTACACCACACAGAAATGATTGACACAGAGTATAGCTGAGCACACTGTAGATACTGTTTGTTGCCATTTAATATGTAGATAGTCTTCCACAG
Organism: Schistocerca serialis cubense; assembly: GCF_023864345.2. Lineage (NCBI taxonomy): Eukaryota > Metazoa > Arthropoda > Insecta > Orthoptera > Acrididae > Schistocerca > Schistocerca serialis. The sequence goes on along the minus strand of NC_064646.1, from coordinate 308,007,212 downwards.
CATCAAACACACTATCCCTTCTGTAGTTATAAATTCTAGTCTGCAGTCCAGTAATACCATGTTCCGTAGCCAAGGAAGACAAAAAAATTTCTCACAGATGAATATCAGGGCACTTTAGAAAATTGGTAAGATGTTTAACGATAAATTTGCTCTTTCCTTAACTTCTGATTTGACATATAATTTGATATACATCTCTATTCCACAATTAGAGCTCATCCATGTTAAACTGTCTGTTCCAAATATCTTATCATTGTTCACAATCACACTGCTGTTTCTTAGGACTTTTCTTGCACACAGAAGTTGTAGTTTAATTTAGGTAATCACAAATCTTCATTTTGTTAAAAATACAAATGTTAGAGACCAGAAAACTTGCTCTGATGGAATTGTCAATGTAGCAGGTTAAAACCAGAGGTAATTTCTTCTCATTTCGTGAACTTGACAGTTATATAATGCCTTTGTTCAACAAATGGAACATGGATTGGTCAGCCAGGTACACACCAACATTTTTATGCTAACTGTGGTTCTGATGTAACAAGCTGCTCTCTCATCTGATTGCTAAATTTTTTGAGCTCATAATTGTACATATTATTGAATGGGTTGCTTCCAGCAGCACCAGTTGAATTCAATTGCTCATTGTTTAACTACTGATAATGAAGAAGTAGATCACTTATAACACTTCACCAGCTATGGATGAATTTCAATTGGCCATAAGTTATCCAAAACAAAGAATTTGTCGTACCAAGATATTCCAATTTATCAGTTTGTACAAAACACACACCACTCTTAAATTTAAAATCCTGTGTAATCAAAACTATTTTGCAGACATTTGAACACTTGACTTACACTGTTGTGCTACATACACTACTACTCAAAGCACAAAAATTGCCTGATGTCTTAATGCATGTCCTAGCCTGCCCCTTCTTCTAAGTACTATTCTGTACATATTCCTTTTATTGTCAATGCTATAGAGAGCCCCCTCATTTCCTGTTGCACCAGTCCTTAATTTTCAGCATTGTCCTGCAACACCACAGCTGAAACATTTGCTTCTCTTCATATATACAGTATGAGAAATTTCGTTACAACTTTAGATCTATGTTTGATACAAATAGATTTCTCTTGGTTGAGAATGCTCTCTTTGCCTCTGTTAGTCTGAATTTGTGCCCTTGATTCATCCACCATGTGCAATTTTGATTCCAGAATGGCAGAATTCCATCAATCACTGTACGGTCCTTAATTTTGATAAGTTTCACGCTAACCTCATTTTTACTGATGTGTAATACTTCATCTTTGTTTGGTTTACACTTAGTCTGTACTCTGTCAGTAGACCACCCATTCTATTAAACAGGTCCTGTAATTTTTCCTCACTGTAAAGGAGGATAGAAATTGCATGAGTGAATCTTCTCATTGATATTGCTTTCTACTTGTTTTTCTAGTGTTTCAGCAGGCATTTGCAATTTCATTTGTACACTCTGTAGCTGCAATCAGACCAAACAAATAAGTGCTCTTCATGGATTTCCTGTGAAGCCCATTGTTAATGGAAAGCATCAGTTTGTTTCCTGTTAAAAACAGAACGATTTTTAAAGTGGAATCTTTTTTCCCATTTGATAGAGTGGTCCCAGATTAGTCTAGTGGGGTATTTTTTATATCGATATGCATTAACAGCTCCATCAGCGATGCAACCATGCTGAGCTATGCTGAGTGCCGCCGCTAAGGATATTAGCTCTATATTAGCTACATACATATAGGAGGAAAAAACCTTATTCGCCAATAATAATATACCGTGAAACATCACAACACATTGGTTTGGGAATTCTAAATCCAGTTCCTGATCAATGGTCAAAAGTGGAAATCTGACACTGTGTCATTTGGCAGGAGAACGTGCTGGTATATCTAAATGAATTAAATATTAAAGCATGTATGAAAATTTTACAGAAATACATTGAAATAGACAAAAAATATTATAAGAGCCATCAAAAATTTTTGTTCGAAGGCCATACTGTTGAGGATGGGCATGCCAAATAGGCAAAATCACCACGAGCATCAAGACAATCATCCTACTGATGCACCAGGTTGAAGATACCCATTTGGTAAAACACTGTGTCCTGTGTGGAGAAGTCTGTAATCACTTGTTGCACATCCTTGTCTGACAGGAATCATCGACACTTCAAGACCTTCTTGAAGGGGCCAAAGAGGTGATAATGACATGGGGTTTGATCAGGAATTAAGGGTGGGTTCTTGAGTGATTCGTAATTGAGTTGGCGTAACTTCTGCATTGCAATATGTGTGATATGGGGATGTGCGTTGTCATGAAGCAGCAGCAGCCCTTTTTGAACACTAGCCTGCAACAGTGGTGTTTGGCAGACATCCTGCTCCATACACATTCTTCTGTAGCGGTGGTGGCATAAAGTTTCTGATCAGAAGTCTTTGTGCCAATGTCTTAGATTAAATTCCAAACCTCTTTGCAGTGCCTCGTCAATTGAGGTCATGTTATGCTGTTGGTGGTAATCTGTCCATCAGATAGGGATGTTAAGCTTGGCGACCTTCTTGCTGCTTTTCAAGAGGATTAGGCTGTATGACAGCACTGGGTTTCATCCTCTCCCTTCTCTCAACATCTCCAACGTGAATGCTACACTGCTTGCATATACACACATTACACTCACCTACACTTAGTAGGTACACTTACCCATACTTAACAATGGAAAGGTGCCTATGAGCACAAAGGTTAGGGAAAAACCTATCCAATTAGGTGGCTTAACCTGCCCTTTGTGGTATCCCAGCCATTCATGCCACATTACTTTACTGTTTACTTTATTCACCAATAGATGTCAACCAATCATTGTCCTTCGGCGGCCAAGAAAAGAATAACACCAAGCTGGTCATATTTGGACACATTTGGTAATAACATCGCCATAATTCACATTTGTAAAGTTTGCCATGCGCGCGTAGGAACGACACTAACGCTACATTAATCCCTTGCTGACATGTCAGTGTTCATATACCCGCATCGAAGTTACACTACATTGCATGCATATTGCATCAATGCACTCAAACAGAAACTTTGTGATTGCTCCTTACAAAAGGAATGTAAAACAGAATCACAGAAGCAACACTAAGTGTGCTAGAGAGCCACTAATGTTAATGCAAATGAGTAGCTGTTAGACTCCTGGAAGTATTCTGGTTACTAATTGTTTCACTAACTAGTGTATGCCACTTGGACTTTTAGTAAATCAAGTGACTTATAGGTTGTTGTTTGGAACAAGACTATAATGATTTTTTAGGTGAGATTTTCAACTGTTAAAGGAAATAATCTCTTTTGAATATATTGTGGCACAATTTTGTAGTTTGTTCTAATTTGTTTGTGTTTGTTGCAATTTGTGACACATAAAATATGGTTTAATGAAATAAAATTAGTTCATTAAAGGATGTCATTTTCTGCCCTAGGCTGTAACTGTTTTTATAACATTATTTTAGTTTTGGCCTGTATGCCATTGTCAACCACACAAGTTTAGGCCATGTTATTGCATGGTACCAAGTTAAAAATAGCAGCCACCTTGTACAGCTGTGTCCCTTTTGATGATCTGTAAATATATTATAGGTACATATGTCAGAAATAGTGTCACAGATTCAAATTGCATGAGAGCACAGAGAGTCATTTAATCAGGGATACCTACAGTAGAACCAACAGCTTATTAATATGAGTAATATAAAGCATAAACATGTTACAGACATGTTATATACCTGCAGGCTGAAGCACAAATGTGGTCTTCACAAAATTAACCAACATTAGGAAGAGATAGATTAAGGGATGATTACACATCAAAGAATAGTAAATCAACAGTACCGTACATTATCAACATCCACTCCACTTATGCCACTGATGTGGGAAAATTTATGTCATACAATTAAATAGTGGTAAATAATGGAAGTAAGTTGCTTAATTACTTCAGATAGGCCTACATTTGATTTTATGTCAGTGATTAATTATTTCACTTTATAAATATCACAGTATAGTGTGCACACCGTCCTAAACACTGTTATTATTTTCAATCTGGAAATGCTAACGGTTAATTTCCCCCAAAAAACTGAATATTGCAGTGAGGGGACCTTGACAGTGCAGGGCCATTAGCATGTGCTATATGGATAAACTGCCTCTGTGGAGGAGGAAGAATCTATCTTGCCTTCCACAAGCAGTTTTCTCTTGGTCTTCCATTCTTATTGTTCCCCCTTGGTTCTTGTGTCTTCCCTAAATTAATTAACAGTGTATGTGATACTTAAGTGATGGGTGATAATTACTGATCTTGGCATTAGTAACACTTGTGGAAGTGTCTAACGTGTCTCTTGTTAGTACTGTACTGAAAAATTGAAATAGTGATACCATTTGGCAAATGTCACCTACTGCCACAGTGATGTGCTTTGCATTAATGCTTCTCTGTTTCAAAAAGAAGTATGAGACTGATATTAGAATTTTTTTATGTTGAGTTCATGATGAAAGAAATGATGCTTTGCTTAGCTTTTGTTTGTTGTCCAAGTATTACTCCTTTTTGTCATTGGCACAGTTTATCCAGTGGTATGATCCTGTAAAGAGAGCTAAATCAGGGTTTCAGTTGTTTTAGTGTGTTGTTAGTAATTTTTCCTGATAACCACTTCCAGGTATCACAAGTTCCAAAATACAACACAGTTTACAAACATGCTCTACACAGTATTACTGTAGTTTAAAAATATGTTCGGCAGTGGACTGTCTTCTTCTTGCCAAGACAACAATGACTGACTCCAATGGACTTAAATCAAACACATCCATCACAACGCAAAGAAAAGCAGCCCATAATATATTGTACATTCTTTTTCATTATTTTGTAAATTTTTCAATAATAATAATAATCATCATCATCATAATAACAACTGCACATTTAATTTTGTTGTTGTGGTCTTCAGTCCTAAGATTGATTTGGTGCAGCTCTCCATGCTACTCTAACCTGTGCAAGCATCTTCATCTCCTAATAACTGCTACAACCAGCATCATTCAGAATCTGTATACTTTATTCATCTCTTGGCCTCTTTCTATGATTTTTACACCCCACATTTCCCTCCAGTACTAAATTGGTGACCCCCGATGTCTTAGAATGTATCCTATCAATCTATCCCTTCTCCTACTCAGGTTGTGCCACAAATTTCTTTTCTCCCCAGTCCTATTCATTACATCCTCATTAGATACATGACTACTAATCTCATCTTCAGCATTCTAATACAGCACCTCGTTTCAAAAGCTTCTGTTCTCTTTTTGTCTAAACTGTTTATCATCCCTGTTTCACTTCCACTTCCACTTCCACGTCTACAAATACTTTCAGAAAAGACTTCCTGACACTTAAATCTATATCAATATTAACAAATTTCTTTTTGTGAGGAACGCTTTTCTTGCCATTGCCAGTCCAAATTTTATATCCTCTCTGCTTCAGCCATCATTAGTTATTTTCCTGTCCAAATACCAAATCTCATCTACTACTTTAAGTGTCTCATTTCATAATCTGGTTCCATCAGCATCACCTGATTTAATTAGACTCTATTCCATAATACTTGTTTTGCTTTTGTTGATTTTCATCTTACATACTCCTTTCAAGACACTGTCCATTCCACTCAACTACTCTTCCAAGTCCTTTGATGTCTCTGACACAATTACAATGTCATTGACAAATCTCAAAGTTCTTATTTCTTCTCTCTAGACATCAATACCTACTGTGAAGTTTTCTTTGGTTTCCTTTACTGCTTGCTCAGTGTGCAGATTGAATAACACCAGGGTCAGGCTACAACACTATCTCACTCCTTTCCCATCCACTACTTCCTTTCATGTCCCTCAACTCATTAACTGCTGTCTGGTTCTTGTACAAGTTGTAAGTAGCCTTTTGCTCTATGTATTTTATCCATGCTAACTTTAGAATTTCACAGAGAGTAGTCCAGCCAACATTGTCAAAAACATTCACTAAATCTACAAAAGCTGTAAATGTAGGTTTGCCTTTCCTTAACATACCTTCTAAGAGAAGTCGTAGGGTCAGTTTTGCCTCACATGTTCCAACATTTCTCCTGAATCTAAACTGATGTTGCCTGAGGTCGGCTTCTACCAGTTTTTCCATCCTTCTGTAAAGAGTTGTGTTAGTATTTTGTAACCATGACTTATTAAACTGATATTCAGTGATATTCATAACTGTCAGCAGCTGCTTTCTTTGGAATTGGAATTATTATATTCTGCTTTAAGTCCGAGGGATTTCACTTTTTTGATACAGCTTGAACACCAGATGGAAGAGTTTTGTCATGGCTGGCTTTCCCAAGGCTATCAGAAGTTCTGACAGATTGTCATCTACCCCTGGGGCATTAATTTGATTCAGGTCTTTCTGTGCCCTGTCAAATTCTTCCCACTGTATCCATATCACCCATCTCATCTTTATGTACAGCATCTTCCACTTCTAGAGTATTGCCTGCAATTCCATCTCCCTTGTATGCACCCCCTATATACTCCTATCACCTTTCAGCTTTCCCTTCTTTGCTTCAGACTGGTTTTCCACCTGAGCTCATGACATTCATATAGATGGTTCTTTTTTTCTCCAAAGGCCTCTTTAATTTTCCTGTAGGTGGCATCTATCTTTGCCTCAGTGATACATGCTTCTAAATCCTTACAATATTTGTCCTCTAAGCATTGCTGCTTAGCCATTTTGCACTCCCTGTCAGTTTCATTTTTAGATGTCTGTATTGCCCTTCGCCTCCTTCATTTACTGCATTTTTATATTTTATCAGTTAATAAATGAAATTCAATATCTCTTGCATTATCCAAGGGTTTCTGCTAGGCCTTGTCTTTTGACCCATTTGATTCTCTGCTGCATTCACTGTTTTGTTTCTCAGAGCTAAACATTCATCTTCTCCTGTACTCCTTTCACTGTTCTTGTCAAACGTTCCCTAATGCTGCCTCTGAAACTCACAACAACCTTAAGTTCTTTCAATTCATCCAGATCATACCTCATTAATGTACTTCTTTTTTGCAATTTCTTCAGCTGTAACCTGCAATTTACAGCCAATAAATTGTGGTCAGAGTTTACATCTGGCCCTGGAAATGTCTTAAAATTTAAAATCTGGTTCCGAAGTCTCTGTCTTACCATTGTATAATCAGTCTGAAACCTTCCAGTGTCTCCAGGTCTCTTCCAGGTATACAAACTTCTTTCATGATTCTTGAATAAAATGTTAGTGCTGATTTAATTATACTCTGTGCTAAATTCCATTAGATGGTTTCCTCTTTCATTCTGTTCCCCCAGTCGTTATTACCTACTATTTTTGCTTCTCTTTTCTGACTATCAAATTCCATTGGCCCATCACTACATAATTTTCATCTCCTTTCACTTTCTGAATGATTTCTTTTATTTTTTCATACATTTCTTCAATCTCTTCATCATCAGTGGAGCTAGCTGACATATGAAATTGTATTACTGCAGTGGGTATAGCATTCATGCCAATCTTGGCTACAGTAATACAGTCACTTTGCTGTTCCTAGTAACTTTCTGCATTCCCATTTTCTTATTCATGATTAAACCTACTTCTGCATTACCCCTATTTGATTATGTATTTATAACCCTTTATTCCACTGACTAGAAGTCCCGCTCATCCTGTCACCAAACTTCACTAACTCCCACTATATGTAATCTTAATCTGTCCATCTCCCCTTTTAAATTTTCTAAACTATTTGCCCAATTAAGGGATCTAACACTCCACACTCCAATCCCTAGAATGCCAGTCTGTTTCTCCTGGTGATGACATCCGCCTTAGTAGCCCCAGCTTGGAGATCTGAATGGAGGACTATTTTATCTCCAGAATATTTTATCCAAGTGGATGCCATCATCATTTAACCATACAGTAAAGCTGCATTTCCTCAGGAAAAATTACGGCTGTGGTTTCTCCTTATATTCATTCTTTTGAGTAGCAGCACAGCAAGGCCATTTTGGTTGATGTTACAAGGCAAGATGAATACTCTGTACTCATTAGACTGTCCATTCCATTCAGGAGATCATGTAATTCTTCTTAACTTTCACTCAGGATAGCAATATCATTAATTGTATCATTGATATCCTCTCACCTTGAATTTGAATTCCACTCCTGAACCTTTCTTTTATTTCCATCATTCCTTCTTTGATGTACAGAAAGAACAGTGGGGGGACAAAGACTACATCCCTGTCTTGCACCCTTTTTAATCTGAACACTTCATTCTTGGTCATCCGCTCTTATTATTCCCTCGTGGCTCTTGCAGATATTATATATTACCTGTCTCTCCCTATAGCTTACCCCTCCTTTTCTCAGAATTTCAAACATCTTGCACTGTTTTACATTGTCAAACACTTATTCCAAGTTGACAATCCTATGAATGTGCCTTGAGTTTTCCTCTCACACAGTAATTTATCTTATGTTTATTGATTCTCTTAATGAATACAGCCAGTGGTACATATCCTAGCATAATTACAATCTCAAATACAATCCTACTTTACATTTTACAACTAGTCTCTGTAATATGTTGACAGTCAAATCAAAACTGTGGAAGTTTTCAACAGAAACAAATATAACTCAACTTTCACATAAGTCATTTAGTATTACCCATAATCCATAATGCTACTGTTCAGTCATGACAAGTTTTTTTTTTTTGTGAATCAAACATTCCAAACAAATTGGCATCATGTGGTGCATTAAATTGTTTCCAATTTCCTTTAAGCTGTTTACAAAATCAGTTCAGATACTTCGTCCACTAGTCAAGCTGTTGTTATGTACAAAAATTAAATAGTCTTTCCAAAATTGATTCTTTACATATGATATTTTTTGAATAATTTTTTGTCACGATGTTGAAAACTCATTTGCTACAGACAACATAAATACCAAATTTTTACTTTCTTCAGACACAAAGTTATCTTTCAAATCAAGAAAGCAACTGACTTCACCAGTGTCATCTACCTCATTCTCAAAATCAGTTTCTGTATAAGCATTACATGAATTAGCTACATCATCATCCATCCTAATCACATCAGATACATGGGTATTATCAACATAACCCACAGAATTAGTTTCAGATCAGAAAACAAATTTCAGCTCAGTTATCTGTGTGTCTACACTTTTTATTTCATCATGAATGTTCTCAACATAAACTTCATCTTCACTTCTATCTACTGCTAATTTTGCTACTTTAAAGTTTTTGTGTTTTGTCCTCTCCCTCAGAATTATCACTCACCACTTTCACGTTTTCTGAAGAACTTCAACATTAATTCCTGATTTATAGATTTTGCCATGATTTGAGGGAATTGTTTTTCTACTTCTTGCATTAATATTAGCTATCTTTTTACTACTGGCTGCAAAATTGTTATCTACGATATACTCAAGGATTGGAATTTTCTGTCTATGGTCTGTTCAAGTGTTGCAAAATTTTTATCTTTGAATTGTTCAAGGAATACAGTGGTCTGTTTTGCACTTTCAGTAATTGTTTGTTTACAGTTGCAGATCCCACTTTACTTGCAAACATATTGTTAATATCCAAATCTGTTATTAATATTTCCCATAAGTCCAAAAAATTATCCACCTCCCTCTGTCTCTGTTTGTGATTTCAGTTTCATTTTTGTCATGACTGTTTACCTTTCTCACAAAATAATAAAAAATAGCAAATTAGTTGAAATCACTGCACTTATCTTCATGTGTCCTTGTTCATTGTTTCTGTTATTGATTGTAAATGTATATTTCAGTGTCTGTTTTATACATCATAGCTGTTCAAAAATAATTTCACTGTCATAATTCCTGCAACATCTTCATTAATTATCACATATTATCATTTACTTTATCATGATTAAGTCCCCATATTCTAATGCATTAGCTATTTTTATGATCATTATGTAATCAAAATAATAATAATAATAATAACAATAATACTTAGCAATCCTCACTAACTGCTTCTGTGATATGGTTTTCGTGAACACTTCCTCATGTCTCAAAAAGAAATCAGAGATTGAGGTTATAATTATTTCATAATTTCATTGGAAGACACAATTTTTTTTACTTTTGTTCATTGTCCAGTATATTATTACTCTTGAGGAAAATAATTTTCCTGCACAGACTTTTTGTATTTGAAATAAGTACTTAATTTTATGCTTTTGCCATTAACTAGTTTCACCATCTTGGACATTTTCAAGTTTCGTGGTAGTAATACATACAAAGATAGAATAGAAGCAATAAAATTATATATATATATATATATATATATATATATATATATATATATATATATATATATATATATATATATATATATATATATCTAAAAACAAAGATGATGTGACTTACCAAATGAAAGTGCTGGCAGGTCGACAGACACACAAACAAACACAAACATACACACAAAATTCAAGCTTTCGCAACAAACTGTTGCCTCATCAGGAAAGAGGGAAGGAGAGGGAAAGACGAAAGGATGTGGGTTTTAAGGGAGAGGGTAAGGAGTCATTCCAATCCCGGGAGCGGAAAGACTTACCTTAGGGGGAAAAAAGGACGGGTATACACTCGCACACACACACATATCCATCCACACATATACAGACACAAGCAGACATATTTAAAGACAAAGAGTTTGGGCAGAGATGTCAGTCGAGGCAGAAGTGCAGAGGCAAAGATGTTGTTGAATGACAGGTGAGGTATGAGTGGCGGCAACTTGAAATTAGCGGAGATTGAGGCCTGGTGGATAACGGGAAGAGAGGATATATTGAAGAGCAAGTTCCCATCTCCGGAGTTCGGATAGGTTGGTGTTAGTGGGAAGTTTCCAGATAACCCGGACGGTGTAACACTGTGCCAAGATGTGCTGGCCGTGCACCAAGGCATGTTTAGCCACAGGGTGATCCTCATTACCAACAAACACTGTCTGCCTGTGTCCATTCATGCGAATGGACAGTTTGTTGCTGGTCATTCCCACATAGAATGCGTCACAGTGTAGGCAGGTCAGTTGGTAGATCACGTGGGTGCTTTCACACGTGGCTCTGCCTTTGATCGTGTACACCTTCCGGGTTACAGGACTGGAGTAGGTGGTGGTGGGAGGGTGCATGGGACAGGTTTTACACCGGGGGCGGTTACAAGGGTAGGAGCCAGAGGGTAGGGAAGGTGGTTTGGGGATTTCATAGGGATGAACTAAGAGGTTACGAAGGTTAGGTGGACGGCGGAAAGACACTCTTGGTGGAGTGGGGAGGATTTCATGAAGGATGGATCTCATTTCTGGGCAGGATTTTAGGAAGTCGTATCCCTGCTGGAGAGCCACATTCAGAATCTGATCCAGTCCCGGAAAGTATCCTGTCACAAGTGGGGCACTTTTGTGGTTCTTCTGTGGGAGGTTCTGGGTTTGAGAGGATGAGGAAGTTGCTCTGGTTATTTGCTTCTGTACCAGGTCGGGAGGGTAGTTGCGGGATGCGAAAGCTGTTGTCAGGTTGTTGGTGTAATGCTTCAGGGATTCCGGACTGGAGCAGATTCGTTTGCCACGAAGACCTAGGCTGTAGGGAAGGGACCGTTTGATGTGGAATGGGTGGCAGCTGTCATAATGGAAGTACTGTTGCTTGTTGGTGGGTTTGATGTGGACGGACGTGTGAAGTTGGCCATTGGACAGGTGGAGGTCAACATCAAGGAAAGTGGCATGGGATTTGGAGTAGGACCAGGTGAATCTGATGGAACCAAAGGAGTTGAGGTTGGAGAGGAAATTCTGGAGTTCTTCTTCACTGTGAGTCCAGATCATGAAGATGTCATCAATAAATCTGTACCAAACTTTGGGTTGGCAGGCCTGGGTAACCAAGAAGGCTTCCTCTAAGCGACCCATGAATAGGTTGGCGTACGAAGGGGCCATCCTGGTACCCATGGCTGTTCCCTTTAATTGCTGGTATGTCTGGCCTTCAAAAGTGAAGAAGTTGTGGGTCAGGATGAAGCTGGCTAAGGTAATGAGGAAAGAGGTTTTAGGTAGGGTGGCAGGTGATCGGCGTGAAAGGAAGTGCTCCATCGCGGCGAGGCCCTGGACGTGCGGGATATTTGTGTATAAGGAAGTGGCATCAATGGTTACAAGGATGGTTTCTGGGGGTAACGGATTGGGTAAGGATTCCAGGCGTTCGAGAAAGTGGTTGGTGTCTTTGATGAAGGATGGGAGACTGCACGTAATGGGTTGAAGGTGTTGATCTACGTAGGCAGAGATACGTTCTGTGGGGGCTTGGTAACCAGCTACAATGGGACGGCCAGGATGATTGGGTTTGTGAATTTTAGGAAGAAGGTAGAAGGTAGGGGTGCGGGGTGTCGGTGGGGTCAGGAGGTTGATGGAGTCAGGTGAAAGGTTTTGTAGGGGGCCTAAGGTTCTGAGGATTCCCTGAAGCTCTGCCTGGACATCAGGAATAGGATTACCTTGGCAAACTTTGTATGTGGTGTTGTCTGAAAGCTGACGCAGTCCCTCAGCCACATACTCCCGACGATCAAGTACCACGGTCGTGGAACCCTTGTCCGCCGGAAGAATGATGATGGACCGGTCAGCCTTCAGATCACGGATAGCCTGGGTTTCAGCAGTGGTGATGTTGGGAGTAGGATTAAGGTTTTTTAAGAAGGATTGAGAGGCAAGGCTGGAAGTCAGAAATTCCTGGAAGGTTTGGAGAGGGTGATTTTGAGGAAGAGGAGGTGGGTCCCGCTCTGACGGAGGACGGAACTGTTCCAGGCAGGGTTCAATTTGGATAGTGTCTTGGGGAGTTGGATCATTAGGGGTAGGATTAGGATCATTTTTCTTCGTGGCAAAGTGATACTTCCAGCAGAGAGTACGAGTGTAGGACAGTAAATCTTTGACGAGGGCTGTTTGGTTGAATCTGGGAGTGGGGCTGAAGGTGAGGCCTTTGGATAGGACAGAGGTTTCAGATTGGGAGAGAGGTTTGGAGGAAAGGTTAACTACTGAGTTAGGGTGTTGTGGTGCCAGATTGTGTTGCTTGGAATTTTGAGGTTTTGGAGGGAGTGGAGCTGGAAGTGGGAGACTGAGTAGATGGGAGAGACTGGGTTTGTGTGCAATGAGAGGTGGTTGAGGTTTGCTGTAAAGGTTGTGAAGGGTGAGTGAGTTGCCTTTCCGGAGGTGGGAAACCAGGAGATTGGATAGTTTTTTTAGGTGAAGGGTGGCATGCTGCTCTAATTTGCGGTTGGCCTGGAGGAGGATGCTCTGAATAGCCGGTGTGGATGTGGGAGAGGAAAGATTGAGGACTTTTATTAAGGATAGGAGTTGACGGGTGTGTTCATTGGCTGAGTTGATGTGTAGGTGAAGGATTAGGTGGGTGAGGGCAATGGATTGTTCGGTTTGGAACTGGTATAGGGACTGATGGAAAGAAGGGTTGCAGCCAGAGATGGGAACTTTAAGTGTGAGGCCTTTGGGGGTTATGCCAAATGTCAGACAAGCCTGAGAAAATAAAATATGTGAGCGTAATCTGGCTAGGGTGAAGGCATGTTTGCGAAGGGAATGTAAATAAAACTTAATGGGGTCGTTGTGGGGGTGTTGTGAGGGTGACATGGTATTAGAAGGTGGAAAGTGTAACATGAGGTTGAAATGAAAATGAAAGATAAAAATATATGGGGAGAGATAAGGGTGAACTAGAAAATAACTGGAGATCTGGTATGAAAAAATGCGAAAAAGTGTTGGTTAAGTTGATCCTGTGGTGAACTTGGGTTGGTAGACAGCGATGTGCATGAAGGTTAGGTGGTTGTATTGCCGCTAAAACACGTTAAAGGACGGAGAAATTCGGGAAAATTTCGAAAAAACGTGTAAATGTATTAAAAGGCGTGGTGTTGTGGTGAAAGATTACGAAAATGGGGCTAACAATTGTAAATAATGACGTTAAAACCGGTGGAGAGCGGCTAAAAATGATCAGTGATGTACGAAAAACGGAAGTGGAAATAAAGTAAAAGTTATTAGAACTAGCCGAAATGGTTGTTTAATACGTGAAGGCAGCTGTTATTGAACTAGAAACGGTTAGCGGTATTGTTGAAAGCGCAAAATAAAAATTTTTTGGTTATGGTTTGGAAGTGGGTTACGTATTATAGAGTATATACAGGCGGGATAAAATTGTATTACGGTAAAAAGGGAAGGTGAATAGAAAGTGAGACTACTGGTAAACGCAGAAAGAGAAAATAAGACGACAGGAAAGATTTCGAGATGCAACAGCGACAATAACAAACGTAATTGTTGGGTTCAAATTAATGATATGGTTATAATAGAGGGAAACATTCCACGTAGGAAATATATATCTAAAAACAAAGATGATGTGACTTACCAAATGAAAGTGCTGGCAGGTCGACAGACACACAAACAAACACAAACATACACACAAAATTCAAGCTTTCGCAACAAACTGTTGCCTCATCAGGAAAGAGGGAAGGAGAGGGAAAGACGAAAGGATGTGGGTTTTAAGGGAGAGGGTAAGGAGTCATTCCAATCCCGGGAGCGGAAAGACTTACCTTAGGGGGAAAAAAGGACGGGTATACACTCGCACACACACACATATCCATCCACACATATACAGACACAAGCAGACATATTTAAAGACAAAGAGTTTGGGCAGAGATGTCAGTCGAGGCAGAAGTGCAGAGGCAAAGATGTTGTTGAATGACAGGTGAGGTATGAGTGGCGGCAACTTGAAATTAGCGGAGATTGAGGCCTGGTGGATAACGGGAAGAGAGGATATATTGAAGAGCAAGTTCCCATCTCCGGAGTTCGGATAGGTTGGTGTTAGTGGGAAGTTTCCAGATAACCCGGACGGTGTAACACTGTGCCAAGATGTGCTGGCCGTGCACCAAGGCATGTTTAGCCACAGGGTGATCCTCATTACCAACAAACACTGTCTGCCTGTGTCCATTCATGCGAATGGACAGTTTGTTGCTGGTCATTCCCACATAGAATGCGTCACAGTGTAGGCAGGTCAGTTGGTAGATCACGTGGGTGCTTTCACACGTGGCTCTGCCTTTGATCGTGTACACCTTCCGGGTTACAGGACTGGAGTAGGTGGTGGTGGGAGGGTGCATGGGACAGGTTTTACACCGGGGGCGGTTACAAGGGTAGGAGCCAGAGGGTAGGGAAGGTGGTTTGGGGATTTCATAGGGATGAACTAAGAGGTTACGAAGGTTAGGTGGACGGCGGAAAGACACTCTTGGTGGAGTGGGGAGGATTTCATGAAGGATGGATCTCATTTCTGGGCAGGATTTTAGGAAGTCGTATCCCTGCTGGAGAGCCACATTCAGAATCTGATCCAGTCCCGGAAAGTATCCTGTCACAAGTGGGGCACTTTTGTGGTTCGACCTGGTACAGAAGCAAATAACCAGAGCAACTTCCTCATCCTCTCAAACCCAGAACCTCCCACAGAACCTCCCGACCTGGTACAGAAGCAAATAACCAGAGCAACTTCCTCATCCTCTCAAACCCAGAACCTCCCACAGTCCTCCCGACCTGGTACAGAAGCAAATAACCAGAGCAACTTCCTCATCCTCTCAAACCCAGAACCTCCCACAGAATCCACAGAACGTATCTCTGCCTACGTAGATCAACACCTTCAACCCATTACGTGCAGTCTCCCATCCTTCATCAAAGACACCAACCACTTTCTCGAACGCCTGGAATCCTTACCCAATCCGTTACCCCCAGAAACCATCCTTGTAACCATTGATGCCACTTCCTTATACACAAATATCCCGCACGTCCAGGGCCTCGCCGCGATGGAGCACTTCCTTTCACGCCGATCACCTGCCACCCTACCTAAAACCTCTTTCCTCATTACCTTAGCCAGCTTCATCCTGACCCACAACTTCTTCACTTTTGAAGGCCAGACATACCAGCAATTAAAGGGAACAGCCATGGGTACCAGGATGGCCCCTTCGTACGCCAACCTATTCATGGGTCGCTTAGAGGAAGCCTTCTTGGTTACCCAGGCCTGCCAACCCAAAGTTTGGTACAGATTTATTGATGACATCTTCATGATCTGGACTCACAGTGAAGAAGAACTCCAGAATTTCCTCTCCAACCTCAACTCCTTTGGTTCCATCAGATTCACCTGGTCCTACTCCAAATCCCATGCCACTTTCCTTGATGTTGACCTCCACCTGTCCAATGGCCAACTTCACACGTCCGTCCACATCAAACCCACCAACAAGCAACAGTACCTCCATTATGACAGCTGCCACCCATTCCACATCAAACGGTCCCTTCCCTACAGCCTAGGTCTTCGTGGCAAACGAATCTGCTCCAGTCCGAAATCCCTGAAGCATTACACCAACAACCTGACAACAGCTTTCGCATCCCGCAACTACCCTCCCGACCTGGTACAGAAGCAAATAACCAGAGCAACTTCCTCATCCTCTCAAACCCAGAACCTCCCACAGAAGAACCACAAAAGTGCCCCACTTGTGACAGGATACTTTCCGGGACTGGATCAGATTCTGAATGTGGCTCTCCAGCAGGGATACGACTTCCTAAAATCCTGCCCAGAAATGAGATCCATCCTTCATGAAATCCTCCCCACTCCACCAAGAGTGTCTTTCCGCCGTCCACCTAACCTTCGTAACCTCTTAGTTCATCCCTATGAAATCCCCAAACCACCTTCCCTACCCTCTGGCTCCTACCCTTGTAACCGCCCCCGGTGTAAAACCTGTCCCATGCACCCTCCCACCACCACCTACTCCAGTCCTGTAACCCGGAAGGTGTACACGATCAAAGGCAGAGCCACGTGTGAAAGCACCCACGTGATCTACCAACTGACCTGCCTACACTGTGACGCATTCTATGTGGGAATGACCAGCAACAAACTGTCCATTCGCATGAATGGACACAGGCAGACAGTGTTTGTTGGTAATGAGGATCACCCTGTGGCTAAACATGCCTTGGTGCACGGCCAGCACATCTTGGCACAGTGTTACACCGTCCGGGTTATCTGGAAACTTCCCACTAACACCAACCTATCCGAACTCCGGAGATGGGAACTTGCTCTTCAATATATCCTCTCTTCCCGTTATCCACCAGGCCTCAATCTCCGCTAATTTCAAGTTGCCGCCACTCATACCTCACCTGTCATTCAACAACATCTTTGCCTCTGCACTTCTGCCTCGACTGACATCTCTGCCCAAACTCTTTGTCTTTAAATATGTCTGCTTGTGTCTGTATATGTGTGGATGGATATGTGTGTGTGTGCGAGTGTATACCCGTCCTTTTTTCCCCCTAAGGTAAGTCTTTCCGCTCCCGGGATTGGAATGACTCCTTACCCTCTCCCTTAAAACCCACATCCTTTCGTCTTTCCCTCTCCTTCCCTCTTTCCTGATGAGGCAACAGTTTGTTGCGAAAGCTTGAATTTTGTGTGTATGTTTGTGTTTGTTTGTGTGTCTGTCGACCTGCCAGCACTTTCATTTGGTAAGTCACATCATCTTTGTTTTTAGATATATATTTCCTACGTGGAATGTTTCCCTCTATTATAACCATATCATTAATTTGAACCCAACAATTACGTTTGTTATTGTCGCTGTTGCATCTCGAAATCTTTCCTGTCGTCTTATTTTCTCTTTCTGCGTTTACCAGTAGTCTCACTTTCTATTCACCTTCCCTTTTTACCGTAATACAATTTTATCCCGCCTGTATATACTCTATAATACGTAACCCACTTCCAAACCATAACCAAAAAATTTTTATTTTGCGCTTTCAACAATACCGCTAACCGTTTCTAGTTCAATAACAGCTGCCTTCACGTATTAAACAACCATTTCGGCTAGTTCTAATAACTTTTACTTTATTTCCACTTCCGTTTTTCGTACATCACTGATCATTTTTAGCCGCTCTCCACCGGTTTTAACGTCATTATTTACAATTGTTAGCCCCATTTTCGTAATCTTTCACCACAACACCACGCCTTTTAATACATTTACACGTTTTTTCGAAATTTTCCCGAATTTCTCCGTCCTTTAACGTGTTTTAGCGGCAATACAACCACCTAACCTTCATGCACATCGCTGTCTACCAACCCAAGTTCACCACAGGATCAACTTAACCAACACTTTTTCGCATTTTTTCATACCAGATCTCCAGTTATTTTCTAGTTCACCCTTATCTCTCCCCATATATTTTTATCTTTCATTTTCATTTCAACCTCATGTTACACTTTCCACCTTCTAATACCATGTCACCCTCACAACACCCCCACAACGACCCCATTAAGTTTTATTTACATTCCCTTCGCAAACATGCCTTCACCCTAGCCAGATTACGCTCACATATTTTATTTTCTCAGGCTTGTCTGACATTTGGCATAACCCCCAAAGGCCTCACACTTAAAGTTCCCATCTCTGGCTGCAACCCTTCTTTCCATCAGTCCCTATACCAGTTCCAAACCGAACAATCCATTGCCCTCACCCACCTAATCCTTCACCTACACATCAACTCAGCCAATGAACACACCCGTCAACTCCTATCCTTAATAAAAGTCCTCAATCTTTCCTCTCCCACATCCACACCGGCTATTCAGAGCATCCTCCTCCAGGCCAACCGCAAATTAGAGCAGCATGCCACCCTTCACCTAAAAAAACTATCCAATCTCCTGGTTTCCCACCTCCGGAAAGGCAACTCACTCACCCTTCACAACCTTTACAGCAAACCTCAACCACCTCTCATTGCACACAAACCCAGTCTCTCCCATCTACTCAGTCTCCCACTTCCAGCTCCACTCCCTCCAAAACCTCAAAATTCCAAGCAACACAATCTGGCACCACAACACCCTAACTCAGTAGTTAACCTTTCCTCCAAACCTCTCTCCCAATCTGAAACCTCTGTCCTATCCAAAGGCCTCACCTTCAGCCCCACTCCCAGATTCAACCAAACAGCCCTCGTCAAAGATTTACTGTCCTACACTCGTACTCTCTGCTGGAAGTATCACTTTGCCACGAAGAAAAATGATCCTAATCCTACCCCTAATGATCCAACTCCCCAAGACACTATCCAAATTGAACCCTGCCTGGAACAGTTCCGTCCTCCGTCAGAGCGGGACCCACCTCCTCTTCCTCAAAATCACCCTCTCCAAACCTTCCAGGAATTTCTGACTTCCAGCCTTGCCTCTCAATCCTTCTTAAAAAACCTTAATCCTACTCCCAACATCACCACTGCTGAAACCCAGGCTATCCGTGATCTGAAGGCTGACCGGTCCATCATCATTCTTCCGGCGGACAAGGGTTCCACGACCGTGGTACTTGATCGTCGGGAGTATGTGGCTGAGGGACTGCGTCAGCTTTCAGACAACACCACATACAAAGTTTGCCAAGGTAATCCTATTCCTGATGTCCAGGCAGAGCTTCAGGGAATCCTCAGAACCTTAGGCCCCCTACAAAACCTTTCACCTGACTCCATCAACCTCCTGACCCCACCGACACCCCGCACCCCTACCTTCTACCTTCTTCCTAAAATTCACAAACCCAATCATCCTGGCCGTCCCATTGTAGCTGGTTACCAAGCCCCCACAGAACGTATCTCTGCCTACGTAGATCAACACCTTCAACCCATTACGTGCAGTCTCCCATCCTTCATCAAAGACACCAACCACTTTCTCGAACGCCTGGAATCCTTACCCAATCCGTTACCCCCAGAAACCATCCTTGTAACCATTGATGCCACTTCCTTATACACAAATATCCCGCACGTCCAGGGCCTCGCCGCGATGGAGCACTTCCTTTCACGCCGATCACCTGCCACCCTACCTAAAACCTCTTTCCTCATTACCTTAGCCAGCTTCATCCTGACCCACAACTTCTTCACTTTTGAAGGCCAGACATACCAGCAATTAAAGGGAACAGCCATGGGTACCAGGATGGCCCCTTCGTACGCCAACCTATTCATGGGTCGCTTAGAGGAAGCCTTCTTGGTTACCCAGGCCTGCCAACCCAAAGTTTGGTACAGATTTATTGATGACATCTTCATGATCTGGACTCACAGTGAAGAAGAACTCCAGAATTTCCTCTCCAACCTCAACTCCTTTGGTTCCATCAGATTCACCTGGTCCTACTCCAAATCCCATGCCACTTTCCTTGATGTTGACCTCCACCTGTCCAATGGCCAACTTCACACGTCCGTCCACATCAAACCCACCAACAAGCAACAGTACCTCCATTATGACAGCTGCCACCCATTCCACATCAAACGGTCCCTTCCCTACAGCCTAGGTCTTCGTGGCAAACGAATCTGCTCCAGTCCGGAATCCCTGAAGCATTACACCAACAACCTGACAACAGCTTTCGCATCCCGCAACTACCCTCCCGACCTGGTACAGAAGCAAATAACCAGAGCAACTTCCTCATCCTCTCAAACCCAGAACCTCCCACAGAAGAACCACAAAAGTGCCCCACTTGTGACAGGATACTTTCCGGGACTGGATCAGATTCTGAATGTGGCTCTCCAGCAGGGATACGACTTCCTAAAATCCTGCCCAGAAATGAGATCCATCCTTCATGAAATCCTCCCCACTCCACCAAGAGTGTCTTTCCGCCGTCCACCTAACCTTCGTAACCTCTTAGTTCATCCCTATGAAATCCCCAAACCACCTTCCCTACCCTCTGGCTCCTACCCTTGTAACCGCCCCCGGTGTAAAACCTGTCCCATGCACCCTCCCACCACCACCTACTCCAGTCCTGTAACCCGGAAGGTGTACACGATCAAAGGCAGAGCCACGTGTGAAAGCACCCACGTGATCTACCAACTGACCTGCCTACACTGTGACGCATTCTATGTGGGAATGACCAGCAACAAACTGTCCATTCGCATGAATGGACACAGGCAGACAGTGTTTGTTGGTAATGAGGATCACCCTGTGGCTAAACATGCCTTGGTGCACGGCCAGCACATCTTGGCACAGTGTTACACCGTCCGGGTTATCTGGAAACTTCCCACTAACACCAACCTATCCGAACTCCGGAGATGGGAACTTGCTCTTCAATATATCCTCTCTTCCCGTTATCCACCAGGCCTCAATCTCCGCTAATTTCAAGTTGCCGCCACTCATACCTCACCTGTCATTCAACAACATCTTTGCCTCTGCACTTCTGCCTCGACTGACATCTCTGCCCAAACTCTTTGTCTTTAAATATGTCTGCTTGTGTCTGTATATGTGTGGATGGATATGTGTGTGTGTGCGAGTGTATACCCGTCCTTTTTTCCCCCTAAGGTAAGTCTTTCCGCTCCCGGGATTGGAATGACTCCTTACCCTCTCCCTTAAAACCCACATCCTTTCGTCTTTCCCTCTCCTTCCCTCTTTCCTGATGAGGCAACAGTTTGTTGCGAAAGCTTGAATTTTGTGTGTATGTTTGTGTTTGTTTGTGTGTCTGTCGACCTGCCAGCACTTTCATTTGGTAAGTCACATCATCTTTGTTTTTAGATATATATTTCCTACGTGGAATGTTTCCCTCTATTATAACCATATATATATATATATATATATATATATATGTGTGTGTGTGTGTGTGTGTGTGTGTGTGTGTGTGTGTGTGTGTGTGTGTGTCGTGGTGAAGAACTGTAGTCACGTAGGTAACTTCTCTTTCACACATTTGTGTCGAGGAAGCTCCATGTTAATGGTGTCCTTAATAAATGTTTCATATGATCGTGGTGGTAGCAGGCCAACAGGCACAACCTGCATATACATCACTGTTTAGCATTATTCATCTTAAAAACATAAAAATGTGACTGCATTTGAGAAGGAGAGTTGCTACTCACCATATAGCAGAGATGCTGAGCTGCAGATAGGCTCAACAAAAAGACTTTAACACTTAAAGCTTGTGGCCAATGGCCTTCATCAACAATAGACACACACACACACACACACACACACACACACACAAAACTGCAGTCTCAGGCAACTGAAACCACACTGCGTACAGCAGCACCAGTGCATGATGGGAGTGGCAACTGGGTGGGGGTAAGGAGGAGGCTGGTGGGGTGGGGAGGGGGAGGGATAGTATGGTAGGGATGGCAGACAGTGAAGTGCTGCAGGTTAGGCGGAGTGAAGGAAGAGGTGGGGAAGGGGTGGGGGAAACAACCGAAAAGGAGAGGAATAGAGAGAAATAAATAAAAGAAATAAAAAGACTGGGTGTGATGGTGACAGCAGCTAACAAAGGTGGAGGCCGGGAGGGTTACAGGAACGCAGGATGTATTGCAGGGAAAGTTCTCACATGCGCATTTCAGAAAAGCTGGTGTTTGTGGGAAGGATCCATATGGCACAGGCTGTGAAGCAGTCATTGAAATGAAGGATATTATGTTTGGCAGTGTGTTCAACAACAGAGTGGTCCACTTGTTTCTTGGCCACAGTTTGTCAGTGGCCATTCATACGGACAGACAGCTTGTTGGTTGTCATGCCTACATAGAGTGCAGCACAGTGGTTGCAGCTTAGCTTGTAGATTACATGACTGGTTTCATTGGTTTGATGGGATAGGTGATGTTAATGACTGGACTGGAGTAGGTGGTGTTTGGAAGATGTATGGGACAGGTCTTGCATCTAGACAGGGGTATGAGCCATGAGGTAAGGGATTAGGAGCAGGGGTTGTGTAAGGATGGACTGTGGGAGGGGCGTAAAGGATAGTGGGCAGCACGTTTCTCATCTCAGGGTGTGACGAGAGGAAATCAAAACCCTGGCGGAGAATGTAATTCTGTTGCTCCAATCCTGGATGGTACTGAGTGATGAGGGGCACACTCCTTTGTGGCTGGACGGTGGGAATTTGGGAGGTAGTGGGAGACCGGAAAGATAAGGCATGGGAGATTTTTTTTTCTCTGGAAAGGTGCCTTGTTGGGTTGAGTAGGACCATGTGAAGCAAATGGGGGAGAAGTTGCTGAGGTTCAAGAAGAAAGGTAGGTCTTATACAATTTTAGGTGGGAAAATCCATTCCAAGCACAAAGGGAAAACAGCATGAAATAAATGTTTCAGTGTTGTGCAAAAATTGCCTAAAATCACCTGTTTCGCAACTGCCTGTCTGTTTAAAATATTTTCTGGGCATTTATTATAAAGGGTATAAATTTTGATATTTTCTAAAATAATCATGATACACACCTTTTTCACTTTATATAATATGTGCAGAGCCTTCTCAATGTCTTAAATGTCAGGGTTCTCACTACACAGGCAAGATCTAAATGATGAAGCATTGCTATCACAAGAATATGTTCCTTAAATTTCATGTTGAATGATCTGCCTGTTTGTCTGATGTCGATATTGTCACATGTCCCACAGTTGATTTTATTAATCCCTGACCGGGTAAATGAGCTATGATACTGTATGGCATGTTGGATTGCCTTGCCTAAAGAGTTACTGGATTGAAAAGTAATCTGCAATCCCATATTGTGGAACAATATATAAAAGACTACTGACAAATTATTATGCAGTTTTGTCATTGGCACTATTTGTCTTGTTCTATGGTCTGGTTTGCAAAATATATTTCAGGGTTTCAGTTTTTAATTGTACATTGTTAAATGAAATGTAGCCTCACCAAGGCAACAGTGATTGACTTCAGTGGACCATATGCCAAAGATGTCAGTTATGTCACAAACAAAAGCAATTCATATGTATATTGCAAATTTGTTTTGTTATTTTGTAAATGTTTCAATAATAATAATAATAATAACAATAGTAGTAGTAGTAGCAGTAGCAGTAGCAGTAGTAGTAGTAGTAGCAAATGCACTTCTGACATTGAAAGTTTTCATATAAATTAATTGTATAAGGATGTGACAATTTAAAAATGAGATCTGAATAGATGTTTCACTTTGATACATATATATACCTGGCTGTCATGTCATTAAGATTTAAATACAAGTGTAAGCAATTGTCTTTGACATTTTGCTGGATTACGATGTAATTTAAACAAGTATATCCTGTGTCCTTTATTAAAAAGACGAGAAGGAAGAGATTAGCGTTTAACGTCTCGTTGACAACCAGGTCATTAGAGATGGAGCACAAGCTCAGATTAGGGAAGGATGCAGAAGGAAGTTGGCTGTGCCCTTTCAATGGAACCATACCAACATTTGCTGTAAGCTATTTTGGTAAACCATGGAAAACCTAAATCTGGATGGCCAGACATGGGTTTGAACTGTTGTCCTCCCGAATGCGAGTCCAGTGTGCTAACCACTTTACTAAAAAGAGTATTTACTGTTGATGAATTTCATTACAATGAGAAATTACAAATCTTTAATAATTACTGAGAATTATTAAATTCCAGAAAACATAACCTACATCTATATATACTCAGCAAGTCACCTAATGGTATGTGGCAGAGGGCAGTTCTGGTGCCACTAACTGATCCCTACTACCCTGTTCTATTTGCAAATGGCACTTGAGAAGAATGAACGTTGGTGTCCTTGTATTGATGCTAATTTCTGAATTTTCTTATCATGGTCATTACATGAGATGTATGTGGGAGTAAGTGATATGTTGTCTGACTCCTCCCGGAAAGTTCTCTCTCAAAATTTCAGTAGTAAACCTCACTGTGATGCACAATACCTCTCTTGAAACATCTGCGAGTGGAGTTTACTGACCATCTCAATAACACTCTTGAAGCAACTAAAGGATCCCTTGATGAAACAAGCTGCTCTTTGTTGGATCTTCTGTATTTCTTCTATCAGTCCTTCCTCTTAAGGATCATACACTGATGAACAACATTCAAGAACCAATTGAAAAAGCACCTTATAAGCACTTCTTTCATCAATGAGATACATTTTCTTAAGATTCCTTCTGTGAATCTCAGCCTAGCATCTGTTTTCCTTCTATTTGCTTTATGTGGTCACTCTGCTTAAGGTCAGGCTGGATAGTTAGTCCTACAAAAATATCTAGGTACATACAGTTTCCAGCAATTTGCCATCAATAGTGTAGTTGTGCAGCAGTGGATATATTTTTGTATGAATGTGCAATATATTATATTTATTTACATTCAGGGTCATCAGCTATCAGAACCCGCACCATTCATCAACCCTTCATTTGGCGTTGCTACTTTATTATAGGCAACCGCATCATCTGCAAACAGTCTTAAGGAGCTTCCAATGCTTTCTACTAGATCAGGAGTAGGTAATGATTTTGGCTCATGGGTCACATTGTGGAAGTGAAGGTTAGCAGAGAACCACACCTTTTAAAATGATTGCATTCATTAGTTAACGCATTTCAGAAAATGTATAAGTTTTCCTTTAAATTCAATAAATATAAATTAAATAAAGTAGTGGCAATCTTAATCAATTTATTTATCGTGCTAATTTCATACCATCAGTAGCTGGAAGCACATTTAATTTTAGAATCAATTTTATGAGACAATTTTCTACAATTTATTAAATCAATTGTGATACTGCTGGTTGAGGTTCTCACCAAAGCCTGCAAGTTAATGTCTCTCAAAGAGCATCTAGGTCCCTACATTTACTCTTGTTCTTCAAGCAAGTAAAACTTCACTCACAAATATATGTAAATCCATATACAGAGAACATTTTCTCAGCAAATTTCTTTGTACATAGAAAACTTTCACCTGACCAAGATTTGTAAAAGACAACAAACATAATATGAGATGACTGTGCGTCAATAAGTAAATGGAAAATGCCTTTATGGTCATTCCCATCAGCCACTGTGCTGAATGTCAGCTTTGTGTGATTAGTATCTACAGTGCACATTGCACATGTGTATTGATATGACCACCCCAAAGAAACTCCTCAGTCACACATGTGAAGGAAATCTCGGTTCAAGGCTGATTTTTCTGACTGTCTTTGGGGGAAGGGGGAGGGGGGGGGGGGAGCACACAAAAACCCTTAGTGGGCCACAAGCAGCCAGTGGTCTGCTATTTACCCACCTCTGTACAAGATCATTTGTATACATTCTAAACAGTAACAGTCGTATCAAGCTTCCCACGGGTTCTCTGCAAAATACATTTGCATCTGCCGGTTTTGTTCCATTAAGTGCAAAGTGTTGAATCCTATCCACAAGGAAGTCTTGAATCCAGTCACAGATCTGAGCAGGTACTCAGTAAACTCATATTTTTTCATTAAAAGGCAGTCTTGGATAGTGTCAAATGCCTTCCTGAAGTTAAGGAACATGGTATTAACCTTAGTGTCATTGTCTACAGGGCTAAGGATCTCACAGAGGGAGGTGACTTTTGCGGGATCTCTGTCCGCAGAAGTGGTTGATTTTTTATAGAGGAAATTTTCTTTCTCCAAAAAGCCATAATTCTTGAGAATAAAATACAGTCCCTGATTCTACAAAAGATTTACGTCAATGATATAATTATATGCATCTGTCCTACAACCCTTCTTGGAAACAGGGGCGACCTCCACTTTTTTCCAGTTGCTGAGTACTGCTCATTGCTCAAGCAATCTATGATAATGCTGCCAGAAGGGGAGCAAGTTCTTTTGCATAATCTCTGTAGAATCTTATGGTATCTCATCTGGTCTTGATGCCTTTTCACTACTAAGCAATTGTAGTTGGTCTTTTATTTCATGATCTGTTATCTCAGTAATTGCCATTTGTGACTGAGAAGAGGGACTGCATCACAATCTTCAAACATTAAACAATTTAAGAAGACCGAATTCAGTGTTTCTGCTCCTCTCTATTATCTCCTGTTTTGGTGCCTGTATGGTCACTGAGTGAATGAATAGATGATTACAAACCACTTGGTGATTTTACATAAGAACAAAATCTGTAAGTTAGTCAGATCAGTTGACAAAGTTTTATTTTCAAAGTCCCTGAATGCTTAGCTCATTGCTTTCCTTGTGCTCTTTTTTGCTTCATTCAGCTTTTGTTTGTCAGTAAGGTTTTGTCTTCTCTTAAATCTGAGATGTAGCTCTCTTTGTTTACACAGTAGTTTTCTAACATGACTATTAGACCATGGTGGGTCTTTCCCACCCTTTAAGACCGTACTGGGAAAATACTTGTCTTAGGCATATTGAATAACGCTTTTGAATTTTTTTCCAACTTCTTCTGCCTCACTGAATATCTGCTGCTGACTACTCAGATACTTTGCAGTTTGTATCCTTCCACTCTTGCCAAGCAAAAATATTATTCTATCTTACTTAACATTCCTTGCGAAGCCTGTAGTCATAGTTGCTATCACAGCCTTATGATCACTGATACCTTTCTCCATATTAAATGATTTGATTATTTCGAAGTTGTCTGTTTTTAGGAGGTCTAAGACATTACTTTCACAAGTTGGTTCTTTAACTACATACTCAAAATAATTTATGGACAAAACATTCAGAATGCTATCAAATGAATCCCTGTCTCTGGCACCAGCTTTGATAGCATGACTCTCACAGTCTATACCTGTTAAGTTGGGTCACCTCCCCTCCCCAATTAGAGCTGCATGATCAGGAAAATTACTAACAATATTCTGTAAGTTCTCTCTGAAGTGCTGTATCATTACAGCTTCTGGCCCAGGTAATCTATAAAAGCATCTGATTACCATTCTTGACTGACATCTGAAGCTGAACTTCACCCAGATTATTTCACATTCAGGAACCGTAATAACCCCACTAGATGTTACTGAGTTCTTTACTGCAATAAATACACAACCACCATTGGTGACTAACCTGTCCTTACCATAAATATTCTGATCTGAACTTAAGATTTAGTTACTATTCACTTCTGGTTTTAACCATCTTTCTATTCCTAATACTATCCAAGCATTATAACCTTCAATAAGCGATACTGATTTTGGACTTTTCTGGACGCTCCTGCAGTTTACTAATATTATATAAACCTTTTATGTACGACTCTGTGAGACTGAGCATTCTCTGAGAACATTGTGGTTGATGTAAGTTTGATTTTGGCAGGCAATTCATCTGTGATCCGAAGTGGGACAGGGAGGAGTTTCTGTAATGTATCCCACATTTGCACATCACACATACTTTGCTAACATAGTAGCCACTTCCTGCATGTAGTGCGCACCTGACTTATCAAGGGGAATACTGCAATTCTATGCTGATAGTAGAGGTTGAGGAATTTCCATCTAATACCATCCAAAGTCATCTGAGCCACTGGTTTAGACCTTTAACGCTGCACCAAATCGGTGGACTGGGATCAATGCTGGATATAATGCTGCAAATAGAAAGCTCATCCTGCAGCCTGTGTGTGATGCTAGTTGCCTTCACCATATCCATCAAAAGGAGCCGAGGATGGCCTCAGAAGCCAAGCATCAGGCATCATTTGTGCCAACATGTGCCACTGTTTCTAGGCAGTTGTACCCAGTGTGCTTGATAGCTGCTGGCAGGGCCTCCTCCACATCACAGACAAGA
This sequence comes from Schistocerca serialis cubense, assembly GCF_023864345.2. NCBI lineage: Eukaryota > Metazoa > Arthropoda > Insecta > Orthoptera > Acrididae > Schistocerca > Schistocerca serialis. Next base: position 307,978,915 of record NC_064646.1, on the reverse strand, counting down.
CACCCCCAGCAAAGATACATAGTGCACTCTGGCACCCCTTTCTGTCTTGCATGCTGTTTCCCTGTGGGGCTCCATCACTGCCTTAACACTGAAGCTATCAATTACTAGCATACCAACCCTCTGCACTTGTTCAGACTGGGAAGGAAAATTGGACATTGGGCCAATAGGATAGGCATCCCATGCTGGCTTGGACATGTTAGCAACAATAAATAATTTTATTCATACATTAGCCATTAACAATCATTTTAGTAAATTATGTAATAAAATTTACTGCAATAGTTAATTTCTGAACATTTAATTAATTTGTGGAGAATAATTGTAGTAATTTAAAATATACTGAAAATACAGAAGAAATGTATGTATGAAGAAGAGGTGGCTGCCCAAAGTGTCTCACAATATCAATTTGTTTTTGTATGGAATTAATTCACACTCTTTCATATTCAGAAGTTAAACATTGAATTACATTTTCTTTTTCTTTTTTTTTTTTTTACTAAAATTTAAGATATGATAAGTTTAATGCACTTCTTTCAGATTTAGTTATTGGGGAAACATAATGTTTTCAGATTTACTGAACCAGTTACATAAATAATGAATCTTCTAGAATTTTACCCCATCTCAGATAAATTTTTTTGGACACCCATAAATTCACCTGAATGACACTGTGATGATGGTTGCAGCTTGTCCACGATGCTCGGCGAAGGAGCCATGGTATGTGTGCGAGGGCGGTTCGCAGCGCTGCCCAGATGGCATCGGTTGTGACCGGCGATCACGTGCCCGCACCAGGACATCTTGCTGTAAGTCGCCTTTCTTAGCAGTCGTACAAGACAGTAAAATGTTGATTAATAACTGAAGCATATGTGATCCCTACACACTTATACCTGGAAGTTCCCTGGTGTCATACAAGATGAAATTGTTGCAGTCGCGTGATGTTTTGTTCAACATACCTTGTTGCCAACATCACATGACCTGGTGTATTGAAAAGAGTTGCACGTGTGTCATTTATTGAATGATGCCATAATTCACTGGTTTATTTCAGAAAAGACAATTGATTTGATGTTCTTGAGTGCTTCAATACTACTGTTCATTAAAATTGCAACATCAGAAAGGATACAAACAGCAATATTTTACTTGCTGTACATATGGGTATAGTGCATGGTAGGGAGAAAATCTGATTAAATTTGTACCTAATTTGGGGGGTTTAGGTGCAAAATTTAATTTAGAGTTAACACCTTTGGCAGCAACAGTTCGTCTAACCCAATATGGGCATGTCCTTCCATAGTGCTTCATCTTTATGCCAGAGATTATCAGTCATGGTGGCTGATACAATGACCAATCTCTCAGAAATCTGTGTCTAGGTGTTTTCAATGGGTGAGAGATCTGGACAGCATGCATGGTAACAGTCGAATACCCTGTGTATCAAGATAGGATAGGAGAGCATTTGCAACATGTGGCCTTGTATCATCACCTTGAAAAATAAAACATCACAGAGATCTCTAAGATAGAACATAACCAGAGGCCTTAACATGCCAGAAATGGTACATCTGCAGTTCATATCACCAGCTATGAAAACCAGAGGTGACTTTGTTGTATATCCAATGGCACCTCATGCCACCACAGCAGTTACATGTGATAATGATGAACACAATATGACAACATTCATTCTTGTCAGTCCCTTCACACAAAAGTACATCATTTGCAATGTTGTATGTAGAACTGCTACTCATCACAGAAGATGATGTGATGCCACTCCTGCTCTAGTGTTGTCGTTGGGTACTCCACTGTCACCGTGACTCTTTCTGTTACCACGAGAAGCAGCAGCAATGATCACTTTGTTGGCAGATGCTCTAAGAATCATGTCACTGTCTGCGTGGATACTTATCAGTTCGAAGAGTGGTTTGATGCAGCTCTCCATGCTACTCTCTTCTGTGCAAGCATCTTTATCTTTGAATTGGTACTACAACTTAACCTTTTTGAATCTGCTTACTGTGTTCATCTCTTGCTCTCCCTCTTCAACTTTTACCATCCCCACACTTCCCTCTGGTACTAAATTGGTGATCCCTTGATGTCTTGTAATGTGTCTTTTCAACCGATCCCTTCTTCTACTCAAGTTGTGCCACAAATTTCTTTTCTCTCCAATTCCATTCAGTACTTCTTTATTAGCTACATGATCTACCTATCAAATCTTCAGCATTCCTCTGAACGATCACATTTCAAAAGCTTCTATTCCCTTCTTGTCTAAACTGTTTATCATCCATGTTTCACTTCCATACGTGGCTACGCTCCATACAAATACTTCCAGAAAAGACTTCCTAATACTCAAATCTGTACTTAATGTTAACAAATTTCTCTTCTGAAATGGTTTTGTTACCATTGCATGTCTCTCTACTTTAGTCATCATCAGTTATTTTGTGGACCAAACAAAATAAATCATCTACTACTTACTTTCAAATCTAATTCCCTAAACATCACCTGAATTAATTAAACTACATTCTGTTATCCTTGTTTTGATTTTGTTGATATTTATCTTAAATCCTCTTTTTCAAGGCAATATCCACTCCATTTACCTGCTCTTCAAAGTCCTTTGCTGTCTCTGACAGAATTACAATGTCATCAGCAAACTTCAAAGTCTTATTTCCTCTCTCTGAACTTTAATCCCTACTTCAAATTCTTCTTTTGTTTCCACTAATGCTTGTTCAATGTACAGATTGAATAACATTGGGGATAGACCACAACCCTGTCCCACCCACTTCTCAACCTCTTCTGCCCTTTCATGCCCTTCAACTCTGTAACTGCCATATGATTTTTGTACAAGGCATAAATAGCATTTCATTCTTTATATTTTACTCCTGCTATCTTCAGAATTTCAAAGAGAATATTCCAGTCAACTTTGTCAAAAGCTTTCCCAAGTTTATAAATGCTCTAAATGTAGGTTTGCCTTCCCTTAGCTATCTTCTAAGAAAAATTGTAGAGTCAATATTGCCTCATGTGTTCTTACATTTGCTCTATAATCCAAACTCATGTTCCCCAAGATCGGCTTCCATCAGTTTTTCGATTCTTCTCTTAAGAATCGTACTAGCATTTTGCAACCATGACATTTTAAACTGATATTCAGTAATATTCACACCTGTCAGCAACTGCTTTCTTTGGGATTGGAATTATTATATTCTTCTTGAAGTCTGAGGGTATTTCACTTTTCTGATACACCTTGCACAACAGATGGAAGAATTTGATCATATCTGGCTTTCCCAAAGCTGTCAGAAATGCTGATGGATTGTCATCTACCCCCCAGGGTCTTGTTTTCTTCTCGCCGTGTCATATTTCCCATCTTATCTTCATCTAAATCCTCTTCCATTTCTAGAATATTGACTTGTTCATTGCATTTGTATAGACCCTCTATATACTCCTACCAACTTCCAGCTTTCTCTTATTTGCTTAGGACTGCTTTTCCATCTGAGCTCCTGATATTCGTAAGCTGCTCTTTATTTATTTGATCCTCTGTTGCCTTCAGTATTTCATCTCCCAAAGCTATTCATCTCCTACTCAATTTCCATCCCTTGCTCTAGTCAATTGTTGTGTAACCTCTCTCTCTATATATCTCAATAAGCCATGGTCTTTCAACTAATGCAGGTTCCATCTCCTTAATTTCCTATCTTTTTTGCAATTTTTTTCAGTTTTAATCTATGGTTCATAACTAGTAAATTGTGATCAGGGTCCACATATGCCCCTGGAATGTCTTACATTTTAAAATCTGATTCTGAAATCTCTGTCTTACCATTATAGAATCAGCCTGAATCCTTCCAGTGTCTCCAGATCTCTTCCACATGTACAACCTTATTTTATGATTCTTAAACCAAATTTTAGAAATGATTAAATTATGCTTTGTGCAAAATTCTACCAGGTGGCTTCCTCTTTCATGTATTTCCCCCAGTCCATATTCACCTACAGTAATTTTTCTGTCTCTCCTTTATACTACTAGTGAACTCCAGTACCCCATCAAAATTAAATTTTTGTCTTCATTAACTATCTGAATAATTTCTTTTGTATTATCATATATTTCTTCAATCTCCTAATGATCTGTGGAAGCAGTTGGCATATAAACTGTTACTGTGATGAGTATTGCCTTTGTGTCTCTCTTGGCTGTGATATTGGGTTCACTATGCTGTTTATAGTAGCGTTCCAGTTTTCTTATTCATTATTAAACTCACTCTTGTGTTACCTGTATTTGATTTTCTGTTATAACTCTGTGTCCACCTGAGGAGAAGTCCTGCTTCTCCTGCCACCAAACTTCACTAATTCTCACTATATCTAACTACGATCAATCCATTTTCCTTTTTAAATTTTCTAACCTACCCGCTCGATTAAGGGATCAAGCATTTCACTTTCCGGTCTGTAGAATGCCAGTTTTCTTTCTACTGGTGATGACGTCCTCCTCAGTAATCCCCGACCAGAGATATGAATTGGGGCCGATTTGAGTTCCAGAATATTTTGTCCGAGAGGATGCCATCATCATTTAACCATACAGTAGAGTTGCATTCGCTTACAGCTGGTCGCAGTACCAGCACAGCAGGGCCATTATGTTTATATTGTATATCAAACATAACGGTCTTGCTCTGCTGGTACTGCGACCATATCAGTCGGTCATCCATGCTGTTGCCCCTGCAACCAGTGAAAAGGCTGCTGCCTCTGTTCAGAAATTACACATTTCTCTGGCCTCCTCACAGACACTCCCCAGTTATGGTTGCACCTGAGGCATGGCTATCTATATTTCTAAGGCACGGAAGCCACCATTCCGATGCCAATGCCCGTGGTTCATGTGGGACTGGATCATCTACAAATTTGATAATGTGTTCTTTCTATTATATTGTTTATTCAAAATAAGTAAAATTTCATTATTTTTTATCCTACCTGATGTTGCAGTTGTAATGGCCAGCTGTGTGGTATTGGGGAGAGATATCCATTATTAGGTGGCTGTTTGCATTGTAGAGAAGAAGATGAATTTCTTTCACAGGCGATGAAAGCTGTCCTGCACGTAAATCCCTGCTGGAGAGTGTGCCATCTACAGCAGAGGACAAGTGCTGCACTACACCCAAAGTGAAGAAGAAGACATCACCCCCTCCGTGTGTCTGCTGCAACTGTTGCTCTTCAGAGGTAATCACAGTGGAGTGTAAAGCTCCTAGCATAGAAACATTTCTTTTTTTATATAATTTCATTGTTTGAAGGAGAATAGGCTGGCTGGCAGAAAAATGGGACTGATCTACATACAATCTCCACAAGCCACCATATGGTGCTGCATGAGGGAAAGTACCCCTTACCTGTGCTAGTCATTCCATTTTCCTCTCCACTTGCAAATGAAGTGATGGGAAAAGGAGTATTATATGTTGATTTCTCTTATTTTGTCTTCACTTTCCTTTCAAGATATGTATGTTGGTGGTAGTAGAATCATTCTTCACTCTCCCACAAACACTGCCACTCTAAGCTTTCTAAAGAGTGTTTTGCAAAGAGAACATCATCTTCCCCCTAGGTATTTCCATTTAATTTACGGCACATATTGATTGAACCTACTGGTAACAAATCTAGCAACATGCCTTTGGATTGTGTCAATGTCTTTCTTTAATCTGACCTGGTGGGAATATCAAACAGTTGAGTGGTTCTCAAGAATGAGTCATGCGAGTGTTCTGCATGTGGGCTCTTTTATAGATGAGCTACACCTCGCTAGAGTTCTCCCAGTAAACCAAAGCTGACCATTCATCTTCTCATCATTTGAGTTCTCATGCTTGTTCTGTTTCATGTCACCTTGCAGCAGTACAACTAGATATTTAATTGTTGAGACTATGCCAAGCAGCATACCACTGAGACTAATACTGCACTAGAATGTTGTAGGATTGTCTTTTCTACTCATCTTCATTAACTTGCATGTTCCCACATTGAGAGCAAGGTACCATTCATACTACTCTTTTGGTATGAAGTTTTTCTAAAATTCTAAATGCAATAGATAATAAAACAAATTACTTGATGCTTGGCTACTGTGTAGAAGCAAAATTAATGCAATGAGGTTCTTTCTACACTAGTGTGTGGAGTTGATGTTATAATGATGTTGGTGCTTTTTTAATGACACATAATTTTTTGCAGAAACATAGGTTATCAATGGAAGTGGCTTAGAATTGTAGGGGAAAATGCACTGTCCGACAGAGAAATCGAAGCACCCAGAAGGAGAGGAGGAAACATAATGAATTTTCACTGGTTGTGCTGTGACGTTATTGTAATGATTACAAAAATGAGAAAAATTTACAAAGACTTGGCAACATGAGCCCACTAATCAATATGACATTGCACTCCCTCTGCCCTGCTTGCATGCACTGATTTGGTTGGGAAGGGAGAAATAAAGCCATTACATCCTACCCGGAGACAGGGTGGTGTACAACTGTTTTAACTGGTTCTTGATATCCTGGATACTGCCACTGGAATAGGGTTGATGTCCAAGCTAGTCCCACACTTTTATATCAGAAGAAAATCTGGGGATTTTGCTGGTCACGGGAATCCCTCAACTTCATGCAGACAGTTTAACCACAATGCCAGGGGTGACACTGCTGTGACTCCAGGTAGCTGACATATTCGCTGACAATGGGCATCTGGGACAGTACAAAACAATGAGTCATAGCTAAACTCAGTGCATTGCCTTTCATCAACAGTCCATGTTTCCCAGTCACAGTGTAACTCCAAATGCAATCATTTGAGTTCTTGTGTTAATGGCAGCCAATGCATGGGGCAGTAATTCTCTGGTCCAGGTTTGGCATTAAACAGAATGTTGCAGGGAGTTCTCAGAAGGCAGATGCAGATGTGAAGGCATTATGGTGCGATAGATGCACAGCAGTATGATTCTCCTTTGTGGTCATTGAACATGGTTCTCCATAACCTTGAGAATGATTACGCCTGTCCTCCCATACTCATGTTGTCCATCGTAGGGCCACTGTCACTTTTGAATGACCCATAAAACTGGACATTGCATGATTCGAACAGCTGGCCAAATGGATACCCATAATGAGGCTCCTTTCACACTCTGTCAGTTGCTGATAACACTGTCTCAAGAGAGTATGCAGCATCTCTGTGTCTTTCACAGAAATCTCACAACATATGCACTGTTTACGCCTCTTATATACCATGTCAGCTTGATAACGACACTTAACATGAACAATACTAATGAACTCTGCAGCCATTCTATCTGCTACAGACAACTGCAGCTCTAATAATGTGAGGCACTGAGAACCATAAGAACACAAAGTTTTGAGAAAAATTGATGTGTGTGAAAATCAAGTTTGCAGGCAAACCCCCAGTCTCATAGGTCTGACTTGTGTTTTACCCAAATCTTAGCATCCTATATTTTTTATAAAAAATTATGAACCCACTTTATGATATAAAATTTTAAGTAATACCAGTATTTGGAATTATTATTATTATTATAGTTAGATATAGTGGGAATTAGTGAAGTTCGGTGGCAGGAGGAACAAGACTTCTGGTCAGGTGACTACAGGGTTATAAACACAAAATCAAATAGGGGTAATGCAGGAGTAGGTTTAATAATGAATAGGAAAATAGGAATTCGTGTAAGCTACTACAAACAGCATAGTGAACACATTATTGTGGCCAAGATAGATACGAAGCCCACACCTACTACAGTAGTACAAGTTTATATGCCAACTAGCTCTGCAGATGACGAAGAAATTGAAGAAATGTATGATGAAATAAAAGAAATTATACAGATAGTGAAGGGAGACGAAAATTTAATAGTCGTGGGTGACTGGAATTCGAGTGTAGGAAAAGGGAGAGAAGGAAACGTAGTAGGTGAATATGGATTGGGGCTAAGAAATGAAAGAGGAAGCCGCCTGATAGAATTTTGCACAGAGCACAACTTAATCATAGCTAACACTTGGTTTAAGAATCATGATAGAAGGTTGTATACATGGAAGAACCCTGGAGATACTAAAAGGTATCAGATAGATTATATAATGGTAAGACAGAGATTTAGGAACCAGGTTTTAAATTGTAAGACATTTCCAGGGGCAGATGTGGACTCTGACCACAATCTATTGGTTATGACCTGTAGATTAAAACTGAAGAACCTGCAAAAAGGTGGGAATTTAAGGAGATGGGACCTGGATAAACTGAAAGAACCAGAGGTTGTACAGAGTTTCAGGGAGAGCATAAGGGAACAATTGAAAGGAATGGGGGAAAGAAATACAGTAGAAGAAGAATGGGTAGCTCTGAGGGATGAAGTAGTGAAGGCAGCAGACGATCAAGTAGGTAAAAAGAAGAAGGTTAGTAGAAATCCTTGGGTAACAGAAGAAATATTGAATTTAATTGATGAAAGGAGAAAATATAAAAATGCAGTAAATGAAGCAGGCAAAAAGGAATACAAACGTCTCAAAAATGAGATCGACAGGAAGTGCAAAATGGCTAAGCACGGATGGCTAGAGGACAAATGTAAGGATGTAGAGGCTTATCTCACTAGGGGTAAGATAGATACTGCCTACAGGAAAATTAAAGAGACCTTTGGAGATAAGAGAACCACATGTATGAACATCAAGAGCTCAGATGGAAACCCAGTTCTAAGCAAAGAAGGGAAAGCAGAAAGGTGGAAGGAGTATATAGAGGGTCTATACAAGGGCGATGCACTTGAGGACAATATTATGGAAATGGAAGAGGATGTAGATGAAGATGAAATGGGAGATATGATACTGCGTGAAGAGTTTGACAGAGCACTGAAGGACCTGAGTCGAAACAAGGCCCCCGGAGTAGACAACATTCCATTGAAACTACTGACGGCCTTGGGAGAGCCAGTCCTGACAAAACTCTACCATCTGGTGAGCAAGATGTATGAAACAGGCGAAATACCCTCAGACTTCAAGAAGAATATAATAATTCCAATCCCAAAGAAAGCAGGTGTTAACAGATGTGAAAATTACCGAACAATCAGTTTAATAAGCCACAGCTGCAAAGTACTAACACGAATTGCTTACAGACGAATGGAAAAACTAGTAGAAGCTGACCTCGGGGAAGATCAGTTTGGATTCTGTAGAAATACTAGAACACGTGAGGCAATACTGACCTTACGACTTATCTTAGAAGAAAGATTAAGGAAAGGCAAACCTACGTTTCTAGCATTTGTAGACTTAGAGAAAGCTTTTGACAATGTTGACTGGAATACTCTCTTTCAAATTCTAAAGGTGGCAGGGGTAAAATACAGGGAGCGAAAGGCTATTTACAACTTGTACAGAAACCAGATGGCAGTTATAAGAGTTGAGGGACATGAAAGGGAAGCAGTGGTTGGGAAGGGAGTAAGACAGGGTTGTAGCCTCTCCCCGATGTTATTCAATCTCTATATTGAGCAAGCAGTAAAGGAAACAAAAGAAAAATTTGGAGTAGGTATTAAAATCCATGGAGAAGAAATAAAAACTTTGAGGTTCGCCGATGACATTGTAATTCTGTCAGAGACAGCAAAGGACTTGGAAGAGCAGTTGAACGGAATGGATGGTGTCTTGAAGGGAGGATATAAGATGAACATCAACAAAAGCAAAACGAGGATAATGGAATGTAGCCGAGTTAAGTCGGGTGATGCTGAGGGTATTAGATTAGGAAATGAGACACTTAAAGTAGTAAAGGAGTTTTGCTATTTGGGGAGCAAAATAACTGAAGATGGACGAAGTAGAGAGGATATAAAATGTAGACTGGCAATGGCAAGGAAAGCGTTTCTGAAGAAGAGAAATTTGTTAACATCGAGTATAGATTTAACTGTCAGGAAGTTATTTCTGAAAGTATTTGTATGGAGTGTAGCCATGTATGGAAGTGAAACATGGACGGTAAATAGTTTGGACAAGAAGAGAATAGAAGCTTTTGAAATGTGGTGCTACAGAAGAATGCTGAAGATTAGATGGGTAGATCACATAACTAATGAGGAAGTATTGAATAGGATTGGGGAAAAGAGAAGTTTGTGGCACAACTTGACCAGAAGAACGGATCGGTTGGTAGGACATGTTCTGAGGCATCAAGGGATCACCAATTTAGTATTGGAGGGCAGCGTGGAGGGTAAAAATCATAGGGGGAGACCAAGAGATGAATACACTAAGCAGATTCAGAAGGATGTAGGTTGCAGTAGGTACTGGGAGATGAAGAAGCTTGCACAGGATAGAGTAGCATGGAGAGCTGCATCAAACCAGTCTCAGGACTGAAGACCACAACAACAACAACAACAACATTATTATTATTAATGTTAATTCACAAAATGTTCATGTATAGGCTAGTGGGAATACTGTATTTTTGAGTGTTGTGCAATTTGTCATTAATGTTAAATTAGAATCAGAACATAAAGAACATATACTAAATGCACTACACATACAATTATGACCTGTCCCAACACTCCATGGTCCTCATCATTTTCACTAAGCACAATCCTTGGCTTCAGGTTCAGATAAAACTGGCTGTTCACTTCATCATGAAATATAATCATTTTGTTAAGTCTGTGTGTTTCAAGTTTGATCTAGTACTTTTGTTAAGAATTTCAAGGTTGATATTTGCTTTCACCTACATATTTGGACACTAAGTTTAGCAAGGCATCTGTGAATAGTGGGGAAATGACAAATTGTGGTCTCCCTCAATGTGACTTGAAGCAACTTTATCATTATAAAATTTCTGAAATGTATATTATTACTATGGAAAACAACTTTTTGTGAAGTTGGTAATACTTTCAACAAGAGCTTCCAGTTTTTATCAAGGAGTATGCATCAGTGTGTCCTGTGAGAATTCCTACGACAATGAAAATTTGTGCTTTTGGTCCGTATGGAAGTTAATCACAGAGATGTTAGTGAGACAGCTTTTCACAAGCATATTTTATAAAGGCACATAACAGATAAATCTTGTTCACCATAAGATCAATACGTCAGGAACATGCATACAATCTGCAGTGTAATAACTGATGATGGCGTGCTTTGGGCTCTTATAGTTCTCAGGGCCCCATTAACATACCTGATGATGGTGTGTACATGTACAAGTTACATTGACATCATACAATGTCATCTGGGTGCTCCGCAGTTTTTTGTCAGGCTGTGTATATCTTCTATATATGTACACGTAGGTAACAGTTTTATTAAACAATAAATTAAATGAGCATAATTCACTACTACACAAGAATTGTGCCTGATGACAGTAAAATTTTAAAAAATGCTTAAAGGCTTATACACAAAAATATACCTGGTATAAGGTCAGCAATAATAAAATTGGAATAATATAGGTGCTTAAAGTTTAAAATTCAGGCAGTGAAATCATTCTTAAAAGACTCCGGCACTAGACTACAAATGCACTGCAACAAATAAACTGTTGTGAACCAGGGAACTAGGGTCACTTTGTGTGCAAGACACTATTCATGGAATATGGGAGAGTGGTCCAGAGTACCCCATAGGCATTAGTGGCACAGCACTGTCTGTAAAAATATTTATTGGCCAGGATGAGTTGGGAACTAGGCTCACTTTGTGTGCAAGACACTATTCATGGAATATGGGAGAGTGGTCCAGAGTACCCCATAGGCATTAGTGGCACAGCACTGTCTGTAAAATATTTATTGGCCATGATGAGTTTATACAATTATAAAGTGTCTCAGTGTATTGTACAGTGACCAGGTAACAGAATAAGCTGTGAAGAAGTGCTGACATGCCCTGTCAATGAATCATAATGTCAGAACCTCAAGTCATTCAGCTGTAGCTGTGTGTTGTGCAAGTGACTGTGTGCAGATGAACAGTCGCCACTTGTCCCAAATGTTTCTGTGGTGCAACACAGCCCTTACACCTCAGTCCCTTGTAGACAACCCATTGTGCTCTTAGTTGAGGTTAGCCAACTGTGTGGTCCAGAGTGTCAGTTTCCGTGATGACTAGGCCCTGGTCGTCCACCATAGATCGACCAAGTCTACTGCAGATGGTCATGTCAACCAGAGGACTGAACGAACTCATCATGTTTGGTCAGTGTAGGCAGGTCAGTGCCTGTGTGCCTACACTGTGACGCATTCTATGTTGGAATGACCAGCAACAAACTGTCCATTCGCATGAATGGACACAGGCAGACAGTGTTTGTTGGTAATGAGGATCACCCTGTGGCTAAACATGCTTTGGTGCACGGCCAGCACATCTTGGCACAGTGTTACACCGTCCGGGTTATCTGGATACTTCCGACTAACACCAACCTATCCGAACTCCGGAGATGGGAACTTGCTCTTCAATATATCCTCTCTTCCCGTTATCCACCAGGCCTCAATCTCCGCTAATTTCAAGTTGCCGCCACTCATACCTCACTTGTCATTCAACAACATCTTTGCCTCTGCACTTCTGCCTCGACTGACATCTCTGCCCAAACTCTTTGTCTTTAAATATGTCTGCTTGTGTCTGTATATGTGTGGATGGATATGTGTGTGTGTGCGAGTGTATACCCGTCCTTTTTTCCCCCTAAGGTAAGTCTTTCCGCTCCCGGGATTGGAATGACTCCTTACCCTCTCCCTTAAAACCCACATCCTTTCGTCTTTCCCTCTCCTTCCCTCTTTCCTGATGAGGCAACAGTTTGTTGCGAAAGCTTGAATTTTGTGTGTATGTTTGTGTTTGTTTGTGTGTCTGTCGACCTGCCAGCACTTTCATTTGGTAAGTCACATCATCTTTGTTTTTAGATATATTTTTTACGTGTATAATTATATAGTGAACCCATTGCACCAACTTTTTAGTTTTTGTGAGATGACTCACATGGATCTTCTTTTTGTTTCCTAATTCTGTATAATTATTCCAAAAATTTGATTTGCTGAACACTTTTTAGAGCTATGCTCCTATTTCTGGCCTTACAATCTGTCACAAATGTGCAGTTTTTCTTTTTCTGTGCTTTCTAGATTACATCAGTTACCAACTTGAGGAGTATCTGATGTGTCGGTAGGTCCAGAGAATGTATGCCTCTACGTCTCAGACAAAAGTAAAGTAAACAAATTGTACCAGAAACAAAAAGACTGGTGGTTGTAATGCTTATAGTTATCATATTTCAACACTGGCTCTCTTGGTATTGCTGAATCTGCTGAAACATTTGTTTCCTGAAAATTGTCCCTTGCTGAGATTCTATTAGTTTATCCAAAGTGTGTGTGAGGTCAGTATTTAGGATGTTGTTGAGATAGGTTACATTATAATGCAGAGTGGATTAGTTGGAGTACAGGCATACCCCTGAGTGTACCTGAAAAGTGGAAGTTTGACCCAAATGTCTTACTAGTTGTGCTGTTCAGCAAAAAAATACCACTATTACATAGCTCAAACTTAACCATGCCCTTAGGTTTCCCATTCTCACAGCAATTTATAATCATGGTTCGCGGTGCAAAAACTGGGTAGATCCAATATGCTCCTATGTTCTGAAAATGAGGTTGTGGCCCAATATTTCCTTCTGGTATACTGTTTCTTGTGCTTTCCCAAGAAACAGTTACACTTTGCATGTCTGCATGTCTGCACTTCTCTTGCTGGATAAATGCTGTTGTTTTCCTTCACACACTCCTGTTGTCCCTTAATGGAATGAGTGTCTCCATGCTCAGAAATTATTAAAACCTTTTGCATCTACACTTGTTTCCAATTATCCTTGTCCCCCATATTATTGGACAAGGGTGAATCGTATAACACTGATACTGTGTATTCATTACTAGCAGTGGTAGTCAGATCACCATGTACAATTTTGCTCTCACTTCCACAGTTGCTTTGCGATAAAAAATTGCTAAGTTCTTTTCTGACAAATCTGCCACGTGTTGTGGCTCTACAGGAAATCTTTTTCCCACAACAAAGGAACTTTCTTCCCTTCTTCAAAAGCATGTATACTAACCAAAGCAAGAAATAACCCATAATCAAAATACAGCTGTAACAACCCTTGATAACTAATAGAAATTCACAATACACTTAGACAAAAATAGAAAATAAAATGATACGTGCATTAAAAAAGCATAACTGAATGCAAATATTAATACTTGTTGTATGACCTTGTTGTATAGAGTGTTCTTAGTGCATCATACTTATCCACTGGTGTATGCTTCTTGACTTTTTTTAGACGATTTCATGTGCCCTGACTCCTATGCCAGAAGTTTTTGCGAAGCACCTGCCATGGACAACAAAGTCTTAGGTGGAAACTGTACTGGAGAGAGAATCTCAATGACACAAAAAAGGACCCAATTCATAGTGAAGAGCTTCTTGGTCTTTCCCTTAGGCAAAGAGGCATTAGCGACTAATACTCTTTCACACACTCAATAACGTGGCAATTTTCCCACGCACTGTGCAGACTGTTTTTGTCATTCCACCATTTTAGTGTTGGCTTGCTTTACCTTGTGCCGTATCTCCTGTGCTCTTTTGCAAATTTTTTAACTGATTCACAGTTATGTCCTAAGTTAGGGATCATAATATCAAAGGGTGATGGCATTTTCCTATCATATACCATTTGTGCCAGTATGCACTTTTCAGTTACACATGGACATGACACAAATTGCAAATACATATTCCAGTCACTGTGCTGGCTCATTTTAGAGATGGTTCCATGAAATGACTCCATTCTGATGTTAGTTCCTTTATGGAACATTCTTGTTCATAACTTCCGGATACGAAGAACATGACATGACTGCTTCATCAAGTCTGATATAAAATGTGTACCCTGATCCATAACTAAGGAATCAAATGAACCAGGTTTAAGTATGTAGCTATAATCTAGAGCCTGGCTACTGTACTAGCATGCTGATCAGGAATTTCCACCATTGCCAGGAACTTTGACAAATGGTCTGTAATTGTAAGTGCATATCTATTTTCTTTGGGATTCCTATTCAATGGTCCTAAGATATCAAGTCCAACTACATGAAAGCGTTTAGACATCTCTGGTATTCTCTGCACAGGGATTTTCTGATGACTAAGACCAGCTCTTCGTGCAGAAGGTACACAGTCGTTTACATGCTGCTTGAGATCATGCTTTCTTGTTCTTCAACAGAACCTTTCCATCACTTGTCCATCTACCATTCTGCATCCTCCATGATCTAAGATATACAGTCACACAGTTGTTACAATAGTTCATTCCTGACCACTGCTGGTACCACTATGTGTGGTTCACATTTTGTTGTCCTGCAAAGTAAGCCTTCATGCACAATAAACTGTTGTTCTTACTTGAATGCCTGATGGCCTTTGTCTCCTGCTTGTGCTCTCTGCCTATCCGTTACACTTTTCCCTAGCATGTTCAACACTCCCAAATTCCTACCTAGTGAATCTGAATTTGTGTGTTTCCTACCCAGTTTATTGATCGCTTCGTAATTAAACTCACTGAATTTGTATGCCCATCTCATTACCTTACTTGAAGGGTCTTTCAGCCCCAACAGCCATTTCAATGATGTGTAGTCTGTTACAACCTTAAACATCTGGCCATATTTAATAATAGCAAAAGTATGGAATCCCATATATAGCTGTTAGCACTTCTTTCCATAGTGGAGTAGTTATGCTCTTTTCTGTTCAGGTGTCTTGAAGTATATACTGTTGTATGTTGCTGCCTTATTGACATTTTGGTTCAGAATATAATGAACAAGCACATTTCTGGTATCACATAAGAGGATAAATTCCTTCTCAAAATCAGGAAAAAAGTTCTGGATCAGAAACTAATGCTGTCTTCAATGTTTCAAAAGCTGTTTGACATTCCACTGACCACTGGAATTTGACACCTGAATCTGTGCAGAATTCTTTACAATTGTGTGATAATAACTGTGTAATGCATTGAATTACTGCAGTTGTCTCCTGGTATGTGGCACTGAGAAGTTCCAGATTACCTCTGTTGGGCAAGGCTTTGTTCAAATACCATTCCCACTAGGAATCAGATGTACTGATTATTGCCTGCTGAGTATGTCTTCCAGGTGTTTCACACACTTCAGCATATCCTTCGAGAATACGATGATATCATCCAAATATACTATGCAAGTTTTAGGCTTTAAAACACATAGGGCCCCATCTAATAGCCTAGAAGTGTGTTATTTGACCCAAACGGTATCATTCTACACTGGTAATGTCCCCATTGGACTGTGAAAGTGGCCTTTGGTCTGTACTCGAGGACTATCTCCAGTTGGTGATACATGCTTCTTGGTTACATTTTTGTAAAGTACTGACACTGTCCTCAGTTGTCTAATGTTTTTGCAATATTGGTAATGGGATATGCATCAGTGACAATTTTTGCATTCAAGTAATGGTAATCACAATATAATATTTACTTCATACAAGTGTCAGTCCACTATCTTTATGAAACTTGACAGGAGTGTAGAGGGGGAAAAATAGTGCAATACATATTTTTTTGTTTACACCCAATTTCACTTTTAAAGGTTAAAATAGACTCCAAAAGGTAATTTGCCATTTTAGATTTAGAGGGATTGTCTTTGAAATGATGATATATATAAATGTTTTGCATATAAATGTTGATATATAATTAATGTACTTGAAAACTGCATATTAAACTTTTGTAATAATATGAAATTTTACAAAATACCCCACCAATATTAATTTTTAAAACCAAAGACTTCTATTACGTTTTACATCTATGTTTTAATTTTTTAATTTAGCAGTTCACATACATGGATTTTGTATTACAATAGATTGTAATTACAGTAATGATAATCTATAAGGAAATGCTTGAAACATAACTTTTTTTATACTATGCACATAAAATGAATGAAATTTCTTCACATAATATACACAGCAGAGAAGACAATATAAAACAAAGTACAGCAGGATTTCGAATACTCACAGGTGATCCTCTAAATATCCTGATTTGTATGAGACATATTTCAGTACATTGGCAAGCCTTGGCAAAGAGAATTGATTATGTACTAGTGACTGTGATTTGATTGTATCATTTATCAAGTGGAAATTGACATCATAATCATTCAACAGAACTAGATCTGAAAATATTCTCATGAAGTTCTTCCAGCATCAAGAGCAGTTTACAGTCCATAGCTGTACCTGTCTCATTGAGCCATCTGAGATCACCAGCTGTTTCTTGTCTTTAGGTACAACTATCAAAACAGTTTTTTTCACACTTCGCCTTTTCATTAAAAAAAAAAAAACAAAAAAAAGGAAAACACTAATGGTGAGTTTGGACCAATAATTCGAAATTATCTTTTTGAAGCCCCAAATGTCCTTCCAAAAGCATGAGGCTAGTAAACAAATGTGTAACCAAGTCAAAAGATATTTGAAAAATGTTTTTTTTTCCCATTGGGGTGGGGGGTGGGGGGCTATCTATATTATTGTTAGATTCTTATGGTATCGAAATAAACAGAGTATTGTACCTGAGGGTAAGGAACTCATTTATCTGGTGTCCCAAAAGGGCTCTATGGCACAGGTACAGCCCTTGGATATATACAGCTTTTGATGTTCGATGAACTTTCTGAGAAGATTTTCAGACTTAGTTCCGTTGAATAATTATGATGTCAGTCTCCACTTGAGAAACAATATGATAAAGCTGCAGTCATTAGTGAATATCAAAATCTCTTCACCAAGGCTTATCAATTTACTATAATATGTCCAACACAAATCAGGATATTCAGAGGATAACCTGTGACAGTCTGAATTACAGTTGTATTTTCTTTTATATTGTCTACTCTGTTCTGTAAATTACATGAATAAATTTCATTCATTTTGTGTGCACAGTGCAAAAAAGTTATATTTTAAGCATTTCTTTATGGATTATCATTATTGTAACTATTTCCTATCAAAATAATGAATTACTTATTACTTTTAATTAAAATAATACATACATGTAAAATGTAAACTGAGAAACAGAAAAACATTAATGTAAAATGTACAATAAGAATTCGAAACACCAAACAAATGTAAATAAAAGAAATAATTAGAATAGTAATGAATGGTTAGATATTTTATTTAGGTATGTTCATAATACTCTGGCAGCACATTGTGTAGAGCTCATTTTGCAAAATTGGTATTTCAGAAACCAGCTCTATTACACATGGATGTACATAGCTTGAGAGCTCCTTTAATTTATGTTGTAACAAAAGCTTTCAGTTTTCAAAATTAATTATTGGCAATGGTGTACTTTGCAATTTCAGATTATTACAAATGTTTATTATACAATTTTCAAGAACATTAATTATGTGTCAAGTTTATATGCAAAACATTTTCTTTCATCATTTCAAAAATAGAGCTTCTAAATCTAAAACGCCAAATTACTTTCTGAGGTTTATTTACCCCTTATAAGTGAAATAGGCTACATACAAAAAAATGCCTATTACAGTGTTTTGCCCCTTCTACACATCCACCAAGTTTCATCAAGATCATTTATTAACACTTGGGATGTTCCCTTGTTAGTAGCATCTGGTGATTTTGTCAGAAAATGATGAGGTTTGCCCACCATGGGCTGTCACTGTACTCTGTTGTATCCACCCCTAACTGCTCATCTATAAACTCCTCCATTACAGGTTAAAGATGTTTCATTATGCAGTTCAGCTTTCTATAAAATGGTCATTATTAACTGTTGTTATATGGTGCTAGGTGACAGGTGTTGCTGGTAAATGACCCTTCATGTTAAATTGCTTGCTGATCATTGCTTTATGAGTGACACACTTTTTTACATCGATGGTTTGCTTGTGACTCTAGTCATCACATGACCTATCAATATCCTCTCTCTTAATTCTTAATGTATCAGTCATTAAATGTTTTAACAGACTAACCATGTCCATGCCAAAGTTATTTAAGCATACAAGAATCATGAATTCACTGTTAATACTACTTACATGTGCTGCAGTTTTGTGCATAAAACAATGCATTTTGTCTCTCTTCATTTTCCATCAGTGGCTCTACCACATATTATGCTTCACACAGTAGACTGATATCACTGGAAACACACACTAACTTCCCTGTACCTGTTGGTATATTGTCATAGGGACCAACCTTTTTGCACACAGTCCAGACAGCAAATAGTTTATGAGGTGTGTGCCTTTATCCCCCAATGGAAACAAAGACAAACTGAGTTCTACTGTATATTGTGAGAGATCGATTTAAGCATTATGTTTGTGAAGACAATCTTGCCCAAGAACAGCTGATTATCCTTCATTCATCTATAGTAACACTTCCGTATGCTTACGAAAATTCTTAGTTCTGACAGTAGAACTGAGCAGTATCATACCTAAGGGCTCTACATTATTGCTACCAACTCCATGTAATTGTGACATGAAGACACATGTATCTTCCTGCCTACTAGGTCCTGGTTGAAGACTGACAAGTGTGTATCTGTGTCTACTAGAAATTTATGTTCCTTGCCCCCACAAAGCCTGTCTAATGGAATCCCATCTGTGCATCTATATTTACAGTATTGCGTTGTATTGAGGTGGCCTTCTAGCAGTTGAAGCACTCCCGTTTATGTTTGACAGCTCCTTCCCCTGGCGTTTTCCCTGGCTTTGATTCCCACAACCCCATGCTCAATGCCCAACTCATCCATACTTAACAATTAGGCTGCTGAAATTACTTCTGTACATAACCTTTACTGTCACATCTATAAGTAATGGCAAAAACACATTGCTCTGTATGCACTCTTGTGGCATTGTCAATCTCTTCTAAGTGGTGTCCAAAATTAAAGCAACAAACCACTGTTTCCCCGTCCTGTGTCTATTTCGTGATATAATAATATGAACTGTCAACAGATGTCCATACAATCTTGTCCAGCACGGAGGATGGCATTCTGGTCAACAGACAACTAGGCCAATGGTGACATCAGGACACCTGTCAAACAGCATAGTGTTAGCTGGGTAATCCCACATCTACAATCACTATGTACACATTCACAGACAGTGCAATATGGCACAGAGAAGACGCTTACCAGGCTTTCTGCAATGGAGGGCCATAAGAAGAATGGAAACAGGACAGTTGTAAACTGATATGGCCTGATGGGTTAATGTGAATCGTTCTGTTGTTTTTTGGATGTGGCGACAGTTTATAGAGCTTGAAACTGTTCCCCAAGGACCAGATTGGGGCCAGCCACACATGAAGTCAGAAAGAGAGGGCCATGAATTGGTTGTGAGGGAATGACAGTAACGCCTTAGTACTGTACAGCAACTAGCATATGATCTCGAAGCATACACTGGACGTGTCGTAGCGAGGCAAACGGTGTACAGAAGACTTCGGGAGAGTTTCTTTTATTGCCAGAGACCTGTTGTATGTGTACCTCTGAGCGTCTTAACACGAGGGAACGTCTAGAGAGGAGCCGTCAACATGCCACCTGGACAGACGAACAGTGGGCCAATGTTCTTTTCGCAGATAAGTCCTGATTTGATCTGGACAGTGGTTCTCGACGGATTGGCATCTGGAGGGAACGTGGAAAACGATTTCGGGACCCAACCATTGTGGAAAGAGACTGATATCGAGGATGATCCCTAATGATGTGGTCATTGGTTATGTTGACCACTGGAATACTTCTTTGTGAAATTGTACCGTTAAATCGACAAGGTTTAACTGCTTTCAGATATAGTGACAAGATCTTGGGACTTCATGTGCGGCTGTTGCGAGATGCTGACTATTAGGCTTGGTGTTGCTGGATGATAATGCTCGACCATATAGAGCATGGGTGATTGATGTTTTCCTGGAAACGGAAGATACACTATATGATAAAAAGCATTCGGACACCCCCAAAAACATACGTTTTTCATATGAGGTGCATTGTGCTGCCACCTACTGCCAGGTACTCCGTATCACCGACCTCAGTAGTCATTAGACATCGCGAGAGAGCAGAATGAGGCACTCCGCAGAACTCACGGACTTCGAACGTGATCAGGTGATTGGATGTCACTTGTGTCATATGTCTGTATGGGAGATTTCCACACTCCTAAACATTCCTAGATCCACTGTTTCAGATGTGATAGTAAACTGGAAACGTGAAAGGACACGGAGCTACAGCACAAAAGCGTACAGGCGGACCTCGTCTGTTGATTGACAGAGACCGCCGTCAGTTGAAGAGGGTCGTAATGTGTAATATGTATCCAGACTATCACACAGGAATTTCAAACTGCATCAGGATCCACTGCCAGTAGTATGACAGTTTGGTGGGAGGTGAGGAAACTTGGATTCCATTGTCGACTGGATGCTCATAAGCCACATATCATGTTGGTAAATGCCAAACTACGCCTCGCTTGGTGTAAGGAGCGTAAACATTCGACGATTGGACAGTGAAAAAATTATGTGTGGAGTGATAAATCACGGTACACAATGGGGCAGTGCGATGGCAGGGTGTGGGTATGGTGAATGCCCAGTGAACGTCACGTGCCAGCGTTTGTAGTGCCAAAAGTAAAATTCAGAGGCGGTGCTGTTATGGTGTGGTCGTGTTTTTCATGGAGGGTGCTTGCACCCCTTGTTGTTTTGCGTGGCACTATCACAGTACAGGCCTACACTGGTGTTTTAAGCGCCTTCTTGTTTCCCATTGAGAAGAGCAATCCGAGGATAGCGATCCAGCACTTTTTCATAATGCACGGCCTGTGGCGGATTAGTTACACGATAATAACATCCCTGTAATGGACTGGCCTGCACAGAGTCCTGACCTGAATCCTCTAGAACACCTTTGGGGTATTTTGGAACGCCGACTTCGTGCCAGGCCTCACCGACCGACATCAATACCTCTCCTCAGTGGAGCACTCGGTAAGAATGGGCTGCCATTCCCCAAGGAACCTTCCAGCACCTGATTGAACGTGGGTCTGCGAGAGTGGAAGCTGTCGTCAAGGCTAAGGGTGGGCCAACACCATATTGAATTCCAGAATTACCGATGGAGGGCGCCACGAACTTGTGATTTTCAGCCAGGTGTCCGGATACTGTTGATCACGTAGTGTATTTGCACACATGGCGTGGCCGCCTTGCTCTGCTGATTTGAATCCCATAGAGCACGTTTGGTATGTACTAGGAACACTGGCTGCGTCACGTCAGCATCCACCAGCCAATCTCCAAGACTTGCCCGAACATGAGATTCGTGACATCATTCACAGCATGCAACGTCATTTTTCAGGCCTGTATTGCTGCCAGAGGTGGCCACACCCCATACTGAGCGCTTTAACCAGTTGTCGGAATGTATGTAATCCGTTAAGTTGGAAAAAACCAAGAACATCTTTGTCTACTGTTATGCATGTTGCAGTTGTTTACGTTTTGTATTCTTTATATTGTTTCTACTTTACTATCACCTGACTATACTGTTTGTAACAAAGTAAATGCAGCCTTGCAAAATTTTGGTTTGTTGTTTTAATTCTGGACACCAGTGTAATTACATAGCGACCTTAAGAGCCGCAGACATGTCCCCATGATATTCCATCCTCACACTACATAACATCTCGTTGGGGATACTAGGTAGAAAGCATCCAAAGCCACATTTTAGGCATCCCACAGGTTCTGCGTTTTGCGTCAGTTGTTGTGTATAGGCTATGAACTAACGAATCTTATCTGAAAATGCCCCTACTGATTCCTTATGTTTGTGTTAAGATACTCAAGTTTTCTCGGAAGAACTTTGCGCTTTTTTGGTTCTCATGATGCTGTCAAAGCCATCAGCTAACTGTTGGAATGCCTCCGCTTCACTAAGAAATTTCTGGTACAAACATAGGCTGATCAGCCAAAACACAACGACCATAGCTCACAGTGACGTTGGATGCCGCCTGGTGGCGTTTCAGTTGCGTGATTCGGTAACAAGAGTACGTAAGCGGAGCAGCCACGGATGGGGGATCACCCTAACGAAGATATGGTCCGCAAACGGAGAAATCCATTGAGATGAGGGTCTTTGACAAAGGGCAGATTATTATTACGCAGTGCCTGTGAAACAGTATATCGAAAACGGCGAAACTGGTATAATGTTAATGTGCTACTGTCGTGAGCATCTACGGAAAGAGGTAGAATGACAATGAAACTACCACTTGGCACTAACCAGGAAAGTACTTGGGCTCTAACAAATACACTCCTGGAAATTGAAATAAGAACACCGTGAATTCATTGTCCCAGGAAGAGGAAACTTTATTGACACATTCCTGGGGTCACATACATCACATGATCACACTGACAGACCCACAGGCACATAGACACAGGCAACAGAGCATGCACAATGTCGGCACTAGTACAGTGTATATCCACCTTTCGCAGCAATGCAGGCTGCTATTCTCCCATGGAGACGATCGTAGAGATGCTGGTTTAGTCCTGTGGAACGGCTTGCCATGCCATTTCCACCTGGCGCCTCAGTTGGACCAGCGTTCGTGCCGGACGTCCAGACCGCGTGAGACGACGCTTCATCCAGTCCCAAACATGCTCAATGGGGGACAGATCCGGAGATCTTGCTGGCCAGGGTAGTTGACTTACACCTTCTAGAGCACGTTGGGTGGCACGGGATACATGCGCACGTGCATTGTCCTGTTGAAACAGCAAGTTCCCTTGCCGGTCTAGGAATGGTAGAAAGATGGGTTCGATGACGGTTTGTATGTACCGTGCACTATTCAGTGTCCCCTCGACGATCACCAGTGGTGTACGGCCAGTGTAGGAGATCGCTCCCCACACCATGATGCCGGGTGTTGGCCCTGTGTGCCTCGGTCGTATGCAGTCCTGATTGTGGCGCTCACCTGCACGGCGCCAAACACGCATACGACCATCATTGGCACCAAGGCAGAAGCGACTCTCATCGCTGAAGACGACACGTCTCCATTCATCCCTCCATTCACGCCTGTCGCGACACCACTGGAGGCGGGCTGCACGATGTTGGGGCGTGAGCGGAAGACGGCCTAACGGTGTGCGGGACCGTAGCCCAGCTTCATGGAGACGGTTGCGAATGGTCCTCGCCGATACCCCAGGAGCAACAGTGTCCCTAATTTGCTGGGAAGTGGCGGTGCGGTCCCCTACGGCACTGCGTAGGATCCTACGGTCTTGGCGTGCATCCGTGGGTGGCTGCGGTCCGGTCCCAGGTCGACGGGCACGTGCACCTTCCGCCGACCACTGGCGACAACATCGATGTACTGTGGAGACCTCACGCCCCACGTGTTGAGCAATTCGGCGGTACGTCCACCGGCCTCCCGCATGCCCACTATACGCCCTCGCTCAAAGTCCGTCAACTGCACATACGGTTCACGTCCACGCTGTCGCGGCATGTTACCAGTGTTAAAGACTGCGATGGAGCTCCGTATGCCACGGCAAACTGGCTGACACTGACGGCGGCGGTGCACAAATGCTGCGCAGCTAGCGCCATTCGACGGCCAACACCACGGTTCCTGGTGTGTCCGCTGTGCCGTGCGTGTGATCATTGCTTGTACAGCCCTCTCGCAGTGTCCGGAGCAAGTATGGTGGGTCTGACACACCGGTGTCAATGTGTTCTTTTTTCCATTTCCAGGAGTGTACAAATACACCAACATCGTGTGAGAAATAATGTAAAGGTCTCTTATTGCACTAGTGATACTCCCGCATCTGCAAAACTCTGCAGTCGTCCGTTAGAGGCCTCTGCGTATGCCATGCCGCATTGCTCACTGACCTGCCGGTAGGCTACGCCAGTCGGGACCAGTAGGGACGGTGCAATGTGCCTCTGAAGTTGCGTTTTGTGACATTATTTGTGTATTGAAGCGTCAGATGGGTCGGCGATTGGTAATCAATCCTGCTAATGTATTGCGATTGGTTGAGATGAAGTTACGAAGAACCCTTCTTCGTGAAGATGGTATTGGTGTAGAAGACGAATCATTCGCATGTTTTCTGGTATCTGTTATAGTGCAGAAATATGAACATAAGTTAGAAACAAATACTGTTGTAACACTAACACATAATGATGATGATAGGGATGATAATGGCGAACAACTCATGGCAAACGGTAGTGCTACGGCAAGTGCGGGAAGAGGCGATGGAAGCAGTGACAGTGAATGCCAACCGTCTCCCAAGAAGAAGGTTAAAGTTGCAAATATCATCACGGCGTTTGATGACAACACACTGGAGAACATGTACGATGATTATTACGTAAGAGGTTTCGACACATACGACAATCTTCTGAAAAGATACCCTAAACTGAAGTCTAAAAGCAATATTAAAAACATACTGGATTATATGGCAAAGAAAAGAGAAGGAAATACAGTTTTCAAAAGAAATCGTACACTGCTGTTCAAGACCATCAAGGAGCGTGTAATGGCGAAATTCGATGAAGCGTGAGAATGCGGTTCCGCCGTTCATTATTGGCATGTACAACATTGGGCATTGGGCGTAGCCAGAAATCTCGGGTGTACAAACTTTACAGCTTCACTAGGATTTATTACTAATTTGAAAAAGGAGTTTAGGATAACATCACGCCGTATCACTATGCTCCAAGCACGAAAAGATAAGGATGACGAAGAAGAGCTGATTGAAAGAGCTCAAACGTTTGTTGCTGACGTCAATGAGCATATCACGAGAGAAAACATCGATATTAGTTCTGTATGGAACTGTGATCAGAGTCAGTTTAACTATGAGCTTTCTTGTGACAGAACACTATCCATGAAAGGGGAGAGAAACACTGTCGCGATGTTGCAATCAGTTAACTGTACAACACATAGTTACACGATCGATGTTGCTATATCAATGGACGGACGATTGGCAGACAAACTCTATATTTGCTTCCAAGAATCCAGTGGAAAGTTTGGACCCCGCTTGTCAAGGGAAATAGAAACGCGGTGCCCTCCAAATGTCGTCGTCGATGCAAGTGGGAGTGGGAGGATGACGAAACAACTTCTGATAACGTTTTTTCTGTCAGTTTTTAATCCACATTTGTCGAGAAAGTCATTAGTACTTTGTGACTCCTGGTCTGGACATAAGGATGAACGAGTACTACTGGAAGCGTCTGGTGGAAAACATGTAGATTTAAAAATCATTCCGCCTAAAACTACAAAATATGCACAACCTCTGGATATGTATTTCTTCAGGCAATATAAAATATATGCCAAGAGAATAACAGACTTCATTAAACTACGTTCCAGTAATATGCAGCCGAAATTGCACGACAAATTCTTTATCATGAATATGCATTCTGTCATTTACAATGAGTTATCTGCGGGAGTATACAGACCAATGCTTCGTTACGCGTGGCAGAACGCTGGCTACGATATTGGTGAACCAGTGAACAACTTCAAAAGTGCCATTGACGTGGCGTTCAACACTGATATTGTAGAATGTGCAAATACGCCATGCGATCAACTTGCATTTCTTCATTGTGCGTTTTGCAGTCATTCGTATTGCTCGGAGCATTTTATTGACATTCCACATTTGCATTTATTGTTAAGATTGCTGCATTGCGTATGGCGTCTACAATTACATCTACAGTGATATCTAGAGCATGACTGCAGAGTTTTGCAGAAAAACGACACCCACCAGCACATTCAGAGGTACGTAATGGTCCTGTAACCAAACGTCCATACAGGACTGTTTGTTGGAGCTCAAGTACTGTCCCGGTAAGTGGTTGGACGTCCACATATCTTCACAGAACGTAGTGTTCGGTTGGCTTGTCTGCTCTGTAAATTAGGACGGAGGTGATTTGTGGCATCTCTGCCGAGAGAGCTCAATGCTGATGCATGCACAAGTGTTTCGGAGCACACTGTTCATGGAACATTGTTGAACATGGAGCTCCGCAGCAGACCACCTCTATGCATTCGCATTTTGAACCAATGACATTTTCAGTTGCGATAGCAGTGGACACAGGATTATGGGGATCCGACTGTGGATCAGTGGAAACGTATTGGCTCTTCGGGTGAATCACATTTTTGCCATACTAGGTCAATAGTCGTCTTCACAAAAACAGTCATCGAAGTGAACGGCGGCTCGAAACAGGCAGCGTGCCATGGACGCAGGCTGATGGGAACAGTATTATACTATGGGAGATATTATCCTGCGCTTGCATGGAACCTGTGGTAGTAATCGAAGACACGCTGACAGCTGCGAAACACCTGCATCCCTTTATGCTTGATGTCTTTCCCGGCGACGATATCTTTCAACAGTAACTGCCCATATTTCGGATCCACAACCGAGTGCAGTGGTTTGAGGATCAGTATAGAGAACTCACGTTGATGTCTCGGCTACCAAAATCGCCTGATGTGTGTTCTATGAAACCTATATGTATCGCTATTTGGCGCCATCACCGCGTACGCAAGTCAGCCGCTCGTTATTTACGCGAATTATGTGACATGCGTGTAGTCATCTAATGCCAAATACTTCCAAAAACCTATCAACAAACTGTCGGATCCCCGATACGCAGAATCAGTGGATTATTTCGTTCCAAAGTTGGATAAAGAAGCTATTAAGCAGGTGGTCAATGTTTTGCCTCATCAGTGTATGTTTCAGCTTCGCCTGTCAGTCATGAAGTAGACACGAAGAGAAGTCACGACTGAGCAGCCACTCATTACAGTGGTAGCTGTAACATCGTCAATAAATACAGTTACATCATCTTTTGGTTTGGCAGCAGAAAACGTTATCAGGATAGCTACTGTTGGATCGAGAGGACTAAGAGAGGGTAAACTCACTACCGACTTAGCTTCTGCTGATCCTAATAGTATTTGCTGACCCACAGCCTGTAAACTTCAGTCTGTCTACGTAGTCCCTCTTTTTCCTGCTGTTGCTGGGAATTCAAACCGTTCAAGCAGCAATTGTCTCACCCGTAGTAGCAGCACATATGTTTGGCATTTTGTGTCATCCATCACAAATAGAGAAAGTGTACTTCAAACACACAAAAAATAATTGGGCACTAATCAAAAAATGGCTCTGAGCACTATGGGACTCAACTACTGAGGTCATCAGTCCCCTAGAACTTAGAAATACTTAAACCTAACTAACCTAAGGACATCACACACATCCATGCCCGAGGCAGGATTCGAACCTGCAACCGTAGCGGTCGCGCGGTTCCAGACTGTAGCGCCTAGAACCGCTCGGCCACCCCGGCCGACGGGCACTAATCCTTTCTCCATATCATCACCCAACGGAACTCAGAACAGTCCTGTAACAAATGCCCAAATTGTCTACAAATACTACACCTGACTGGTGCGGACTTGGTATCTGGCCTTTCATGCCCGCATGATTTGCTGTTTAACAGACATCTTCAAGGTGCTGTTGTTGTCTCTGAGACATGAAGAGGCCCATCCAGGTACACGCATACATTAAAAAGGCCATCAACAAAGAAAATGTTCACTCACAACACCACATCATGCCGGAGCTTCCAGATGACGATTGATGTTGTAGACATGATTCCACAATCACTCAAGTCGTGAGGTGACAGCTAGTTCTGACACCAATGTTACGTCCTGAGGAGCTGGGGCTGCTTGTGTGTAGGAGACGACGCACAGAATGTGCGAAAGTGGTCCAGAGTATGCCCTAAGGCATTAATGATACATCACTACCTGTAATAACATTTATTTGTCATGACGAGTTTATAGAGTTATAAAGTGTCTCAATGCGTTGGACAGCGGTCAGGTATCATCGCAAGCCGAGAAGAACAGCTGACACGCCCCATTAGCGAATAATAAATTCAGAGCCACAGGTTGGCCCGTGTTGTCATGCAGTTGGCAGTGAGGAAACGGGCTGCTCACCCTAAACGTTTCTGCAATACAGTACAGCCCTTACATCTCAGCACTCTCGTTACACAGCACGTCGTGGATTTAGGTGAAGACAATTGACTGTTTGGTACACATTGTCAGTTGCCCTGAAGATTAGACACTCGTCATCCATGGCGCGTCGTGCACTTAGGTGAAGATAGCTGACTGTTTGGTACACATTGTCAGTTGCTGTGAAGGTTAGACCCTCGTCATCCACCATGGATCAACCAAGACTTAGCAAGTTGGCCAGGGGGCTACGTAAACCTGTAACACCTGGACAGTGTGTAGATAACAACTCACTGGCCATCTGCCATTGACCTTTGGAGGGAGAAGTGGTGCATCAGGTTGACTGCATCTAGACGTTGAAGTCAACATGTGAATAGTAGGCACACCATCATCGATCAGCTTGTCGGGGTTTCACTGAAACTCAAGGTAGACATTTGTTCTCTCTGGTTCTGGTGAAAAGGACAGAATGGCAGCATGACCTGATGTGTCTTTGAGTTCCGAAAGCCTCGTTATTTAAAGAGCCACACCTGTGCCTTTGATGCAGTGGCTCCGTGTGCATGCTCGAATTTGCCCTCGTTTATTGATCTCATCAGCGCTACTTGTCTCGCTGTGGTGGTTTGTAACCATTCTGAATTGCCGAGCTCAGGTCTTCCTGCAACTTTTGACCGCTCTGGCGGTTGAAGATATGGAGTGTTACTTTATACTGTCCTTTTATGTAGCATTGTGGCGTTTGCGCTTTTTCCTCCCTCGCTTGCAGGTTGCGTGACAATGTTCGCCTGGTGCCCTGTCTTTCGCTATATTGGCGATAAGCCTTTTGGCAAACCGATTGTCTCGCCGGCTCCAAGATGGCCTCATCTGCTCTTACACTACTGTCCATTAAAATTGCTACACCAAGAAGCAATGCAGATGATAAACGGGTATTCATTGGACAGCCGGCCCGTGTGGCCGAGCGGTTCTAGGCGCTTCAGTCTGGAACCGCGCGACCGCTACGGTCGCAGGTTCGAATCCTGCCTCGGGCATGGATGTGTGTGATGTCCTTAGGTTAGTTAGGTTTAAGTAGTTCTAAGTCTAGGAGACTGATGACCTCAGATGTTGAGTCCCATAGTGCTCAGAGCCATTCATTGGACAAATATATTATACCAGAACTGATATGTAATTACATTTTCACGCAATTTGGGTGCATAAATCCTGAGAAATCAGTACCCAGAACAACCACCTCTGGCTGTAATAACGGACTTGATAGGCCTGGGCATTGAGTGAAACAGAACTTGGATGGCGTGTACAGGTACAGCTGTCCATGCAGCTTCAACACGATACCACAGTTCATCAAGAGTAGTGACTGGCGTATTGTAACGAGCCAGTTGCTCGACCACCATTGACCAGACGTTTTCAATTGGTGAGAGATCTGGAGAATGTGCTGGCCAGGGCAGCAGTCGAACATTTTCTGTACCCAGAAAGGGCCGTACAGGACCTGCAACATGCGGTCGTGAATTGTCCTTCTGAAATGTAGGGTTTCGCAGGGATTGAGTAAAGGGTAGAGCCACATAACTTTAAAAAAATTGGGCTCGTACACTGAAACTATTTTGCATACCAGCAGAACAATGGTACATAAATACAATACTAGTCATTAAAATTGCTACACCACGAAGATGACATGCTACAGACGCGAAATTTAACCGACAGGAAGAAGATGCTGTGATATGCAAATGATTGGCTTTTCAGAGTATTCACACAAGGTTGGCGCCGGTGGCGACACCTACAACGTGCTGACACGAAGAAAGTTTCCAACCGATTTCTCATACACAAACAGTAGTTCACCGGCGTTGCCTGGTGGAACGTTGTTGTGATGCCTCGTGTAAGGAGGAGAAATGCGTACCATCACGTTTCCGACTTTGATCAAGGTCGGATTGTAGCCTATCGCGTATGATGTTTATCTTATTACGGCATTGCTGCTCGCGTTGGTCGAGATCCAATGACTGTTAGCAGAATATGGAATCGGTGGGTTCAGGAGGGTAATACGGAACGCCGTGCTGGATCCCAACGGCCTCGTATCACTAGCAGTCGAGATGACAGGCATCTTATTAGCATGGCTGTAACGGATCGTGCAGCCACGTCTCGATCCCTGAGTCAACAGATGGGGACGTTTGCAAGACAGCAACCATCTGCACGAACAGTTCGACGACGTTTGCAGCAGCATGGACTATCAGCTCGGAGACCATGGC
This sequence comes from Schistocerca serialis cubense, assembly GCF_023864345.2. NCBI lineage: Eukaryota > Metazoa > Arthropoda > Insecta > Orthoptera > Acrididae > Schistocerca > Schistocerca serialis. The sequence goes on along the minus strand of NC_064646.1, from coordinate 307,948,084 downwards.
TGCGGTTACTCTTGACAGGAGCGCCTGCGATGGTGTACTCAAAGACGAACCTGGGTGCACGAATGGTAAAACGTCATTTTTTCGGATGAATCTAGGTTCTGTTTACAGCATCATGATGGTCGCATCCGTGTTTGGCGACATCGCGGTGATCGCACATTGGAAGCGTGTATTCGCATCGCCATACTGGCGTATCACCCAGCGTGATGGTATGGGGTGCCATTGGTTACTCGTCTCGGTCACCTCTTGTTCGCATTGACGGCACTTTGAACAATGGACGTTAGATTTCAGATGTGTTGCGACCCGTGGCTCTACACTTCATTCGATCCCTGCGAACCCTACATTTCAGCAGAATAATGCACGACCGCATGTTGCAGGTCCTGTTCGGGCCTTTCTGGATACAGAAAATGTTCGCGCTGCCCTGGCCAGCACATTCTCCAGATCCCTCACCAATTGAAAACGTCTGGTCAATGGTGATCGAGCAACTGGCTTGTAACAATATGCCAATCACTTCTCTTGACGAACTGTGTTATCGTGTTGAAGCTGCATGGGCAGCTGTACCTGTAAACTCCATCCAAGCTCTGTTTGTCTCAATGCCCAGGCGTATCAAGGCCGTTATTACGGCCAGAGGTGGTTGTTCTGGCCACTGATTTCTTAGGATATATGCACCCAAACTGCGTGAAAGCGTAATCACATGTCAGTTCTAGTATAATGTATTTGTTCAACGAATACCCGTTTATCATCTGCAATTTTAATGGCCAGTAGTGTGTTTCACATTAAGCTCTGCTGGATGGCACATTTGTGCAATTCAGTGTAACTTTAATAAAGGTGAGGAGTATTTCACTTGGGGACTGAAGTACAAGGGGCACAATACAAGGCACTGCCTGTGCAGTGCAACAGGCTGCAGGAACCAAACTGTCTGCAACGTATCTGTCATCAGTGCTCTGTGCAGTCACCACTGTAATCTGTGTGATGCACTCCCAACTGGATGACCACTACACTGCCACATTGCTGCTAAGTGCTGAGCTGCTAAATGTCTTCGTCATTCCACTGTCCAGGTGAGCCACTCATTCTTTTGCCTCTAGCAAGATTCAAAGTCCCACCAGTCGCTAGCACTTGGAAGCCGGTAGCTCTAGCTGCGACCATTTTTGATGATCGAGGACCCTCTTGCGCTCAGCGATAAAACTGCCTGCAGGTTGGGTGCTACCTGCTGAGAGGGCCGAGGAATTGCAGTAATAACAGTACAGTAGATAGGCTGGAGGCCGATGGTTAGGTGCTGGATGGCCAACTCTGGGTAAAGCAGTTGGATGGGATGGAATCATGAAGAGTAAAGTGGGATATAAGTGCTGAGTTGATCAGGAGGTCTGGCCTGAAGAAGAGAGATTGTCAAGTGAGTATTGTGAGGTTTGGGGCAATAGAATATTATCCAGCTGTACTTGTAATTCGGATTCAGTGGAATGACACAATAGATGGTACACATGGCAGGGTGAGAGTTTTCTTAACCGTGGGTAATGGTCACGAAAAATAACTTGGCCTATGTGCAGAAACGCATTCTCTTTATCAGCCCTGAACAAGTCCACCCATTAGTTGGTAAGGGGCGGCTGATTTGGTATTCGGTGGTCTGCTGAGATGTGTGCTTCTTCTGGTAGAGGCACTTATCTGAGTTGTTTATGTGCTGGTTTTCTTGTTCGGCACTCTTTTGAAAATGGTTTAAATGGCTCTGAGCACTATGGGACTTAACTTCTGAGGTCATCAGTCCCCTAGAACTTGGAACTACTGAAACCTAACTAACCTAGGGACATCACACACATACATACCCGAGGCAGGATTCGAACCTGCGATTGTAGCGGTCGCGCGGTTCCATACTGAAGTACCTAGAATCGCTCGGTCACAGCGGTCGGCTACTCTAGTAAAATTGATTTTTTTAAAATTATTGGTCATACTGGCGTAACCTGTTATTAGGATGATTTACAGACTCGCTAGTTGTAGCTTAGAAGTTTGCTTTTGAGTAACCTTCAACTGTTGAAATGCACATCCCCTACCACACTGTGGCCAGTCGTAATATAACCCCCACCACTACTCTTGTACCCTTCCCTATTATGCCATCTGCACAGATGGACTGAGTTATTCTGCACGCACTCTGTGTAGGTGGGAGATATAGTGGAACAGTTTATGAATGAAGCAAAGCTTACGTCGTTGTTTAGAAACGAGTGCATGTTAACGCGCTATTCTGAAAATAAAAATTCCAGCCTGCCAGAACGTTGGTAATGCAAAGCGAGTGTGTGTATTCTAGAAATAGAGGGATCAGTTATCGCGTGTGACAGTTGGCACTTACAGATTGATTATTGATGAAAGGATTACCATTGTAGCGGCGGAAGATGACACTTCTGATTCTATATTGGCCAGTGCCATTTGGGTCTGTACTGACGTTGTCGAGCACACAGAACCTAGCGTGGATCAAGGTTGTAAGTCGTTTTTATGTAGTATATGGCTGGACATCATGGGCAAGGGAATGGTGCTTTATTTGTGCCTGCAAATTTCCAAAATGTGCTCATGAGGAAGCCTGCAAGATCATGGGCAGCAGGCACTCTTGGAAGATTGTCGCTTTACAGTAACCAATTTCAAAGTCGATTCCTGTACAAAATTTTTCAGGCACGTAACTCAGTAATAAATGTGCATAAGCGAAGTGGAGACGAATGGGATATCATTTTAGCCACGATACGAATCGAAAATGGGGGAATCCAGCGACATAAACGATCTTGAAAAAAGGCAGCTTTTTGTGGCGCGGCGTCTGTGAATAGCATCTCGGAAACGGCGAATGTAATTAAATATCGTAAGCATCTACGGAAAGTGGTTACAGAGAAGTTAAGCCTCAAGTAGGAGATAAGGTGTTAGATGTCCACTTCTCGTCACAGTACGTGGATATTTGGGGCTTGCCAAGTAGATAGACGCGACCATCCAACAGATCTGACGACAAGCGGACAGTACTGGAGCAGGCACAAGTGCTTTGGATGATGTCTGATGATGATGTCTGGTTTGTGGGGAGCTCAACTGCGCGGTCATCAGCGCCCGTACAAAGTCCCAATTCTTACACAGTCCATTTTTTTTCACAATCGAATCTAGACGCTGTAACAAATGTTGAAGATGATGATGATGAAATGATAAGGATAAAACGAACACCTAGTCCGCGGGCAGAGAAACTCCCAACCCGCCCGAGAATCGGACACTGGACCCCATGATCCAGAGGCAGCAACGCAGGTGTTTTGGAGCACTCCGTTTAGCGCAGCGGCAGGTGGTCCCTACATACTCCTGTGGTGACCCAATGACGCCGTCAGTTAGGACTGTATTGTACGCTAGGCCATGGTCGTGTATACATAAGCCGTCATCCAGGTGAATGCTCCATACCATGGATGTAGGGCAGTGGGGGAAGTATTATACTAAACTTCCAAGGAATCTGTCAGTAATCGAAGGTACCATGACATCCGTGAACTACGTGAACATTATTGTGGACCAACTGCATCTCTCCATGCCTGATGTCTTCACCAATGACGTGACACATTCCAGCAGGATAACTGTCCGCATCACAAAGTCAGAATAGTGTTACCATTGTTTGAGGAGCATTACAGTACACTCATATGGACGTCTTGGCCCTAAAGTTCGCCTGATGAGGTACACCTGACGATGGACCATGGATGCTTACCCTGAACCCACAAACCACCAGTCCTTAAGCTACGGGATTTGCGTGACCTGTGCGTGAACATTTGGTGCCACATATCTCCGAAAACCTACCAAGGGCTTGTCGTATTCATGTTCCGCAGAACCGTTGCTGTATTTCATTCCAAAGACGGACCAATATGCGTGCATATTCTGCCTGCTGCCTCAGTGGCTTTCACATCAGAGCATCATGACGTATTTTTGTTATCACAACATCGCATTCAGAGCTCATTTGGAAACTGTTGTCCCAGTTGATAAGATGGTCGTTATCTTTTATTTCCACCGCCTCTTTTATGAGTGTATCTCAGAGCCTCTCTGTGCGACACAGCACATTTATCTGTTGAACAACTGTCATTTGGTCTTCGTCTTTGCCACTTCAGGCTACAGGCACCTGGCGTCTACAATACATCGGCCAGACACCGTTATGCATCTCGCAGTGCTGTTCAGAAGATGTGAGGAGCGTTCACCTTGGCCAAACCGACAAGTCTGAAGTGGCAGAGCACAGCAAGGCCACGTATTTGTTTTTAAACAGTCAAAGGTGCTGTCGCCTGCAAACAGGTTCGGCGATTCGGTTAGCAAAGAGGAAGTGGGTATAAGAGTCCACAATAATCTAATAAATCTGGACAGCAGTTTCCAACTGAGCTCTGCATGGGATGTGGCAATGGTAAAAATATGTCAAGAACGCTCTGACGAGAAACTGGAGGACGCATTGTGTGGGATAGATGGACAGCACTAGAACTTGACATGAGACCTCCCCCCCCCCCCCCCTCCCACCTCGCTGGGGGCCTGCGCCATCACCGGCTGTGAAATCTCTTCCGGAGTCACGCAGTTGGGCAATCCCACTGGGCGTTCGGCAGAAGAGTTTTAAAGTAAAGAACCGATCGTGAACCCGACAGTTCGTTTGAAAATGATGAGCAAGAAACTCATCAAATTGCTTACATCTCGACTCGGCTTATAACACAAGAAGGCTTCGTTAGTATCCGATTAGTTGTTTCTTTTCATTGGTGTGAGATGGCGCAGTTGTTAGCACACTGGACACACATTTGGGAGGATTATGGTGCAAATCCCCATCCGGCTGTCCACATTTAGATTTTCGGTGATTTCCCTAAAGCGCCTGAGGCAAATGTCAGGATGATGCTCTTGAATGAGCACTGCCAACTTCCTTTCTCACCCTTGAAACATTCCAAGTTTGTGCTCAATCTCTTTTGACCTTGATGTCGGTGGGACAATAAACCCTAATATTCTTTCCTTCTTTCATAACTGTATAAAACGTTTGATTTCAAATAATCTTTTCAGGCTTTCAATAAAACTTGATAAATGTTTCAAATGAAGCTATTCAGATAGCGCAGCTATTTTTTCATTCCACTGATCCAATATTTTTTTCACACTTTTCAACAATGCAAATTCACAACTGATGTTGCTGTCAATGTTATAGAGTCTTCCGAAAGCTGCCAGAGAGACTACATTTTGGTTACTGATACGACATAAAGACTGAAAATTACAGAGGTTAAACACATACAGTTTTTTGTTTTATCAGCACGATTAAGGTAATGATGGTCACGGGAAATGAGAATGACACGGCAGTATGTTAGCGCGGTTACTGGTCGTCGGCCAAATGTGTCGCTCTGACCGGTACAGCTGATGGTCCATTTCCAAGGAAGTCAACGTGGCCGTGTTGCTCTGAGCCCCACTCGTTCAGTATGTAACTTAAAAAATAAACATTTTGTTAATTATTTGACAAATCATAATTAGTAAAAACTCATTATTTATTTTTTAAAAAGACATACACTACTGGCCATTAAAATTTCTACACCACGACGATGACGTGCTACAGAGGCGAAATTTAACCGACAGGAAGAAGATGCTGTGAAATGCAAATGATTAGCTTTTCAGAGCATTCACACAAGGTTGGCGCCGGTGGCGACACCTACAACGTGCTGACACGAGGAAAGTTTCCAACCGATGTCTCGTACATAAATAGCAGTTGACCGGAGTTGCCTGGTGAAACGATGTTGTGATGCCACCTGTAAGGAGGAGAAATGCGTACCATCACGTTTCCGACTTTGATAAATGTCGGATTGTAGCCTATCGCGATTGTGGTTTATCGTATCGGTACATTGCTGCTCGCGTTGGTCGAGATCCAATGACTGTTAGCAGAATATGGAATCGGTAGGTTCAGGAGGGTAATACGGAACGCCGTGCTGGATCCCACCGGCCTCGTATCACTAGCAGACGAGATGACAGGCATCTTATCCGCATGGCTGTAAGGGATCGTGCAGCCACGTCTCGATCTCTGAGTCAACAGATGGGGACGTTTGCAAGACAACAACCATGTGCACGAACAGCTCGACGACGTTTGCAGCAGCATAGACTATCAGCTCGGAGACCGTGGCTGCGGTTACCCTTGACGCTGCATCACAGACAGGAGCGCCTGCAATGGTGTACTCAACGCCGAACCTGGGTGCACGAATGGCAAAACGTCATTATTTCGGATGAATCCAGGTCTGTTTACAGCATCATGATGGTAATATCCATGTTTGGCGACATCGCGGTGAACGCACATTGGAAGCGTGTACTCGTCATCGCCATACTGGCGTATCACCCGGCGTGATGGTATGGGGTGCCATTGGTTACACGTCTCGCTCACCTCTTGTTCGCATTGACGGCACTTTGAACAGTGGACGTTACATTTTAGATCTGTTACGATCCGTGACACTACCCTTTTCAAATGGCTCTGAGCACTATGGGACTCAACTGCTGTGGTCATAAGTCCCCTAGAACTTAGAACTACTTAAACCGAACTAACCTAAGGACATCACACACATCCATGCCCGAGCTAGAATTCGAACCTGCGACCGTAGCGGTCGTGCGGTTCCAGACTGTAGCGCCTTTAACCGCTCGGCCACTCCGGCCGGCTGACACTACCCTTGATTCGATCCCTGCGAAACCCTACATTTCAGCAGGATAATGCACGACCGCATGTTGCAGGTCCTGTACGGGCCTTTCTGGGTACAGAAAATGTTCGACTGCTGCCCTGGCCAGCACATTCTCCAGATCTCTCACCAATTGAAAACTTCTGTGTCGATAGTGGCCGAGCAACTGGCTCGTCACAATACGCCAGTACTACTCTTGATGAACTGTAGTATCGTGTTGAAGCTGCATGGGCAGCTGTACCTGTACACGGCATCCAAGCTCTGTTTGACTCAATGCCTGGGCGTATTAAGGCCGTTATTACAGCCAGAGGTGGTTGTTCTGGGTACTGATTTCTCAGGATCTATACACCCAAATTGCGTGAAAATGAGTTCTAGTATAATATTTTTGTCCAATGAATACCCGTTTATCATCTGGATTTCTTCTTGGTGTAGCAATTTTAATGGCCAGTAGTGTATTTATCTAATGTTTCTGAGGTGGAAAGACAGCAAAGTGATTGTAAATTCTTTTACATTACAAATTAGCGGGGAAAGTCGTGCTGCCGGCGCTGCTTGAGACTGGAGAAGGCGGACAAGGAGCGGGAGAACAGCTGTCGCAGCCGGCGCAGTTGCGATCGCTCCACCCGCTGTGCGTGGAGAGCTCGCCAGCGTTCCAAGTCTCCGTGTTCGACGGCGGACCCACCTTGCGTTCCCTGTGATCCACCTTGCATTCCCTGTCCAACGTCAGATGAAGGGCGGAAGAGTAGGCCTCGCAGAAGGCGGAGCTGCGACCGCTCCACCTGCTGTGCGTGGAGAGCTCGCCAGCGGTCCAAATCTCCGTGCTCGCCGGCGGACCCACCTTGCATTCCCTGTGACCTACCTTGCACTCCCTGTCCAACGTCAGATGAGGGGCGGAAGAGTAGGCCTCGCAAAAAGCGAAGTTGCGACCGCTCCACCTGCTGTGCGTGGAGAGCTCGCCAGCGGTCCAAATCTCCGTGCTCGACGGCGGACCCACCTTGCGTTCCCTGCGCGTCATCGGACGAGGAGCGGAAGAGCAGCCCTCGTGGCCGGCGCAGTTGCGACCGCTCCACCTGCTGTGCGTGGAGAGCTCGAAGGCGAAACACCTCGCCGTGCCCGGCAGCGGACCCGCCTTGCGTTCCCTGCCCACCTTGCACGCCGCGCCCCGCGCTGCAGCCCAGGGCGCCCGACCCACCTTGTGCACCCAAGACGCCGCTGCCGCCGTGCGAGGCCGACGGAGTGGAGGTGCTGTGCCCGGCTGCAGACCGCTGTTGGTGCTCCTGCTCCTGCGGTCGGCGGCGTGGCCGCTCCGCCACCAGTTCGGACAGGGCCAGCAAGGCTTCTAGCTTCGTGCCCTGCCCCGCTGCCAAGCCTCGATGCTGTCGCACCGACCTACCCATTGGGAAACCCTGCGGGAGATGCGGTATAATCATCATGTACCCTTTCTTGTGTAATGCCTGTGTAGTTGTAGACAGCGTGAAACATTCCTTTTGTAAGATTTAAAACTTTCCCGGCGTAAATACAGGGTGAGGCAGTGAAACGGCACGATTTTGTAAAACCACCAAAGATTTATTTACAAGTAAAATCATAATAGTTGAACATGGATCTCAAGTACAAGAGTGGAAATTAAAGATTTAACTTAAAAACAATCATTTTTTAAATATGGTGTCAGTGAGGTGTCGTCCTCGGTTTTGCACACATTGTCTAAGCCTGAGATGAAATTGTCCCATGACTTTTCGTAGCATCTGTATTGGAATGTTGTTAATTTCCTGTCGAATTCGCTCCTTCAGGTCTTTTTTTGTTCTTGGTGGATTTTCCTGGAAGACTTTGCACTTGAGGTAGCCCCAAAGAAAAAAGTCTGGTGCCGTCAGATCTGGTGAATGGGCAGGCCAGGGGAAATCGCCATTCCTGCTGATTAGACGTCGTGGAAATGCAAGTCTGAGCAATTCCATTGAGACATTAGCAGTATGGCTTGTTGCACCATCTTGCTGGAAGAGTGTTTCAGCATCTGGATCATGTCGATCAATTCCAGGCAGACCAAAAATGGTCAGCATAACGTCCAGAGGTTACCGTCACTGTGTTGCCATCTTCATCTTCAAAAAAATAGGGCCCCACGATTCCACAAGATGACATTGCGCACCAGACTGTTACTTTTTCAGAATGGAGAGGTTTTTCATGAAGTTTGTGCGGGTTATCTGAGGACCAATATCTGAAGTTTTGCTTATTTACGTACCCACTAAGATGAAAGTGGGCTTCATCACTCATCCATAAGTTATGCACTCTTTCTTCATTTCGTTCAATAACGTTAAGCATTGACTGGCAAAAGCATATACGGTTATTGTAGTCATTAGGTTGAAGGGCTTGCACTATCTGAATTTTGTATGGATGATAGTGAAGGTCACCCTTCAAAATCTGTCTTACTGATCGATTGCTGAGACCAAGTTCTGCGCTGTGCCGTCTCGCGGATTTTCGCGGACTTCGTCCCAACGCTTCGCGCACACGATTAATGTTCTCGGGTGTCCGGATTGTTTTTGTGCTGCCGCCTCTTTTCTTTGTTGTGCTAGCAGTAGCTTCAAAGGTCTTAACCCAAAGGAGAATGGCTTTCCTTGATGGCACGGGAGCTCGTGGCGGCAGGTTGAATTCACGACGAAAGGCGCGTTGAGCACCAACCACAGTATCCGCGTTTTTGTAATATGCCTTTACGGCATATGCACGTTGCGCACTCGACCAACGCTCCATGGCTACTGAAACTTCCACCACTCTAGACGCCCAAGGTCACTTCCCCCACTCTCGCAACCCCCCTCCGCGCCCGACAACCACTATCGAAATCGTGCCGTTTCACTGCCTCACCCTGTATTGTTCCATTAAATTTCGGGCGAACTGCCGGATGTTACAACTTCCTGCCACAATATTTCGGCGCAGAGTCTTCTGGTCATCTTGAGGTTTGGGTTGGGTTGTTTTGGGGAAGGAGACCAGACAGTGAGGTCATTGGTCTCATCGGATTAGGGAAGGATGAGGAAGGAAGTCGGCCGTGCCCTTTCAAAGGAACCATTTCGGCATTTGCCTGGAGCGATTTAGGGAAATCACGGAAAACCTAAATCAGGATGTACGGACGCGGGATTGAACCGTCGTCTTCCCGAATGCGAGTCCAGTGTCTAACCACTGCGCCACCTCGCTCGGTTTCGTCTTGAGGTGATACTGGCGAAAACTCCCTGACTCTGGTATTTAAGGCCCCTCCGGCACATTTGTGGTGTCATCTACCCATACGTAACTTCGGGTATGTTCCTGCGTTCACCCACGTCTCGTCCAAATAGTAAATGGGTCTGCCTTCATCTCTCAACCGTTTAATGGTTCGAAGATAACGCCGCCTCCATAAAATGATGTCATCCCTGTCTATTAGCATGCTATCGCACCCACGCCGGACATATTTGAAATTCATTTCTCTCAATAACTTATAAAATGTAGTTCTCCGAAAATTGCTCAGATCTGCATCTTCGTCCACGACTGTAAACACTTTGTCAATTGTTGGCAATTCGTTACGAAAAAAAAAAAATTCTTGTACTTTCCTTCGTATCCCATTTCTATCGAAGTCATCAACACTTTCAGAAAGTTTCTGTCGTAATTTTGCTTTCTTGAGAGACTTCAAAGAGTGTGTGGCCTTGTACTCACTTATCACACGATACACTGATGAACGTCCAACACCTGTAGCTGCAGAAGTTTTTGAAACAATGTCACTCATCGACTGCTCTGGATATAACAGTTCCGTTTTATACACATTAAGCACCATGTGCTTCTCAGAAGGACTTAAAGATTTCTTCTTGGCTCGCTTCTTTGGTGGACTCAGAACTGACACGTCGACCTCGCTCGCTGAATCCGTGAATGACATAATGAGGACAGCCGTATGTGTTGCTAATGAAATAAGTGAATATATAAAATAAGAAACGATGCGCACATAAACAGTGAATGCTCAGCGTGACTACAAACATATATACTTACTCTAATAATCAACAACTAGTCTTTCAAGCGTCTTTACAGATGAACTTAAGATATCCTGAAATCGCCGCTGCACAACACCCACTAACGAGCTCACACCTGCAACTGAGGCGGCCACACTGACTGAGCGCCGCGCCTGCGAACTGCACAATGCATCGCTCATAAAGGACAAACGGTTGCACCCATCGCATTCGAACAAACTACAAAATTAAATTCAAACCTTTCTGAAACTTTTCTCGCTTACACCCCCACAAAAAAATTTAAAGGGGAAAAGTTTGTCGCTTACTATATTTCGGATGATGATTTGGTAAAAGTTGTGCATCAGACGTGAGATCTTAATTTATTACTTCACTATTACGAACTCTATTGGGCAGAAAATTTGCAGACGTCATCAACATATACTACTGAAGGCAATTATAAAACTATTTTGCTGTGCGACACACAGTTTAGGAGATATGGCGTGATAAATATAGAGTAACGCAAAAAACAACTTTTCCTGAGAGCTTAAATATTTATCTTTTTCAGTGACAATAAATTTTAATGTAATGTAAAAAAAAAAGAGTCGGAAGGTAGTTCTCGGATCACTTTATCATGTTCAGGTGCCAAATTATAAAAAACACGACTTTCATTTTTTAATTTCTGACGCCCTGCCTTGTACACCCCTCGACGGCAGCGCTGTGGTCACGCGCCTTGCCGTGTTTACAGTACGTCTCTTTTTTCGGTGAATGGAGTTATAAGTCGTCTTTGACAGATCCCAACAGCGACGAAATTTTTGCAGGAGACCGAAAGATTGCTTTCACTTAATATTTTCTTAGTATTCTGCCTATTTACGCTGAAATTTACCAATATATGGTAAATAGGCAGTCGTTTTAAAAGCCTCTTCCTCTTCTTTGTTCCATTGTTTACATGTGCGCAGCGCTCTCTTCACTTGCTGGGACGAGTACCCATTCTTCAGAAATACAGTCTGCAGGTGCTCCAGTTCCGTTTGCAAACTGACACCGCATGTGCCGGAGGGGCCTTAAATACCAGAGCTCAGGGAGTTTTCGCCAGTATCGCCTGAAGATGGCCAGAAGACTGCGCCTAAATATTGTGGCAGCCGGCAGTTCGCCCGAAATTTTGTGGAACAACATTCCTTTTATCCATCTTCGGACAATCCATGGTATCATACGAAGTCTCACTGTCGCAGCAAGGATCTGTGCGCTCTTAGAGCCCATTTATACATTCCATTTAGTTCACATGAAGAGTCTCCAGAGTTGCACAGACTGCCTACACTGAGGTGACAGAAGTCATGGGATAGCGATATGCACATCTACAAATGGCAGTAGCGTCGGGTACACAGGGTGTAAAAGTGCAATGCGTTGGCGGAGACGTCATGTGTGCTCTGGGGATTGATCTGAAAAGGTTTCCGACATAATTATGTTCACACGAAGGGAGTAGCAGACTTTGATCGCGGAATGGTAGTCGGAGCTAGACGTATGGGGCATTCCACTTCCGAAATCGTCGTCTTTGTTGTGGTATTCAGTTCAGAGAATGGTTTGATGCAGCTCTCCATGCTACTCTATCCTCTGCAAGCTTCTTCATCTCCCAGTACCTACTGCAACCTACATCCTTCTCAATCTGTTTAGTGTATTCATCTCTTGGTCTCCCTCTACGATATTTACCCTCCACGCTGCCCTCCAGTACTAAATTGGTGATCCCTTGACGCCTCAGAATATGCCCTACCAACATATCCCTTCTTCTAGTCAAGTCGTGCCACAAATTTCTATTCTCTCCAATTCTATCCAATTATTCTCTCCAATTCTATCCAATACCTCCCCATTAGTTATGTGATTTGCCCATCTAACCTTCAGCATTCTTCTGTAGCACCCCATTTCGAAAGCTTCTATTCTCTTCTTGTCTGAACTATTTATCGTCCACGTTTCACTTCCATACATGGCTACACTCCATACAAACACTTTCAGAAACGACTTTCTGACACTTAAATCTATACTCGATGTTAACAAATTTCTCTTCTTCAGAAACGCTTTCCTTGCCATTTCCAGTCTACATATCCTCTCTACTTCGACCATCATCAGTTAGGAAATACAATATTCCGAGATCCACAGTGTCAAGAGTGTGTCGAGAATACCAAATTTCAGGCATTACCTCTCACCATGGACAACGCAGTGGGCGAAGGCCTTCACTTAACGACCGACGGCAGCGGCGTTTGCGTAGAGTTCTCAATGCTAACAGACAAGCAAAAACGCCTGGAATAACCGCAGAAATCAATATGGGACGTACAACGAACGTATCCGTTAGAACAGTGCGGCGAAATTTGAAGTTGATTGGGTATGGCAGCAAACGACTGACAGAGTGCCTTTGCTAACAGCACGACATCGCCTAGAACGCCTCTCCTGGGATAGTGACCATATCGGTTGGAGCCTAGACAACTGGAAAACCGTGCCCTGGTTCAAAATGTTTCAAATGGCTCCGAGCACTATGGGACTTAACATCGGAGGTCTTCAGTCCCATAGAACTTAGAACTACTTAAACCTAACTAACCTAAGGACATCACACACACATCCATGCCCGAGGCAGGTTTCGAATCTGCGACCGTAGCAGACGCACGGTTCCAGACTGAAGCGCCTAGAACCGCTCGGCAACTCTGGCCGGCACCGTGCCCTGGTCAGATGAGTCCCGATTTCAGTTGGTGAGAGCTGATGGTAGGGTTTAAGTGCGGCGCATACCCCTCGAAGCCATGGACCTAAGTTGTCAACAAGGCACTGTGCAAGGTGGTGGTGGCGGCTCCATAATGGTGTGGGCCGTGTTAATGTGGACTGGACCGTGTCTTTGGTCCATCTGAACGGATCATTGACTGGAAATGATTGTTGGCTTCTTGGAATCATTTGCAGCCATTTATGGCCTTCATATCCCCAAACAACTGGGGCCACAATTGCTCGCGATTGTTTCGAAGAACGTTCTGAACCATTTGAGCGAATGATTTGGCTACCCAGATCATCCGACATGAACCCCATCGAACATTTATGTCACATAATCGACAGATCAATTCGTGTACGAAATCCTGCACTGGCAACACGTTCGAAATTATATGCGGCTGTAGAAGCAGCATGGCTTAGTATTTCTGCAGGGGTCTTCCAGCGACTTGTTCAGTCCATGCCACGTCGAGTTGCCGCACTACGCTGGGCAAAGTGAGGTCCGACGTGATATTGAAGAGGTACCCCAGGACTTTTGTCACCTCAGTGCAAACTAGCTACACGCACCTTGGTGCTACATGTTGCACGGAACAATAGGCAACTCCGTGTCCATGCGGGAGAGTGCACTCTTGAACTGAAAGAAGCATACTACTGAGATGCTCAAACAGTTAAGTTCGCCTAATTATGCTGTTCGTATAACTGATAGACTGGGAAAAAACGAAGCAACTCCCAGACAAATTTTGCATATTTCCACTTAATAATGTCTTATGGTATAGTTTCTAGAGTAACTCATCACTTAGAAAGAAAGTATTGTGTTGTTCACGTGTGGTAGACACTTACGCAGCTCTTCATGGAGTTATGCATTTTAACTGTACCGTTACTATATATATATATATATATATATATATATATATATATATATATATATATATATATATATATATATATATATATATATATGACTTACCAAATGAAAGTGCTGGCAGGTCGACAGACACACAAACAAACACAAACATACACACAAAATTCAAGCTTTCGCAACAAACTGTTGCCTCATCAGGAAAGAGGGAAGGAAAGGGAAAGACGAAAGGATGTGGGTTTTAAGGGAGAGGGTAAGGAGTCATTCCAATCCCGGGAGCAGAAAGACTTACCTTAGGGGGAAAAATGGACGGGTATACACTCGCACACACACACATATCCATCCACACATATACAGACACAAGCAGGCATATTTAAAGACCAAATCTATAAGACCAAATCTATTTAAAGACCAAATCTTTAAATATGTCTGCTTGTGTCTGTATATGTGTGGATGGATATGTGTGTGTGTGCGAGTGTATACCCGTCCTTTTTTCCCCCTAAGGTAAGTCTTTCCGCTCCCGGGATTGGAATGACTCCTTACCCTCTCCCTTAAAACCCACATCCTTTCGTCTTTCCCTTTCCTTCCCTCTTTCCTGATGAGGCAACAGTTTGTTGCGAAAGCTTGAATTTTGTGTGTATGTTTGTGTTTGTTTGTGTGTCTGTCGACCTGCCAGCACTTTCATTTGGTAAGTCACGTCATCTTTGTTTTTAGATATATATTTCCTGCGTGGAATGTTTCCCTCTATTATAACTATATATATATTAAATATTAACAGTACTGCACGTGAACAACACAATACTTTCTTCCATCACAATTTCAAAGGAACAGTGATGTTCATTCCTACACAATAGAGGTATAATAACCATTCCATTATTAAAGCTGTCAGTGGCTCAGACAGATGTTCAATATGCGGCAACGAAAATTTATGATCATTTTACCAAATACATAAAATGACTGACGTGTAGCAAAGCAAATTTTTAATCTAATCCACAATCATATCTTCTGGACAACTGCTATCCATGGACAAATTTTTCTGTAAAAACTGGAAGCCTGTAAAATAAAAATTGGCCAAGTGCGAGTAGGACTTGGGCACTTAGGGTTCCGTATAAATTGAATTATATGTATATATATAGTGTATATAGTTCACCCATCATGGAAATCGTGAATCTAACCGATTTTTACCTTTTATCGATATCGACACTGGCAAGATACTGATCCCGGGAATTCCAAGACTCGCACAGACGTACAAAAAGAAGCGTGCAGTGGACTTCAGTTTATATACACTACTGGCCATTAAAATTGCTACACCACGAAGATGTGCTACAGACGCGAAATTTAACCGACAGGAAGAAGATGCTGTGATATGCAAATGATTAGCTTTTCAGAGCATTCACACAAGGTTGGCGCCGGTGCCGACACCTACAATGTGCTGACATGAGGAAAGTTTCCAACTGATTTCTCATACGCAAACAGTAGTTGGCCGGAGTTGCCTGGTGAAACGTTGTTGTGATGCCTCGTGTAAGGAGGAGAAATGCGTACCACCAAAATCGGTGGGTTCAGGAGGGTACTACGGAACGCCGTGCTGGATCCCAACGGCCTCGTATCACTAGCAGTCGCGATGACAGACATCTTGTCTGCATGGCTGTAAGGGATCGTGCAGCCACGTCTCGGTCCCTGAGTCAGCAGATGGGGACGTTTGCAAGACAACAACCATCTGCACGAACAGTTCGACGACGTTTGCAGCAGCATGGACTATCAGCTCGGAGACCATGGCTGCGGTTACCCTTGACGCTGCATCACAGACAGGAGCGCCTGCGATGGTGTAGTCAACGACGAACCTGGGTGCACGAATGGCAAAACGTCATTTTTCGGATGAATCCAGGTTCTGTTTACAGCATCATGATGGTCGCATCCGTGTTTGGCGACATCGCGGTAAACGCACATTGGAAGCGTGTATTCGTCATCGCCATACTGGCGTATCACCCGGCCTGATTGTATGGGGTGCCATTGGTTACAAGTCTCGGTCACCTCTTGTGCGTATTGACGGCATTTTGAACAGTGGACGTTACATTTCAGATGTGTTAAGACCCGTGGCTCTACCCTTCATTCGATCCCTGCGAAACCCTACATTTCAGCAGAATAATGCACGATCTCATGTTGCAGGTCCTGTACGGGCCTTTCTGGATACAGAAAATGTTCGACTGCTGCCCTGACCAGCACATTCCCCAGATCTCTCACCAATTGAAAACGTCTGGTCAATGGTGATCGTGCAACTGGCTTGTCACAATATGCCAGTCACTACTCGTGATGAACTGTGGTATCGTGTTGAAGCTGCATGGGCAGCTGTACCTGCACACGCCATCCAAGCTCTGTTTGACTCAATGCCTGGGCGTATCAAGGCCGTTATTAAGGCCAGAGGTGGTTGCTCTGGGTACTGGTTTCTCAGGATCTATGTACCCAAATTGCGTGAAAATGTAATCACATGTCAGTTCTAGTATAATATATTTGTCCAATGAATACCCGTTTATCCATCTTCATTTCTTCTTGGTGTAGCAATTTTAATGGTCAGTAGTGTATGTAGAGAGACAAGACTTAAAACTGTGTGCCGGACCGAGACTCGAACTCGGGACCGTTGCCTTTCGCGGGCAAGTGCTCTACCAACTGAGCTACCTAAGCACGACTGACGACCCCTCCTCACAGCTTTAATTCCGTCAGTACCTCATCTCCTACCTTCCAAACTTCACAGAAGCTCTTCTGCGAACCTGCAGAACATAGTTTTAATATGCCATTAAGTTTCATATCAGCGCACACTCCGCTGCAGTGTGAAAATCTCATTCTGGAGATAAGACTTAATAAAACGTTTTTATTTGATTACTAAAATACGATTGCAACTTACATTTTATGTGTGCATGCACTAATGTTCGTCTGTTATGATTCTGACAGACGATGAATGCAGTCTATATTCAAATGGCAAAAGCGTATTTTTTATGAGATATAATTACAATTTAACAAGTTTCAGATTTTTTACTTTACTTGTACTTTGAAACCTTGCTTCTTGCCAAATTTCACGATTATAGGTGAACGGTTTGTACCCTCAGTTTTAACTTGATAAGCCAGACAGAGAAAAAACTGGTATAACAGACGGACAGACAAACAGATAGACGGATAAAAAAATGACCAAAAATATTTTTTGCGGTTTATAATGACGAATTAACCATTTTCGAATTTTTTCCCCTTACGTGTACTGTGAAACCTTGCTTCTTGTCAAACTTAATTATTTTAGTTCAACGGGAAGCACGCTATAGGTTTTGATGAGTGAGCATCGTAAATAAATGGCTGTCTCTTTTGACTGTATTGACTTATAAGCTTAAACTTTTTACACCACCTATGGACCGTAAACCGTAATATGGTACATAAATTTTTACTTGATACGTCTACCCCTTATTGAGAAAAATGGTCCTTATCCGTCGGATAGACAAACAGACAGGCAGGCAGGCGAATAACAAAGAAATCCTATGATGGTTCCGTTTTTACAGATTGAAGCACGGACCTTAAAAAACTCGTTTGTAAGTTTAAGTGCTTGAGTAGTACTAAACAAATACGTTCATTAATGTTAACACTAATACTTCTACATCTATATGGATACTCTGCAAATCACAGTTAAGGTCTGGCAGAGAGTTCATCGAATCACCTTCACAATTCTATATTATTCCAGTCTCGTGTAGCGCGCCGAAAGAATGAACATCTATAGCTTTCCGTACGAGCTCTGATTTCCCTTATTTTATCAAGGTGATCGTTTCTCCCTATATAGGTCGGTGGGAAAAAATATTTTCGCATTCGGTTGAGAAAGTCGGTTATTGGAAATTCGTGAAATTCCGCCGCAACGAAAAACACCCTTGTTTTAATTATGTCCATCCCAAATCCTGTATCATTTCAGTGACGCTCTCTCCCCTATTTCGCGATAATACAAAACGTGCTGCCCTTCTTTGAACTTTTTAAATGTACTCTGTCTATCCTATCTGGTAAGGATCCCGCACCGCGCAGCAGTATTCTAAAAGAGGACGGACAAGCGAAATGTAGGCAGTCTCCTTAGCAGATCTGTTACATTTTCTAAGTCTCCTGCCAATAAAACGCAGTCTTTGGTTAGCCTTCCCCACAACATTTTCTATGTGTTCCTTCCAGTTTAAGTTGTTCGTAATTGTAATTACTAGGTATTTAGTTGAATTTAGGGTCTTAGTGTAAGCGAAGTTTAACGGATTCCTTTTAGCACTCAATGTGCATGGACCTCACACTTTTCGTTATTTATGATCAGTTGCCAGTTTTCGTACCATACAGATATCTTTTCTAAATCGTCTCGCAATTTGTTTTGATCTTCTGATGATTTTATTAGTCGATAAACGACAGCGTCATCAGCAAACAAGCTAAGACGGCTGATTGTCTCCCAAATGTCTTTATAGATAAAGAACGGCAAAGGGCCTATAACACTACCTTGTGGAACTGCAGAAATCTCTTCTGTTTTACTCGATGACTTTCCGTCCATTACTACCTCTCTGACAGGAAATCACGAATCCAGTCACATAACTGAGACGATATCCGTAAGTACGTAATTTCACTACAAGCCGCTTGTTTGGTACAGTGTCGAAAGCCTTCCGGAAATCCAGAAATACGGCATCAATCTGAAATCCCTTGTCAATAGCAATCAACACTTCATGTGAATAAAGAGCTAGTTGTGTTTCGCAAGAACGGTGTTTTCTAAATTAGTATGGACTGTGTGTGAATAGACCGTTTTCTTCGAGGTAATTCATAATGTTCGAATACAATATATGTTCCAAAATCCTGCAGCATATCGACGTTAATGATATGCGCCTGTAATTTTGTGGATTACTCCTACCACCTTTCTTGAATATTGATGTAACCTGTGCAACTTTCCCGTCTTTGGGTGTCTTTGGGTACGGATCTTTCGTCGAGCGAGCAGTTGTATATGATTGTTAAGGATGGAGCTAT
The DNA here is from genome assembly GCF_023864345.2 of Schistocerca serialis cubense. NCBI lineage: Eukaryota > Metazoa > Arthropoda > Insecta > Orthoptera > Acrididae > Schistocerca > Schistocerca serialis. The sequence goes on along the minus strand of NC_064646.1, from coordinate 307,928,894 downwards.
TGCGTCAGCATACTATGAAGGGAACCCAATTGGTATACAGTCTGGACCAGAAGACTTGCTTTTATCAAGCGATATAAGTTGCTTCACTTTTACGAGGATAACATGTACACATCCTGTAAACTGACTCGTCTACATCATTTTGATAAAATAATCGTTCAAATTACCAATGAAACACGTAAGTAAATAGCTACGTTATTACACGAATGATGCCTATAGAAGTCGAAGTGTTCACTTGCAAGCGCGCTTTCAAGCGGCGAAGTCAGCTGTGCACACCATATTTCCGGCGGGTGCTGACAAAATATTTCGAGAAGAAAGAAAGCACAGTATGCTGACTTGGTGCACGGGACACGTGACTATTTTAATTGAACTGTATGAACAGAAGCGATCTCCTTCTGACAGCAGAAGTAAAGATTATGTAGCAGAAACAAACGTGAGACGGAATGAAATGAAATTTGTCATATGTTAAACGAATAGAAGCGAGAATAACAGCGGAGGAAATTAAATGGAAAAGGAAACCTCAGCATTAACTGTACAGACGAGAAAAACATTCTTTCAAGACCTCAAAGATAAGTGGTGCCGGTAGGGCAGATGATTACGTACCAAAAGAGTGGATTTTTGACAGACTTCGTTTTCTGGATACGTGATATAGAGCCAAGATGGGAGTCCTGAATAAACACAATTATGTGTATTGGAAAAAACTATATACAGTTAAAAAATTTGGTATATTCTTGTGTTCAATTATACGTCCTCAAAATACACTCCTGGAAATTGAAATAAGAACACCGTGAATTCATTGTCCAGGAAGGGGAAACTTTATTGACACATTCCTGGGGTCAGATACATCACATGATCACACTGACAGAACCACAGGCACATAGACACAGGCAACAGAGCATGCACAATGTCGGCACTAGTACAGTGTATATCCAACTTTCGAAGCAATGCAGGCTGCTATTCTCCCATGGAGACGATCGTAGAGATGCTGGATGTAGTCCTGTGGAACGGCTTGCCATGCCATTTCCACCTGGCGCCTCAGTTGGACCAGCGTTCGTGCTGGATGTGCAGACCGCATGAGACGACGCTTCATCCAGTCCCAAACATGCTCAATGGGGGACAGATCCGGAGATCTTGCTGGCCAGGGTAGTTGACTTACACCTTCTAGAGCACGTTGGGTGGCACGGGATACATGCGGACGTGCATTGTCCTGTTGGAACAGCAAGTTCCCTTGCCGGTCTAGGAATGGTAGAACGATGGGTTCGATGACGGTTTGGATGTACCGTGCACTATTCAGTGTCCCCTCGACGATCACCAGTGGTGTATGGCCAGTGTAGGAGATTGCTCCCCACACCATGATGCCGGGTGTTGGCCCTGTGTGCCTCAGTCGTATGCAGTCCTGATTGTGGCGCTCACCTGCACGGCGCCAAACACGCATACGACCATCATTGGCACCAAGGCAGAAGCGACTCTCATCGCTGAAGACGACACGTCTCCATTCGTCCCTCCATTCACACCTGTCGCGACACCACTGGAGGCGGGCTGCACGATGTTGGGGCGTGAGCGGAAGACGGCCTAACGGTGTGCGGGACCGTAGCCCAGCTTGATGGAGACGGTTGCGAGTGGTCCTCGCCGATACCCCAGGAGCAACAGTGTCCCTAATTTGCTGGGAAGTGGCGGTGCGGTCCCCTACGGCACTGCGTAGGATCCTACGGGCTTGGCGTGCATCCGTGCGTCGCTGCGGTCCGGTCCCAGGTCGACGGGCACGTGCACCTTCCGCCGACCACTGGCGACAACATCGATGTACTGTGGAGACCTCACGCCCCACGTGTTGAGCAATCCGGCGGTACGTCCACCCGGCCTCCCGCATGCCCACTATACGCCGTCGCTCAAAGTCCGTCAACTGCACATACGGTTCATGTCCACGCTGTCGCGGCATGCTACCAGTGTTAAAGACTGCGATGGAGCTGCGTCTGCCACGGCAAACTGGCTGACACTGACGGCGGCGGTGCACAAATGCTGCGCAGCTAGCGCCATTCGACGGCCAACACCGCGGTTCCTGGTGTGTCCGCTGTGCCGTGCGTGTGATCATTGCTTGTACAGCCCTCTCGCAGTGTCCGGAGCAAGTATGGTGGGTCTGACACACCGGTGTCAATGTGTTCTTTTTTCCATTTCCAGGAGTGTAAGTTCATTTCGAAGAAACTGTAAGTTTCTCCTCTTATTCTGGCACCTCGTTTATTTCTTTCACTTACACTGTGGTGACAAAAATCATCGGATACCTCCTAATATCGTGTCGGCCCTGCTTTCCAGCGTAGGGCAGCAATTCGATGTGTCATATAGGTTCAACAAGGCATTGAAGTCACCTGCAGAAATACTGACCGAGGCTGCCTCTGTAGCTGGTCATAATTCGGAAGTTTTGCCGGTGCAGGATTTTGTGCACAAACTGACCTCTCGGTTATGTCCCATAAACGTTCGATGGCATTCACAGTCCAGAATGTTCTTCAAAGCACTCGCGAACAGCTCTGGTCCGGTAACGCGGCGCTTTGTCATCCATAAAAATTTCATCGTTGTTTTGAAGTATGATGGAAGGAAATGGTCTCCAAGTTCCCGAACATAGCTATTTCCAGTCAATGATCAGTTCAGTTGGACCAGAGGACCCAGTCCATTCCATGTAAACACAGCCCACACCATTATGGAGCCACCAACAGCTCACACAGTGCCGTGCTGACAACCTGGAACCATGACTTAGTGGGATCTAAGCTACACTCGAACCCTAACATCAGCTGTTGCCAACTGAAATCGGGACTCATCTTACCAGGCTACGGTTTTCCATTCATCTAGGTACCAACCGACATGGTCTTGATCCCAGGAGATGCTGCAGGCGACGTCGTGCTGTTAGCAAAGGCAATCGCGTCTGTCGTCTGCTGCCATGGCCCATTAACCCCAATTTCGCCGCATTGTCCTAAGGGGCACGTTCGTCGTACGTCCCACATTGATTTCAGCGGTTATGTCAGGTAGTATTGGTTGTTTGTTAGCATTGACAACTCTTCGCAAACGCCGCTGCTCTCGGTCGTTGCAGTCGACCACAGTGTTGTCTGTGGTGGGAGATAATACCTGAAATTGATGTTCTCGGCACACTCTTGACACTGTGGATCTACCGATTTCCGAAATGGAATGTCCCATGCGTCTAACTCCATCTACCATTTTGCGTTGAAAGTTGGTTAGCCCCCGTTGTGCGGCCATGATGACAAACCTTTTTTCATGAACCACCTGAGTACAAATGACAGATCTGCTTTTTTTTCTTTCTTTATTGTACTTCAGTTCCCCATCCTGTGTGGGCTGGCAGCAGCATATGCGTTGCGGCAGCAGCATATGCGTTGCTCTTCAGGCAAAAGACAATAATGATACAACAGAAGACATTTAAAATTACAAAGGAGGAAATATGGCTGACAAAAATGTAAAAAAGGGGGAACATAATGGAAGAGAACAGACAAAAAGGGGGCGACTAGTAAATTGAGATAAAAACTTTAAAAAAGTATTGTGAACAAAAAAACTCACACTGGGACGATTAAAAGAATACAAGGTGAAGTATGGCTGCAGCATAAAAGTATCGATGGACGGCATAGCACATACCAATCACTGACAGTAACACTATGTACAAGTCCAGCACACAATTAAAATCACAGCTCTTGATGCATAGGAGAACAGCACCAAACACAACACTGGCATAGCATACTGATGACGATGAGCAAAACACAGGATCTGTTAGGGGCATGAAGATGAGGGAGAAAGGAAGATGGGTGGGAGGGGGGAGAGGGGCAGGGGCGCATCGAAGAGTGCTGGGGAGGGAAGGACGTGGGAGGGACACAGCTGAGGAGGTGGTGCAGGGACTCGGGGGGAGGGGGAAGGAGGAAAATCCGCTCTGGGAGAGGGAGGGGAGAGGAAAAGTGGGGCCCTGGGGAGGGGAGGGACCAAGGCCAGGTTACAGTTGGAAGGAAGGGTAGATGTCACGGCAAAGTTCAACATCTGGAAGGGGGAGGTGCTGGAAATTGCTCTGCTGAAGGAGATGTAGGGTATGGAGGTGGAGAGAGGGAGGGATACGGCAGTAGAGGTGCAGCATTGGCCAGGGGGTGTGAGGAAGGAGGAAACCAGGGGATGGAGGGGATCAAGCCTGTGGACAGTGTAAAGGATGCAGAGGTGTTGGAGTAAAACGGAGGAGGTGGGGGAAGGGGATGAGGGCGTACAGGAACGATGTGGAGGAAGGAAGGTGGATATGGAAGGCAAGGCGGAGCGCATAGTGTTCAGGGATTTGACAGTAACACTATGTACAAGTCCAGCACACAATTAAAATCACAGCTCTTGATGCATAGGAGAACAGCACCAAACACAGCACTGGCATAGCATACTGATGACGATGAGCAAAACACAGGATCTGTTAGGGGCATGGAGATGAGGGAGAAAGGAAGATGGGAGGGAGGGGGGAGAGGGGCAGGGGGGGGGGGGTGTGGAGATCCAGTCAGTGGTTCAAAAAATGGCTCTGAGCACTATGGGACTTAACTTCTGAGGTCATCAGTCCCATAGAACTTAGAACTATTTAAACCTAACTAACCTAAGGACATCACACACATCTATGCCCAAGGCAGGATTCGAACCTGCAACTGTAGCGGTCGTGCAGTTCCAGACTGTAGCGCCTAGAACCGCTCGGCCACCTTGGCTGGCTCCAGCCAATGATGGCATAACAGAGGATAGGGCGGATGAGGGATTTGTAGGTGTGGGGGATGGTGGAAGGACGTAATCCCCATGTCTGGCCAGACAGGAATTTCAGCAGGTGGGAATGGGATTTCTGCTGGATGGTCAGGAGGTGAGGGGTCCAGGTGAGGTGATGATCGAGGGTGAGGCTAAGGTATCTCAGGGGGGAGGTGAGCTGGATGGGACGACCATAAAGGGTGAGGTAGAAGTCATAGAGACGGAAGGAGTGGGTGGTGTGGCACAGCTCTACCAATGCACTGGCCTTTTATACCTTGCATACGCAATACTATCGCCATCTGTATATTTGCATATCACTATCCCATGACTCCTGTGACCTCAGTGTGTAATGACTGTTTTGTTTTCTTATCGCTATATAGTAACACAGCCGATGCAGAGAAACCATGAATGTCTAATTTTCTTTTTACACTGAACACTCTGCATGTGCAGTACTAGGATACGCTTAGTGGTGTGACTAACAACACGGGACTTTTGCTATTCGCTTTAATGCAAGCTTAGTTTTCCACTTTAAGGAACATGTAGATGGGCACTTACTTTCAGTGATGTGTGGCGCTCGACACAAATTACCCGAGGTATTGCTCGACTCGTGTGCAGAAACGTATAATGGCGGACCCACATTAATGCCCTGCATTGATACACTACCTTATTTTGTCTGAATAAGGGTCAATAGCCTTTCTTTGGTCCGCGACACAGGGTTGAACTACTTACTACTCCAAAGGTGATAACTGAAGCCGTGTAAAGCAGGAGTTTTACAGAAATAAGGAAGCCCCATAATTGCAGGTGCTAGCCAAGCCTGCAGGTTCCGCCGCTATACCTGGCCACAGACGGTGTCTTTGAAATGTCCTCAATACATGTCAGTCATGATCAGATCAGTGTTCTGTGTAGTGCTGAGTTCATTATGTCGGAGCTAAGTGAATTCTGACGCAGGAAAATTGTTGGTGTTCGTATGGTGGGAGCTTCTGCAACCAAGGTAGCCGAAGTGTTTGGTATTTCAAGAGGCCATCACATCAAAGATTTGTACCGCATACAGGGAAAGTGGAAAAATATCATCCGCTAAGTCACAACGCATACGGAAGTGTATGTTGAGTTACTATAGTAGACGGTCATTGAAAATCATTGTGACGAAAAATAAAAGGAAGACAGCTGCAAAAGTCGCTCCATAACAGAATCTCTCTCTTGCTAACACTGTCAGCACCAAAGCGCGAAGGGTGCTTCACAAGCAGGGAACTGCGAGTTGGAATTCCAAAACCGCTGAACAGTGATGCAAGTGCCCGTAGCCAGAAAACGTAGTGCCGTAGCCGTAATTTGAGTTTTTGCCTGGGGTTTGAATAAAAATATGAATGCGTAACTAAATCGATAGCGCTGCTCACGAATCTGAAACCTGTTTCTCCCCGGCACGCCAGGTTTGTGCACTAGGTCGTCATCATCGAAATGTGTTCCCAATGAAATCGCAAAACAGTTACAGGAAATTGGAGGCGAAATGGAAAAATAGTACCGTGAGAGGCACATGAATTGTAAAAAGCAAATACGGTTATCTGGGCACTAGATGGTTGTCTTACACTGAAGAGCCAGAGAACTGGTACACCTGCCTAATATCGTGCAGCGTCCCGCGAGCACGCAGAAGTGGCGCAATACGACGTTGCATGGACTCGACTAATGCCTGAAGTAGAGCTGGAGGGAACTGACACCATGAATCCTGCAGAGCTGTCCATTAATCCATAAGATACGAGGGGGTGGAGATCTTTTCTGAACAATATGTTGCAAGGCATCCCAGATATGCTCAATAACGTTCATGTCTGGGGATTTCGGTGGTCAGCGGAAGTCTTTAAACTCAGAACAGTGTTCCTGGAGCCACTCTGAAGAAATTCTGGTCGTGTGGTGTGTAGCATTGTCCTGTTGGAATTGCCTGGTGACCGTGAATGGATGCAGGTGATCAGACAGGGTGCTCATGCACGTGTCACCTGTCAGAATCGTATCTAGACGTATCAGGGGCCCCATATCACTCCAACTGCACACGCCCCACACCATTACAGAGCTTCCACCATCTTGAACATTCCCCTGCTGATATGCAGGGTCCATGGATTCATGAGGTTGTCTCCATACCTTTACACGTCCATCCGCTCGATACAATTTGAAACAGGACTCGCCCAATCAGGCAACATGTTTCAGTCGTCAACAGTCCAATGTCCGTGTTGACGGATCCAGACGAAGGTAAAGCTTTGTGTCGTGCAGTCATCAAGGGTACACGAACGGGTCTTCCGCTCCGAAAGCTCATATCGACGATGTTTCGTTGAAAGGTTCGCACGCTGGGAGTTGCTGATGGCCCAGCTTTGAAATCTGACGCAAATTTGCGGAAGGGTTGCACTTCTGTTCAAATGGTTCAAATGGTTCTGAGCACTATGAGACTTAACTTCTGAGGTCATCAGTCCCCTAGAACTTAGAACTACTTAAACCTAACGAACCTAAGGACATCACACATATCCATGCCCGAGGCAGGATTCGAACCTGCGACCGTAGCGGTCGCGCGGATCCAGACTGTAGCGCCTAGAACCGCTCGGCCACTCCGGCTGTCACGTTGAATGATTCTCTTCAGTCATCGTTGGTCTCGTTCTTGCAGGACCTTTTTCAGGCCGCAGCAATGTCGGAGATTTGATGTTTTAATAGATTCCTGACATTCATATCTCTGTATTTGAATACACATGCCTATACCAGTCTCTTTGGCGCTGTAGTGTACTTCTGTTAGTGTTGTTCGTGAATGAACGTTTGATAATCTTCCTTTTGTGTGTCACTTCTCCTTCACGAGTGATACACTGGAAGTGGTCAGACTTGTTTATAACCTCCCCCAACGACGTTGAAAACGATGTTTCAAAGTTCGAAGCTCCTGAGGGAGCCGTTCACTATGGTCCTCTGATGTGTCAGCGAGGCTGTCCTGAAAATTGTTCCGGATTAACATTTGAAAATATGGTTTTAGGGAGTCTTTGCATCCTAACTGTAGAATATCTTCGAATATTTCCTTGTAATCAGGCTGCTTATTCTGGCGAAAGAAACAATGTACAACTTTTTTTTATACTTCTCCAAGCTTTCTGTTCTATTTCCCTCATAGTATTTTCAAAGTGTTCATCAGACATCAACACACGTATATCCGATCCAACAAATATCCCTTCTTTCGACTTTGCAGCCGATAGATTCGGGAATTGGCTACACAGATATTGGAAAGAGTTTTCTGTTTTGTCCAGTGCTTACACATACTGCTCCATTAGTCCTCGTTCGCTGTGCAGTGCAGGCAATACAATGTGACCTGGATTAACCAAATACTCATTCACAGTGTTCTTTAATCCTGCTATCAGGTGTTTCTTCTTAAGCCACCCTCTCCTTGCTCTAATGCTCATGATATTTTCTACTGTTCCATTCGCACTTACAGCAAGGCATTTTGATATACACAGTTTGCTGACCGAGTAGAATGCCAACCACTTTAAAGTCACGACATACAAGCCACTGGTGTTCTTCACACTTCACATTTTGAGTTAGTACTATTATGGTACTATATGTCTCTTTTAAGTGTATTGAATATGCAGTTGGAACTGATGCTACCTCGTTGCCAATATGTGGCACTACTGCTTTCAAACTTCCCTTTGAAGTTTCTATAAATAACCTCCGTTGCTGACTCTCACACTTCTGAGCCCCCAGTTTCGTCACTAATCCGGCGATGTCTTTGCATCAACAAAAAAATTCTACAAGTTTTATCACCATTTCTGTCACTGAATATGATGTACGGTGTACAAGTAAATTATTTTAACTGACGATGAGACCTTATACCAAAAGGTGTGCCACGTCTTTCGACTATGCTAAGTCTTTCACTGAATTGATTACTATAGGTGCCACACTCGGAATAATCAAATTCGATATTTTCATGACTTACCTCCAGTTCAGAGAATTCAAATATATTCATTAATTCTGGTGGAGATGGGATTAGCAACTCTTGACCACGAAGGACAGGTCTAGTCGCTGAATCCAAGCTCTTGTACAAGATTTTGTTCGTGTTTCTTTTGTAGTATCCCGCTACTTTCGTCATACAGAAGTAACAATCATGGACATGACTCTTCTGTTCGTGTCAACCATGGGAATAGCGCAGTTCAAACACTTCAGTTTACCTTCACTACATTTCTTTAATTGTTGCACACGAATATGAAACACAGTATATTGAACGAATGACTTGTTCTGATCTCCGAAAATCATACCGAAATAAGGAAAATTTGATTTCCGCACAAATTCTCTCACTTGTCGACGTCTTGTACTTAATATATAAGTCCCCCATAGGTAACAAAATTTGTCTGGGCTACTCACACACTGCGTTCCTGACATTTATAAAACAGCTTCGATGAAAATCACAAATCAACAACGCGGGTAAGCACTTTCTCCTACCTCTCGCTCTCTCTCAATTGTTCATTTCAGTGGCGCTAACAGAACTTCGGCTTTGAAGTTCATTCTTCCCTTCTTAATATCCTAGAAATGTTGCGACATTTATGTAAATTGCACTACGTAATATAGATTTCGCAGCCAGTAGTAAATAGTAAACAGCCTGCAGTGGGTTGGGAGAAGGGGTAGCCGTGCAGAGAAAACTGAGCGTGATGGAGAAAAAACTGAATATCATTTTTATGGTTACAGTGCAAAATTAGTAAGGAATACGACTTACTTTGCAAACCCCAGAATACATGTCGACTTGTGTAACTTGCACAGCAAACAGGAATACAATTCAAAGTTAATCGATCAATAGATATAACTCGAAAACCACACAGAAGCTAATTCAATATGTCGGCTTCAGTTGACCCTCACCAGTTCTGTTACTTTTCTCCAACGTCACTTCCAGCTAGTCATTGTCTCCACAGTCTGATGTAAGGCCTCTGTCTTTCGAGCACCATTCGTTTAGAAAAGCGGTAATACCTGAATCAAAATACCACGCCCACGCACTGAAGCGCTCTTTGGATTCTTGCGGACTTTGAGCATTTGAAAAACAACTTAGATTGTCACTAAGGGTCACTGAATACAGTGTTAGAAAGACGCTTTGAAACACCACCTCTGTCTCAGAGGAAAGTTGTTCTAACATTTAACCCTTTCAGTAAACGAGCCTCAGAAACAGAACGCCGCACTGGGCTCATACTGCTAAGTTCTTTGTGAATTTAACTCCATTTCTCAATCACCGATATAACATCCCAAACCATCTCAACCGATGATGTTTTAATTTGGTTTGCTCCTCCATTTCTAGGTGCTCTCCTTTTTTGTCAGGCAGTATACTTCTGTTTTTCAGGAAAGCCTCTTAGCTTTTGCCATTGTCAGTTGTTTTGTGGCCGAAATACCGAAACTCGTCTATTTCCTTTAGTGTCTCTTTTCCAAAATTACTCTCTCAGCATCATCAGATTTAATTCGGCTACATTCCATTACCCTAGTTTTATTGTTGATATTAATCTTATAACCTGTTTTACACACTATCTATTCCGTTCAACTAAAAATCTTACAAGTACTTTGACAGAATTGTAATGTCATCGGCGAACCTGAGAAAAGTACGTGTATGATAACTTTGATCAGATAACAATCACCATAGGAAAGAGCGAGTAGAGCGCCCAAAACCATTGGGCGTAGTAATGTAGAAAAAGAAAGGACTAGAAGTCCTAAATAGTGAGTTATGACTGAAATTTACCGCGATGGTAGATTAGGGGAGTAGTTTTAACGTTGAGCTTTATTTGGTAATGAAGGTTTTTATAAGTCGTTACATTATTTGTAGGAACTTCGGAAAGTGAGTTACACATTACGAGGTACATTCAAGTTCTAAGGCCTCCGATTTTTTTTCTAATTAACTACTCACCCGAAATCGATGAAACTGGCGTTACTTCTCGACGTAATCGCCCTGCAGACGTACACATTTTTCACAACGCTGACGCCATGATTCCATGGCAGCGGCGAAGGCTTCTTTAGGAGTCTGTTTTGACCACTGGAAAATCGCTGAGGCAATAGCAGCACGGCTGGTGAATGTGCGGCCACGGAGAGTGTCTTTCATTGTTGGAAAAAGCCAAAAGTCACTAGGAGCCAGGTCAGGTGAGTAGGGAGCATGAGGAATCACTTCAAAGTTGTTATCACGGAGAAACTGTTGCGTGACGTTAGCTCGATGTGCGGGTGCGTTGTCTTGGTGAACCAGCACACGCGCAGCCATTCCCGGACGTTTTTGTTGCAGTGCAGGAAGGAATTTGTTCTTCAAAACATTTTCATAGGATGCACCTGTTACCGTAGTGCCCTTTGGAACGTAATGGGTAAGGATTACGCCCTCGCTGTGCCAGAACATGGACACCATCATTTTTTCAGCACTGGCGGTTACCCGAAATTTTTTTAGTGGCGGTGAATCTGTGTGCTTCCATTGAGCTGACTGGCGCTTTGTTTCTGGATTGAAAAATGGCATCCACGACTCATCCAGTGTCACAACCGACGAAAAGAAAGTCCCATTCATGTTGTCGTTGCGCGTCAACATTGCTCGGCAACATGCCACACCGGCAGCCATGTGGTCGTCCGTCAGCATTCGTGGCACCCACCTGGATGACACTATTCGCATTTTCAGGTCGTCATGCAGAATTGTGTGCACAGAACCCACAGAAATGCCAACTCTGGAGGCGATCTGTTCAACAGTCATTCGGCGATCCCCCAAAACAATTTTCTCCACTTTCTCGATCATGTCGTCAGACCGGCTTGTGCGAGCCCGAGGTTGTTTCGGTTTGTTGTCACACGATGTTCTGCCTTCGCACCCACGAACGCACTTTCGATACATCCATAACTCCATCACCACATGTCTCCTTCAACTGTCGATGAATTTCAATTGGTTTCACACCATGCAAATTCATAAAACGAATGATTGCACGGTGTTCAAGTAAGGAAAACGTCGCCATTTTACGTATTTAAAACAGTTGTCATTCTCGCCGCTGGCGGTAAAATTCCATCTGCTGTACGGTGCTGCCATCTCTGGGACGTATTGACAATGAACGCGGCCTCATTTTAAAACAATGCGCATGTTTCTATCTCTTTCCAGTGCGGAGAAAAAAAATCGGAGGCCTTAGAACTTGAATGCACCTCGTACATCCGACGCTAAGTGCATTACGCAAAAGTGTGGGTCACTGTCAGGCTTCCTGCAGACATACACTGGCCAGCCAGAACATTATGACCGTCTGCCTAATGGCCGGTATGTCCACCTTTGCCACAGATAACAGCGGCGACTCGTCGTGGCATGAAAGCAATGAGGCCTTGGCAGGTCGCTGGAGGGAGTTGTCACCATATATCCACCCACAAGTCACCTAATCCCCGCAAATTCCCGGGGGGGGGGGGAGGGGGGGAGGGGGAATGCGATGAGCTCTGATGCCACGTTCAATCATATCCCAGATGTGTTCCATCGGGTTCATCAGATCTGGCGAGCTGGTGGACCAGCTCATCAATTGGAACTCGCTGCTGTGTTCCTCGAAGCAATCGATCATACTCCTGGCCTTGTGACACGGGGCATGATCTTGTTGAAAAATACCACAACTGTTAGGAGACCGATTGTTATGAAATGGTGTACGTGGTCTGCACTCAGTGCACGATACTCCCCGGCCATCATGGTGCCTTACACGACCTCCACTGGATCGATGGATGCCTACATGAATGTTCCCCAGAGCCAACTTGTCTCCGCCCCACAGTACAGGTGTCAAGGAGCAGTTCCCTTGGACGCTGACGGATTCGCATCCTCCCATCGGCGTGATGAAGAAGTTATCAGGATTTGTCAGACCATGCAACGCTCTGCTATTGCGCCAACGTCCAGTGCCAATGGTCATGTGCCCATTTCAGTCGTAGTTGCCGATGTCGCGGTGTTAACGTGTATGGGTCGTCGGCTGCAGAGGCCCATCGTCAGGACTGTTCAGTGCACTAAGTGCTCAGATCCACTCGTACCCTGCCAAGCATTTAAGTTTTATGTTAGTTCCGCCGCATTTCGCCGCCACTCCCGTTTTACCCGTCTGCCCAGCCTACAAGTGGTGGCCGCCCAACCTCTAGATGTCTGGACGTGGTTTCACCTTGGTTTTGCCACTTTTTGAAGACACTCACCACATCACTCCTCAAACACCCGGTAAGTCGTGCAGGTTCCGAAATGCTGTGCTATGCCTCCGGGCCATCACAATCTGCCCTTGGTCAAACACAGATAGATTGCGTACCTTCCCCACTCTACACATGGACAGCACGCTTATTGCACCGTGCTTGGATCTGACTTGCAGTCATTCACCGGCAGGTGACGCTGCTATCGCTTGGACGTATTCATATCGATAGTATGTAGGTGGTCATAATGTTCTGGCTGATCAGTGTAGTTTTCCTGTGGTGACGATAACAGACGCACCATAGTATGCCAGTGAAATGGTGCAGCAACTGGAAACGCACTCCGAAGTTGAGGTAAGCGAGACAAGACGATTCTTGTGGATAATACCTCTAAATTGCGGTATGTGGATCAAATGTTATTTCACGTCCAGCCGTAATGGAATGGTGCCAATAATTTCGCCAGTATTCTATAATCCCTATTTCGATTGTGTTGATGTTTGCCTTATATTCTCCTTTCAAGACACTTTCTGTTCAACTGCTCTTCCAAGTCCTTTGCTGTCTCTGACAGAATTAGTGTCACGGCATACCTCGAAGTTCTTATTTCTTCTCCCTGAACTTTAATTCGTTCTCCAAAATTTTCTTTGGTTTCCTGTATTGTTTGATCGTGTACAGACTGAATAACGTTTCCCATCATTTTGCAGTTTCTTCAGTTTTAATCTACTGTCCATAACCCAATAAATTGTAATCAGAGTCCGCATCTATCCCTGGAGATGTCTTACAGTTTAAAATCTGGTTCCAAAATCTCTGTCTTACCATCATATAATCAGTCTGAATCCTTCCAGTCTCTCCTGGTCTCATCTAAGTACACAATTTCGTTTCATCGTTCTTAAACCAAGTATTAGCGATGATTAAATCTTACTCAGTGCAAAATGATACCAGGTGGCTCCTTTTTTCATTCCTTTCCCATTCCATATTCTCCTACTCCTTTTCTTGTCTTCCTCTTCCTACTACCACCTACAGTCACCTCTCACAGTTACATCTTCCTCTCCATTACTTATCTGAGTAATTTATATTATCTCATCATATATTCTTTCAATCTCTTCATCATTTGCGGAGCTAGTGGGCATTTGTACTACTGTAGTATGCGTTCGCTTTGTGTCTATCTTGGCTACCATAACACGTTCACTATGCTGCTGATAGTAGCTTGCTCGCATTCCTATTGTCTTATTCGTCGTTTTATCTACATCAGCATTACCCCCGTTTGGTTTTGTATTTATAACCCTGTATTCACCTGACCAGAAGTACTGCTCATCCTGCCACCGACTTCACGCATTCATTCATCCTACCCATTTCTTTTTTTAAATGTAACCTAGTAACCTAATTAAAGTGTGTAACAATCCACGCTCCGGTGCATAGGATGCCAGCTTAGTTTTTCTTGGTAACGTTTCCTCCTGAGTAGGCTCTGTCCAGAGATTTGAATGTGGAGCTATTTTAACTCCGGAATTTCTTACCCAAAGTGATGCCATCATTATTATGTAACTTAAAATTGTCATTTTGCTTCTGAGATTCGAAAAGCTATGAGTGATTGTCATAATATACGTCCTGCTGTTTCCAAAATGTCAATGTAATTTGATAGCATCGATAAATGTTGTACAAAATGTGATGATCTCCTGAAACACTGAACCATATGGCGAGTCACAACTGGAATACTGACCCTCAACGCAGTGCCTCTTCTATCAGTAGACTTATCTAAGCACACCTCACTTAAGGCTGCAATTTCTGGTACTCGTTTTGCAGCCCATAGAAGAACTTCTTAACAACCTGCTGGACTAGCCATACTGGGAGAAATGTGCTAGTTTCCCACCATGTCATGTTTCTTAACGGTGCTAATTCTGAAGAAAGTGGAGAAGAGCTTTTACGGGATTTGAAAGACTAGAAGAGAGTCTTTGGTATATTTAAGTTTTGAGTTATGCCTTGAAGATGTTTCGTTTGATGGAGTGTTCCTACAGTGAAAGAAGAGCCCTGACAACTGGCCGTGCTGTGGTCAGTTTTCAACTGAGAAGCACAGAAGGCTGCTGGCCTTGCCGAAGCTGCGCGTCCGTAAACAATAGTCGTCTGTATAACTCTGGCAACACTGGAGCGTTGCTATGGAAACGTAAACAAAATGCCGTTGTGCTATTGTGTCGTAGTAGACGAGCGAAGCAGCTATGGCGAGCTCGCTTTAAGTGTCAAGGCTCTTCTTTCGCCATACAGACTATAGTCTCATTGGTGATGTGATCATCGTCCGTTTGGACCAGAGACGTAATGTGAAAAGCTGCCATGACGTAACTTCTTGGTGCGTATTTTGAATTGCATTTACTTAGAGCGTTATTAGCTGTCATTTTGCTGTTGGTTTAATCATAACTTTTGTTTTAGCCTCTACTGCATGTAAGAAAATAACATATGTTCTGTGTCGGTGAAAGTTCTAACATTACTTCACTTATTCATCCTTTTAACTGCGAAATAAGAAGATCAAAGCGGAATCTAGTGTTTCCCTGATTTCAGAGATGCGTATTTTTTAAAAGAGCGAGAGTGTTGAAACTCTGTGCATGTGTTTCACTCTCCTTCGGGTGATGATCTTAGTGATCCTATCTATACTACTAATTTTGGGAAAAAATTAATCTCATTTCCTACCCTTGAAAATGCAGCGTGTGTGGCTGCGACATGCAGTTGGCAAAGGTTTCAAAAAAAAAAAAAGGTGTTCAGCACCACTTCATGCAGCTCAACTAGTGTGTCTACATGCGTTTGAATGTAGTTAAATACTGCACCTAGCATGATAGATTAACCTACTCCTACCCAACTTGCGTTCTGGGAATACGAAAACTGGGTATGTCCTTTGTGGAAATATATTTACGTTTTAGTTGAACTTAGTTATTACAAAGATCAGTTGAGCTATACATTATCTGATAAAAAGTATCTGGACACCTATTAGTGGACATAAATATGGGGTCTGTCCCTACTTCCCTTTACGACAGCTTGAACTCTACTGAGTACACTTTAAATGAAGCGTCTGAATATCTGTGTCGTGAAAGGTAGTGAGGTTGGACGCTGGGGTCTGTAGTGAAGTGGACATTATAACTCATCCTAAAGCTGTTCCATTGGGTTCCAGTCTGGACCCTGGGCAAGCCATCGATTTGACGAACATTATTGTTCACAAACCATTATCTCACAGATGCTGCTTTATCAAAAGGTGCCTTGTCATGCTCATCCAAACCGTCCCTCAACTGTAAGCGGTACACAGTGGTGTAAAAAGTGTGCATTTCGTTTCGAATTTAGCGGTTTCTTAAGCGCAATAGGGGGACAACAAATCAAAATTGCTCTGAGCACTATGGGACTTAACATCTGTGGTCATCAGTCCCCTAGAACTTAGAACTACTTAAACCTAACTAACCTAAGGACATCACACACATCCATGCCCGAGGCAGGATTCGAACCTGCGACCGTAGCGGTCGCGCGTTTCCGGACTGCAGCGCGTATAATCGCTCGGCCACCGCGGCCGGCCCAGGCGGGGATGGGGGGGGGGGGACAACAGCTTAGTAATAAAACATCCCATACCCTAACACCACATCTTCTCTGTACTTTATTGTTGGCACTACACATGATGGCATATAATGTTCGCCAAACCCAAACCCTCCTATCGGTTTGCCATAAGATACAGTGTGATTTATCAGTCCAAATCACTGGTTTTATGCTCATCCATTGCCCAGTAGCGTCACTGTTTACACCACCTCAAGTGTCTCTTAGCACTGACTGCAGAAATGTGTGGCATATTGAGGAGCTGATCACCATTGTACCCTACTCTTTTTAACTACTGACAAACAGTCAATGTGCTAGCTGGACAGCTCATAACAGTTTAGAACTCAAGAGTGATTCCTTCCTCTGATTTCAAACCAATGTTTACAACCACCCTCTGCACTACTCGACGGTCCACATCCATGTGTATGTGAAGTCTGCCTGGCTTACTTGTGGTTGTTCCTTCACGTTTCCACTTCACAATCATATCACCAACAGTCGATTTGGGTAGCTTTAGAAGGATTGAAATGTCGTTAATGGATTTGTTTCTCAGGTTGTAGCAAATGAGTAGCCCACATTCGAAACCTTTGAACTGTCTTTACAACTCATTCTGATAGTACTGTTTCTCTACTAACTACACAATAGTCCCAACCTCCTTACTCTCATGACATATAGTGACCGATTCAGAAATTACATAGTGGTGTCCGGATACTTTTGATAAGAGACTGTACAGCTAAAGTTATAGCTAAAGTGTATTTTCTGATACTGACTTTGATTTGTTTATAATTACTATTTTTAGTTCGCACTGCGTGTCTTGGTCTCCACTACGGCTCTAAAGCATTTTTTTCCCAGAAACTGTTTCTCTTATTGCTATGTCAGTGACCATGATATGAGGGGCGTTCAATAAGTAATGCAACACTTTTGTTTCTCGGTAAATTTCGGTGAAAAAATGCGGAATTTGTTTTGCGATATCTTGGAATATTCCCGCTTCAGCTCTTGTAGTTTCATGAAGTTCCGACAGGTGGCAGCGCTATATGTAGCCTTCAAAATGGCGTCTGTAATGGAGGTGCGTTCCAAGCAGAGTTTCTTTTGGCGGACAACCAGAGCATTGCAGGTGTTCGTAGGCGCTAACAGAACGCCTACAGAGACCTGGTAGTGAACAAAAGCACGGTTAGTCTTTGGGAGAGACGTCTGTCATCATCGCAACACGGTCGCGCAAACCTGTTCGATCTCCCGTGTGTCGAATGGCTGCTCACAGTTGTGGCTCCTGCAGCGTTGGAATATGCAGACACTGTCATTCGGGGTGATCAACAGATCACAATCAAGCACCTCTCTGCTGACCTGGACGTCACACACATCTGCACACCCGAGAGGAACTCACAAAACTTCTTCCTTGTCCACCCCACAGCCTGGATCTTGCACCTTCCATATTTCCATCTGTTTGGCCCAATGAAGGACGCACTCTGCGGGAAGCAGTACGTGGATGACTGGAAGGTTATTGATGCAGCAAGACCATGGCTG
Source organism: Schistocerca serialis cubense (assembly GCF_023864345.2). NCBI lineage: Eukaryota > Metazoa > Arthropoda > Insecta > Orthoptera > Acrididae > Schistocerca > Schistocerca serialis. The sequence goes on along the minus strand of NC_064646.1, from coordinate 307,910,963 downwards.
TGACGTCGACCAGCAGAGTGGTTTCATATGGGCATACGGACTTTCCCAGTAAAGTTGCATAAGGCTGTTGCATTGAACGGAGATTATGTTGAAAAATAGAATTTTGTAGCCAAAACAATAAGTAACAATATAGTGTGTTGGAACCCCGAATAAAACCAATCTGCTTTCAGTAAAAATGTGTTGTATTACTTATTGAACACCTATCGTAGTTTTAATTAGACCCAATTGTTGCTGAAAAAAACTAAGAACTGCATATGTTGTTTGTGATTCCGAGTATCACTTATCATAAAAGGTCATAGTCGCCATGTTTCTGTCGGCTGTCCCATGTTCACTACAGCACTGTTTAAAGCTGATGGCTAGTACCCCCATTTACTTTTTACTCGACGATAGCAGCACTCTGTTGCATTCGCTCCTTGGCCCAGTTACAAACTGAAGCCTATCGCCGTCAGCTTGACAGTGTTTGCGCTGCTCGCAGGCAGGCAGGTGTACCACGCAGAGCTGGTGCTGGCGGCGGGCACCGTCTTCCACACGTGCTGCTTCACCTGCCGGCAGTGCCGCAAACCGCTGGAGTCCACCACAGTCTACGAGGCCCAGAACGAGATCTTCTGTAAGCGTAAGTATCCTCCCCTTGTGGTAAAATTATTAGATTTTTTGTTCAATAACAAGTGGACATACCATGTCCAAATCACCTGGAGATATTCCCCTCGGCTTACCTCCCACAGTTAAATACACACATCACAAAAAGTTTTACATCAGCCTAGTTCCTAGAACTCCTGAAGAAAGACGTTGACTGTGGATGTTGTATCACAGAGACAGTCCCTTTGACTGTTCAGAGATGTCACTAAACCCGCTCAAAGATGTAAATAACCATGCATGAGCAGCGTCTATTAGACGGAGGGCGTCCAACAGCCGATCAGTTCCAGTCATTCCACCAGGAAGGAGGTATACGGGTCGTGTTGTCCGTAGTTCAACCATGCCTCGATGGTCAATACCCAGGTTCGATCGCGTTCGCATTGTTACGTTGTGCTTGTTGACCAAGGAAAGTATTCAGGTGTCTCGGAGTGTACCAAAGTGATGTTGTATGGACACGGAGGAGATACGTAGGGACAGGAACTGTCGATGGCATGCCTCGCCCAGGCCCCCCAAGGGCTACTACTGCAGTGGATGACCGCTGCCTATGGATTATGGCTCGGAAGAACCCTGACAGCAACGCTACCATGTTGAATAATGCTTTTCGTGGAGCCACAGGACGTCGTGTTACGACTCAAACTGTGCGCAGTAGGCTGCATGATGCGCAACTTCACTCCCGACGTCCATGGTGAGGTCCATCTTTTCAACAATGACACCATGCAGCGCAGTACAGATGGGCCCAACAACGTGCCGAATAGACAGCTCAGGATTGACAACACGTTCTCTTCACCGATGAGTGTACCGAGCGAGGTGGCGCAGTGGTTAGACACTGGACTCGCATTCGGGAGGACGACGGTTCAATCCCGCGTCCAGCCATCCTGATTTAGGTTTTCCGTGATTTCCCTAAATCACTCCAGGCAAATGCCGGGATGGTTCCTCTGAAAGGGCACGGCCGACTTCCTTCCCCATCCTTCCCTAATCCGATGAGACCGATGACCACGCTGTCTGGTCTCCTTCCCCAAACCAGCCAACCAACCAACCAACCGATGAGTGTCGCATATGTATTCAACCAGTCAATCGTCGGAGATGTGTTTGGAGGCAACCCGGTCAGGCTGAACCTCTTAGACCACTGTCCAGCGAGTGCAGCAAGGTGGAGATTCCCTGCTGTTTTGGGGTGGCATTATGTGAGGTGGACGTACGTCGCTGGTGGTCATGGAAGGCGCCATAACGGCTGTACGATACGTGAATGCCATCCTCTGACCGATAGTGCAACCATGACGGCAGCATATTGGCGATGCATTCGTCTTCATGGACGGAAATTCGCGCCCCCATCGTGCACATCTTATGAACGACTTCCTTCAGGATAACGACATCGCTCGACTAGAGTGGCCAGGATGCTCTCCAGACATGAACCCTGCCAAACATGCCTGGGATGTATGAAAACGGCTGTTTATGGATGACGTGACCCACCAGCCACTGAGAGGGATCTACGCCGAGTCGCAATTGAGGAGTGGGACAATCTGGATCAACAGTGCCTTAATGAACTTGTGGATAGTAAGCCACGACGAATACATGCATGCATTAGTGCAAGAGGACGTGCTGCTGGGTATTAGAGGTACTGGTGTGTACAGAAATCTGGACCACTACCTCAGAAGGTCTCGCTGTACAGTGGTACAATATGAAATCTATGGTTTTCATGAGCAATAAAAAGGGCAGAAATGATGATTATGTTGACCTCTATTCCATTTTCTGTAGAGGTTCTGGAACTCTCGGAACCGCGGTGATGCAAAGCTTTTTTTGATGTGCTTATTACTTTCAGTTAGCACTTTCCCTTATTTTGTTGGCTATGACGGGAATTATGGCCACATTAGTACATACTTGCATTCGTTAGGTGGCCCACATGTTCTTATCGTAAAGTGGCTGGTGAACTAAACATTTATTACACTGATCGTCATAAAAAGAGGTGCATCCAGAGGGACAAGGTGAACTGCGTTCGTCATTGGTAGGCAGGTAGATGACACCATAAACAGGAAATGACTACACTATTAACTTCGAAGAACCAACATAGACAGGGTGTTACAAAAAGGTACGGCCAAACTTTCAGGAAACATTCCTCACACACAAAGAAAGAAAATATGTTATGTGGACATGTTGGGAAACGATTACTTTCCATGTTAGAGCTCATTTTATTATTTCTCTTCAAATGACATTAATCATGGAATGGAAACACGCAGCAACATAACGTACCAGCGTGACTTCAAACACTTTGTTACAGGAAATGTTCAAAATGTCCTCCGTTAGCGAGGATGCATGCATCCACCCTCCGTCGCATGGAATTCCTGATTCGCTGATGCAGCCCTGGAGAATGGCGTATTGTATCACAGCCGTCCACAATACGAGCACGAAGAGTCTCTACATTTGGTACCGGGGTTGAGTAGACAAGAGCTTTCAAATGCCCCCATAAATGAAAGTCAAGAGGGTTGAGGTCAGGAGAGCGTGGAGGCCATGGAATTGGTCCACCTCCACCAATCCATCGATAACCGAATCTGTTGTTGAGAAGCGTACGAACACTTCCACTGAAATGTGCAGGAGCTCCATCGTGCATGAATCACATGTTGTGTCGTACTTGTAAAGGCACATGTTCTAGCAGCACAGGTAGAGTATCCCGTATGAAATAATGATAACATGCTCCATTGAGCGTAGGTGGAAGAACATGGGGCCCAATCAAGACATCACCAACAATGCCTGCCCAAACTTTCACAGAAAATCAGTGTTGATGACGTGATTGCACAATTGCGTGCAGATTCTCGTCAGCTCACACATGTTGATTGTGAAAATTTACAATTTGATCACTTTGGAATGAAGCCTCATCCGTAAAGAGAACATTTGCACTGAAATGAGGATTGACACATTGTTGGATGAACCATTCGCAGAAGTGTACCCGTGGAGGGCAATCAGCTGCTGATAGTGCCTGCACACGCTGTACAAGTTACGGAAACAACTGGTTCTCCCGTAGCATTCTCCATACAGTGACGTGGTCAACGATACCTTGTACAGCAGCAACTTCTCTGACGCTGACATTAGGGTTATCGTCAACTGCACGAAGAATTGCCTCGTCCATTGCAGGTGTCTTCGTCGTTATAGGTCTTCCCCAGTCGCGAGTCATAGGCTGGAATGTTCCGTGCTCCCTAAGACGCCGATCAATTGCTTCGAACGTCTTCCTGTCAGGACACCTTCGTTCTGGAAATCTGTTTCGATACAAACGTACCGCGCCACGGCTATTTCCCCGTGCTAATCCATACATCAAATGGGCATCTGCCAACTCCGCATTTGTAAACATTGCACTAACTGCAAAACCACGTTCGTGATGAACACTAGGTCATAAATGCAAGCATTTATGACCTAAAACTTAGATAAATATGATCTTAAAAAAATATATCACTTTATATAAGTTTATTTAAAAACATTCTTATTGAATTTTTGTACACTATGTAATATAAATTTCACTTCTGAACAAATTATGAGTACAGTACTTACTTTTTGCAGTGTTTGTTAACTTATTTTTGAAATATCTGCTTGTGCCCGGAAAAAACACTAAAGTACAGTGAAAAAAATATATTTGTTTGTAATTAATACGAATCTACAGATTTATTCCGATCTTGATGAAATTTTGCACATTTTACCTTCAAGACAAGAAGATGATCACTGTCTACATAAGATTTCGTAATCTGACCTGAAACGTATATGTATGTAATATATAAAGGGGAAAGGATGTTACCAAAAATTTCTTTGGCCGATTTAATTAAAAGTGCCACACGATTACATGAACACTTGGGTGAACATAGAGTATAGATTTATTAATATACACAATATAAATATATATATAAAGGAGAAAAGTTGTTACGAAATATTTCGAAAGGTACTTGACCTAATTTCTTCAAAGTTCTTGGCGGATTTACTTCAAAATTCCACATTCAGATAAAACAACTAAGAAAATTAATGAAAAATTAAATGCGTAACAAAAGAAATATGTCACGCAATATCTGTCTTAGATTAGTTCCATCAGACCTCACTAGGTTGCGGGACTAACGAACACAGCAGAATTTGTCACAAACAGGGTTGCAATCTCTCTTTTACTGATTGGTTAGCGTTGTTACCTATGCAGCGGAACAAAGCTGACCGTGAAGAACCAGTTACCGAACGTAACAGAAGCCGCGGGTGAAGATGTATTCAGTCCAAGCATTCCGTTGATAGCCACTGATTTAACTATGCCCTTCGATTGAAAGCGATTGTAGTTTCCCTTGCGGCTTGCATTCGCTGTGAGTATCTACAAGGCATAGGACCTATCACTCTGTGTGGCTGATATTATACATCCCGGACAAAGGCCGAGCACTGCAGCTATTAACATCTATACTTAGAATAAAACCATGTTTTTTGTTGTGTCTAGACAAGACAGCCTAGACACAATGAGAGGAAGCCGAAAGGCACGCGCTTAAACTCACGCAGGCTGGCGTGCGGTCTGAAACATGATACGTAATGAATGCTATAAAGAAAAGTACGTAGCTTCTGGAATACTTAACTTTAATCCATAATTGTAGAACATCGCTCTTGATGATACATGCTTCATATAATAAATATCAATTGAATACGGCGCCTTGCTAGGTCGTAGCAAATGTAGCTGAAGGCTACGCTCGGCAAATGAGAGCGTATTTGTCAGTGAACCATTGCTATGAACGTCGGCTGTACAACTGGGGCGAGTGCCAGTACGTCTCTCTAGACCTGCCGTGTGGTGGCGCTCGGTCTGCTATCACTGACAGTGGCGACACGCGGGTCCGGCGTATACTAATGGACCGCGGCCGATTTAAAGGCTACCACCTAGCAAGTGTGGTGTCTGGCGGTGACACCACATTTTTACTACAGCAAGCCGCTTGTTTAAAGTATTTTAAGCAAGTTAACACGTTCTGTCAGTCTACAATTTCTGAAGATTTGCACTGGATCATAAGATGCATTCTCAGGTTTTCCATTTTCAAAGTACTACGGTTGTTGCCGAGGATAGTTTTATGCGTGGAAAAGTTCCTCTCCGCATCACAGGACGTCGCAGGAGCGTCTTTGAAGGTCGCGAGGTCACTTTAGGCCAAATTTTGTTCATTGTTTGTGGCATTTTCAAAAACACTGTCACTAATATTTCACAATGTGGAATGTCAAGAATTCAGCTGGAGAACACATTGCAATTTGTTGTTCACTTATTCAGCCACATGACTATGAGCTCGACCCTACCCACGCTGTACTTCCTGCACAATATTCAGGGCGTCACACAATTGAGTACCAATAGCGTCCAATCGTGTGATGGTTTTTGATACCATGGAAGAGATGGCGTTGATGTGTGCCAAGTTTCCAGACAAGGTATCAGTAAAGACAGTTTTGATAGCACTTGATTCATCGCTGTCAAGATAACAAGAGATCGTCTTTTATTTTGGTATAGCTGGTGCAGTAATATTCAGCAGCATTAAGCCAAGAATCCCCTCGTGTGAGAATAGGCCGACGGGGAGGCTCAGTGAAGGTGCTTGTGTCCCTTGAATTTCTGCACTCTTAGCGGAGCTTTCATGTAGAGTTTCTTGTCACAGTAAATTAATTAATCCATGTAGGGGTAATATGATTGCACCTTTTCTGCAACTCTGTCTACCGTTTGTGCAGGGCAAATAACGGACACTATACGAGGGTAGAGAATCTGAAGGCCGTTGGCTGCACCATCTTTTACTAGTAGGAAAAAGTTCTCTCTGTTCACACCATACTGCCACGGTAGTTTCATAGAGTTGACAAAAAAATGACGATTGTCACGTTCTTTAGTCTCTCGAGAACTTCAAACGTCAGGAGGAACATTTCTCCAGGACCGTATACTTCTAGAACATCAACAACATTTGAAATATAGCGCCCACTCACATCGCTGGTTTCGTCTATGGACACTCAGACCTGTTGGTCAGCAACGCTAATTCTTATTTTGTTGAGCTCCTTCTCGTAGCACGCTGATGAATACACAGACGGAAAAAATCGCAACACCAAAATATAGTTAATGTCGAGTAATGGAATTTCGGGAATAAATTTATCTAGGCAACATATTTAAGTGATTAACATTGCAAGATCACAGATTAATGTAAGCGTGAGGTAAGCAACTGCAAATGTGAAAAGCTGGTACATTAATAACCGGCCACAATGGCCGAGCGGATCTCGGCGCTTTAGTCTGGAACCGCGCGACCGTCACGGTCTCAGGTTTGACTCCTGCCTCGGGCATGGATGTGTGTTGATGTCCTTAGGTTAGTTAGGTTTAAGTAGTTCTAAGTTCTAGGGGACTGATGACCTCAGATGTTAAGTCTCATAGTGCTCAGAGCCATTTGACCCGTTTGGTACATTAATAACCGGTGTAACAGTCAGACTGTAGAATGCAACCTTGCAAACGTGTGTGCATTGTATTGTACAGGTGCGGGATGTCGGCTTGTGGGATGGAGTTCCATGACTGTTGCGGTTTCTCAGTACAGAAACGACTAATGTTGTTTGTGGATGACATTGGAGGTATCGTCCAATGATGTCTCATTTATGCTGGACTGGAGATACATTCGAAGGTTGAGCAGGCCCAAACAACATGTCGACACACTGTAGAGCATATTGGGTTACAACAGTGGTATGTAGGCGAGAGTTATCTTGTTGGAAAACAATCTCTGGAACGCTGTTCTTGAATGTCAGCGCACAGGTCTAATCGCCAGATTGACGTACAAATTTGCAGTCATGGTGCGTGGGATATTCACGAGAGTGCTTCTGCTGTCATATGAAATCGCACTCCAGACCTTAACTCCAGGTGTAGGTCCAGTGTGTCTAGCACGGAGATACGTTGGTTGAAGGCCCTCAGTTGGCCCCTTCCTAACCAACACAATGCCATCACTGGCACCGAGGCAGATCCAGCGTACATCAGAAAATACAATAGACCTCCACCCTGCCCCTAGACCTCCACCCTGCCCCCTCCTCCTTCGGCCGGGGTGACCGAGCGGTTCTAGGCGCTACAGTCTGGAACGGCGCGACCGCTACGGTCGCAGGTTCGAATCCTGCCTCGGACATGAATGTGTGTGGTGTCCTTAGGTTAGTTAGGTTTAAGTAGTTCTAAGTTCTAGGGGACTGATGACCTCAGAAGTTAAGTCCCATAGCTCAGAGCCATTTGAACCTAGCCTGACCCCCCCGCCCCAAGAGCTCTTGCTTGACACTACTGAAATCACAAATGGCGGTGATTTGGGGTCAGTGGAATGCATGCTAAAGGGCTTGTGGCTCGAAGTTGACCTTGAAATAACGGATATAAACAGTTCATTGTGTCGTTGTGGTAACAACTGCTGCTCAGTTTACTTCTCAGATGCAGTACGAAGCGTCAGAATCTTATGCTGAACAAGATGGACTTCCCTCTCCGTAGTGCGACGTGGCAATACGGAACCCGGTCTTCTTGCGACTGTATATTATCGTGACCACCTTTGCCAGCAGTCATGGACAGTGGTTAGATTGCTGCCAAGCCTCTCTGTTGTGTCGCGAAAGGAACATCCAACTTCTCGTAGCCCTGTTACACGATCTCGTTCAAACTCAGTGAAGTGTCTATAATGGCGTCTTTTGTCACCTTAAAGACATTCTTCGCCGGCCGGAGTGGCCGTGCGGTTCTGGGCGCTACAGTCTGGAACCGAGCGACCGCTACGGTCGCAGGTTCGAATCCTGCCTCGGGCATGGATGTGTGTGATGTCCTTAGGTTAGTTAGGTTTAATTAGTTCTAAGTTCTAGGTGACTGATGACCTCAGAAGTTAAGTCGCATAGTGCTCAGAGCCAAAGACATTCTTCGTTAACATCAGCTCACCACGTCCAATGTCCGCCCCGACAGCTGAATGGTCATCGTGACGGGCTGCCATCCTAAGGGGCCCGGTTTCGATTCCCGGCTGGGTCAGCCGTCACGGTACCTCAGCGTGTTCGGTCAGAGGCCTGCTCGCCCTCTGTAATAAAAAAAAAAACTGAGCTAACCGATCAACGACGAACGTGAACGGATGACTACGACGTCCGCCCCGAGAAGATGCAACGAACGAAAACGAACAAAAATGACAAAATGAGATTTTAAAAAAAAATTCTAGCCGGTACGGTAGCTCAGCGTGTTCGGTCAGAGGGTTAGCTGCCCTCTGTAATAAAAAAAAAAACTGAGTTAACCGATCAACAACGAACTTAAACGTCTGTCTTACGACGTCCGCCCCGAGCAGATGCTGAAAGTTTATCGGCTTACCTCCTTGCCTAGGGACGCCAGATGAAAGTTGATGTCGTCAAGCCCTGAATCAAAATTGCGCAACGGATAACTGGGGAGAGGAGCTTGAGAGCGCTACCTAGGGAGCGTGTCCCTTCCGTACGATACTAGGCAAGGGGCTGGAGGGCTCACACGCTGATGTGTGGGTCCCTGCATTCTATAGCTTTCATTTTAAATAAATTCCTTTAACATGACTTTTTTGTGATTTTTGCGGTATTTTAAAGATTGATGACAGTTGATTTCCTATTTATTTTAAACATTATCACTCGACTTTACAGCGATAGCAGCAATTGTTTCGGTTTACAGATATTATAATTTTATGACTTATAGCTCGGGTATATTACGAGGGCAGTTCAATAAGTAATGCAACACATTTTTTTTCTGAAACAGGGGTTGTTTTATTCAGCATTGAAATACACCAGGTTATTCCCCAATCTTTTAGCTACACAACACTATTTTTCAACGTAATCTCCATTCAATGCTACGGCCTTACGCCACCTTGAAATGGGGGCCTGTATGCCTGCACGGTACCATTCCGCTAGTCGATGTCGGAGCCAACGTCGTACTGCATCAATAACTTCATCATCATCCGCGTAGTGCCTCCCACGGATTGCGTCCTTCATTGGGCCAAACATATGGAAATCCGATGGTGCGAGATCGGGGCTGTAGGGTGCATGAGGAAGAACAGTCCACTGAAGTTTTGTGAGCTCCTCTCGGGTGCGAAGACTTGTGTGAGGTCTTGCGTTGTCATGAAGAAGGAGAAGTTCGTTCAGATTTTTGTGCCTACGAACACGCTGAAGTCGTTTCTTCAATTTCTGAAGAGTAGCACAATACACTTCAGAGTTGATCGTTTGACCATGGGGAAGGACATCGAACAGAATAACCCCTTCAGCGTCCCAGAAGACTGTAACCATGACTTTACCGGCTGAGGGTATGGCTTTAAACTTTTTCTTGGTACGGGAGTGTGTGTGGCGCCACTCCATTGATTGCCGTTTTGTTTCAGGTTCGAAGTGATGAACCCATGTTTCATCGTCTGTAACAATCTTTGACAAGAAATTGTCACCCTCAGCCACATGACGAGCAAGCAATTCCGCACAGATGGTTCTCCTTTGCTCTTTATGGTGTTCGGTTAGACAACGAGGGACCCAGCGGGAACAAACCTTTGAATATCCCAACTGGTGAACAATTGTGACAGCACTACCAACAGAGATGTCAAGTTGAGCACTGAGTTGTTTGATGGTGATCCGTCGATCATCTCGAACGAGTGTGTTCGCACGCTCCGCCATTGCAGGAGTCACAGCTGTGCACGGCCGGCCCGCACGCGGGAGATCATACAGTCTTGCTTGACCTTGCGGCGATGATGACACACGCTTTTCCCAACGACTCACCGTGCTTTTGTCCACTGCCAGATCACCGTAGACATTCTGCAAGCGCCTATGAATATCTGAGATGCCCTAGTTTTCCGCCAAAAGAAACTCGATCACTGCCCGTTGTTTGCAACGTACATCCGTTACAGACGCCATTTTAACAGCTCCGTACAGCGCTGCCACCTGTCGGAAGTCAATGAAACTATACGAGACGAAGCGGGAATGTTTGAAAATATTCCACAAGAAATTTCCGATTTTTTCAACCAAAATTGGCCGAGAAAAAAAATGTGTTGCATTACTTATTGAACTGCCCTCGTATATACTAATCCGCACGCACATTTCTACCGGTAAGACGGAATTGCGTTGGCCAAATGTATACCACCAAAGTCTCCCAACATTTTTACATAGGACACTCACTATGTGAGGAGGATAACGGGCAAACTGGGGACCAAATACATTAACACAGGGGATCAAATTTCCGAAATTAAACGAGCACATTCATTACCTTACACGATCCGAAGCTGGAAATAAAAGAATTAGTACAAATATTCAAATACCTCTCTTCCATGCGTGAACATTGAGACAGACGCACTGAGGGCACGTCTGCTCACTTACCCGTCTTCTGTAACCCTCCTAGAATATGGCGGGCACCCGGAGGTCTTCCTGGGCCCCGGTGGAAGGGGTGCTCGAACCACTTGGCCGTGACCAACCTCTCCACCCCAAATCTTGTGACACTGGGAAGTCTTTGACATTTACCTGCCTGTGATGTCTCTCTCATCCCCTAGCCAGGAGTAAGGTTGGCACTACTATACTACAGAACTACTTCCCAACAAAGATTTGGCCACGCTTTACAGAAAGGTGTGAGGAGGATTAGGAAAGTTCATGTGCAGATTCACATCCACGTACAAGAAATGCATAATACACGACACATATAAATACGTATTATGAAGCCTGATACATTTCTTTCCACCCGTCCACATGGGTTCTGTTGCACACGCGGCCGGCCGCGTCGTGTAATAAAATTGGCTGCGGAGCCGCCTCTGTTTTTATTTCCCGGTGCGAGCAAGCAGCGAAACCTGCTGCTTATAGAGCGGAAACTACTGTACCGTTTCAATGCAAAAAAAAAAGAAAAAAAAGGTCATCGTGACGGGCTGCCGTCCTAAGGGGCCCGGGTTCGATTCCCGGCTGGGTCGAGGATTTTCTCCCCTCAGGGACTGAGTGTTGTGTTGTCTTCATCATCATTTTATCCCCTCCCGGCGCGCAGGTCTCCCAATGTGACGTCGAATGTAAAAGACCTGCACCAAGGCGGCCGGACCTGCCCCGTAAGGGACCTCCCGGCCAATGATGCCAAACGCTCACTTCCATTTACCACGTCCAATCTCAAAGGTAACTAACGCTCACTCTTACGCGACTGGCCCAAAATCTGAATAGACCTTACGTTTCAGATTTAGAAACACGCCTCCCTACTTTCGTTTATGTCACACAACTCTTTCTTGGCGTTGCGATTTTTTTTTTCCATCAGCGTAATTCTTTCTTAATGTAGATTCATTTGGAACTGGGTGTGTTGTGTACTTCTCCAAGAACTGTCTTGAGCTTCTCCGATGGATTGTTGCAAGAGACCATAATTTCATGCAAGTCATTGAAGAACGATTGCGCTGTTGAAGATGGATCTGGTTGTTAAAATAACGACGTTGTCATTTTCAGCACTTCTCTTCACACAGTTGCCGTGATTGGCGGTATTACAGTGTTGTTGCACATTAAAGCGCTGCTCTGCGCTAACTTCTTCTTCACATAGCTTACAGAATAATACTTCTCCGCCAGTGCTGGAGAACTTCTCTCCAAAATCAGGAACAGAACCTCGGAACATGATTCTGTTGGAGAGCTTTACTGTCGACATGTTGCATCAGACTGAGTTTGTATTCGAACTGAGTAATGTGACCACGTGTGCAACGTTTATTACGTCAAAAGCCGCCTATGTTGGCTTCGTGAGAGTTTTGTCGATTCCGCGCTGCAATGTCTTACGTCAGCGAACAAACGACTTGTGTTAACGCTGCTACAGTCCTTGTAAATAATTATTGTGTTTATTTGTGACAATATCACCTGAAACATTGTCGTGTGAGCAACGTTTTCGAGTTTTTTATTCTTGTGGATTTAAAGACCCGACAAATAGTTGCATTTTTGCTGATGTTTGCCGAAATATGACCTATTAAGGTAAAAGTTAGCCGAAATGTAAGCACGTACTAAGAAAGGTGAAAATATGACTTGATATGCAAAATAAAAATACATTTTTCTACACTACAGTACATGGATTCGTGCATACGAGTATTCGTGCATACGAGTATACTGTTGTAAAATACACTCTGAAGATCAGGAAAAAATAGTAATTTGTCATTAAAAATTGGGTCGATTCATTACACCAGATAGAAATTCTGTGTAAGTCATCCTGTATCCTCCTTCAGTCATTCAACGACTACTTTCCCGTACACTACAGAGTCATCAGCAAACAGTCGCAGAATGCTGCTACCATATCCGTCATATCATTCATGTATAGAGAAACAGAGCGGTCCTATCACACTTCCTTGGAGCACCCCACTGATGATACTCTTGCCTCTGGTGAACATTGTCCAGGACAACGTGCTGGATTCTGCTCCTTCAGAAGTCTTCGACTCACTAACGCTAGCAACAAACAGACCTGATTCTCAAATCAATTAATGGAGAGGAGGGTATCATCACCATAAAATTGTGACATCGTCTATGACTACAAGTATTGCAAGGACTGATTGTTAAGAAAGGTAGGAAAATATTTTTGCAGAGCAAAGGTGACAGAATACAAACTGCAGAGTATATGAGTAGCCAACATCGAATACTCACTGATAAGGATGAATATTTGGCGCGCAAATGGAAGAAAATGAAAAAGCATCGTTCAGTATGCCGTAGACATGTATGTTCCAAACAAAATGTATTAGAAAACTGATACGTAAACAAAGATAGCTTCATTACAGATTCAAGTGGAGTCAACATTTAGCTGACAAAGAAAAGTTGAACGAAGCAAAAAAATGACTTCGAAAGTAAAATTTTGTCAGCTGACCTAAGAACCGTAAGAGTTTTTGGTGTTGTGTGAAAAGAGTAAGCGGTTCTAAATCATCTATTCAGTCGCTCAGGGGCCATAATGACACTGAAACGGAAAGTGACAGAGACAAGCTGAAATACTTAATCCGATCTTCCGAAATAGTTTCGCTGTAGAAGATAGTACTACGATCCCTCATTTTAATCATCTGACGAACTTTGAAACGGCAGTAACTCACCGTAGAATAGAAAAGCAACTACAATTGTCTTGTAGTGGATAGAGATAGGATCGGATGAGACAACTGTAAGACTGTGCAGATATTAAGCGAAAGGAGTTACTCCCTTGTAACAACAGTTTGGCGTAAGTCGCTTGAGCAACGAAGGGATCTAGCGACTGGAGAAATGCAAAGGTTTCCCGTTTTCAAGAAGGGCCGTAAGGCAGATACACATAATTATGGGCTATTTAGTTTGACGTAAATCTGTTGTAGAATTATGGAGCATTTTTCATACTCATGTATTATGGCGTTTTTGGAAAATCTCCTTTGTAAAACATGGTTTCCGCAAACAGAGATCTTGCAAAAAACAGCTCACTCTTTTCCTCCTCGAGGTCGATAGTTCTGTAGTCATCCTCGACTTCAGAAAGGCATTTGACACTGTCCTGCACTGCCGATTAGTGAAAAATATACTAGCTTACCTAGTATCGGACCACGTGGTCACACTACTCAGTTTAAATACAAACTCAGTCTGGTGCAACATGTCGACAGTAAAGCTCTCCAACAGAATCATGTTCCGAGGTTTTGTTCCTGATTTTGGAGAAAAGTTCTTCAGCACTGGCGGAGAAATATTATTCTGTAAGCTATGTGAAGAAGACTTCCTTGCAGATAGAACTTAACGGAACTAAATCGACAGAAGTAAAGGCAATTTCGAGAGTGCCCCAAGGGAGTGTGGTACGAAAGTTACTGACATGTGGAATAATCGGGTCTACTGCCGGATGTTTGTGTCGCTCTGGTAGAGTATTTCAGCCACGTAACTCGTTGCCTTCTTCAGGTGCTACCTGAGACTGCCGTATTGGAGGATCTTGTCCAGTATTTATGCCCAGAGTGCGCTGGGTGCTCTCTTTGCCACCCGCGCCCGCCTGGCGCTCCTTTAAGGTGTTGTCTCTTCCCCGTCCGAGGGAGCACCGGGCCAGAGACAACTTAGAAGCAGCGCCAGGCGGGCGCGGACGGCAAAGAGAGCACCCAGCGCACTCTGGGCATAAATACTGGACAAGATCCTCCAATACGGCAGTCCCAGGTAGCACCTGAAGAAGACCACGAGTTACGTGGCCGAAATATTGTGCCAGTAGACCCGATTATTCCACATGTCAAGATCTCGCCGGGAAATCCTGAAGAGTTACGAAAGTTACTGTTTACAGTGTGTATCAATGATTTAGTAAAACGGGTCGCAAGCTCTTTAAGGCCATTCGTAGATGACGCGGTTGTCTATAAGAAGGTAGCAATACCAGGAGACAGTGACAATTCGCGGAAGGACCTACAGAGGGTTGATGACTGGTGCAGGGTCTAGCCGTCGACCTGAACATATATAAATGTAACAGATTTTGCATACACAGGGAAAAAAATCCGCAACCCTACAACTACATTATTGATGACAAATTTTGGAAACGATAACTACCATAAAACATTTAGGAGTATTTATCCCGAGAGATCTTAAGTGAAATGGCCACATGAAAGAAATGGAAAAAGCAGATACCAGACTGAAATTGATAGCAAGAATCTTAAGAAAATGTAATTCGTCCAGTAAAGAAGTGGCTTCTTCCACCGATTCTTGAGTACTGTTCAACAGCTTTGGTCCCTTACCAAGTGCGTTTCGTCATGGGATCGTTTAGTCGCCGCGAGAGCGTTGCAGAGATGCCCAATAAACGTCAGTGGCAGACGCTGTAAGAGACGTGTTGTGCATCACGGAGCGGTTTACTATTGAAATTTCGAGAGAGTACTTTCTGTGAAGAGTCGTACAAAATGTTACTTCCCCCCACATACGTCTCACGAAGTGACCACAACGAGACAATTCGAGAAATTAGAGCTAATATGTGGCTAACGGGCAGTTCTACCAGAGGTACAGTCCACCATAATCTGTCATGTAGCTCGCGGAGTAATGATGTGGATGTAGCTGTTTGGAAACCTGTTTCATATGCTCGGACCTTCTTTAACATTCTGCAGTACGACATGGAATTCTCCGTGATACGGAAGTCTGCTACTTGTGCTCGTACATATGCTACACATTTTCCTGTCGGTCGGCGTCCCATGCTAACACCATTAGTGTCAAGTATTTGTCAGTTCAGGAGAAACCACTCTATATGTACCTCTGATGGTCATTACTGGTACGCAGCAATGTCACAGGATCAGCCCAGTGGGGGAGGCAATTTTGAATTCTGTGAAACGCTCATCAGGTATAAGTATTTAAACATTCCGAGATTAGTAACACGCTATCAAAATTCACAAATATCCTTGTACAGAACAATACGGTAGCTATTACTGCAACGCGTCCAGGAGCTATACCCAGATCTCGACTTCAGGGCCGTCACAATACAGCGTTGGCTGCTGAACGAAAACGTCCATGCAAAGTAAATGCAATTTTACGACATAAGTGGACTACATTTTGGATTAAGAAGAAGCTTTCCTTCCAAGACAAAACGCTATCCATGATTTACGTACTGTGTGCTTCACATAAAATTCTAACGTTCTGTACAGCCGCCTGTTCATTGTGTGGATTATACTACCGTGAATGAGTAATCTCTTTACTTCATTTGAGTAGCTGTTGCTGATTTGTTTATTTCTGTTCCACAAAAAATTCCCAAGCAGTGTGTTTTAAGAAGGTTTTTCTTAAGGAGGATTTTCTTTTTAACTGTAGTTTCTGTTGCACCACTTTGTAGCCAACTATTTCGAGAAACTTGTATACAGCGTCCTAGGAGGATGCGTCAATACTCAGGGTTATGACAGGAATGACAATTCGAAACAAAAAGATGTAGTAAACATAGGCTCTAAAATGCATACCTTAGAAGATGAGCACTTCTTGATCTGCAATATTGTGAGATGAATCTCTTCTATTGCAAGCTCTTTGCTTTCCATATTTTGGGAGTTGGTGGTATGGACCAAAACAAGAGAAAAAGTCCAATAAACATAGGCTGCAAAATGCATACCTTAAGAGCAATGAACACTTGTTTAGTAGAACAGATGTGTTTCACGGTAGCAATGATGAACAAGTGCTCATAGCCCGTACCGGTATGCTTTGTAGAGCCCATATTTGACTTCTTTGCTTCGAACGGTCGTTCCTCTCATATAGCTAAATACTGACCTTTTCTCCTAGGACACCCTCTGTAATATGTTTTTATACCAGTTCGTTTATAATTCGCTATTTCAACTTTAGTGGACTACATTTTGGAGTAAGAAGAAGCTTTCCTTCCAAGACAAAACGCTATCCATGATTTACGTACTGTGTGCTTCACATAAAATTCCAACGTTCTGTACAGCCGCCTGTTCATTGTGTGGATTATACTACCGTGAATGAGTAATCTCTTTACTTCATTTGAGTAGCTGTTGCTGATTTGAACTTATTGTTTACGTGATAAACATTAATACACTATGATTAAAATATCTGAAAATCTATTCCTACCTGACTAAAAAACAAGGCTTTTCCTGTATCTAAAACTATTTAATGTAGCGTTGTCTGTGTGTGTGAGGATGTTGAGTTCAAGTGTCTGGTGCAGTTTATTTTGTGTTGCAAATGAACTACTTATTTATGAATATATTTGCAGTTTTGTGGGAGAGACTCTCGCTTGTGGTATACGGACATTATGCTTTCGTTTTGACTTAAGTCAGTAGATGATTTTCTGCGACATCTGATATTCATTCTTTTATAAACAAATGTGTTCGTGAAACTTCCTGGCAGATTAAAACTGTGTGCCCGACCGCGACTCGAACTCGGGACCTTTGCCTTTTGCGAAGTAAAGCTGTGAGGACCGGGCGTGAGTCGTGCTTCGGTAGCTCAACAGTCTGCCTTCGGCAGGGCAACAGAGCGGACGCGTTCGTGTTGACTTCGTGCGGCGCGCGAGCTCGCCTTGTTTACTTTCTGATGGCCGTTGCTTAAGTGCCGGCTTACCTTGTACGATCCACGGCGAACAGTTACCGTAAATCAACACTCCGATTTACTTTCTGCAACTATTATGCCCGACCCAAAGCACTCGAGGTGGAGCGTTTTCTGCGAGAGGAAGTGAAGATCCCGGCGACCGATATTATCGGCATACATTTGTCCATCGTGAGCAGCACGGTCTATGTGAAAATCATTAACGACGCGGCGTGCGAACGCATACTACGTGAGACCAAATAGGGGCTCCGCTTCTGTCACGCTGATGGCAATGTGGGGGAGGTAACCGTCATTTTCGAATTGCAATTCGAACTTCCAGCTGAGGAAGTCGTCGCGGCACTACGCCCATACGGCACAGTCCACGGCCACACTGCGGAGAAGTGGACACAGTTCGGACGTATCCTGTCCTAAACGGGATCCGACAGGTCACCATAGAACTCCGAAGCCACGTCCCGTCCTACTTACAGATCGGCGGATGCCGTGCCATAATTATATACGATGGCCAGCCTCGGACCTGTTCCGGGTGCGGCAAAGAAGGCCACCTTAGATCCGAATGCCTACAACGGCGATTGCGCAACTTCCAGCTGCCGAAGAACCACCCACGTCGCAACCTACAGTGCTACCGGTGACCTATGCCGCTGCTCTGGTTTCTCCTACCACTTTGCAACGTCGCCCGGTCACCACAAACGACGCCACCAACGAGCCCGACCAGACACCGACGGAGAGCGCCTCGGACGACCCGCCGCCTCGGCCGGCCGTTGACGCCGCTCCGAAGATGCCGGCGCAACCAGACGCTGACCCTGATCTCGGAAACACGATGGAGATCGACTCGCTCATCGTTCCTACAGCGGCCTTTCTGCCAGAACGACGCGACTCCCTTCCGTCGTCGGACACGGAGGGTCGCACAAGGAAACAACGTTCCCCGAGACGTCGCAAGCGAAGACGTCGCACAGTTAACGGCCAAGAGGAGACGTTACAAGTCGAGGAGGACGTAACCGTCGACCAGCACGAGGCCTCAGAACCCGCTACTACTGATGAAGACGTAATGAGCGCGGAGACATCTATCGGTGTGCCTGCGCCCCGTGTTGACGCTGAACTAAATCATGAACGTATCACAGGCGACACTACACCACGCACAATTACAACATCTTCTGCAGACAAAATGGACGATACATCAGTTTCTGCTTCCACGGCGTGGCACGAGGAGGAGGTCACGGAGCAGGAGCCGTTACGGGACCCTGCGCCGTCAGGGCCGCACCACTAATCATACTCTCCCCAGACTCCCCTGCGGGCCAGCGGGATAACGTTCCGCTGCGGCGCCCACACCCTTGCGCGGACGGCGGAGTGGACCAGCCTCCAGCAATCCGACACCAGGCCTACCGGATAGCAACCATCAACACCAACAACATTCGTTCCAGGGTGAAAATCCGCCTTATGCAGGAGATGTTCTGGGCTTCGGATATTGATTTCGCCCTTCTGCAGGAAGTTCACTTGGCTAGTCTCCCGGATATCAATGGCTATACCGCCCACGCCTCCGCGAGTGATCCTATGGGCCGTGGGGTGGCCATCTACGTCCGCCACGGGATTTCTGTGACCGACGTCGCCTTCCTTCCATCAGCTCGGGGCATGGCACTCACTGCCATGGGGACACGCATCATTAATGTCTACGCTCCCTCAGGCACCGACCGACGGCATGAAAGAGCCCAGTTTTATTCCGAGGAAATCGCTCCCCTGTTTTTAGGGCGTTATGACCATTGCCTGCTAGGAGGTGATTTTAACTGCGTTCTGCATCCTAAAGATCAGATTCCCCACTATACTACATGCCAGGAGCTACGTATAGTGGTGCGAGACCTCCTGCTTCACGATACCTGGGAAGTACAACATGGCGACCTTTCTGGCCATACCTTTCTTACAAGTCAATCCGCAAGCCGACTAGACAGGATATATGTCTCACAAACTCTTAGATCTGCGATACGGGGCGCCGAACGCTGGCCGCTGGCCTTTTCCGACCATTGCGCCTACATCTGTACGGTCCTCCTACCGCCGCAATCAGTATGGCGCAGCCGTGCGCCATGGAAACTCAATACCTCACACTTGCATGACCTGGCGTGTCGCCAACAAGTCACTGAAACGTGGACAGCCTGCGAACGACGCCTTCCCCGCTACCACTCGACATTGACATGGTGGTTGGACTGCGCCAAGCCGGCGATCCGGAGGACACTGATGAAATACTGGAAGGACACGGCCGACTGGCATCGCACCACTGTTGACTTCTATTACGCGATTCTCCGAGATCTGGATGCTCAACCGCCAACCCCGGACAACCAGTTGGAACGGCAAAGAACTAAGGCGAAGATAATTGCGCTGGCACGTCGGAAACTGCAAGGGGTCGTGATACGGACGCGGCGCCACGATCACGCGGATTTAGAAATTCCATCCATGCTTGATATAGTGTCCGACAAACGAAGGCGTCGTCGGCAGATCATCAGCACTCTGACCACGCCTCATGGAACGCAGGTGACCACTCAGAATGACATCGTCCGCGCATTCGTCGAGCACTACCGTCGTACTTATAGTGATGACGACGCTGAAACTGCAGCAGACGACTCCATTTTGCATTACGTCACGCTCACCCTCCCCCACACGGAGGCGGATGCTTTGACAGTGGCGGTCACTCTAGACGAAGTCAACAACGCAATCACCAAGGGTGCAGTCAACAGATCGCCCGGCATTGACGGCTTACCGATTGAGTTTTACCGTACCTTTCGGGACCTCATGGCCCCACGGTGGACGACTATGTATCAAGAACTGATAACATCTGACCAAGCAATCCCACCCGCCTTTGCTGAGGGCATCATTATACCAGTCCACAAACCAGCCCGTGGTTCGATGGTCACGAGTTACAGACCGCTCACCCTCCTCAATGCCGATTACAAGATTTTCGCGCGCTTACTGGCAATGCGGCACCGAACTACACTCCCTCATATCCTCTCGCCAGAGCAAACGACGCCTGGCGGACAGATTAACATACAGACAGCCACAGGGGAATGCCGCGACTTAATTGCGATAGCGGCGGCCTGCAGGCTCCGGGCAGCGGTCGTCGCTATAGACTTCGACAGCGCCTTCGATAAAGTGCGTCATCGTTTCCTGTTTTCGGTGGCAGCCAGAATGGGCATCCCCCCTCCGTTTCTCGACGCCATCCGACGTCTTTACGACAGTGCCAGTTCACGTGTCCAAGTCAATGGACGTATAGCAGGGCCGGTACCTATCTGCCGTTCGATACGGCAGGGGTGCCCCCTCTCTACCCTCCTATATGCCATTGCCCTTGAGCCCCTTATTGGTGGTTTGACGATCAAGCTCTCTGGCCTCACCCTACGCCAACACACTTTTCGCTGTCGGGCATATGCTGATGACCTCGTCATCCTCATTCGCTCCGACTCTGAGATTCGGGAAGTCCTCGAATTGATTACCCGTTATGGGGCTGCCGCTGGCAGTGCCATGAATGTCGCCAAATCTTCTGCAATGCACATTGTACGAGGCCTCCAGGAGGGCGAAGTGGCACCCCTGCCGCTTGTGCGGACTTCCGGTACCTGGGCATTACCTTTACCCCCACAGTCACACGCACGGCGGCAACGAATTTCCGTCGCCTGTTACACGTCATCCGCAACGACGTCCGCCAGAACCTCTTGCGCCGCCAGGACACACTTCAACGGGTTGCGTTTATTAATCTTTATGTGGCATCAAAATTGGTTCACATCGCGCAAGTTCTCCATCTGCCAACTGCAATGGGCGCAACCTTCAGGCGGCTTTTGGCTATTATCTCACGGCTGGTTCAATGTTTAAAGTCCGTTATGAGACACTTACCCTACCCTCACGGTATGGTGGCGTCGGGCTCGTCAATGTCCGTATGCGAGCTGCAGTCTTGTACATGAGTACCATGAGAAACAGTGGATGGGCCTGGGTACATCTCTAACACGCAGCTTGCTTGAGGTCCTCCTACCTGCTTCCACCTCACCACCGGTGTCTGTCGGCCATATCGTGCCTCATTTGTCCCATATTTCGACCTTTTTCGTCGACTACAGTTACATACATACCAGTCTCCCAGATACACGCCCACCTAGGACTAAGGATTTTTACAGCCTGTTGCTGCGCTGTGTTCCTCGGAATGTGATGGAGACCAAACACCCCTCCATCCAGTGGCCCATAGTGTGGACTACCGTCCACCAGCCCTTCCTCCCTACGAACGTCCGGGCACTGTGGTATCACATAGTCAACAGGACATTTGCCACGAAGCAGCGCCTGTACAACATTGGCTTGTCAGAATCCCCTCTTTGTCTCCTTTGCCAGCAACTGGACACTGATGAACACCGTCTGACATGCGCCTCATCGCAAGATGTATGGCGCTTCGTGCAGCAAATCATTGCCTGCTATCTCCGGGTGCCACCAGACACAGTCGAGCCTCGAATGTTTCTATACCCGGGGGACCGACATTTTCCCACCGCCAAATGTCATGCTATTACGTGGGTCAAAGGGTATGCGGTCGCTTATCTCTTTCATGAGGGACCTAAATCCCGCCTCGACTTCTGGACCTATTTACGAACAGCCCATGCAGCTCTCGAAAACACGCCACGTTACCGAACATTATTTGCTAACTATCTTCGAGCGGTCTTCGTTAGACCTCCACTGAGTTGGGGGGTGCCTGGCACAGAGGGCACCCACCCCTCCTCCCCCGGCGGTGTCTGAGTTTCAACAACCTACGATCTATTCTACTTCTGACCTCCGCGGATGGGAGAGCGCGTCGCAGATTGCGCGGATTTTATTTCTTTTTGCTTTTCCTTTTTCCTTTCTTTTTCTTTACCCAGAATTTATATTTCTTTTCTCTTTCGCATATGTGTTCCCATAATTTCATGCTATTAGTGAATATTACAAAAACACATGCAAATAAATAAATAACAACGCCTTCCACTACTGTTGATTCCCGTGTCTCCCACTTCACTAAGCACCACAGGCTCGGTGGTGGTGAGGGGGACACTGTGGCCAGGCCTCGGGTTTCGACCCCTGCCCACTTTGCCCCCCGAGCGCCCACCAGTCCACTACAAAAAAAGGGGTAGCGTCAAAAAAAAAAAAAAAAAATGAAAATAAAAGAAAGTGGTTACCTTGCGCGTTGCGAGGCTAGTGCTATATAAAATTGCAGTTCCAGTATCGGTGAAAGCCGCTGAATACGACCTTTTATTTTCCATTTCAATTAATGGAGTTGCAAACTGCTAGTAAAAATTCCTTGTACGAAATCTGAAGAATGCCTTTACACATCAATCTTCGTGCAATTTCGACTTAGTAAATTATGTTAATATCATGGAAGTCTGCTTTGCAAATGCCAAGTTGCTTCACTGTAAAAAATAGTTCCTGAAAAGATTCAAACCGATTGTCACCGATACGAATTTGAGCTTTGTTCGTCATATAGGTGTAACTTGTCAGAAGGTTGTAAAAAAAAAAAAAAAAAAAAAAAAAAAAAAAAAAAAAAAAAAAAAAAAAGGCAAAGGTCCCGAGTTCGAGTCTCGGTCGGCCACACAGTTTTAATCTGCCAGGAAGTTTCATATCAGCGCACACTCCGCTGCAGAGTGAAAATCTCATTCTGGAAATGTGTTCGTATCGATCGTCTGCTGATACTTCACTAATTGTTCTTAGCCCTTGCTGATGGTCTTTCCTGGAAATTCCACATCAAATTTTTCTCGACAGTACATAATATGCAACTAAAAGGTGTCTATCATGTTATAAATGCATCCGTCTTTCTTTGTGCAATAAGAGGCTTATATTAGTGCTGATACACTATAGCCAAACAATCTTACTTAGCATCATATATCAGGATATGCACTTGTAAGACTGTTCAGCTGCATTTTCGGAAACAATATTCGTGATGACATTTGTAGAGAACATATTTGAAAAGACCAAATTAGGATAATCACTTATCGTAGAGCTAGTTCCACTAATGCAGATGTGGAGTAAAGGATATTTTTTTTTCCTGCTTGACTTCTTTTTACTTCATACATTCGGTCAGAATACTGTACACACATCTGCACTCCCCTGCGTAACTATCGAAACATCTAACATCTAACAGTGCTACCAACTTCCAACCAGCACACAGTGGTGCCAGAGCCACGTCTTCTGCTGCTTTATAAAAGAAAGAATCTGCCTCTAGACACCGAGGGGCCTACACTTAATGATTGCTATCTTATGCCCAATGCTCGATGCATGAGGGTCAGACTAACTTTGAGGAACTGGTAACACTCAGCTATCTTGAAAAAAGAGACAGCATTGGTCGTATATTTCTTTTCTCTTTCGCATATGTGTTCCCATAATTTCATGCTATTAGTGAATATTACAAAAACACATGCAAATAAATAAATAACAACGCCTTCCATTACTGTTGATTCCTGTTTCTCCCACTTCCACTGCCGTAAGCTTAGTGACAACAGTGCATCCCAAGTTAAGTTATACAATATAGCACTGAAGATGGTCACTCAGTGACAGAAAATCGATTTTGCAATAGTAAAAAATATACGACCAATGCTGTCTCTTTTTTCAAGTATACCTGTTATCTGGTCGTAGTGCACAAGACAACATGGAGTCGCCAATCAACTCAGCTATCTGCAACAACATATACATCCATCTAGAAGAGTTAAGCACATAATTGGTTCTCGTATCTTGAAATGAGACAGATGTCTTATACTGTATTTTTTGATAATACAGAAATCAGTTAACATCCAGTATTGATTTAAGTGTCAGGAAGTCATTTCTGAAAGTATTCGTATGGAGTGTAGCCATGTATGGAAGTGAAACATGGACGATAACCAGTTTGGACAAGAAGAGAATAGAAGCTTTCGAAATGTGGTGCTACAGAAGAATGCTGAAGATTAGATGGGTAGATCACGTAACTAATGAGGAAGTATTGAATAGGATTGGGGAGAAGAGAAGTTTGTGGCACAACTTGACCAGAAGAAGGGATCGGTTGGTAGGACATGTTCTGAGGCATCAAGGGATCACCAATTTAGTATTGGAGGGCAGCGTGGAGGGTAAAAATCGTAGAGGGAGACCAAGAGATGAATACACTAAGCAGATTCAGAAGGATGTAGGTTGCAGTAGGTACTGGGAGATGAAAAAGCTTGCACAGGATAGAGTAGCATGGAGAGCTGCATCAAACCAGTCTCAGGACTGAAGACCACAACAACAACAACAGAAATCACACAAGAGAAAACTATGCTATATGTTCCCTTTGAACTGATTATGAAATGAAAAAGGAACATTATTTGAAAAAACAAAAAAGTTAGTGTTCCACAACATCAAAAATCCTAAAATGGTGGGTTGATTGCCCTGTTCGATAACGTGTAAGCCCTCCACGAACCCCACAGACGCTCTTGAAAGCGAGGGGAAATGCTCAGTACCAATTCGTTACAGGCCTCTTGAACATGTTGCCCCACTTCTCAATGGCAGCATTCCTGAGATCTTCAATTGTTAATGGAGGATGCTGCCAACTAGAAATCGCTCTGTTGAGCAAGCTCCATGTAATTCATATCCGGCGATCATGTTCGCCATTCCATTTTTTAGACACCGACACACACTACGAGCACGATGAGTTCAGGCGTTATCATCCTGTAGAGAGACCCCTTCCCCTACAGTCTCTGCGAAACCACTGACTATGGGTCGGAGAATGTTGTTTTCATACACTGCAGCAGTATGTTGCCTTCAATTGGAACGAGTGGTGTGCGGGGTCCATACGTGATACCTGCCCAGAATACGATTGAGCCACCAGATTGTTGGTGACGTTCCACAGTCATTGAGAGAGGATGGCGTTCGCCTGTTCGCCTCCATATGCGAACGGAGTTCGTCTGTGAATAGCGTTTTGGTCCACTGGTTTCGTGTTCAATGTTCATGTGCTCTAGCCCATCTCACACGTGCTCCTGTGCGATGTGGACTTTCTTCTTTCACTTGTGCCTTTGTCCGTCAGGTACACAGGGTCAGCATGGTTAATCGGATTTTGCAATGTTAGATTAAGGGGTGGCCGGATGCCCTTCCTGCCGCCACCCCGTACCCCCTAGGACGGAATTAGTGTACCCCAACTGTCTGCGACTAGTGTAATCCATGGAATAATGCGAAAGTGTTCAGATGTCTGTGATCCAAGTAACTGAAGCGGGACGTGGGAACTAGCCCGGTATTCACCTAGGGGGATGTGGAAAACCGCCTAAAAACCACATCCAGGCTGGCCGGCACACCGACCGTCGTCGTTAATCCGCCAGGCGGATTCTATCCGGGGCCGTCGCACCTACCCGAGTCCACGAAGCAGCGCATTAGCGCTCTCGGCTAACGTGGCTCCCCTGTGATGTGGACGATGAGGTGTAATCTTGAGAGGTCTTCGGGTGTACAACCCCCCAACATGAAGTCTTGTTTCGCACAGTTTTCGTGGCTTCTCGAAGCTCGTGGAGCAGAGCAGTCGTTGTCTCTATAGGGTGTCTCCGTGTAGATGTTCGTTACATGCCGGCTCCGAGCTGCTGTTGTTTTGCGTGGACGTCGTTCGCAATGTCCATCCGCCATTCCTGGAACTTTTCCCACAGCCTGGAGACAACACTTTGTTAACGTGAACAATATTCGCAACTCAACTTGTCTCATGGTTCAAATGGTTCAAATGGCTCTGAGCACTATGGGACTTAACATCTATGGTCATCAGTCCCCTAGAACTTAGAACTACTTAAACCTAAATAACCTAAGGACAGCACACAACACCCAGCCATCACGAGGCAGAGAAAATCCCTGACCCCGCCGGGAATCGAACCCGGGAACCCGGGCGTGGGAAGCGAGAACGCTACCGCACGACCACGAGATGCGGGCACTTGTCTCATGTTTTGTCCCATTAGTGTGATGATTTTGATACGGTCTGCCAAGGAGAGCCTGTTCCGAGGCATTGTGCTGCACTCGGGGGATGCGGACACACGGACAACTGTGCATTCACAAGAACTCAGATTTGTTGCACTGCGTTTGTTTACAAGCCGTGGGAGCCTGATGAGGCAGAGTGGCAACGACGAACGAATTCGCATTATGTACTCAACCGCCTTCCTACATAAACAAAAAAGGATCGCCATAGTGACTACTGGTGGGTAATTTGGAAATAGGCTTAACTTTTTTTTTTATGAGTGTAATATCACTCTTCATAACGGGGTAACAGGTCCTTATATTGACTGAATCGTGTGATTTTTTACACGTCACAGAAGTAGCTGATGAACTATCTCTTCCCACAGAATGTTACGTGAAACGATTCGGCCCCAGCGGTTACGGCTATGGCTTGGGGGCCGGTGCACTGCAGACGCCCTGAGGACCATCAGCCAAGCAGCTGTCAGAAGACCATCAGCCAAGCAACAGTCTGTAAGTTCGCAGAGCTAATTCATTAATTCAAGTCACTTGACGATCAACGCTGAACATTAAATTTTATGACGATCTCACTGATGCTGAATACAGCACCTTCCTTTCCCACTTCTTCGAAAACGAGGTAGTTGTAGACGACATGGTGCACACAATTTGAATGACCCAAACATGCGCACCCGTTATTAGTACATGTGAAGGTGTTAGTACTTTTAACCTCTCCTTTAAGATCTTTCCAAATTTTTGTTTTTAGGGTATTTCGTGTATTGTCACACTCCATAATGGGCGCTGCTTATTATCAGAAAAGTATTAACGACGTAATTTTCAGAAGTATCCTGTTTATATGTCTCACTTTAGTAGGATTGTGTAGCATTCTGCTATAAAATATATGTTTTATCGGTGTGTTTGGTTTCTTACCGCGTTTCGAAACATATCACAAGATATTGTTCCTGTTTATAGCATATACAGGGTGTTTCAAAAACGACCGGTATATTTGAAACGGCAATAAAAACTAAACGAGCAGCGATAGAAATACACCGTTTGTTGCAATATGCTTGGGACAACAGTACATTTTCAGGCGGACAAACTTTCGAAATTACAGTAGTTACAATTTTCAACAACAGATGGCGCTGCAAGTGATGTGAAAGATATAGAAGACAACGCAGTCTGTGGGTGCGCCATTCTGTACGTCGTCTTTCTGCTGTAAGCGTGTGCTGTTCACAACGTGCAAGTGTGCTGTAGACAACATGGTTTATTCCTTAGAACAGAGGATTTTTCTGGTGTTGGAATTCCACCGACTAGAACACAGTGTTGTTGCAACAAGACGAAGTTTTCAACGGAGGTTTAATGTAACCAAAGGACCGAAAAGCGATACAATAAAGGATCTGTTTGAAAAATTTCAACGGACTGGGAACGTGATGGATGAACGTGCTGGAAAGGTAGGGCGACCGCGTACGGCAACCACAGAGGGCAACACGCAGCTAGTGCAGCAGGTGATCCAACAGCGGCCTCGGGTTTCCGTTCGCCATTTTGCAGCTGCGGTCCAAATGACGCCAACGTCCACGTATCGTCTCATGCGCCAGAGTTTACACCTCTATCCATACAAAATTCAAACGCGGCAACCCCTCAGCACCGCTACCATTGCTGCACGAGAGACATTCGCTAACGATATAGTGCACAAGATTGATGATGGCGATATGCATGTGGGCAGCATTTAGTTTACTGACGAAGCTTATTTTTACCTGGACGGCTTCGTCAATAAACAGAACTGGCGCATATGGGGAACCGAAAAGCCCCATGTTGCAGTCCCATCGTCCCTGCATCCTCAAAAAGTACTGGTCTGGGCCGCCATTTCTTCCAAAGGAATCATTGACCCATTTTTCAGATCCGAAACGATTACTGCATCACGCTATCTGGACATTCTTCGTGAATTTGTGGCGGTACAAACTGCCTTAGACGACACTGCGAACACCTCGTGGTTTATGCAAGATGGTGCCCGGCCACATCGCACGGCCGACGTCTTTAATTTCCTGAATGAATATTTCGATGATCGTGTGATTGCTTTGGGCTATCCGAAACATACAGGAGGCGGCGTGGATTGGCCTCCCTATTCGCCAGACATGAACCCCTGTGACTTCTTTCTGTGGGGACACTTGAAAGACCAGGTGTACCTCCAGAATCCAGAAACAATTGAACAGCTGAAGCAGTACATCTCATCTGCATGTGAAGCCATTCCGCCAGACATGTTGTCAAAGATTTCGGGTAATTTCATTTAGAGACTACGCCATATTATTGCTACGCATGGTGGATATGTGGAAAATATCGTACTATAGAGTTTCCCAGACCGCAGCGCCATCTGTTGTTGAAAATTGTAACTACTGTAATTTCGAAAGTTTGTCTGCCTGAAAATGTACTGTTGTCCCAAGCATAATGCAACAAACGGTGTATTTCTATCGCTGCTCGTTTAGTTTTTATTGCCGTTTCAAATATACCGGTCATTTTTGAAACACCCTGTACTATTTATCCTAGTATCTTTATTATATTGAGACGATTACTACTAATCTTTCCTCCGTTCAGTTAATTTCCGATGGATTCATTTCGGTTAAGCGAGATAAATATAGCACTCTACTTAAAAATAATGCACATCTGTGACTGATCTCATCTTCACTGTGTGTTATAAGTTTCAAAAGGACAACTAACTTCGGCAACTAAACCTCACAAAATTGTCGGGCTAGTCAGCTGATCTATAAGATACAACAGTCATGATATTACATTGCATTAACATAAGACGTTTACGAGTAAACATATAATTACAAATTTTGCGTTCACAAGGGTTCAGGTACAGCAGTATGCTTTACCAAAAACGTAAATATGTTTTACACAGATAGAATCTTCGTTAAATGTTTCTCTGTATATGAGATTTTACCAAATGTGATTCGTAAATAATTAATTTCAGAAAACATTACTTTACTTTTTAATTATAAAATTAATTTAGATGCTAAAATTTACGCTGAATCTTCGCCTAGAAACACAGGTTCTATAATTGTTGTTCCCACAAATAAACATAGTGCGAGTGTGATTTCAGGAACTGATGACAAACCGACTTCTTCGAATTTTCTGTAAAAGAAGCCTTAAAATAAAATAATGGTAATTTGAAAACTGGAAGCATGACTCCTGAAGTGTAATAACTGTTATAAACTCATATTCAAGTGAAATTAAGTATGGCAACGTTGACAGTAATTTACGATATGTGTGTTCCATACGCGACTAGTGTATCGGACTGTGCATCAGTCTTGGCATCGATCGCTTCATTATAGTATGTCCTGGTCTGCTACATTACGCTTATAAACTTTGAGAAAATTTTAGCTGCATGTATTATCTGTTGCTTAAGAATTCTTTCGCGAAATGGAAATTACAGATACTAAACAGCATTATTCACTTGTGATATAAAATGTCGGGTTGCTCGTGGTGCAGTGACATACTCAAAATTTAGCATCAACATCTGTATTCTATGAATCAGTATGAAGCGTGTGTGTGCAAAACTTGCTTTTTATTGTACCATATAAAACGATTTCTTCCCATTCATTCACAAATGGAATGTGTGAGGAATGGCTACTTGTAAGCCTCCGTGCGGATTACAAGGAAATGTACCAGAACCATTGTCAGCAACTCTAGAAGAAAACAGAATATGTGTCAGTCAAACATACCTCAATCGCCATAACTTTGGTGATGCCGTTGCAGTATTTCTCTACGGCGCAGACGAACTTCAATTAATTTTGACACTTATAGAGCGAACTTGAAGTACAGTGCAAAAGTTAGTTACATTAACAGGAATATTATGTGTAATCTACTAATTGAAAAGAAAACAGCAGAAATTAACATGGAGACATAGAACCAGTTGACTAAATTTTATCATTAGCTTCCAAAGGTAGGCTCATGACTTATGTAAATACGAGTATTTTCTTTAACACTCGACATGTACAAGAGGTAATTATAAAGTCATTTACACAATAACAATTTCCTGTGACATTCTTGTTGCTATGTTTCCCCTTTCTTTAGGTTTTACTTTCTTAGGTAGCATTTTCCTTCTTTTCCTGCTTTGTTTGAGTGTGTGCTTTAGTTTTCTTAGGTCTGTCCACATTCGTTCCTTTTAATGTGTGTCAGGGCGCTGATGACCTCGATGTTGAGCGCCCATAATCCCCAACACCACCACCACCACCATCATTTACAAATCGAGAAAACAGTTACGTAATTAATTTTTGTTAGTTTGTAGGCACTTGTCTGCAGATGTGGTTCACGTTGAATTCCCTCACTATAGTACCGTAGCACTCCCATAGAGGGGTCAATAAAAATGGCGGAGCCTACTGATAACGTAGTGCGGTAATTCTTTTCTATGTTTGACAGGAAAAACGCTGCAACGATTCCTGATGAGTTTGTGAAAATATACAGCAACAATGTACCATCATATGACACATGGTTAGTTGCCGCAGACGCTCCCAGTGTGGTCAGACAAATGTAAATGATGAAGAACGAAGTGGCAGACCAGCTCTCTGTGAAGACCGGGATTTATAAGACAAATGGAGGCCATGCTCCTCGAAGAGCGGGTTCTCGCAATCGTGGCGATAGGGGAGGTTGTAAAAGTTAATCATCGGTCAGTTTTAAACATCTCGCACTACATTTTGGCAGGCCGCGGTGACCGAGCGGTTCTAGGCGCTTCAGTTCAGAACCTCGCGACTGCTACGGTCGCAGGTTCGAATCCTGCCTCGGGCATGGATGTGTGTGTTGTCCTTAGTGTGGTGTCACCGCCAGACACCACACTTGCTAGGTGGTAGCTTAAATCGGCCGCGGTCCATTTAGTACATGTCGGACCCGCGTGTCGCCACTGTGTGATCGCAGACCAAGCGCCACCACAAGGCAGGTCTCGTGATACGGACGAGCACTCGCCCCAGTTGTACGGACGACATTGCTAGCGACAATACGGACGAAGTCTTCCTCTCATTTGCCGAGAGACAGTTAGAATAGCCTTCTGCTAAGTCCATGGCTACGACCTAGCAAGGCGCCAATTGTAACAGTGCATGTATCTTACGAGTCGCATTTGTATAGTCAAGAGAGATGTATCACAAGGAGTCATTAAAGTTAAGTATACAGCAGCTACGTACTTTTCTTGCTACCATTCTCTAGTTATCCTGTTCCAGAATTCACGTCCGTCTGCGTTAGATAGCGTGCCTATCGGCCCCTTCAAAATAACACTGTGTCGGTACTTCTGTCGACACATCACTTAGGTTAGTTGGTTTTAAGTAGTGCTAAGTTCTAGGGGACTGATGACCTCAGAAGTTTAGTCCCATAGTGCTCAGAGCCATTTGAACCATTTTGAACTACATTTTCAACACGAAAAAGATCGCCGTTTGCTGTGTTTCATTACTGCTCACAAATCGTTCCAGCTGCTGAAATATTGCAGTTGTCATGCAAACTGAGACGACCATGGGTGAGCATAGGTGCTGGGTGAACTACTATAACCCCAGCACAAAGGAACAAAGCAAGGAGTTGAAACTTGCAGATCTACTACCCCTGAGATTCATTCGGCAGAGAACACGGTCGCGCATGCTGCTTCATTGGACTATCGGATTCACCACACCCGATCCGCTCCCCCTTCCCCTGAATTTTTCTGATCTCCTGACGAGGTTGCGAGAGGCTGTCAAGACGAAGTGTTTCGGGAAGGCGTCCGAGTAGATGTTTTTGCTGCACGACAGTGTCCCATTTCGTTCTGCACAGAACACGGTCCCACATGCTGCCGCTTTGCACTATTGAATTTGCCACAACACCCGATCCCCCCTCCCCCTCACTTCCCCCGAATATCTCTGATATGACAGCCAGCGACTTCCTCCATATCCTGCGTATGAAGAAAAATTTACGTGACAGGCATTTCCAGAATAACGATGAGGTATTTCCGAAGGTGAACTTTCCTTGAACATCCAAAATGCGGACTTCTGCAACCAAGATATCGGCCAAGTCACCTACTGTTGGTAAAAAAACGTCATATTGAAGAGTGAATATGACGAGGAAGGGTACACCATCGCCAAGTTTCCTGATCGCAGCTCTGTTTTTTCGAGGTGATATTTGAGACTTTTATAACTAACTCTCGTACTAATAGTTTTTGAATTACAGCAGCGATACAGGATCTTTTAATGCGAAAGTCGTTCAGACACTACAAGTTACTTAGCAAGCAATGGAGGCCACACTACCTGACAAAAGAAGCTAAGCACACTGAAGGGGGCGAGGAAACGAAGTCAAACTTCACAATTTGAAATGGCGCTACAATACAGTCACATGAACTACCACACGAGGATGCACCATGTCCGTGATGCACTGTTGTGCCATGAAAGTTCTCTCTGTCGCCACCAGCCGTGACCTGCAGTCATACTCTATAGCTTCCGACACCATAACAGTAGGAGTAAAACCGCTGTGCCTCTGCATAACAGAAGAATGGGGCCTCTCCCCAGACCGCCGCCATATTCGCCAGCGACTACGATGTACTTGCAATCCTGCCTTGTGCCTGCCTTCATGTGTCCTTGCAGTCCAGTAATCGATCACTGTCACAGCTGAATGGTTCGCAAATCTGGATACATGACGATTCGACCAGCCTGACAAACAGCGACCCACAGTGAGTCCCCTTTCAGGCTTTCAGGTGCTAATATAACTGTCTCAGACGAGAACATGGCCTCTCCTTGGTCACTCAGCATCTGACGCTTACACTTCTCTAATAGACCGTACCAAGTTTCATAACAACACTAAACACCAACAACACTAATGCACTCTATCTGTGACAGAGAACTCTTACCATTTAATGATAGAAGCTGAAGAAATGAATTAAAATTTTTGCCACGGCAGAGACTTTAAATCAGGTCTCCTTGCTATCTAGGTAGATTTTCTAGCCATTACACCACCACAGCATTATATCTAACATAGCTTTACGAACTACACTAGTCCAGTGCCCTCCCTGACACGAACTACAGTTTACATCTTGAGCTTGTTTTCCCTCTCTCAGATCGTCACTATTGCTGACGCTATCCGGTATTGGAATAGTACCCCAGAATTGGATGTACTGCGGGAATCCTGCCTGTGTCTCAGGCGTAGGTAATGTCCAAATCTGATATTAAAATTTTCCTTCAGATATTTGATTTAATTATATCAGATCTGTAGATCACCTACGCGTGAGGCACAGGCAGGATTTCGCCATTACGTCCAATGCTGGGGTGCTATTCCAATACCGGATAGCCCCGGCAATATTGACGATGTAAGAAAGAGAAAATAAGATGGAGATGTAAACGGAATTTTGTGTCAGGTTTGACGGTGGACTAGGATAATCCGTGCAAGTGGGTTAGCTGTAATGCTGTGGTGGTGTAATGGCTAGCATAAGTGCCTCAAGAGCAAGGAGAGCTAGGTTCCAATCGTGGTCATGGCAAAAATGTTAATTAATTTCTTCAGCTTCCATCATTGTCGTAGATAAAGATGAGGCTCAGATGCCTGGAGGAGAATTTAATTATACTGGGTGATCAAAAAGTCAGTATAAATTTGAAAACTGAATAAATCACGGAATAATGTAGATAGAGCGGTACAAATTGACACACATTCTTGGAATGACATGGGGTTTAATAGAACCAAAAAATACAAAAGTTCAAAAAATGTCCGATAGATGGCGCTTCATCTGATCAGAATAGCAATAATTAGCATAACAAAGTAAGACAAAGCAAGGATAATGTTCTTTACAGGAAATGCTAAATAAGTCCACCATCATTCCTCAAAAATAGCTGTAGTCGAGGAATAATGTTGTGAACAACACTGTGAAGCATGTCCGGAGTTATGGTGAGGCACTGGCGTCGGATGTTGTCTTTCAGCATCCCTAGAGATGTCGGTCGATCGCGATACACTTGCGACTTCAGGTAACCCCAAAGGTAATAATCGCACGGACTGAGGTCTGGGGACCTGGGAGGCCAAGCCTGACGAAAGTGGCGGCTGAGCACACGATCATCACCAAACGGTGCGCGCAAGAGATCTTTCACGGGTATAGCAATATGGGGTGGAGTGCCATCCTATATAAACATCATACGTTCCAGCAGGTGTTTATCAGCCAGGCTGGAGATGATGCGATTCTGTAACATATCGGCGTACCTCTCACCCGTCACGGTAGCAGTTACTGACGTTTTGCTGTCCAGCGCCATCTGTCGGACATTTTGTGAACTTTTTTTTTTGTTCTAATAATACCCCATGTCATTCCAAGCATGTGTGTCAATTTTTACCTCTCTATCTACATTATTCCGTGGTTTATTAAGTTTTCAACTTTATACTGACTTTTTGATCACCCGGTATATAATTTCAGTATACCGATATGGCATTGCATACACGTCATTTCGAGAAAGCGTTTCACTTTAAACAAATAGTGCATATTATTATCATCGACTTCGACAATATTGCGTTTTCAGTGTCTCCCATGAGTAGTCGCTACGAACTGCCTAAGCTTACGTTCCTTTGTGTTCGGCTGATTTCGTAATAACATCATTTCCTTCATATTCCTAAAAAAAGTAAACATTTCTATCTTTTAAACTAACCTCCTCTATGCAATACTTTGTTTGTGTCTCAAAAGATAAAAAAAATTGTCTAAGAAACAAAAACGGATCTCAATGAAGCTAATGAAATATTCAAATTACGGCATTCCATGCCTGAGTGCGGTAATGCTAGGGCTGGCGGCACCTAATCTGAAAGTGACGCACAGAAAAAAAATCGTAATTGTTAAGGGGTGAAAGCAGGAAATAAGAAAAACGAGCGGGGTTGGCTTTCCTGGCGTCCTTAAAAGGATGTCACTCTTTTCCGAGAGAGGGGAGCCGTCGTATTTTAATAGGGTAAGGCAGGGTAACATTTGACAGCATTTTCTCTTCCGGACGGAAACAATGGCTGACGGGCTTTTTATCAATTAAAGCGGGTGCCGGGGTGTGCTTCGGGCGTCGGGTAAAAGAGGGAAAGAATTTCGGAAAAGTAATTTCCGAGCTTCTTTCAAACCGTCAATCATTTTGCGAGAGGGGGTGCCCGCAACATTCTCAGCGACCTTTTCCCGCAAGCAGTGGCAAGCCGTTTCGCGAGGTTAGAAAAAATAATCGTCATAAAAATAAGTCGAGCTCTCTCACTGTCGGGGAAATCGACTTTAAAAATATTTTGCGCCACTTCTGGAAAGCGTCACTGAGATCGCAGTGAGAAGCCAGAAACGAGCCTCGGGGTTTCCTGGGACAGAATGTAGGCCTTGAATAATATTCGTGCTACATACCGGATAAATTATGCCAAAAGTAAAACAGAAAAGTTACTTTCAGTACTGTTTTTTCTTTATTGTTCTTTAAAATCACCATTATCTGCGTTCCAGGCAGCGGAACGTGACACTTTTTTAGCCGAAAATAGTTACATTTCTACATTAGGAAAAAGTAAAACTAAAAACCAGGCGATAACTGCGCTTATACAGTTATACACAGAACATGTGTTTATGATTCAAAATACATAACTGGAGACTTTTTTAAAAACTTCACAGACTGGTAATTTAGACAACTCTTAAAAGAGGTACAGATGAAGATATTGATGTTTCTACGATTTGATGATGGTGACTGAAAACGATCATTCTACCAACGCAGATGACAAAGATTATTGCTTTAGTGTTATCCTGAAGGAACAGTAAGTGATACCAGAGGCTGATTGTGGAATGGACACAAGAAGCGAAGTGATGTGCTTATGTAACGCTATGAAGGGGCATTACTGATTACAATTATTATTAAAGGTATATGGCGGGAAGGATTTCACGGTTGATAAGTAGGGGTTTGTTAAAGTTCCGGTGTGAGAGTGGAGACAGCATAGAGGTGCATGGAAAGTGGGATATGGGTGCATTGATGCAGCAGGGTTCCTGGATTGGAAATAAGGGGGTAGAATATGAGTTGCTCTAAGCAGAGCAGAAATGTGAGAATTGGATAAGTTGGTATTGGATGTGAAAGGGGAATCAAAGTGCGTATTTCAAGGGATCTGTAAAATTAGAGAGGACTATTGTTTTCGTTAAACATAACCTATTAATTATAGGTTTCTCATCGTAGTCAAGGGTCACTCACGGCTCATCTATTCTAGACCTTCTTAGACGGAAATTGGAAAAGATACACTTAACTACCAAGTACATCCAGAACCATCGGTGGATAGACCTATAACTAAATGACAGTGTGCATTAAAAAGGAGGTAGTGGGAGAAAATTCAATAAAAAGCACCATGTAGCGTTCTGAAATAAAAATTGCTTGTAACGACCATGGCGAAAGAAGTGAGAGCGAGAACTCGTATTGTAGTACATTGGGGCAACCAAAGAAACAAACGCCAATTTCATCTTTTATTACAAATTCCGAAGAACAGCGACACAGACGAATGCGACAGATACGAAACAGTAATGTTTTGCAACTGGTTCAAGCTCCTTTGCGACTGAAAGGAAACGGTGATGTGCCATGCTCGGGTCGACCAGCATGAAAAGCAGTAACGGAGGAAGTTTTTTCGCATACTCTTTACAGAATCGTACTGGTATTCCGTAAGGTCCTGTGTGCTCTGCTGAGAGGTTTTAGTTGCTTTCCTGTCCAGTGGTCACTTATATCGATTTATGTCATTCTGACTTCCGTGCGACAATTGAAAGGAACAACCACAGCATAAGCTGTCTCAGTGAAACGGTTTTGGAAAAAG
Source organism: Schistocerca serialis cubense (assembly GCF_023864345.2). Taxonomy (NCBI): domain Eukaryota; kingdom Metazoa; phylum Arthropoda; class Insecta; order Orthoptera; family Acrididae; genus Schistocerca; species Schistocerca serialis. The sequence goes on along the minus strand of NC_064646.1, from coordinate 307,873,799 downwards.
ATGTTTAATATCTCTGCCTTCTCTATATCATCCTCCATTTCGAGACCGTCATGATGACAGAGTGTCTGGGTGTCTAGATAGACAACTTCTATCCGTTTACTGGTTTAACGAAAGATCAAAACTTGGTTTCGTTCAGTTTTTGTTTGACTGTGGAGTTTTGGGCTACGTTGACTGTGGAGTTTTGGGCTACGTTTAATTTTCAGTGGAGCTCTCTTTGCCTTCGTATCGGATTTCTAATAGGGCTCTCGAACTATGGCGGGTCTTTCCATACGTCACAACTTGGCTCGGCAAATACGTGTCTAAGGCATGTTGTACAATTCAAAAATGGTTCAAATGGCTCTGAGCTCTATGGGACTTAACTTCAGAGGTCATAAGTCCCCTCTAACTTAGAACTACTTAAACCTAACTAGCCTAAGGACATCACACATATCCATGCCCGAGGCAGGATTCGCACCTGCGACCGTAGCGGTCGCGCGGTTCCAGACTGAGGCGCCTAGAACCGCTCGGCCACTCCGGCCGGCTGTTGTACAGTCCTCTTCAACTTTGGCCATTGACGAACATTTTCGGTACTGGGGATGAATTTTTCATCTTATCCGCTCATGTAATGTAAAATCTTTTTTTTTCACTCTTGCTAAGCAAAAAATATATTCATGTATTTCTTTCCGTTCTTATTTACAGCTGTATTCTGTGATGCTGTAACGGCCTTATGATCACTGATGCGCTGTTCTACGCTGAGTTCAAAAGTTCTGGCCTGTTGGTGATCAGTAGATCTAATATGTTATTTTCACGAGTAGTTTCTCTGATTATCTGTGCAAAGTAATTTTCGGAAAAGTCATTTAGAACAATGATTTCTTATTCTTACAATCAACCTTAATCACTTGAGACTTCCAGCCCATGGCTGGTAAGTTGAAATCTTCACCTAACACTGTAACATAACCAGGAAAGATGCACAAAATTTTCCCACAAGTGTTCGCCACAAGACTTATCTCTATCCAAATTATTTCTCATTCTTGATCTGTATCAACCTTTTTAATTATTATCGTACTTTTTAAGACTATAAACACGTCTCCACCAACGACATTCAACCTATCTTTGTAATATACATTCCAATCGGAATTTATAATTTCACATCTATTAATATCTGGTTTCAGCCAGCTTTCTGTCCTAGTAATATGTGGGCATTGTTGAAGTTTATAAGGGTCATTAGTTCAGATACATTTGCACAGACACTCTTGCAAGTTAACTAATACCATATCAAAATTTTCTTTCTGCGATATGCTGCGACAAACGCTACTTTCTGTAATTAATGGGGGAGTTATTCTTTCTGCTGAAATTGGAACATATCGTATAGGGCCTGTGGACACTTTTCACTGTCCTTAAAGAGACCCACGAATCTAAACCACACTGCTGCTTATGTGTAGTCCACGCCTGACCTGTTAAGAGGGGTCCTACAATTGTCCACCTGCCTGTTGCGATCCTGGTAGAGCATCGCTGAATTCCAGCATCCTCCATTTGGTTCTCTTGCTACTGAGCTACGGGCGCCAAACAGTAGTATAAGCAACACTAAAAGATGTGGTTTTACCAAAAGATACACTCCACATACCAACAGTTGTCCGAAGGAATCTAAGTTTTCCGTTTGGTTCCCACATTACTTACCTCACTTGTTTTTCCGTTTCGTACAGCTTCATAGGGCTACCTTTAGACGTGTAAACTGCGATAAAAACTAAGGTTCCATTAAGTTTCTGGATTGCAGCCGGATTATGACTTCTTGCCGCGATATTTCGGCTGACACTCATTCAGCGATCTTCAGGTGACTGTTTTATACTGGAGATTGCTGGTTCTTATCGCTAACTTTATATCAAAAATTGGCGCAGAGACGCATGCGCAAAGAGAGCCGCTAAATGATGGCGGCTACACACGTAACTGCATGCTTGACAGGCACGCTTGTGCAAGAGCGCATGTGCAAGCATGCACAAAATCCGCTCGTCCCCACACAGCTCAAGCATGCTTGTAAAAGCAGCAGTGTATTTAGGCTGGAAAATGTAGACCTCAGACGACGATGTGCTGGCGGTGGCAGCCATTTTGCTTACAGTAAAGAAAGCAAGAGACACTCACACTGCGCAGACTGACTCAGAAAATCAGTGCATGATAAAGTCTCCTTGTAATTGGTACACACACTCAAACATGCACATGCTTCAACGCTTGCACAATCATGCATAAACGAAATTCAGTCAAGCATCAAGCTGTTTATACAAGCCTGGTGTTTGAGGAAATTTATTCTACGCGAATCAAGCGTGCTTGTGCAAGTACGCTTGTGCAAGCCACCTTGATTGACCTCTGTCGACTTCCGCGCCATCTTCGAATGTTGCTCCATCTCTGGCGCGCAGGCGCGTGCATGTTGGTATTACTAAGTGGGTGTTCCCTGTAGGAATGCGCGATCGCCGAGTTCAGATGCCAGAATTAATGAAATTAACTGGCGCTAGCCGTCTCATTAGCCATAAAATGTTTCCTTTCTGAAGAAATCAAAGAAATCACCGGGTTCCACGACTTCTCCAGTTGAAAGCCGTCATCATGAGTAATAGGGTCTTCCGCCAAACGTATTTCCACCGATTCTTTATTAATTGAATCCCAGAAGGATCTCTTAGAGGCCAAAATTTCCGTGGCAGAATAATCCATGTAATGTCCTGTGGAGGTACAGTGCTCGCTTATGGTTGACTTACTGGGAAGTGAAAAGCGAGTGTGGCTAACATTTTCAACGCATATTTCACGCGATGTGCACGTTCTCTTACCAATTTAGGCTTTGTCACACTGCCAAGGTATTCTGTAGATTCCAGCCTTTCGCAACCCCAAATGGTCCTTTGATGCACTGAGAAGAGCGCTAGTATTTGAGGTGGGCGAAAGATTACTTAGACATAGTATCATCATTATGTATGCGTATGCACTCCATAGATGGAACATTATTCAAAGGCAGTGCAAAAACTGAACATAGTTCGCTCATGTAGTGGCTGTCTTTGCACATGCGTCTCCGTACCAATTTTGGTATAAAGTTAAAAATGTGAACTAGCAATCTTCTTGGTACGGTCACTCTTAATGTGGCAGTTTGATACGGCCACTGACTATGAGAAATCCTTGGTACGTTCACCACTATAACTACCGATATGGTTGTGTCACTTCTTACCGACAACATTGAGCTGCCATCGTCGGAAGGTGGTACGGGACGGAGTCCCACAGCCACACCTGCGACGTGCAATACAATGATGTCAGTGTCATTGCAATATGGGAGGGTCTTACTTCTATGAGGTGCTACAATAAAGTAATGAGACTGATTTTCTTTGCAAGATGTGGCAACCCTGCAGGCTTCGTAGGCACAATATCTTTGACCTTGGTCTATAAGCTGCTGCTAGTCCAAGCAGCACATCGATGCAACTGCTCAGTTGTGAGTTGTGCTGTAATAAGTTAACATGTGTTTATGTTTCTCGTCACGGAAATGGAACCGCATAATATAGCGCAACGGTATGCCATTTCTTTTTGCGTTAAATTGGGTGTGTAGTGTTGGCAGAAGAGCCAACACCGTGTTGCTAGAGGAGGCCGAAATACACGCGTTTAAGCTCACGCAAACTAGCGTGAGGTCTGGAACAGTTAAGGGAATTAATAGTAGCAAATAAAGTACGAAGATCTTGGAATACTTAACTTTAATCCATAATTGGTGTACATCGCTCTTGTTGATACGTTAATAACAATCTCAATATAAACTGGTAATGGCGCCTTGCTAGGTCGCAGCAAAAGATGTAGCTGAAGGCTATGCCAACTATCGTCTCGGCAAATGAGAGCGTATTTGTCAGTGAACCATCCCTAGCAACGTCGGCTGTACAACTGGGGCGAGTGCTAGTCTCTCTAGACCTGCCGTGTGGCGGCGCTCGGTCTGCAATCACTGACAGTGGCGACACGCGGGTCCGACCTATACTAACGGACCGCGGCCGATTTAAAGGCTACCACCTAGCAAGTGTGGTGTCTGGCGGTGACACCACAGGGTGAAAACGTGACGACAACTTACGGTAAGCTTCAGAAGGATTTTGGAGAGGAGGTTATGTCAAGAGCTCGCTCAAATTTTTCGTTGGCATAAAATGTTTAGTGAAGGCAGAACGAATACTGAAGATGAAGACCGCAGTGGACGACCATAAACCTCACGGACGGATGTCAACTTGGCCAGGGTGCGTGAACTCGTACGATCTGAACGAAGGTTATCCATGAAAATGATTGTAGATGAACTGAACATCAATTGAGAAACGGTTCGTCTAATAATAACTGAAGATCTTGGTATGATTGGATTCTGCATTACGATAATGCGCCATCCCATACTGCTCTGTCAGTACAGCAATTTTTAACCTCAAAACAAATTTCAGTACTGTCACAGCCACCTTATTCACCAGATATCGCTCCGTGCGACTTTTTTCTGTTTCCAAGAGTCAAAATGGCGGTCAAGGGACACCATTTTCAAACAACATAAGATGTCCAAAAAGCTGTGACGAGGGTCTTGGAGGATATTACAGAAGATGAGTTTCAGAAATGTTACCATCAATGGCAGAAGCGCTGGAAAAAGTGTGTGCAGTAGAAAGGGAACTACTTTGAGGGAGACAACACTAAGCTAAAACGGTAAGCAACATTTTTTTTTCACATCAGTCTCATTACTTTATTGTCGCATCTCGTATGCCAAGACAGTTCGATCGCACTGAACCGGTGACGCTGTACGGCAATCTCCAATGCAAAACACTCACCTGAAGATGGACGAATGGTTGTCAGCTGAGATATCGTGGCAAAAAATCTACGTAATCCAGGTACAGCCCCTAAACTTCATGGAGTAATTTTTCCGTCAGGAAAATTTCAAGAATCGCAAAGCTGTAGATTTTTGCAAGAAAGGGAGTCTTTTCTGTTTTATGCCCAATTTCTTAAATTCACGTGCAGCTATGATGGGCCGACACTTTGTACACAGTCGGAATAAAGCGCTGGGGAAATATTCAAAGTAACATTCCATTATTCTGTGAATACAGATCAAATGCTTGACCCACTGCTCCGCGTCAGTTGTCGTTATTCATCGACGATGTATTTAATAGATCTGCGTCCGTCGTTTATACTTTGTTGATTCAAGTCAGAATTGCTGTATCGATTATCAATTATTCAAGACATTAATTCCACAGTTTTCGGTTCGGTGCAGTTGTTAGATTACTGCCGCACCACCTATCAACCTGTTCGCCTCATATATTTGCAGGTTAGTGTCCATTCTTAGTGTAGACTACAAAATGGGCAATAAGTTCATGCGAGAACTAATTGGAGTATAATAATTCCCCCGCAGTTTCCTGCCCCTCCCATTTTTGGCACACGCGCTTTAATTTTAACGGCTTCCATCATTTTAACATTCATCAGCTCTACCGCCGTCTCCTGGCTCTCACGAAGGGATTATTTAAATATAGGCGGAAAAAAATTGATATCTAATTTAGTTATTCATCTAATGGGATACAGATTGCCGCGGGAAATTCTGGGCCACGCTTGCTGTTTTATTTCGCGGTGTTTCCTCCTGCTTCGGCCTCCCTCTTCCTCGTCGCTAGCTCCTCAGCTCTGGAAACCTCCCACGCAGTACTCCCTACCCCCTTCTCGCAGCCATACGGCTGCTTTTATTAATCTGTTTTCGCGGCGTCGGGATATATGTACGATCGTCACAAGCAGCTGTTGTGCGCTCTCTGATATATTCAGTTCGCCGGCGTAATAAATGTATAAATCACGGAGGACGTCTCGAGCCCCGCTGTGGCCCTGTGCGATCTCTTGCTTCTCTCCCGACTCAATGGAGAGCGTGTGGCATTGTCACCCTCACGGCATTCGCGTTTCCTGCTTCACGAAATAGGCCGGCAGATCTGTCCTCGTTCATCACCCCACGCTTTATGCTGTCTTCCAACAAATGCAGATTGTTTTCAACGCAGTGAAGCATATACGTTTCAGAACACAGCATCTGCTTTTACATCTATACTCTACGTATAACTGCGGAGTGTTGGCAGAGGGCTTTTCTCTCTCCTTTTTATTTATTTATTTTTTCTTCATTAAATTCAGCTTAGTATGCCGCTTTTCAGCCTACAGACTTTGTTTCAAAAAGACGAAGACAATAAATAATAAAAACAGGTGATAAAATCGGAGACTTAAATGGTAACATGGCGAAAAAATCGTGGAATTTAAAACATAGAACAAAGGGATGATGATGCTAATAAAATACATGTGAAGCAGACAATCTGGTTTCTGTTCGCAAAGGACATAAAATTCACACCCAGCGACAGCATGGTTTCTGTTCGCGACACTTGGAAAGACGAAACAACACTGAACATTCGCTGAAACACTGCACTAAAAGGTTGGCAAATATGACATACCACAGCCAAGAGCAGATGGGGGAAACTGGGCAGATGATGGGAAAATAAAAAAGGGGGGAAGAAGGAGAGGAAAAGCGAAGGGGGTAGGGGGGAAAGGAGCCGATGGAGGATGTGGACCCATAAGAGGGGGGGAGGGTGCTGGACAGACGCGACAGGCAGTGGGTAAGGCAGAGGAGGGGAATACAAAAGGACTCGGGGGCGGGGGGGGAGGAGAAGGGAGGTAGGAAGAGGTTAGGTGGGGAGAAAACAGGATGGAAGGGGGAGGGAAGAGGGAGCCCAGGGAAAGGACAGAGGAAAGGAGGGGGGGTGAGGATCAGAGTTGATAGGAGGGATAAATGGAGGGAGAGAGGGCATCATCCGGGAGGGGGAGTTGATGGAAGCCACCTTGGGAAAGGAGATGAAGGGTGTAGCGATGGAGGGTAGGGGGGACACAACAGTGAAAGCGTGGCAGGGGGTGGTGACTGGAGAGGAGAGGAGCAACCAGGGGGTGAGGGGGATCAAAGCGGCGGGAGGTGTAGATTATGCGGAGATGTTCGAGGAATAGGAGTAGATGGGGGAAAGGAATGAGGTCATAGAGGATCCGCGTGGGGGACGGGAGGCGTATATGGAAGGCGAGGTGGAGTGCATGACGCCTATAGAATTTGGGGGGGGGGGGGATGGCAGATATCCAGGTGGGACTGGCATAACAGAGGATGGGACGGATTGAGGAGTTGTAGGTGTGGAGGATGGTAGAGGGGTGCAACCCCCATGTCCGGCCAGAGAGGAGTTTGAGGAGTCGGAGGCGGTTGTGGGCTTTGGATTGGATGAAGCAGAGATGAGGCATCCAGGTGAGGTGACGGTCAATGGTGAGGCCAAGGTAGGTGAGGGTGGGAAGGCTCTTCTCATTGTATCACTTATTTAGCTCTCTTTCCGTACTATTCGATTATGGAGCATGGAAGAAGTTACTGCATAATGTCTTGGTGCGCACTGTAATTACGAGGGGCGGTCAGTAAGTAATGAAATACCGTTTTTTTCTCGGCCACTTTCGGTTGAAAAAAAAATGCGAGATTTGTTGTGGGACATCATTGAATATTCCTGCTTCAGCCCCTATAGTACAGGGCCTATAGTTTTATGAAGTTCCGATAGGTGGTGGCGCTATAGATAACATTCAAAACGGCACCTGTAACATAGTTGGGCTCCAAGCAGAGAGCTGTCGTTGAGTTTATTTTGCCGGGAAACCAAAGCATTGGCGATATTCATAGGCACTTGTAGAATGTCTACAGGATCCTGGCAGTGAATGAAATCATCGTGAGTCGTGGGGCGAAGCGCCTGTCGCGCAAACCGGTCCGACCTTCCGCGTGCCGACCGGCCACACACATCTGTGACTCACGCGATGTTGGAACCCGCGGACTCGAGCATTCGAGGAGATCGACATAATCAGAATCAAACACCTCGCTGCACACCTGGATGTCTCTGTTGTCAGTGCTGAGACACTTGTCCCCCTTTGAGGGTACTCAGAGTCGTGTGCGCGCTGGGTTTCTCCCCACCTAAGAGGAGGGCTCAAAGGGCTCTTAAGCACTATGGGACTCAACATCTGAGGTCGTCAGTCCCATAGACTTAGTACTACTTAAACCTAACGAACCTAAGGACATCACACACATCCATGATGCCCGAGGCAGGATTCGAACCTGCGACCGCAGCAGCAGCGCGGTTCCGAACTGAAGCGCCTAGAACCGTTCGGCCGCAGCGACCGGCACCTAGGAGCAATCTACAGGTGACGAAACACCGATTGATTACTTCGAAACAAAACAGCAATCCATGGAATGGAGTCGGACCACTTCCCCTCCGAAGAAAAAGTTCAAAGCAGCACTCACAGCCGGTGTAGGCGTGGTGACGGTCTTACGGGATGCCGAAGAGATTATTCTGTTTGATGTCCTCCGTCATGGTGCAACGATCAGCTCTGAAGTGTATTTTGCTACCCTCGGGAAACTGAAGAAATGACGTCAGTGTGTTCGTCGCCACAAAAATGCGAACGAACTTCTCCTTCTCCACGAAAATGCAGGACTTCACACGAGTCTGTGAACCCGAGAGGAGCTCACAAAACTTCGTGGGACTGTTCTTCTTTATCCGCCCTACAGCCCGGATCTCGCAGCTTCCGGCTTCCATCTGTTTAGCCCAACGAAGGATGCACTCCGCGGGGCCGCTGTACGTGGATGATGGGGAAGCTATTGATGCAGCAATACGTTGGCTTCGATGTCGACCATTAGAATGAGATCACGAGGGCAAACGGTCCCTTCCCCATAAGGTGACGTAAGGCTGTCGCATTAAAGGAGATTATGTAGAAAATAGGGTTTTGTAGCCGAAAGAGTGGGGTATTATACGGTGTATGGGAATCCCGCATAAAACCAACCTGCTCTCAGGAAAAAAAAAATGTTTTGCGTTACTTATTGAACGGCCCCCGTAGTGTAATTTTCTCTTCGCTGCCCCAAATGGAGCGATACATAGGGGTTGCTGTATTTCTTTAATATTTCACTATATACAGGTAAGTAGGCTTCGAGATTTAGTAATGATAATCTTCTAACAGCTGCCAGTTGAGTCTTTACTGTGTCCTTGTGACCCTCTCCTTAGTTTCAAACAAACCTATGACATACATTCAAATGGCTCTGAGCACTATGCGACTTAACTTCTGAGGTCATCAGTCGCCTAGAACTTAGAACTAATTAAACCTAACCAACCTAAGGACATCACACAGATCCATGCCCGAGGCAGGATTCGAACCTGCGACCGTAGCGGTCGCTCGGCTCCAGACTGTAGCGCCTAGAACCGCACGGCCACTCCGGCCGGCTATGACATACGTGCCCTGTTCCAAGGATAGGAAGCATGAGTACCTTGTAAGCAATGCCTTTTATAGACTGAAAGCATTTTCCCAGTATCCTGCAACTGACAAATACCTATATATTGTTGTACGCAAGTTGTTATAATTCTATTGGCGGCTCATTGATATGTCGTAGCAGATTGCTTATTCCGTTTTCTGAAGTGCATATCTTTGAGCATCTAAAAGAGTTGATAACACTGACCCTTCGTGCGTCATGGACGCTGGTTCTTATGCTCCCAAAGGATATCGACGAAGTTTCGTTGAATGGTTCGCACGCTAACACTTGTTGATGGCCCAGCATTTAAGTCTGCAGCAATTTGCCGAAGGTTTGCACTTCTGTCACGTTGAATGATTCTCTTCAGTTGCCATTGGTCCCGTTCTTGCAGGATGTTTTTCCGGACGCAGCGATGTCTGAGATTTGATGTTTTACCGGATTCTTGATATTCACGGTACACTAGTGGAATGGTCGTACCGGAAAATCCCGATTTCATCGCTACCACGGAGATGCTGTGTCCCATCGCTCATGCGACGACTATAACGTCACGTTCAAACTCTCTTAAATCTTGATAACGTGCCACTGTAGCAGCAATAACCGATCTGACAACTGCGCCAGACACTTGTCTTATATACGTGTTGGCGACTGCAGCGCCGTATTCTGCCTGTTTACGTATCTCTGTATTCGAATACGCGTGCCTATACCAGTTTCTTTGGTGCTTCAGTGTATTTAGGCTATAAACTGTCGACCCATCTTCGGAGCGAGCCGTAAGGGCTGACGGTATTCTCCCGCCCACCTTACTTTCCGCTAGGACGACCCATATACACATATACCTCTGCCTTCTCCTAGCGGTAAATAAGGTAGATGCGATCACGTTACTATCAGTCTTTACGGATCACCCCGAAGATGGCAGAGCGGTTTACCACCGAAATATTAGCAGCAGACCAATTACGGCTACAGCAGAGTTTCCACGTTGTTACGAATTACGGCCCAGATACATAGTTCAGAATACAAAATTACAATAGAGCACTCTGAATCATTAGTCAGTATTTCAAAACAAAAGAAGTCAGAAAGCAAATAAGATTAACAGCATATATAGTTTTAGCACGACAAATCCTCTGTTATTCCAGCGAAGCAAGGACATTTCCATATCAAGATGAATTGAAATTTGTGAGGAGAGCTTTAGGATATAGTCTGCTATAGCACAAACTTAATAAATCCACAGCCAAAAATCTTAAGGTAAAAACCTGTAAGATGTCCGGTCGTGGTTTACTGTTCTTTTGCAAGACGTGTTGTTTGCTATCGTTTTTGACTCAGCATCAGATTATTTACTGACAGCATCACAGTCATAGCCTCTCTGGCCGTGTGCTCATGTGACACATGTGCTTTCCAACTGAAACTACCTTTCTGCAACCCACGTTCCTCACTAAACATACTATGACGTATAAGGCTATTGGAACGTAACAGTTTATAGGTAATGCTGATTTTATTGTATCATACATCCATAAAAATTAACTCTTCAAGCCACTGCGCACATTACCTATTTGTGCACCTTTTTTGCAGGCCCTAGCTAACGGGGCGTCCCTGCATCAGATGTGATCTTCGGTCCAAAAGGGATTGATAAGGGTAACATTAGATACATAGCAGCTTCCACTTACAAGCAACACATTACGTTCAAGAACGTATATAAAATTGGCTTGCATGATATTAGAAGAATAAAACACTACAAACTGTAACGACAAATTCTAAATAATTTACCCTGACGAAATAGATCACTGGGTGAACGATGCAAGAGATCGAAGGAGGCCGTAACTGGCTACTTGGTGTATTACCTGAAAGGATGACGAAGATGGTGGTGGTCGAGAAGCCGAAGACGACGACGATAATGATGAAAATGATGAAGAAGAAGAACGAGCATTTTACACTGCATAAACGACTCAAAGCGTGTGATCCGAAGTAAGCATAAGAGAGCTGCAGGGAGGCACACAAGTTTGTTGTGACTGGAAGTTCACGGGGAAATTTGCATCCGTCAGCAGCAGATGCTGCGGCGCAATATATGCAGTGGAGGAGCTTGATAAACCGAGCGTAAGCCAAGACTGAGTCTGGCTGTTAGCACGTTATGTCGCACCGCCTTGCATATATCCCATTTGGCGGGATGAATTTGTAAATGGCGCTTACCATACTTGGGAAGTCGAATGCATTTTGGCTTTAACATTCTAAAATTTGAAACAAAATCGCAACTGACCGCGTAAGAATTGTTGGGGGTTAGTTTGTTGTGACCGTATCGGATGTGTTTCTGGCTTGTGCTTAGTGAACAGTAAATTCGCGTCCAAACGGTTGCAATCACGTTGAAGCATATTTTATCGAGATTTCGGACACAAGTGCTCCGTCTGGAATATGTGGATGAATAGTTTTATGAATGTATAATGTGGAGATCAATAACCATTTCCCCGGTGCGGTTTTCGGGAGTCGTTAGCACATGCAGACTTGATGATTTTTGTGTGAAATACCAGTGTTACACAAGGTGAAAGATAAATACCTTCTATTTCTTACAAGAAAAGTTAGTGATTCGAAGTGAAAATGATGAAAATTACGAATAAAAATTTTGTTAGTGTAGACCAATATAGAGTAAATAAAATGGTTTGAATTTGAACGGATTTGTAGCAGAGAAAGGTGCTGTCACCCATATTATTAATCGTAGTTACGGAGAAATTTCATAAGAATATTAAGCAGATTATTAGCAAGAGATGGAATAAAACCAAGTTTTTATGGACGACATGGTGATATTGAATGAGGACGAAATGTCAGTGCAAAGGCGCATAATGTATAGAATCAACAGATAATTGGAATGAGGCAAGAGAAAAACAATGGTGATAACAAGGGGTAGGAACGAAGGAATGGGAAATATAAAACTGACTGACATTTATTTAATATGATCGAATACTTGATGAGAAATGATGGCCAGATACCTGGGAAAATTGGAAAAGTAATATAAGCAAACAGCTTCTTCTAGAATGTAAGAAGTATTCTGTGGGACAGAGACATCCCAAATGAACGTTACAAGAGTTCTATGTTCAAACGTGTGAACCCATACTGCCATATGTAGGTGGTACATGGACTACAGCAAAAAGGGAAGAGAACAGAATATAGGCAGCAGAGACGAAATTTTTGTGAGGTGTCGAAGGCACGACAAGGAAGGGTAGAATCAGAAATAAATTGATCAGAAGAAGAACGGGAATCTCGAAACTTCAGGACTAAGTAGAGATAACAAACCCGAAGTGGTATTGGACATACGATGAGAATCGGAGGAGAGATAGTGTAAAAAAATATCTTGTGAAAAGTCACGTGGAAACACAACGAGGAAGACCCAAAATGGTATGGGCAGATAAAGTGAGGGTGTCCGTAGAGGAGGGAAGAGGGAACCACGAAATGTACTTGCAGAAGGAGAGGAGTGGTGAAGAGACAGATAACGGTGAAAGTGCTTGACCGGCAGGAAATGGGAATGAAGAAAAAGCGACAATTTCAAAACTGTACCCGTCAGGCAAGATTTTTAGTGAGTGTCAAATGTTCTTAGAGCACAACAAAAAATTAAATTTAACTTACGAATTATTATACACTGTGATCTGTGCAGCTCACATTTACGTATGTGTTTTCTAGTCACAATAGGCGAACAATTTTACCCGAATTTCGTGTGGGTGGTTTCAACGAGTACTTCTTCCTCAACTCTGCGGACAATAATCAATTACAGTAATGGGTGCTGTTGGTGAAACAGGAGCAGGTGGCAGAGCGTGTTGCAACAGAAAAAGTTTGGGAACATTACACACACACACACACACACACACACACATATATATATATATATATATATATATATATATATATATATATATATATATATATATATATATACACCGGTCACAAGCATTCATTGCGTGTGTTCACGTGTGTATAATCCTATAATTTACTGCTGGGCCTCTTAGAAAATGGGACAGTTCATCGTATAAGGTGTTCTCTGCTTGCAGGAACTCACGATGGATGTTACTGGTTACTGTACATAACATAGTTTGACGAAGCTCGTATTCTTCATGCACAAGTAGGGTACGTCCGTGATATTTAAATGAAAATGAAGGCAATTTTTGAAGAGCACCATATTTCTATAACGAATAAGGGAAGTACTGCAGATATTCTTTAATTTATTATTATTATTGTTATTTTTGGGTTAGGACAAGTTTGACGCGGACAGTCACGGCTTCCTCTGCTGCACCAACGTCTTCATTACAGAGTTGCAGTTAATACACAACGTCCTCAATTACACTACTGGCCATTAAAATTGCTACACCAAGAAGAAATGCAGATGATAAACGGGTATTCATTGGAGAAATATATTATACTAGAACTGACATGTGATTACATTTTCACGCAATTTGGGTGCATAGATCCTGAGAAATCACTACCCTGAACAACCACCTCTGGCCGTAATAACGGCCTTGATACGCCTGGGCATTGAGTCAAACAGAGCTTGGATGGCGTGTACAGGTACAGCTGACCATGCACCTTCAACACGATACCACAGTTCATCAAGAGTAGTGACTGGCGTATTGTGATGAGCCAGTTGCTCGGCCACCATTGACTGGACGTTTTCAATTGGTGAGAGATCTGGAGAATGTGCTGGTCAGGGCAGCAGTCGAACATTTTCTGTATCCAGAAAGGCCCATACAGGACCTGCAACATGCGGTCGTGCATTATCTTGCTGACATTTAGGATTTCGCAGGGATCGATTCAAGGGTAGAGCCACGGGTCATAACACATCTGAAATGTAACGTCCACTGTTCAAAGTGCCGTCAATGGGAACAAGAGGTGACCGAGACTTGTAACCAGTGGCACCCCATACCATCACGCCGGGTGATACTCCAGTATGGCGATGACGAATACACGCTTCCAATGTGCGATGTCGCCAAACACGGATGCGACCATCATGATGCTGTAAACAGAACCTGGATTCATCCGAAAAAATGACGTTTTGCCATTCGTGCACCCAGGTTCGTCGTTGAGTACACCTTCGCAGGCGCTCCTGTCTGTGATGCAGCGTCAAGGGTAACCGCAGCCATCAGCCATGGTCTCCGAGCTGATGTGCATGCTGGCTGCAAACGTCGTCGAACAGTTCGTGCAGATGGTTGTTGTCTTGCAAACGTCCCCATCTGTTGACTTAGGGATCGAGACGTGGCTGCACGATGCGTTACAGCCATGCGGATAAGATGCCTGTCATCTCGACTGCTAGTGGTGCGAGGCCGTTGAGATCCAGCACGGCGTTCCGTATTACCCTCCTGAACCCACCGATTCCATATTCTGCCAACAGTCATTGAATCTCGACCAACGCGATCAGCAATGTGACGATATGATAAACCGCAATCGCGATAGGCTACAATCCGACCTTTATCAAAGTCGGAAACGCGATGGTACGCATTTCTCCTCCTTACACGAGGCATCACAACAACGTTTCACTAGGCAACGCTGGTCAACTGCTGTCTGTGTATGAGAAATCGGTTGGAAACTTTCCTCATGTCAGCACGTTAAAGGTGTCGCCACCGGCGCCACCCTTGTGTGAATGCTCTGAAAAGCTAATCATTTGCATATGACAGCATCTTCTTCCTAGCGGTTAAATTTCGCGTCTGTAACACGTCATCTTGGTGGTATAGCAATTTTAATGGCCAGTAGTGTATTTGTTCGACGTATTCTAATCTCTGTCCTCCCCTCAGCTTTTACCCTCTACAATTCCCTCAAGTGCCATGGAAGCTATTCCATGATAGCTCTCATCCTGACCTCTCAGCGTTTACAAAATATTCCTTTTTTTCGTCGTTTCTTACAACCTCCACATCTTATGAGCCCCGCTAATTTTCGACATTTTTCTGTAACACCAAAATTCAAACGCTTCGATTCTCCTCTTCTCTGGTTTCGTCACGTTTTACCCAAAGAAGAGTCTTTATTTCTGTCTCCTTTTTAGTTTTTTTTCCAGAGAAGAGTTATTAGTCCATTCCAAAGATTTTTTTGGCATTTTTCCGAAGCAATGTCTTAAACTCTCTAAGAAGATTTAAAAAATTTTCGATGAAGAGCAATTAGTTTTTCCAAAAGAAAAAGTTTTTTTCACCAAGAATAATTCAGTAATTTTTTGTTAGAAGTACCTTAATTTATATGAAGACTTGTTTTATTTTTATCTATAAGAAAAGTTTAATTTCTCCTAAGAAGATATTTAATTTCTTCTAAGAAATTTTTAATATTCTGAAGAAGACTTTTAATTATTGGAAGATAGAACTATATTATAGAATCCCGCCGAAAAAGACAAATTTGGAGTGCTCAAGGATGGCTATAAGGGAGGTTTAAACCACACCATAAAAAGATCTATGCACGTTTGTCGGTGCTGCACATGAGGAGGTAACTGGTTCGAATCCTGTTGTTGGAAGAAATTTTCACCTCCAGTCTTTGCACCAACGTCCGTCATTAAATTCCAAACCTCTCCACCTTGTCTGCTGAAGTGAGTGGATGTGACACTGTCGATGATGATCCGTTAGTCGGATGTGGACGTCAACCCGGGCGGTTCCCTTGAAGCTCCTCCAGAGGTGAAGACTTTTTGCCGGCCCCAGGTTTCACCTTCCTCCGTTTATCATCACCATGCAAGACAGACACGACACCATACTACACACATGACCATTACAGTAACGTACGCTCAACATATACATTTACGTCACACCTCTCACATATCAGAGACAAGAGGCACAGATACGGTCGAAGAAAACACTCTTCGACAAGGCAGCTGAACCTATCCCTGTGGGTCTCGCAACCAACAATAATACAGGGTGTACATAAAGTCTGGGAACACTTTCAATTATTTATTTCACAAGAGCTAAACATTGTACAGTTGTCATGCATATTGCATTTTGAAGAGAAACTCTGCAAGTTTTTTTTTTACACACATTCGATATGCAAACCACGGCTGACCCGGCAGACGTCAATACGGTAATCGAATCCTTGCCATAATCGTCCCAGCATGGCATCGTCGACTGTGGAAGTCGCTTCCCGTATTCTCTCCCGGAGCTCTGCTACATCACGTGGTAGAGGCGATATATACACCAGATCTTCAATGTGTCCCCACAGAAAAAAGTCACACGGAGTGAGATCTTGTGATCGAGGAGGCCATTTCATGAAACAGCTGTCCCCTTCTGCTGCATGGCCGATCCATCGATGCAGCAGCTCAGTGATCAGGTACCCACGAGCTGCACGATGAAAATGGGGTGGAGCCCCATCCTGCTGAAAGATGAACGGTGAGTCCGACTGCATTTGAGGCATCAGCCGTTGCTGCAACGCGTCCAAGTAGGACGGTGCTCTCGACGAAGTGCTCCCACATCTGAACTCGCCAATGTTTGCGACTAGTGCTGACTATCGGCAAATTACGAAACTACAATGTGGCAGTATACATGAAAAAAACTTTCAGGGCATCTCTTCAAAATGATATCTGTGCAACGTTTAGTTCTAGTGCAATAAATAATTGAAAGCGTTCCCGGACTTTATGTACACCTTGTATATGACTCTTGATATATTTTTGTGAATGCTAATGGTAGAGTAAGACCTACTCGCCCTGAGAGGACTGCATTACGCTTGCCAAGTGGACCAGTTCAGACAGGTGGTGGGGGTATTATCAATGGAAGAAGAAATTACTCACCACACTTACGTTGCCAGAAATGCTCCTAAGTTTGTATTTCTGCTATAAGCGTACACGACACTATAAAACTTACTTCCATGTCACATAAATTCATATTAAGAGTGTAACAGAAATACAAGGGCTGGACAAAAAATATGGAAACACCAAAAACACAACACATTGCCACACCTAATACTGTGTCAGAAACCCGTTGGCATTCAGAACACTTTCCGGTCGTCTCAGAATAGTTCAAGTTCAGCTGACGATGATGGAGGTGGACGCTGATCACGTACCCTTGTCTCCAAAGTGGAGCACAAAGGCTCAATAATATTGTGATCTGGTTACTGTGGTGCCCAGGAGAGATGCGACAATTCGTTCTCGCGCTCACAAAACAGTCCTGGAAGATACGAGCTCTGCGAACAGGAGACCTGTCGTCTTGCAATACAGCCTCATTATCATTGAGGAACAAATATTGTACCATGGGATGAACATGATCAGCCAAAATGGTCCTCTAATGCTCCACAGTGCTGCGACTTTGCAGAGTCGCTCCTGGAATCCCACGATATGACTGCTCAAATCTTCACCGAACCCTCACAGTCTTTCACTCTTGGAATGTAAACTTGGCCAGAGGTTGGAAACTATGAAACGGGGCCCATCCACCATATGACCTTCTTCCATTGCTCCGTAGTCCAGAGTCTTATGGCTTTGCATCACGTTTTCCTGTTACGAGCATTTGCATCACAGATGCGTGGCTTTGGAATTCCAGCTCATCCCGAAATTCTCTGCTTATGGAGCTCCATTTGTGTGGTGTTTTTTTTTTCCCTTAACAGTATTCGTGAGTGCTACATTCGATTCTGCAGTGACTTTTGCAGCTGTTGTCCTACTTTTCGTCACATTCCTTACATCTACATCTACATTTATACTCCGCAAGGCACCCAACGGTGTGTGGCGGAGGGCGCTTTACGTGCCACTGTAATTACCTCCCTTTCCTGTTCCAGTCGCGTATGGTTCGCGGGAAGAACGACTGCCGGAAAACCGCCGTGCGCGTTCGAATCTCTGTAATTTTACATTCGTGATCTCCTCGGGATGTATAAGTAGGGGAAGCAATGTATTTGATACCTCATCCAGAAATGCACCCTCTCGAAACCTGGACAGCAAGCTACACCGCGATGCAGAGCGCCTCTCTTGCAGAGTCTGCCACTTGAGTTTGTTAAACATCTCCGTAACGCTATCACGCTTACCAAATAACCCTGTGACGTAACGCGCCGCTCTTCTTTGGATCTTCTCTACCTCCTCTGTCAACCCGACCTGGTACGGATCCCACACTGATGAGCAATACTCAGGTATAGGTCGAACGAGTGTTTTGTAAGCCACCTCCATTGTTGATGGACTACATTTTCTAAGGACTCTCCCAGTGAATCTCAACCTGGCACCCGCCTTACCAACAATTAATTTTATATGATCTTTCCACTTCAAGTCGTTCCGTACGCATACTCTCAGATATTTTACAGAAGTAACTGCTACCGGTGTTTGTTCCGCTATCGCATAATCATACAATAAAGGATCCTTTTTATATGTATTCGCAATACATTACATTTGTCTATTTTACGGGTCAGTTGCCAATCCCTGCACCAAGTGCCTATCCGCTGCAGATCTTTCTGCATTTCGCTGCAATTTTCTAATGCTGCAACTTCTCTGTATACTACAGCATCATCCGCGAAGAGCCGCATGGAACTTCCGACACTATCTACTAGGTCATTTATATATATTGTGAAAAGCAATGGTCCCATAACACTCCCCTATGGCACGCCAGAGGTTACTTTAACGTCGGTAGACGTCTCTCCATTGAGAACAACATGCTGTGTTCTGTTTGCTAAAAACTCTTCAATCCAGCCACACAGCTGGTCTGATATTCCGTAGGCTCTTACTTTGTTTATCAGGCGACAGTCCGGAACTGTATCGAACGCCTTCCGGAAGTCAAGACGTACGCTTTCTTCTGCGCTGTGCCTTAGAGGATGATATTTTTCCGCTTTCCCTGTATACTGTATAGCCTGAAGTGATAAAAGGGATGAGATAGCGATATCCACATACACAAGTGGCGGTAATATCGCGTAGACAATGTATGAAACGCCAGTGCGTTAGCAGAGCTGCCATTTGCACTCAGGTGATTCATATGGAAAGGCTTCCGTCTTGATTATGGCTGCAAGACAGAAATTACCAGACTTTGAACACGGGATGGTAGTTGAGGCTATAAGCATGGGACATACCATTTCGGAAATCGTTAGGAAATTCAACATTCCGAAATCCACAGTGTCAAGAGTGTGCTGAGAATACCAGATTTCAAGCATTAGCTCTCACCACGTACAATGCAATGATGCAGTGGCCGACGGCCTTCACTTAACGACCGAGAGCAGCGGCGTTTGCGTAGAGTGGTCAGTACTAAAAGACAAGCAGCACTGCGTGAAATAAACGCAGATATCGTTGTGGGACATAACGCCGAACGTACGTACACCGAACATCGCCTGCAGCACTTCTTCTGGGCTCGTGAGCATACCAGTTGGATCGAAGGCAACTGGAAAACCGTGGTCTGGTTATATCAGTTCCGATTTCAGTTGGTAAGAGCTACATCTACATCTACATACATACTCCGCAATCCACCATACGGTGCGTGGCGGAGGGTACCTCGTACCACAACTAGCATCTTCTCTCCCTGTTCCACTCCCAAACAGAACGAGGGAAAAATGACCGCCTTTATGCCTCTGTACGAGCCCTAATCTCTCTTATCTTTGTGGTCTTTCCGCCAAATGTAAGTTGGCGGCAGTAAAACTGTACTGCAGTCAGCCTCAAATGCTGATTGTCTAAATTTCCTCAGTACGATTCACGAAAAGAACGCCTCCTTTCCTCTAGAGACTCCCACCCGAGTTCCTGAAGCATTTCCGTAACACTCGCGTGATGATCAAACCTACCAGGAACAAATACAGCAATCCGCCTCTGAATTGCTTCTATGTCCTCCCTCAATCCGACCTGATAGGGATCCCAAACGCTTGAGCAGTACTCAAGAATAGGTCGTATTAGTGTTTTATAAGCGGTCTCCTTTACAGATGAACCACATCTTCCCAAAGTTCTACCAATAAACCGAAGACGACTATTCGCCTTCCCCACTACTGCCATTACATGCTTGTCCCACTTCATATCGTTCTGCAATGTTACGCCCAAATATTTAATCGACGTGACTGTGTCAAGCGCTACACTACTAATGGAGTATTCAAACATTACGGGATTCTTTTTCCTATTATCTATATTTGGAGTTAGCTGCCATTCTTTACACCAATCACAAATCCTGTCCAAGTCATCTTGTATCCTCCTACAGTCACTCAACGACGACACCTTCCCGTACACCACGGCATCATCAGCAAACAGCCGCACATTGCTATCCACCCTATCCAAAAGATCATTTATGTAGATAGACGGCCTTCACTTAACGACCGAGAGCAGCGGCATTTGCGTAGTGTAGTCAGTACTAACAGACAAGCAGCATCGCGTGAAATAAGCGCAGATATCAATGTGGGACGTAATGCCGAACGTACGTACCCCGAACATCGCCTGCAGCACTTCTCCTGGGCTCGTGACCGAACTAGTTGGATTGTAGGCAACTGGAACACCGTGGTCTGGTCATATCAGTTCCGATTTCAGTTCGTAAGAGCTGATGGTACAATTCGAGTTTGACGCAGACACCACGAACGCATGGACCCAATTTGTCAACGAGACACCGTGCAAGCTGGTGGTGGGTCCATAATGGTGGGGTCTATCTTACATGGAGTGGACTGGGTCCTCTTGTCCAACTGATCCGATCACTGACTTGAAATAGTTATATTCGGCTACTTCGAGACCATTTGCAGCCATTCCCAAACAACAATGGAATTTTTATTGTTGTCGTGAGCCATGTCACTGGGCCACAACTGTTCGCAATTGGTTTGTAGAACATTCAGAATACTTCGAGTGAATAGTTTGGCCACCCAGATTGCCCGACATGAGTACCCTCGAACATTTATGGGATACAAACGAGTGGTCAGTTCGTGCACAAAGTCCTGCACCGACAACACTTTCGCAATTATGGACGGCTATAGAGGCAGCATGGATCAATATTTCTGTAGGAGACTTGCAATGACTTGTTGAGCCCATGTCACGTCGAGTAGGTGCACTACGCCGGCAAAAAGAGGTCCGACACGATGTTAGAAAGTATTGTATGAGTTCTGTCGCCGGTTGCGGTGACCGAGCGGTTCTAGGCGCTCAGTCCGGAACCGCACGACTGCTACGGTCGCAGGTTCCAATTCTGCCTCGGGCATGGATGTGGTGATGTCTTTAGGTTAGTTAGGTTTAACTAGTTCTAAGTTCTAGGGGACTGATGACCACAGATTTTGAGTCCCATAGTGCTCAGAGCCATTTGAACCATTTTTTGAGTTCTGTCACCTCAGTCTTAATCTTCGATAGGGTGCCTTCGTCTACCATGTTTACAGAACCGCCCACCATGCTAGCACCAACAGTTTGCCCACGTTCGAAATCGTTTAACTCTGGCACAATGCACTCACAACTACAGAGAACACTGTTCTGACTGCGACTGACATTTGCAACGTATTTGTGCACAGGTGCCGTTCGTATTCATATGCAACGGCGTAGCTTGCGGGCTTGGCTATCATTTGAATTTATGTTCAAGCATGGGTTTCACGTGGTGTTTCGATATTTTTGTCCAAGCTCTGTGCTTACTGTAACGTATTCTTGTAAACGGGGTGAGGCTCGGTGGTTGCGCCTTCACGACTGTCAGGCGATTCTGCTACTGTCTTAACATGGCATGAATACTTCCGTTGTGAAAAGGAATTGCAGCGAAATGCACGAAGATCTGCAGCGGATAGGCACTTGGTGTAGGCAGTGGCAACTGGCCCTTAACATAAACAAATGTAATGTATCCCCGCGGCCTCAGTTTATGTGATCGCTCTAAGCTCGTGGTTATAGCTTGATACCAGTGCCTACCAATTTTAATTGTATATTACAGCACTGAGGATGGTCACTAAAAGCCCGAAAATCGATTTTGCTGACAATAAAACAACATAATACGGCCAATGCTGATTTTCCTTCCAATTCTATTAACAAAAATGGTTCAAATGGCTCTGAGCACTATGGGACTTAACATCTGAGGTCATCAGTCCCCTAGAACTTAGAACTACTTAAACCTAACTAACTTAAGGACATCACACACATCCATGCCCGAGGCAGGATTCGAACCTGCGACAGTGGCGGTCGCGCGGTCCCGTGTTAACAATTAAAGGTTAAATGAAATACCACATCAAGGTTAAATTTCCATTCATTAGTTAACAGTTGTCCGGCACGAATGACATAGAGTAACTACAAAATGAAAACAAAATTTTTTGGAAACAGAGCAGCATTTTGTTTAACATTGTCTTAACACCGCTGACTACCGCAAGAACACGCATGGATATCAGTGTACAGTGCAAAATATAGAACTGTGAGATGTTCGCATTCGCTAATAATTTCTCTTTTGTTCCAACCTGAAAAAGAATCAGATTGTGTGTTCTTTTTTTATTTTTCGCCGCTGTTTCTTTTTTATTTCTTTGTTTGCCTTATATGCGCGGTAGAAAATAATTGAGATCATATACATCTGGCTGCACGAAACAGATGGAGCGCAATATTCGCAAGCGCTCGGGGAAAAGCATTTGCAAATGACATTTGTGTTTTGTTTCGTAATGGAACCTTTTACCGATCTCAGCAGACGGGAAACGTGATATATCACGTAGGAAATACATTTTAAATCCGCCGCAGATTTCTCGTGCGCTGATATTTCTGGAGGCGAAGTGTATAATGCGCTGGCGTATATATATATGTAAGAAAGGCACGTCGTAGCTGGCGCATATCGAATTCAATCTCTGCTGGTGACGTGACATCCAATGAATGGGGAAGGCAGCCGGAGGCGGGCATATTAACTGATAGAAGCGGTCGCGTATTTCTTATGGCCCCAGGCGCGCACCATAACATTCGCTGGCTCCCTTTTCTGCTTTAGAAATTCAAATTCTGCGCCGCTGTTTCAATACATGCCTTGTTAAACAAGCATCTCCTATGCGTAATCAAAAATAATCCGAGCAATTCGTCTTTAACGACAACTAATATATCGCCGCGGCCCCAGTTTGAGTTTGAGAGAGGCCTTTGAAGAACGCATTGATTTTCCATTTTTTTACTTTCCTTTAGCTTTCAACTGTTATAGCCTTGCCTAGATCCATTAACATCATTTCAAAAAATAATAAATCATCGCAACTGTTTCTTTAACGAGAAGTATACGAATATTTCAAACTCATATTTCATTTTGCTCGAAGTGAATAGTCAGTCAAGTCTTGGTAGTCTTTGAGGATCATCTGGATAACAAGCTAAAATCGATGGAAGAAGATCAGAATAGAACTTTCCACAGCTGACGTATCAGTAAATACGGATCACCGTCTTGTATTGGACAAGACCTGACAGGAAATCGTGTGTATCAATAGCGAAGGAACCATTCTAGCATTTATTTTAACCGAAACAGACAGCTAGATCAGTTAAGAAGTGCACATCGGCATGTTTCTCACTTAAAGAATATTTTATGACTTCAAGTCATGCTGAATAGTATCACTACTGTTTATAACCTAGAATTATCTAAATACAGTTTGACTGAAGTTTCTCATAATAAGAAATTAGGAGGAGCGATTGGTATGTACTTTAAAGAAATTTTTTATAGCCAGGATAGCGTTCTAGACTGACAAGTTTATACAGATAAGACTGTTACCTTCAGATATGTAACATTATGCATTTACATATACTTCATCTACGCCGGCCGGAGTGGCCGAGCGGTTCTAGGTGCTATAGTCTGGAACCACGCGACCGCTACGGTCGCAGGTTAGAATCCTGCCTCGGGCATGGATGTGTGTGATGTCCTTAGGTTAGTTAGGTTTAAGTAGTTCTAAGTTCTAGGGGACTGATGACCTCAGAAGTTAGTCCCATAGTGCTCAGAGCCATTTGAACCGTTTACTTCATCTACCATCATAATTTTTGTTAGACATTGCAAATGAGGAAATGCAAATTATACATTCACATACCTTTAAAAAGTTTTTGGCTTTACGAGGTGTTCCAGTGTGCGTTCATTACCTATGCCTTGCTAACATAAGAATAAGAAGTTTTTGAGGTAAATTACGGAAATATAAATACACTTATCACATAAAAATCAATACAGTTCTTAGATGTTATACTGTTAAAGAACTATTTGTATTACAAATCTTGCAATTTTATATGTAAAGGAAATGAATGTATGAACAGGTTCGTAAGAGCCTTCTAGTGGCTGCAGTTATTTCCAGACATCAATGCCATTCTGTTGCAGTATGTATTTCTAGTGAGAAGTTTCCGTGATGTACTTCACTCATCATGTAACTGTCAACATTGGCACAAACGTGCGGTTTTACTACATATTCTAAACCTTAACAATTGAAAAGGATAAAACAATGCTACGTATATAGACATCACAAGATCGGCAAGGTACATTCAAGCTGTGTGTACAGGGTTATTACAAATGATTGAAGCGATTTCACAGCTCTACAATAACTTTATTATTTGAGATATTTTCACAATGCTTTGTACCCACATACAAAAACTCAAAAAGTTTTGTAGGCATTCACAAATGTTCGATATGTGCCCCTTTAGTGATTCGGCAGACATCAAGCCGATAATCAAGTTCCTCCCACACTCGGCGCAGCATGTCACCATCAATGAGTTCGAAAGCATTGTTGATGCGAGCTCGCAGTTCTGGCACGTTTCTTGGTAGAGGAGGTTTAAACACTGAATCTTTCACATCACTATGCGTGAAACTTGCCCGCACGCGTTCAACCGTTTCTTCGCTCACTGCAGGCCGACCCGTTGATTTCCCCTTACAGAGGCATCCAGAAGCTTAAAACTGCGCATACCATCGCCGAATGGAGTTAGCAGTTGGTGGATCTTTGTTGAACTTCGTCCTGAAGTGTCGTTGCACTGTTATGACTGACTGATGTGAGTGCATTTCAAGCACGACATACGCTTTCTCGGCTCCTGTCGCCATTTTGTCTCACTGCGCTCTCGAGCGCTCTGGCGGCAGAAACCTGAAGTGTGGCTTCAGCCGAACAAAACTTTGAGTTTTTCTACGTATCTGTCGTGTGTCGTGACCATATGTCAATGAATGGAGCTACAGTGAATTTATGAAATCGCTTCAATCATTTGTAATAGCCCTGTATTTTTACTTGTGACAACGCCGTTTGTAATTTTATTTTTGACAAACCTGTGTGGAATGTGCAATATGCTCTCCGCTAAAATGTTAACATGGCATGAGTAATGAACGCCCGATGGAACATGACGTACAAGCCAAAAAATTTGTAAACGCATGTAAATGAGTAACTGCGATTTCCTCATTTATAATGTTTAACAAAAGTAACGATGATAGATGAAGTATATGTAAATGCACAATCTTACAGATTTGAAGATAACAGTCTTACTGGTCGAAATCGGTAAATAAGAAACAGTTCTGAATGCGATGTAGGATATAAAAAATTTCTTTAAATTTAATACAGTAAATCCATAAGAAGTATTTATCCAGCAACAGTAACTAATAAGAATATTGTGTGTACAAATAGCCAGACCAGCAGACACAGTAAGTTTTGATGATGAGGTCCCATATTCCGAGGAGATTAAGGGACGATGCGGGAGACCCGCACTGCCGACTAGGCTAGGTCCTAGCGTCCGTAATGGGGATGAATGATGATGAAGACGACACAACACCACCCAGTCATCTCGACGCAGGGAAAATCCTTGTCCCCGCCGGGAATCGAACCCAGTATAATATAATAAAAAATTAATAATAATAAGAAATTTTTTTGCTGTATTGAATTAATTAGATTAATTTTTCGGCGCTCGGACAAGCACAATAATCTAGGCTATGCCTGTAAACGGGTAAAGAATCCTTTCGTATTAGTTCCACGTAAATGAAACCGTCTTTCTCTTGTGGTATATTTATGCTTACCAATTAATAATATTACGTCTGATCGCCGTATCCACCTACAAAACTTGACCGTGTCCATGTTGTGTTAGTCTCATCTTCGTAAATTATCCGAAGTACACAGGTGGGCTTCGGTTCTTCTTATTACATTACTACTCGAAGTAATACCTCATACAATCTTTCAGTTAATAAAACAATACTATATTCTTCTGTTCGACGCACATAGAAAATACTTACTCTTCACTTATTCACATCGCCCAAAATGGCTACCTCCGTTCACTATCAGAGGGGAAGTCCTTCCTCCTACAGAAGAACAGGAAAAACATCTTATGTTGTTTAACATCTGAAAATCAAAAAATACGTGACTGTAGGCGCAGGCTTCGCCTTTTCTCTTTGCCTTTAAAGGAAACTAAAACATAAAACTAAGAAATGCAAAAGGTTGATCACACCGGGACCCCATGCGCGGGAAACGAGTACGCTACCGCAAGACAGTACCTCCTCAAAAATCGTGGAACTCGTACACTCACTCTCCATCACATTTACTCTTTTATTTCTATGCAGTCCATCCCTCCTTATAAAGTATTCCTAGCAGACTTTGTATACCATAGCTAAAGTCTTAAATAAGCTATGTAATTTGTAGCCGGCCTGGGTGGCCGTGCGGTTCTAGGCGCTACAGTCTGGAACCGCGCGACCGCTACGGTCGCAGGTTCGAATCCTGCTTCGGGCATGGATGTGTGTGATGTCCTTAGGTTACTTAGGTTTAAGTAGCTCTAAGTTCTAGGGGCCTGATGACCTCAGAAGTTAAGTCCCATAGTGCTCAGAGCCATTTGAACCATTTTGTAGTTTGTACCATTGATAGCATGCGTTTTTGATATTTAATTTGATTCTCTCTTTCTCTCACTCACTCTCCCTCCCTCTCTCCCTCACTTTCACTCTCTCCCTCCCCCCCCCCCCCCACCCCCTCTCTCTCTGTCTATAAAAGCGGACAGGCGCATTTTCTCTGGTGTTTCGACAGATATTTGCAATGTCGTCTTTGAAATGTATAGCTGCAGTTATTCCGATCAACTGTTGCTCATTACGTTTTTCAATTGATGCCCAACGCCAACAAGAAGTGTCGATTTGTTTCTCGTTACAAGCAAAATAATTTTTAAACGAAGTTTCACGTTCCAGTTTGGTAAAGCGAACCCAGATCAATCTAGCGCAATATTCTTATCGAAATTTATTAACAGGGCTGCTGTCCGAAAGCTCTTGAAACGGGGAATATTATGATATAGCGTATGTTAATATTGGCATTCAAACTTTTCACAGAAGTAACGAAGAAGTATGCGTAAATTGAAAGGCATGTCGGTTGGAGTGGACTATTGCAACTAATACACTCCTGGAAATGGAAAAAAGAACACATTGACACCGGTGTGTCAGACCCACCATACTTGCTCCGGACACTGCGAGAGGGCTGTACAAGCAATGATCACACGCACGGCACAGCGGAACACCAGGAACCGCGGTGTTGGCCGTCGAATGGCGCTAGCTGCGCAGCATTTGTGCACCGCCGCCGTCAGTGTCAGCCAGTTTGCCGTGGCATACGGAGCTCCATCGCAGTCTTTAACACTGGTAGCATGCCGCGACAGCGTGGACGTGAACCGTATGTGCAGTTGACGGACTTTGAGCGAGGGCGTATAGTGGGCATGCGGGAGGCCGGGTGGAGGTACCGCCGAATTGCTCAACACGTGGGGCGTGAGGTCTCCACAGTACATCGATGTTGTCGCCAGTGGTCGGCGGAAGGTGCACGTGCCCGTCGACCTGGGACCGGACCACAGCGACGCACGGATGCACGCCAAGACCGTAGGATCCTACGCAGTGCCGTAGGGGTCGCACCGCCACTTCCCAGCAAATTAGGGACACTGTTGCTCCTGGGGTATCGGCGAGGACCATTCGCAACCGTCTCCATGAAGCTGGGCTACGGTCCCGCACACCGTTAGTCCGTCTTCCGCTCACGCCCCAACATCGTGCAGCCCGCCTCCAGTGGTGTCGCGACAGGCGTGAATGGAGGGACGAATGGAGACGTGTCGTCTTCAGCGATGAGAGTCGCTTCTGCCTTGGTGCCAATGATGGTCGTATGCGTGTTTGGCGCCGTGCAGGTGAGCGCCACAATCAGGACTGCATACGACAGAGGCACACAGGGCCAACACCCGGCATCATGGTGTGGGGAGCGATCTCCTACACTGACCGTACACCACTGGTGATCGTCGAGGGGACACTGAATAATGCACGGTACATCCAAACCGTCATCGAACCCATCGTTCTACCATTCCTAGACCGGCAAGGGAACTTGCTGTTCGAACAGGATAATGCACGTCCTCGTGTATCCCGTGCCACCCAACGTGCTCTAGAAGGTGTAAGTCAACTACCCTGGCCAGCAAGATCTCCGGATCTGTCCCCCATTGAGCATGTTTGGGACTGGATGAAGCGTCGTCTCACGCGGTCTGCACGTCCAGCACGAACGCTGGTCCAACTGAGGCGCCAGGTGGAAATGGCATGGCAAGCCGTTCCACAGGACTACATCCAGCATCTCTACGATCGTCTCCATGGGAGAATAGCAGCCTGCATTGCTGCGAAAGGTGGATATACACTGTACTAGTGCGGACATTGTGCATGCTCTGTTGCCTGTGTCTATGTGCCCGTGGTTCTGTCAGTGTAATCATGTGATGTATCTGACCCTAGGAATGTGGCAATAAAGTTTCCCCTTCCTGGGACAATGAATTCACGGTGTTCTTATTTCAATTTCCAGGAGTGTATATACGCCGCCATGTGGAATTCTCGCACCAGTCTCTGTTGTTTTATGGTGTATGCTACTGCGATAAACGTATTTCCTTTCGGCATTACTTTATACGACATAGATACAGAGTCAACTACGCTTGTTGTAAGAAGAGCTATATGTTGTTTTCAAATGCGTGAGGAAGCGCATAGGAAAAGTATTTCAAATCTTTCTCACATATGAGTCTTGAAAGTTTCCCAGTGCACAGAGTATCCCATGAAATTTCGGAATTGCAGCCAGATGATGCCACCTTCTTGCCACAAACTCTATGGAGTGCGTATTCTCATGATTAAGAGAACGGTTTCTGGGGAAGAAGCACCGGGGACGCTCAATAAGTAATGCAACAATTTTTTTTTTCTTGGCAAATTTCGGATGAAATGTGCAGAATTTGTTGTGAGACTTTGCGGAATATTCCTGCTTCTCTGTATGTCCATCATTTTAGAGATGGTTGCGGGACTCGGCTGTTCAATACAGGATATGAAATGTTAAGATGTGCAAATGTGTGTGAAATCTTATGGGACTTAACTGTTAAGGTCATCAGTCCCTAAGCTTACACACTACTTAACCTAAAGCATCCTAAGGACAAACACACACACCCACGCCCGAGGGAGGACTCGAACGTCCGCCGGGACCAGCCGCACAGTCCAAGACTGCAGCGCCTTAAACCGCTCGGCTAATCCCGCGCGGCGGATATGAAATTAGACGGCTGAAAGGTGTTTAATTTCGCATCCTACTCCTGCTTCCTATAGTTTCATGAAAATCTGATAGGTGGCAGCGCTATACGGAGCCTCCAAAATGGCGTCTATAACGGAGGTGCGTTCCAGAAAACTGTCATTGAGATTATTTTGGTGGAAAACCAGAACATCTCAGATATTCATAGGCACTGGCAGTGAACAAAGCATGGTGAGTCGTTTCGTGAGGCGTCTGTCGTCATTGCAACAAGATCACGCAAACCAGTCCGATCTCCCTGCGTGCCTACCGGCCGCACACAGTTATTACCCCTGCAATGGTGGAACGTGCGGACACTCTCATTCGAGATGATAGACGGATCACAATCAAACACTTTGCTGCACACCTGAACGTCTCTGTTGGTAGTGCTGACACACTCGTCGACCAGCTGAGGTGCTCAAGGATGTGTTCCCGCTGGTTTACTCACTGCCTAACGGAAAACAACAAAGATCAACACAGGATATCTGTGTTTAATTTCTTGTGCGTTAAGTGGCCGATCGTGATAATATTTTGTCGAACATCGTCACAGGGGATGTAACATGGGTTCATCATTTCGAATCGGAAACAAGACGGTGGCCCATGGAGCAACGCCACACCACCTCTCCCCCGAAGAAAAAGTTCACTGCCGCACCTTCAGCCGGCAAAGTCTTTGGGACTCTGAAGGGATTATTTAGTTTGATGCCCTCCATCATTGCGTAGCCATCAACTCTGAAGTGTATTGTGCTACCATCTGGAAATTGAAAAAACTAATTCAGCGTTTTCGTCGCCCAAAAAATGCAAACGAACTTCTCCATTACAATACTAGGCAGTATACAAATCAGCACACCTGGAGGCAGCTCACCAAACTTCACTGGACTATTCTTCCACATCCACCCTACAGCCAGGATCTCGCACCTTCCGACTACCATCTGTTTGGCCCAGTAAAGGATGCTGTCTGTGGGAAACAGTATGTGAATGATGAGGCGGTTACTGATGCAGCAGTCGACCGGTACAGTAGTACCATACGGGCATACTGGACCTCCCAGTAAGGTGGCGTAAGCCAAAAGAGTTGGAAATAATAGCCGCGCCGGATTAGCCGAGCGGTATGGGCGCTGCAGTCATGGACTGTGCGGCTGATCCCGGCGGAGGTTCGAGTCCTCCCTCGGGCATGGGTGTGTGTGTTTGTCCTTAGGATAATTTAGGTTAAGTAGTGTCTAAGCTTAGGGACTGATGACCTTAGCAGTTAAGTCACATAAGATTTCACACCCATTTTTTGGGAAATAATATGTTTCATTGGAATCCCGAATAAAACCAACTTGCTTTCAGAAAAAAAATCGTCTTGCATGACTTATTGAAGGCCACACGCATATACAGGGAGTTTTATCATTTCCATTACATGCTTCTAGGAATTGCGGAGAACACTTAAGAAGGAAATGGTCCTTTCTGACATGTCGGAACCCGCCCCGGAATTTTTCATGCAGGAAGAATAAAACGAAAGATATGCACTCTCAAAATTTTAGCTTCTAAGATTCATTGAAAATATTTTTAAAAAATATGTAAGTTACTCATTTTCGTCGCACGAAGAACCGCTTATGACGACGGTTTGTACAGCCGTTGATTAGCGCCCGATCGTCCGTGACAAGAGAAGGTAGCGCCACATAGTGACCCAAGCGAATCTGAAGCACACAAAAAAGTCACATATCACTAACATTTGGAATAAGAGGCAATGTATCGACAGCTAAACCGTTATGTATGTAATTCTTACAAATTTGACTAACAGAGAGAAATAAATCAAGGCAGTGGTTGACGTTACATTACAGACGACTTCCATCAGTGGTGACTTTAATTTATTGAAATAAAATGTTTCTTACACATACATCATTGTATAACAATTCCTGTAGCACAGTTCTTACGATAATTTTGAATAATGTATATTTTAGTAACAAAAAAATACACTACAGGCCATTAAAATTGCTACACCAAGAAGAAATGCAAATGATATACGGGTATTCATTGGACAAATATATTATACTAGAACGGACATGTGATTACATTTTCACGCAATTTGGGTGCGTAAATCCTGAGAAATCAGTACCCAGAACAACCACCTCTGGCCGTAATAACGGCCGTGATACGCCAGGGCATTGAGTCAAACAGAGCTTGGATGGCGTGTACAGGTACAGCTGCCCATGCAGCTTCAACACGATACCACAGTTCATCAAAAGTAGTGACTGGCGTATTGTGATGAGCCAGTTGCTCGGCCACCACTGACCAGACGTTTTCAATTGGTGAGTGATGTGGAGAATGTGCTGGCCAGGGTAGCAGTCGAACATATTATGTATCCAGGAAGGCCCGTACAGAACCTGCAACATGCGGTCGTGCTTTATCCTGCTGAAATGTAGGGTTTCGCAGGGATCGAATGAAGGGTAGAGCCACGGGTCATAACCCATCTGAAATGTAACGCCCACTGTTCAAAGTGCCGTCAATGCGAACAAGAGGTGACCGAGACGTGTAACCAATGGCACCCCATACCATCACGTCGGGTGATACTCCAGTATGGCGATGACGAATACACGCTTCCAATGTGCGTTCACCGCGATATCGGCAAACACGGATGCGACCATCATGATGCTGTAAACACAACTTGGATTCATCCGAAAAAATGACGTTTTGCCATTCGTCCACCCAGGTTCGTCGTTCAGTACACCATCGCAGGCGCTCCTGTCTGTGATGCAGCGTCAAGGGTAACCACAGCCATGGTCTCCGAGCTAATAGTCCATGCTGCTGCAAACGTCGTCGAACAGTTCGTGCAGATGGTTGTTATCTTGCAAACGTCCCCATCTGTTGACTCAGGGATCGTGACGTGGCTGCACGATCCGTTACAGCCATGCGGATAAGATGCCTGTCATCTCGACTGCTAGTCATACGAGGCCGTTGGGATCCAGCACGACGTTCCGTATTACCATCCTGAACCCACCGATTCCATATTCTGCTAACAGTCATTGGATCTCGACCAACGCGAGCAGCAATGTCGTGATACGATAAACCGCAATCGCGATAGGCTACAATCGGACCTTTATCAAAGTCGGAAACGTGGTGGTACGCATTTCTCCTCCTTAAACGAGGCATCACAACAACGTTTCACCAGGCAACGCCGGTCAACTGGTGTTTGTGTATGAGAAATTGGTTGGAAACTTTCCTCATGTCAGCACGTTGTAGGTGTCGCCACCGGCGCCTACCTTGTGTGAATGCTCTGAAAAGCTAATCACTTGCATATGACAGCATCTTCTTCCTATCGGTTAAATTTCGCGCCTATAGCGAGTCATCTTCGTGGTGTAGCAGTTTTAATGGCCAGTAGTGTAGTTCCTTGTTTACTCTCTGTGGTCGTCACAGTAAAGTGAAGTGTCATTAGAATGACAGAAAACAAACATTTCCGTTATACAAGGCACACCTGGCAAAAGAAAAATTAATTATTTCAGGCACGTCACAGCAATTACTAATGTTATTTACGCAGAATTGAGATGGCATAAGAAATGGTCCTGGCCGTTGCTCTACTAATTGTGCTGGATAACGAGCATGCTTAAAGCAATTCGTGACATGTACCGATACAAACTGGCAGTGCACAAATTACTTAAATTTTAAGGATACTGTTCTCCTGATTAACTTCAAATGACATGTAGCTATCGGAAATTATACTGCCCAATAATTTCCTTAAAAATACTTTCCACGGTAGAAAATACGCTGTGTTTAGAATAACATTCGTTGTTCCTGGTGGAATCTGCATTATATCGACAGTCTTTTTGTCGTCCTCCTGAAAGAAAGTATCGTATTGTTATGTGCACGCCAAGAATCCACTAAAAGCAATGAATTAATTTCTGTAACTGTTTATCAACTATTTCGAATGAAATGTTAAAAATTATACTTTCCCATTTTTCTAGATTTCGATAGATCTGACAAATATAAAACTGCAGAGACAGTAATCACTCATACTTATTACTGTCATCGTTGTATATGACTGTATCATAGCAATAACCAACTGCACAACAGACTTCGTTTTTTCGCCTCGAAAAGATAAAGTGCAGTTTGCTTGCTGTTCTTTCGCGAAACCTGACTGATCACGGTGGACACAGCAAAAGAGGGGATAACAGCGGACTTTGCCTACATGGCACATCCTCAACACCTCCCCGCAGTAAACTTAGTTATTTTGCGCGTTCCTATATGTGAATGAAATTTCTTTAATGTGTTTAAACAGATCGAAGGAGACTTTAATTCAACAATGTTGATCTCAGTTGTGATTTGGAGGATCCAATCTCGTAGGTCGCCATCAGTAACGGTTCACTGCCTCTCACGAGTAGCTCCACATGGTTTATATCCCAAGAAAACTTTAAAGAACTGTTGTTCATGTTATTTATTTAAGTTTAGGAATTTAATGGTGGGTAACGGGACTATGTGGCCACCCTGTACAGTAGATCCTCGGAACAATCTTTCACAATTTTGCGAGTTTCATTTTAGTACGTATTTATAACTTTGTGTCTTTCTTCCATTTATACAGTTCACGGCCAGCAAGACCGCGTTTGCACGCTGGTTAACATTAAGCGTTAAACTCAATGAATATTAAGTCCTTTTTATCACTATTGTTAACAATTACGGTACCGCAAAAGCAACTGGAAATTATCATGGGTATTAAATGAGTTGAAAATTTGAGTGAACAGTTGTGTAAGAGAAGCTATGAATGAAAACCTGTAATTCGCTTTACAAATTTCGATCGCGCCGAGTCATTCAATGCGCAGTCCGCTACATCTCCGGTAGAGGAGTCCGAAGCTCGTGGTCGTGCGGTAGCGTTCTCGCTTCCCACGCCCGGGTTCCCAGGTTCGATTCCCGGCGGGGTCAGGGATTTTCTCTGCCTCGTGATGACTGGGTGTTCTGTGATGTCCTTAGGTTAGTTAGGTTTAAGTAGTTCTAAGTTCTAGGGGACTGGTGACCATAGATGTTAAGTCCCATAGTGCTCAGAGCCATTTGAACCATCCGATAGGGGTATACATTTCTCCAACCGCCCGGCGAGCTACGAATTTGACAATTTTCACAAAAAGTATTTGCATTGCGTCTTAGCAGCCAAAATTTTGACAGGGTCTTTCTTTCGGTGTATTCTTCCAGTATAAAAAATTTCAGGGTATGTTTCGACATGTCGGGTAAAACCATTTCCTTGCCAATAGATAATGATGTAGCAAGGAGGTTCATGGCCGTTAATGTACCATTTGGATATAAAACAAGTTTGAACATCGGATCACTTTCAGATCTAACGCTTTTCAGTACTCACACACTCTGATAAGAGAGCACCATCGTCAGTCCCTAATTATGATGTCACATACCATTTCTCCTGATTACAGCACGGGCTGCGAGAAACTCGTGTCCGTTTACAACTAGGAGGGTTGGCTCTGGTGATCGACGGATTCACCGTCCTCTCGACGTTGCAGAGAACCCTGCAACAAGTACTCGAAACGTTACCCGTGCCAGGGGGTCCTGTAGAGCACACAGATCAGAACTCACTGTCTTCTCTGCGTGTCCAACGGCAGATTTGATAGTGATCCGATCTTCAAACGTATTTTATATGCAAACCGTACGTTTCTGGGCCTGAATTCCTTATCAGAACTTTACCTAGTAAGTTCCCTCCAGAACTGCTGGTAGTCTGTTATAGGAATCCTGAAACGTCCTTATATCGACGTCTATGCTTAGTAAAATTTACGAGCGACTACGCATTTACGAGATACTGAATCTAATGGAGGAAAGGAGATTAAATAAGGGAAACCCAACGTAATACAGGATGATAAAAAAGGATGTCAGAAGAAAAATAAGGGAGGCAGAAGGAAATGAAAATTGGAGCAGTGCGAGGAAATCAAATTTTATCATAGTAAATATGGTAGTTTCAATGTACACAAGAAAGTTTAAGAAAAAGAAGGGAAATTCAGGAAGAGCATCAGTGGAAAACTAATGGATGAAGCAGGAAACTTGATGGTGGAATTAGAAGACAAGAATAAGACATGGGAAAAATATATAGAAAATTCAATTCATGACAATAGATGTGCTTTTAACTCAAGCACAAACGAAATAAGTGGCACAGATATACTAGAAGTAGAGGTTCAAACAGCCATTAATCAGATGAAGAACGGAAATGTTGTGGGACCAGATAAGGAGAAGCAAAGTTCCTAAAACTGATGGATGAAATGGATCAAATGGCTCTGAGCATTATGCGACTTAACATCTGAGGTCATCAGTACCCTAGAACTTAGAACTACTTAAACCTAACTAACCTAAGGACATCACACATATCCATGCCCGAGGCAAGATTCGAACCTGCGAGCGTAGCGGTCGCGCGGTTCCAGACTGAAGCGCGTAGAACAGCACGGCCACTCCGCCAAGGTCTGAAGAGGACTTTTAATAATTGGAAGAAAGAACTATGTTATAGAAACCCACCGAAAAAGACAAATTTGGAAAGATTAAGGATGGGTATAAGGGAAGTTTAAACCACACCATAAAAAGATCTCCCTATGCACGTTTGTTCGGTGCTGCACATGAGGAGATAAATGGTTCGAATCCTGGTGGTGGAAGAAATTTTCACCACCAGTCTTTGCGCCAACGTCCGTTATTAAACTCTAAACCTGTCCACCTTGTCTCCTGAAGTGAGGGGATGTGACACTGTCGATGATCCGTTAGTCGGATGTGGACATCAACCCGGGCGGTTCCCTTGATGCTTCTCCAGAGGTGAAGACTGTGTGCCGGCCACAGGTTTCACCTTCCCCCGTTTCTCATCACCATGCAAAATAGACACTACACCACACTACACACATGCCCATTATAGTAACGTACGCTCAACATATACATTTGCGTCACACTTCTCACGTATCAGAGACAAGAGGCACTGATACGGTCGAAGAAAACACTCTTCGTCAAGGCAGATGAACCTATCACTGTGGGTCTCGTAACCAACAAAATACAGGGTGTACATAAAGTCTGGGAACACTTTCAATTATTTATTGCACAAGAGCTAAACTTTGTACAATTGTCATGCATATTACATATTGAAGAGAAACTCTGAAAGTTTTTTTTTACAAACATTCGATATGCAAACCACAGCTGACCCGGCAGACGTCAATACGGTAATCGAATCCTTGCCATAATCGTCCCAGCATGGCATCGTCGACTGTGGAAGTCGCTTCCCGTATTCTCTCCCGGAGCTCTGCTACATCACGTGGTAGAGGCGGTATATACACCAGATCTTCAATGTGTCCCCACAGAAAAAAGTCACACGGAGTGAGATCTGGTGATCGAGGAGGCCATTTCATGAAACAGCTGTCTCCTTCTGCTGCATGGCCGATCCATCGATGCAGCAGCTCAGTGATCAGGTACCCACGAGCTGCACGATGAAAATGGGGTGGAGCCCCATCCTGCTGAAAGATGAACGGTGAGTCCGACTGCATTTGAGGCATCAGCCGTTGCTGCAACACGTCCAAGTAGGACGGTGCTCTCGACGAAGTGCTCCCACATCTGAACTCGCCAATGTTTGCGACTAGTGCTGACTATCGGCAAATTACGAAAGTACAATGTGGCAGTATACATGAAAAAAACTTTCAGGGCATCTCTTCAAAATGATATCTGTGCAACGTTTAGTTCTAGTGCAATAAATAATTGAAAGCGTTCCCGGACTTTATGTACACCTTGTATATGACTCTTGATATATTTTTGTGAATGCTAATGGTAGAGTAAGACCTACTCGCCCTGAGAGGACTGCATTACGCTTGCCAAGTGGGACCAGTTCAGACAGGTGGTGGGGGTATTCTCAATGGAAAAAGAAATTACTCACCACACTTACGTTACCAGAAATGTATTTCTGCTATAAGCGTACACGACACTATAAAACTTACTTCCATGTCACATAAATTCATATTAAGAGTGTAACAGAAATACAAGGGCTGGACAAAAAATATGGAAACACCAAAAACACAACACATTGCCACACCTAATACTGTGTCAGAAACCCGTTGGCATTCAAAACACTTTCCGGTCGTCTCAGAATGAACAAATACAGGTCCTGTATGAATTCAAGTGTACCTTAAACCATTCTGATGGATGAAATGGTTCAAATGGCTCTGAGCACTATGCGACTTAATATCTGAGGTCATCAGTCCCCTAGAGCTTAGAACTACTTAAACTTAACCAACCTAAGGACATCACACACATCCATGCCCGAGGCAGGATTCGAACCTGCGACCGTAGCAGTCGCGCGGTTCCTTACTGAAGCGCCTAGAACCGCTCTGCCACCGCCGTCGGCTAAACTGATGGATGAAAACCATATAAAATGGTTAACCCAAATTTTCAATCAAATTCATGTTCCTGGAAACATTTCATCAGAGTGGCTGAAATCAGAGTTCATGACTCTGCCCAAAAAGCCAAATGCAAAACAATGCGGATATTATCGTACGATAAGCTTAATGACACATATAATTATATTGGTTTTGAGGGTGCTACATAGAAGAATATACAGAGTATGTCAGGAACAGATAGGCCCCAACCAGTTTGGGTTTATTAATGCCGTGGGTTCGAGAAAAATTTTGTCAGTGTATAGTTATTCTTTCAGAGATGTATAGATGTAAATAAAAATGTATTTGTTCGCCTAATAGATTATCAGAAGGCTTTTGATGGAGCAAAACACTACAAATTGATGGAGATTTTGGCAAATATTGGAATGGAGGAAAGAGATCTCCGAAACACCTACAACCTGTACTGGAAGAAAACAGCGGTGTCGAGTATTAATGGAGAACATACTGAAGCAGCCAAAATTCTCAGGGCAGTAAGTCAGGGATATCTATTGTCCGTGGAGGAAGTAGAAGAAGGAACTATGGTAAATCAAGTAAGATTAACATTCGATATGCTGATGATACACATGTATTTGCTGACACTATCCAAGCGTTACAATTATTAATGGATAGAATTTTAAGAGTTAACAGTTAGTATGGGCTTGAAATAAACATCACAAAGACAAAACTCATGGTCGTAAGTAAGGAAAATATTACAGAAGTAAACTTAGTCATAAACCAAAGAACTACAGGAAGGGTAAAACAATATACAACCTTGGAAGCATAATAAATAAAAACTGGGATAACTCGAAAGGAAAGGAAGATTCGCAATAGGAAAGCAAGAAGTTTGTATCAGAAAATGAGTGCTGTCTTCAAAAGCCCTAAATTAGACTTTTGCACTGCTGTGTATATTATGTATATTATGGGCCTTAAATAAAAGCACGGAGAAGAAGCTGGAGGCCTTTGAATTGTGTCTTTATAGGCGCATCCTAGGAATACCTTGGACCCATAGAGTGACAAACGTAAAGGTTTCAGAAGAATGAACACGACACTTAAATTCATCATGGTGACATGCCGACATCTACGACTGCATAGATGTTCCAATATCTAGGGCATATCATAAGGACAGTCTGGAACCGCGCGATCGCTACGGTCGCAGATTCGAATCCTGCCTCGGGCATGGATGTGTGTCATGTCCTTAGGTTAGTTAGGTTTAAGTAGTTCTACGTTCTAGGGGACTGATGACCTCAGAAGTTAAGTCCCACAGTGCTCAGAGCCATTCGAACCATATCATACGGAATACAAATAGATATGATTTGCTACAAAGAATACTTCAAGGGAAAATCAACAGTAAAAGAGGTCCTGGAAGGAGACAGATATCTTGGTTGGAAGAAGACGAATATCTTCATTTGACAATCTTAGACGCTGGTTCAGTATGTCTTCAACAGAACTATTCCGTCTTGTTACCAACAAGAGGAAAATAGCCATCATCGCCAACATCCGAACCGGATAAGCACCGAAAGAAGAAGACTAGGCAACAAAACTGTTCATCCCTCTGCGTGATATTATCTGTCTAACTCATTATATTGAACAGCTTGGGGGGTGTCCGTGTTACGTCAAACGCAATTTACAAGCTATTCCGCGTCACGTAGGTACACCTAATGTATCGCAGTTAATTCTAGATGTCAAAATAAATTTTTCAGCAAGTGATCCTAGGCAAAGGGGCGAGTAAATGCTATAAGAGAACATATGAACTTTTCTTATATATTGAGGGATTGAACCTCCTTTAGATTTTTGTTTTACATAGAATAATGCTCTTTCAAACTATTTTCGATAGCTCCCTGAAACCAAAGTACAACGATATAGGAGTTGTGACACGTTGTTCAAAAACATTATGGAAATGCACGAAACATGAGGCCTGCGTCTATCGGTGCAGAGCACGTCCCACCTCGCTACACACGGTGAACATAGCAAGCCAAAAGCAACAGCACGCAATCTGCATTACTTATTAAACATTTCGAAAGATAAAAAAAAAGTTTCGACCATTAACTATATACCAGTTCTTGACCCGTTGTATAACATAGCTCGGAAATCTGGTTTCTGTATCTTGACCCTGCTATGATCACAAATCGGTTCAAATGGCTCTGAGCATTATGGGACTTAATATCTGAGGTCATCAGTCCCCTAGACTTAGAATTACTTAAACCTAACTAACCTAAGGACACCACACACACCCATGTCCGAGGCAGGATTCGAACCTGCGACCGTAGCAGTAAGCGCGGTTCCGGACTGAAGCGCCTAGAACCGCTCGTCCACAACGGCCGGCTATGATCACAAGTTTGATTGGTTTGCGATCGCGTACCAGATAAGGTGACAGGTCTTAACTGGCATAAACTAGAAGAATCGTCTTTCAGGGTAAAAATTGCGAATATCCTGCGGCACACTGCTTATCTGTCCCGAATAGATCACGCAGCTTATAAAAGGCAAACAATAGCTGTCTTGGATGGGTACAGCCCTTATTCCCATGCCACAATCGCGAATGAAAGAGGATAAAACTCTTATATATCGTACAATAAAAAGTAATCTTTACTGTCTTCACAGTGATCGGCCGAGTCGTCACCTTTGGAATATCAGCTCTTTGTGAAACAGGGGATGAGAGGTCTTGCATAAGTTACACTCTCCCCCTGATGTGTGCTTGATATTGTTTTACGAATTTCGTGACTTCTCTGAGTTGTGGATGAGGAAGAACTCGTTAGAGATAAGTCTTTTCGCATGCTAATCCTATTTGTGGAAACGGCGTACCTCTCCCTCGGGGGCCCGCCGCAGCGGCTGCCTTAGGCGGCCTGTCGGTCATAATTAAGCAGTGAGCGTCAAACTGAAACAAGAGGTGGGGAGAAGAAAGCGTTTTCCTTTGAGGTGAAGGAACCGCTTCTCAACGAGAAGGGGGCCCCGGAATGTGCTGCGCCACCTAAGGGGAGAGATGAAGCTTCACTACGGGCTTAACGAGGGAACTCAGGCCGAGCTAAATTTGCCCCGCGAGAAAGCTGTTTCAGATCAGAGACAAGAAGGAAGTATCATAATTCCGTAAGGATCATCTTCGAAATATCAGCGCACCATGCAGCGAGGTCACTGTCGACTCGTATTCTAGAAGAACTGTACCCATGCCCCAACTGACATGTCTCGATTTCAAGTTTTCGGAAAGCTATGCGATGTTGATAAATCATCTATTCTGATTTCTATTTCATCTATGTCTAAAATATCGATAGGTGATAAATATCGATCCCGAAACATCCGCGTTAAATGATAAAT
The DNA here is from genome assembly GCF_023864345.2 of Schistocerca serialis cubense. NCBI lineage: Eukaryota > Metazoa > Arthropoda > Insecta > Orthoptera > Acrididae > Schistocerca > Schistocerca serialis. The sequence continues at coordinate 307,832,609 of NC_064646.1, read as the reverse complement.
TTATAGAATGACGCAGAACACCACACACAAATAGTCTAACATCATGTTTATTAATACATACAGCAATAATTAACATTAAAAATCCGACAGCTCTTTTTACACAGGACATAAAAATTAAATTTCTGAGAGAAGTTTTCCATTCAGTGTAATACGTTGTCGACAGGGAACGTATCCTGCTTTAGAGAATAATCATTTAGAGACTGACGGTATGGCTACAGAGCTCAGATACTCCGGTGCAATTTTCGTAGTTTTTCATAGGTAGCGCTGATCATTACTGTGATTGTATGCTTCAGTTACAGCAACAAATCCAATACACATTTAAACAAAAAATACACATCTGTAAATAAATACAGTATATAAGTATCAGATAGCCCAGACTCCACACGAATGTCAGTAGAGTCAGTCCAGTGAATCGTCTCGTCGGATGCTTAATGCAGATTCTTGATCCCATCGGGAAACGTCTGTTATGACATTACCATACGGGTACTCATTTACTATGTGGCTCATTGAATATCACCAGTCAGACGTAATGTCAGTGCAAATGTCCCACTTGTTCGTGTTGTATTTGCACGTACGTACTACAGGCTGGTAAGCTGTACCCACACCTCTCCTGGATGATTAA